>NC_090940.1:591054939-592307082 GCF_040938575.1 Ambystoma mexicanum | reverse complement strand
TTTTTTTGGGCTGCTATCATATTCTGAACTTTCAGGGGTGTAGGATGTATTTTTCGTGCCCAAAATATTTTTGAGAATTTCAGTGGTCTAGAATGCAGGTTAATGCCCCTTTCAGGCTGCAAATGTTTTTGGGACATTCAGAGCTCTCTGACACAGTTTTTGGGCCACCAACATTTTCTGGACTTTAGGGGGTCTAGGATGCCTGTAAACCCCTTTTTTGGGCCTCCAAAGTTTTCAACCTTTTGGCAGGCCTAAGATGCATTTTAAGGGCTTTTTTGCCTACTAAGATATTCTGAACGTTCAGGGGTATAGGATTCATTTTTCGTGCCCGATATATTTTTGGGATTTTCAGTGGTGTAGGATGCGGGTTAATGCCCCTTTCAGGCTGCAAATGTTTTTGGGACATTCAAAGTTCTCTGACAGTTTTTGGGCCACCAACATTTTCTGGACTTTAGGGGGTCTAGGATGTCTCCAAACCCCTTTTTTGGGCCTCCAAACTTTTCAACCTTTTTGCAGGCTTAATATGCATTTTAAGGCCTTTTTTTGGGCTGCTATCATATTCTGATCTTTCAGGGGTGTAGGATGTATTTTTCGTGCCCAAAATATTTTTGAGAATTTCAGTGGTCTAGAATGCGGGTTAATGCCCCTTTCAGGCTGCAAATGTTTTTGGGACATTCAGAGCTCTCTGACATAGTTTTTGGGCCACCAACATTTTCTGGACTTTAGGGGGTCTAGGATGTCTGTAAACCCCTTTTTTGGGCATCCAAAGTTTTCAACCTTTTTGCAGGCATAAGATGCTTTTTAAGGCCTTTTTTGGGCTGCTATCATATTCTGAACTTTCAGGGGTGTAAGATGCATTTTCTGTGCCCAAAATATTTTTGAGAAATTCAGTGGTCTAGGATGCGGGTTAATGCCCCTTTCAGGCTGCACATGTTTTTGAGACATTCAGAGCTCTCTAACACAGTTTTTGGGCCACCAACATTTTCTGGACTTTAGGGGGTCTAGGATGCCTGTAAACCCCTTTTTTGGGCATCCAAAGTTTTCAACCTTTTTGCAGGCATAAGATGCATTTTAAGGCCTTTTTTGGGCTACTAACATATACTGAACTTTCAGGGGTGTAGGATGCATTTTTCGTGCCCAATATATTTTTGGGAATTTCAGTGGTCTAGGTTGCGGGTTAATGCCCCTTTCAAGCTGCAAATGTTTTTGGGTCATTTAGAGCTCTCTGACAGTTTTTGGGCCACCAACATTTTCTGGACTTTAGGGGTGTCTAGGATGTCTGTAAACCCCTTTTTTGGGCATCCAAAGTTTTCAACCTTTTTGCAGGCATAAGAGGCATTTTAAGGCCTTTTTTGGGCTGCTATCATATTCTGAACTTTCAGGGGTGTAAGATGCATTTTCCGTACCCAAAATATTTTTGAGAAATTCAGTGGTCTAGGATGCGGGTTAATGCCCCTTTCAGGCTGCAAATGTTTTTGGGACATTCAGAGCTCTCTGACACAGTTTTTGGGCCACCAACATTTTCTGGACTTTAGGGGGTCTAGGATGCCTGTAAACCCCTTTTTTGGGCCTCCAAAGTTTTCAACCTTTTTGCAGGCATAAGATGCATTTTAAGGCCTTTTTTGCCTGCTAACATATTCTGAACTTTCAGGGGTGTAGGATTCATTTTCCATGCCCAATATATTTTTGGGATTTTCAGTGGTCTAGGAGGCGGGTTAATGCCCCTTTCAAGCTGCAAACCTTTTTGGGACATTCAGAGCTCTCTGACACAGTTTTTTGGGCCACCAACATTTTTTGGACTTTAGGGGGTCCAGGATGCCTGTTAACCCCTTTTTTGGGCCTCCAAAGTTTTCAACCTTTTTGCAGGCATAAGATGCATTTTAAGGCCTTTTTTGGGCTGCTAACATATTCTGAACTTTCAGGGGTGTAGGATGCATTTTTCGTGCCCAATATATTTTTGGGAATTTCAGTGGTATAGGGTGCGGGTTAATGCCCCTTTCAAGCTGCAAATGTTTTTGGGTCATTCAGAGCTCTTTGACAGTTTTTGGGCCACCAACATTTTCTGGACTTTAGGGGGTCTAGGATGTCTGTAAACCCCTTTTTTGGGCCTCCAAAGTTTTCAACATTTTGCAGGCCTAAGAAGCATTTTCAGGCCTTTTTTGGGCTGCTAACATATACTGAACTTTCAGGGGTGTAGGATGCATTTTTCGGGCCCAAAATCTTTTTGAGAATTTCAGTGGTCTAGGATGCGGGTTAATGCCCCTTTCAGGCTGCAAATGTTTTTGGGACATTCAAAGCTCTCTGACACAGTTTTTGGGCCACCAACATTTTCTGGACTTTAGGGGGTCTAGGATGTCTCCAAACCCCTTTTTTGGGCCTCCAAACTTTTCAACCTTTTTGCAGGCTTAATATGCATTTTAAGGCCTTTTTTTGGGCTGCTATCATATTCTGAACTTTCAGGGATGTAGGATGTATTTTTCGTGCCCAAAATATTTTTGAGAATTTCAGTGGTCTAGAATGCGGGTTAATGCCCCTTTCAGGCTGCAAATGTTTTTGGGACATTCAGAGCTCTCTGACACAGTTTTTCGGCCACCAACATTTTCTGGACTTTAGGGGGTCTAGGATGCCTGTAAACCCCTTTTTTGGGCCTCCAAAGTTTTCAACTTTTTTGGCAGGCCTAAGATGCATTTTAAGGGCTTTTTTGCCTGCTAACATATTCTGAACTTTCAGGGGTGTAGGATGCATTTTTCGTGGCCAATATATTGTTGGGAATTTCAGTGGTCTAGGGTGCGGGTTAATGCCGCTTTCAAGCTGCACATGTTTTTGGGTCATTCAGAGCTCTCTGACAGTTTTTGGGCCACCAACATTTTCTGGACGTTAGGGGGTCTAGGATGTCTCCAAACCCCTTTTTTGGGCCTCCAAACTTTTCAACCTTTTTGCAGGCTTAATATGCTTTTTAAGGCCTTTTTTGGGCTGCTATCATATTCTGAACTTTCAGGGGTGTAAGATGCATTTTCTGTGCCCAAAATATTTTTGAGAAATTCAGTGGTCTAGGATGCGGGTTAATGCCCCTTTCAGGCTGCAAATGTTTTTGAGACATTCAGAGCTCTCTAACACAGTTTTTGGGTAACCAACATTTTCTGGACTTTATGGGGTCTAGGATGCCTGTAAACCCCTTTTTTGGGCATCCAAAGTTTTCAACCTTTTTGCAGGCCTAAGATGCATTTTAAGGCCTTTTTTGGGCTGCTAACATATACTGAACTTTCAGGGGTGTAGGATGCATTTTTCGTGCCCAATATATTTTTGGGAATTTCAGTGGTCTAGGTTGCGGGTTAATGGCCCTTTCAAGCTGCAAATGTTTTTGGGACATTCAGAGCTCTCTGACACAGTTTTTGGGCCACCAACATTTTCTGGACTTTAGGGGGTCTAGGATGTCTGTAAATAACGTTTTTGGGCCTCCAAAGTTTCCAACATTTTGCAGGCCTAAGAAGCATTTTAAGGCCTTTTTTGGGCTGCTAACATATACTGAACTTTCAGGGGTGTTGGATGCATTTTTTGTGGCCAATATATTTTTGGGAATTTCAGTGGTCTAGGGTGCGGGTTAATGCCCCTTTCAAGCTGCAAATGTTTTTGGCTCATTCAGAGCTCTCTGACAGTTTTTGGGCCACCAACATTTTCTGGACTTTAGGGGGTCTAGGATGTCTGTAAACCCCTTTTTTGGGCCTCCAAAGTTTTCAACCTTTTTGCAGGCCTAAGATGCATTTTAAGGGCTTTTTTGCCTACTAAGCTATTCTGAACGTTCAGGGGTATAGGATTCATTTTTCGTGCCGATATATTTTTGGGATTTTCAGTGGTCTAGGATGCGGGTTAATGCCCCTTTGAGGCTGCAAATGTTTTTGGGACATTCAAAGCTCTCTGACACAGTTTTTGGGCCACCAACATTTTCTGGACTTTAGGGGGTCTAGGATGTGTGCAAACCCCTTTTTTGGGCCTCCAAACTTTTCAACCTTTTTGCAGGCATAAGAGGCATTTTAAGGCCTTTTTTGGGCTGCTATCATATTCTGAACTTTCAGGGGTGTAAGATGCATTTTCCGTAACCAAAATATTTTTGAGAAATTCAGTGGTCTAGGATGCGGGTTAATGCCCCTTTCAGGCTGCAAATATTTTTGGGACATTCAGAGCTCTCTAATACAGTTTTTGGGCCACCAACATTTTCTGGACTTTAGGGGGTCTAGGATGCCCGTAAGCCCCTTTTTTGGGCCTCCAAAGTTTTCAACCTTTTTGCAGGCATAAGATGCATTTTAAGGCCTTTTTTGGGCTGCTAACATATTCTGAACTTTCAGGGGTGTAGGATGCATTTTTCGTGCCCAAAATATTTTTGAGAATTTCAGTGGTCTAGGTTGCGGGTTAATGCCCCTTTCAGGCTGCAAATGTTTTTGGGACATTCAGAGCTCTCTGACACATTTTTGGGCCACCAACATTTTCTGGACTTTAGGGGGTCTAGGATGTCGGTAAACCCCTTTTTTGGGCCTCCAAAGTTATCAACCTTTTTGCAGGCCTAAGAAGCATTTTAAGGCCTTTTTTGCCTGCTAACATATTCTGAACTTTCAGGGGTGTAGGATTCATTTTTCATGCCCAATATATTTTTGGGATTTTCAGTGGTCTAGGAAGCGGGTTAATGCCCCTTTCAAGCTGCAAATCTTTTTGGGACATTCAGAACTCTCTGACACAGTTTTTGGGCCACCAACATTTTCTGGACTTTAGGGGGTCCAGGATGCCTGTAAACCCCTTTTTTGGGCCTCCAAAGTTTTCAACCTTTTTGCAGGCATAAGATGCATTTTAAGGCCTTTTTTGGGCTGCTAACATATACTGAACTTTCAGGGGTGTAGGATGCATTTTTCGTGCCCAATATATTTTTGGGAATTTCAGTGGTCTAGGGTGCGGGTTAATGCCCCTTTCAAGCTGCAAATGTTTTTGGGACATTCAAAGCTCTCTGACACAGTTTTTGGGCCACCAACATTTTCTGGACTTTAGGGGGTCTAGGATGTCTCCAAACCCCTTTTTTGGGCCTCCAAAGTTTTCAACATTTTGCAGGCCTAAGAAGCATTTTAAGGCCTTTTTTGGGCTGCTAACATATACTGATCTTTCAGGGGTGTTGGATGCATTATTTGTGGCCAATACATTTTTGGGAATTTCAGTGGTCTAGGGTGCGGGTTAATGCCCCTTTCAAGCTGCAAATGTTTTTGGCTCATTCAGAGCTCTCTGACAGTTTTTGGGCCACCAACATTTTCTGGACTTTAGGGGGTCTAGGATGTCTCCAAACCCCTTTTTTGAGCCTCCAAACTTTTCAACCTTTTTGCAGGCTTAATATGCATTTTAAGGCCTTTTTTTGGGCTGCTATCATATTCTGAACTTTCAGGGGTGTAGGATGTATTTTTCGTGCCCAAAATATTTTTCAGAATTTCAGTGGTCTAGGATGCGGGTTAATGCCCCTTTCAGGCTGCAAATGTTTTTGGGACATTCAGAGCTCTCAGACATAGTTTTTGGGCCACCAACATTTTCTGGACTTTAGGGGGTCTAGGATGCCTGTAAACCCCTTTTTTGGGCCTCCAAAGTTTTCAACCTTTTTGCAGGCCTAAGATGCATTTTAAGGCCTTTTTTGGGCTGCTAACATATACTGAACTTTCAGGGGTGTAGGATGCATTTTTTGTGCCCAATATATGTTTGGGAATTTCAGTGGTCTAGGTTGCGGGTTAATGCCCCTTTCAGGCTGCACATGTTTTTGGGACATTCAGAGCTCTCTAACACAGTTTTTGGGCCACCAACATTTTCTGGACTTTAGGGGGTCTAGGATGCCTGTAAACCCCTTTTTTGGGCCTCCAAAGTGTTCAACCTTTTTGCAGGCCTAAGATGCATTTTAAGGCCTTTTTGTGGGCTGCTAACATATACTGAACTTTCAGGGGTGTAGGATGCATTTCTCTTGCCCAATATATTTTTGGGAATTTCAGTGGTCTAGGGTGCGGGTTAATGCCCCTTTCAAGCTGCAAATGTTTTTGGCTCATTCAGAGCTCTCTGACAGTTTTTGGGCCACCAACGTTTTCTGGACTTTAGGGGGTCTAGGATGCCTGTAAACCCCTTTTTTGGGCATCCAAAGTTTTCAACCTTTTTGCAGGCCTAAGATGCATTTTAAGGCCTTTTTCGGGCTGCTAACATATACTGAACTTTCAGGGGTGTAGGATGGATTTTTCGTGCCAAAAATCTTTTTGAGAATTTCAGTGGTCTAGGATGCGGGTTAATGCCCCTTTCAGGCTGCAAATGTTTTTGGGACATTCAGAGCTCTCTGACACAGTTTTTGGGCCACCAACATTTTCTGGACTTTAGGGGGTCTAGGATGTCTGTAAACCCCTTTTTTGAGCCTCCAAAGTTTTCAACCTTTTTGCAGGCCTAAGATGCATTTTAAGGGCTTTTTTGCCTACTAAGATATTCTGAACGTTCAGGGGTATAGGATTCATTTTTCGTGCCCGATACATTTTTGGGATTTTCAGTTGTCTAGGATGCGGGTTAATGCCCCTTTCAAGCTGCAAATGTGTTTGGGACATTCAGAGCTCTCTGACACAGTTTTTGGGCCACCAACATTTTCTGGACTTTAGGGGGTCTAGGATGCCTGTAAACCCCTTTTTTGGTCCTCCAAAGTTTTCAACCTTTTTGCAGGCATAAGATGCATTTTAAGGCCTATTTTGGGCTGCTAACATATTTCTTAACTTTCGGGGGTGTAGGATGCATTTTTTGTGCCCAAAATATTTTTGAGAATTTCAGTGGTGTAGGATGCGGCTTAATGCCCTTTTCAGGCTGCAAATGTTTTTGGGACATTCAGAGCACACTAGCAGTTTTTGGGCCACCTACATTTTCTGGACTTTAGGGGGTCTAGGATGTCTGTAAACCCCTTTTTTGGGCCTCCATAGTTTTCAACCTTTTTGCAGGCCTAAGATGCATTTTAAGGGCTTTTTTGCCTCTTAACATATTCTGAACTTTCAGGGGTGTAGGATGCATTTTTCATGCCCAATATATTTTTGGGAATTTCAGTGGTCTAGGATGCGGGTTAATGCCCCTTTGAGGCTGCAAATGTTTTTGGGACATTCAAAGCTCTCTGACACAGTTTTTGGGCCACCAACGTTTTCTGGACTTTAGGGGGTCTAGGATGTCTGTAAACCCCTTTTTTGGGCCTCCAAAGTTTTAAACCTTTTTGCAGGCCTAAGATGCATTTTAAGGCATTTTTTGGGCTGCTAACATATACTGAACTTTCAGGGGTGTAGGATGCATTTTTCGTGCCCAATATATTTTTGGGAATTTCAGTGGTCTAGGGTGCGGGTTAATGCCCCTTTCAAGCTGCAAATGTTTTTGGGTCATTCAGAGCTCTCTGACAGTTTTTGGGCCACCAACATTTTCTGGACTTTAGGGGGTCTAGAATGCCTGTAAACCCCTTTTTGGGCATCCAAAGTTTTCAACCTTTTTGCAGGCCTAAGATGCATTTTAAGGCCTTTTTTGGGCTGCTAACATATACTGAACTTTCAGGGGTGTAGGATGCATTTTTCGTTCCCAAAATCATTTTGAGAATTTCAGTGGTCTAGGATGCGGGTTAATGCCCCTTTCAGGCTGCAAATGTTTTTGGGACATTCAGAGCTCTCTGACACAGTTTTTGGGCCACCAACATTTTCTGGACTTTAGGGGGTCTAGGATGCCTGTAAACACCTTTTTTGGGCCTCCAAAGTTTTCAACCTTTTGGCAGGCCCAAGATGCATTTTAAGGGCTTTTTTGCCTGCTAACATATTCTGAACTTTCAGGGATGTAGGATGCATTTTTCGTGGCCAATATATTTTTGGGCATTTCAGTGGTCTAGGGTGCGGGTTAATGCCCCTTTCAAGCTTCAAATGTTTTTGGGTCATTCAGAGCTCTCTGACAGTTTTTGGTCCACCAACATTTTCTGGACTTTAGGGGGTCTAGGATGTCTGTAAAACCCTTTTTTGGGCCTCCAAAGTTTTCAACATTTTGCAGGCCTAAGAAGCATTTTAAGGCCTTTTTTGGGTTGCTAACATATACTGAACTTTCAGGGGTGTTGGATGCATTTTTTGTGGCCAATACATTTTTGGGAATTTCAGTGGTCTAGGGTGCGGGTTAATGCCCCTTTCAAGCTGCAAATGTTTTTGGCTCATTCAGAGCTCTCTGACAGTTTTTGGGCCACCGACATTTTCTGAACTTTAGGGGGTCTAGGATGTCTGTAAACCCCTTTTTTGGGCCTCCAAAGTTTTCAACCTTTTTGCAGGCCTAAGATGCATTTTAAGGGCTTTTTTGCCTACTAAGATATTCTGAACGTTCAGGGGTATAGGATTCATTTTTCGTGCCCGATATATTTTTGGGATTTTCAGTGGTGTAGGATGCGGGTTAATGCCCTTTTCAGGCTGCAAATGTTTTTGGGACATTCAAAGCTCTCTGACACAGTTTTTGGGCCACCAACATTTTCTGGACCTTAGGGGGTCTAGGATGTCTCCAAACCCCTTTCTTGGGCCTCCAAACTTTTCAACCTTTTTGCAGGCTTAATATGCATTTTAAGGCCTTTTTTTGGGCTGCTATCATATTCTGAACTTTCAGGGGTTTAGGATGCATTTTTCTTGCCCAAAATATTTTTGAGAATTTCAGTGGTCTAGGATGCGGGTTAATGCCCCTTTCAGGCTGCAAATGTTTTTGGGACATTCAGAGCTCTCTGACACATTTTTGGGCCACCAACATTTTCTGGACTTTAGGGGGTCTAGGATGTCGGTAAACCCCGTTTTTGGGCCTCCAAAGTTATCAACCTTTTTGCAGGCCTAAGAAGCATTTTAAGGCCTTTTTTGCCTGCTAACATATTCTGAACTTTCAGGGGTGTAGGATTCATTTTTCATGCCCAATATATTTTTGGGATTTTCAGTGTCTAGGAGGCGGGTTAATGCCCCTTTCAAGCTGCAAATCTTTTTGGGACATTCAGAGCTCTCTGACACAGTCTTTGGGCCACCAACATTTTCTGGACTTTAGGGGGTCCAGGATGCCTGTAAACCCCTTTTTTGGGCCTCCAAAGTTTTCAACCTTTTTGCAGTCATAAGATGCATTTTAAGGCCTTTTTTGGGCTGCTAACATATTCTGAACTTTCAGGGGTGTAGGATGCATTTTTCGTGCCCAATATATTTTTGGGAATTTCAGTGGTATAGGGTGCAGGTTAATGCCCCTTTCAGGCTGCAAATGTTTTTGGGACATTCAGAGCTCTCTGACATAGTTTTTGGGCCACCAACATTTTCTGGACTTTAGGGGGTCTAGGATGTCTGTAAACCCCTTTTTTGGGCATCCAAAGTTTTCAACCTTTTTGCAGGCATAAGATGCATTTTAAGGCCTTTTTGTGGGCAGTCATCATATTCTGAACTTTCAGGGGTGTAGGATGTATTTTTCGTGCCCAAAATATTTTTGAGAATTTCAGTGGTCTAGGATGCGGGTTTATGCCCCTTTCAGGCTGCAAATGTTTTTGGGACATTCAAAGCTCTCTGACACAGTTTTTGGGCCACCAACATTTTCTGGACTTTAGGGGTCTAGGATGTCTCCAAACCCCTTTTTTGGGCCTCCAAACTTTTCAACCTTTTTGCAGGCTTAATATGCATTTTAAGGCCTTTTTTTTGGGCTGCTATCATATTCTGAACTTTCAGGGGTGTAGGATGTATTTTTCGTGCCCAAAATATTTTTGAGAATTTCAGTGGTCTAGAATGCAGGTTAATGCCCCTTTCAGGCTGCAAATGTTTTTGGGACATTCAGAGCTCTCTGACACAGTTTTTCGGCCACCAACATTTTCTGGAC
This sequence comes from Ambystoma mexicanum, assembly GCF_040938575.1. Lineage (NCBI taxonomy): Eukaryota > Metazoa > Chordata > Amphibia > Caudata > Ambystomatidae > Ambystoma > Ambystoma mexicanum. The sequence goes on along the minus strand of NC_090940.1, from coordinate 592,297,209 downwards.
TTTAGGGGGTGTAGGATGCCTGTAAACCCCTTTTTTGGGCCTCCAAAGTTTTCAACCTTTTGGCAGGCCTAAGATGCATTTTAAGGGCTTTTTTGCCTACTAAGATATTCTGAACTTTCAGGGGTGTAGGATGCATTTTTCGTGCCCAATATATTTTTGGGAATTTCAGTGGTCTAGGTTGCGGGTTAATGCCCCTTTCAAGCTGCAAATGTTTTTGGGACATTCAGAGCTCTCTGACACAGTTTTTGGGCCACCAACATTTTCTGGACTTTAGGGGGTCTAGGATGTCTGTAAATAACGTTTTTGGGCCTCCAAAGTTTCCAACATTTTGCAGGCCTAAGAAGCATTTTAAGGCCTTTTTTGGGCTGCTAACATATACTGAATTTTCAGGGGTGTTGGATGCATTTTTTGTGGCCAATATATTTTTGGGAATTTCAGTGGTCTAGGGTGCGGGTTAATGCCCCTTTCAAGCTGCAAATGTTTTTGGCTCATTCAGAGCTCTCTGACAGTTTTTGGGCCACCAACATTTTCTGGACTTTAGGGGGTCTAGGATGTCTGTAAACCCCTTTTTTGGGCCTCCAAAGTTTTCAACCTTTTTGCAGGCCTAAGATGCATTTTAAGGGCTTTTTTGCCTACTAAGCTATTCTGAACGTTCAGGGGTATAGGATTCATTTTTCGTGCCGATATATTTTTGGGATTTTCAGTGGTCTAGGATGCGGGTTAATGCCCCTTTGAGGCTGCAAATGTTTTTGGGACATTCAAAGCTCTCTGACACAGTTTTTGGGCCACCAACATTTTCTGGACTTTAGGGGGTCTAGGATGTGTGCAAACCCCTTTTTTGGGCCTCCAAACTTTTCAACCTTTTTGCAGGCATAAGAGGCATTTTAAGGCCTTTTTTGGGCTGCTATCATATTCTGAACTTTCAGGGGTGTAAGATGCATTTTCCGTAACCAAAATATTTTTGAGAAATTCAGTGGTCTAGGATGCGGGTTAATGCCCCTTTCAGGCTGCAAATATTTTTGGGACATTCAGAGCTCTCTAATACAGTTTTTGGGCCACCAACATTTTCTGGACTTTAGGGGGTCTAGGATGCCCGTAAGCCCCTTTTTTGGGCCTCCAAAGTTTTCAACCTTTTTGCAGGCATAAGATGCATTTTAAGGCCTTTTTTGGGCTGCTAACATATTCTGAACTTTCAGGGGTGTAGGATGCATTTTTCGTGCCCAAAATATTTTTGAGAATTTCAGTGGTCTAGGTTGCGGGTTAATGCCCCTTTCAGGCTGCAAATGTTTTTGGGACATTCAGAGCTCTCTGACACATTTTTGGGCCACCAACATTTTCTGGACTTTAGGGGGTCTAGGATGTCGGTAAACCCCTTTTTTGGGCCTCCAAAGTTATCAACCTTTTTGCAGGCCTAAGAAGCATTTTAAGGCCTTTTTTGCCTGCTAACATATTCTGAACTTTCAGGGGTGTAGGATTCATTTTTCATGCCCAATATATTTTTGGGATTTTCAGTGGTCTAGGAAGCGGGTTAATGCCCCTTTCAAGCTGCAAATCTTTTTGGGACATTCAGAACTCTCTGACACAGTTTTTGGGCCACCAACATTTTCTGGACTTTAGGGGGTCCAGGATGCCTGTAAACCCCTTTTTTGGGCCTCCAAAGTATTCAACCTTTTTGCAGGCATAAGATGCATTTTAAGGCCTTTTTTGGGCTGCTAACATATACTGAACTTTCAGGGGTGTAGGATGCATTTTTCGTGCCCAATATATTTTTGGGAATTTCAGTGGTCTAGGGTGCGGGTTAATGCCCCTTTCAAGCTGCAAATGTTTTTGGGACATTCAAAGCTCTCTGACACAGTTTTTGGGCCACCAACATTTTCTGGACTTTAGGGGGTCTAGGATGTCTCCAAACCCCTTTTTTGGGCCTCCAAAGTTTTCAACATTTTGCAGGCCTAAGAAGCATTTTAAGGCCTTTTTTGGGCTGCTAACATATACTGATCTTTCAGGGGTGTTGGATGCATTTTTTGTGGCCAATACATTTTTGGGAATTTCAGTGGTCTAGGGTGCGGGTTAATGCCCCTTTCAAGCTGCAAATGTTTTTGGCTCATTCAGAGCTCTCTGACAGTTTTTGGGCCACCAACATTTTCTGGACTTTAGGGGGTCTAGGATGTCTCCAAACCCCTTTTTTGAGCCTCCAAACTTTTCAACCTTTTTGCAGGCTTAATATGCATTTTAAGGCCTTTTTTTGGGCTGCTATCATATTCTGAACTTTCAGGGGTGTAGGATGTATTTTTCGTGCCCAAAATATTTTTCAGAATTTCAGTGGTCTAGAATGCGGGTTAATGCCCCTTTCAGGCTGCAAATGTTTTTGGGACATTCAGAGCTCTCAGACATAGTTTTTGGGCCACCAACATTTTCTGGACTTTAGGGGGTCTAGGATGCCTGTAAACCCCTTTTTTGGGCCTCCAAAGTTTTCAACCTTTTTGCAGGCCTAAGATGCATTTTAAGGCCTTTTTTGGGCTGCTAACATATACTGAACTTTCAGGGGTGTAGGATGCATTTTTTGTGCCCAATATATGTTTGGGAATTTCAGTGGTCTAGGTTGCGGGTTAATGCCCCTTTCAGGCTGCACATGTTTTTGGGACATTCAGAGCTCTCTAACACAGTTTTTGGGCCACCAACATTTTCTGGACTTTAGGGGGTCTAGGATGCCTGTAAACCCCTTTTTTGGGCCTCCAAAGTGTTCAACCTTTTTGCAGGCCTAAGATGCATTTTAAGGCCTTTTTGTGGGCTGCTAACATATACTGAACTTTCAGGGGTGTAGGATGCATTTCTCTTGCCCAATATATTTTTGGGAATTTCAGTGGTCTAGGGTGCGGGTTAATGCCCCTTTCAAGCTGCAAATGTTTTTGGCTCATTCAGAGCTCTCTGACAGTTTTTGGGCCACCAACGTTTTCTGGACTTTAGGGGGTCTAGGATGCCTGTAAACCCCTTTTTTGGGCATCCAAAGTTTTCAACCTTTTTGCAGGCCTAAGATGCATTTTAAGGCCTTTTTCGGGCTGCTAACATATACTGAACTTTCAGGGGTGTAGGATGGATTTTTCGTGCCAAAAATCTTTTTGAGAATTTCAGTGGTCTAGGATGCGGGTTAATGCCCCTTTCAGGCTGCAAATGTTTTTGGGACATTCAGAGCTCTCTGACACAGTTTTTGGGCCACCAACATTTTCTGGACTTTAGGGGGTCTAGGATGTCTGTAAACCCCTTTTTTGAGCCTCCAAAGTTTTCAACCTTTTTGCAGGCCTAAGATGCATTTTAAGGGCTTTTTTGCCTACTAAGATATTCTGAACGTTCAGGGGTATAGGATTCATTTTTCGTGCCCGATACATTTTTGGGATTTTCAGTTGTCTAGGATGCGGGTTAATGCCCCTTTCAAGCTGCAAATGTGTTTGGGACATTCAGAGCTCTCTGACACAGTTTTTGGGCCACCAACATTTTCTGGACTTTAGGGGGTCTAGGATGCCTGTAAACCCCTTTTTTGGTCCTCCAAAGTTTTCAACCTTTTTGCAGGCATAAGATGCATTTTAAGGCCTATTTTGGGCTGCTAACATATTTCTTAACTTTCGGGGGTGTAGGATGCATTTTTTGTGCCCAAAATATTTTTGAGAATTTCAGTGGTGTAGGATGCGGCTTAATGCCCTTTTCAGGCTGCAAATGTTTTTGGGACATTCAGAGCACACTAGCAGTTTTTGGGCCACCTACATTTTCTGGACTTTAGGGGGTCTAGGATGTCTGTAAACCCCTTTTTTGGGCCTCCATAGTTTTCAACCTTTTTGCAGGCCTAAGATGCATTTTAAGGGCTTTTTTGCCTCTTAACATATTCTGAACTTTCAGGGGTGTAGGATGCATTTTTCATGCCCAATATATTTTTGGGAATTTCAGTGGTCTAGGATGCGGGTTAATGCCCCTTTGAGGCTGCAAATGTTTTTGGGACATTCAAAGCTCTCTGACACAGTTTTTGGGCCACCAACATTTTCTGGACTTTAGGGGGTCTAGGATGTCTGTAAACCCCTTTTTTGGGCCTCCAAAGTTTTAAACCTTTTTGCAGGCCTAAGATGCATTTTAAGGCATTGTTTGGGCTGCTAACATATACTGAACTTTCAGGGGTGTAGGATGCATTTTTCGTGCCCAATATATTTTTGGGAATTTCAGTGGTCTAGGGTGCGGGTTAATGCCCCTTTCAAGCTGCAAATGTTTTTGGGTCATTCAGAGCTCTCTGACAGTTTTTGGGCCACCAACATTTTCTGGACTTTAGGGGGTCTAGAATGCCTGTAAACCCCTTTTTGGGCATCCAAAGTTTTCAACCTTTTTGCAGGCCTAAGATGCATTTTAAGGCCTTTTTTGGGCTGCTAACATATACTGAACTTTCAGGGGTGTAGGATGCATTTTTCGTTCCCAAAATCATTTTGAGAATTTCAGTGGTCTAGGATGCGGGTTAATGCCCCTTTCAGGCTGCAAATGTTTTTGGGACATTCAGAGCTCTCTGACACAGTTTTTGGGCCACCAACATTTTCTGGACTTTAGGGGGTCTAGGATGCCTGTAAACACCTTTTTTGGGCCTCCAAAGTTTTCAACCTTTTGGCAGGCCCAAGATGCATTTTAAGGGCTTTTTTGCCTGCTAACATATTCTGAACTTTCAGGGATGTAGGATGCATTTTTCGTGGCCAATATATTTTTGGGCATTTCAGTGGTCTAGGGTGCGGGTTAATGCCCCTTTCAAGCTTCAAATGTTTTTGGGTCATTCAGAGCTCTCTGACAGTTTTTGGTCCACCAACATTTTCTGGACTTTAGGGGGTCTAGGATGTCTGTAAAACCCTTTTTTGGGCCTCCAAAGTTTTCAACATTTTGCAGGCCTAAGAAGCATTTTAAGGCCTTTTTTGGGTTGCTAACATATACTGAACTTTCAGGGGTGTTGGATGCATTTTTTGTGGCCAATACATTTTTGGGAATTTCAGTGGTCTAGGGTGCGGGTTAATGCCCCTTTCAAGCTGCAAATGTTTTTGGCTCATTCAGAGCTCTCTGACAGTTTTTGGGCCACCGACATTTTCTGAACTTTAGGGGGTCTAGGATGTCTGTAAACCCCTTTTTTGGGCCTCCAAAGTTTTCAACCTTTTTGCAGGCCTAAGATGCATTTTAAGGGCTTTTTTGCCTACTAAGATATTCTGAACGTTCAGGGGTATAGGATTCATTTTTCGTGCCCGATATATTTTTGGGATTTTCAGTAGTGTAGGATGCGGGTTAATGCCCTTTTCAGGCTGCAAATGTTTTTGGGACATTCAAAGCTCTCTGACACAGTTTTTGGGCCACCAACATTTTCTGGACCTTAGGGGGTCTAGGATGTCTCCAAACCCCTTTCTTGGGTCTCCAAACTTTTCAACCTTTTTGCAGGCTTAATATGCATTTTAAGGCCTTTTTTTGGGCTGCTATCATATTCTGAACTTTCAGGGGTTTAGGATGCATTTTTCTTGCCCAAAATATTTTTGAGAATTTCAGTGGTCTAGGATGCGGGTTAATGCCCCTTTCAGGCTGCAAATGTTTTTGGGACATTCAGAGCTCTCTGACACATTTTTGGGCCACCAACATTTTCTGGACTTTAGGGGGTCTAGGATGTCGGTAAACCCCGTTTTTGGGCCTCCAAAGTTATCAACCTTTTTGCAGGCCTAAGAAGCATTTTAAGGCCATTTTTGCCTGCTAACATATTCTGAACTTTCAGGGGTGTAGGATTCATTTTTCATGCCCAATATATTTTTGGGATTTTCAGTGTCTAGGAGGCGGGTTAATGCCCCTTTCAAGCTGCAAATCTTTTTGGGACATTCAGAGCTCTCTGACACAGTCTTTGGGCCACCAACATTTTCTGGACTTTAGGGGGTCCAGGATGCCTGTAAACCCCTTTTTTGGGCCTCCAAAGTTTTCAACCTTTTTGCAGGCATAAGATGCATTTTAAGGCCTTTTTTGGGCTGCTAACATATTCTGAACTTTCAGGGGTGTAGGATGCATTTTTCGTGCCCAATATATTTTTGGGAATTTCAGTGGTATAGGGTGCAGGTTAATGCCCCTTTCAGGCTGCAAATGTTTTTGGGACATTCAGAGCTCTCTGACATAGTTTTTGGGCCACCAACATTTTCTGGACTTTAGGGGGTCTAGGATGTCTGTAAACCCCTTTTTTGGGCATCCAAAGTTTTCAACCTTTTTGCAGGCATAAGATGCATTTTAAGGCCTTTTTGTGGGCAGTCATCATATTCTGAACTTTCAGGGGTGTAGGATGTATTTTTCGTGCCCAAAATATTTTTGAGAATTTCAGTGGTCTAGGATGCGGGTTTATGCCCCTTTCAGGCTGCAAATGTTTTTGGGACATTCAAAGCTCTCTGACACAGTTTTTGGGCCACCAACATTTTCTGGACTTTAGGGGTCTAGGATGTCTCCAAACCCCTTTTTTGGGCCTCCAAACTTTTCAACCTTTTTGCAGGCTTAATATGCATTTTAAGGCCTTTTTTTTGGGCTGCTATCATATTCTGAACTTTCAGGGGTGTAGGATGTATTTTTCGTGCCCAAAATATTTTTGAGAATTTCAGTGGTCTAGAATGCAGGTTAATGCCCCTTTCAGGCTGCAAATGTTTTTGGGACATTCAGAGCTCTCTGACACAGTTTTTCGGCCACCAACATTTTCTGGACTTTAGGGGGTGTAGGATGCCTGTAAACCCCTTTTTTGGGCCTCCAAAGTTTTCAACCTTTTGGCAGGCCTAAGATGCATTTTAAGGGCTTTTTTGCCTACTAAGATATTCTGAACGTTCAGGGGTATAGGATTCATTTTTCGTGCCCGATATATTTTTGGGATTTTCAGTGGTGTAGGATGCGGGTTAATGCCCCTTTCAGGCTGCAAATGTTTTTGGGACATTCAAAGTTCTCTGACAGTTTTTGGCCCACCAACATTTTCTGGACTTTAGGGGGTCTAGGATGTCTCCAAACCCCTTTTTTGGGCCTCCAAACTTTTCAACCTTTTTGCAGGCTTAATATGCATTTTAAGGCCTTTTTTTGGGCTGCTATCATATTCTGATCTTTCAGGGGTGTAGGATGTATTTTTCGTGCCCAAAATATTTTTGAGAATTTCAGTGGTCTAGAATGCGGGTTAATGCCCCTTTCAGGCTGCAAATGTTTTTGGGACATTCAGAGCTCTCTGACATAGTTTTTGGGCCACCAACATTTTCTGGACTTTAGGGGGTCTAGGATGTCTGTAAACCCCTTTTTTGGGCATCCAAAGTTTTCAACCTTTTTCCAGGCATAAGATGCTTTTTAAGGCCTTTTTTGGGCTGCTATCATATTCTGAACTTTCAGGGGTGTAAGATGCATTTTCTGTGCCCAAAATATTTTTGAGAAATTCAGTGGTCTAGGATGCGGGTTAATGCCCCTTTCAGGCTGCAAATGTTTTTGAGACATTCAGAGCTCTCTAACACAGTTTTTGGGCCACCAACATTTTCTGGACTTTAGGGGGTCTAGGATGCCTGTAAACCCCTTTTTTGGGCATCCAAAGTTTTCAACCTTTTTGCAGGCCTAAGATGCATTTTAAGGCCTTTTTTGGGCTACTAACATATACTGAACTTTCAGGGGTGTAGGATGCATTTTTCGTGCCCAATATATTTTTGGGAATTTCAGTGGAATAGGTTGTGGGTTAATGCCCCTTTCAAGCTGCAAATGTTTTTGGGCCATTCAGAGCTCTCTGACAGTTTTTGGGCCACCAACATTTTCTGGACTTTAGGGGTGTCTAGGATGTCTGTAAACCCCTTTTTTGGGCATCCAAAGTTTTCAACCTTTTTGCAGGCATAAGAGGCATTTTAAGGCCTTTTTTGGGCTGCTAACATATTCTGAACTTCAGGGGTGTAGGATGCATTTTTCGTGCCCAATATATTTTTGGGAATTTCAGTGGTATAGGGTGCGGGTTAATGCCCCTTTCAAGCTGCAAATGTTTTTGGGTCATTCAGAGCTCTTTGACAGTTTTTGGGCCACCAACATTTTCTGGACTTTAGGGGGTCTAGGATGTCTGTAAACCCCTTTTTTGGGCCTCCAAAGTTTTCAACATTTTGCAGGCCTAAGAAGCATCTTCAGGCCTTTTTTGGGCTGCTAACATATACTGAACTTTCAGGGGTGTAGGATGCATTTTTCGGGCCCAAAATCTTTTTGAGAATTTCAGTGGTCTAGAATGCGGGTTAATGCCCCTTTCAGGCTGCAAATGTTTTTGGGACATTCAGAGCTCTCTGACACAGTTTTTCGGCCACCAACATTTTCTGGACTTTAGGGGGTCTAGGATGCCTGTAAACCCCTTTTTTGGGCCTCCAAAGTTTTCAACTTTTTGGCAGGCCTAAGATGCATTTTAAGGGCTTTTTTGCCTGCTAACATATTCTGAACTTTCAGGGGTGTAGGATGCATTTTTCGTGGCCAATATATTGTTCGGAATTTCAGTGGTCTAGGGTGCGGGTTAATGCCGCTTTCAAGCTGCACATGTTTTTGGGTCATTCAGAGCTCTCTGACAGTTTTTGGGCCACCAACATTTTCTGGACTTTAGGGGGTCTAGGATGTCTCCAAACCCCTTTTTTGGGCCTCCAAACTTTTCAACCTTTTTGCAGGCTTAATATGCTTTTTAAGGCCTTTTTTGGGCTGCTATCATATTCTGAACTTTCAGGGGTGTAAGATGCATTTTCTGTGCCCAAAATATTTTTGAGAAATTCAGTGGTCTAGGATGCGGGTTAATGCCCCTTTCAGGCTGCAAATGTTTTTGAGACATTCAGAGCTCTCTAACAGAGTTTTTGGGCCACCAACATTTTCTGGACTTTATGGGGTCTAGGATGCCTGTAAACCCCTTTTTTGGGCATCCAAAGTTTTCAACCTTTTTGCAGGCCTAAGATGCATTTTAAGGCCTTTTTTGGGCTGTTAACATATACTGAACTTTCAGGGGTGTAGGATGCATGTTTCGTGCCCAATATATTTTTGGGAATTTCAGTGGTCTAGGTTGCGGGTTAATGCCCCTTTCAAGCTGCAAATGTTTTTGGGACATTCAGAGCTCTCTGACACAGTTTTTGGGCCACCAACATTTTCTGGACTTTAGGGGGTCTAGGATGTCTGTAAATAACGTTTTTGGGCCTCCAAAGTTTCCAACATTTTTCAGGCCTAAGAAGCATTTTAAGGCCTTTTTTGGGCTGCTAACATATACTGAACTTTCAGGGGTGTTGGATGCATTTTTTGTGGCCAATATATTTTTGAGAAATTCAGTGGTCTAGGATGCGGGTTAATGCCCCTTTCAGGCTGCAAATGTTTTTGAGACATTCAGAGCTCTCTAACACAGTTTTTGGGCCACCAACATTTTCTGGACTTTATGGGGTCTAGGATGTCTGTAAACCCCTTTTTTGGGCCTCCAAAGTTTTCAACCTTTTTGCAGGCCTAAGATGCATTTTAAGGGCTTTTTTGCCTACTAAGATATTCTGAACGTTCAGGGGTATAGGATTCATTTTTCGTGCCGATATATTTTTGGGATTTTCAGTGGTCTAGGATGCGGGTTAATGCCCCTTTGAGGCTGCAAATGTTTTTGGGACATTCAAAGCTCTCTGACACAGTTTTTGGGCCACCAACATTTTCTGGACTTTAGGGGGTCTAGGATGTGTGCAAACCCCTTTTTTGGGCCTCCAAACTTTTCAACCTTTTTGCAGGCATAAGAGGCATTTTAAGGCCTTTTTTGGGCTGCTATCATATTCTGAACTTTCAGGGGTGTAAGATGCATTTTCCGTAACCAAAATATTTTTGAGAAATTCAGTGGTCTAGGATGCGGGTTAATGCCCCTTTCAGGCTGCAAATATTTTTGGGACATTCAGAGCTCTCTAATACAGTTTTTGGGCCACCAACATTTTCTGGACTTTAGGGGGTCTAGGATGCCCGTAAGCCCCTTTTTTGGGCCTCCAAAGTTTTCAACCTTTTTGCAGGCTTAATATGCATTTTAAGGCCTTTTTTTGGGCTGCCATAATATTCTGAACTTTCAGGGGTTTAGGATGCATTTTTCTTGCCCAAAATATTTTTGAGAATTTCAGTGGTCTAGGATGCGGGTTAATGCCCCTTTCAGGCTGCAAATGTTTTTGGGACATTCAGAGCTCTCTGACACATTTTTGGGCCACCAACATTTTCTGGACTTTAGGGGGTCTAGGATGTCGGTAAACCCCTTTTTTGGGCCTCCAAAGTTATCAACCTTTTTGCAGGCCTAAGAAGCATTTTAAGGCCTTTTTTGCCTGCTAACATATTCTGAACTTTCAGGGGTGTAGGATTCATTTTTCGTGCCCAATATATTTTTGGGAATTTCAGTGGTATAGGGTGCGGGTTAATGCCCCTTTCAGGCTGCAAATGTTTTTGGGACATTCAGAGCTCCCTGACATAGTTTTTGGGCCACCAACATTTTCTGGACTTTAGGGGGTCTAGGATGTCTGTAAACCCCTTTTTTGGGCATCCAAAGTTTTCAACCTTTTTGCAGGCATAAGATGCATTTTAAGGCCTTTTTGTGGGCTGTCATCATATTCTGAACTTTCAGGGGTGTAGGATGTATTTTTCGTGCCCAAAATATTTTTGAGAATTTCAGTGGTCTAGGATGCGGGTTTATGCCCCTTTCAGGCTGCAAATGTTTTTGGGTCATTCAGAGCTCTTTGACAGTTTTTGGGCCACCAACATTTTCTGGACTTTAGGGGGTCTAGCATGTCTGTAAACCCCTTTTTTGGGCCTCCAAAGTTTTCAACATTGTGCAGGCCTAAGAAGCATCTTCAGGCCTTTTTTGGGCTGCTAACATATACTGAACTTTCAGGGGTGTAGGATGCATTTTTCGTGCCCAAAATCTTTTTGAGAATTTCAGTGGTCTAGGATGCGGGTTAATGCCCCTTTCAGGCTGCAAATGTTTTTGGGACATTCAAAGCTCTCTGACACAGTTTTTGGGCCACCAACATTTTCTGGACTTTAGGGGGTCTAGGATGTCTCCAAACCCCTTTTTTGGGCCTCCAAACTTTTCAACCTTTTTGCAGGCTTAATATGCATTTTAAGGCCTTTTTTTGGGCTGCTATCATATTCTGAACTTTCAGGGGTGTAGGATGTATTTTTCGTGCCGAAAATATTTTTGAGAATTTCAGTGGTCTAGAATGCAGGTTAATGCCCCTTTCAGGCTGCAAATGTTTTTGGGACATTCAGAGCTCTCTGACACAGTTTTTCGGCCACCAACATTTTCTGGACTTTAGGGGGTCTAGGATGCCTGTAAACCCCTTTTTTGGGCCTCCAAAGTTTTCAACCTTTTGGCAGGCCTAAGATGCATTTTAAGGGCTTTTTTGCCTACTAAGATATTCTGAACGTTCAGGGGTATAGGATTCATTTTTCGTGCCCGATATATTTTTGGGATTTTCAGTGGTGTAGGATGCGGGTTAATGCCCCTTTCAGGCTGCAAATGTTTTTGGGACATTCAAAGTTCTCTGACAGTTTTTGGGCCACCAACATTTTCTGGACTTTAGGGGGTCTAGGATGTCTCAAAACCCCTTTTTTGGGCCTCCAAACTTTTCAACCTTTTTGCAGGCTTAATATGCATTTTAAGGCCTTTTTTTGGGCTGCTATCATATTCTGATCTTTCAGGGGTGTAGGATGTATTTTTCGTGCCCAAAATATTTTTGAGAATTTCAGTGGTCTAGAATGCGGGTTAATGCCCCTTTCAGGCTGCAAATGTTTTTGGGACATTCAGAGCTCTCTGACATAGTTTTTGGGCCACCAACATTTTCTGGACTTTAGGGGGTCTAGGATGTCTGTAAACCCCTTTTTTGGGCATCCAAAGTTTTCAACCTTTTTGCAGGCATAAGATGCTTTTTAAGGCCTTTTTTGGGCTGCTATCATATTCTGAACTTTCAGGGGTGTAAGATGCATTTTCTGTGCCCAAAATATTTTTGAGAAATTCAGTGGTCTAGGATGCGGGTTAATGCCCCTTTCAGGCTGCAAATGTTTTTGAGACATTCAGAGCTCTCTAACACAGTTTTTGGGCCACCAACATTTTCTGGACTTTAGGGGGTCTAGGATGCCTGTAAACCCCTTTTTTGGGCATCCAAAGTTTTCAACCTTTTTGCAGGCCTAAGATGCATTTTAAGGCCTTTTTTGGGCTACTAACATATACTGAACTTTCAGGGGTGTAGGATGCATTTTTCGTGCCCAATATATTTTTGGGAATTTCAGTGGTCTAGGTTGCGGGTTAATGCCCCTTTCAAGCTGCAAATGTTTTTGGGTCATTCAGAGCTCTCTGACAGTTTTTGGGCCACCAACATTTTCTGGACTTTAGGGGTGTCTAGGATGTCTGTAAACCCCTTTTTTGGGCATCCAAAGTTTTCAACATTTTTGCAGGCATAAGAGGCATTTTAAGGCCTTTTTTGGGCTGCTATCATATTCTGAACTTTCAGGGGTGTAAGATGCATTTTCCGTACCCAAAATATTTTTGAGAAATTCAGTGGTCTAGGATGCGGGTTAATGCCCCTTTCAGGCTGCAAATGTTTTTGGGACATTCAGAGCTCTCTGACACAGTTTTTGGGCCACCAACATTTTCTGGACTTTAGGGGGTCTAGGATGCCTGTAAACCCCTTTTTTGGGCCTCCAAAGTTTTCAACCTTTTTGCAGGCATAAGATGCATTTTAAGGCCTTTTTTGCCTGCTAACATATTCTGAACTTTCAGGGGTGTAGGATTCATTTTCCATGCCCAATATATTTTTGGGATTTTCAGTGGTCTAGGAGGCGGGTTAATGCCCCTTTCAAGCTGCAAATCTTTTTGGGACATTCAGAGCTCTCTGACACAGTTTTTTGGGCCACCAACATTTTCTGGACTTTAGGGGGTCCAGGATGCCTGTTAACCCCTTTTTTGGGACTCCAAAGTTTTCAACCTTTTTGCAGGCATAAAATGCATTTTAAGGCCTTTTTTGGGCTGCTAACATATTCTGAACTTTCAGAGGTGTAGGATGCATTTTTCGTGCGCAATATATTTTTGGGAATTTCAGTGGTATAGGGTGCGGGTTAATGCCCCTTTCAAGCTGCAAATGTTTTTGGGTCATTCAGAGCTCTTTGACAGTTTTTGGGCCACCAACATTTTCTGGACTTTAGGGGGTCTAGGATGTCTGTAAACCCCTTTTTTGGGCCTCCAAAGTTTTCAACATTTTGCAAGCCTAAGAAGCATCTTCAGGCCTTTTTTGGGCTGCTAACATATACTGAACTTTCAGGGGTGTAGGATGCATTTTTTGGGCCCAAAATCTTTTTGAGAATTTCAGTGGTCTAGGATGCGGGTTAATGCCCCTTTCAGGCTGCAAATGTTTTTGGGACATTCAAAGCTCTCTGACACAGTTTTTGGGCCACCAACATTTTCTGGACTTTAGGGGGTCTAGGATGTCTCCAAACCCCTTTTTTGGCCCTCCAAACTTTTCAACCTTTTTGCAGGCTTAATATGCATTTTAAGGCCTTTTTTTGGGCTGCTATCATATTCTGAACTTTCAGGGGTGTAGGATGTATTTTTCGTGCCCAAAATATTTTTGAGAATTTCAGTGGTCTAGAATGCGGGTTAATGCCCCTTTCAGGCTGCAAATGTTTTTGGGACATTCAGAGCTCTCTGACACAGTTTTTCGTCCACCAACATTTTCTGGACTTTAGGGGGTCTAGGATGCCTGTAAACCCCTTTTTTGGGCCTCCAAAGTTTTCAACTTTTTGGCAGGCCTAAGATGCATTTTAAGGGCTTTTTTGCCTTCTAACATATTCTGAACTTTCAGGGGTGTAGGATGCATTTTTAGTGGCCAATATATTGTTCGGAATTTCAGTGGTCTAGGGTGCGGGTTAATGCCGCTTTCAAGCTGCACATGTTTTTGGGTCATTCAGAGCTCTCTGACAGTTTTTGGGCCACCAACATTTTCTGGACTTTAGGGGGTCTAGGATGTCTCCAAACCCCTTTTTTGGGCCTCCAAACTTTTCAACCTTTTTGCAGGCTTAATATGCTTTTTAAGGCCTTTTTTGGGCTGCTATCATATTCTGAACTTTCAGGGGTGTAAGATGCATTTTCTGTGCCCAAAATATTTTTGAGAAATTCAGTGGTCTAGGATGCGGGTTAATGCCCCTTTCAGGCTGCAAATGTTTTTGAGACATTCAGAGCTCTCTAACAGAGTTTTTGGGCCACCAACATTTTCTGGACTTTATGGGGTCTAGGATGCCTGTAAACCCCTTTTTTGGGCATCCAAAGTTTTCAACCTTTTTGCAGGCCTAAGATGCATTTTAAGGCCTTTTTTGGGCTGCTAACATATACTGAACTTTCAGGGGTGTAGGATGCATTTTTCGTGCCCAATATATTTTTGGGAATTTCAGTGGTCTAGGTTGCGGGTTAATGCCCCTTTCAAGCTGCAAATGTTTTTGGGACATTCAGAGCTCTCTGACACAGTTTTTGGGCCACCAACATTTTCTGGACTTTAGGGGGTCTAGGATGTCTGTAAATAACGTTTTTGGGCCTCCAAAGTTTCCAACATTTTGCAGGCCTAAGAAGCATTGTAAGGCCTTTTTTGGGCTGCTAACATATACTGAACTTTCAGGGGTGTTGGATGCATTTTTTGTGGCCAATATATTTTTGGGAATTTCAGTGGTCTAGGGTGCGGGTTAATGCCCCTTTCAAGCTGCAAATGTTTTTGGCTCATTCAGAGCTCTCTGACAGTTTTTGGGCCACCAACATTTTCTGGACTTTAGGGGGTCTAGGATGTCTGTAAACCCCTTTTTTGGGCCTCCAAAGTTTTCAACCTTTTTGCAGGCCTAAGATGCATTTTAAGGGCTTTTTTGCCTACTAAGATATTCTGAACGTTCAGGGGTATAGGATTCATTTTTCGTGCCGATATATTTTTGGGATTTTCAGTGGTCTAGGATGCGGGTTAATGCCCCTTTGAGGCTGCAAATGTTTTTGGGACATTCAAAGCTCTCTGACACAGTTTTTGAGCCACCAACATTTTCTGGACTTTAGGGGGTCTAGGATGTGTGCAAACCCCTTTTTTGGGCCTCCAAACTTTTCAACCTTTTTGCAGGCATAAGAGGCATTTTAAGGCATTTTTTGGGCTGCTATCATATTCTGAACTTTCAGGGGTGTAAGATGCATTTTCCGTAACCAAAATATTTTTGAGAAATTCAGTGGTCTAGGATGCGGGTTAATGCCCCTTTCAGGCTGCAAATATTTTTGGGACATTCAGAGCTCTCTAATACAGTTTTTGGGCCACCAACATTTTCTGGACTTTAGGGGGTCTAGGATGCCCGTAAGCCCCTTTTTTGGGCCTCCAAAGTTTTCAACCTTTTTGCAGGCTTAATATGCATTTTAAGGCCTTTTTTTGGGCTGCCATACTATTCTGAACTTTCAGGGGTGTAGGATGCATTTTTCGTGCCCAAAATATTTTTGAGAATTTCAGTGGTATAGGATGCGGGTTAATGCCCCTTTCAGGCTGCAAATGTTTTTGGGACATTCAGAGCTCTCTGACACAGTTTTTGGGCCACCAACATTTTCTGGACTTTAGGGGGTCTAGGATGCCTGTAAACCCCTTTTTTGGGCCACCAAAGTTTTCAACCTTTTTGCAGGCATAAGATGCATTTTAAGGCCTTTTTTGGGCTGCTAACATATTCTGAACTTTCAGGGGTGTAGGATGCAATTTTCATGCCCAAAATATTTTTGAGAATTTCAGTGGTCTAGGTTGCGGGTTAATGCCCCTTTCAGGCTGCAAATGTTTTTGGGACATTCAGAGCTCTCTGACACATTTTTGGGCCACCAACATTTTCTGGACTTTAGGGGGTCTAGGATGTCGGTAAACCCCTTTTTTGGGCCTCCAAAGTTATCAACCTTTTTGCAGGCCTAAGAAGCATTTTAAGGCCTTTTTTGCCTGCTAACATATTCTGAACTTTCAGGGGTGTAGGATTCATTTTTCATGCCCAATATATTTTTGGGATTTTCAGTGGTATAGGATGCGGGTTAATGCCCCTTTCAAGCTGCAAAGCTTTTTGGGACATTCAGAACTCTCTGACACAGTTTTTGGGCCACCAACATTTTCTGGACTTTAGGGGGTCCAGGATGCCTGTAAACCCCTTTTTTGGGCCTCCAAAGTTTTCAACCTTTTTGCAGGCATAAGATGCATTTTAAGGCCTTTTTTGGGCTGCTAACATATACTGAACTTTCAGGGGTGTAGGATGCATTTTTCGTGCCCAATATATTTTTGGGAATTTCAGTGGTCTAGGGTGCGGGTTAATGCCCCTTTCAAGCTGCAAATGTTTTTGGGACATTCAAAGCTCTCTGACACAGTTTTTGGGCCACCAACATTTTCTGGACTTTAGGGGGTCTAGGATGTCTCCAAACCCCTTTTTTGGGCCTCCAAAGTTTTCAACATTTTGCAGGCCTAAGAAGCATTTTAAGGCCTTTTTTGGGCTGCTAACGTATACTGAACTTTCAGGGGTGTTGGATGCATTTTTTGTGGCCAATACATTTTTGGGAATTTCAGTGGTCTAGGGTGCGGGTTAATGCCCCTTTCAAGCTGCAAATGTTTTTGGCTCATTCAGAGCTCTCTGACACCTTTTTGGGCCACCAACATTTTCTGGACTTTAGGGGGTCTAGGATGTCTCCAAACCCCTTTTTTGGGCCTCCAAACTTTTCAACCTTTTTGCAGGCTTAATATGCATTTTAAGGCCTTTTTTTGGGCTGCTATCATATTCTGAACTTTCAGGGGTGTAGGATGTATTTTTCGTGCCCAAAATATTTTTCAGAATTTCAGTGGTCTAGAATGCGGGTTAATGCCCTTTTCAGGCTGCAAATGTTTTTGGGACATTCAGAGCACACTAGCAGTTTTTGGGCCACCTACATTTTCTGGACTTTAGGGGGTCTAGGATGTCTGTAAACCCCTTTTTTGGGCCTCCATAGTTTTCAACCTTTTTGCAGGCCTAAGATGCATTTTAAGGGCTTTTTTGCCTCTTAACATATTCTGAACTTTCAGGGGTGTAGGATGCATTTTTCATGCCCAATATATTTTTGGGAATTTCAGTGGTCTAGGATGCGGGTTAATGCCCCTTTGAGGCTGCAAATGTTTTTGGGACATTCAAAGCTCTCTGACACAGTTTTTGGGCCACCAACATTTTCTGGACTTTAGGGGGTCTAGGATGTCTGTAAACCCCTTTTTTGGGCCTCCAAAGTTTTAAACCTTTTTGCAGGCCTAAGATGCATTTTAAGGCATTTTTTGGGCTGCTAACATATACTGAACTTTCAGGGGTGTAGGATGCATTTTTCGTGCCCAATATATTTTTGGGAATTTCAGTGGTCTAGGGTGCGGGTTAATGCCCCTTTCAAGCTGCAAATGTTTTTGGGTCATTCAGAGCTCTCTGACAGTTTTTGGGCCACCAACATTTTCTGGACTTTAGGGGGTCTAGAATGCCTGTAAACCCCTTTTTGGGCATCCAAAGTTTTCAACCTTTTTGCAGGCCTAAGATGCATTTTAAGGCCTTTTTTGGGCTGCTAACATATACTGAACTTTCAGGGGTGTAGGATGCATTTTTCGTTCCCAAAATCATTTTGAGAATTTCAGTGGTCTAGGATGCGGGTTAATGCCCCTTTCAGGCTGCAAATGTTTTTGGGACATTCAGAGCTCTCTGACACAGTTTTTGGGCCACCAACATTTTCTGGACTTTAGGGGGTCTAGGATGCCTGTAAACACCTTTTTTGGGCCTCCAAAGTTTTCAACCTTTTGGCAGGCCCAAGATGCATTTTAAGGGCTTTTTTGCCTGCTAACATATTCTGAACTTTCAGGGATGTAGGATGCATTTTTCGTGGCCAATATATTTTTGGGCATTTCAGTGGTCTAGGGTGCGGGTTAATGCCCCTTTCAAGCTTCAAATGTTTTTGGGTCATTCAGAGCTCTCTGACAGTTTTTGGTCCACCAACATTTTCTGGACTTTAGGGGGTCTAGGATGTCTGTAAAACCCTTTTTTGGGCCTCCAAAGTTTTCAACATTTTGCAGGCCTAAGAAGCATTTTAAGGCCTTTTTTGGGTTGCTAACATATACTGAACTTTCAGGGGTGTTGGATGCATTTTTTGTGGCCAATACATTTTTGGGAATTTCAGTGGTCTAGGGTGCGGGTTAATGCCCCTTTCAAGCTGCAAATGTTTTTGGCTCATTCAGAGCTCTCTGACAGTTTTTGGGCCACCGACATTTTCTGAACTTTAGGGGGTCTAGGATGTCTGTAAACCCCTTTTTTGGGCCTCCAAAGTTTTCAACCTTTTTGCAGGCCTAAGATGCATTTTAAGGGCTTTTTTGCCTACTAAGATATTCTGAACGTTCAGGGGTATAGGATTCATTTTTCGTGCCCGATATATTTTTGGGATTTTCAGTGGTGTAGGATGCGGGTTAATGCCCTTTTCAGGCTGCAAATGTTTTTGGGACATTCAAAGCTCTCTGACACAGTTTTTGGGCCACCAACATTTTCTGGACCTTAGGGGGTCTAGGATGTCTCCAAACCCCTTTCTTGGGCCTCCAAACTTTTCAACCTTTTTGCAGGCTTAATATGCATTTTAAGGCCTTTTTTTGGGCTGCTATCATATTCTGAACTTTCAGGGGTTTAGGATGCATTTTTCTTGCCCAAAATATTTTTGAGAATTTCAGTGGTCTAGGATGCGGGTTAATGCCCCTTTCAGGCTGCAAATGTTTTTGGGACATTCAGAGCTCTCTGACACATTTTTGGGCCACCAACATTTTCTGGACTTTAGGGGGTCTAGGATGTCGGTAAACCCCGTTTTTGGGCCTCCAAAGTTATCAACCTTTTTGCAGGCCTAAGAAGCATTTTAAGGCCTTTTTTGCCTGCTAACATATTCTGAACTTTCAGGGGTGTAGGATTCATTTTTCATGCCCAATATATTTTTGGGATTTTCAGTGTCTAGGAGGCGGGTTAATGCCCCTTTCAAGCTGCAAATCTTTTTGGGACATTCAGAGCTCTCTGACACAGTCTTTGGGCCACCAACATTTTCTGGACTTTAGGGGGTCCAGGATGCCTGTAAACCCCTTTTTTGGGCCTCCAAAGTTTTCAACCTTTTTGCAGGCATAAGATGCATTTTAAGGCCTTTTTTGGGCTGCTAACATATTCTGAACTTTCAGGGGTGTAGGATGCATTTTTCGTGCCCAATATATTTTTGGGAATTTCAGTGGTATAGGGTGCAGGTTAATGCCCCTTTCAGGCTGCAAATGTTTTTGGGACATTCAGAGCTCTCTGACATAGTTTTTGGGCCACCAACATTTTCTGGACTTTAGGGGGTCTAGGATGTCTGTAAACCCCTTTTTTGGGCATCCAAAGTTTTCAACCTTTTTGCAGGCATAAGATGCATTTTAAGGCCTTTTTGTGGGCAGTCATCATATTCTGAACTTTCAGGGGTGTAGGATGTATTTTTCGTGCCCAAAATATTTTTGAGAATTTCAGTGGTCTAGGATGCGGGTTTATGCCCCTTTCAGGCTGCAAATGTTTTTGGGACATTCAAAGCTCTCTGACACAGTTTTTGGGCCACCAACATTTTCTGGACTTTAGGGGTCTAGGATGTCTCCAAACCCCTTTTTTGGGCCTCCAAACTTTTCAACCTTTTTGCAGGCTTAATATGCATTTTAAGGCCTTTTTTTTGGGCTGCTATCATATTCTGAACTTTCAGGGGTGTAGGATGTATTTTTCGTGCCCAAAATATTTTTGAGAATTTCAGTGGTCTAGAATGCAGGTTAATGCCCCTTTCAGGCTGCAAATGTTTTTGGGACATTCAGAGCTCTCTGACACAGTTTTTCGGCCACCAACATTTTCTGGACTTTAGGGGGTGTAGGATGCCTGTAAACCCCTTTTTTGGGCCTCCAAAGTTTTCAACCTTTTGGCAGGCCTAAGATGCATTTTAAGGGCTTTTTTGCCTACTAAGATATTCTGAACGTTCAGGGGTATAGGATTCATTTTTCGTGCCCGATATATTTTTGGGATTTTCAGTGGTGTAGGATGCGGGTTAATGCCCCTTTCAGGCTGCAAATGTTTTTGGGACATTCAAAGTTCTCTGACAGTTTTTGGGCCACCAACATTTTCTGGACTTTAGGGGGTCTAGGATGTCTCCAAACCCCTTTTTTGGGCCTCCAAACTTTTCAACCTTTTTGCAGGCTTAATATGCATTTTAAGGCCTTTTTTTGGGCTGCTATCATATTCTGATCTTTCAGGGGTGTAGGATGTATTTTTCGTGCCCAAAATATTTTTGAGAATTTCAGTGGTCTAGAATGCGGGTTAATGCCCCTTTCAGGCTGCAAATGTTTTTGGGACATTCAGAGCTCTCTGACATAGTTTTTGGGCCACCAACATTTTCTGGACTTTAGGGGGTCTAGGATGTCTGTAAACCCCTTTTTTGGGCATCCAAAGTTTTCAACCTTTTTCCAGGCATAAGATGCTTTTTAAGGCCTTTTTTGGGCTGCTATCATATTCTGAACTTTCAGGGGTGTAAGATGCATTTTCTGTGCCCAAAATATTTTTGAGAAATTCAGTGGTCTAGGATGCGGGTTAATGCCCCTTTCAGGCTGCAAATGTTTTTGAGACATTCAGAGCTCTCTAACACAGTTTTTGGGCCACCAACATTTTCTGGACTTTAGGGGGTCTAGGATGCCTGTAAACCCCTTTTTTGGGCATCCAAAGTTTTCAACCTTTTTGCAGGCCTAAGATGCATTTTAAGGCCTTTTTTGGGCTACTAACATATACTGAACTTTCAGGGGTGTAGGATGCATTTTTCGTGCCCAATATATTTTTGGGAATTTCAGTGGAATAGGTTGTGGGTTAATGCCCCTTTCAAGCTGCAAATGTTTTTGGGCCATTCAGAGCTCTCTGACAGTTTTTGGGCCACCAACATTTTCTGGACTTTAGGGGTGTCTAGGATGTCTGTAAACCCCTTTTTTGGGCATCCAAAGTTTTCAACCTTTTTGCAGGCATAAGAGGCATTTTAAGGCCTTTTTTGGGCTGCTAACATATTCTGAACTTCAGGGGTGTAGGATGCATTTTTCGTGCCCAATATATTTTTGGGAATTTCAGTGGTATAGGGTGCGGGTTAATGCCCCTTTCAAGCTGCAAATGTTTTTGGGTCATTCAGAGCTCTTTGACAGTTTTTGGGCCACCAACATTTTCTGGACTTTAGGGGGTCTAGGATGTCTGTAAACCCCTTTTTTGGGCCTCCAAAGTTTTCAACATTTTGCAGGCCTAAGAAGCATCTTCAGGCCTTTTTTGGGCTGCTAACATATACTGAACTTTCAGGGGTGTAGGATGCATTTTTCGGGCCCAAAATCTTTTTGAGAATTTCAGTGGTCTAGAATGCGGGTTAATGCCCCTTTCAGGCTGCAAATGTTTTTGGGACATTCAGAGCTCTCTGACACAGTTTTTCGGCCACCAACATTTTCTGGACTTTAGGGGGTCTAGGATGCCTGTAAACCCCTTTTTTGGGCCTCCAAAGTTTTCAACTTTTTGGCAGGCCTAAGATGCATTTTAAGGGCTTTTTTGCCTGCTAACATATTCTGAACTTTCAGGGGTGTAGGATGCATTTTTCGTGGCCAATATATTGTTCGGAATTTCAGTGGTCTAGGGTGCGGGGTAATGCCGCTTTCAAGCTGCACATGTTTTTGGGTCATTCAGAGCTCTCTGACAGTTTTTGGGCCACCAACATTTTCTGGACTTTAGGGGGTCTAGGATGTCTCCAAACCCCTTTTTTGGGCCTCCAAACTTTTCAACCTTTTTGCAGGCTTAATATGCTTTTTAAGGCCTTTTTTGGGCTGCTATCATATTCTGAACTTTCAGGGGTGTAAGATGCATTTTCTGTGCCCAAAATATTTTTGAGAAATTCAGTGGTCTAGGATGCGGGTTAATGCCCCTTTCAGGCTGCAAATGTTTTTGAGACATTCAGAGCTCTCTAACACAGTTTTTGGGCCACCAACATTTTCTGGACTTTATGGGGTCTAGGATGCCTGTAAACCCCTTTTTTGGGCATCCAAAGTTTTCAACCTTTTTGCAGGCCTAAGATGCATTTTAAGGCCTTTTTTGGGCTGTTAACATATACTGAACTTTCAGGGGTGTAGGATGCATGTTTCGTGCCCAATATATTTTTGGGAATTTCAGTGGTCTAGGTTGCGGGTTAATGCCCCTTTCAAGCTGCAAATGTTTTTGGGACATTCAGAGCTCTCTGACACAGTTTTTGGGCCACCAACATTTTCTGGACTTTAGGGGGTCTAGGATGTCTGTAAATAACGTTTTTGGGCCTCCAAAGTTTCCAACATTTTTCAGGCCTAAGAAGCATTTTAAGGCCTTTTTTGGGCTGCTAACATATACTGAACTTTCAGGGGTGTTGGATGCATTTTTTGTGGCCAATATATTTTTGAGAAATTCAGTGGTCTAGGATGCGGGTTAATGCCCCTTTCAGGCTGCAAATGTTTTTGAGACATTCAGAGCTCTCTAACACAGTTTTTGGGCCACCAACATTTTCTGGACTTTATGGGGTCTAGGATGTCTGTAAACCCCTTTTTTGGGCCTCCAAAGTTTTCAACCTTTTTGCAGGCCTAAGATGCATTTTAAGGGCTTTTTTGCCTACTAAGATATTCTGAACGTTCAGGGGTATAGGATTCATTTTTCGTGCCGATATATTTTTGGGATTTTCAGTGGTCTAGGATGCGGGTTAATGCCCCTTTGAGGCTGCAAATGTTTTTGGGACATTCAAAGCTCTCTGACACAGTTTTTGGGCCACCAACATTTTCTGGACTTTAGGGGGTCTAGGATGTGTGCAAACCCCTTTTTTGGGCCTCCAAACTTTTCAACCTTTTTGCAGGCATAAGAGGCATTTTAAGGCCTTTTTTGGGCTGCTATCATATTCTGAACTTTCAGGGGTGTAAGATGCATTTTCCGTAACCAAAATATTTTTGAGAAATTCAGTGGTCTAGGATGCGGGTTAATGCCCCTTTCAGGCTGCAAATATTTTTGGGACATTCAGAGCTCTCTAATACAGTTTTTGGGCCACCAACATTTTCTGGACTTTAGGGGGTCTAGGATGCCCGTAAGCCCCTTTTTTGGGCCTCCAAAGTTTTCAACCTTTTTGCAGGCTTAATATGCATTTTAAGGCCTTTTTTTGGGCTGCCATAATATTCTGAACTTTCAGGGGTTTAGGATGCATTTTTCTTGCCCAAAATATTTTTGAGAATTTCAGTGGTCTAGGATGCGGGTTAATGCCCCTTTCAGGCTGCAAATGTTTTTGGGACATTCAGAGCTCTCTGACACATTTTTGGGCCACCAACATTTTCTGGACTTTAGGGGGTCTAGGATGTCGGTAAACCCCTTTTTTGGGCCTCCAAAGTTATCAACCTTTTTGCAGGCCTAAGAAGCATTTTAAGGCCTTTTTTGCCTGCTAACATATTCTGAACTTTCAGGGGTGTAGGATTCATTTTTCGTGCCCAATATATTTTTGGGAATTTCAGTGGTATAGGGTGCGGGTTAATGCCCCTTTCAGGCTGCAAATGTTTTTGGGACATTCAGAGCTCCCTGACATAGTTTTTGGGCCACCAACATTTTCTGGACTTTAGGGGGTCTAGGATGTCTGTAAACCCCTTTTTTGGGCATCCAAAGTTTTCAACCTTTTTGCAGGCATAAGATGCATTTTAAGGCCTTTTTGTGGGCTGTCATCATATTCTGAACTTTCAGGGGTGTAGGATGTATTTTTCGTGCCCAAAATATTTTTGAGAATTTCAGTGGTCTAGGATGCGGGTTTATGCCCCTTTCAGGCTGCAAATGTTTTTGGGTCATTCAGAGCTCTTTGACAGTTTTTGGGCCACCAACATTTTCTGGACTTTAGGGGGTCTAGCATGTCTGTAAACCCCTTTTTTGGGCCTCCAAAGTTTTCAACATTGTGCAGGCCTAAGAAGCATCTTCAGGCCTTTTTTGGGCTGCTAACATATACTGAACTTTCAGGGGTGTAGGATGCATTTTTCGTGCCCAAAATCTTTTTGAGAATTTCAGTGGTCTAGGATGCGGGTTAATGCCCCTTTCAGGCTGCAAATGTTTTTGGGACATTCAAAGCTCTCTGACACAGTTTTTGGGCCACCAACATTTTCTGGACTTTAGGGGGTCTAGGATGTCTCCAAACCCCTTTTTTGGGCCTCCAAACTTTTCAACCTTTTTGCAGGCTTAATATGCATTTTAAGGCCTTTTTTTGGGCTGCTATCATATTCTGAACTTTCAGGGGTGTAGGATGTATTTTTCGTGCCGAAAATATTTTTGAGAATTTCAGTGGTCTAGAATGCAGGTTAATGCCCCTTTCAGGCTGCAAATGTTTTTGGGACATTCAGAGCTCTCTGACACAGTTTTTCGGCCACCAACATTTTCTGGACTTTAGGGGGTCTAGGATGCCTGTAAACCCCTTTTTTGGGCCTCCAAAGTTTTCAACCTTTTGGCAGGCCTAAGATGCATTTTAAGGGCTTTTTTGCCTACTAAGATATTCTGAACGTTCAGGGGTATAGGATTCATTTTTCGTGCCCGATATATTTTTGGGATTTTCAGTGGTGTAGGATGCGGGTTAATGCCCCTTTCAGGCTGCAAATGTTTTTGGGACATTCAAAGTTCTCTGACAGTTTTTGGGCCACCAACATTTTCTGGACTTTAGGGGGTCTAGGATGTCTCAAAACCCCTTTTTTGGGCCTCCAAACTTTTCAACCTTTTTGCAGGCTTAATATGCATTTTAAGGCCTTTTTTTGGGCTGCTATCATATTCTGATCTTTCAGGGGTGTAGGATGTATTTTTCGTGCCCAAAATATTTTTGAGAATTTCAGTGGTCTAGAATGCGGGTTAATGCCCCTTTCAGGCTGCAAATGTTTTTGGGACATTCAGAGCTCTCTGACATAGTTTTTGGGCCACCAACATTTTCTGGACTTTAGGGGGTCTAGGATGTCTGTAAACCCCTTTTTTGGGCATCCAAAGTTTTCAACCTTTTTGCAGGCATAAGATGCTTTTTAAGGCCTTTTTTGGGCTGCTATCATATTCTGAACTTTCAGGGGTGTAAGATGCATTTTCTGTGCCCAAAATATTTTTGAGAAATTCAGTGGTCTAGGATGCGGGTTAATGCCCCTTTCAGGCTGCAAATGTTTTTGAGACATTCAGAGCTCTCTAACACAGTTTTTGGGCCACCAACATTTTCTGGACTTTAGGGGGTCTAGGATGCCTGTAAACCCCTTTTTTGGGCATCCAAAGTTTTCAACCTTTTTGCAGGCCTAAGATGCATTTTAAGGCCTTTTTTGGGCTACTAACATATACTGAACTTTCAGGGGTGTAGGATGCATTTTTCGTGCCCAATATATTTTTGGGAATTTCAGTGGTCTAGGGTGCGGGTTAATGCCCCTTTCAAGCTTCAAATGTTTTTGGGTCATTCAGAGCTCTCTGACAGTTTTTGGTCCACCAACATTTTCTGGACTTTAGGGGGTCTAGGATGTCTGTAAAACCCTTTTTTGGGCCTCCAAAGTTTTCAACATTTTGCAGGCCTAAGAAGCATTTTAAGGCCTTTTTTGGGTTGCTAACATATACTGAACTTTCAGGGGTGTTGGATGCATTTTTTGTGGCCAATACATTTTTGGGAATTTCAGTGGTCTAGGGTGCGGGTTAATGCCCCTTTCAAGCTGCAAATGTTTTTGGCTCATTCAGAGCTCTCTGACAGTTTTTGGGCCACCGACATTTTCTGAACTTTAGGGGGTCTAGGATGTCTGTAAACCCCTTTTTTGGGCCTCCAAAGTTTTCAACCTTTTTGCAGGCCTAAGATGCATTTTAAGGGCTTTTTTGCCTACTAAGATATTCTGAACGTTCAGGGGTATAGGATTCATTTTTCGTGCCCGATATATTTTTGGGATTTTCAGTAGTGTAGGATGCGGGTTAATGCCCTTTTCAGGCTGCAAATGTTTTTGGGACATTCAAAGCTCTCTGACACAGTTTTTGGGCCACCAACATTTTCTGGACCTTAGGGGGTCTAGGATGTCTCCAAACCCCTTTCTTGGGCCTCCAAACTTTTCAACCTTTTTGCAGGCTTAATATGCATTTTAAGGCCTTTTTTTGGGCTGCTATCATATTCTGAACTTTCAGGGGTTTAGGATGCATTTTTCTTGCCCAAAATATTTTTGAGAATTTCAGTGGTCTAGGATGCGGGTTAATGCCCCTTTCAGGCTGCAAATGTTTTTGGGACATTCAGAGCTCTCTGACACATTTTTGGGCCACCAACATTTTCTGGACTTTAGGGGGTCTAGGATGTCGGTAAACCCCGTTTTTGGGCCTCCAAAGTTATCAACCTTTTTGCAGGCCTAAGAAGCATTTTAAGGCCATTTTTGCCTGCTAACATATTCTGAACTTTCAGGGGTGTAGGATTCATTTTTCATGCCCAATATATTTTTGGGATTTTCAGTGTCTAGGAGGCGGGTTAATGCCCCTTTCAAGCTGCAAATCTTTTTGGGACATTCAGAGCTCTCTGACACAGTCTTTGGGCCACCAACATTTTCTGGACTTTAGGGGGTCCAGGATGCCTGTAAACCCCTTTTTTGGGCCTCCAAAGTTTTCAACCTTTTTGCAGGCATAAGATGCATTTTAAGGCCTTTTTTGGGCTGCTAACATATTCTGAACTTTCAGGGGTGTAGGATGCATTTTTCGTGCCCAATATATTTTTGGGAATTTCAGTGGTATAGGGTGCAGGTTAATGCCCCTTTCAGGCTGCAAATGTTTTTGGGACATTCAGAGCTCTCTGACATAGTTTTTGGGCCACCAACATTTTCTGGACTTTAGGGGGTCTAGGATGTCTGTAAACCCCTTTTTTGGGCATCCAAAGTTTTCAACCTTTTTGCAGGCATAAGATGCATTTTAAGGCCTTTTTGTGGGCAGTCATCATATTCTGAACTTTCAGGGGTGTAGGATGTATTTTTCGTGCCCAAAATATTTTTGAGAATTTCAGTGGTCTAGGATGCGGGTTTATGCCCCTTTCAGGCTGCAAATGTTTTTGGGACATTCAAAGCTCTCTGACACAGTTTTTGGGCCACCAACATTTTCTGGACTTTAGGGGTCTAGGATGTCTCCAAACCCCTTTTTTGGGCCTCCAAACTTTTCAACCTTTTTGCAGGCTTAATATGCATTTTAAGGCCTTTTTTTTGGGCTGCTATCATATTCTGAACTTTCAGGGGTGTAGGATGTATTTTTCGTGCCCAAAATATTTTTGAGAATTTCAGTGGTCTAGAATGCAGGTTAATGCCCCTTTCAGGCTGCAAATGTTTTTGGGACATTCAGAGCTCTCTGACACAGTTTTTCGGCCACCAACATTTTCTGGACTTTAGGGGGTGTAGGATGCCTGTAAACCCCTTTTTTGGGCCTCCAAAGTTTTCAACCTTTTGGCAGGCCTAAGATGCATTTTAAGGGCTTTTTTGCCTACTAAGATATTCTGAACGTTCAGGGGTATAGGATTCATTTTTCGTGCCCGATATATTTTTGGGATTTTCAGTGGTGTAGGATGCGGGTTAATGCCCCTTTCAGGCTGCAAATGTTTTTGGGACATTCAAAGTTCTCTGACAGTTTTTGGCCCACCAACATTTTCTGGACTTTAGGGGGTCTAGGATGTCTCCAAACCCCTTTTTTGGGCCTCCAAACTTTTCAACCTTTTTGCAGGCATAATATGCATTTTAAGGCCTTTTTTTGGGCTGCTATCATATTCTGATCTTTCAGGGGTGTAGGATGTATTTTTCGTGCCCAAAATATTTTTGAGAATTTCAGTGGTCTAGAATGCGGGTTAATGCCCCTTTCAGGCTGCAAATGTTTTTGGGACATTCAGAGCTCTCTGACATAGTTTTTGGGCCACCAACATTTTCTGGACTTTAGGGGGTCTAGGATGTCTGTAAACCCCTTTTTTGGGCATCCAAAGTTTTCAACCTTTTTCCAGGCATAAGATGCTTTTTAAGGCCTTTTTTGGGCTGCTATCATATTCTGAACTTTCAGGGGTGTAAGATGCATTTTCTGTGCCCAAAATATTTTTGAGAAATTCAGTGGTCTAGGATGCGGGTTAATGCCCCTTTCAGGCTGCAAATGTTTTTGAGACATTCAGAGCTCTCTAACACAGTTTTTGGGCCACCAACATTTTCTGGACTTTAGGGGGTCTAGGATGCCTGTAAACCCCTTTTTTGGGCATCCAAAGTTTTCAACCTTTTTGCAGGCCTAAGATGCATTTTAAGGCCTTTTTTGGGCTACTAACATATACTGAACTTTCAGGGGTGTAGGATGCATTTTTCGTGCCCAATATATTTTTGGGAATTTCAGTGGAATAGGTTGTGGGTTAATGCCCCTTTCAAGCTGCAAATGTTTTTGGGCCATTCAGAGCTCTCTGACAGTTTTTGGGCCACCAACATTTTCTGGACTTTAGGGGTGTCTAGGATGTCTGTAAACCCCTTTTTTGGGCATCCAAAGTTTTCAACCTTTTTGCAGGCATAAGAGGCATTTTAAGGCCTTTTTTGGGCTGCTAACATATTCTGAACTTCAGGGGTGTAGGATGCATTTTTCGTGCCCAATATATTTTTGGGAATTTCAGTGGTATAGGGTGCGGGTTAATGCCCCTTTCAAGCTGCAAATGTTTTTGGGTCATTCAGAGCTCTTTGACAGTTTTTGGGCCACCAACATTTTCTGGACTTTAGGGGGTCTAGGATGTCTGTAAACCCCTTTTTTGGGCCTCCAAAGTTTTCAACATTTTGCAGGCCTAAGAAGCATCTTCAGGCCTTTTTTGGGCTGCTAACATATACTGAACTTTCAGGGGTGTAGGATGCATTTTTCGGGCCCAAAATCTTTTTGAGAATTTCAGTGGTCTAGAATGCGGGTTAATGCCCCTTTCAGGCTGCAAATGTTTTTGGGACATTCAGAGCTCTCTGACACAGTTTTTCGGCCACCAACATTTTCTGGACTTTAGGGGGTCTAGGATGCCTGTAAACCCCTTTTTTGGGCCTCCAAAGTTTTCAACTTTTTGGCAGGCCTAAGATGCATTTTAAGGGCTTTTTTGCCTGCTAACATATTCTGAACTTTCAGGGGTGTAGGATGCATTTTTCGTGGCCAATATATTGTTCGGAATTTCAGTGGTCTAGGGTGCGGGTTAATGCCGCTTTCAAGCTGCACATGTTTTTGGGTCATTCAGAGCTCTCTGACAGTTTTTGGGCCACCAACATTTTCTGGACTTTAGGGGGTCTAGGATGTCTCCAAACCCCTTTTTTGGGCCTCCAAACTTTTCAACCTTTTTGCAGGCTTAATATGCTTTTTAAGGCCTTTTTTGGGCTGCTATCATATTCTGAACTTTCAGGGGTGTAAGATGCATTTTCTGTGCCCAAAATATTTTTGAGAAATTCAGTGGTCTAGGATGCGGGTTAATGCCCCTTTCAGGCTGCAAATGTTTTTGAGACATTCAGAGCTCTCTAACAGAGTTTTTGGGCCACCAACATTTTCTGGACTTTATGGGGTCTAGGATGCCTGTAAACCCCTTTTTTGGGCATCCAAAGTTTTCAACCTTTTTGCAGGCCTAAGATGCATTTTAAGGCCTTTTTTGGGCTGTTAACATATACTGAACTTTCAGGGGTGTAGGATGCATGTTTCGTGCCCAATATATTTTTGGGAATTTCAGTGGTCTAGGTTGCGGGTTAATGCCCCTTTCAAGCTGCAAATGTTTTTGGGACATTCAGAGCTCTCTGACACAGTTTTTGGGCCACCAACATTTTCTGGACTTTAGGGGGTCTAGGATGTCTGTAAATAACGTTTTTGGGCCTCCAAAGTTTCCAACATTTTTCAGGCCTAAGAAGCATTTTAAGGCCTTTTTTGGGCTGCTAACATATACTGAACTTTCAGGGGTGTTGGATGCATTTTTTGTGGCCAATATATTTTTGAGAAATTCAGTGGTCTAGGATGCGGGTTAATGCCCCTTTCAGGCTGCAAATGTTTTTGAGACATTCAGAGCTCTCTAACACAGTTTTTGGGCCACCAACATTTTCTGGACTTTATGGGGTCTAGGATGTCTGTAAACCCCTTTTTTGGGCCTCCAAAGTTTTCAACCTTTTTGCAGGCCTAAGATGCATTTTAAGGGCTTTTTTGCCTACTAAGATATTCTGAACGTTCAGGGGTATAGGATTCATTTTTCGTGCCGATATATTTTTGGGATTTTCAGTGGTCTAGGATGCGGGTTAATGCCCCTTTGAGGCTGCAAATGTTTTTGGGACATTCAAAGCTCTCTGACACAGTTTTTGGGCCACCAACATTTTCTGGACTTTAGGGGGTCTAGGATGCCTGTAAACCCCTTTTTTGGGCCTCCAAAGTTTTCAACCTTTTGGCAGGCCTAAGATGCATTTTAAGGGCTTTTTTGCCTACTAAGATATTCTGAACGTTCAGGGGTATAGGATTCATTTTTCGTGCCCGATATATTTTTGGGATTTTCAGTGGTGTAGGATGCGGGTTAATGCCCCTTTCAGGCTGCAAATGTTTTTGGGACATTCAAAGTTCTCTGACAGTTTTTGGGCCACCAACATTTTCTGGACTTTAGGGGGTCTAGGATGTCTCAAAACCCCTTTTTTGGGCCTCCAAACTTTTCAACCTTTTTGCAGGCTTAATATGCATTTTAAGGCCTTTTTTTGGGCTGCTATCATATTCTGATCTTTCAGGGGTGTAGGATGTATTTTTCGTGCCCAAAATATTTTTGAGAATTTCAGTGGTCTAGAATGCGGGTTAATGCCCCTTTCAGGCTGCAAATGTTTTTGGGACATTCAGAGCTCTCTGACATAGTTTTTGGGCCACCAACATTTTCTGGACTTTAGGGGGTCTAGGATGTCTGTAAACCCCTTTTTTGGGCATCCAAAGTTTTCAACCTTTTTGCAGGCATAAGATGCTTTTTAAGGCCTTTTTTGGGCTGCTATCATATTCTGAACTTTCAGGGGTGTAAGATGCATTTTCTGTGCCCAAAATATTTTTGAGAAATTCAGTGGTCTAGGATGCGGGTTAATGCCCCTTTCAGGCTGCAAATGTTTTTGAGACATTCAGAGCTCTCTAACACAGTTTTTGGGCCACCAACATTTTCTGGACTTTAGGGGGTCTAGGATGCCTGTAAACCCCTTTTTTGGGCATCCAAAGTTTTCAACCTTTTTGCAGGCCTAAGATGCATTTTAAGGCCTTTTTTGGGCTACTAACATATACTGAACTTTCAGGGGTGTAGGATGCATTTTTCGTGCCCAATATATTTTTGGGAATTTCAGTGGTCTAGGGTGCGGGTTAATGCCCCTTTCAAGCTTCAAATGTTTTTGGGTCATTCAGAGCTCTCTGACAGTTTTTGGTCCACCAACATTTTCTGGACTTTAGGGGGTCTAGGATGTCTGTAAAACCCTTTTTTGGGCCTCCAAAGTTTTCAACATTTTGCAGGCCTAAGAAGCATTTTAAGGCCTTTTTTGGGTTGCTAACATATACTGAACTTTCAGGGGTGTTGGATGCATTTTTTGTGGCCAATACATTTTTGGGAATTTCAGTGGTCTAGGGTGCGGGTTAATGCCCCTTTCAAGCTGCAAATGTTTTTGGCTCATTCAGAGCTCTCTGACAGTTTTTGGGCCACCGACATTTTCTGAACTTTAGGGGGTCTAGGATGTCTGTAAACCCCTTTTTTGGGCCTCCAAAGTTTTCAACCTTTTTGCAGGCCTAAGATGCATTTTAAGGGCTTTTTTGCCTACTAAGATATTCTGAACGTTCAGGGGTATAGGATTCATTTTTCGTGCCCGATATATTTTTGGGATTTTCAGTAGTGTAGGATGCGGGTTAATGCCCTTTTCAGGCTGCAAATGTTTTTGGGACATTCAAAGCTCTCTGACACAGTTTTTGGGCCACCAACATTTTCTGGACCTTAGGGGGTCTAGGATGTCTCCAAACCCCTTTCTTGGGCCTCCAAACTTTTCAACCTTTTTGCAGGCTTAATATGCATTTTAAGGCCTTTTTTTGGGCTGCTATCATATTCTGAACTTTCAGGGGTTTAGGATGCATTTTTCTTGCCCAAAATATTTTTGAGAATTTCAGTGGTCTAGGATGCGGGTTAATGCCCCTTTCAGGCTGCAAATGTTTTTGGGACATTCAGAGCTCTCTGACACATTTTTGGGCCACCAACATTTTCTGGACTTTAGGGGGTCTAGGATGTCGGTAAACCCCGTTTTTGGGCCTCCAAAGTTATCAACCTTTTTGCAGGCCTAAGAAGCATTTTAAGGCCATTTTTGCCTGCTAACATATTCTGAACTTTCAGGGGTGTAGGATTCATTTTTCATGCCCAATATATTTTTGGGATTTTCAGTGTCTAGGAGGCGGGTTAATGCCCCTTTCAAGCTGCAAATCTTTTTGGGACATTCAGAGCTCTCTGACACAGTCTTTGGGCCACCAACATTTTCTGGACTTTAGGGGGTCCAGGATGCCTGTAAACCCCTTTTTTGGGCCTCCAAAGTTTTCAACCTTTTTGCAGGCATAAGATGCATTTTAAGGCCTTTTTTGGGCTGCTAACATATTCTGAACTTTCAGGGGTGTAGGATGCATTTTTCGTGCCCAATATATTTTTGGGAATTTCAGTGGTATAGGGTGCAGGTTAATGCCCCTTTCAGGCTGCAAATGTTTTTGGGACATTCAGAGCTCTCTGACATAGTTTTTGGGCCACCAACATTTTCTGGACTTTAGGGGGTCTAGGATGTCTGTAAACCCCTTTTTTGGGCATCCAAAGTTTTCAACCTTTTTGCAGGCATAAGATGCATTTTAAGGCCTTTTTGTGGGCAGTCATCATATTCTGAACTTTCAGGGGTGTAGGATGTATTTTTCGTGCCCAAAATATTTTTGAGAATTTCAGTGGTCTAGGATGCGGGTTTATGCCCCTTTCAGGCTGCAAATGTTTTTGGGACATTCAAAGCTCTCTGACACAGTTTTTGGGCCACCAACATTTTCTGGACTTTAGGGGTCTAGGATGTCTCCAAACCCCTTTTTTGGGCCTCCAAACTTTTCAACCTTTTTGCAGGCTTAATATGCATTTTAAGGCCTTTTTTTTGGGCTGCTATCATATTCTGAACTTTCAGGGGTGTAGGATGTATTTTTCGTGCCCAAAATATTTTTGAGAATTTCAGTGGTCTAGAATGCAGGTTAATGCCCCTTTCAGGCTGCAAATGTTTTTGGGACATTCAGAGCTCTCTGACACAGTTTTTCGGCCACCAACATTTTCTGGACTTTAGGGGGTGTAGGATGCCTGTAAACCCCTTTTTTGGGCCTCCAAAGTTTTCAACCTTTTGGCAGGCCTAAGATGCATTTTAAGGGCTTTTTTGCCTACTAAGATATTCTGAACGTTCAGGGGTATAGGATTCATTTTTCGTGCCCGATATATTTTTGGGATTTTCAGTGGTGTAGGATGCGGGTTAATGCCCCTTTCAGGCTGCAAATGTTTTTGGGACATTCAAAGTTCTCTGACAGTTTTTGGCCCACCAACATTTTCTGGACTTTAGGGGGTCTAGGATGTCTCCAAACCCCTTTTTTGGGCCTCCAAACTTTTCAACCTTTTTGCAGGCTTAATATGCATTTTAAGGCCTTTTTTTGGGCTGCTATCATATTCTGATCTTTCAGGGGTGTAGGATGTATTTTTCGTGCCCAAAATATTTTTGAGAATTTCAGTGGTCTAGAATGCGGGTTAATGCCCCTTTCAGGCTGCAAATGTTTTTGGGACATTCAGAGCTCTCTGACATAGTTTTTGGGCCACCAACATTTTCTGGACTTTAGGGGGTCTAGGATGTCTGTAAACCCCTTTTTTGGGCATCCAAAGTTTTCAACCTTTTTCCAGGCATAAGATGCTTTTTAAGGCCTTTTTTGGGCTGCTATCATATTCTGAACTTTCAGGGGTGTAAGATGCATTTTCTGTGCCCAAAATATTTTTGAGAAATTCAGTGGTCTAGGATGCGGGTTAATGCCCCTTTCAGGCTGCAAATGTTTTTGAGACATTCAGAGCTCTCTAACACAGTTTTTGGGCCACCAACATTTTCTGGACTTTAGGGGGTCTAGGATGCCTGTAAACCCCTTTTTTGGGCATCCAAAGTTTTCAACCTTTTTGCAGGCCTAAGATGCATTTTAAGGCCTTTTTTGGGCTACTAACATATACTGAACTTTCAGGGGTGTAGGATGCATTTTTCGTGCCCAATATATTTTTGGGAATTTCAGTGGAATAGGTTGTGGGTTAATGCCCCTTTCAAGCTGCAAATGTTTTTGGGCCATTCAGAGCTCTCTGACAGTTTTTGGGCCACCAACATTTTCTGGACTTTAGGGGTGTCTAGGATGTCTGTAAACCCCTTTTTTGGGCATCCAAAGTTTTCAACCTTTTTGCAGGCATAAGAGGCATTTTAA
The DNA here is from genome assembly GCF_040938575.1 of Ambystoma mexicanum. Lineage (NCBI taxonomy): Eukaryota > Metazoa > Chordata > Amphibia > Caudata > Ambystomatidae > Ambystoma > Ambystoma mexicanum. The sequence goes on along the minus strand of NC_090940.1, from coordinate 592,262,679 downwards.
GGCCTTTTTTGGGCTGCTAACATATTCTGAACTTCAGGGGTGTAGGATGCATTTTTCGTGCCCAATATATTTTTGGGAATTTCAGTGGTATAGGGTGCGGGTTAATGCCCCTTTCAAGCTGCAAATGTTTTTGGGTCATTCAGAGCTCTTTGACAGTTTTTGGGCCACCAACATTTTCTGGACTTTAGGGGGTCTAGGATGTCTGTAAACCCCTTTTTTGGGCCTCCAAAGTTTTCAACATTTTGCAGGCCTAAGAAGCATCTTCAGGCCTTTTTTGGGCTGCTAACATATACTGAACTTTCAGGGGTGTAGGATGCATTTTTCGGGCCCAAAATCTTTTTGAGAATTTCAGTGGTCTAGAATGCGGGTTAATGCCCCTTTCAGGCTGCAAATGTTTTTGGGACATTCAGAGCTCTCTGACACAGTTTTTCGGCCACCAACATTTTCTGGACTTTAGGGGGTCTAGGATGCCTGTAAACCCCTTTTTTGGGCCTCCAAAGTTTTCAACTTTTTGGCAGGCCTAAGATGCATTTTAAGGGCTTTTTTGCCTGCTAACATATTCTGAACTTTCAGGGGTGTAGGATGCATTTTTCGTGGCCAATATATTGTTCGGAATTTCAGTGGTCTAGGGTGCGGGTTAATGCCGCTTTCAAGCTGCACATGTTTTTGGGTCATTCAGAGCTCTCTGACAGTTTTTGGGCCACCAACATTTTCTGGACTTTAGGGGGTCTAGGATGTCTCCAAACCCCTTTTTTGGGCCTCCAAACTTTTCAACCTTTTTGCAGGCTTAATATGCTTTTTAAGGCCTTTTTTGGGCTGCTATCATATTCTGAACTTTCAGGGGTGTAAGATGCATTTTCTGTGCCCAAAATATTTTTGAGAAATTCAGTGGTCTAGGATGCGGGTTAATGCCCCTTTCAGGCTGCAAATGTTTTTGAGACATTCAGAGCTCTCTAACAGAGTTTTTGGGCCACCAACATTTTCTGGACTTTATGGGGTCTAGGATGCCTGTAAACCCCTTTTTTGGGCATCCAAAGTTTTCAACCTTTTTGCAGGCCTAAGATGCATTTTAAGGCCTTTTTTGGGCTGTTAACATATACTGAACTTTCAGGGGTGTAGGATGCATGTTTCGTGCCCAATATATTTTTGGGAATTTCAGTGGTCTAGGTTGCGGGTTAATGCCCCTTTCAAGCTGCAAATGTTTTTGGGACATTCAGAGCTCTCTGACACAGTTTTTGGGCCACCAACATTTTCTGGACTTTAGGGGGTCTAGGATGTCTGTAAATAACGTTTTTGGGCCTCCAAAGTTTCCAACATTTTTCAGGCCTAAGAAGCATTTTAAGGCCTTTTTTGGGCTGCTAACATATACTGAACTTTCAGGGGTGTTGGATGCATTTTTTGTGGCCAATATATTTTTGAGAAATTCAGTGGTCTAGGATGCGGGTTAATGCCCCTTTCAGGCTGCAAATGTTTTTGAGACATTCAGAGCTCTCTAACACAGTTTTTGGGCCACCAACATTTTCTGGACTTTATGGGGTCTAGGATGTCTGTAAACCCCTTTTTTGGGCCTCCAAAGTTTTCAACCTTTTTGCAGGCCTAAGATGCATTTTAAGGGCTTTTTTGCCTACTAAGATATTCTGAACGTTCAGGGGTATAGGATTCATTTTTCGTGCCGATATATTTTTGGGATTTTCAGTGGTCTAGGATGCGGGTTAATGCCCCTTTGAGGCTGCAAATGTTTTTGGGACATTCAAAGCTCTCTGACACAGTTTTTGGGCCACCAACATTTTCTGGACTTTAGGGGGTCTAGGATGCCTGTAAACCCCTTTTTTGGGCCTCCAAAGTTTTCAACCTTTTGGCAGGCCTAAGATGCATTTTAAGGGCTTTTTTGCCTACTAAGATATTCTGAACGTTCAGGGGTATAGGATTCATTTTTCGTGCCCGATATATTTTTGGGATTTTCAGTGGTGTAGGATGCGGGTTAATGCCCCTTTCAGGCTGCAAATGTTTTTGGGACATTCAAAGTTCTCTGACAGTTTTTGGGCCACCAACATTTTCTGGACTTTAGGGGGTCTAGGATGTCTCAAAACCCCTTTTTTGGGCCTCCAAACTTTTCAACCTTTTTGCAGGCTTAATATGCATTTTAAGGCCTTTTTTTGGGCTGCTATCATATTCTGATCTTTCAGGGGTGTAGGATGTATTTTTCGTGCCCAAAATATTTTTGAGAATTTCAGTGGTCTAGAATGCGGGTTAATGCCCCTTTCAGGCTGCAAATGTTTTTGGGACATTCAGAGCTCTCTGACATAGTTTTTGGGCCACCAACATTTTCTGGACTTTAGGGGGTCTAGGATGTCTGTAAACCCCTTTTTTGGGCATCCAAAGTTTTCAACCTTTTTGCAGGCATAAGATGCTTTTTAAGGCCTTTTTTGGGCTGCTATCATATTCTGAACTTTCAGGGGTGTAAGATGCATTTTCTGTGCCCAAAATATTTTTGAGAAATTCAGTGGTCTAGGATGCGGGTTAATGCCCCTTTCAGGCTGCAAATGTTTTTGAGACATTCAGAGCTCTCTAACACAGTTTTTGGGCCACCAACATTTTCTGGACTTTAGGGGGTCTAGGATGCCTGTAAACCCCTTTTTTGGGCATCCAAAGTTTTCAACCTTTTTGCAGGCCTAAGATGCATTTTAAGGCCTTTTTTGGGCTACTAACATATACTGAACTTTCAGGGGTGTAGGATGCATTTTTCGTGCCCAATATATTTTTGGGAATTTCAGTGGTCTAGGGTGCGGGTTAATGCCCCTTTCAAGCTTCAAATGTTTTTGGGTCATTCAGAGCTCTCTGACAGTTTTTGGTCCACCAACATTTTCTGGACTTTAGGGGGTCTAGGATGTCTGTAAAACCCTTTTTTGGGCCTCCAAAGTTTTCAACATTTTGCAGGCCTAAGAAGCATTTTAAGGCCTTTTTTGGGTTGCTAACATATACTGAACTTTCAGGGGTGTTGGATGCATTTTTTGTGGCCAATACATTTTTGGGAATTTCAGTGGTCTAGGGTGCGGGTTAATGCCCCTTTCAAGCTGCAAATGTTTTTGGCTCATTCAGAGCTCTCTGACAGTTTTTGGGCCACCGACATTTTCTGAACTTTAGGGGGTCTAGGATGTCTGTAAACCCCTTTTTTGGGCCTCCAAAGTTTTCAACCTTTTTGCAGGCCTAAGATGCATTTTAAGGGCTTTTTTGCCTACTAAGATATTCTGAACGTTCAGGGGTATAGGATTCATTTTTCGTGCCCGATATATTTTTGGGATTTTCAGTAGTGTAGGATGCGGGTTAATGCCCTTTTCAGGCTGCAAATGTTTTTGGGACATTCAAAGCTCTCTGACACAGTTTTTGGGCCACCAACATTTTCTGGACCTTAGGGGGTCTAGGATGTCTCCAAACCCCTTTCTTGGGCCTCCAAACTTTTCAACCTTTTTGCAGGCTTAATATGCATTTTAAGGCCTTTTTTTGGGCTGCTATCATATTCTGAACTTTCAGGGGTTTAGGATGCATTTTTCTTGCCCAAAATATTTTTGAGAATTTCAGTGGTCTAGGATGCGGGTTAATGCCCCTTTCAGGCTGCAAATGTTTTTGGGACATTCAGAGCTCTCTGACACATTTTTGGGCCACCAACATTTTCTGGACTTTAGGGGGTCTAGGATGTCGGTAAACCCCGTTTTTGGGCCTCCAAAGTTATCAACCTTTTTGCAGGCCTAAGAAGCATTTTAAGGCCATTTTTGCCTGCTAACATATTCTGAACTTTCAGGGGTGTAGGATTCATTTTTCATGCCCAATATATTTTTGGGATTTTCAGTGTCTAGGAGGCGGGTTAATGCCCCTTTCAAGCTGCAAATCTTTTTGGGACATTCAGAGCTCTCTGACACAGTCTTTGGGCCACCAACATTTTCTGGACTTTAGGGGGTCCAGGATGCCTGTAAACCCCTTTTTTGGGCCTCCAAAGTTTTCAACCTTTTTGCAGGCATAAGATGCATTTTAAGGCCTTTTTTGGGCTGCTAACATATTCTGAACTTTCAGGGGTGTAGGATGCATTTTTCGTGCCCAATATATTTTTGGGAATTTCAGTGGTATGGGGTGCAGGTTAATGCCCCTTTCAGGCTGCAAATGTTTTTGGGACATTCAGAGCTCTCTGACATAGTTTTTGGGCCACCAACATTTTCTGGACTTTAGGGGGTCTAGGATGTCTGTAAACCCCTTTTTTGGGCATCCAAAGTTTTCAACCTTTTTGCAGGCATAAGATGCATTTTAAGGCCTTTTTGTGGGCAGTCATCATATTCTGAACTTTCAGGGGTGTAGGATGTATTTTTCGTGCCCAAAATATTTTTGAGAATTTCAGTGGTCTAGGATGCGGGTTTATGCCCCTTTCAGGCTGCAAATGTTTTTGGGACATTCAAAGCTCTCTGACACAGTTTTTGGGCCACCAACATTTTCTGGACTTTAGGGGTCTAGGATGTCTCCAAACCCCTTTTTTGGGCCTCCAAACTTTTCAACCTTTTTGCAGGCTTAATATGCATTTTAAGGCCTTTTTTTTGGGCTGCTATCATATTCTGAACTTTCAGGGGTGTAGGATGTATTTTTCGTGCCCAAAATATTTTTGAGAATTTCAGTGGTCTAGAATGCAGGTTAATGCCCCTTTCAGGCTGCAAATGTTTTTGGGACATTCAGAGCTCTCTGACACAGTTTTTCGGCCACCAACATTTTCTGGACTTTAGGGGGTGTAGGATGCCTGTAAACCCCTTTTTTGGGCCTCCAAAGTTTTCAACCTTTTGGCAGGCCTAAGATGCATTTTAAGGGCTTTTTTGCCTACTAAGATATTCTGAACGTTCAGGGGTATAGGATTCATTTTTCGTGCCCGATATATTTTTGGGATTTTCAGTGGTGTAGGATGCGGGTTAATGCCCCTTTCAGGCTGCAAATGTTTTTGGGACATTCAAAGTTCTCTGACAGTTTTTGGCCCACCAACATTTTCTGGACTTTAGGGGGTCTAGGATGTCTCCAAACCCCTTTTTTGGGCCTCCAAACTTTTCAACCTTTTTGCAGGCTTAATATGCATTTTAAGGCCTTTTTTTGGGCTGCTATCATATTCTGATCTTTCAGGGGTGTAGGATGTATTTTTCGTGCCCAAAATATTTTTGAGAATTTCAGTGGTCTAGAATGCGGGTTAATGCCCCTTTCAGGCTGCAAATGTTTTTGGGACATTCAGAGCTCTCTGACATAGTTTTTGGGCCACCAACATTTTCTGGACTTTAGGGGGTCTAGGATGTCTGTAAACCCCTTTTTTGGGCATCCAAAGTTTTCAACCTTTTTCCAGGCATAAGATGCTTTTTAAGGCCTTTTTTGGGCTGCTATCATATTCTGAACTTTCAGGGGTGTAAGATGCATTTTCTGTGCCCAAAATATTTTTGAGAAATTCAGTGGTCTAGGATGCGGGTTAATGCCCCTTTCAGGCTGCAAATGTTTTTGAGACATTCAGAGCTCTCTAACACAGTTTTTGGGCCACCAACATTTTCTGGACTTTAGGGGGTCTAGGATGCCTGTAAACCCCTTTTTTGGGCATCCAAAGTTTTCAACCTTTTTGCAGGCCTAAGATGCATTTTAAGGCCTTTTTTGGGCTACTAACATATACTGAACTTTCAGGGGTGTAGGATGCATTTTTCGTGCCCAATATATTTTTGGGAATTTCAGTGGAATAGGTTGTGGGTTAATGCCCCTTTCAAGCTGCAAATGTTTTTGGGCCATTCAGAGCTCTCTGACAGTTTTTGGGCCACCAACATTTTCTGGACTTTAGGGGTGTCTAGGATGTCTGTAAACCCCTTTTTTGGGCATCCAAAGTTTTCAACCTTTTTGCAGGCATAAGAGGCATTTTAAGGCCTTTTTTGGGCTGCTAACATATTCTGAACTTCAGGGGTGTAGGATGCATTTTTCGTGCCCAATATATTTTTGGGAATTTCAGTGGTATAGGGTGCGGGTTAATGCCCCTTTCAAGCTGCAAATGTTTTTGGGTCATTCAGAGCTCTTTGACAGTTTTTGGGCCACCAACATTTTCTGGACTTTAGGGGGTCTAGGATGTCTGTAAACCCCTTTTTTGGGCCTCCAAAGTTTTCAACATTTTGCAGGCCTAAGAAGCATCTTCAGGCCTTTTTTGGGCTGCTAACATATACTGAACTTTCAGGGGTGTAGGATGCATTTTTCGGGCCCAAAATCTTTTTGAGAATTTCAGTGGTCTAGAATGCGGGTTAATGCCCCTTTCAGGCTGCAAATGTTTTTGGGACATTCAGAGCTCTCTGACACAGTTTTTCGGCCACCAACATTTTCTGGACTTTAGGGGGTCTAGGATGCCTGTAAACCCCTTTTTTGGGCCTCCAAAGTTTTCAACTTTTTGGCAGGCCTAAGATGCATTTTAAGGGCTTTTTTGCCTGCTAACATATTCTGAACTTTCAGGGGTGTAGGATGCATTTTTCGTGGCCAATATATTGTTCGGAATTTCAGTGGTCTAGGGTGCGGGTTAATGCCGCTTTCAAGCTGCACATGTTTTTGGGTCATTCAGAGCTCTCTGACAGTTTTTGGGCCACCAACATTTTCTGGACTTTAGGGGGTCTAGGATGTCTCCAAACCCCTTTTTTGGGCCTCCAAACTTTTCAACCTTTTTGCAGGCTTAATATGCTTTTTAAGGCCTTTTTTGGGCTGCTATCATATTCTGAACTTTCAGGGGTGTAAGATGCATTTTCTGTGCCCAAAATATTTTTGAGAAATTCAGTGGTCTAGGATGCGGGTTAATGCCCCTTTCAGGCTGCAAATGTTTTTGAGACATTCAGAGCTCTCTAACAGAGTTTTTGGGCCACCAACATTTTCTGGACTTTATGGGGTCTAGGATGCCTGTAAACCCCTTTTTTGGGCATCCAAAGTTTTCAACCTTTTTGCAGGCCTAAGATGCATTTTAAGGCCTTTTTTGGGCTGTTAACATATACTGAACTTTCAGGGGTGTAGGATGCATGTTTCGTGCCCAATATATTTTTGGGAATTTCAGTGGTCTAGGTTGCGGGTTAATGCCCCTTTCAAGCTGCAAATGTTTTTGGGACATTCAGAGCTCTCTGACACAGTTTTTGGGCCACCAACATTTTCTGGACTTTAGGGGGTCTAGGATGTCTGTAAATAACGTTTTTGGGCCTCCAAAGTTTCCAACATTTTTCAGGCCTAAGAAGCATTTTAAGGCCTTTTTTGGGCTGCTAACATATACTGAACTTTCAGGGGTGTTGGATGCATTTTTTGTGGCCAATATATTTTTGAGAAATTCAGTGGTCTAGGATGCGGGTTAATGCCCCTTTCAGGCTGCAAATGTTTTTGAGACATTCAGAGCTCTCTAACACAGTTTTTGGGCCACCAACATTTTCTGGACTTTATGGGGTCTAGGATGTCTGTAAACCCCTTTTTTGGGCCTCCAAAGTTTTCAACCTTTTTGCAGGCCTAAGATGCATTTTAAGGGCTTTTTTGCCTACTAAGATATTCTGAACGTTCAGGGGTATAGGATTCATTTTTCGTGCCGATATATTTTTGGGATTTTCAGTGGTCTAGGATGCGGGTTAATGCCCCTTTGAGGCTGCAAATGTTTTTGGGACATTCAAAGCTCTCTGACACAGTTTTTGGGCCACCAACATTTTCTGGACTTTAGGGGGTCTAGGATGTGTGCAAACCCCTTTTTTGGGCCTCCAAACTTTTCAACCTTTTTGCAGGCATAAGAGGCATTTTAAGGCCTTTTTTGGGCTGCTATCATATTCTGAACTTTCAGGGGTGTAAGATGCATTTTCCGTAACCAAAATATTTTTGAGAAATTCAGTGGTCTAGGATGCGGGTTAATGCCCCTTTCAGGCTGCAAATATTTTTGGGACATTCAGAGCTCTCTAATACAGTTTTTGGGCCACCAACATTTTCTGGACTTTAGGGGGTCTAGGATGCCCGTAAGCCCCTTTTTTGGGCCTCCAAAGTTTTCAACCTTTTTGCAGGCTTAATATGCATTTTAAGGCCTTTTTTTGGGCTGCCATAATATTCTGAACTTTCAGGGGTTTAGGATGCATTTTTCTTGCCCAAAATATTTTTGAGAATTTCAGTGGTCTAGGATGCGGGTTAATGCCCCTTTCAGGCTGCAAATGTTTTTGGGACATTCAGAGCTCTCTGACACATTTTTGGGCCACCAACATTTTCTGGACTTTAGGGGGTCTAGGATGTCGGTAAACCCCTTTTTTGGGCCTCCAAAGTTATCAACCTTTTTGCAGGCCTAAGAAGCATTTTAAGGCCTTTTTTGCCTGCTAACATATTCTGAACTTTCAGGGGTGTAGGATTCATTTTTCGTGCCCAATATATTTTTGGGAATTTCAGTGGTATAGGGTGCGGGTTAATGCCCCTTTCAGGCTGCAAATGTTTTTGGGACATTCAGAGCTCCCTGACATAGTTTTTGGGCCACCAACATTTTCTGGACTTTAGGGGGTCTAGGATGTCTGTAAACCCCTTTTTTGGGCATCCAAAGTTTTCAACCTTTTTGCAGGCATAAGATGCATTTTAAGGCCTTTTTGTGGGCTGTCATCATATTCTGAACTTTCAGGGGTGTAGGATGTATTTTTCGTGCCCAAAATATTTTTGAGAATTTCAGTGGTCTAGGATGCGGGTTTATGCCCCTTTCAGGCTGCAAATGTTTTTGGGTCATTCAGAGCTCTTTGACAGTTTTTGGGCCACCAACATTTTCTGGACTTTAGGGGGTCTAGCATGTCTGTAAACCCCTTTTTTGGGCCTCCAAAGTTTTCAACATTGTGCAGGCCTAAGAAGCATCTTCAGGCCTTTTTTGGGCTGCTAACATATACTGAACTTTCAGGGGTGTAGGATGCATTTTTCGTGCCCAAAATCTTTTTGAGAATTTCAGTGGTCTAGGATGCGGGTTAATGCCCCTTTCAGGCTGCAAATGTTTTTGGGACATTCAAAGCTCTCTGACACAGTTTTTGGGCCACCAACATTTTCTGGACTTTAGGGGGTCTAGGATGTCTCCAAACCCCTTTTTTGGGCCTCCAAACTTTTCAACCTTTTTGCAGGCTTAATATGCATTTTAAGGCCTTTTTTTGGGCTGCTATCATATTCTGAACTTTCAGGGGTGTAGGATGTATTTTTCGTGCCGAAAATATTTTTGAGAATTTCAGTGGTCTAGAATGCAGGTTAATGCCCCTTTCAGGCTGCAAATGTTTTTGGGACATTCAGAGCTCTCTGACACAGTTTTTCGGCCACCAACATTTTCTGGACTTTAGGGGGTCTAGGATGCCTGTAAACCCCTTTTTTGGGCCTCCAAAGTTTTCAACCTTTTGGCAGGCCTAAGATGCATTTTAAGGGCTTTTTTGCCTACTAAGATATTCTGAACGTTCAGGGGTATAGGATTCATTTTTCGTGCCCGATATATTTTTGGGATTTTCAGTGGTGTAGGATGCGGGTTAATGCCCCTTTCAGGCTGCAAATGTTTTTGGGACATTCAAAGTTCTCTGACAGTTTTTGGGCCACCAACATTTTCTGGACTTTAGGGGGTCTAGGATGTCTCAAAACCCCTTTTTTGGGCCTCCAAACTTTTCAACCTTTTTGCAGGCTTAATATGCATTTTAAGGCCTTTTTTTGGGCTGCTATCATATTCTGATCTTTCAGGGGTGTAGGATGTATTTTTCGTGCCCAAAATATTTTTGAGAATTTCAGTGGTCTAGAATGCGGGTTAATGCCCCTTTCAGGCTGCAAATGTTTTTGGGACATTCAGAGCTCTCTGACATAGTTTTTGGGCCACCAACATTTTCTGGACTTTAGGGGGTCTAGGATGTCTGTAAACCCCTTTTTTGGGCATCCAAAGTTTTCAACCTTTTTGCAGGCATAAGATGCTTTTTAAGGCCTTTTTTGGGCTGCTATCATATTCTGAACTTTCAGGGGTGTAAGATGCATTTTCTGTGCCCAAAATATTTTTGAGAAATTCAGTGGTCTAGGATGCGGGTTAATGCCCCTTTCAGGCTGCAAATGTTTTTGAGACATTCAGAGCTCTCTAACACAGTTTTTGGGCCACCAACATTTTCTGGACTTTAGGGGGTCTAGGATGCCTGTAAACCCCTTTTTTGGGCATCCAAAGTTTTCAACCTTTTTGCAGGCCTAAGATGCATTTTAAGGCCTTTTTTGGGCTACTAACATATACTGAACTTTCAGGGGTGTAGGATGCATTTTTCGTGCCCAATATATTTTTGGGAATTTCAGTGGTCTAGGTTGCGGGTTAATGCCCCTTTCAAGCTGCAAATGTTTTTGGGTCATTCAGAGCTCTCTGACAGTTTTTGGGCCACCAACATTTTCTGGACTTTAGGGGTGTCTAGGATGTCTGTAAACCCCTTTTTTGGGCATCCAAAGTTTTCAACATTTTTGCAGGCATAAGAGGCATTTTAAGGCCTTTTTTGGGCTGCTATCATATTCTGAACTTTCAGGGGTGTAAGATGCATTTTCCGTACCCAAAATATTTTTGAGAAATTCAGTGGTCTAGGATGCGGGTTAATGCCCCTTTCAGGCTGCAAATGTTTTTGGGACATTCAGAGCTCTCTGACACAGTTTTTGGGCCACCAACATTTTCTGGACTTTAGGGGGTCTAGGATGCCTGTAAACCCCTTTTTTGGGCCTCCAAAGTTTTCAACCTTTTTGCAGGCATAAGATGCATTTTAAGGCCTTTTTTGCCTGCTAACATATTCTGAACTTTCAGGGGTGTAGGATTCATTTTCCATGCCCAATATATTTTTGGGATTTTCAGTGGTCTAGGAGGCGGGTTAATGCCCCTTTCAAGCTGCAAATCTTTTTGGGACATTCAGAGCTCTCTGACACAGTTTTTTGGGCCACCAACATTTTCTGGACTTTAGGGGGTCCAGGATGCCTGTTAACCCCTTTTTTGGGACTCCAAAGTTTTCAACCTTTTTGCAGGCATAAAATGCATTTTAAGGCCTTTTTTGGGCTGCTAACATATTCTGAACTTTCAGAGGTGTAGGATGCATTTTTCGTGCCCAATATATTTTTGGGAATTTCAGTGGTATAGGGTGCGGGTTAATGCCCCTTTCAAGCTGCAAATGTTTTTGGGTCATTCAGAGCTCTTTGACAGTTTTTGGGCCACCAACATTTTCTGGACTTTAGGGGGTCTAGGATGTCTGTAAACCCCTTTTTTGGGCCTCCAAAGTTTTCAACATTTTGCAAGCCTAAGAAGCATCTTCAGGCCTTTTTTGGGCTGCTAACATATACTGAACTTTCAGGGGTGTAGGATGCATTTTTTGGGCCCAAAATCTTTTTGAGAATTTCAGTGGTCTAGGATGCGGGTTAATGCCCCTTTCAGGCTGCAAATGTTTTTGGGACATTCAAAGCTCTCTGACACAGTTTTTGGGCCACCAACATTTTCTGGACTTTAGGGGGTCTAGGATGTCTCCAAACCCCTTTTTTGGCCCTCCAAACTTTTCAACCTTTTTGCAGGCTTAATATGCATTTTAAGGCCTTTTTTTGGGCTGCTATCATATTCTGAACTTTCAGGGGTGTAGGATGTATTTTTCGTGCCCAAAATATTTTTGAGAATTTCAGTGGTCTAGAATGCGGGTTAATGCCCCTTTCAGGCTGCAAATGTTTTTGGGACATTCAGAGCTCTCTGACACAGTTTTTCGTCCACCAACATTTTCTGGACTTTAGGGGGTCTAGGATGCCTGTAAACCCCTTTTTTGGGCCTCCAAAGTTTTCAACTTTTTGGCAGGCCTAAGATGCATTTTAAGGGCTTTTTTGCCTTCTAACATATTCTGAACTTTCAGGGGTGTAGGATGCATTTTTAGTGGCCAATATATTGTTCGGAATTTCAGTGGTCTAGGGTGCGGGTTAATGCCGCTTTCAAGCTGCACATGTTTTTGGGTCATTCAGAGCTCTCTGACAGTTTTTGGGCCACCAACATTTTCTGGACTTTAGGGGGTCTAGGATGTCTCCAAACCCCTTTTTTGGGCCTCCAAACTTTTCAACCTTTTTGCAGGCTTAATATGCTTTTTAAGGCCTTTTTTGGGCTGCTATCATATTCTGAACTTTCAGGGGTGTAAGATGCATTTTCTGTGCCCAAAATATTTTTGAGAAATTCAGTGGTCTAGGATGCGGGTTAATGCCCCTTTCAGGCTGCAAATGTTTTTGAGACATTCAGAGCTCTCTAACAGAGTTTTTGGGCCACCAACATTTTCTGGACTTTATGGGGTCTAGGATGCCTGTAAACCCCTTTTTTGGGCATCCAAAGTTTTCAACCTTTTTGCAGGCCTAAGATGCATTTTAAGGCCTTTTTTGGGCTGCTAACATATACTGAACTTTCAGGGGTGTAGGATGCATTTTTCGTGCCCAATATATTTTTGGGAATTTCAGTGGTCTAGGTTGCGGGTTAATGCCCCTTTCAAGCTGCAAATGTTTTTGGGACATTCAGAGCTCTCTGACACAGTTTTTGGGCCACCAACATTTTCTGGACTTTAGGGGGTCTAGGATGTCTGTAAATAACGTTTTTGGGCCTCCAAAGTTTCCAACATTTTGCAGGCCTAAGAAGCATTTTAAGGCCTTTTTTGGGCTGCTAACATATACTGAACTTTCAGGGGTGTTGGATGCATTTTTTGTGGCCAATATATTTTTGGGAATTTCAGTGGTCTAGGGTGCGGGTTAATGCCCCTTTCAAGCTGCAAATGTTTTTGGCTCATTCAGAGCTCTCTGACAGTTTTTGGGCCACCAACATTTTCTGGACTTTAGGGGGTCTAGGATGTCTGTAAACCCCTTTTTTGGGCCTCCAAAGTTTTCAACCTTTTTGCAGGCCTAAGATGCATTTTAAGGGCTTTTTTGCCTACTAAGATATTCTGAACGTTCAGGGGTATAGGATTCATTTTTCGTGCCGATATATTTTTGGGATTTTCAGTGGTCTAGGATGCGGGTTAATGCCCCTTTGAGGCTGCAAATGTTTTTGGGACATTCAAAGCTCTCTGACACAGTTTTTGAGCCACCAACATTTTCTGGACTTTAGGGGGTCTAGGATGTGTGCAAACCCCTTTTTTGGGCCTCCAAACTTTTCAACCTTTTTGCAGGCATAAGAGGCATTTTAAGGCATTTTTTGGGCTGCTATCATATTCTGAACTTTCAGGGGTGTAAGATGCATTTTCCGTAACCAAAATATTTTTGAGAAATTCAGTGGTCTAGGATGCGGGTTAATGCCCCTTTCAGGCTGCAAATATTTTTGGGACATTCAGAGCTCTCTAATACAGTTTTTGGGCCACCAACATTTTCTGGACTTTAGGGGGTCTAGGATGCCCGTAAGCCCCTTTTTTGGGCCTCCAAAGTTTTCAACCTTTTTGCAGGCTTAATATGCATTTTAAGGCCTTTTTTTGGGCTGCCATAATATTCTGAACTTTCAGGGGTGTAGGATGCATTTTTCGTGCCCAAAATATTTTTGAGAATTTCAGTGGTATAGGATGCGGGTTAATGCCCCTTTCAGGCTGCAAATGTTTTTGGGACATTCAGAGCTCTCTGACACAGTTTTTGGGCCACCAACATTTTCTGGACTTTAGGGGGTCTAGGATGCCTGTAAACCCCTTTTTTGGGCCACCAAAGTTTTCAACCTTTTTGCAGGCATAAGATGCATTTTAAGGCCTTTTTTGGGCTGCTAACATATTCTGAACTTTCAGGGGTGTAGGATGCATTTTTCATGCCCAAAATATTTTTGAGAATTTCAGTGGTCTAGGTTGCGGGTTAATGCCCCTTTCAGGCTGCAAATGTTTTTGGGACATTCAGAGCTCTCTGACACATTTTTGGGCCACCAACATTTTCTGGACTTTAGGGGGTCTAGGATGTCGGTAAACCCCTTTTTTGGGCCTCCAAAGTTATCAACCTTTTTGCAGGCCTAAGAAGCATTTTAAGGCCTTTTTTGCCTGCTAACATATTCTGAACTTTCAGGGGTGTAGGATTCATTTTTCATGCCCAATATATTTTTGGGATTTTCAGTGGTATAGGATGCGGGTTAATGCCCCTTTCAAGCTGCAAAGCTTTTTGGGACATTCAGAACTCTCTGACACAGTTTTTGGGCCACCAACATTTTCTGGACTTTAGGGGGTCCAGGATGCCTGTAAACCCCTTTTTTGGGCCTCCAAAGTTTTCAACCTTTTTGCAGGCATAAGATGCATTTTAAGGCCTTTTTTGGGCTGCTAACATATACTGAACTTTCAGGGGTGTAGGATGCATTTTTCGTGCCCAATATATTTTTGGGAATTTCAGTGGTCTAGGGTGCGGGTTAATGCCCCTTTCAAGCTGCAAATGTTTTTGGGACATTCAAAGCTCTCTGACACAGTTTTTGGGCCACCAACATTTTCTGGACTTTAGGGGGTCTAGGATGTCTCCAAACCCCTTTTTTGGGCCTCCAAAGTTTTCAACATTTTGCAGGCCTAAGAAGCATTTTAAGGCCTTTTTTGGGCTGCTAACGTATACTGAACTTTCAGGGGTGTTGGATGCATTTTTTGTGGCCAATACATTTTTGGGAATTTCAGTGGTCTAGGGTGCGGGTTAATGCCCCTTTCAAGCTGCAAATGTTTTTGGCTCATTCAGAGCTCTCTGACACCTTTTTGGGCCACCAACATTTTCTGGACTTTAGGGGGTCTAGGATGTCTCCAAACCCCTTTTTTGGGCCTCCAAACTTTTCAACCTTTTTGCAGGCTTAATATGCATTTTAAGGCCTTTTTTTGGGCTGCTATCATATTCTGAACTTTCAGGGGTGTAGGATGTATTTTTCGTGCCCAAAATATTTTTCAGAATTTCAGTGGTCTAGAATGCGGGTTAATGCCCTTTTCAGGCTGCAAATGTTTTTGGGACATTCAGAGCACACTAGCAGTTTTTGGGCCACCTACATTTTCTGGACTTTAGGGGGTCTAGGATGTCTGTAAACCCCTTTTTTGGGCCTCCATAGTTTTCAACCTTTTTGCAGGCCTAAGATGCATTTTAAGGGCTTTTTTGCCTCTTAACATATTCTGAACTTTCAGGGGTGTAGGATGCATTTTTCATGCCCAATATATTTTTGGGAATTTCAGTGGTCTAGGATGCGGGTTAATGCCCCTTTGAGGCTGCAAATGTTTTTGGGACATTCAAAGCTCTCTGACACAGTTTTTGGGCCACCAACATTTTCTGGACTTTAGGGGGTCTAGGATGTCTGTAAACCCCTTTTTTGGGCCTCCAAAGTTTTAAACCTTTTTGCAGGCCTAAGATGCATTTTAAGGCATTTTTTGGGCTGCTAACATATACTGAACTTTCAGGGGTGTAGGATGCATTTTTCGTGCCCAATATATTTTTGGGAATTTCAGTGGTCTAGGGTGCGGGTTAATGCCCCTTTCAAGCTGCAAATGTTTTTGGGTCATTCAGAGCTCTCTGACAGTTTTTGGGCCACCAACATTTTCTGGACTTTAGGGGGTCTAGAATGCCTGTAAACCCCTTTTTGGGCATCCAAAGTTTTCAACCTTTTTGCAGGCCTAAGATGCATTTTAAGGCCTTTTTTGGGCTGCTAACATATACTGAACTTTCAGGGGTGTAGGATGCATTTTTCGTTCCCAAAATCATTTTGAGAATTTCAGTGGTCTAGGATGCGGGTTAATGCCCCTTTCAGGCTGCAAATGTTTTTGGGACATTCAGAGCTCTCTGACACAGTTTTTGGGCCACCAACATTTTCTGGACTTTAGGGGGTCTAGGATGCCTGTAAACACCTTTTTTGGGCCTCCAAAGTTTTCAACCTTTTGGCAGGCCCAAGATGCATTTTAAGGGCTTTTTTGCCTGCTAACATATTCTGAACTTTCAGGGATGTAGGATGCATTTTTCGTGGCCAATATATTTTTGGGCATTTCAGTGGTCTAGGGTGCGGGTTAATGCCCCTTTCAAGCTTCAAATGTTTTTGGGTCATTCAGAGCTCTCTGACAGTTTTTGGTCCACCAACATTTTCTGGACTTTAGGGGGTCTAGGATGTCTGTAAAACCCTTTTTTGGGCCTCCAAAGTTTTCAACATTTTGCAGGCCTAAGAAGCATTTTAAGGCCTTTTTTGGGTTGCTAACATATACTGAACTTTCAGGGGTGTTGGATGCATTTTTTGTGGCCAATACATTTTTGGGAATTTCAGTGGTCTAGGGTGCGGGTTAATGCCCCTTTCAAGCTGCAAATGTTTTTGGCTCATTCAGAGCTCTCTGACAGTTTTTGGGCCACCGACATTTTCTGAACTTTAGGGGGTCTAGGATGTCTGTAAACCCCTTTTTTGGGCCTCCAAAGTTTTCAACCTTTTTGCAGGCCTAAGATGCATTTTAAGGGCTTTTTTGCCTACTAAGATATTCTGAACGTTCAGGGGTATAGGATTCATTTTTCGTGCCCGATATATTTTTGGGATTTTCAGTGGTGTAGGATGCGGGTTAATGCCCTTTTCAGGCTGCAAATGTTTTTGGGACATTCAAAGCTCTCTGACACAGTTTTTGGGCCACCAACATTTTCTGGACCTTAGGGGGTCTAGGATGTCTCCAAACCCCTTTCTTGGGCCTCCAAACTTTTCAACCTTTTTGCAGGCTTAATATGCATTTTAAGGCCTTTTTTTGGGCTGCTATCATATTCTGAACTTTCAGGGGTTTAGGATGCATTTTTCTTGCCCAAAATATTTTTGAGAATTTCAGTGGTCTAGGATGCGGGTTAATGCCCCTTTCAGGCTGCAAATGTTTTTGGGACATTCAGAGCTCTCTGACACATTTTTGGGCCACCAACATTTTCTGGACTTTAGGGGGTCTAGGATGTCGGTAAACCCCGTTTTTGGGCCTCCAAAGTTATCAACCTTTTTGCAGGCCTAAGAAGCATTTTAAGGCCTTTTTTGCCTGCTAACATATTCTGAACTTTCAGGGGTGTAGGATTCATTTTTCATGCCCAATATATTTTTGGGATTTTCAGTGTCTAGGAGGCGGGTTAATGCCCCTTTCAAGCTGCAAATCTTTTTGGGACATTCAGAGCTCTCTGACACAGTCTTTGGGCCACCAACATTTTCTGGACTTTAGGGGGTCCAGGATGCCTGTAAACCCCTTTTTTGGGCCTCCAAAGTTTTCAACCTTTTTGCAGGCATAAGATGCATTTTAAGGCCTTTTTTGGGCTGCTAACATATTCTGAACTTTCAGGGGTGTAGGATGCATTTTTCGTGCCCAATATATTTTTGGGAATTTCAGTGGTATAGGGTGCAGGTTAATGCCCCTTTCAGGCTGCAAATGTTTTTGGGACATTCAGAGCTCTCTGACATAGTTTTTGGGCCACCAACATTTTCTGGACTTTAGGGGGTCTAGGATGTCTGTAAACCCCTTTTTTGGGCATCCAAAGTTTTCAACCTTTTTGCAGGCATAAGATGCATTTTAAGGCCTTTTTGTGGGCAGTCATCATATTCTGAACTTTCAGGGGTGTAGGATGTATTTTTCGTGCCCAAAATATTTTTGAGAATTTCAGTGGTCTAGGATGCGGGTTTATGCCCCTTTCAGGCTGCAAATGTTTTTGGGACATTCAAAGCTCTCTGACACAGTTTTTGGGCCACCAACATTTTCTGGACTTTAGGGGTCTAGGATGTCTCCAAACCCCTTTTTTGGGCCTCCAAACTTTTCAACCTTTTTGCAGGCTTAATATGCATTTTAAGGCCTTTTTTTTGGGCTGCTATCATATTCTGAACTTTCAGGGGTGTAGGATGTATTTTTCGTGCCCAAAATATTTTTGAGAATTTCAGTGGTCTAGAATGCAGGTTAATGCCCCTTTCAGGCTGCAAATGTTTTTGGGACATTCAGAGCTCTCTGACACAGTTTTTCGGCCACCAACATTTTCTGGACTTTAGGGGGTGTAGGATGCCTGTAAACCCCTTTTTTGGGCCTCCAAAGTTTTCAACCTTTTGGCAGGCCTAAGATGCATTTTAAGGGCTTTTTTGCCTACTAAGATATTCTGAACGTTCAGGGGTATAGGATTCATTTTTCGTGCCCGATATATTTTTGGGATTTTCATTGGTGTAGGATGCGGGTTAATGCCCCTTTCAGGCTGCAAATGTTTTTGGGACATTCAAAGTTCTCTGACAGTTTTTGGGCCACCAACATTTTCTGGACTTTAGGGGGTCTAGGATGTCTCCAAACCCCTTTTTTGGGCCTCCAAACTTTTCAACCTTTTTGCAGGCTTAATATGCATTTTAAGGCCTTTTTTTGGGCTGCTATCATATTCTGATCTTTCAGGGGTGTAGGATGTATTTTTCGTGCCCAAAATATTTTTGAGAATTTCAGTGGTCTAGAATGCGGGTTAATGCCCCTTTCAGGCTGCAAATGTTTTTGGGACATTCAGAGCTCTCTGACATAGTTTTTGGGCCACCAACATTTTCTGGACTTTAGGGGGTCTAGGATGTCTGTAAACCCCTTTTTTGGGCATCCAAAGTTTTCAACCTTTTTCCAGGCATAAGATGCTTTTTAAGGCCTTTTTTGGGCTGCTATCATATTCTGAACTTTCAGGGGTGTAAGATGCATTTTCTGTGCCCAAAATATTTTTGAGAAATTCAGTGGTCTAGGATGCGGGTTAATGCCCCTTTCAGGCTGCAAATGTTTTTGAGACATTCAGAGCTCTCTAACACAGTTTTTGGGCCACCAACATTTTCTGGACTTTAGGGGGTCTAGGATGCCTGTAAACCCCTTTTTTGGGCATCCAAAGTTTTCAACCTTTTTGCAGGCCTAAGATGCATTTTAAGGCCTTTTTTGGGCTACTAACATATACTGAACTTTCAGGGGTGTAGGATGCATTTTTCGTGCCCAACATATTTTTGGGAATTTCAGTGGAATAGGTTGTGGGTTAATGCCCCTTTCAAGCTGCAAATGTTTTTGGGCCATTCAGAGCTCTCTGACAGTTTTTGGGCCACCAACATTTTCTGGACTTTAGGGGTGTCTAGGATGTCTGTAAACCCCTTTTTTGGGCATCCAAAGTTTTCAACCTTTTTGCAGGCATAAGAGGCATTTTAAGGCCTTTTTTGGGCTGCTAACATATTCTGAACTTCAGGGGTGTAGGATGCATTTTTCGTGCCCAATATATTTTTGGGAATTTCAGTGGTATAGGGTGCGGGTTAATGCCCCTTTCAAGCTGCAAATGTTTTTGGGTCATTCAGAGCTCTTTGACAGTTTTTGGGCCACCAACATTTTCTGGACTTTAGGGGGTCTAGGATGTCTGTAAACCCCTTTTTTGGGCCTCCAAAGTTTTCAACATTTTGCAGGCCTAAGAAGCATCTTCAGGCCTTTTTTGGGCTGCTAACATATACTGAACTTTCAGGGGTGTAGGATGCATTTTTCGGGCCCAAAATCTTTTTGAGAATTTCAGTGGTCTAGAATGCGGGTTAATGCCCCTTTCAGGCTGCAAATGTTTTTGGGACATTCAGAGCTCTCTGACACAGTTTTTCGGCCACCAACATTTTCTGGACTTTAGGGGGTCTAGGATGCCTGTAAACCCCTTTTTTGGGCCTCCAAAGTTTTCAACTTTTTGGCAGGCCTAAGATGCATTTTAAGGGCTTTTTTGCCTGCTAACATATTCTGAACTTTCAGGGGTGTAGGATGCATTTTTCGTGGCCAATATATTGTTCGGAATTTCAGTGGTCTAGGGTGCGGGTTAATGCCGCTTTCAAGCTGCACATGTTTTTGGGTCATTCAGAGCTCTCTGACAGTTTTTGGGCCACCAACATTTTCTGGACTTTAGGGGGTCTAGGATGTCTCCAAACCCCTTTTTTGGGCCTCCAAACTTTTCAACCTTTTTGCAGGCTTAATATGCTTTTTAAGGCCTTTTTTGGGCTGCTATCATATTCTGAACTTTCAGGGGTGTAAGATGCATTTTCTGTGCCCAAAATATTTTTGAGAAATTCAGTGGTCTAGGATGCGGGTTAATGCCCCTTTCAGGCTGCAAATGTTTTTGAGACATTCAGAGCTCTCTAACACAGTTTTTGGGCCACCAACATTTTCTGGACTTTATGGGGTCTAGGATGCCTGTAAACCCCTTTTTTGGGCATCCAAAGTTTTCAACCTTTTTGCAGGCCTAAGATGCATTTTAAGGCCTTTTTTGGGCTGTTAACATATACTGAACTTTCAGGGGTGTAGGATGCATGTTTCGTGCCCAATATATTTTTGGGAATTTCAGTGGTCTAGGTTGCGGGTTAATGCCCCTTTCAAGCTGCAAATGTTTTTGGGACATTCAGAGCTCTCTGACACAGTTTTTGGGCCACCAACATTTTCTGGACTTTAGGGGGTCTAGGATGTCTGTAAATAACGTTTTTGGGCCTCCAAAGTTTCCAACATTTTTCAGGCCTAAGAAGCATTTTAAGGCCTTTTTTGGGCTGCTAACATATACTGAACTTTCAGGGGTGTTGGATGCATTTTTTGTGGCCAATATATTTTTGAGAAATTCAGTGGTCTAGGATGCGGGTTAATGCCCCTTTCAGGCTGCAAATGTTTTTGAGACATTCAGAGCTCTCTAACACAGTTTTTGGGCCACCAACATTTTCTGGACTTTATGGGGTCTAGGATGTCTGTAAACCCCTTTTTTGGGCCTCCAAAGTTTTCAACCTTTTTGCAGGCCTAAGATGCATTTTAAGGGCTTTTTTGCCTACTAAGATATTCTGAACGTTCAGGGGTATAGGATTCATTTTTCGTGCCGATATATTTTTGGGATTTTCAGTGGTCTAGGATGCGGGTTAATGCCCCTTTGAGGCTGCAAATGTTTTTGGGACATTCAAAGCTCTCTGACACAGTTTTTGGGCCACCAACATTTTCTGGACTTTAGGGGGTCTAGGATGTGTGCAAACCCCTTTTTTGGGCCTCCAAACTTTTCAACCTTTTTGCAGGCATAAGAGGCATTTTAAGGCCTTTTTTGGGCTGCTATCATATTCTGAACTTTCAGGGGTGTAAGATGCATTTTCCGTAACCAAAATATTTTTGAGAAATTCAGTGGTCTAGGATGCGGGTTAATGCCCCTTTCAGGCTGCAAATATTTTTGGGACATTCAGAGCTCTCTAATACAGTTTTTGGGCCACCAACATTTTCTGGACTTTAGGGGGTCTAGGATGCCCGTAAGCCCCTTTTTTGGGCCTCCAAAGTTTTCAACCTTTTTGCAGGCTTAATATGCATTTTAAGGCCTTTTTTTGGGCTGCCATAATATTCTGAACTTTCAGGGGTTTAGGATGCATTTTTCTTGCCCAAAATATTTTTGAGAATTTCAGTGGTCTAGGATGCGGGTTAATGCCCCTTTCAGGCTGCAAATGTTTTTGGGACATTCAGAGCTCTCTGACACATTTTTGGGCCACCAACATTTTCTGGACTTTAGGGGGTCTAGGATGTCGGTAAACCCCTTTTTTGGGCCTCCAAAGTTATCAACCTTTTTGCAGGCCTAAGAAGCATTTTAAGGCCTTTTTTGCCTGCTAACATATTCTGAACTTTCAGGGGTGTAGGATTCATTTTTCGTGCCCAATATATTTTTGGGAATTTCAGTGGTATAGGGTGCGGGTTAATGCCCCTTTCAGGCTGCAAATGTTTTTGGGACATTCAGAGCTCCCTGACATAGTTTTTGGGCCACCAACATTTTCTGGACTTTAGGGGGTCTAGGATGTCTGTAAACCCCTTTTTTGGGCATCCAAAGTTTTCAACCTTTTTGCAGGCATAAGATGCATTTTAAGGCCTTTTTGTGGGCTGTCATCATATTCTGAACTTTCAGGGGTGTAGGATGTATTTTTCGTGCCCAAAATATTTTTGAGAATTTCAGTGGTCTAGGATGCGGGTTTATGCCCCTTTCAGGCTGCAAATGTTTTTGGGTCATTCAGAGCTCTTTGACAGTTTTTGGGCCACCAACATTTTCTGGACTTTAGGGGGTCTAGCATGTCTGTAAACCCCTTTTTTGGGCCTCCAAAGTTTTCAACATTGTGCAGGCCTAAGAAGCATCTTCAGGCCTTTTTTGGGCTGCTAACATATACTGAACTTTCAGGGGTGTAGGATGCATTTTTCGTGCCCAAAATCTTTTTGAGAATTTCAGTGGTCTAGGATGCGGGTTAATGCCCCTTTCAGGCTGCAAATGTTTTTGGGACATTCAAAGCTCTCTGACACAGTTTTTGGGCCACCAACATTTTCTGGACTTTAGGGGGTCTAGGATGTCTCCAAACCCCTTTTTTGGGCCTCCAAACTTTTCAACCTTTTTGCAGGCTTAATATGCATTTTAAGGCCTTTTTTTGGGCTGCTATCATATTCTGAACTTTCAGGGGTGTAGGATGTATTTTTCGTGCCGAAAATATTTTTGAGAATTTCAGTGGTCTAGAATGCAGGTTAATGCCCCTTTCAGGCTGCAAATGTTTTTGGGACATTCAGAGCTCTCTGACACAGTTTTTCGGCCACCAACATTTTCTGGACTTTAGGGGGTCTAGGATGCCTGTAAACCCCTTTTTTGGGCCTCCAAAGTTTTCAACCTTTTGGCAGGCCTAAGATGCATTTTAAGGGCTTTTTTGCCTACTAAGATATTCTGAACGTTCAGGGGTATAGGATTCATTTTTCGTGCCCGATATATTTTTGGGATTTTCAGTGGTGTAGGATGCGGGTTAATGCCCCTTTCAGGCTGCAAATGTTTTTGGGACATTCAAAGTTCTCTGACAGTTTTTGGGCCACCAACATTTTCTGGACTTTAGGGGGTCTAGGATGTCTCAAAACCCCTTTTTTGGGCCTCCAAACTTTTCAACCTTTTTGCAGGCTTAATATGCATTTTAAGGCCTTTTTTTGGGCTGCTATCATATTCTGATCTTTCAGGGGTGTAGGATGTATTTTTCGTGCCCAAAATATTTTTGAGAATTTCAGTGGTCTAGAATGCGGGTTAATGCCCCTTTCAGGCTGCAAATGTTTTTGGGACATTCAGAGCTCTCTGACATAGTTTTTGGGCCACCAACATTTTCTGGACTTTAGGGGGTCTAGGATGTCGGTAAACCCCTTTTTTGGGCCTCCAAAGTTATCAACCTTTTTGCAGGCCTAAGATGCTTTTTAAGGCCTTTTTTGGGCTGCTATCATATTCTGAACTTTCAGGGGTGTAAGATGCATTTTCTGTGCCCAAAATATTTTTGAGAAATTCAGTGGTCTAGGATGCGGGTTAATGCCCCTTTCAGGCTGCAAATGTTTTTGAGACATTCAGAGCTCTCTAACACAGTTTTTGGGCCACCAACATTTTCTGGACTTTAGGGGGTCTAGGATGCCTGTAAACCCCTTTTTTGGGCATCCAAAGTTTTCAACCTTTTTGCAGGCCTAAGAGGCATTTTAAGGCCTTTTTTGGGCTACTAACATATACTGAACTTTCAGGGGTGTAGGATGCATTTTTCGTGCCCAATATATTTTTGGGAATTTCAGTGGTCTAGGTTGCGGGTTAATGCCCCTTTCAGGCTGCAAATGTTTTTGGGACATTCAGAGCTCTCTGACACAGTTTTTGGGCCACCAACATTTTCTGGACTTTAGGGGGTCTAGGATGCCTGTAAACCCCTTTTTTGGGCCTCCAAAGTTTTCAACCTTTTTGCAGGCATAAGATGCATTTTAAGGCCTTTTTTGCCTGCTAACATATTCTGAACTTTCAGGGGTGTAGGATTCATTTTCCATGCCCAATATATTTTTGGGATTTTCAGTGGTCTAGGAGGCGGGTTAATGCCCCTTTCAAGCTGCAAATCTTTTTGGGACATTCAGAGCTCTCTGACACAGTTTTTTGGGCCACCAACATTTTCTGGACTTTAGGGGGTCCAGGATGCCTGTTAACCCCTTTTTTGGGACTCCAAAGTTTTCAACCTTTTTGCAGGCATAAAATGCATTTTAAGGCCTTTTTTGGGCTGCTAACATATTCTGAACTTTCAGAGGTGTAGGATGCATTTTTCGTGCCCAATATATTTTTGGGAATTTCAGTGGTATAGGGTGCGGGTTAATGCCCCTTTCAAGCTGCAAATGTTTTTGGGTCATTCAGAGCTCTTTGACAGTTTTTGGGCCACCAACATTTTCTGGACTTTAGGGGGTCTAGGATGTCTGTAAACCCCTTTTTTGGGCCTCCAAAGTTTTCAACATTTTGCAAGCCTAAGAAGCATCTTCAGGCCTTTTTTGGGCTGCTAACATATACTGAACTTTCAGGGGTGTAGGATGCATTTTTTGGGCCCAAAATCTTTTTGAGAATTTCAGTGGTCTAGGATGCGGGTTAATGCCCCTTTCAGGCTGCAAATGTTTTTGGGACATTCAAAGCTCTCTGACACAGTTTTTGGGCCACCAACATTTTCTGGACTTTAGGGGGTCTAGGATGTCTCCAAACCCCTTTTTTGGCCCTCCAAACTTTTCAACCTTTTTGCAGGCTTAATATGCATTTTAAGGCCTTTTTTTGGGCTGCTATCATATTCTGAACTTTCAGGGGTGTAGGATGTATTTTTCGTGCCCAAAATATTTTTGAGAATTTCAGTGGTCTAGAATGCGGGTTAATGCCCCTTTCAGGCTGCAAATGTTTTTGGGACATTCAGAGCTCTCTGACACAGTTTTTCGTCCACCAACATTTTCTGGACTTTAGGGGGTCTAGGATGCCTGTAAACCCCTTTTTTGGGCCTCCAAAGTTTTCAACTTTTTGGCAGGCCTAAGATGCATTTTAAGGGCTTTTTTGCCTTCTAACATATTCTGAACTTTCAGGGGTGTAGGATGCATTTTTAGTGGCCAATATATTGTTCGGAATTTCAGTGGTCTAGGGTGCGGGTTAATGCCGCTTTCAAGCTGCACATGTTTTTGGGTCATTCAGAGCTCTCTGACAGTTTTTGGGCCACCAACATTTTCTGGACTTTAGGGGGTCTAGGATGTCTCCAAACCCCTTTTTTGGGCCTCCAAACTTTTCAACCTTTTTGCAGGCTTAATATGCTTTTTAAGGCCTTTTTTGGGCTGCTATCATATTCTGAACTTTCAGGGGTGTAAGATGCATTTTCTGTGCCCAAAATATTTTTGAGAAATTCAGTGGTCTAGGATGCGGGTTAATGCCCCTTTCAGGCTGCAAATGTTTTTGAGACATTCAGAGCTCTCTAACAGAGTTTTTGGGCCACCAACATTTTCTGGACTTTATGGGGTCTAGGATGCCTGTAAACCCCTTTTTTGGGCATCCAAAGTTTTCAACCTTTTTGCAGGCCTAAGATGCATTTTAAGGCCTTTTTTGGGCTGCTAACATATACTGAACTTTCAGGGGTGTAGGATGCATTTTTCGTGCCCAATATATTTTTGGGAATTTCAGTGGTCTAGGTTGCGGGTTAATGCCCCTTTCAAGCTGCAAATGTTTTTGGGACATTCAGAGCTCTCTGACACAGTTTTTGGGCCACCAACATTTTCTGGACTTTAGGGGGTCTAGGATGTCTGTAAATAACGTTTTTGGGCCTCCAAAGTTTCCAACATTTTGCAGGCCTAAGAAGCATTTTAAGGCCTTTTTTGGGCTGCTAACATATACTGAACTTTCAGGGGTGTTGGATGCATTTTTTGTGGCCAATATATTTTTGGGAATTTCAGTGGTCTAGGGTGCGGGTTAATGCCCCTTTCAAGCTGCAAATGTTTTTGGCTCATTCAGAGCTCTCTGACAGTTTTTGGGCCACCAACATTTTCTGGACTTTAGGGGGTCTAGGATGTCTGTAAACCCCTTTTTTGGGCCTCCAAAGTTTTCAACCTTTTTGCAGGCCTAAGATGCATTTTAAGGGCTTTTTTGCCTACTAAGATATTCTGAACGTTCAGGGGTATAGGATTCATTTTTCGTGCCGATATATTTTTGGGATTTTCAGTGGTCTAGGATGCGGGTTAATGCCCCTTTGAGGCTGCAAATGTTTTTGGGACATTCAAAGCTCTCTGACACAGTTTTTGAGCCACCAACATTTTCTGGACTTTAGGGGGTCTAGGATGTGTGCAAACCCCTTTTTTGGGCCTCCAAACTTTTCAACCTTTTTGCAGGCATAAGAGGCATTTTAAGGCATTTTTTGGGCTGCTATCATATTCTGAACTTTCAGGGGTGTAAGATGCATTTTCCGTAACCAAAATATTTTTGAGAAATTCAGTGGTCTAGGATGCGGGTTAATGCCCCTTTCAGGCTGCAAATATTTTTGGGACATTCAGAGCTCTCTAATACAGTTTTTGGGCCACCAACATTTTCTGGACTTTAGGGGGTCTAGGATGCCCGTAAGCCCCTTTTTTGGGCCTCCAAAGTTTTCAACCTTTTTGCAGGCTTAATATGCATTTTAAGGCCTTTTTTTGGGCTGCCATAATATTCTGAACTTTCAGGGGTGTAGGATGCATTTTTCGTGCCCAAAATATTTTTGAGAATTTCAGTGGTATAGGATGCGGGTTAATGCCCCTTTCAGGCTGCAAATGTTTTTGGGACATTCAGAGCTCTCTGACACAGTTTTTGGGCCACCAACATTTTCTGGACTTTAGGGGGTCTAGGATGCCTGTAAACCCCTTTTTTGGGCCACCAAAGTTTTCAACCTTTTTGCAGGCATAAGATGCATTTTAAGGCCTTTTTTGGGCTGCTAACATATTCTGAACTTTCAGGGGTGTAGGATGCATTTTTCATGCCCAAAATATTTTTGAGAATTTCAGTGGTCTAGGTTGCGGGTTAATGCCCCTTTCAGGCTGCAAATGTTTTTGGGACATTCAGAGCTCTCTGACACATTTTTGGGCCACCAACATTTTCTGGACTTTAGGGGGTCTAGGATGTCGGTAAACCCCTTTTTTGGGCCTCCAAAGTTATCAACCTTTTTGCAGGCCTAAGAAGCATTTTAAGGCCTTTTTTGCCTGCTAACATATTCTGAACTTTCAGGGGTGTAGGATTCATTTTTCATGCCCAATATATTTTTGGGATTTTCAGTGGTATAGGATGCGGGTTAATGCCCCTTTCAAGCTGCAAAGCTTTTTGGGACATTCAGAACTCTCTGACACAGTTTTTGGGCCACCAACATTTTCTGGACTTTAGGGGGTCCAGGATGCCTGTAAACCCCTTTTTTGGGCCTCCAAAGTTTTCAACCTTTTTGCAGGCATAAGATGCATTTTAAGGCCTTTTTTGGGCTGCTAACATATACTGAACTTTCAGGGGTGTAGGATGCATTTTTCGTGCCCAATATATTTTTGGGAATTTCAGTGGTCTAGGGTGCGGGTTAATGCCCCTTTCAAGCTGCAAATGTTTTTGGGACATTCAAAGCTCTCTGACACAGTTTTTGGGCCACCAACATTTTCTGGACTTTAGGGGGTCTAGGATGTCTCCAAACCCCTTTTTTGGGCCTCCAAAGTTTTCAACATTTTGCAGGCCTAAGAAGCATTTTAAGGCCTTTTTTGGGCTGCTAACGTATACTGAACTTTCAGGGGTGTTGGATGCATTTTTTGTGGCCAATACATTTTTGGGAATTTCAGTGGTCTAGGGTGCGGGTTAATGCCCCTTTCAAGCTGCAAATGTTTTTGGCTCATTCAGAGCTCTCTGACAGTTTTTGGGCCACCAACATTTTCTGGACTTTAGGGGGTCTAGGATGTCTCCAAACCCCTTTTTTGGGCCTCCAAACTTTTCAACCTTTTTGCAGGCTTAATATGCATTTTAAGGCCTTTTTTTGGGCTGCTATCATATTCTGAACTTTCAGGGGTGTAGGATGTATTTTTCGTGCCCAAAATATTTTTCAGAATTTCAGTGGTCTAGAATGCGGGTTAATGCCCCTTTCAGGCTGCAAATGTTTTTGGGACATTCAGAGCTCTCAGACATAGTTTTTGGGCCACCAACATTTTCTGGACTTTAGGGGGTCTAGGATGCCTGTAAACCCCTTTTTTGGGCCTCCAAAGTTTTCAACCTTTTCGCAGGCCTAAGATGCATTTTAAGGCCTTTTTTGGGCTGCTAACATGTACTGAACTTTGAGGGGTGTAGGATGCATTTTTTGTGCCCAATATATGTTTGGGAATTTCAGTGGTCTAGGTTGCGGGTTAATGCCCCTTTCAGGCTGCAAATGTTTTTGGGACATTCAGAGCTCTCTGGCAGTTTTTGGGCCACCAACATTTTCTGGACTTTAGGGGGTCTAGGATGTCTGTAAACCCCTTTTTTGGGCCTCCAAACTTTTCAACCTTTTTGCAGGCTTAATATGCATTTTAAGGCCTTTTTTTGGGCTGCTATCATATTCTGAACTTTCAGGGGTGTAGGATGCATTTTTCGTGCCCAATATATTTTTGGGAATTTCAGTGGTCTAGGTTGCGGGTTAATGCCCCTTTCAGGCTGCAAATGTTTTTGGGACATTCAGAGCTCTCTGACAGTTTTTGGGCCACCAACATTTTCTGGACTTTAGGGGGTCTAGGATGCCTGTAAACCCCTTTTTTGGGCCTCCAAAGTTTTCAACCTTTTTGCAGGCATAAGATGCATTTTAAGGCCTTTTTTGCCTGCTAACATATTCTGAACTTTCAGGGGTGTAGGATTCATTTTCCATGCCCAATATATTTTTGGGATTTTCAGTGGTCTAGGAGGCGGGTTAATGCCCCTTTCAAGCTGCAAATCTTTTTGGGACATTCAGAGCTCTCTGACACAGTTTTTTGGGCCACCAACATTTTCTGGACTTTAGGGGGTCCAGGATGCCTGTTAACCCCTTTTTTGGGCCTCCAAAGTTTTCAACCTTTTTGCAGGCATAAAATGCATTTTAAGGCCTTTTTTGGGCTGCTAACATATTCTGAACTTTCAGAGGTGTAGGATGCATTTTTCGTGCCCAATATATTTTTGGGAATTTCAGTGGTATAGGGTGCGGGTTAATGCCCCTTTCAAGCTGCAAATGTTTTTGGGTCATTCAGAGCTCTTTGACAGTTTTTGGGCCACCAACATTTTCTGGACTTTAGGGGGTCTAGGATGTCTGTAAACCCCTTTTTTGGGCCTCCAAAGTTTTCAACATTTTGCAGGCCTAAGAAGCATCTTCAGGCCTTTTTTGGGCTGCTAACATATACTGAACTTTCAGGGGTGTAGGATGCATTTTTCGGGCCCAAAATCTTTTTGAGAATTTCAGTGGTCTAGGATGCGGGTTAATGCCCCTTTCAGGCTGCAAATGTTTTTGGGACATTCAAAGCTCTCTGACACAGTTTTTGGGCCA
Organism: Ambystoma mexicanum; assembly: GCF_040938575.1. Classification (NCBI taxonomy): domain Eukaryota; kingdom Metazoa; phylum Chordata; class Amphibia; order Caudata; family Ambystomatidae; genus Ambystoma; species Ambystoma mexicanum. Next base: position 592,233,446 of record NC_090940.1, on the reverse strand, counting down.
CCAACATTTTCTGGACTTTAGGGGGTCTAGGATGCCTGTAAACCCCTTTTTTGGGCCACCAAAGTTTTCAACCTTTTTGCAGGCATAAGATGCATTTTAAGGCCTTTTTTGGGCTGCTAACATATTCTGAACTTTCAGGGGTGTAGGATGCATTTTTCATGCCCAAAATATTTTTGAGAATTTCAGTGGTCTAGGTTGCGGGTTAATGCCCCTTTCAGGCTGCAAATGTTTTTGGGACATTCAGAGCTCTCTGACACATTTTTGGGCCACCAACATTTTCTGGACTTTAGGGGGTCTAGGATGTCGGTAAACCCCTTTTTTGGGCCTCCAAAGTTATCAACCTTTTTGCAGGCCTAAGAAGCATTTTAAGGCCTTTTTTGCCTGCTAACATATTCTGAACTTTCAGGGGTGTAGGATTCATTTTTCATGCCCAATATATTTTTGGGATTTTCAGTGGTCTAGGATGCGGGTTAATGCCCCTTTCAAGCTGCAAATCTTTTTGGGACATTCAGAACTCTCTGACACAGTTTTTGGGCCACCAACATTTTCTGGACTTTAGGGGGTCCAGGATGCCTGTAAACCCCTTTTTTGGGCCTCCAAAGTTTTCAACCTTTTTGCAGGCATAAGATGCATTTTAAGGCCTTTTTTGGGCTGCTAACATATACTGAACTTTCAGGGGTGTAGGATGCATTTTTCGTGCCCAATATATTTTTGGGAATTTCAGTGGTCTAGGGTGCGGGTTAATGCCCCTTTCAAGCTGCAAATGTTTTTGGGACATTCAAAGCTCTCTGACACAGTTTTTGGGCCACCAACATTTTCTGGACTTTAGGGGGTCTAGGATGTCTCCAAACCCCTTTTTTGGGCCTCCAAAGTTTTCAACATTTTGCAGGCCTAAGAAGCATTTTAAGGCCTTTTTTGGGCTGCTAACATATACTGAACTTTCAGGGGTGTTGGATGCATTTTTTGTGGCCAATACATTTTTGGGAATTTCAGTGGTCTAGGGTGCGGGTTAATGCCCCTTTCAAGCTGCAAATGTTTTTGGCTCATTCAGAGCTCTCTGACAGTTTTTGGGCCACCAACATTTTCTGGACTTTAGGGGGTCTAGGATGTCTCCAAACCCCTTTTTTGGGCCTCCAAACTTTTCAACCTTTTTGCAGGCTTAATATGCATTTTAAGGCCTTTTTTTGGGCTGCTATCATATTCTGAACTTTCAGGGGTGTAGGATGTATTTTTCGTGGCCAAAATATTTTTCAGAATTTCAGTGGTCTAGAATGCGGGTTAATGCCCCTTTCAGGCTGCAAATGTTTTTGGGACATTCAGAGCTCTCAGACATAGTTTTTGGGCCACCAACATTTTCTGGACTTTAGGGGGTCTAGGATGCCTGTAAACCCCTTTTTTGGGCCTCCAAAGTTTTCAACCTTTTTGCAGGTCTAAGATGCATTTTAAGGCCTTTTTTGGGCTGCTAACATGTACTGAACTTTCAGGGGTGTAGGATGCATTTTTTGTGCCCAATATATGTTTGGGAATTTCAGTGGTCTAGGTTGCGGGTTAATGCCCCTTTCAGGCTGCAAATGTTTTTGGGACATTCAGAGCTCTCTGGCAGTTTTTGGGCCACCAACATTTTCTGTACTTTAGGGGGTCTAGGATGTCTGTAAACCCCTTTTTTGGGCCTCCAAACTTTTCAACCTTTTTGCAGGCTTAATATGCATTTTAAGGCCTTTTTTGGGCTGCTATCATATTCTGAACTTTCAGGGGTGTAGGATGCATTTTTCGTGCCCAATATATTTTTGGGAATTTCAGTGGTCTAGGTTGCGGGTTAATGCCCCTTTCAGGCTGCAAATGTTTTTGGGACATTCAGAGCTCTCTGACAGTTTTTGGGCCACCAACATTTTCTGGACTTTAGGGGGTCTAGGATGCCTGTAAACCCCTTTTTTGGGCATCCAAAGTTTTCAACCTTTTTGCAGGCCTAAAATGCATTTTAAGGCCTTTTTTGGGCTGCTAACATATACTGAACTTTCAGGGGTGTAGGATACATCTTTCGTGCCCAATATATTTTTGGGAATTTCAGTGGTCTAGGGTGCGGGTTAATGCCCCTTTCAAGCTGCAAATGTTTTTGGGTCAATCAGAGCTCTCTGACAGTTTTTGGGCCACCAACATTTTCTGGACTTTAGGGGGTCTAGGATGCCTCTAAACCCCTTTTTTGGGCATCCAAAATTTTCAACCTTTTTGCAGGCCTAAGATGCATTTTAAGGCCTTTTTTGGGCTGCTAACATATCCTGAACTTTCAGGGGTGTAGGATGCATTTTTCGTGCCCAAAATCTTTTTGAGAATTTCAGTGGTCTAGGATGTGGGTTAGTGCCCCTTTCAGGCTGCAAATGTTTTTGGGACATTCAAAGCTCTCTGACACAGTTTTTGGGCCACCAACATTTTCTGGACTTTAGGGGGTCTAGGATGTCTCCAAACCCCTTTTTTGGGCCTCCAAAGTTTTCAACATTTTGCAGGCCTAAGAAGCATTTTAAGGCCTTTTTTGGGCTGCTAACATATACTGAACTTTCAGGGGTGTTGGATGCATTTTTTGTGGCCAATACATTTTTGGGAATTTCAGTGGTCTAGGGTGCGGGTTAATGCCCCTTTCAAGCTGCAAATGTTTTTGGCTCATTCAGAGCTCTCTGACAGTTTTTGGGCCACCAACATTTTCTGGACTTTAGGGGGTCTAGGATGTCTCCAAACCCCTTTTTTGGGCCTCCAAACTTTTCAACCTTTTTGCAGGCTTAATATGCATTTTAAGGCCTTTTTTTGGGCTGCTATCATATTCTGAACTTTCATGGGTGTAGGATGTATTTTTCGTGCCCAAAATATTTTTCAGAATTTCAGTGGTCTAGAATGCGGGTTAATGCCCCTTTCAGGCTGCAAATGTTTTTGGGACATTCAGAGCTCTCAGACATAGTTTTTGGGCCACCAACATTTTCTGGACTTTAGGGGGTCTAGGATGCCTGTAAACCCCTTTTTTGGGCCTCCAAAGTTTTCAACCTTTTTGCAGGCCTAAGATGCATTTTAAGGCCTTTTTTGGGCTGCTAACATGTACTGAACTTTCAGGGGTGTAGGATGCATTTTTTGTGCCCAATATATGTTTGGGAATTTCAGTGGTCTAGGTTGCGGGTTAATGCCCCTTTCAGGCTGCAAATGTTTTTGGGACATTCAGAGCTCTCTGGCAGTTTTTGGGCCACCAACATTTTCTGGACTTTAGGGGGTCTAGGATGTCTGTAAACCCCTTTTTTGGGCCTCCAAACTTTTCAACCTTTTTGCAGGCTTAATATGCATTTTAAGGCCTTTTTTTGGGCTGCTATCATATTCTGAACTTTCAGGGGTGTAGGATGCATTTTTCGTGCCCAATATATTTTTGGGAATTTCAGTGGTCTAGGTTGCAGGTTAATGCCCCTTTCAGGCTGCAAATGTTTTTGGGACATTCAGAGCTCTCTGACAGTTTTTGGGCCACCAACATTTTCTGGACTTTAGGGGGTCTAGGATGCCTGTAAACCCCTTTTTTGGGCCTCCAAAGTTTTCAACCTTTTTGCAGGCATAAGTTGCATTTTAAGGCCTTTTTTGCCTGCTAACATATTCTGAACTTTCAGGGGTGTAGGATTCATTTTCCATGCCCAATATATTTTTGGGATTTTCAGTGGTCTAGGAGGCGGGTTAATGCCCCTTTCAAGCTGCAAATCTTTTTGGGACATTCAGAGCTCTCTGACACAGTTTTTTGGGCCACCAACATTTTCTGGACTTTAGGGGGTCCAGGATGCCTGTTAACCCCTTTTTTGGGCCTCCAAAGTTTTCAACCTTTTTGCAGGCATAAAATGCATTTTAAGGCCTTTTTTGGGCTGCTAACATATTCTGAACTTTCAGAGGTGTAGGATGCATTTTTCGTGCCCAATATATTTTTGGGAATTTCAGTGGTATAGGGTGCGGGTTAATGCCCCTTTCAAGCTGCAAATGTTTTTGGGTCATTCAGAGCTCTTTGACAGTTTTTGGGCCACCAACATTTTCTGGACTTTAGGGGGTCTAGGATGTCTGTAAACCCCTTTTTTGGGCCTCCAAAGTTTTCAACATTTTGCAGGCCTAAGAAGCATCTTCAGGCCTTTTTTGGGCTGCTAACATATACTGAACTTTCAGAGGTGTAGGATGCATTTTTCGTGCCCAATATATTTTTGGGAATTTCAGTGGTATAGGATGCGGGTTAATGCCCCTTTCAGGCTGCAAATGTTTTTGGGACATTCAAAGCTCTCTGACACAGTTTTTGGGCCACCAACATTTTCTGGACTTTATGGGGTCTAGGATGCCTGTAAACCCCCTTTTTGGGCATCCAAAGTTTTCAACCTTTTTGCAGGCCTAAGATGCATTTTAAGGCCTTTTTTGGGCTGCTAACATATACTGAACTTTCAGGGGTGTAGGATGCATTTTTAGTGGCCAATATATTGTTCGGAATTTCAGTGGTCTAGGGTGCGGGTTAATGCCGCTTTCAAGCTGCACATGTTTTTGGGTCATTCAGAGCTCTCTGACAGTTTTTGGGCCACCAACATTTTCTGGACTTTAGGGGGTCTAGGATGTCTCCAAACCCCTTTTTTGGGCCTCCAAACTTTTCAACCTTTTTGCAGGCTTAATATGCTTTTTAAGGCCTTTTTTGGGCTGCTATCATATTCTGAACTTTCAGGGGTGTAAGATGCATTTTCTGTGCCCAAAATATTTTTGAGAAATTCAGTGGTCTAGGATGCGGGTTAATGCCCCTTTCAGGCTGCAAATGTTTTTGAGACATTCAGAGCTCTCTAACAGAGTTTTTGGGCCACCAACATTTTCTGGACTTTATGGGGTCTAGGATGCCTGTAAACCCCCTTTTTGGGCATCCAAAGTTTTCAACCTTTTTGCAGGCCTAAGATGCATTTTAAGGCCTTTTTTGGGCTGCTAACATATACTGAACTTTCAGGGGTGTAGGATGCATTTTTCGTGCCCAATATATTTTTGGGAATTTCAGTGGTCTAGGTTGCGGGTTAATGCCCCTTTCAAGCTGCAAATGTTTTTGGGACATTCAGAGCTCTCTGACACAGTTTTTGGGCCACCAACATTTTCTGGACTTTAGGGGGTCTAGGATGTCTGTAAATAACGTTTTTGGGCCTCCAAAGTTTCCAACATTTTGCAGGCCTAAGAAGCATTTTAAGGCCTTTTTTGGGCTGCTAACATATACTGAACTTTCAGGGGTGTTGGATGTATTTTTTGTGGCCAATATATTTTTGGGAATTTCAGTGGTCTAGGGTGCGGGTTAATGCCCCTTTCAAGCTGCAAATGTTTTTGGCTCATTCAGAGCTCTCTGACAGTTTTTGGGCCACCAACATTTTCTGGACTTTAGGGGGTCTAGGATGTCTGTAAACCCCTTTTTTGGGCCTCCAAAGTTTTCAACCTTTTTGCAGGCCTAAGATGCATTTTAAGGGCTTTTTTGCCTACTAAGATATTCTGAACGTTCAGGGGTATAGGATTCATTTTTCGTGCCGATATATTTTTGGGATTTTCAGTGGTCTAGGATGCGGGTTAATGCCCCTTTGAGGCTGCAAATGTTTTTGGGACATTCAAAGCTCTCTGACACAGTTTTTGAGCCACCAACATTTTCTGGACTTTAGGGGGTCTAGGATGTGTGCAAACCCCTTTTTTGGGCCTCCAAACTTTTCAACCTTTTTGCAGGCATAAGAGGCATTTTAAGGCCTTTTTTGGGCTGCTATCATATTCTGAACTTTCAGGGGTGTAAGATGCATTTTCCGTAACCAAAATATTTTTGAGAAATTCAGTGGTCTAGGATGCGGGTTAATGCCCCTTTCAGGCTGCAAATATTTTTGGGACATTCAGAGCTCTCTAATACAGTTTTTGGGCCACCAACATTTTCTGGACTTTAGGGGGTCTAGGATGCCCGTAAGCCCCTTTTTTGGGCCTCCAAAGTTTTCAACCTTTTTGCAGGCTTAATATGCATTTTAAGGCCTTTTTTTGGGCTGCCATAATATTCTGAACTTTCAGGGGTGTAGGATGCATTTTTCGTGCCCAAAATATTTTTGAGAATTTCAGTGGTATAGGATGCGGGTTAATGCCCCTTTCAGGCTGCAAATGTTTTTGGGACATTCAGAGCTCTCTGACACAGTTTTTGGGCCACCAACATTTTCTGGACTTTAGGGGGTCTAGGATGCCTGTAAACCCCTTTTTTGGGCCACCAAAGTTTTCAACCTTTTTGCAGGCATAAGATGCATTTTAAGGCCTTTTTTGGGCTGCTAACATATTCTGAACTTTCAGGGGTGTAGGATGCATTTTTCATGCCCAAAATATTTTTGAGAATTTCAGTGGTCTAGGTTGCGGGTTAATGCCCCTTTCAGGCTGCAAATGTTTTTGGGACATTCAGAGCTCTCTGACACATTTTTGGGCCACCAACATTTTCTGGACTTTAGGGGGTCTAGGATGTCGGTAAACCCCTTTTTTGGGCCTCCAAAGTTATCAACCTTTTTGCAGGCCTAAGAAGCATTTTAAGGCCTTTTTTGCCTGCTAACATATTCTGAACTTTCAGGGGTGTAGGATTCATTTTTCATGCCCAATATATTTTTGGGATTTTCAGTGGTCTAGGATGCGGGTTAATGCCCCTTTCAAGCTGCAAATCTTTTTGGGACATTCAGAACTCTCTGACACAGTTTTTGGGCCACCAACATTTTCTGGACTTTAGGGGGTCCAGGATGCCTGTAAACCCCTTTTTTGGGCCTCCAAAGTTTTCAACCTTTTTGCAGGCATAAGATGCATTTTAAGGCCTTTTTTGGGCTGCTAACATATACTGAACTTTCAGGGGTGTAGGATGCATTTTTCGTGCCCAATATATTTTTGGGAATTTCAGTGGTCTAGGGTGCGGGTTAATGCCCCTTTCAAGCTGCAAATGTTTTTGGGACATTCAAAGCTCTCTGACACAGTTTTTGGGCCACCAACATTTTCTGGACTTTAGGGGGTCTAGGATGTCTCCAAACCCCTTTTTTGGGCCTCCAAAGTTTTCAACATTTTGCAGGCCTAAGAAGCATTTTAAGGCCTTTTTTGGGCTGCTAACATATACTGAACTTTCAGGGGTGTTGGATGCATTTTTTGTGGCCAATACATTTTTGGGAATTTCAGTGGTCTAGGGTGCGGGTTAATGCCCCTTTCAAGCTGCAAATGTTTTTGGCTCATTCAGAGCTCTCTGACAGTTTTTGGGCCACCAACATTTTCTGGACTTTAGGGGGTCTAGGATGTCTCCAAACCCCTTTTTTGGGCCTCCAAACTTTTCAACCTTTTTGCAGGCTTAATATGCATTTTAAGGCCTTTTTTTGGGCTGCTATCATATTCTGAACTTTCAGGGGTGTAGGATGTATTTTTCGTGCCCAAAATATTTTTCAGAATTTCAGTGGTCTAGAATGCGGGTTAATGCCCCTTTCAGGCTGCAAATGTTTTTGGGACATTCAGAGCTCTCAGACATAGTTTTTGGGCCACCAACATTTTCTGGACTTTAGGGGGTCTAGGATGCCTGTAAACCCCTTTTTTGGGCCTCCAAAGTTTTCAACCTTTTTGCAGGTCTAAGATGCATTTTAAGGCCTTTATTGGGCTGCTAACATGTACTGAACTTTCAGGGGTGTAGGATGCATTTTTTGTGCCCAATATATGTTTGGGAATTTCAGTGGTCTAGGTTGCGGGTTAATGCCCCTTTCAGGCTGCAAATGTTTTTGGGACATTCAGAGCTCTCTGGCAGTTTTTGGGCCACCAACATTTTCTGGACTTTAGGGGGTCTAGGATGTCTGTAAACCCCTTTTTTGGGCCTCCAAACTTTTCAACCTTTTTGCAGGCTTAATATGCATTTTAAGGCCTTTTTTGGGCTGCTATCATATTCTGAACTTTCAGGGGTGTAGGATGCATTTTTCGTGCCCAATATATTTTTGGGAATTTCAGTGGTCTAGGTTGCGGGTTAATGCCCCTTTCAGGCTGCAAATGTTTTTGGGACATTCAGAGCTCTCTGACAGTTTTTGGGCCACCAACATTTTCTGGACTTTAGGGGGTCTAGGATGCCTGTAAACCCCTTTTTTGGTCCTCCAAAGTTTTCAACCTTTTTGCAGGCATAAAATGCATTTTAAGGCCTTTTTTGGGCTGCTAACATATTTCTTAACTTTTCGGGGGTGTAGGATGCATTATTTGTGCCCAAAATATTTTTGAGAATTTCAGTGGTGTAGGATGCGGCTTAATGCCCTTTTCAGGCTGCAAATGTTTTTGGGACCTTCAGAGCACACTAGCAGTTTTTGGGCCACCTACATTTTCTGGACTTTAGGGGGTCTAGGATGTCTGTAAACCCCTTTTTTGGGCCTCCATAGTTTTCAACCTTTTTGCAGGCCTAAGATGCATTTTAAGGGCTTTTTTGCCTCTTAACATATACTGAACTTTCAGGGGTGTAGGATGCATTTTTCGTGCCCAATATATTTTTGGGCATTTCAGTGGTTTAGGATGCGGGTTAATGCCCCTTTCAGGCTGCAACTGTTTCTGGGACATTCAGAGCTCTCTGACACCTTTTTGGGCCACCAACATTTTCTGGACTTTAGGGGGTCTAGGATGCCTGTAAACCCCTTTTTTGGGCCTCCAAAGTTTCAAACCATTTTGCAGGCCTAAGATGCATTTTAAGGCCTTTTTTGGGCTGCTAACATATACTGAACTTTCAGGGGTGTAGGATGCATTTTTCGTTCCCAAAATCATTTTGAGAATTTCAGTGGTCTAGGATGCGGGTTAATGCCCCTTTCAGGCTGCAAATGTTTTTGGGACATTCAGAGCTCTCTGACACAGTTTTTGGGCCACCAACATTTTCTGGACTTTAGGGGGTCTAGGATGCCCGTGAACCCCTTTTTTGGGCCTCCAAAGTTTTCAATATTTTTGCAGGCCTAAAATGCATTTTAAGGCCTTTTTTGGACTGCTAACATATTTTTAACTTTCAGGGATGTAGGATGCATTTTTCGTGCCCAAAATATTTTTGAGAATGTCAGTGGTCTAGGATGCGGGTTAATGCCCCTTTCAGGCTGCAAATGTTTTTGGGACATTCAGAGCTCTCTGACACAGTTTTTGGGCCACCAACATTTTCTGGACTTTAGGGGGTCTAGGATGTCTCCAAACCCCTTTTTGGGCGTCCAAACTTTTCAACCTTTTTGCAGGCTTAATATGCATTTTAAGGCCTTTTTTTGGGCTGCCATCATATTCTGAACTTTCAGGGGTGTAGGATGCATTTTTCGTGCCCAAAATATTTTTGAGAATTTCATTGGTATAGGATGCGGGTTAATGCCCATTTCAGGCTGCAAATGTTTTTGGGACATTCAGAGCTCTCTGACACATTTTTGGGCCACCAACATTTTCTGGACTTTAGGGGGTCTAGGATGTCGGTAAACCCCTTTTTTGGGCCTCCAAAGTTATCAACCTTTTTGCAGGCCTAAGAAGCATTTTAAGGCCTTTTTTGCCTGCTAACATATTCTGAACTTTCAGGGGTGTAGGATTCATTTTTCATGCCCAATATATTTTTGGGATTTTCAGTGGTCTAGGATGCGGGTTAATGCCCCTTTCAAGCTGCAAATCTTTTTGGGACATTCAGAACTCTCTGACACAGTTTTTGGGCCACCAACATTTTCTGGACTTTAGGGGGTCCAGGATGCCTGTAAACCCCTTTTTTGGGCCTCCAAAGTTTTCAACCTTTTTGCAGGCCTAAGAAGCATTTTAAGGCCTTTTTTGCCTGCTAACATATTCTGAACTTTCAGGGGTGTAGGATTCATTTTTCATGCCCAATATATTTTTGGGATTTTCAGTGGTCTAGGATGCGGGTTAATGCCCCTTTCAAGCTGCAAATCTTTTTGGGACATTCAGAACTCTCTGACACAGTTTTTGGGCCACCAACATTTTCTGGACTTTAGGGGGTCCAGGATGCCTGTAAACCCCTTTTTTGGGCCTCCAAAGTTTTCAACCTTTTTGCAGGCATAAGATGCAATTTAAGGCCTTTTTTGGTCTGCTAACATATACTGAACTTTCAGGGGTGTAGGATGCATTTTTCGTGCCCGATATATTTTTGGGATTTTCAGTGGTGTAGGATGCGGGTTAATGCCCCTTTCAGGCTGCAACTGTTTCTGGGACATTCAGAGCTCTCTGACACCTTTTTGGGCCACCAACATTTTCTGGACTTTAGGGGGTCTAGGATGCCTTTAAACCCCTTTTTCGGTCATCCAAAGTTTTCAACCTTTTTGCAGGCCTAAGATGCATTTTAAGGCCTTTTTTTGGCTGCTAACATATTCTGAACTTTCAGGGGTGTAGGATGCATTTTTCGTGCCCAATATATTTTTGGGAATTTCAGTGGTCTAGGGTGCGGGTTAATGCCGCTTTCAAGCTGCACATGTTTTTGGGTCATTCAGAGCTCTCTGACAGTTTTTGGGCCACCAACATTTTCTGGACTTTAGGGGGTCTAGGATGTCTGTAAACCCCTTTTTTGGGCCTCCAAAGTTTTCAACCTTTTTGCAGGCCTAAGATTCATTTTAAGGGTTTTTTTGCCCGCTAAGATATTCTGAACGTTCAGGGGTATAGGATTCATTTTTCATGCCCAATATATTTTTGGGATTTTCAGTGGTCTAGGATGCGGGTTAATGCCCCTTTGAGGCTGCAAATGTTTTTGGGACATTCAAAGCTCTCTGACACAGTTTTTGGGCCACCAACATTTTCTGGACTTTAGGGGGTCTAGGATGTCTGTAAACCCCTTTTTTGGGCCTCCAAAGTTTTAAACCTTTTTGCAGGCCTAAGATGCATTTTAAGGCCTTTTTTGGGCTGCTAACATATACTGAACTTTCAGGGGTGTAGGATGCATTTTTCGTTCCCAAAATCATTTTGAGAATTTCAGTGGTCTAGGATGCGGGTTAATGCCCCTTTCAGGCTGCAAATGTTTTTGGGACATTCATAGCTCTCTGACACCGTTTTTGGGCCACCAACATTTTCTGGACTTTAGGGGGTCTAGGATGCCCGTGAACCCCTTTTTTGGGCATCCAAAGTTTTCAACCTTTTTGCAGGCCTAAGATGCATTTTAAGGCCTTTTTTGGGCTGCTAACATATACTGAACTTTCAGGGGTGTAGGATGCATTTTTCGTGCCCAATATATTTTTGGGAATTTCAGTGGTCTAGGTTGCGGGTTAATGCCCCTTTCAAGCTGCAAATGTTCTTGGGACATTCAGAGCTCTCTGACACAGTTTTTGGGCCACCAACATTTTCTGGACTTTAGGGGGTCTAGGATGTCTGTAAATAACGTTTTTGGGCCTCCAAAGTTTCCAACATTTTGCAGGCCTAAGAAGCATTTTAAGGCCTTTTTTGGGCTGCTAACATATACTGAACTTTCAGGGGTGTTGGATGCATTTGTTGTGGCCAATATATTTTTGGGAATTTCAGTGGTCTAGGGTGCGGGTTAATGCCCCTTTCAAGCTGCAAATGTTTTTGGCTCATTCAGAGCTCTCTGACAGTTTTTGGGCCACCAACATTTTCTGGACTTTAGGGGGTCTAGGATGTCTGTAAACCCCTTTTTTGGGCCTCCAAAGTTTTCAACCTTTTTGCAGGCCTAAGATGCATTTTAAGGGCTTTTTTGCCTACTAAGATATTCTGAACGTTCAGGGGTATAGGATTCATTTTTCGTGCCGATATATTTTTGGGATTTTCAGTGGTCTAGGATGCGGGTTAATGCCCCTCTGAGGCTGCAAATGTTTTTGGGACATTCAAAGCTCTCTGACACAGTTTTTGGGCCACCAACATTTTCTGGACTTTAGGGGGTCTAGGATGTGTGCAAACCCCTTTTTTGGGCCTCCAAACTTTTCAACCTTTTTGCAGGCATAAGAGGCATTTTAAGGCCTTTTTTGGGCTGCTATCATATTCTGAACTTTCAGGGGTGTAAGATGCATTTTCCGTAACCAAAATATTTTTGAGAAATTCAGTGGTCTAGGATGCGGGTTAATGCCCCTTTCAGGCTGCAAATATTTTTGGGACATTCAGAGCTCTCTAATACAGTTTTTGGGCCACCAACATTTTCTGGACTTTAGGGGGTCTAGGATGCCCGTAAGCCCCTTTTTTGGGCCTCCAAAGTTTTCAACCTTTTTGCAGGCTTAATATGCATTTTAAGGCCTTTTTTTGGGCTGCCATAATATTCTGAACTTTCAGGGGTTTAGGATGCATTTTTCTTGCCCAAAATATTTTTGAGAATTTCAGTGGTCTAGGATGCGGGTTTATGCCCCTTTCAGGCTGCAAATGTTTTTGGGTCATTCAGAGCTCTTTGACAGTTTTTGGGCCACCAACATTTTCTGGACTTTAGGGGGTCTAGGATGTCGGTAAACCCCTTTTTTGGGCCTCCAAAGTTATCAACCTTTTTGCAGGCCTAAGAAGCATTTTAAGGCCTTTTTTGCCTGCTAACATATTCTGAACTTTCAGGGGTGTAGGATTCATTTTTCGTGCCCAATATATTTTTGGGAATTTCAGTGGTATAGGGTGCGGGTTAATGCCCCTTTCAGGCTGCAAATGTTTTTGGGACATTCAGAGCTCTCTGACATAGTTTTTGGGCCACCAACATTTTCTGGACTTTAGGGGGTCTAGGATGTCTGTAAACCCCTTTTTTGGGCATCCAAAGTTTTCAACCTTTTTGCAGGCATAAGATGCATTTTAAGGCCTTTTTGTGGGCTGTCATCATATTCTGAACTTTCAGGGGTGTAGGATGTATTTTTCGTGCCCAAAATATTTTTGAGAATTTCAGTGGTCTAGGATGCGGGTTTATGCCCCTTTCAGGCTGCAAATGTTTTTGGGTCATTCAGAGCTCTTTGACAGTTTTTGGGCCACCAACATTTTCTGGACTTTAGGGGGTCTAGCATGTCTGTAAACCCCTTTTTTGGGCCTCCAAAGTTTTCAACATTGTGCAGGCCTAAGAAGCATCTTCAGGCCTTTTTTGGGCTGCTAACATATACTGAACTTTCAGGGGTGTAGGATGCATTTTTCGTGCCCAAAATCTTTTTGAGAATTTCAGTGGTCTAGGATGCGGGTTAATGCCCCTTTCAGGCTGCAAATGTTTTTGGGACATTCAAAGCTCTCTGACACAGTTTTTGGGCCACCAACATTTTCTGGACTTTAGGGGGTCTAGGATGTCTCCAAACCCCTTTTTTGGGCCTCCAAACTTTTCAACCTTTTTGCAGGCTTAATATGCATTTTAAGGCCTTTTTTTGGGCTGCTATCATATTCTGAACTTTCAGGGGTGTAGGATGTATTTTTCGTGCCGAAAATATTTTTGAGAATTTCAGTGGTCTAGAATGCAGGTTAATGCCCCTTTCAGGCTGCAAATGTTTTTGGGACATTCAGAGCTCTCTGACACAGTTTTTCAGCCACCAACATTTTCTGGACTTTAGGGGGTCTAGGATGCCTGTAAACCCCTTTTTTGGGCCTCCAAAGTTATCAACCTTTTTGCAGGCCTAAGAAGCATTTTAAGGGCTTTTTTGCCTGCTAACATATTCTGAACTTTCAGGGGTGTAGGATTCATTTTTCATGCCCAATATATTTTTGGGATTTTCAGTGGTCTAGGATGCGGGTTAATGCCCCTTTCAAGCTGCAAATCTTTTTGGGACATTCAGAACTCTCTGACACAGTTTTTGGGCCACCAACATTTTCTGGACTTTAGGGGGTCCAGGATGCCTGTAAACCCCTTTTTTGGGCCTCCAAAGTTTTCAACCTTTTTGCAGGCATAAGATGCATTTTAAGGCCTTTTTTGGGCTGCTAACATATACTGAACTTTCAGGGGTGTAGGATGCATTTTTCGTGCCCAATATATTTTTGGGAATTTCAGTGGTCTAGGGTGCGGGTTAATGCCCCTTTCAAGCTGCAAATGTTTTTGGGACATTCAAAGCTCTCTGACACAGTTTTTGGGCCACCAACATTTTCTGGACTTTAGGGGGTCTAGGATGTCTCCAAACCCCTTTTTTGGGCCTCCAAAGTTTTCAACATTTTGCAGGCCTAAGAAGCATTTTAAGGCCTTTTTTGGGCTGCTAACATATACTGAACTTTCAGGGGTGTTGGATGCATTTTTTGTGGCCAATACATTTTTGGGAATTTCAGTGGTCTAGGGTGCGGGTTAATGCCCCTTTCAAGCTGCAAATGTTTTTGGCTCATTCAGAGCTCTCTGACAGTTTTTGGGCCACCAACATTTTCTGGACTTTAGGGGGTCTAGGATGTCTCCAAACCCCTTTTTTGGGCCTCCAAACTTTTCAACCTTTTTGCAGGCTTAATATGCATTTTAAGGCCTTTTTTTGGGCTGCTATCATATTCTGAACTTTCAGGGGTGTAGGATGTATTTTTCGTGCCCAAAATATTTTTCAGAATTTCAGTGGTCTAGAATGCGGGTTAATGCCCCTTTCAGGCTGCAAATGTTTTTGGGACATTCAGAGCTCTCAGACATAGTTTTTGGGCCACCAACATTTTCTGGACTTTAGGGGGTCTAGGATGCCTGTAAACCCCTTTTTTGGGCCTCCAAAGTTTTCAACCTTTTTGCAGGCCTAAGATGCATTTTAAGGCCTTTTTTGGGCTGCTAACATGTACTGAACTTTCAGGGGTGTAGGATGCATTTTTTGTGCCCAATATATGTTTGGGAATTTCAGTGGTCTAGGTTGCGGGTTAATGCCCCTTTCAGGCTGCAAATGTTTTTGGGACATTCAGAGCTCTCTGGCAGTTTTTGGGCCACCAACATTTTCTGGACTTTAGGGGGTCTAGGATGTCTGTAAACCCCTTTTTTGGGCCTCCAAACTTTTCAACCTTTTTGCAGGCTTAATATGCATTTTAAGGCCTTTTTTTGGGCTGCTATCATATTCTGAACTTTCAGGGGTGTAGGATGCATTTTTCGTGCCCAATATATTTTTGGGAATTTCAGTGGTCTAGGTTGCGGGTTAATGCCCCTTTCAGGCTGCAAATGTTTTTGGGACATTCAGAGCTCTCTGACAGTTTTTGGGCCACCAACATTTTCTGGACTTTAGGGGGTCTAGGATGCCTGTAAACCCCTTTTTTGGGCATCCAAAGTTTTCAACCTTTTTGCAGGCCTAAAATGCATTTTAAGGCCTTTTTTGGGCTGCTAACATATACTGAACTTTCAGGGGTGTAGGATACATCTTTCGTGCCCAATATATTTTTGGGAATTTCAGTGGTCTAGGGTGCGGGTTAATGCCCCTTTCAAGCTGCAAATGTTTTTGGGTCAATCAGAGCTCTCTGACAGTTTTTGGGCCACCAACATTTTCTGGACTTTAGGGGGTCTAGGATGCCTCTAAACCCCTTTTTTGGGCATCCAAAATTTTCAACCTTTTTGCAGGCCTAAGATGCATTTTAAGGCCTTTTTTGGGCTGCTAACATATCCTGAACTTTCAGGGGTGTAGGATGCATTTTTCGTGCCCAAAATCTTTTTGAGAATTTCAGTGGTCTAGGATGTGGGTTAGTGCCCCTTTCAGGCTGCAAATGTTTTTGGGACATTCAGAGCTCTCTGACACAGTTCTTGGGCCACCAACATTTTCGGGACTTTAGGGGGTCTAGGATGTCTGTAAACTCCTTTTTTGGGCCTCCAAAGTTTTCAACCTTTTTGCAGGCCTAAGATGCATTCTAAGGGCTTTTTTGCCTACTAAGATATTCTGAACGTTCAGGGGTATAGAATTCATTTTTCGTGCCCGATATATTTTTGGGATTTTCAGTGGTCTAGGATGCGGGTTAATGCCCCTTTCAGGCTGCAAATGTTTTTGGGACATTCAGAGCTCTCTGACACAGTTTTTGGGCCACCAACATTTTCTGGACTTTAGGGGGTCTAGGATGTCTGTAAACCCCTTTTTTGGGCCTCCAAACTTTTCAACCTTTTTGCAGGCTTAATATGCATTTTAAGGCCTTTTTTTGGGCTGCTATCATATTCTGAACTTTCAGGGGTGTAGGATGTATTTTTCGTGCCCAAAATATTTTTGAGAATTTCAGTGGTCTAGAATGCGGGTTAATGCCCCTTTCAGGCTGCAAATGTTTTTGGGACATTCAGAGCTCTCTGACACAGTTTTTCGTCCACCAACATTTTCTGGACTTTAGGGGGTCTAGGATGCCTGTAAACCCCTTTTTTGGGCCTCCAAAGTTTTCAACTTTTTGGCAGGCCTAAGATGCATTTTAAGGGCTTTTTTGCCTTCTAACATATTCTGAACTTTCAGGGGTGTAGGATGCATTTTTAGTGGCCAATATATTGTTCGGAATTTCAGTGGTCTAGGGTGCGGGTTAATGCCGCTTTCAAGCTGCACATGTTTTTGGGTCATTCAGAGCTCTCTGACAGTTTTTGGGCCACCAACATTTTCTGGACTTTAGGGGGTCTAGGATGTCTCCAAACCCCTTTTTTGGGCCTCCAAACTTTTCAACCTTTTTGCAGGCTTAATATGCTTTTTAAGGCCTTTTTTGGGCTGCTATCATATTCTGAACTTTCAGGGGTGTAAGATGCATTTTCTGTGCCCAAAATATTTTTGAGAAATTCAGTGGTCTAGGATGCGGGTTAATGCCCCTTTCAGGCTGCAAATGTTTTTGAGACATTCAGAGCTCTCTAACAGAGTTTTTGGGCCACCAACATTTTCTGGACTTTATGGGGTCTAGGATGCCTGTAAACCCCTTTTTTGGGCATCCAAAGTTTTCAACCTTTTTGCAGGCCTAAGATGCATTTTAAGGCCTTTTTTGGGCTGCTAACATATACTGAACTTTCAGGGGTGTAAGATTCCTTTTTTTGTGCCCAATATATTTTTGGGAATTTCAGTGGTCTCGGTTGCGGGTTAATGCCCCTTTCAAGCTGCAAATGTTTTTGGGACATTCAGAGCTCTCTGACACAGTTTTTGGGCCACCAACATTTTCTGGACTTTAGGGGGTCTAGGATGTCTGTAAATAACGTTTTTGGGCCTCCAAAGTTTCCAACATTTTGCAGGCCTAAGAAGCATTTTAAGGCCTTTTTTGGGCTGCTAACATATACTGAACTTTCAGGGGTGTTGGATGCATTTTTTGTGGCCAATATATTTTTGGGAATTTCAGTGGTCTAGGGTGCGGGTTAATGCCCCTTTCAAGCTGCAAATGTTTTTGGCTCATTCAGAGCTCTCTGACAGTTTTTGGGCCACCAACATTTTCTGGACTTTAGGGGGTCTAGGATGTCTGTAAACCCCTTTTTTGGGCCTCCAAAGTTTTCAACCTTTTTGCAGGCCTAAGATGCATTTTAAGGGCTTTTTTGCCTACTAAGATATGCTGAACGTTCAGGGGTATAGGATTCATTTTTCGTGCCGATATATTTTTGGGATTTTCAGTGGTCTAGGATGCGGGTTAATGCCCCTTTGAGGCTGCAAATGTTTTTGGGACATTCAAAGCTCTCTGACACAGTTTTTGAGCCACCAACATTTTCTGGACTTTAGGGGGTCTAGGATGTGTGCAAACCCCTTTTTTGGGCCTCCAAACTTTTCAACCTTTTTGCAGGCATAAGAAGCATTTTAAGGCATTTTTTGGGCTGCTATCATATTCTGAACTTTCAGGGGTGTAAGATGCATTTTCCGTAACCAAAATATTTTTGAGAAATTCAGTGGTCTAGGATGCGGGTTAATGCCCCTTTCAGGCTGCAAATATTTTTGGGACATTCAGAGCTCTCTAATACAGTTTTTGGGCCACCAACATTTTCTGGACTTTAGGGGGTCTAGGATGCCCGTAAGCCCCTTTTTTGGGCCTCCAAAGTTTTCAACCTTTTTGCAGGCTTAATATGCATTTTAAGGCCTTTTTTTGGGCTGCCATAATATTCTGAACTTTCAGGGGTGTAGGATGCATTTTTCGTGCCCAAAATATTTTTGAGAATTTCAGTGGTATAGGATGCGGGTTAATGCCCCTTTCAGGCTGCAAATGTTTTTGGGACATTCAGAGCTCTCTGACACAGTTTTTGGGCCACCAACATTTTCTGGACTTTAGGGGGTCTAGGATGCCTGTAAACCCCTTTTTTGGGCCACCAAAGTTTTCAACCTTTTTGCAGGCATAAGATGCATTTTAAGGCCTTTTTTGGGCTGCTAACATATTCTGAACTTTCAGGGGTGTAGGATGCATTTTTCATGCCCAAAATATTTTTGAGAATTTCAGTGGTCTAGGTTGCGGGTTAATGCCCCTTTCAGGCTGCAAATGTTTTTGGGACATTCAGAGCTCTCTGACACATTTTTGGGCCACCAACATTTTCTGGACTTTAGGGGGTCTAGGATGTCGGTAAACCCCTTTTTTGGGCCTCCAAAGTTATCAACCTTTTTGCAGGCCTAAGAAGCATTTTAAGGCCTTTTTGGCCTGCTAACATATTCTGAACTTTCAGGGGTGTAGGATTCATTTTTCATGCCCAATATATTTTTGGGATTTTCAGTGGTCTAGGATGCGGGTTAATGCCCCTTTCAAGCTGCAAATCTTTTTGGGACATTCAGAACTCTCTGACACAGTTTTTGTGCCACCAACATTTTCTGGACTTTAGGGGGTCCAGGATGCCTGTAAACCCCCTTTTTGGGCCTCCAAAGTTTTCAACCTTTTTGCAGGCATAAGATGCATTTTAAGGCCTTTTTTGGGCTGCTAACATATACTGAACTTTCAGGGGTGTAGGATGCATTTTTCGTGCCCAATATATTTTTGGGAATTTCAGTGGTCTAGGGTGCGGGTTAATGCCCCTTTCAAGCTGCAAATGTTTTTGGGACATTCAAAGCTCTCTGACACAGTTTTTGGGCCACCAACATTTTCTGGACTTTAGGGGGTCTAGGATGTCTCCAAACCCCTTTTTTGGGCCTCCAAAGTTTTCAACATTTTGCAGGCCTAAGAAGCATTTTAAGGCCTTTTTTGGGCTGCTAACATATACTGAACTTTCAGGGGTGTTGGATGCATTTTTTGTGGCCAATACATTTTTGGGAATTTCAGTGGTCTAGGGTGCGGGTTAATGCCCCTTTCAAGCTGCAAATGTTTTTGGCTCATTCAGAGCTCTCTGACAGTTTTTGGGCCACCAACATTTTCTGGACTTTAGGGGGTCTAGGATGTCTCCAAACCCCTTTTTTGGGCCTCCAAACTTTTCAACCTTTTTGCAGGCTTAATATGCATTTTAAGGCCTTTTTTTGGGCTGCTATCATATTCTGAACTTTCAGGGGTGTAGGATGTATTTTTCGTGCCCAAAATATTTTTCAGAATTTCAGTGGTCTAGAATGCGGGTTAATGCCCCTTTCAGGCTGCAAATGTTTTTGGGACATTCAGAGCTCTCAGACATAGTTTTTGGGCCACCAACATTTTCTGGACTTTAGGGGGTCTAGGATGCCTGTAAACCCCTTTTTTGGGCCTCCAAAGTTTTCAACCTTTTTGCAGGCCTAAGATGCATTTTAAGGCCTTTTTTGGGCTGCTAACATGTACTGAACTTTCAGGGGTGTAGGATGCATTTTTTGTGCCCAATATATGTTTGGGAATTTCAGTGGTCTAGGTTGCGGGTTAATGCCCCTTTCAGGCTGCAAATGTTTTTGGGACATTCAGAGCTCTCTGGCAGTTTTTGGGCCACCAACATTTTCTGGACTTTAGGGGGTCTAGGATGTCTGTAAACCCCTTTTTTGGGCCTCCAAATTTTTCAACCTTTTTGCAGGCTTAATATGCATTTTAAGGCCTTTTTTTGGGCTGCTATCATATTCTGAACTTTCAGGGGTGTAGGATGCATTTTTCGTGCCCAATATATTTTTGGGAATTTCAGTGGTCTAGGTTGCGGGTTAATGCCCCTTTCAGGCTGCAAATGTTTTTGGGACATTCAGAGCTCTCTGACAGTTTTTGGGCCACCAACATTTTCTGGACTTTAGGGGGTCTAGGATGCCTGTAAACCCCTTTTTTGGGCCTCCAAAGTTTTCAACCTTTTTGCAGGCATAAGATGCATTTTAAGGCCTTTTTTGCCTGCTAACATATTCTGAACTTTCAGGGGTGTAGGATTCATTTTCCATGCCCAATATATTTTTGGGATTTTCAGTGGTCTAGGAGGCGGGTTAATGCCCCTTTCAAGCTGCAAATCTTTTTGGGACATTCAGAGCTCTCTGACACAGTTTTTTGGGCCACCAACATTTTCTGGACTTTAGGGGGTCCAGGATGCCTGTTAACCCCTTTTTTGGGCCTCCAAAGTTTTCAACCTTTTTGCAGGCATAAAATGCATTTTAAGGCCTTTTTTGGGCTGCTAACATATTCTGAACTTTCAGAGGTGTAGGATGCATTTTTCGTGCCCAATATATTTTTGGGAATTTCAGTGGTATAGGGTGCGGGTTAATGCCCCTTTCAAGCTGCAAATGTTTTTGGGTCATTCAGAGCTCTTTGACAGTTTTTGGGCCACCAACATTTTCTGGACTTTAGGGGGTCTAGGATGTCTGTAAACCCCTTTTTTGGGCCTCCAAAGTTTTCAACATTTTGCAGGCCTAAGAAGCATCTTCAGGCCTTTTTTGGGCTGCTAACATATACTGAACTTTCAGAGGTGTAGGATGCATTTTTCGTGCCCAATATATTTTTGGGAATTTCAGTGGTATAGGATGCGGGTTAATGCCCCTTTCAGGCTGCAAATGTTTTTGGGACATTCAAAGCTCTCTGACACAGTTTTTGGGCCACCAACATTTTCTGGACTTTATGGGGTCTAGGATGCCTGTAAACCCCCTTTTTGGGCATCCAAAGTTTTCAACCTTTTTGCAGGCCTAAGATGCATTTTAAGGCCTTTTTTGGGCTGCTAACATATACTGAACTTTCAGGGGTGTAGGATGCATTTTTAGTGGCCAATATATTGTTCGGAATTTCAGTGGTCTAGGGTGCGGGTTAATGCCGCTTTCAAGCTGCACATGTTTTTGGGTCATTCAGAGCTCTCTGACAGTTTTTGGGCCACCAACATTTTCTGGACTTTAGGGGGTCTAGGATGTCTCCAAACCCCTTTTTTGGGCCTCCAAACTTTTCAACCTTTTTGCAGGCTTAATATGCTTTTTAAGGCCTTTTTTGGGCTGCTATCATATTCTGAACTTTCAGGGGTGTAAGATGCATTTTCTGTGCCCAAAATATTTTTGAGAAATTCAGTGGTCTAGGATGCGGGTTAATGCCCCTTTCAGGCTGCAAATGTTTTTGAGACATTCAGAGCTCTCTAACAGAGTTTTTGGGCCACCAACATTTTCTGGACTTTATGGGGTCTAGGATGCCTGTAAACCCCCTTTTTGGGCATCCAAAGTTTTCAACCTTTTTGCAGGCCTAAGATGCATTTTAAGGCCTTTTTTGGGCTGCTAACATATACTGAACTTTCAGGGGTGTAGGATGCATTTTTCGTGCCCAATATATTTTTGGGAATTTCAGTGGTCTAGGTTGCGGGTTAATGCCCCTTTCAAGCTGCAAATGTTTTTGGGACATTCAGAGCTCTCTGACACAGTTTTTGGGCCACCAACATTTTCTGGACTTTAGGGGGTCTAGGATGTCTGTAAATAACGTTTTTGGGCCTCCAAAGTTTCCAACATTTTGCAGGCCTAAGAAGCATTTTAAGGCCTTTTTTGGGCTGCTAACATATACTGAACTTTCAGGGGTGTTGGATGTATTTTTTGTGGCCAATATATTTTTGGGAATTTCAGTGGTCTAGGGTGCGGGTTAATGCCCCTTTCAAGCTGCAAATGTTTTTGGCTCATTCAGAGCTCTCTGACAGTTTTTGGGCCACCAACATTTTCTGGACTTTAGGGGGTCTAGGATGTCTGTAAACCCCTTTTTTGGGCCTCCAAAGTTTTCAACCTTTTTGCAGGCCTAAGATGCATTTTAAGGGCTTTTTTGCCTACTAAGATATTCTGAACGTTCAGGGGTATAGGATTCATTTTTCGTGCCGATATATTTTTGGGATTTTCAGTGGTCTAGGATGCGGGTTAATGCCCCTTTGAGGCTGCAAATGTTTTTGGGACATTCAAAGCTCTCTGACACAGTTTTTGAGCCACCAACATTTTCTGGACTTTAGGGGGTCTAGGATGTGTGCAAACCCCTTTTTTGGGCCTCCAAACTTTTCAACCTTTTTGCAGGCATAAGAGGCATTTTAAGGCCTTTTTTGGGCTGCTATCATATTCTGAACTTTCAGGGGTGTAAGATGCATTTTCCGTAACCAAAATATTTTTGAGAAATTCAGTGGTCTAGGATGCGGGTTAATGCCCCTTTCAGGCTGCAAATATTTTTGGGACATTCAGAGCTCTCTAATACAGTTTTTGGGCCACCAACATTTTCTGGACTTTAGGGGGTCTAGGATGCCCGTAAGCCCCTTTTTTGGGCCTCCAAAGTTTTCAACCTTTTTGCAGGCTTAATATGCATTTTAAGGCCTTTTTTTGGGCTGCCATAATATTCTGAACTTTCAGGGGTGTAGGATGCATTTTTCGTGCCCAAAATATTTTTGAGAATTTCAGTGGTATAGGATGCGGGTTAATGCCCCTTTCAGGCTGCAAATGTTTTTGGGACATTCAGAGCTCTCTGACACAGTTTTTGGGCCACCAACATTTTCTGGACTTTAGGGGGTCTAGGATGCCTGTAAACCCCTTTTTTGGGCCACCAAAGTTTTCAACCTTTTTGCAGGCATAAGATGCATTTTAAGGCCTTTTTTGGGCTGCTAACATATTCTGAACTTTCAGGGGTGTAGGATGCATTTTTCATGCCCAAAATATTTTTGAGAATTTCAGTGGTCTAGGTTGCGGGTTAATGCCCCTTTCAGGCTGCAAATGTTTTTGGGACATTCAGAGCTCTCTGACACATTTTTGGGCCACCAACATTTTCTGGACTTTAGGGGGTCTAGGATGTCGGTAAACCCCTTTTTTGGGCCTCCAAAGTTATCAACCTTTTTGCAGGCCTAAGAAGCATTTTAAGGCCTTTTTTGCCTGCTAACATATTCTGAACTTTCAGGGGTGTAGGATTCATTTTTCATGCCCAATATATTTTTGGGATTTTCAGTGGTCTAGGATGCGGGTTAATGCCCCTTTCAAGCTGCAAATCTTTTTGGGACATTCAGAACTCTCTGACACAGTTTTTGGGCCACCAACATTTTCTGGACTTTAGGGGGTCCAGGATGCCTGTAAACCCCTTTTTTGGGCCTCCAAAGTTTTCAACCTTTTTGCAGGCATAAGATGCATTTTAAGGCCTTTTTTGGGCTGCTAACATATACTGAACTTTCAGGGGTGTAGGATGCATTTTTCGTGCCCAATATATTTTTGGGAATTTCAGTGGTCTAGGGTGCGGGTTAATGCCCCTTTCAAGCTGCAAATGTTTTTGGGACATTCAAAGCTCTCTGACACAGTTTTTGGGCCACCAACATTTTCTGGACTTTAGGGGGTCTAGGATGTCTCCAAACCCCTTTTTTGGGCCTCCAAAGTTTTCAACATTTTGCAGGCCTAAGAAGCATTTTAAGGCCTTTTTTGGGCTGCTAACATATACTGAACTTTCAGGGGTGTTGGATGCATTTTTTGTGGCCAATACATTTTTGGGAATTTCAGTGGTCTAGGGTGCGGGTTAATGCCCCTTTCAAGCTGCAAATGTTTTTGGCTCATTCAGAGCTCTCTGACAGTTTTTGGGCCACCAACATTTTCTGGACTTTAGGGGGTCTAGGATGTCTCCAAACCCCTTTTTTGGGCCTCCAAACTTTTCAACCTTTTTGCAGGCTTAATATGCATTTTAAGGCCTTTTTTTGGGCTGCTATCATATTCTGAACTTTCAGGGGTGTAGGATGTATTTTTCGTGCCCAAAATATTTTTCAGAATTTCAGTGGTCTAGAATGCGGGTTAATGCCCCTTTCAGGCTGCAAATGTTTTTGGGACATTCAGAGCTCTCAGACATAGTTTTTGGGCCACCAACATTTTCTGGACTTTAGGGGGTCTAGGATGCCTGTAAACCCCTTTTTTGGGCCTCCAAAGTTTTCAACCTTTTTGCAGGTCTAAGATGCATTTTAAGGCCTTTTTTGGGCTGCTAACATGTACTGAACTTTCAGGGGTGTAGGATGCATTTTTTGTGCCCAATATATGTTTGGGAATTTCAGTGGTCTAGGTTGCGGGTTAATGCCCCTTTCAGGCTGCAAATGTTTTTGGGACATTCAGAGCTCTCTGGCAGTTTTTGGGCCACCAACATTTTCTGGACTTTAGGGGGTCTAGGATGTCTGTAAACCCCTTTTTTGGGCCTCCAAACTTTTCAACCTTTTTGCAGGCTTAATATGCATTTTAAGGCCTTTTTTGGGCTGCTATCATATTCTGAACTTTCAGGGGTGTAGGATGCATTTTTCGTGCCCAATATATTTTTGGGAATTTCAGTGGTCTAGGTTGCGGGTTAATGCCCCTTTCAGGCTGCAAATGTTTTTGGGACATTCAGAGCTCTCTGACAGTTTTTGGGCCACCAACATTTTCTGGACTTTAGGGGGTCTAGGATGCCTGTAAACCCCTTTTTTGGTCCTCCAAAGTTTTCAACCTTTTTGCAGGCATAAAATGCATTTTAAGGCCTTTTTTGGGCTGCTAACATATTTCTTAACTTTTCGGGGGTGTAGGATGCATTATTTGTGCCCAAAATATTTTTGAGAATTTCAGTGGTGTAGGATGCGGCTTAATGCCCTTTTCAGGCTGCAAATGTTTTTGGGACCTTCAGAGCACACTAGCAGTTTTTGGGCCACCTACATTTTGTGGACTTTAGGGGGTCTAGGATGTCTGTAAACCCCTTTTTTGGGCCTCCATAGTTTTCAACCTTTTTGCAGGCCTAAGATGCATTTTAAGGGCTTTTTTGCCTCTTAACATATACTGAACTTTCAGGGGTGTAGGATGCATTTTTCGTGCCCAATATATTTTTGGGCATTTCAGTGGTTTAGGATGCGGGTTAATGCCCCTTTCAGGCTGCAACTGTTTCTGGGACATTCAGAGCTCTCTGACACCTTTTTGGGCCACCAACATTTTCTGGACTTTAGGGGGTCTAGGATGCCTGTAAACCCCTTTTTTGGGCCTCCAAAGTTTTAAACCATTTTGCAGGCCTAAGATGCATTTTAAGGCCTTTTTTGGGCTGCTAACATATACTGAACTTTCAGGGGTGTAGGATGCATTTTTCGTTCCCAAAATCATTTTGAGAATTTCAGTGGTCTAGGATGCGGGTTAATGCCCCTTTCAGGCTGCAAATGTTTTTGGGACATTCAGAGCTCTCTGACACAGTTTTTGGGCCACCAACATTTTCTGGACTTTAGGGGGTCTAGGATGCCCGTGAACCCCTTTTTTGGGCCTCCAAAGTTTTCAATATTTTTGCAGGCCTAAAATGCATTTTAAGGCCTTTTTTGGACTGCTAACATATTTTTAACTTTCAGGGATGTAGGATGCATTTTTCGTGCCCAAAATATTTTTGAGAATGTCAGTGGTCTAGGATGCGGGTTAATGCCCCTTTCAGGCTGCAAATGTTTTTGGGACATTCAGAGCTCTCTGACACAGTTTTTGGGCCACCAACATTTTCTGGACTTTAGGGGGTCTAGGATGTCTCCAAACCCCTTTTTGGGCGTCCAAACTTTTCAACCTTTTTGCAGGCTTAATATGCATTTTAAGGCCTTTTTTTGGGCTGCCATCATATTCTGAACTTTCAGGGGTGTAGGATGCATTTTTCGTGCCCAAAATATTTTTGAGAATTTCATTGGTATAGGATGCGGGTTAATGCCCATTTCAGGCTGCAAATGTTTTTGGGACATTCAGAGCTCTCTGACACATTTTTGGGCCACCAACATTTTCTGGACTTTAGGGGGTCTAGGATGTCGGTAAACCCCTTTTTTGGGCCTCCAAAGTTATCAACCTTTTTGCAGGCCTAAGAAGCATTTTAAGGCCTTTTTTGCCTGCTAACATATTCTGAACTTTCAGGGGTGTAGGATTCATTTTTCATGCCCAATATATTTTTGGGATTTTCAGTGGTCTAGGATGCGGGTTAATGCCCCTTTCAAGCTGCAAATCTTTTTGGGACATTCAGAACTCTCTGACACAGTTTTTGGGCCACCAACATTTTCTGGACTTTAGGGGGTCCAGGATGCCTGTAAACCCCTTTTTTGGGCCTCCAAAGTTTTCAACCTTTTTGCAGGCCTAAGAAGCATTTTAAGGCCTTTTTTGGGCTGCTAACATGTACTGAACTTTCAGGGGTGTAGGATGCATTTTTTGTGCCCAATATATGTTTGGGAATTTCAGTGGTCTAGGGTGCGGGTTAATGCCCCTTTCAAGCTGCAAATGTTTTTGGCTCATTCAGAGCTCTCTGACAGTTTTTGGGCCACCAACATTTTCTGGACTTTAGGGGGTCTAGGATGTCTGTAAACCCCTTTTTTGGGCCTCCAAAGTTTTCAACCTTTTTGCAGGCCTAAGATGCATTTTAAGGGCTTTTTTGCCTACTAAGATATTCTGAACGTTCAGGGGTATAGGATTCATTTTTCGTGCCGATATATTTTTGGGATTTTCAGTGGTCTAGGATGCGGGTTAATGCCCCTTTGAGGCTGCAAATGTTTTTGGGACATTCAAAGCTCTCTGACACAGTTTTTGAGCCACCAACATTTTCTGGACTTTAGGGGGTCTAGGATGTGTGCAAACCCCTTTTTTGGGCCTCCAAACTTTTCAACCTTTTTGCAGGCATAAGAGGCATTTTAAGGCCTTTTTTGGGCTGCTATCATATTCTGAACTTTCAGGGGTGTAAGATGCATTTTCCGTAACCAAAATATTTTTGAGAAATTCAGTGGTCTAGGATGCGGGTTAATGCCCCTTTCAGGCTGCAAATATTTTTGGGACATTCAGAGCTCTCTAATACAGTTTTTGGGCCACCAACATTTTCTGGACTTTAGGGGGTCTAGGATGCCCGTAAGCCCCTTTTTTGGGCCTCCAAAGTTTTCAACCTTTTTGCAGGCTTAATATGCATTTTAAGGCCTTTTTTTGGGCTGCCATAATATTCTGAACTTTCAGGGGTGTAGGATGCATTTTTCGTGCCCAAAATATTTTTGAGAATTTCAGTGGTATAGGATGCGGGTTAATGCCCCTTTCAGGCTGCAAATGTTTTTGGGACATTCAGAGCTCTCTGACACAGTTTTTGGGCCACCAACATTTTCTGGACTTTAGGGGGTCTAGGATGCCTGTAAACCCCTTTTTTGGGCCACCAAAGTTTTCAACCTTTTTGCAGGCATAAGATGCATTTTAAGGCCTTTTTTGGGCTGCTAACATATTCTGAACTTTCAGGGGTGTAGGATGCATTTTTCATGCCCAAAATATTTTTGAGAATTTCAGTGGTCTAGGTTGCGGGTTAATGCCCCTTTCAGGCTGCAAATGTTTTTGGGACATTCAGAGCTCTCTGACACATTTTTGGGCCACCAACATTTTCTGGACTTTAGGGGGTCTAGGATGTCGGTAAACCCCTTTTTTGGGCCTCCAAAGTTATCAACCTTTTTGCAGGCCTAAGAAGCATTTTAAGGCCTTTTTTGCCTGCTAACATATTCTGAACTTTCAGGGGTGTAGGATTCATTTTTCATGCCCAATATATTTTTGGGATTTTCAGTGGTCTAGGATGCGGGTTAATGCCCCTTTCAAGCTGCAAATCTTTTTGGGACATTCAGAACTCTCTGACACAGTTTTTGGGCCACCAACATTTTCTGGACTTTAGGGGGTCCAGGATGCCTGTAAACCCCTTTTTTGGGCCTCCAAAGTTTTCAACCTTTTTGCAGGCATAAGATGCATTTTAAGGCCTTTTTTGGGCTGCTAACATATACTGAACTTTCAGGGGTGTAGGATGCATTTTTCGTGCCCAATATATTTTTGGGAATTTCAGTGGTCTAGGGTGCGGGTTAATGCCCCTTTCAAGCTGCAAATGTTTTTGGGACATTCAAAGCTCTCTGACACAGTTTTTGGGCCACCAACATTTTCTGGACTTTAGGGGGTCTAGGATGTCTCCAAACCCCTTTTTTGGGCCTCCAAAGTTTTCAACATTTTGCAGGCCTAAGAAGCATTTTAAGGCCTTTTTTGGGCTGCTAACATATACTGAACTTTCAGGGGTGTTGGATGCATTTTTTGTGGCCAATACATTTTTGGGAATTTCAGTGGTCTAGGGTGCGGGTTAATGCCCCTTTCAAGCTGCAAATGTTTTTGGCTCATTCAGAGCTCTCTGACAGTTTTTGGGCCACCAACATTTTCTGGACTTTAGGGGGTCTAGGATGTCTCCAAACCCCTTTTTTGGGCCTCCAAACTTTTCAACCTTTTTGCAGGCTTAATATGCATTTTAAGGCCTTTTTTTGGGCTGCTATCATATTCTGAACTTTCAGGGGTGTAGGATGTATTTTTCGTGCCCAAAATATTTTTCAGAATTTCAGTGGTCTAGAATGCGGGTTAATGCCCCTTTCAGGCTGCAAATGTTTTTGGGACATTCAGAGCTCTCAGACATAGTTTTTGGGCCACCAACATTTTCTGGACTTTAGGGGGTCTAGGATGCCTGTAAACCCCTTTTTTGGGCCTCCAAAGTTTTCAACCTTTTTGCAGGTCTAAGATGCATTTTAAGGCCTTTTTTGGGCTGCTAACATGTACTGAACTTTCAGGGGTGTAGGATGCATTTTTTGTGCCCAATATATGTTTGGGAATTTCAGTGGTCTAGGTTGCGGGTTAATGCCCCTTTCAGGCTGCAAATGTTTTTGGGACATTCAGAGCTCTCTGGCAGTTTTTGGGCCACCAACATTTTCTGGACTTTAGGGGGTCTAGGATGTCTGTAAACCCCTTTTTTG
Source organism: Ambystoma mexicanum (assembly GCF_040938575.1). Classification (NCBI taxonomy): domain Eukaryota; kingdom Metazoa; phylum Chordata; class Amphibia; order Caudata; family Ambystomatidae; genus Ambystoma; species Ambystoma mexicanum. The sequence continues at coordinate 592,204,603 of NC_090940.1, read as the reverse complement.
GGCCTCCAAACTTTTCAACCTTTTTGCAGGCTTAATATGCATTTTAAGGCCTTTTTTGGGCTGCTATCATATTCTGAACTTTCAGGGGTGTAGGATGCATTTTTCGTGCCCAATATATTTTTGGGAATTTCAGTGGTCTAGGTTGCGGGTTAATGCCCCTTTCAGGCTGCAAATGTTTTTGGGACATTCAGAGCTCTCTGACAGTTTTTGGGCCACCAACATTTTCTGGACTTTAGGGGGTCTAGGATGCCTGTAAACCCCTTTTTTGGTCCTCCAAAGTTTTCAACCTTTTTGCAGGCATAAAATGCATTTTAAGGCCTTTTTTGGGCTGCTAACATATTTCTTAACTTTTCGGGGGTGTAGGATGCATTATTTGTGCCCAAAATATTTTTGAGAATTTCAGTGGTGTAGGATGCGGCTTAATGCCCTTTTCAGGCTGCAAATGTTTTTGGGACCTTCAGAGCACACTAGCAGTTTTTGGGCCACCTACATTTTCTGGACTTTAGGGGGTCTAGGATGTCTGTAAACCCCTTTTTTGGGCCTCCATAGTTTTCAACCTTTTTGCAGGCCTAAGATGCATTTTAAGGGCTTTTTTGCCTCTTAACATATACTGAACTTTCAGGGGTGTAGGATGCATTTTTCGTGCCCAATATATTTTTGGGCATTTCAGTGGTTTAGGATGCGGGTTAATGCCCCTTTCAGGCTGCAACTGTTTCTGGGACATTCAGAGCTCTCTGACACCTTTTTGGGCCACCAACATTTTCTGGACTTTAGGGGGTCTAGGATGCCTGTAAACCCCTTTTTTGGGCCTCCAAAGTTTTAAACCATTTTGCAGGCCTAAGATGCATTTTAAGGCCTTTTTTGGGCTGCTAACATATACTGAACTTTCAGGGGTGTAGGATGCATTTTTCGTTCCCAAAATCATTTTGAGAATTTCAGTGGTCTAGGATGCGGGTTAATGCCCCTTTCAGGCTGCAAATGTTTTTGGGACATTCAGAGCTCTCTGACACAGTTTTTGGGCCACCAACATTTTCTGGACTTTAGGGGGTCTAGGATGCCCGTGAACCCCTTTTTTGGGCCTCCAAAGTTTTCAATATTTTTGCAGGCCTAAAATGCATTTTAAGGCCTTTTTTGGACTGCTAACATATTTTTAACTTTCAGGGATGTAGGATGCATTTTTCGTGCCCAAAATATTTTTGAGAATGTCAGTGGTCTAGGATGCGGGTTAATGCCCCTTTCAGGCTGCAAATGTTTTTGGGACATTCAGAGCTCTCTGACACAGTTTTTGGGCCACCAACATTTTCTGGACTTTAGGGGGTCTAGGATGTCTCCAAACCCCTTTTTGGGCGTCCAAACTTTTCAACCTTTTTGCAGGCTTAATATGCATTTTAAGGCCTTTTTTTGGGCTGCCATCATATTCTGAACTTTCAGGGGTGTAGGATGCATTTTTCGTGCCCAAAATATTTTTGAGAATTTCATTGGTATAGGATGCGGGTTAATGCCCATTTCAGGCTGCAAATGTTTTTGGGACATTCAGAGCTCTCTGACACATTTTTGGGCCACCAACATTTTCTGGACTTTAGGGGGTCTAGGATGTCGGTAAACCCCTTTTTTGGGCCTCCAAAGTTATCAACCTTTTTGCAGGCCTAAGAAGCATTTTAAGGCCTTTTTTGCCTGCTAACATATTCTGAACTTTCAGGGGTGTAGGATTCATTTTTCATGCCCAATATATTTTTGGGATTTTCAGTGGTCTAGGATGCGGGTTAATGCCCCTTTCAAGCTGCAAATCTTTTTGGGACATTCAGAACTCTCTGACACAGTTTTTGGGCCACCAACATTTTCTGGACTTTAGGGGGTCCAGGATGCCTGTAAACCCCTTTTTTGGGCCTCCAAAGTTTTCAACCTTTTTGCAGGCCTAAGAAGCATTTTAAGGCCTTTTTTGGGCTGCTAACATGTACTGAACTTTCAGGGGTGTAGGATGCATTTTTTGTGCCCAATATATGTTTGGGAATTTCAGTGGTCTAGGGTGCGGGTTAATGCCCCTTTCAAGCTGCAAATGTTTTTGGCTCATTCAGAGCTCTCTGACAGTTTTTGGGCCACCAACATTTTCTGGACTTTAGGGGGTCTAGGATGTCTGTAAACCCCTTTTTTGGGCCTCCAAAGTTTTCAACCTTTTTGCAGGCCTAAGATGCATTTTAAGGGCTTTTTTGCCTACTAAGATATTCTGAACGTTCAGGGGTATAGGATTCATTTTTCGTGCCGATATATTTTTGGGATTTTCAGTGGTCTAGGATGCGGGTTAATGCCCCTTTGAGGCTGCAAATGTTTTTGGGACATTCAAAGCTCTCTGACACAGTTTTTGAGCCACCAACATTTTCTGGACTTTAGGGGGTCTAGGATGTGTGCAAACCCCTTTTTTGGGCCTCCAAACTTTTCAACCTTTTTGCAGGCATAAGAGGCATTTTAAGGCCTTTTTTGGGCTGCTATCATATTCTGAACTTTCAGGGGTGTAAGATGCATTTTCCGTAACCAAAATATTTTTGAGAAATTCAGTGGTCTAGGATGCGGGTTAATGCCCCTTTCAGGCTGCAAATATTTTTGGGACATTCAGAGCTCTCTAATACAGTTTTTGGGCCACCAACATTTTCTGGACTTTAGGGGGTCTAGGATGCCCGTAAGCCCCTTTTTTGGGCCTCCAAAGTTTTCAACCTTTTTGCAGGCTTAATATGCATTTTAAGGCCTTTTTTTGGGCTGCCATAATATTCTGAACTTTCAGGGGTGTAGGATGCATTTTTCGTGCCCAAAATATTTTTGAGAATTTCAGTGGTATAGGATGCGGGTTAATGCCCCTTTCAGGCTGCAAATGTTTTTGGGACATTCAGAGCTCTCTGACACAGTTTTTGGGCCACCAACATTTTCTGGACTTTAGGGGGTCTAGGATGCCTGTAAACCCCTTTTTTGGGCCACCAAAGTTTTCAACCTTTTTGCAGGCATAAGATGCATTTTAAGGCCTTTTTTGGGCTGCTAACATATTCTGAACTTTCAGGGGTGTAGGATGCATTTTTCATGCCCAAAATATTTTTGAGAATTTCAGTGGTCTAGGTTGCGGGTTAATGCCCCTTTCAGGCTGCAAATGTTTTTGGGACATTCAGAGCTCTCTGACACATTTTTGGGCCACCAACATTTTCTGGACTTTAGGGGGTCTAGGATGTCGGTAAACCCCTTTTTTGGGCCTCCAAAGTTATCAACCTTTTTGCAGGCCTAAGAAGCATTTTAAGGCCTTTTTTGCCTGCTAACATATTCTGAACTTTCAGGGGTGTAGGATTCATTTTTCATGCCCAATATATTTTTGGGATTTTCAGTGGTCTAGGATGCGGGTTAATGCCCCTTTCAAGCTGCAAATCTTTTTGGGACATTCAGAACTCTCTGACACAGTTTTTGGGCCACCAACATTTTCTGGACTTTAGGGGGTCCAGGATGCCTGTAAACCCCTTTTTTGGGCCTCCAAAGTTTTCAACCTTTTTGCAGGCATAAGATGCATTTTAAGGCCTTTTTTGGGCTGCTAACATATACTGAACTTTCAGGGGTGTAGGATGCATTTTTCGTGCCCAATATATTTTTGGGAATTTCAGTGGTCTAGGGTGCGGGTTAATGCCCCTTTCAAGCTGCAAATGTTTTTGGGACATTCAAAGCTCTCTGACACAGTTTTTGGGCCACCAACATTTTCTGGACTTTAGGGGGTCTAGGATGTCTCCAAACCCCTTTTTTGGGCCTCCAAAGTTTTCAACATTTTGCAGGCCTAAGAAGCATTTTAAGGCCTTTTTTGGGCTGCTAACATATACTGAACTTTCAGGGGTGTTGGATGCATTTTTTGTGGCCAATACATTTTTGGGAATTTCAGTGGTCTAGGGTGCGGGTTAATGCCCCTTTCAAGCTGCAAATGTTTTTGGCTCATTCAGAGCTCTCTGACAGTTTTTGGGCCACCAACATTTTCTGGACTTTAGGGGGTCTAGGATGTCTCCAAACCCCTTTTTTGGGCCTCCAAACTTTTCAACCTTTTTGCAGGCTTAATATGCATTTTAAGGCCTTTTTTTGGGCTGCTATCATATTCTGAACTTTCAGGGGTGTAGGATGTATTTTTCGTGCCCAAAATATTTTTCAGAATTTCAGTGGTCTAGAATGCGGGTTAATGCCCCTTTCAGGCTGCAAATGTTTTTGGGACATTCAGAGCTCTCAGACATAGTTTTTGGGCCACCAACATTTTCTGGACTTTAGGGGGTCTAGGATGCCTGTAAACCCCTTTTTTGGGCCTCCAAAGTTTTCAACCTTTTTGCAGGTCTAAGATGCATTTTAAGGCCTTTTTTGGGCTGCTAACATGTACTGAACTTTCAGGGGTGTAGGATGCATTTTTTGTGCCCAATATATGTTTGGGAATTTCAGTGGTCTAGGTTGCGGGTTAATGCCCCTTTCAGGCTGCAAATGTTTTTGGGACATTCAGAGCTCTCTGGCAGTTTTTGGGCCACCAACATTTTCTGGACTTTAGGGGGTCTAGGATGTCTGTAAACCCCTTTTTTGGGCCTCCAAACTTTTCAACCTTTTTGCAGGCTTAATATGCATTTTAAGGCCTTTTTTGGGCTGCTATCATATTCTGAACTTTCAGGGGTGTAGGATGCATTTTTCGTGCCCAATATATTTTTGGGAATTTCAGTGGTCTAGGTTGCGGGTTAATGCCCCTTTCAGGCTGCAAATGTTTTTGGGACATTCAGAGCTCTCTGACAGTTTTTGGGCCACCAACATTTTCTGGACTTTAGGGGGTCTAGGATGCCTGTAAACCCCTTTTTTGGTCCTCCAAAGTTTTCAACCTTTTTGCAGGCATAAAATGCATTTTAAGGCCTTTTTTGGGCTGCTAACATATTTCTTAACTTTTCGGGGGTGTAGGATGCATTATTTGTGCCCAAAATATTTTTGAGAATTTCAGTGGTGTAGGATGCGGCTTAATGCCCTTTTCAGGCTGCAAATGTTTTTGGGACCTTCAGAGCACACTAGCAGTTTTTGGGCCACCTACATTTTCTGGACTTTAGGGGGTCTAGGATGTCTGTAAACCCCTTTTTTGGGCCTCCATAGTTTTCAACCTTTTTGCAGGCCTAAGATGCATTTTAAGGGCTTTTTTGCCTCTTAACATATACTGAACTTTCAGGGGTGTAGGATGCATTTTTCGTGCCCAATATATTTTTGGGCATTTCAGTGGTTTAGGATGCGGGTTAATGCCCCTTTCAGGCTGCAACTGTTTCTGGGACATTCAGAGCTCTCTGACACCTTTTTGGGCCACCAACATTTTCTGGACTTTAGGGGGTCTAGGATGCCTGTAAACCCCTTTTTTGGGCCTCCAAAGTTTTAAACCATTTTGCAGGCCTAAGATGCATTTTAAGGCCTTTTTTGGGCTGCTAACATATACTGAACTTTCAGGGGTGTAGGATGCATTTTTCGTTCCCAAAATCATTTTGAGAATTTCAGTGGTCTAGGATGCGGGTTAATGCCCCTTTCAGGCTGCAAATGTTTTTGGGACATTCAGAGCTCTCTGACACAGTTTTTGGGCCACCAACATTTTCTGGACTTTAGGGGGTCTAGGATGCCCGTGAACCCCTTTTTTGGGCCTCCAAAGTTTTCAATATTTTTGCAGGCCTAAAATGCATTTTAAGGCCTTTTTTGGACTGCTAACATATTTTTAACTTTCAGGGATGTAGGATGCATTTTTCGTGCCCAAAATATTTTTGAGAATGTCAGTGGTCTAGGATGCGGGTTAATGCCCCTTTCAGGCTGCAAATGTTTTTGGGACATTCAGAGCTCTCTGACACAGTTTTTGGGCCACCAACATTTTCTGGACTTTAGGGGGTCTAGGATGTCTCCAAACCCCTTTTTGGGCGTCCAAAGTTTTAAACCATTTTGCAGGCCTAAGATGCATTTTAAGGCCTTTTTTGGGCTGCTAACATATACTGAACTTTCAGGGGTGTAGGATGCATTTTTCGTTCCCAAAATATTTTTGAGAATTTCATTGGTATAGGATGCGGGTTAATGCCCATTTCAGGCTGCAAATGTTTTTGGGACATTCAGAGCTCTCTGACACATTTTTGGGCCACCAACATTTTCTGGACTTTAGGGGGTCTAGGATGTCGGTAAACCCCTTTTTTGGGCCTCCAAAGTTATCAACCTTTTTGCAGGCCTAAGAAGCATTTTAAGGCCTTTTTTGCCTGCTAACATATTCTGAACTTTCAGGGGTGTAGGATTCATTTTTCATGCCCAATATATTTTTGGGATTTTCAGTGGTCTAGGATGCGGGTTAATGCCCCTTTCAAGCTGCAAATCTTTTTGGGACATTCAGAACTCTCTGACACAGTTTTTGGGCCACCAACATTTTCTGGACTTTAGGGGGTCCAGGATGCCTGTAAACCCCTTTTTTGGGCCTCCAAAGTTTTCAACCTTTTTGCAGGCCTAAGAAGCATTTTAAGGCCTTTTTTGCCTGCTAACATATTCTGAACTTTCAGGGGTGTAGGATTCATTTTTCATGCCCAATATATTTTTGGGATTTTCAGTGGTCTAGGATGCGGGTTAATGCCCCTTTCAAGCTGCAAATCTTTTTGGGACATTCAGAACTCTCTGACACAGTTTTTGGGCCACCAACATTTTCTGGACTTTAGGGGGTCCAGGATGCCTGTAAACCCCTTTTTTGGGCCTCCAAAGTTTTCAACCTTTTTGCAGGCATAAGATGCAATTTAAGGCCTTTTTTGGTCTGCTAACATATACTGAACTTTCAGGGGTGTAGGATGCATTTTTCGTGCCCGATATATTTTTGGGATTTTCAGTGGTGTAGGATGCGGGTTAATGCCCCTTTCAGGCTGCAACTGTTTCTGGGACATTCAGAGCTCTCTGACACCTTTTTGGGCCACCAACATTTTCTGGACTTTAGGGGGTCTAGGATGCCTTTAAACCCCTTTTTCGGTCATCCAAAGTTTTCAACCTTTTTGCAGGCCTAAGATGCATTTTAAGGCCTTTTTTTGGCTGCTAACATATTCTGAACTTTCAGGGGTGTAGGATGCATTTTTCGTGCCCAATATATTTTTGGGAATTTCAGTGGTCTAGGGTGCGGGTTAATGCCGCTTTCAAGCTGCACATGTTTTTGGGTCATTCAGAGCTCTCTGACAGTTTTTGGGCCACCAACATTTTCTGGACTTTAGGGGGTCTAGGATGTCTGTAAACCCCTTTTTTGGGCCTCCAAAGTTTTCAACCTTTTTGCAGGCCTAAGATTCATTTTAAGGGTTTTTTTGCCCGCTAAGATATTCTGAACGTTCAGGGGTATAGGATTCATTTTTCATGCCCAATATATTTTTGGGATTTTCAGTGGTCTAGGATGCGGGTTAATGCCCCTTTGAGGCTGCAAATGTTTTTGGGACATTCAAAGCTCTCTGACACAGTTTTTGGGCCACCAACATTTTCTGGACTTTAGGGGGTCTAGGATGTCTGTAAACCCCTTTTTTGGGCCTCCAAAGTTTTAAACCTTTTTGCAGGCCTAAGATGCATTTTAAGGCCTTTTTTGGGCTGCTAACATATACTGAACTTTCAGGGGTGTAGGATGCATTTTTCGTTCCCAAAATCATTTTGAGAATTTCAGTGGTCTAGGATGCGGGTTAATGCCCCTTTCAGGCTGCAAATGTTTTTGGGACATTCAGAGCTCTCTGACACCGTTTTTGGGCCACCAACATTTTCTGGACTTTAGGGGGTCTAGGATGCCCGTGAACCCCTTTTTTGGGCATCCAAAGTTTTCAACCTTTTTGCAGGCCTAAGATGCATTTTAAGGCCTTTTTTGGGCTGCTAACATATACTGAACTTTCAGGGGTGTAGGATGCATTTTTCGTGCCCAATATATTTTTGGGAATTTCAGTGGTCTAGGTTGCGGGTTAATGCCCCTTTCAAGCTGCAAATGTTCTTGGGACATTCAGAGCTCTCTGACACAGTTTTTGGGCCACCAACATTTTCTGGACTTTAGGGGGTCTAGGATGTCTGTAAATAACGTTTTTGGGCCTCCAAAGTTTCCAACATTTTGCAGGCCTAAGAAGCATTTTAAGGCCTTTTTTGGGCTGCTAACATATACTGAACTTTCAGGGGTGTTGGATGCATTTGTTGTGGCCAATATATTTTTGGGAATTTCAGTGGTCTAGGGTGCGGGTTAATGCCCCTTTCAAGCTGCAAATGTTTTTGGCTCATTCAGAGCTCTCTGACAGTTTTTGGGCCACCAACATTTTCTGGACTTTAGGGGGTCTAGGATGTCTGTAAACCCCTTTTTTGGGCCTCCAAAGTTTTCAACCTTTTTGCAGGCCTAAGATGCATTTTAAGGGCTTTTTTGCCTACTAAGATATTCTGAACGTTCAGGGGTATAGGATTCATTTTTCGTGCCGATATATTTTTGGGATTTTCAGTGGTCTAGGATGCGGGTTAATGCCCCTTTGAGGCTGCAAATGTTTTTGGGACATTCAAAGCTCTCTGACACAGTTTTTGGGCCACCAACATTTTCTGGACTTTAGGGGGTCTAGGATGTGTGCAAACCCCTTTTTTGGGCCTCCAAACTTTTCAACCTTTTTGCAGGCATAAGAGGCATTTTAAGGCCTTTTTTGGGCTGCTATCATATTCTGAACTTTCAGGGGTGTAAGATGCATTTTCCGTAACCAAAATATTTTTGAGAAATTCAGTGGTCTAGGATGCGGGTTAATGCCCCTTTCAGGCTGCAAATATTTTTGGGACATTCAGAGCTCTCTAATACAGTTTTTGGGCCACCAACATTTTCTGGACTTTAGGGGGTCTAGGATGCCCGTAAGCCCCTTTTTTGGGCCTCCAAAGTTTTCAACCTTTTTGCAGGCTTAATATGCATTTTAAGGCCTTTTTTTGGGCTGCCATAATATTCTGAACTTTCAGGGGTTTAGGATGCATTTTTCTTGCCCAAAATATTTTTGAGAATTTCAGTGGTCTAGGATGCGGGTTTATGCCCCTTTCAGGCTGCAAATGTTTTTGGGTCATTCAGAGCTCTTTGACAGTTTTTGGGCCACCAACATTTTCTGGACTTTAGGGGGTCTAGGATGTCGGTAAACCCCTTTTTTGGGCCTCCAAAGTTATCAACCTTTTTGCAGGCCTAAGAAGCATTTTAAGGCCTTTTTTGCCTGCTAACATATTCTGAACTTTCAGGGGTGTAGGATTCATTTTTCGTGCCCAATATATTTTTGGGAATTTCAGTGGTATAGGGTGCGGGTTAATGCCCCTTTCAGGCTGCAAATGTTTTTGGGACATTCAGAGCTCTCTGACATAGTTTTTGGGCCACCAACATTTTCTGGACTTTAGGGGGTCTAGGATGTCTGTAAACCCCTTTTTTGGGCATCCAAAGTTTTCAACCTTTTTGCAGGCATAAGATGCATTTTAAGGCCTTTTTGTGGGCTGTCATCATATTCTGAACTTTCAGGGGTGTAGGATGTATTTTTCGTGCCCAAAATATTTTTGAGAATTTCAGTGGTCTAGGATGCGGGTTTATGCCCCTTTCAGGCTGCAAATGTTTTTGGGTCATTCAGAGCTCTTTGACAGTTTTTGGGCCACCAACATTTTCTGGACTTTAGGGGGTCTAGCATGTCTGTAAACCCCTTTTTTGGGCCTCCAAAGTTTTCAACATTGTGCAGGCCTAAGAAGCATCTTCAGGCCTTTTTTGGGCTGCTAACATATACTGAACTTTCAGGGGTGTAGGATGCATTTTTCGTGCCCAAAATCTTTTTGAGAATTTCAGTGGTCTAGGATGCGGGTTAATGCCCCTTTCAGGCTGCAAATGTTTTTGGGACATTCAAAGCTCTCTGACACAGTTTTTGGGCCACCAACATTTTCTGGACTTTAGGGGGTCTAGGATGTCTCCAAACCCCTTTTTTGGGCCTCCAAACTTTTCAACCTTTTTGCAGGCTTAATATGCATTTTAAGGCCTTTTTTTGGGCTGCTATCATATTCTGAACTTTCAGGGGTGTAGGATGTATTTTTCGTGCCGAAAATATTTTTGAGAATTTCAGTGGTCTAGAATGCAGGTTAATGCCCCTTTCAGGCTGCAAATGTTTTTGGGACATTCAGAGCTCTCTGACACAGTTTTTCAGCCACCAACATTTTCTGGACTTTAGGGGGTCTAGGATGCCTGTAAACCCCTTTTTTGGGCCTCCAAAGTTATCAACCTTTTTGCAGGCCTAAGAAGCATTTTAAGGGCTTTTTTGCCTGCTAACATATTCTGAACTTTCAGGGGTGTAGGATTCATTTTTCATGCCCAATATATTTTTGGGATTTTCAGTGGTCTAGGATGCGGGTTAATGCCCCTTTCAAGCTGCAAATCTTTTTGGGACATTCAGAACTCTCTGACACAGTTTTTGGGCCACCAACATTTTCTGGACTTTAGGGGGTCCAGGATGCCTGTAAACCCCTTTTTTGGGCCTCCAAAGTTTTCAACCTTTTTGCAGGCATAAGATGCATTTTAAGGCCTTTTTTGGGCTGCTAACATATACTGAACTTTCAGGGGTGTAGGATGCATTTTTCGTGCCCAATATATTTTTGGGAATTTCAGTGGTCTAGGGTGCGGGTTAATGCCCCTTTCAAGCTGCAAATGTTTTTGGGACATTCAAAGCTCTCTGACACAGTTTTTGGGCCACCAACATTTTCTGGACTTTAGGGGGTCTAGGATGTCTCCAAACCCCTTTTTTGGGCCTCCAAAGTTTTCAACATTTTGCAGGCCTAAGAAGCATTTTAAGGCCTTTTTTGGGCTGCTAACATATACTGAACTTTCAGGGGTGTTGGATGCATTTTTTGTGGCCAATACATTTTTGGGAATTTCAGTGGTCTAGGGTGCGGGTTAATGCCCCTTTCAAGCTGCAAATGTTTTTGGCTCATTCAGAGCTCTCTGACAGTTTTTGGGCCACCAACATTTTCTGGACTTTAGGGGGTCTAGGATGTCTCCAAACCCCTTTTTTGGGCCTCCAAACTTTTCAACCTTTTTGCAGGCTTAATATGCATTTTAAGGCCTTTTTTTGGGCTGCTATCATATTCTGAACTTTCAGGGGTGTAGGATGTATTTTTCGTGCCCAAAATATTTTTCAGAATTTCAGTGGTCTAGAATGCGGGTTAATGCCCCTTTCAGGCTGCAAATGTTTTTGGGACATTCAGAGCTCTCAGACATAGTTTTTGGGCCACCAACATTTTCTGGACTTTAGGGGGTCTAGGATGCCTGTAAACCCCTTTTTTGGGCCTCCAAAGTTTTCAACCTTTTTGCAGGCCTAAGATGCATTTTAAGGCCTTTTTTGGGCTGCTAACATGTACTGAACTTTCAGGGGTGTAGGATGCATTTTTTGTGCCCAATATATGTTTGGGAATTTCAGTGGTCTAGGTTGCGGGTTAATGCCCCTTTCAGGCTGCAAATGTTTTTGGGACATTCAGAGCTCTCTGGCAGTTTTTGGGCCACCAACATTTTCTGGACTTTAGGGGGTCTAGGATGTCTGTAAACCCCTTTTTTGGGCCTCCAAACTTTTCAACCTTTTTGCAGGCTTAATATGCATTTTAAGGCCTTTTTTTGGGCTGCTATCATATTCTGAACTTTCAGGGGTGTAGGATGCATTTTTCGTGCCCAATATATTTTTGGGAATTTCAGTGGTCTAGGTTGCGGGTTAATGCCCCTTTCAGGCTGCAAATGTTTTTGGGACATTCAGAGCTCTCTGACAGTTTTTGGGCCACCAACATTTTCTGGACTTTAGGGGGTCTAGGATGCCTGTAAACCCCTTTTTTGGGCATCCAAAGTTTTCAACCTTTTTGCAGGCCTAAAATGCATTTTAAGGCCTTTTTTGGGCTGCTAACATATCCTGAACTTTCAGGGGTGTAGGATGCATTTTTCGTGCCCAAAATCTTTTTGAGAATTTCAGTGGTCTAGGATGTGGGTTAGTGCCCCTTTCAGGCTGCAAATGTTTTTGGGACATTCAGAGCTCTCTGACACAGTTCTTGGGCCACCAACATTTTCGGGACTTTAGGGGGTCTAGGATGTCTGTAAACTCCTTTTTTGGGCCTCCAAAGTTTTCAACCTTTTTGCAGGCCTAAGATGCATTCTAAGGGCTTTTTTGCCTACTAAGATATTCTGAACGTTCAGGGGTATAGAATTCATTTTTCGTGCCCGATATATTTTTGGGATTTTCAGTGGTCTAGGATGCGGGTTAATGCCCCTTTCAGGCTGCAAATGTTTTTGGGACATTCAGAGCTCTCTGACACAGTTTTTGGGCCACCAACATTTTCTGGACTTTAGGGGGTCTAGGATGTCTGTAAACCCCTTTTTTGGGCCTCCAAACTTTTCAACCTTTTTGCAGGCTTAATATGCATTTTAAGGCCTTTTTTTGGGCTGCTATCATATTCTGAACTTTCAGGGGTGTAGGATGTATTTTTCGTGCCCAAAATATTTTTGAGAATTTCAGTGGTCTAGAATGCGGGTTAATGCCCCTTTCAGGCTGCAAATGTTTTTGGGACATTCAGAGCTCTCTGACACAGTTTTTCGTCCACCAACATTTTCTGGACTTTAGGGGGTCTAGGATGCCTGTAAACCCCTTTTTTGGGCCTCCAAAGTTTTCAACTTTTTGGCAGGCCTAAGATGCATTTTAAGGGCTTTTTTGCCTTCTAACATATTCTGAACTTTCAGGGGTGTAGGATGCATTTTTAGTGGCCAATATATTGTTCGGAATTTCAGTGGTCTAGGGTGCGGGTTAATGCCGCTTTCAAGCTGCACATGTTTTTGGGTCATTCAGAGCTCTCTGACAGTTTTTGGGCCACCAACATTTTCTGGACTTTAGGGGGTCTAGGATGTCTCCAAACCCCTTTTTTGGGCCTCCAAACTTTTCAACCTTTTTGCAGGCTTAATATGCTTTTTAAGGCCTTTTTTGGGCTGCTATCATATTCTGAACTTTCAGGGGTGTAAGATGCATTTTCTGTGCCCAAAATATTTTTGAGAAATTCAGTGGTCTAGGATGCGGGTTAATGCCCCTTTCAGGCTGCAAATGTTTTTGAGACATTCAGAGCTCTCTAACAGAGTTTTTGGGCCACCAACATTTTCTGGACTTTATGGGGTCTAGGATGCCTGTAAACCCCTTTTTTGGGCATCCAAAGTTTTCAACCTTTTTGCAGGCCTAAGATGCATTTTAAGGCCTTTTTTGGGCTGCTAACATATACTGAACTTTCAGGGGTGTAGGATGCATTTTTCGTGCCCAATATATTTTTGGGAATTTCAGTGGTCTAGGTTGCGGGTTAATGCCCCTTTCAAGCTGCAAATGTTTTTGGGACATTCAGAGCTCTCTGACACAGTTTTTGGGCCACCAACATTTTCTGGACTTTAGGGGGTCTAGGATGTCTGTAAATAACGTTTTTGGGCCTCCAAAGTTTCCAACATTTTGCAGGCCTAAGAAGCATTTTAAGGCCTTTTTTGGGCTGCTAACATATACTGAACTTTCAGGGGTGTTGGATACATTTTTTGTGGCCAATATATTTTTGGGAATTTCAGTGGTCTAGGGTGCGGGTTAATGCCCCTTTCAAGCTGCAAATGTTTTTGGCTCATTCAGAGCTCTCTGACAGTTTTTGGGCCACCAACATTTTCTGGACTTTAGGGGGTCTAGGATGTCTGTAAACCCCTTTTTTGGGCCTCCAAAGTTTTCAACCTTTTTGCAGGCCTAAGATGCATTTTAAGGGCTTTTTTGCCTACTAAGATATGCTGAACGTTCAGGGGTATAGGATTCATTTTTCGTGCCGATATATTTTTGGGATTTTCAGTGGTCTAGGATGCGGGTTAATGCCCCTTTGAGGCTGCAAATGTTTTTGGGACATTCAAAGCTCTCTGACACAGTTTTTGAGCCACCAACATTTTCTGGACTTTAGGGGGTCTAGGATGTGTGCAAACCCCTTTTTTGGGCCTCCAAACTTTTCAACCTTTTTGCAGGCATAAGAGGCATTTTAAGGCATTTTTTGGGCTGCTATCATATTCTGAACTTTCAGGGGTGTAAGATGCATTTTCCGTAACCAAAATATTTTTGAGAAATTCAGTGGTCTAGGATGCGGGTTAATGCCCCTTTCAGGCTGCAAATATTTTTGGGACATTCAGAGCTCTCTAATACAGTTTTTGGGCCACCAACATTTTCTGGACTTTAGGGGGTCTAGGATGCCCGTAAGCCCCTTTTTTGGGCCTCCAAAGTTTTCAACCTTTTTGCAGGCTTAATATGCATTTTAAGGCCTTTTTTTGGGCTGCCATAATATTCTGAACTTTCAGGGGTGTAGGATGCATTTTTCGTGCCCAAAATATTTTTGAGAATTTCAGTGGTATAGGATGCGGGTTAATGCCCCTTTCAGGCTGCAAATGTTTTTGGGACATTCAGAGCTCTCTGACACAGTTTTTGGGCCACCAACATTTTCTGGACTTTAGGGGGTCTAGGATGCCTGTAAACCCCTTTTTTGGGCCACCAAAGTTTTCAACCTTTTTGCAGGCATAAGATGCATTTTAAGGCCTTTTTTGGGCTGCTAACATATTCTGAACTTTCAGGGGTGTAGGATGCATTTTTCATGCCCAAAATATTTTTGAGAATTTCAGTGGTCTAGGTTGCGGGTTAATGCCCCTTTCAGGCTGCAAATGTTTTTGGGACATTCAGAGCTCTCTGACACATTTTTGGGCCACCAACATTTTCTGGACTTTAGGGGGTCTAGGATGTCGGTAAACCCCTTTTTTGGGCCTCCAAAGTTATCAACCTTTTTGCAGGCCTAAGAAGCATTTTAAGGCCTTTTTGGCCTGCTAACATATTCTGAACTTTCAGGGGTGTAGGATTCATTTTTCATGCCCAATATATTTTTGGGATTTTCAGTGGTCTAGGATGCGGGTTAATGCCCCTTTCAAGCTGCAAATCTTTTTGGGACATTCAGAACTCTCTGACACAGTTTTTGTGCCACCAACATTTTCTGGACTTTAGGGGGTCCAGGATGCCTGTAAACCCCCTTTTTGGGCCTCCAAAGTTTTCAACCTTTTTGCAGGCATAAGATGCATTTTAAGGCCTTTTTTGGGCTGCTAACATATACTGAACTTTCAGGGGTGTAGGATGCATTTTTCGTGCCCAATATATTTTTGGGAATTTCAGTGGTCTAGGGTGCGGGTTAATGCCCCTTTCAAGCTGCAAATGTTTTTGGGACATTCAAAGCTCTCTGACACAGTTTTTGGGCCACCAACATTTTCTGGACTTTAGGGGGTCTAGGATGTCTCCAAACCCCTTTTTTGGGCCTCCAAAGTTTTCAACATTTTGCAGGCCTAAGAAGCATTTTAAGGCCTTTTTTGGGCTGCTAACATATACTGAACTTTCAGGGGTGTTGGATGCATTTTTTGTGGCCAATACATTTTTGGGAATTTCAGTGGTCTAGGGTGCGGGTTAATGCCCCTTTCAAGCTGCAAATGTTTTTGGCTCATTCAGAGCTCTCTGACAGTTTTTGGGCCACCAACATTTTCTGGACTTTAGGGGGTCTAGGATGTCTCCAAACCCCTTTTTTGGGCCTCCAAACTTTTCAACCTTTTTGCAGGCTTAATATGCATTTTAAGGCCTTTTTTTGGGCTGCTATCATATTCTGAACTTTCAGGGGTGTAGGATGTATTTTTCGTGCCCAAAATATTTTTCAGAATTTCAGTGGTCTAGAATGCGGGTTAATGCCCCTTTCAGGCTGCAAATGTTTTTGGGACATTCAGAGCTCTCAGACATAGTTTTTGGGCCACCAACATTTTCTGGACTTTAGGGGGTCTAGGATGCCTGTAAACCCCTTTTTTGGGCCTCCAAAGTTTTCAACCTTTTTGCAGGCCTAAGATGCATTTTAAGGCCTTTTTTGGGCTGCTAACATGTACTGAACTTTCAGGGGTGTAGGATGCATTTTTTGTGCCCAATATATGTTTGGGAATTTCAGTGGTCTAGGTTGCGGGTTAATGCCCCTTTCAGGCTGCAAATGTTTTTGGGACATTCAGAGCTCTCTGGCAGTTTTTGGGCCACCAACATTTTCTGGACTTTAGGGGGTCTAGGATGTCTGTAAACCCCTTTTTTGGGCCTCCAAACTTTTCAACCTTTTTGCAGGCTTAATATGCATTTTAAGGCCTTTTTTTGGGCTGCTATCATATTCTGAACTTTCAGGGGTGTAGGATGCATTTTTCGTGCCCAATATATTTTTGGGAATTTCAGTGGTCTAGGTTGCGGGTTAATGCCCCTTTCAGGCTGCAAATGTTTTTGGGACATTCAGAGCTCTCTGACAGTTTTTGGGCCACCAACATTTTCTGGACTTTAGGGGGTCTAGGATGCCTGTAAACCCCTTTTTTGGGCCTCCAAAGTTTTCAACCTTTTTGCAGGCATAAGATGCATTTTAAGGCCTTTTTTGCCTGCTAACATATTCTGAACTTTCAGGGGTGTAGGATTCATTTTCCATGCCCAATATATTTTTGGGATTTTCAGTGGTCTAGGAGGCGGGTTAATGCCCCTTTCAAGCTGCAAATCTTTTTGGGACATTCAGAGCTCTCTGACACAGTTTTTTGGGCCACCAACATTTTCTGGACTTTAGGGGGTCCAGGATGCCTGTTAACCCCTTTTTTGGGCCTCCAAAGTTTTCAACCTTTTTGCAGGCATAAAATGCATTTTAAGGCCTTTTTTGGGCTGCTAACATATTCTGAACTTTCAGAGGTGTAGGATGCATTTTTCGTGCCCAATATATTTTTGGGAATTTCAGTGGTATAGGGTGCGGGTTAATGCCCCTTTCAAGCTGCAAATGTTTTTGGGTCATTCAGAGCTCTTTGACAGTTTTTGGGCCACCAACATTTTCTGGACTTTAGGGGGTCTAGGATGTCTGTAAACCCCTTTTTTGGGCCTCCAAAGTTTTCAACATTTTGCAGGCCTAAGAAGCATCTTCAGGCCTTTTTTGGGCTGCTAACATATACTGAACTTTCAGGGGTGTAGGATGCATTTTTTGGGCCCAAAATCTTTTTGAGAATTTCAGTGGTCTAGGATGCGGGTTAATGCCCCTTTCAGGCTGCAAATGTTTTTGGGACATTCAAAGCTCTCTGACACAGTTTTTGGGCCACCAACATTTTCTGGACTTTAGGGGGTCTAGGATGTCTCCAAACCCCTTTTTTGGCCCTCCAAACTTTTCAACCTTTTTGCAGGCTTAATATGCATTTTAAGGCCTTTTTTTGGGCTGCTATCATATTCTGAACTTTCAGGGGTGTAGGATGTATTTTTCGTGCCCAAAATATTTTTGAGAATTTCAGTGGTCTAGAATGCGGGTTAATGCCCCTTTCAGGCTGCAAATGTTTTTGGGACATTCAGAGCTCTCTGACACAGTTTTTCGTCCACCAACATTTTCTGGACTTTAGGGGGTCTAGGATGCCTGTAAACCCCTTTTTTGGGCCTCCAAAGTTTTCAACTTTTTGGCAGGCCTAAGATGCATTTTAAGGGCTTTTTTGCCTTCTAACATATTCTGAACTTTCAGGGGTGTAGGATGCATTTTTAGTGGCCAATATATTGTTCGGAATTTCAGTGGTCTAGGGTGCGGGTTAATGCCGCTTTCAAGCTGCACATGTTTTTGGGTCATTCAGAGCTCTCTGACAGTTTTTGGGCCACCAACATTTTCTGGACTTTAGGGGGTCTAGGATGTCTCCAAACCCCTTTTTTGGGCCTCCAAACTTTTCAACCTTTTTGCAGGCTTAATATGCTTTTTAAGGCCTTTTTTGGGCTGCTATCATATTCTGAACTTTCAGGGGTGTAAGATGCATTTTCTGTGCCCAAAATATTTTTGAGAAATTCAGTGGTCTAGGATGCGGGTTAATGCCCCTTTCAGGCTGCAAATGTTTTTGAGACATTCAGAGCTCTCTAACAGAGTTTTTGGGCCACCAACATTTTCTGGACTTTATGGGGTCTAGGATGCCTGTAAACCCCCTTTTTGGGCATCCAAAGTTTTCAACCTTTTTGCAGGCCTAAGATGCATTTTAAGGCCTTTTTTGGGCTGCTAACATATACTGAACTTTCAGGGGTGTAGGATGCATTTTTCGTGCCCAATATATTTTTGGGAATTTCAGTGGTCTAGGTTGCGGGTTAATGCCCCTTTCAAGCTGCAAATGTTTTTGGGACATTCAGAGCTCTCTGACACAGTTTTTGGGCCACCAACATTTTCTGGACTTTAGGGGGTCTAGGATGTCTGTAAATAACGTTTTTGGGCCTCCAAAGTTTCCAACATTTTGCAGGCCTAAGAAGCATTTTAAGGCCTTTTTTGGGCTGCTAACATATACTGAACTTTCAGGGGTGTTGGATGTATTTTTTGTGGCCAATATATTTTTGGGAATTTCAGTGGTCTAGGGTGCGGGTTAATGCCCCTTTCAAGCTGCAAATGTTTTTGGCTCATTCAGAGCTCTCTGACAGTTTTTGGGCCACCAACATTTTCTGGACTTTAGGGGGTCTAGGATGTCTGTAAACCCCTTTTTTGGGCCTCCAAAGTTTTCAACCTTTTTGCAGGCCTAAGATGCATTTTAAGGACTTTTTTGCCTACTAAGATATTCTGAACGTTCAGGGGTATAGGATTCATTTTTCGTGCCGATATATTTTTGGGATTTTCAGTGGTCTAGGATGCGGGTTAATGCCCCTTTGAGGCTGCAAATGTTTTTGGGACATTCAAAGCTCTCTGACACAGTTTTTGAGCCACCAACATTTTCTGGACTTTAGGGGGTCTAGGATGTGTGCAAACCCCTTTTTTGGGCCTCCAAACTTTTCAACCTTTTTGCAGGCATAAGAGGCATTTTAAGGCCTTTTTTGGGCTGCTATCATATTCTGAACTTTCAGGGGTGTAAGATGCATTTTCCGTAACCAAAATATTTTTGAGAAATTCAGTGGTCTAGGATGCGGGTTAATGCCCCTTTCAGGCTGCAAATATTTTTGGGACATTCAGAGCTCTCTAATACAGTTTTTGGGCCACCAACATTTTCTGGACTTTAGGGGGTCTAGGATGCCCGTAAGCCCCTTTTTTGGGCCTCCAAAGTTTTCAACCTTTTTGCAGGCTTAATATGCATTTTAAGGCCTTTTTTTGGGCTGCCATAATATTCTGAACTTTCAGGGGTGTAGGATGCATTTTTCGTGCCCAAAATATTTTTGAGAATTTCAGTGGTATAGGATGCGGGTTAATGCCCCTTTCAGGCTGCAAATGTTTTTGGGACATTCAGAGCTCTCTGACACAGTTTTTGGGCCACCAACATTTTCTGGACTTTAGGGGGTCTAGGATGCCTGTAAACCCCTTTTTTGGGCCACCAAAGTTTTCAACCTTTTTGCAGGCATAAGATGCATTTTAAGGCCTTTTTTGGGCTGCTAACATATTCTGAACTTTCAGGGGTGTAGGATGCATTTTTCATGCCCAAAATATTTTTGAGAATTTCAGTGGTCTAGGTTGCGGGTTAATGCCCCTTTCAGGCTGCAAATGTTTTTGGGACATTCAGAGCTCTCTGACACATTTTTGGGCCACCAACATTTTCTGGACTTTAGGGGGTCTAGGATGTCGGTAAACCCCTTTTTTGGGCCTCCAAAGTTATCAACCTTTTTGCAGGCCTAAGAAGCATTTTAAGGCCTTTTTTGCCTGCTAACATATTCTGAACTTTCAGGGGTGTAGGATTCATTTTTCATGCCCAATATATTTTTGGGATTTTCAGTGGTCTAGGATGCGGGTTAATGCCCCTTTCAAGCTGCAAATCTTTTTGGGACATTCAGAACTCTCTGACACAGTTTTTGGGCCACCAACATTTTCTGGACTTTAGGGGGTCCAGGATGCCTGTAAACCCCTTTTTTGGGCCTCCAAAGTTTTCAACCTTTTTGCAGGCATAAGATGCATTTTAAGGCCTTTTTTGGGCTGCTAACATATACTGAACTTTCAGGGGTGTAGGATGCATTTTTCGTGCCCAATATATTTTTGGGAATTTCAGTGGTCTAGGGTGCGGGTTAATGCCCCTTTCAAGCTGCAAATGTTTTTGGGACATTCAAAGCTCTCTGACACAGTTTTTGGGCCACCAACATTTTCTGGACTTTAGGGGGTCTAGGATGTCTCCAAACCCCTTTTTTGGGCCTCCAAAGTTTTCAACATTTTGCAGGCCTAAGAAGCATTTTAAGGCCTTTTTTGGGCTGCTAACATATACTGAACTTTCAGGGGTGTTGGATGCATTTTTTGTGGCCAATACATTTTTGGGAATTTCAGTGGTCTAGGGTGCGGGTTAATGCCCCTTTCAAGCTGCAAATGTTTTTGGCTCATTCAGAGCTCTCTGACAGTTTTTGGGCCACCAACATTTTCTGGACTTTAGGGGGTCTAGGATGTCTCCAAACCCCTTTTTTGGGCCTCCAAACCTTTCAACCTTTTTGCAGGCTTAATATGCATTTTAAGGCCTTTTTTTGGGCTGCTATCATATTCTGAACTTTCAGGGGTGTAGGATGTATTTTTCGTGCCCAAAATATTTTTCAGAATTTCAGTGGTCTAGAATGCGGGTTAATGCCCCTTTCAGGCTGCAAATGTTTTTGGGACATTCAGAGCTCTCAGACATAGTTTTTGGGCCACCAACATTTTCTGGACTTTAGGGGGTCTAGGATGCCTGTAAACCCCTTTTTTGGGCCTCCAAAGTTTTCAACCTTTTTGCAGGTCTAAGATGCATTTTAAGGCCTTTTTTGGGCTGCTAACATGTACTGAACTTTCAGGGGTGTAGGATGCATTTTTTGTGCCCAATATATGTTTGGGAATTTCAGTGGTCTAGGTTGCGGGTTAATGCCCCTTTCAGGCTGCAAATGTTTTTGGGACATTCAGAGCTCTCTGGCAGTTTTTGGGCCACCAACATTTTCTGTACTTTAGGGGGTCTAGGATGTCTGTAAACCCCTTTTTTGGGCCTCCAAACTTTTCAACCTTTTTGCAGGCTTAATATGCATTTTAAGGCCTTTTTTGGGCTGCTATCATATTCTGAACTTTCAGGGGTGTAGGATGCATTTTTCGTGCCCAATATATTTTTGGGAATTTCAGTGGTCTAGGTTGCAGGTTAATGCCCCTTTCAGGCTGCAAATGTTTTTGGGACATTCAGAGCTCTCTGACAGTTTTTGGGCCACCAACATTTTCTGGACTTTAGGGGGTCTAGGATGCCTGTAAACCCCTTTTTTGGGCATCCAAGGTTTTCAACCTTTTTGCAGGCCTAAAATGCATTTTAAGGCCTTTTTTGGGCTGCTAACATATACTGAACTTTCAGGGGTGTAGGATACATCTTTCGTGCCCAATATATTTTTGGGAACTTCAGTGGTCTAGGGTGCGGGTTAATGCCCCTTTCAAGCTGCAAATGTTTTTGGGTCAATCAGAGCTCTCTGACAGTTTTTGGGCCACCAACATTTTCTGGACTTTAGGGGGTCTAGGATGCCTCTAAACCCCTTTTTTGGGCATCCAACATTTTCAACCTTTTTGCAGGCCTAAGATGCATTTTAAGGCCTTTTTTGGGCTGCTAACATATCCTGAACTTTCAGGGGTGTAGGATGCATTTTTCGTGCCCAAAATCTTTTTGAGAATTTCAGTGGTCTAGGATGTGGGTTAGTGCCCCTTTCAGGCTGCAAATGTTTTTGGGACATTCAAAGCTCTCTGACACAGTTTTTGGGCCACCAACATTTTCTGGACTTTAGGGGGTCTAGGATGTCTCCAAACCCCTTTTTTGGGCCTCCAAAGTTTTCAACATTTTGCAGGCCTAAGAAGCATTTTAAGGCCTTTTTTGGGCTGCTAACATATACTGAACTTTCAGGGGTGTTGGATGCATTTTTTGTGGCCAATACATTTTTGGGAATTTCAGTGGTCTAGGGTGCGGGTTAATGCCCCTTTCAAGCTGCAAATGTTTTTGGCTCATTCAGAGCTCTCTGACAGTTTTTGGGCCACCAACATTTTCTGGACTTTAGGGGGTCTAGGATGTCTCCAAACCCCTTTTTTGGGCCTCCAAACTTTTCAACCTTTTTGCAGGCTTAATATGCATTTTAAGGCCTTTTTTTGGGCTGCTATCATATTCTGAACTTTCAGGGGTGTAGGATGTATTTTTCGTGCCCAAAATATTTTTCAGAATTTCAGTGGTCTAGAATGCGGGTTAATGCCCCTTTCAGGCTGCAAATGTTTTTGGGACATTCAGAGCTCTCAGACATAGTTTTTGGGCCACCAACATTTTCTGGACTTTAGGGGGTCTAGGATGCCTGTAAACCCCTTTTTTGGGCCTCCAAAGTTTTCAACCTTTTTGCAGGCCTAAGATGCATTTTAAGGCCTTTTTTGGGCTGCTAACATGTACTGAACTTTCAGGGGTGTAGGATGCATTTTTTGTGCCCAATATATGTTTGGGAATTTCAGTGGTCTAGGTTGCGGGTTAATGCCCCTTTCAGGCTGCAAATGTTTTTGGGACATTCAGAGCTCTCTGGCAGTTTTTGGGCCACCAACATTTTCTGGACTTTAGGGGGTCTAGGATGTCTGTAAACCCCTTTTTTGGGCCTCCAAACTTTTCAACCTTTTTGCAGGCTTAATATGCATTTTAAGGCCTTTTTTTGGGCTGCTATCATATTCTGAACTTTCAGGGGTGTAGGATGCATTTTTCGTGCCCAATATATTTTTGGGAATTTCAGTGGTCTAGGTTGCGGGTTAATGCCCCTTTCAGGCTGCAAATGTTTTTGGGACATTCAGAGCTCTCTGACAGTTTTTGGGCCACCAACATTTTCTGGACTTTAGGGGGTCTAGGATGCCTGTAAACCCCTTTTTTGGGCCTCCAAAGTTTTCAACCTTTTTGCAGGCATAAGATGCATTTTAAGGCCTTTTTTGCCTGCTAACATATTCTGAACTTTCAGGGGTGCAGGATTCATTTTCCATGCCCAATATATTTTTGGGATTTTCAGTGGTCTAGGAGGCGGGTTAATGCCCCTTTCAAGCTGCAAATCTTTTTGGGACATTCAGAGCTCTCTGACACAGTTTTTTGGGCCACCAACATTTTCTGGACTTTAGGGGGTCCAGGATGCCTGTTAACCCCTTTTTTGGGCCTCCAAAGTTTTCAACCTTTTTGCAGGCATAAAATGCATTTTAAGGCCTTTTTTGGGCTGCTAACATATTCTGAACTTTCAGAGGTGTAGGATGCATTTTTCGTGCCCAATATATTTTTGGGAATTTCAGTGGTATAGGGTGCGGGTTAATGCCCCTTTCAAGCTGCAAATGTTTTTGGGTCATTCAGAGCTCCTTGACAGTTTTTGGGCCACCAACATTTTCTGGACTTTAGGGGGTCTAGGATGTCTGTAAACCCCTTTTTTGGGCCTCCAAAGTTTTCAACATTTTGCAGGCCTAAGAAGCATCTTCAGGCCTTTTTTGGGCTGCTAACATATACTGAACTTTCAGAGGTGTAGGATGCATTTTTCGTGCCCAATATATTTTTGGGAATTTCAGTGGTATAGGATGCGGGTTAATGCCCCTTTCAGGCTGCAAATGTTTTTGGGACATTCAAAGCTCTCTGACACAGTTTTTGGGCCACCAACATTTTCTGGACTTTATGGGGTCTAGGATGCCTGTAAACCCCCTTTTTGGGCATCCAAAGTTTTCAACCTTTTTGCAGGCCTAAGATGCATTTTAAGGCCTTTTTTGGGCTGCTAACATATACTGAACTTTCAGGGGTGTAGGATGCATTTTTAGTGGCCAATATATTGTTCGGAATTTCAGTGGTCTAGGGTGCGGGTTAATGCCGCTTTCAAGCTGCACATGTGTTTGGGTCATTCAGAGCTCTCTGACAGTTTTTGGGCCACCAACATTTTCTGGACTTTAGGGGGTCTAGGATGTCTCCAAACCCCTTTTTTGGGCCTCCAAACTTTTCAACCTTTTTGCAGGCTTAATATGCTTTTTAAGGCCTTTTTTGGGCTGCTATCATATTCTGAACTTTCAGGGGTGTAAGATGCATTTTCTGTGCCCAAAATATTTTTGAGAAATTCAGTGGTCTAGGATGCGGGTTAATGCCCCTTTCAGGCTGCAAATGTTTTTGAGACATTCAGAGCTCTCTAACAGAGTTTTTGGGCCACCAACATTTTCTGGACTTTATGGGGTCTAGGATGCCTGTAAACCCCCTTTTTGGGCATCCAAAGTTTTCAACCTTTTTGCAGGCCTAAGATGCATTTTAAGGCCTTTTTTGGGCTGCTAACATATACTGAACTTTCAGGGGTGTAGGATGCATTTTTCGTGCCCAATATATTTTTGGGAATTTCAGTGGTCTAGGTTGCGGGTTAATGCCCCTTTCAAGCTGCAAATGTTTTTGGGACATTCAGAGCTCTCTGACACAGTTTTTGGGCCACCAACATTTTCTGGACTTTAGGGGGTCTAGGATGTCTGTAAATAACGTTTTTGGGCCTCCAAAGTTTCCAACATTTTGCAGGCCTAAGAAGCATTTTAAGGCCTTTTTTGGGCTGCTAACATATACTGAACTTTCAGGGGTGTTGGATGTATTTTTTGTGGCCAATATATTTTTGGGAATTTCAGTGGTCTAGGATGCGGGTTAATGCCCCTTTGAGGCTGCAAATGTTTTTGGGACATTCAAAGCTCTCTGACACAGTTTTTGAGCCACCAACATTTTCTGGACTTTAGGGGGTCTAGGATGTGTGCAAACCCCTTTTTTGGGCCTCCAAACTTTTCAACCTTTTTGCAGGCATAAGAGGCATTTTAAGGCCTTTTTTGGGCTGCTATCATATTCTGAACTTTCAGGGGTGTAAGATGCATTTTCCGTAACCAAAATATTTTTGAGAAATTCAGTGGTCTAGGATGCGGGTTAATGCCCCTTTCAGGCTGCAAATATTTTTGGGACATTCAGAGCTCTCTAATACAGTTTTTGGGCCACCAACATTTTCTGGACTTTAGGGGGTCTAGGATGCCCGTAAGCCCCTTTTTTGGGCCTCCAAAGTTTTCAACCTTTTTGCAGGCTTAATATGCATTTTAAGGCCTTTTTTTGGGCTGCCATAATATTCTGAACTTTCAGGGGTGTAGGATGCATTTTTCGTGCCCAAAATATTTTTGAGAATTTCAGTGGTATAGGATGCGGGTTAATGCCCCTTTCAGGCTGCAAATGTTTTTGGGACATTCAGAGCTCTCTGACACAGTTTTTGGGCCACCAACATTTTCTGGACTTTAGGGGGTCTAGGATGCCTGTAAACCCCTTTTTTGGGCCACCAAAGTTTTCAACCTTTTTGCAGGCATAAGATGCATTTTAAGGCCTTTTTTGGGCTGCTAACATATTCTGAACTTTCAGGGGTGTAGGATGCATTTTTCATGCCCAAAATATTTTTGAGAATTTCAGTGGTCTAGGTTGCGGGTTAATGCCCCTTTCAGGCTGCAAATGTTTTTGGGACATTCAGAGCTCTCTGACACATTTTTGGGCCACCAACATTTTCTGGACTTTAGGGGGTCTAGGATGTCGGTAAACCCCTTTTTTGGGCCTCCAAAGTTATCAACCTTTTTGCAGGCCTAAGAAGCATTTTAAGGCCTTTTTTGCCTGCTAACATATTCTGAACTTTCAGGGGTGTAGGATTCATTTTTCATGCCCAATATATTTTTGGGATTTTCAGTGGTCTAGGATGCGGGTTAATGCCCCTTTCAAGCTGCAAATCTTTTTGGGACATTCAGAACTCTCTGACACAGTTTTTGGGCCACCAACATTTTCTGGACTTTAGGGGGTCCAGGATGCCTGTAAACCCCTTTTTTGGGCCTCCAAAGTTTTCAACCTTTTTGCAGGCATAAGATGCATTTTAAGGCCTTTTTTGGGCTGCTAACATATACTGAACTTTCAGGGGTGTAGGATGCATTTTTCGTGCCCAATATATTTTTGGGAATTTCAGTGGTCTAGGGTGCGGGTTAATGCCCCTTTCAAGCTGCAAATGTTTTTGGGACATTCAAAGCTCTCTGACACAGTTTTTGGGCCACCAACATTTTCTGGACTTTAGGGGGTCTAGGATGTCTCCAAACCCCTTTTTTGGGCCTCCAAAGTTTTCAACATTTTGCAGGCCTAAGAAGCATTTTAAGGCCTTTTTTGGGCTGCTAACATATACTGAACTTTCAGGGGTGTTGGATGCATTTTTTGTGGCCAATACATTTTTGGGAATTTCAGTGGTCTAGGGTGCGGGTTAATGCCCCTTTCAAGCTGCAAATGTTTTTGGCTCATTCAGAGCTCTCTGACAGTTTTTGGGCCACCAACATTTTCTGGACTTTAGGGGGTCTAGGATGTCTCCAAACCCCTTTTTTGGGCCTCCAAACTTTTCAACCTTTTTGCAGGCTTAATATGCATTTTAAGGCCTTTTTTTGGGCTGCTATCATATTCTGAACTTTCAGGGGTGTAGGATGTATTTTTCGTGCCCAAAATATTTTTCAGAATTTCAGTGGTCTAGAATGCGGGTTAATGCCCCTTTCAGGCTGCAAATGTTTTTGGGACATTCAGAGCTCTCAGACATAGTTTTTGGGCCACCAACATTTTCTGGACTTTAGGGGGTCTAGGATGCCTGTAAACCCCTTTTTTGGGCCTCCAAAGTTTTCAACCTTTTTGCAGGTCTAAGATGCATTTTAAGGCCTTTTTTGGGCTGCTAACATGTACTGAACTTTCAGGGGTGTAGGATGCATTTTTTGTGCCCAATATATGTTTGGGAATTTCAGTGGTCTAGGTTGCGGGTTAATGCCCCTTTCAGGCTGCAAATGTTTTTGGGACATTCAGAGCTCTCTGGCAGTTTTTGGGCCACCAACATTTTCTGGACTTTAGGGGGTCTAGGATGTCTGTAAACCCCTTTTTTGGGCCTCCAAACTTTTCAACCTTTTTGCAGGCTTAATATGCATTTTAAGGCCTTTTTTGGGCTGCTATCATATTCTGAACTTTCAGGGGTGTAGGATGCATTTTTCGTGCCCAATATATTTTTGGGCATTTCAGTGGTTTAGGATGCGGGTTAATGCCCCTTTCAGGCTGCAACTGTTTCTGGGACATTCAGAGCTCTCTGACACCTTTTTGGGCCACCAACATTTTCTGGACTTTAGGGGGTCTAGGATGCCTGTAAACCCCTTTTTTGGGCCTCCAAAGTTTTAAACCATTTTGCAGGCCTAAGATGCATTTTAAGGCCTTTTTTGGGCTGCTAACATATACTGAACTTTCAGGGGTGTAGGATGCATTTTTCGTTCCCAAAATCATTTTGAGAATTTCAGTGGTCTAGGATGCGGGTTAATGCCCCTTTCAGGCTGCAAATGTTTTTGGGACATTCAGAGCTCTCTGACACAGTTTTTGGGCCACCAACATTTTCTGGACTTTAGGGGGTCTAGGATGCCCGTGAACCCCTTTTTTGGGCCTCCAAAGTTTTCAATATTTTTGCAGGCCTAAAATGCATTTTAAGGCCTTTTTTGGACTGCTAACATATTTTTAACTTTCAGGGATGTAGGATGCATTTTTCGTGCCCAAAATATTTTTGAGAATGTCAGTGGTCTAGGATGCGGGTTAATGCCCCTTTCAGGCTGCAAATGTTTTTGGGACATTCAGAGCTCTCTGACACAGTTTTTGGGCCACCAACATTTTCTGGACTTTAGGGGGTCTAGGATGTCTCCAAACCCCTTTTTGGGCGTCCAAACTTTTCAACCTTTTTGCAGGCTTAATATGCATTTTAAGGCCTTTTTTTGGGCTGCCATCATATTCTGAACTTTCAGGGGTGTAGGATGCATTTTTCGTGCCCAAAATATTTTTGAGAATTTCATTGGTATAGGATGCGGGTTAATGCCCATTTCAGGCTGCAAATGTTTTTGGGACATTCAGAGCTCTCTGACACATTTTTGGGCCACCAACATTTTCTGGACTTTAGGGGGTCTAGGATGTCGGTAAACCCCTTTTTTGGGCCTCCAAAGTTATCAACCTTTTTGCAGGCCTAAGAAGCATTTTAAGGCCTTTTTTGCCTGCTAACATATTCTGAACTTTCAGGGGTGTAGGATTCATTTTTCATGCCCAATATATTTTTGGGATTTTCAGTGGTCTAGGATGCGGGTTAATGCCCCTTTCAAGCTGCAAATCTTTTTGGGACATTCAGAACTCTCTGACACAGTTTTTGGGCCACCAACATTTTCTGGACTTTAGGGGGTCCAGGATGCCTGTAAACCCCTTTTTTGGGCCTCCAAAGTTTTCAACCTTTTTGCAGGCCTAAGAAGCATTTTAAGGCCTTTTTTGCCTGCTAACATATTCTGAACTTTCAGGGGTGTAGGATTCATTTTTCATGCCCAATATATTTTTGGGATTTTCAGTGGTCTAGGATGCGGGTTAATGCCCCTTTCAAGCTGCAAATCTTTTTGGGACATTCAGAACTCTCTGACACAGTTTTTGGGCCACCAACATTTTCTGGACTTTAGGGGGTCCAGGATGCCTGTAAACCCCTTTTTTGGGCCTCCAAAGTTTTCAACCTTTTTGCAGGCATAAGATGCAATTTAAGGCCTTTTTTGGTCTGCTAACATATACTGAACTTTCAGGGGTGTAGGATGCATTTTTCGTGCCCGATATATTTTTGGGATTTTCAGTGGTGTAGGATGCGGGTTAATGCCCCTTTCAGGCTGCAACTGTTTCTGGGACATTCAGAGCTCTCTGACACCTTTTTGGGCCACCAACATTTTCTGGACTTTAGGGGGTCTAGGATGCCTTTAAACCCCTTTTTCGGTCATCCAAAGTTTTCAACCTTTTTGCAGGCCTAAGATGCATTTTAAGGCCTTTTTTTGGCTGCTAACATATTCTGAACTTTCAGGGGTGTAGGATGCATTTTTCGTGCCCAATATATTTTTGGGAATTTCAGTGGTCTAGGGTGCGGGTTAATGCCGCTTTCAAGCTGCACATGTTTTTGGGTCATTCAGAGCTCTCTGACAGTTTTTGGGCCACCAACATTTTCTGGACTTTAGGGGGTCTAGGATGTCTGTAAACCCCTTTTTTGGGCCTCCAAAGTTTTCAACCTTTTTGCAGGCCTAAGATTCATTTTAAGGGTTTTTTTGCCCGCTAAGATATTCTGAACGTTCAGGGGTATAGGATTCATTTTTCATGCCCAATATATTTTTGGGATTTTCAGTGGTCTAGGATGCGGGTTAATGCCCCTTTGAGGCTGCAAATGTTTTTGGGACATTCAAAGCTCTCTGACACAGTTTTTGGGCCACCAACATTTTCTGGACTTTAGGGGGTCTAGGATGTCTGTAAACCCCTTTTTTGGGCCTCCAAAGTTTTAAACCTTTTTGCAGGCCTAAGATGCATTTTAAGGCCTTTTTTGGGCTGCTAACATATACTGAACTTTCAGGGGTGTAGGATGCATTTTTCGTTCCCAAAATCATTTTGAGAATTTCAGTGGTCTAGGATGCGGGTTAATGCCCCTTTCAGGCTGCAAATGTTTTTGGGACATTCAGAGCTCTCTGACACCGTTTTTGGGCCACCAACATTTTCTGGACTTTAGGGGGTCTAGGATGCCCGTGAACCCCTTTTTTGGGCATCCAAAGTTTTCAACCTTTTTGCAGGCCTAAGATGCATTTTAAGGCCTTTTTTGGGCTGCTAACATATACTGAACTTTCAGGGGTGTAGGATGCATTTTTCGTGCCCAATATATTTTTGGGAATTTCAGTGGTCTAGGTTGCGGGTTAATGCCCCTTCAAGCTGCAAATGTTCTTGGGACATTCAGAGCTCTCTGACACAGTTTTTGGGCCACCAACATTTTCTGGACTTTAGGGGGTCTAGGATGTCTGTAAATAACGTTTTTGGGCCTCCAAAGTTTCCAACATTTTGCAGGCCTAAGAAGCATTTTAAGGCCTTTTTTGGGCTGCTAACATATACTGAACTTTCAGGGGTGTTGGATGCATTTGTTGTGGCCAATATATTTTTGGGAATTTCAGTGGTCTAGGGTGCGGGTTAATGCCCCTTTCAAGCTGCAAATGTTTTTGGCTCATTCAGAGCTCTCTGACAGTTTTTGGGCCACCAACATTTTCTGGACTTTAGGGGGTCTAGGATGTCTGTAAACCCCTTTTTTGGGCCTCCAAAGTTTTCAACCTTTTTGCAGGCCTAAGATGCATTTTAAGGGCTTTTTTGCCTACTAAGATATTCTGAACGTTCAGGGGTATAGGATTCATTTTTCGTGCCGATATATTTTTGGGATTTTCAGTGGTCTAGGATGCGGGTTAATGCCCCTTTGAGGCTGCAAATGTTTTTGGGACATTCAAAGCTCTCTGACACAGTTTTTGGGCCACCAACATTTTCTGGACTTTAGGGGGTCTAGGATGTGTGCAAACCCCTTTTTTGGGCCTCCAAACTTTTCAACCTTTTTGCAGGCATAAGAGGCATTTTAAGGCCTTTTTTGGGCTGCTATCATATTCTGAACTTTCAGGGGTGTAAGATGCATTTTCCGTAACCAAAATATTTTTGAGAAATTCAGTGGTCTAGGATGCGGGTTAATGCCCCTTTCAGGCTGCAAATATTTTTGGGACATTCAGAGCTCTCTAATACAGTTTTTGGGCCACCAACATTTTCTGGACTTTAGGGGGTCTAGGATGCCCGTAAGCCCCTTTTTTGGGCCTCCAAAGTTTTCAACCTTTTTGCAGGCTTAATATGCATTTTAAGGCCTTTTTTTGGGCTGCCATAATATTCTGAACTTTCAGGGGTTTAGGATGCATTTTTCTTGCCCAAAATATTTTTGAGAATTTCAGTGGTCTAGGATGCGGGTTTATGCCCCTTTCAGGCTGCAAATGTTTTTGGGTCATTCAGAGCTCTTTGACAGTTTTTGGGCCACCAACATTTTCTGGACTTTAGGGGGTCTAGGATGTCGGTAAACCCCTTTTTTGGGCCTCCAAAGTTATCAACCTTTTTGCAGGCCTAAGAAGCATTTTAAGGCCTTTTTTGCCTGCTAACATATTCTGAACTTTCAGGGGTGTAGGATTCATTTTTCGTGCCCAATATATTTTTGGGAATTTCAGTGGTATAGGGTGCGGGTTAATGCCCCTTTCAGGCTGCAAATGTTTTTGGGACATTCAGAGCTCTCTGACATAGTTTTTGGGCCACCAACATTTTCTGGACTTTAGGGGGTCTAGGATGTCTGTAAACCCCTTTTTTGGGCATCCAAAGTTTTCAACCTTTTTGCAGGCATAAGATGCATTTTAAGGCCTTTTTGTGGGCTGTCATCATATTCTGAACTTTCAGGGGTGTAGGATGTATTTTTCGTGCCCAAAATATTTTTGAGAATTTCAGTGGTCTAGGATGCGGGTTTATGCCCCTTTCAGGCTGCAAATGTTTTTGGGTCATTCAGAGCTCTTTGACAGTTTTTGGGCCACCAACATTTTCTGGACTTTAGGGGGTCTAGCATGTCTGTAAACCCCTTTTTTGGGCCTCCAAAGTTTTCAACATTGTGCAGGCCTAAGAAGCATCTTCAGGCCTTTTTTGGGCTGCTAACATATACTGAACTTTCAGGGGTGTAGGATGCATTTTTCGTGCCCAAAATCTTTTTGAGAATTTCAGTGGTCTAGGATGCGGGTTAATGCCCCTTTCAGGCTGCAAATGTTTTTGGGACATTCAAAGCTCTCTGACACAGTTTTTGGGCCACCAACATTTTCTGGACTTTAGGGGGTCTAGGATGTCTCCAAACCCCTTTTTTGGGCCTCCAAACTTTTCAACCTTTTTGCAGGCTTAATATGCATTTTAAGGCCTTTTTTTGGGCTGCTATCATATTCTGAACTTTCAGGGGTGTAGGATGTATTTTTCGTGCCGAAAATATTTTTGAGAATTTCAGTGGTCTAGAATGCAGGTTAATGCCCCTTTCAGGCTGCAAATGTTTTTGGGACATTCAGAGCTCTCTGACACAGTTTTTCAGCCACCAACATTTTCTGGACTTTAGGGGGTCTAGGATGCCTGTAAACCCCTTTTTTGGGCCTCCAAAGTTTTCAACCTTTTGGCAGGCCTAAGATGCATTTTAAGGGCTTTTTTGCCTACTAAGATATTCTGAACGTTCAGGGGTATAGGATTCATTTTTCGTGCCCAATATATTTTTGGGATTTTCAGTGGTGTAGGATGCGGGTTAATGCCCCTTTCAGGCTGCAAATGTTTTTGGGACATTCAAAGTTCTCTGACAGTTTTTGGGCCACCAACATTTTCTGGACTTTAGGGGGTCTAGGATGTCTCCAAACCCCTTTTTTGGGCCTCCAAACTTTTCAACCTTTTTGCAGGCATAAGAGGCATTTTAAGGCCTTTTTTGGGCTGCTATCATATTCTGAACTTTCAGGGGTGTAAGATGCATTTTCCGTACCCAAAATATTTTTGAGAAATTCAGTGGTCTAGGATGCGGGTTAATGCCCCTTTCAGGCTGCAAATGTTTTTGGGACATTCAGAGCTCTCTGACACAGTTTTTGGGCCACCAACATTTTCTGGACTTTAGGGGGTCTAGGATGCCTGTAAACCCCTTTTTTGGGCCTCCAAAGTTTTCAACCTTTTTGCAGGCATAAGATGCATTTTAAGGCCTTTTTTGCCTGCTAACATATTCTGAACTTTCAGGGGTGTAGGATTCATTTTCCATGCCCAATATATTTTTGGGATTTTCAGTGGTCTAGGAGGCGGGTTAATGCCCCTTTCAAGCTGCAAATCTTTTTGGGACATTCAGAGCTCTCTGACACAGTTTTTTGGGCCACCAACATTTTCTGGACTTTAGGGGGTCCAGGATGCCTGTTAACCCCTTTTTTGGGCCTCCAAAGTTTTCAACCTTTTTGCAGGCATAAAATGCATTTTAAGGCCTTTTTTGGGCTGCTAACATATTCTGAACTTTCAGAGGTGTAGGATGCATTTTTCGTGCCCAATATATTTTTGGGAATTTCAGTGGTATAGGGTGCGGGTTAATGCCCCTTTCAAGCTGCAAATGTTTTTGGGTCATTCAGAGCTCTTTGACAGTTTTTGGGCCACCAACATTTTCTGGACTTTAGGGGGTCTAGGATGTCTGTAAACCCCTTTTTTGGGCCTCCAAAGTTTTCAACATTTTGCAGGCCTAAGAAGCATCTTCAGGCCTTTTTTGGGCTGCTAACATATACTGAACTTTCAGGGGTGTAGGATGCATTTTTCGGGCCCAAAATCTTTTTGAGAATTTCAGTGGTCTAGGATGCGGGTTAATGCCCCTTTCAGGCTGCAAATGTTTTTGGGACATTCAAAGCTCTCTGACACAGTTTTTGGGCCACCAACATTTTCTGGACTTTAGGGGGTCTAGGATGTCTCCAAACCCCTTTTTTGGGCCTCCAAACTTTTCAACCTTTTTGCAGGCTTAATATGCATTTTAAGGCCTTTTTTTGGGCTGCTATCATATTCTGAACTTTCAGGGGTGTAGGATGTATTTTTCGTGCCCAAAATATTTTTGAGAATTTCAGTGGTCTAGAATGCGGGTTAATGCCCCTTTCAGGCTGCAAATGTTTTTGGGACATTCAGAGCTCTCTGACACAGTTTTTCGTCCACCAACATTTTCTGGACTTTAGGGGGTCTAGGATGCCTGTAAACCCCTTTTTTGGGCCTCCAAAGTTTTCAACTTTTTGGCAGGCCTAAGATGCATTTTAAGGGCTTTTTTGCCTTCTAACATATTCTGAACTTTCAGGGGTGTAGGATGCATTTTTAGTGGCCAATATATTGTTCGGAATTTCAGTGGTCTAGGGTGCGGGTTAATGCCGCTTTCAAGCTGCACATGTTTTTGGGTCATTCAGAGCTCTCTGACAGTTTTTGGGCCACCAACATTTTCTGGACTTTAGGGGGTCTAGGATGTCTCCAAACCCCTTTTTTGGGCCTCCAAAGTTTTCAACCTTTTTGCAGGCCTAAGATGCATTTTAAGGGCTTTTTTGTCTACTAAGATATTCTGAACGTTCAGGGGTATAGGATTCATTTTTCGTGCCGATATATTTTTGGGATTTTCAGTGGTCTAGGATGCGGGTTAATGCCCCTTTGAGGCTGCAAATGTTTTTGGGACATTCAAAGCTCTCTGACACAGTTTTTGAGCCACCAACATTTTCTGGACTTTAGGGGGTCTAGGATGTGTGCAAACCCCTTTTTTGGGCCTCCAAACTTTTCAACCTTTTTGCAGGCATAAGAGGCATTTTAAGGCCTTTTTTGGGCTGCTATCATATTCTGAACTTTCAGGGGTGTAAGATGCATTTTCCGTAACCAAAATATTTTTGAGAAATTCAGTGGTCTAGGATGCGGGTTAATGCCCCTTTCAGGCTGCAAATGTTTTTGGGACATTCAGAGCTCTCTGACACAGTTTTTGGGCCACCAACATGATGCATTTTAAGGGCTTTTTTGCCTACTAAGATATTCTGAACGTTCAGGGGTATAGGATTCATTTTTCGTGCCCGATACATTTTTGGGATTTTCAGTCGTCTAGGATGCGGGTTAATGCCCCTTTCAAGCTGCAAATGTGTTTGGGACATTCAGAGCTCTCTGACACAGTTTTTGGGCCACCAACATTTTCTGGACTTTAGGGGGTCTAGGATGCCTGTAAACCCCTTTTTTGGTCCTCCAAAGTTTTCAACCTTTTTGCAGGCATAAAATGCATTTTAAGGCCTATTTTGGGCTGCTAACATATTTCTTAACTTTTCGGGGGTGTAGGATGCATTATTTGTGCCCAAAATATTTTTGAGAATTTCAGTGGTGTAGGATGCGGCTTAATGCCCTTTTCAGGCTGCAAATGTTTTTGGGACATTCAGAGCACACTAGCAGTTTTTGGGCCACCTACATTTTCTGGACTTTAGGGGGTCTAGGATGTCTGTAAACCCCTTTTTTGGGCCTCCATAGTTTTCAACCTTTTTGCAGGCCTAAGATGCATTTTAAGGGCTTTTTTGCCTCTTAACATATACTGAACTTTCAGGGGTGTAGGATGCATTTTTCGTGCCCAATATATTTTTGGGCATTTCAGTGGTTTAGGGTGCGGGTTAATGCCCCTTTCAGGCTGCAACTGTTTCTGGGACATTCAGAGCTCTCTGACACAGTTTTTGGGCCACCAACATTTTCTGGACTTTAGGGGGTCTAGGATGCCCGTGAACCCCTTTTTTGGGCCTCCAAAGTTTTCAATATTTTTGCAGGCCTAAAATGCATTTTAAGGCCTTTTTTGGACTGCTAACATATTTTTAACTTTCAGGGATGTAGGATGCATTTTTCGTTCCCAAAATCATTTTGAGAATTTCAGTGGTCTAGGATGCGGGTTAATGCCCCTTTCAGGCTGCAAATGTTTTTGGGACATTCAGAGCTCTCTGACACAGTTTTTGGGCCACCAACATTTTCTGGACTTTAGGGGGTCTAGGATGCCAGTGAACCCCTTTTTTGGGCCTCCAAAGTTTTCAATATTTTTGCAGGCCTAAAATGCATTTTAAGGCCTTTTTTGGACTGCTAACATATTTTTAACTTTCAGGGATGTAGGATGCATTTTTCGTGCCCAAAATATTTTTGAGAATGTCAGTGGTCTAGGATGCGGGTTAATGCCCCTTTCAGGCTGCAAATGTTTTTGGGACATTCAGAGCTCTCTGACACAGTTTTTGGGCCACCAACATTTTCTGGACTTTAGGGGGTCTAGGATGTCTCCAAACCCCTTTTTGGGCCTCCAAACTTTTCAACCTTTTTGCAGGCTTAATATGCATTTTAAGGCCTTTTTTTGGGCTGCCATCATATTCTGAACTTTCAGGGGTGTAGGATGCATTTTTCGTTCCCAAAATCATTTTGAGAATTTCATTGGTATAGGATGCGGGTTAATGCCCATTTCAGGCTGCAAATGTTTTTGGGACATTCAGAGCTCTCTGACACATTTTTGGGCCACCAACATTTTCTGGACTTTAGGGGGTCTAGGATGTCGGTAAACCCCTTTTTTGGGCCTCCAAAGTTATCAACCTTTTTGCAGGCCTAAGAAGCATTTTAAGGCCTTTTTTGCCTGCTAACATATTCTGAACTTTCAGGGGTGTAGGATTCATTTTTCATGCCCAATATATTTTTGGGATTTTCAGTGGTCTAGGATGCGGGTTAATGCCCCTTTCAAGCTGCAAATCTTTTTGGGACATTCAGAACTCTCTGACACAGTTTTTGGGCCACCAACATTTTCTGGACTTTAGGAGGTCCAGGATGCCTGTAAACCCCTTTTTTGGGCCTCCAAAGTTTTCAACCTTTTTGCAGGCATAAGATGCAATTTAAGGCCTTTTTTGGTCTGCTAACATATACTGAACTTTCAGTTGTGTAGGATGCATTTTTCGTGCCCGATATATTTTTGGGATTTTCAGTGGTGTAGGATGCGGGTTAATGCCCCTTTCAGGCTGCAACTGTTTCTGGGACATTCAGAGCTCTCTGACACCTTTTTGGGCCACCAACATTTTCTGGACTTTAGGGGGTCTAGGATGCCTTTAAACCCCTTTTTCGGTCATCCAAAGTTTTCAACCTTTTTGCAGGCCTAAGATGCATTTTAAGGCCTTTTTTTGGCTGCTAACATATTCTGAACTTTCAGGGGTGTAGGATGCATTTTTCGTGCCCAATATATTTTTGGGAATTTCAGTGGTCTAGGGTGCGGGTTAATGCCGCTTTCAAGCTGCACATGTTTTTGGGTCATTCAGAGCTCTCTGACAGTTTTTGGGCCACCAACATTTTCTGGACTTTAGGGGGTCTAGGATGTCTGTAAACCCCTTTTTTGGGCCTCCAAAGTTTTCAACCTTTTTGCAGGCCTAAGATTCATTTTAAGGGTTTTTTTGCCCGCTAAGATATTCTGAACGTTCAGGGGTATAGGATTCATTTTTCATGCCCAATATATTTTTGGGATTTTCAGTGGTCTAGGATGCGGGTTAATGCCCCTTTGAGGCTGCAAATGTTTTTGGGACATTCAAAGCTCTCTGACACAGTTTTTGGGCCACCAACATTTTCTGGACTTTAGGGGGTCTAGGATGTCTGTAAACCCCTTTTTTGGGCCTCCAAAGTTTTAAACCTTTTTGCAGGCCTAAGATGCATTTTAA
This sequence comes from Ambystoma mexicanum, assembly GCF_040938575.1. NCBI lineage: Eukaryota > Metazoa > Chordata > Amphibia > Caudata > Ambystomatidae > Ambystoma > Ambystoma mexicanum. Next base: position 592,167,502 of record NC_090940.1, on the reverse strand, counting down.
GGCCTTTTTTGGGCTGCTAACATATACTGAACTTTCAGGGGTGTAGGATGCATTTTTCGTTCCCAAAATCATTTTGAGAATTTCAGTGGTCTAGGATGCGGGTTAATGCCCCTTTCAGGCTGCAAATGTTTTTGGGACATTCAGAGCTCTCTGACACAGTTTTTGGGCCACCAACATTTTCTGGACTTTAGGGGGTCTAGGATGCCCGTGAACCCCTTTTTTGGGCCTCCAAAGTTTTCAATATTTTTGCAGGCCTAAAATGCATTTTAAGGCCTTTTTTGGACTGCTAACATATTTTTAACTTTCAGGGATGTAGGATGCATTTTTCGTGCCCAAAATATTTTTGAGAATGTCAGTGGTCTAGGATGCGGGTTAATGCCCCTTTCAGGCTGCAAATGTTTTTGGGACATTCAGAGCTCTCTGACACAGTTTTTGGGCCACCAACATTTTCTGGACTTTAGGGGGTCTAGGATGTCTCCAAACCCCTTTTTGGGCCTCCAAACTTTTCAACCTTTTTGCAGGCTTAATATGCATTTTAAGGCCTTTTTTTGGGCTGCCATCATATTCTGAACTTTCAGGGGTGTAGGATGCATTTTTCGTGCCCAAAATATTTTTGAGAATTTCAGTGGTATAGGATGCGGGTTAATGCCCCTTTCAGGCTGCAAATGTTTTTGGGACATTCAGAGCTCTCTGACACATTTTTGGGCCACCAACATTTTCTGGACTTTAGGGGGTCTAGGATGTCGGTAAACCCCTTTTTTGGGCCTCCAAAGTTATCAACCTTTTTGCAGGCCTAAGAAGCATTTTAAGGCCTTTTTAGCCTGCTAACATATTCTGAACTTTCAGGTGTGTAGGATTCATTTTTCATGCCCAATATATTTTTGGGATTTTCAGTGGTCTAGGATGCGGGTTAATGCCCCTTTCGGGCTGCAAATGTTTTTGGGACATTCAGAGCTCTCTGACAGTTTTTTGGCCACCAACATTTTCTGGACTTTAGGGGGTCTAGGATACCTGTAAACCCCTTTTTTGGGCATCCAAAGTTTTCAACCTTTTTGCAGGCCTAAAATGCATTTTAAGGCCTTTTTTGGGCTGCTAACATATACTGAACTTTCAGGGGTGTAGGATACATCTTTCGTGCCCAATATATTTTTGGGAATTTCAGTAGTCTAGGGTGGGGGTTAATGCCCCTTTCAAGCTGCAAATGTTTTTGGGTCAATCAGAGCTCTCTGACAGTTTTTGGGCCACCAACATTTTCTGGACTTTAGGGGGTCTAGGATGCCTGTAAACCCCTTTTTTGGGCATCCAAAGTTTTCAACCTTTTTGCAGGCCTAAAATGCATTTTAAGGCCTTTTTTGGGCTGCTAACATATACTGAACTTTCAGGGGTGTAGGATACATCTTTCGTGCCCAATATATTTTTGGGAATTTCAGTAGTCTAGGGTGGGGGTTAATGCCCCTTTCAAGCTGCAAATGTTTTTGGGTCAATCAGAGCTCTCTGACAGTTTTTGGGCCAACAACATTTTGTGGACTTTAGGGGGTCTAGGATGTCTGTAAACCCCTTTTTTGGGCCTCCAAAGTTTTCAACCTTTTTGCAGGCCTAAGATTCATTTTAAGGGCTTTTTTGCCCGCTAAGATATTCTGAACGTTCAGGGGTATAGGATTCATTTTTCATGCCCAATATATTTTTGGGATTTTCAGTGGTCTAGGGTGCGGGTTAATGCCCCTTTGAGGCTGCAAATGTTTTTGGGATATTCAAAGCTCTCTGACACAGTTTTTGGGCCACCAACATTTTCTGGACTTTAGCGGGTCTAGGATGTCTGTAAACCCCTTTTTTGGGCCTCCAAAGTTTTAAACCTTTTTGCAGGCCTAAGATGCATTTTAAGGCCTTTTTTGGGCTGCTAACATATACTGAACTTTCAGGGGTGTAGGATGCATTTTTCGTTCCGTAAATCATTTTGAGAATTTCAGTGTTCTAGGATGCGGGTTAATGCCCCTTTCAGGCTGCAAATGTTTTTGGGACATTCAGAGCTCTCTGACACAGTTTTTGGGCCACCAACATTTTCTGGACTTTAGGGGGTCTAGGATGCCCGTGAAGCCCTTTTTTGGGCCTCCAAAGTTTTCAATATTTTTGCAGGCCTAAAATGCATTTTAAGGCCTTTTTTGGACTGCTAACATATTTTGAACTTTCAGGGATGTAGGATGCATTTTTCGTGCCCAAAATATTTTTGAGAATGTCAGTGGTCTAGGATGCGGGTTAATGCCCCTTTCAGGCTGCAAATGTTTTTGGGTCATTCAGAGCTCTCTGACACCTTTTTGGGCCACCAACATTTTCTGGACTTTAGGGGGTCTAGGATGCCTTTAAACCCCTTTTTTGGGCATCCAAAGTTTTCAACCTTTTTGCAGGCCTAAGATGCATTTTAAGTCCTTTTTTGGGCTGCTAACATATACTGAACTTTCAGGGGTGTAGGATGCATTTTTCGTGCCCAAAATCTTTTTGGGAATTTCAGTGGTCTAGGATGCGGGTTAATGCCCCTTTCAGGCTGCACATGTTTTTGGGACATTCAGAGCTCTCTGACACAGTTTTTGGGCCACCAACATTTTCTGGACTTTAGGGGGTCTAGGCTGCGCGTGAAGCCCTTTTTTGGGCCTCCAAAGTTTTCAATATTTTTGCAGGCCTAAAATGCATTTTAAGGCCTTTTTTGGACTGCTAACATATTTTGAACTTTCAGGGATGTAGGATGCATTTTTCTTGCCCAAAATATTTTTGAGAATGTCAGTAATCTAGGATGTGGGTTAATGCCCCTTTCAGGCTGCAAATGTTTTTGGGACATTCAGAGCTCTCTGACACCTTTTTGGGCCACCAACATTTTCTGGACTTTAGGGGGTCTAGGATGCCTTTAAACCCCTTTTTTGGGCATCCAAAGTTTTCAACCTTTTTGCAGGCCTAAGATGCATTTTAAGTCCTTTACTGGGCTGCTAACATATACTGAACTTTCAGGGGTGTAGGATGCATTTTTCGTGCCCAAAATCTTTTTGAGAATTTCAGTGGTCTAGGATGCGGGTTAATGCCCCTTTCAGGCTGCACATGTTTTTGGGACATTCAGAGCTCTCTGACACAGTTTTTGGGCCACCAACATTTTCTGGACTTTAGGGGGTCTAGGATGCCCGTGAACCCCTTTTTTGGGCCTCCAAAGTTTTCAACCTTTTTGCAGGCCTAAAATGCATTTTAAGGCCTTTTTTGGGCTGCTAACATATTGTGAATTTTCAGGGGTGTAGGATGCATTTTTCGTGCCCAAAATATTTTTGAGAATTTCAGTGGTCTAGGATGCGGGTTAATGCCCCTTTCAGGCTGCAAATGTTTTTGGGACATTCAGAGCTCTCTGACACGGTTTTTGGGCCACCAACATTTTCTGGACTTTAGGGGGTCTAGGATGCCTGTAAACCACTTTTTGGGCATCCAAAGTTTTCAACCTTTTTGCAGGCCTAATGTGCATTTTAAGGCCTTTTTTGGGCTGCTAACATATACTGAACTTTCAGGGGTGTAGGATGCATTTTTCGTTCCGTAAATCATTTTGAGAATTTCAGTGGTCTAGGATGCGGGTTAATGCCCCTTTCAGGCTGCAAATGTTTTTGGGACATTCAAAGCTCTCTGACACAGTTTTTGGGCCACCAACATTTTCTGGACTTTAGGGGGTCTAGGATGCCCGTGAACCCCTTTTTTGGGCATCCAAAGTTTTCAACCTTTTTGCAGGCCAAAGATGCATTTTAAGGCCTTTTTTTGGCTGCTAACATATTCTGAACTTTCATGGGTGTAGGATGCATTTTTTTTCGTGCCCAATATATTTTTGGGAATTTCAGTGGTCTAGGATGCGGGTTAATGCCCCTTTCGGGCTGCACATGTTTTTGGGACATTCAGAGCTCTCTGACACAGTTTTTGGGCCACCAACATTTTCTGGACTTTAGGGGGTCTAGGATGCCTGTAAACCCCTTTTTTGGGCCTCCAAAGTTTTCAAACTTTTTGCAGGCCTGAGATGCATTTTAAGGCCTTTTTTGGGCTGCTAACATATACTGAACTTTCAGGGGTGTAGGATACAGTTTTTCGTGCCCAATATATTTTTGGGCATTTCAGTGGTCTAGGGTACGCGTTAATGTCCCTTTCAGGCTGCAAATGTTTTTGGGACATTCAGAGCTCTCTGACACGGTTTTAAGGCCACCAACATTTTCTGGACTTTAGGGGGTCTAGGATGCCCGTGAACCCCTTTTTTGGGCATCCAAAGTTTTCAACCTTTTTGCAGGCCTAAGATGCATTTTAAGGCCTTTTTTGGGCTGCTAACATATACTGAACTTTCAGGGGTGTAGGATGCATTTTTCGTTCCGTAAATCATTTTGAGAATTTCAGTGTTCTAGGATGCGGGTTAATGCCCCTTTCAGGCTGCAAATGTTTTTGGGACATTCAGAGCTCTCTGACACAGTTTTTGGGCCACCAACATTTTCTGGACTTTAGGGGGTCTAGGATGCCCGTGAAGCCCTTTTTTGGGCCTCCAAAGTTTTCAATATTTTTGCAGGCCTAAAATGCATTTTAAGGCCTTTTTTGGACTGCTAACATATTTTGAACTTTCAGGGATGTAGGATGCATTTTTCGTGCCCAAAATATTTTTGAGAATGTCAGTGGTCTAGGATGCGGGTTAATGCCCCTTTCAGGCTGCAAATGTTTTTGGGTCATTCAGAGCTCTCTGACACCTTTTTGGGCCACCAACATTTTCTGGACTTTAGGGGGTCTAGGATGCCTTTAAACCCCTTTTTTGGGCATCCAAAGTTTTCAACCTTTTTGCAGGCCTAAGATGCATTTTAAGTCCTTTTTTGGGCTGCTAACATATACTGAACTTTCAGGGGTGTAGGATGCATTTTTCGTGCCCAAAATCTTTTTGGGAATTTCAGTGGTCTAGGATGCGGGTTAATGCCCCTTTCAGGCTGCACATGTTTTTGGGACATTCAGAGCTCTCTGATACAGTTTTTGGGCCACCAACATTTTCTGGACTTTAGGGGGTCTAGGCTGCCCGTGAAGCCCTTTTTTGGGCCTCCAAAGTTTTCAATATTTTTGCAGGCCTAAAATGCATTTTAAGGCCTTTTTTGGACTGCTAACATATTTTGAACTTTCAGGGATGTAGGATGCATTTTTCTTGCCCAAAATATTTTTGAGAATGTCAGTGGTCTAGGATGTGGGTTAATGCCCCTTTCAGGCTGCAAATGTTTTTGGGACATTCAGAGCTCTCTGACACCTTTTTGGGCCACCAACATTTTCTGGACTTTAGGGGGTCTAGGATGCCTTTAAACCCCTTTTTTGGGCATCCAAAGTTTTCAACCTTTTTGCAGGCCTAAGATGCATTTTAAGTCCTTTACTGGGCTGCTAACATATACTGAACTTTCAGGGGTGTAGGATGCATTTTTCGTGCCCAAAATCTTTTTGAGAATTTCAGTGGTCTAGGATGCGGGTTAATGCCCCTTTCAGGCTGCACATGTTTTTGGGACATTCAGAGCTCTCTGACACAGTTTTTGGGCCACCAACATTTTCTGGACTTTAGGGGGTCTAGGATGCCCGTGAACCCCTTTTTTGGGCCTCCAAAGTTTTCAACCTTTTTGCAGGCCTAAAATGCATTTTAAGGCCTTTTTTGGGCTGCTAACATATTGTGAATTTTCAGGGGTGTAGGATGCATTTTTCGTGCCCAAAATATTTTTGAGAATTTCAGTGGTCTAGGATGCGGGTTAATGCCCCTTTCAGGCTGCAAATGTTTTTGGGACATTCAGAGCTCTCTGACACGGTTTTTGGGCCACCAACATTTTCTGGACTTTAGGGGGTCTAGGATGCCTGTAAACCACTTTTTGGGCATCCAAAGTTTTCAACCTTTTTGCAGGCCTAATGTGCATTTTAAGGCCTTTTTTGGGCTGCTAACATATACTGAACTTTCAGGGGTGTAGGATGCATTTTTCGTTCCGTAAATCATTTTGAGAATTTCAGTGGTCTAGGATGCGGGTTAATGCCCCTTTCAGGCTGCAAATGTTTTTGGGACATTCAAAGCTCTCTGACACAGTTTTTGGGCCACCAACATTTTCTGGACTTTAGGGGGTCTAGGATGCCCGTGAACCCCTTTTTTGGGCATCCAAAGTTTTCAACCTTTTTGCAGGCCAAAGATGCATTTTAAGGCCTTTTTTTGGCTGCTAACATATTCTGAACTTTCATGGGTGTAGGATGCATTTTTTTTCGTGCCCAATATATTTTTGGGAATTTCAGTGGTCTAGGATGCGGGTTAATGCCCCTTTCAGGCTGCACATGTTTTTGGGACATTCAGAGCTCTCTGACACAGTTTTTGGGCCACCAACATTTTCTGGACTTTAGGGGGTCTAGGATGCCTGTAAACCCCTTTTTTGGGCATCCAAAGTTTTCAAACTTTTTGCAGGCCTGAGATGCATTTTAAGGCCTTTTTTGGGCTGCTAACATATACTGAACTTTCAGGGGTGTAGGATACAGTTTTTCGTGCCCAATATATTTTTGGGCATTTCAGTGGTCTAGGGTACGCGTTAATGTCACTTTCAGGCTGCAAATGTTTTTGGGACATTCAGAGCTCTCTGACACGGTTTTAAGGCCACCAACATTTTCTGGACTTTAGGGGGTCTAGGATGCCCGTGAACCCCTTTTTTGGGCCTCCAAAGTTTTCAACCTTTTTGCAGGCCTAAGATGCATTTTAAGGCCTTTTTTGGGCTGCTAACATATACTGAACCTTCAGGGGTGTAGGATGCATTTTTCGTGCCCAATATATTTTTGGGAATTTCAATGGTCTAGGGTGCGGGTTAATGCCCCTTTCAAGCTGCAAATGTTTTTGGGTCATTCAGAGCTCTCTGACAGTTTTTGGCCCACCAACATTTTCTGGACTTTAGGGGGTCTAGGATGCCTGTAAACCCCTTTTTTGGGCATCCAAAGTTTTCAACCTTTTTGCAGGCCTAAAATGCATTTTAAGGCCTTTTTTGGGCTGCTAACATATACTGAACTTTCAGGGGTGTAGGATGCATTTTTCGTTCCCAAAATCATTTTGAGAATTTCAGTGGTCTAGGATGCGGGTTAATGCCCCTTTCAGGCTGCAAATGTTTTTGGGACATTCAGAGCCCTCTGACACAGTTTTTGGGCCACCAACATTTTCTGGACTTTAGGGGGTCTAGGATGCCCGTGAACCCCTTTTTTGGGCCTCCAAAGTTTTCAATATTTTTGCAGGCCTAAAATGCATTTTAAGGCCTTTTTTGGACTGCTAACATATTCTGAACTTTCAGGGATGTAGGATGCATTTTTCGTGCCCAAAATATTTTTGAGAATTTCAGTTGTCTAGGATGCGGGTTAATGCCCCTTTCAGGCTGCAAATGTTTTTGGGACATTCAGAGCTCTCTGACACCTTTTTGGGCCACCAACATTTTCTGGACTTTAGGGGGTCTAGGATGCCCGTGAACCCCTTTTTTGGGCATCCAAAGTTTTCAACCTTTTTGCAGGCCTAAAATGCATTTTAAGGCCTTTTTTTGGCTGCTAACATATTCTGAACTTTCAGGGGTGTAGGATGCATTTTTTTTTGTGCCCAATATATTTTTGGGAATTTCAGTGGTCTAGGATGCGGGTTAATGCCCCTTTCAGGCTGCAAATGTTTTTGGGTCACCAGCATTTTCTGGACTTTAGGGGGTCTAGGATGCCTGTAAACCCCTTTTTTGGGCATCCAAAGTTTTCAACCTTTTTGCAGGCCTAAGATGCATTTTAAGGCCTTTTTTGGGCTGCTAACATATACTGAACTTTCAGGGGTGTAGGATACAGTTTTTCGTGCCCAATATATTTTTGGGCATTTCAGTGGTCTAGGGTGTGGGTTAATGCCCCTTTCAGGCTGCAAATGTTTTTGGGACATTCAGAGCTCTCTGACACGGTTTTTGGGCCACCAACATTTTCTGGACTTTAGGGGGTCTAGGATGCCCGTGAACCCCTTTTTTGGGCCTCCAAAGTTTTCAACCTTTTTGCAGGCCTAAAATGCATTTTAAGGCCTTTTTTGGGCTGCTAACATATTCTGAACTTTCAGGCGTGTAGGATGCATTTTTCGTGGTCAAAATATTTTTGAGAATTTCAGTGGTCTAGGATGCGGGTTAATGCCCCTTTCAGGCTGCAAATGTTTTTGGGACATTCAGAGCTCTCTGACACCTTTTTGGGCCACCAACATTTTCTGGACTTTAGGGGGTCTAGGAACATTTTCTGGACTTTAGGGGGTCTAGGATGTCTGTAAACCCCCTTTTTGGGCATCCAAAGTTTTCAACCTTTTTGCATGCCTAAGATGCATTTTAAGGCCTTTTCTTTGGGCTGCTATCATATTCTGACCTTTCATTGGTGTAGGATGCATTTTTCGTGCCCAAAATATTTTTGAGAATTTCAGTGGCCTAGGAAGGGGGTTAAAGCCCCTTTCAGGCTGCAAGTCTTTTTGAGACATTCAGAGCTCTCTGACACAGTTTTTGGGCCACCAACATTTTCTGGATTTTAGGGGGTCTAGGATGTCTGTAAACCCCTTTTTTGGGCCTCCAAAGTTTTCAACCTTTTTGCAGGCCTAAGATGCATTTTAAGGCCTTTTTTTGGGCTGCTATCATATTCTGAACTTTCAGGGGTGTAGGATGCCTTTTTCGTGCCCAAAATATGTTTGAGAATTTCAGTGGTCTAGGATGCGGGTTAATGCCCCTTTCAGGCTGCAAATGTTTTTGGGACATTCAGAGCTCTGACACAGTTTTTGGGCCAACAACATTTTCTGGACTTTAGGGGGTCTAGGATGTTTGTAAATCCCTTTTTTGGGCCTCCAAAGTTTTCAACCTTTTTGCAGGCCTAAAATGCATTTAAGGCCTTTTTTGGGCAGCTAACATATACTGAACTTTCAGGGGTGTAGGATGCATTTTTCGTGCCCAATATATTTTTGGAAATTTCAGTGGTCTAGGGTGCAGGTTAATGCCCCTTTCAAGCTGCAAATGTTTTTGGGTCATTCAGAGCTCTCTGACAGTTTTTGGGCCACCAACATTTTCGGGACTTTAGGGGGTTTAGGATGTATGTAAACCCCTTTTTTGGCCCTCCAAAGTTTTCAACCTTTTTGCAGGCCTAAGATGCATTTTAAGGGCTTTTTTGCCTACTAAGATATTCTGAACCTTCAGGGGTATAGGATTCATTTTTCGTGCCCGATATATTTTTGGGAATTTCAGTGGTCTAGGATGCGGGTTAATGCCCCTTTCAGGCTTCAAATGTTTTTGGGACATTCAGAGCTCTCTGACACAGTTTTTGGGCCACCAACATTTTCTGACTTTAGGGGGTCTAGGATGTCTGTAAACCCCTTTTTGGGCCTCCAAAGTTTTCAACCTTTTTGCAGGCCTAAGATGAACTTTAAGGCCTTTTTTGGGCTACTAACATATTCTGAACTTTCAGGGGTGTAGGATGCATTTTTCGTGCCCAAAATATTTTTGAGAATTTCAGTGGTCTAGGATGCGGGTTAATGCCCCTTTCAAGCTGCAAATCATTTTGGGACATTCAGAGCTCTCTGACACAGTTTTTGGGCCACCAACATTTTCTGGACTTTAGGGGGTCTAGGATGCCTGTAAACCCCTTTCTTGGGCCTCCAATGTTTTCAACCTTTTTGCAGGCATGAGATGCATTTTAAGGCCTTTTTTTGGGCTGCTATCATATTCTGAACTTTCAGGGGTGTAGGATGCCTTTTTCATGCCCAAAATATTTTTGAGAATTTCAGTGGTCTAGGATGCGGGTTAATGCCCCTTTCAGGCTAGAAATGTTTTTGGGACATTCAGAGCTCTCTGACACAGTTTTTGGGCCAACAACATTTTCTGGACTTTAGGGGGTCTAGGATGCCTGTAAACCCCTTTCTTGGGCCTCCAAAGTTTTCAAACTTTTTGCAGGCCTAAGATGCATTTTAAGGCCTTTTTTGCCTGCTAACATATTCTGAACTTTCAGGGGTGTAGGATGCATTTTTCGTGCCCAAAATATTTGAGAATTTCAGTGTTCTAGGATGCGGGTTAATGCCCCTTTCAAGCTGCAAATGTTTTTGGGACATTCAAAGCTCTCTGACACAGTTTTTGGGCCACCAACATTTTCTGGACTTTAGGGGGTCTAGGATGCCTGTAAACCCCTTTCTTGGGCCTCCAAAGTTTTCAACCTCTTTGCAGGCCTAAGATGCATTTTAAGGCCTTTTTTTTGGGCTGCTATCATATTCTGAACTTTCAGGGGGTGTAGGATGCCTTTTTCGTGCCCAAAATATTTTTGAGAATTTCAGTGGTCTAGGATGCGGGTTAATGCCCCTTTCAGGCTGCAAATGTTTTTGGGACATTCAGAGCTCTCTGACAAAGTTTTTGGGCCAACAACATTTTCTGGACTTTAGGGGGTCTAGGATGTCTGTAAACCCCTTTTCTGGACCTCCAAAGTTTTCAACCTTTTTGCAGGCCTAAGATGCCTTTTAAGGCCTTTTTTGGGCTTCTAACATATTCTGAACTTTCAGGGGTGTAGGATGCATTTTTCGTCCCCAAAATATTTTTGAGAATTTCAGTGGTCTAGGATGCGGGTTAATGCTCTTTCAGGCTGCAAATGTTTTTGGGACATTCAGAGCTCTCTGACACAGTTTTTGGGCCACCAACATTTTCTGGACTTTAGGGGGTCTAGGATGTCTGCAAACCCCTTTTTTGGGCCTCCAAAGTTTTCAACCTTTTTGCAGGCGTAAGATGCATTTTAAGGCCCTTTTTGGGCTGCTAACATATACTGAACTTTCAGGGGTGTGGGATGCATTTTTCGTGCCCAATATATTTTTGGGAATTTCAGTGGTCTAGGGTGCGGGTTAATGCCCCTTTCAGGCTGCAAATATTTTTGGGGCATTCAGAGCTCTCTGACACAGTTTTTGGGCAACCAACATTTTCTGGACTTTAGGGGGTCTAGGATGCCTGTAAACCCCTTTTTTGGGCATCCAAAGTTTTCAACCTTTTTGCAGGCCTAAGATGCATTTTAAGGCCTTTTTTGGGCTGCTAACATATACTGAACTTTCAGGGGTGTAGGATGCATTTTTCGTTCCCAATATATTTTTGGGAATTTCAGTGGTCTAGGGTGCGGGTTAATGCCGCTTTCAAGCTGCAAATGTTTTTGGGTCATTCAGAGCTCTCTGACAGTTTTTGGGCCGCTAACATTTTCTGGACTTTAGGGGGTCTAGGATGTCTGTAAACCCCTTTTTTGGGCCTCCAAGGTTTTCAACCTTTTTGCAGGCCTAAGATGCATTTTAAGGCATTTTTTGCCAACTAACATATTCTGAACTTTCAGGGGTGTAGGATTCATTTTCTGTGCCCAAAATATTTTTTAGAATTTCAGGGGTCTAGGATGCGGGTTAATGCCCCTATCAGGCTGAAAATGTGTTTGGGACATTCAGAGCTCTCTGACACAGTTTTTGGGCCACCAACATTTTCTGGACTTTAGGGGGTCTAGGATGCCTGTAAACCCCTTTCTTGGGCCTCCAGAGTTTTCAACCTTTTTGCAGGCCTAAAATGCATTGTAAGGCCTTTTTTGAGCTGCTAACATATTCTGAACTTTCAGGGGTGTAGGATGCATTTTTCGTGCCCAAAATATGTTTGAGAATTTCAGTGGTCTAGGATGCGGGTTAATGCCCCTTTCAGGCTGCAAATGTTTTTGGGACATTCAGAGCTCTCTGACACAGTTTATGGGCCACCAACATTTTCTGGACTTTAGGGGGTCTAGGATGTCTGCAAACCCCTTTTTTGGGCCTCCAAAGTTTTCAACCTTTTTGCAGGCCTAAGATGCATTTTAAGACCTTTTTTGGGCTGCTAACATATACTGAACTTTCAGGGGTGTAGGATGCATTTTTCGTGCCCAATATATTTTTGGAAATTTCAGTGGTCTAAGGTGCAGGTTAATGCCCCTTTCAAGCTGCAAATGTTTTTGGGTCATTCAGAGCTCTCTGACAGTTTTTGGGCCACCAACATTTTCTGGACTTTAGGGGGTCTAGGATGTCTGTAAACCCCTTTTTTGGGCCTCCAAAGTTTTCAAACTTTTTGCAGGCCTAAGATGCATTTTAAGGCCTTTTTTGCCTGCTAACATATTCTGAACTTTCAGGGGTGTAGGATGCATTTTTCGTGCCCAAAATATTTTTGAGAATTTCAGTAGTCTAGGATGCGGGTTAATGCCCCTTTCAAGCTGCAAATGTTTTTGGGACATTCAGAGCTCTCTGACACAGTTGTTGGGCCACCAACATTTTCTGGACTTTAGGGGGTCTAGGATGTCTGTAAACCCCTTTTTTGGGCCTCCAAAGTTTTCAACCTTTTTGCAGGCCTAAGATGCATTTTAAGGCCTTTTTTTTGGGCTGCTATCATATTCTCAACTTTCAGGGGTGTAGGATGCCTTTTTCGTGCCCAAAATATTTTTGGGAATTTCAGTGGTCTAGGGTGGGGGTTAATGCCCCTTTCAAGCTGCAAATGTTTTTGGGACATTCAGAGCTCTCTGACACAGTTTTTGGGCCACCAACATTTTCGGGACTTTAGGGGGTCTAGGATGTTTGTAAATCCCTTTTTTGGCTCTCCAAAGTTTTCAACCTTTTTGCAGGCCTAAAATGCATTTTAAGGCCTTTTTTGGGCAGCTAACATATACTGAACTTTCAGGGGTGTAGGATTCATTTTTCGTGCCCAATATATTTTTGGGATTTTCAGTGGTCTAGGATGCGGGTTAATGCTCCTTTCAGGCTGCAAATGTTTTTGGGACATTCAAAGCTCTCTGACACAGTTTTTGGGCCACCAACATTTTCTGGACTTTAGGGGGTCTAGGATGTCTGCAAACCCCTTTTTTGGGCCTCCAAAGTTTTCAACCTTTTTGCAGGCCTAAGATGCATTTTAAGGCCCTTTTTGGGCTGCTAACATATACTGAACTTTCAGGGGTGTAGGATGCATTTTTCGTGCCCAATATATTTTTGGGAATTTCAGTGGTCTAGGGTGCGGGTCAATGCCCCTTTCAAGCTGCAAATGTTTTTGGGACATTCAGAGCTCTCTGACACAGTTTTTGGGCCACCAACATTTTCTGGATTTTAGGGGGTCTAGTAAATCTGTAAACCCCTTTTTTGGGCCTCCAAAGTTTTCAACCTTTTTGCAGGCCTAAGATGCATTTTAAGGCATTTTTTGCCAACTAACATATTCTGAACGTTCAGGGGTGTAGGATGCATTTTCCGTGCCCAAAATATTTTTGAGAATTTCAGTGGTCTAGGATGCGGGTTAATGCCCCTTTCAGGCTTCAAATGTTTTTGGGACATTCAGAGCTCTCTGACACAGTTTTTGGGCCACCAACATTTTCTGACTTTAGGGGGTCTAGGATGTCTGTAAACCCCTTTTTGGGCCTCCAAAGTTTTCAACCTTTTTGCAGGCCTAAGATGAACTTTAAGGCCTTTTTTGGGCTACTAACATATTCTGAACTTTCAGGGGTGTAGGATACATTTTTCGTGCCCAAAATATTTTTGAGAATTTCAGTGGTCTAGGATGCGGGTTAATGCCCCTTTAAAGCTGCAAATCATTTTGGGACATTCAGAGCTCTCTGACACAGTTTTTGGGCCACCAACATTTTCTGGACTTTAGGGGGTCTAGGATGCCTGTAAACCCCTTTCTTGGGCCTCCAATGTTTTCAACCTTTTTGCAGGCCTGAGATGCATTTTAAGGCCTTTTTTTGGGCTGCTATCATATTCTGAACTTTCAGGGGTGTAGGATGCCTTTTTCATGCCCAAAATATTTTTGAGAATTTCAGTGGTCTAGGATGCGGGTTAATGCCCCTTTCAGGCTGGAAATGTTTTTGGGACATTCAGAGCTCTCTGACACAGTTTTTGGGCCAACAACATTTTCTGGACTTTAGGGGGTCTAGGATGCCTGTAAACCCCTTTCTTGGGCCTCCAAAGTTTTCAACCTTTTTGCATGCCTAAGATGCATTTTAAGGCCTTTTTTTGGGCTGCTATCATATTCTGAACTTTCAGGGGGTGTAGGATGCCTTTTTCATGCCCAAAATATTTTTGAGAATTTCAGTGGTCTAGGATGCGGGTTAATGCCCCTTTCAGGCTGCAAATGTTTTGGGACATTCAGAGCTCTCTGACAAAGTTTTTGGGCCAACAACATTTTCTGGACTTTAGGGGGTCTAGGATGCCTGTAAACCCCTTTCTTGGGCCTCCAAAGTTTTCAACCTTTTTGCAGGCCTAAAATGCATTTTAAGGGCTTTTTTTGCCTGCTAACATATTCTGAACGTCCAGGGGTATAGGATGCATTTTATGTGCCCAATATATTTTTGGGAATTTCAGTGGTCTAGGATGGGGGTTAATGCCCCTTTCAGGCTGCAAATGTTTTTGGGACATTCAGAGCTCTCTGACACAGTTTTTGGGCCACCAACATTTTCTGGACTTTAGGGGTCTAGGATGTCTGTAAACCCCTTTTTTGGGCCTCCAAAGTTTTCAACCTTTTTGCAGGCCTAAGTTGCATTTTAAGGCCTTTTTTTGGGCTGCTATCATATTCTGAACTTTCAGGGGTGTAGGATGCCTTTTTCATGCTCAAAATATTTTTGAGAATTTCAGTGGTCTAGGATGTGGGTTAATGCCCCTTTCAGGCTGGAAATGTTTTTGGGACATTCAGAGCTCTCTGACACAGTTTTTGGGCCAACAACATTTTCTGGACTTTAGGGGGTCTAGGATGCCTGTAAACCCCTTTCTTGGGCCTCCAAAGTTTTCAAACTTTTTGCAGGCCTAAGATGCATTTTAAGGCCTTTTTTGCCTGCTAACATATTCTGAACTTTCAGGGGTGTAGGATGCATTTTTCGTGCCCAAAATATTTGAGAATTTCAGTGTTCTAGGATCCGGGTTAATGCCCCTTTCAAGCTGCAAATGTTTTTGGGACATTCAAAGCTCTCTGACACAGTTTTTGGGCCACCAACATTTTCTGGACTTTAGGGGGTCTAGGATGCCTGTAAACCCCTTTCTTGGGCCTCCAAAGTTTTCAACCTTTTTGCAGGCCTAAGATGCATTTTAAGGCCTTTTTTTTGGGCTGCTATCATATTCTGAACTTTCAGGGGGTGTAGGATGCCTTTTTCATGCCCAAAATATTTTTGAGAATTTCAGTGGTCTAGGATGCGGGTTAATGCCCCTTTCAGGCTGCAAATGTTTTTGGGACATTCAGAGCTCTCTGACAAAGTTTTTGGGCCAACAACATTTTCTGGACTTTAGGGGGTCTAGGATGCCTGTAAACCCCTTTCCTGGGCCTCCAAAGTTTTCAACCTTTTTGCAGGCCTAAAATGCATTTTAAGGGCTTTTTTTGCCTGCTAACATATTCTGAACGTCCAGGGGTATAGGATGCATTTTATGTGCCCAATATATTTTTGGGAATTTCAGTGGTCTAGGATGGGGGTTAATGCCCCTTTCAGGCTGCAAATGCTTTTGGGACATTCAGAGCTCTCTGACACAGTTTTTGGGCCACCAACATTTTCTGGACTTTAGGGGTCTAGGATGTCTGTAAACCCCTTTTTTGGGCCTCCAAAGTTTTCAACCTTTTTGCAGGCCTAAGTTGCATTTTAAGGCCTTTTTTTGGGCTGCTATCATATTCTGAACTTTCAGGGGTGTAGGATGCCTTTTTCGTGCCCAAAATATTTTTGAGAATTTCAGTGGTCTAGGATGCGGGCTAATGCCCCTTTCAGGCTGCGAATGTTTTTGGGACATTCAGAGCTCTCTGACACAGTTTTGTGGGCCAACAACATTTTCTGGACTTTAGGGGGTCTAGGATGTCTGTAAACCCCTTTTCTGGACCTCCAAAGTTTTCAACCTTTTTGCAGGCCTAAGATGCCTTTTAAGGCCTTTTTTGGGCTACTAACATATTCTGAACTTTCAGGGGTGTAGGATGCATTTTTCGTGCCCAAAATATTTTTGAGAATTTCAGTGGTCTAGGATGCGGGTTAATGCTCTTTCAGGCTGCAAATGTTTTTGGGACATTCAGAGCTCTCTGACACAGTTTTTGGGCCACCAACATTTTCTGGACTTTAGGGGGTCTAGGATGTCTGCAAACCCCTTTTTTGGGCCTCCAAAGTTTTCAACCTTTTTGCAGGCGTAAGATGCATTTTAAGGCCCTTTTTGGGCTGCTAACATATACTGAACTTTCAGGGGTGTGGGATGCATTTTTCGTGCCCAATATATTTTTGGGAATTTCAGTGGTCTAGGGTGCGGGTTAATGCCCCTTTCAGACTGCAAATATTTTTGGGGCATTCAGAGCTCTCTGACACAGTTTTTGGGCCACCAACATTTTCTGGACTTTAGGGGGTCTAGGATGCCTGTAAACCCCTTTTTTGGGCCTCCAAAGTGTTCAACCTTTTTGCAGGCCTAAGTTGCATTTTAAGGCCTTTTTTGGGCTGCTATCATATTCTGAACTTTCAGGGGTGTAGGATGCCTTTTTCGTGCCCAAAATATTTTTGAGAATTTCAGTGGTCTAGGATGCGGGCTAATGCCCCTTTCAGGCTGCGAATGTTTTTGGGACATTCAGAGCTCTCTGACACAGTTTTGTGGGCCAACAACATTTTCTGGACTTTAGGGGCTCTAGGATGTCTGTAAACCCCTTTTCTGGACCTCCAAAGTTTTCAACCTTTTTGCAGGCCTAAGATGCCTTTTAAGGCCTTTTTTGGGCTACTAACATATTCTGAACTTTCAGGGGTGTAGGATGCATTTTTCGTGCCCAAAATATTTTTGAGAATTTCAGTGGTCTAGGATGCGGGTTAATGCTCTTTCAGGCTGCAAATGTTTTTGGGACATTCAGAGCTCTCTGACACAGTTTTTGGGCCACCAACATTTTCTGGACTTTAGGGGGTCTAGGATGTCTGCAAACCCCTTTTTTGGGCCTCCAAAGTTTTCAACCTTTTTGCAGGCGTAAGATGCATTTTAAGGCCCTTTTTGGGCTGCTAACATATACTGAACTTTCAGGGGTGTGGGATGCATTTTTCGTGCCCAATATATTTTTGGGAATTTCAGTGGTCTAGGGTGCGGGTTAATGCCCCTTTCAGACTGCAAATATTTTTGGGGCATTCAGAGCTCTCTGACACAGTTTTTGGGCCACCAACATTTTCTGGACTTTAGGGGGTCTAGGATGCCTGTAAACCCCTTTTTTGGGCATCCAAAGTTTTCAACCTTTTTGCAGGCCTAAGATGCATTTTAAGGCCTTTTTTGGGCTGCTAACATATACTGAACTTTCAGGGGTGTAGGATGCATTTTTCGTTCCCAATATATTTTTGGGAATTTCAGTGGTCTAGGGTGCGGGTTAATGCCGCTTTCAAGCTGCAAATGTTTTTGGGCCATTCAGAGCTCTCTGACAGTTTTTGGGCCGCTAACATTTTCTGGACTTTAGGGGGTCTAGGCTGTCTGTAAACCCCTTTTTTGGGCCTCCAAGGTTTTCAACCTTTTTGCAGGCCTAAGATGCATTTTAAGGCATTTTTTGCCAACTAACATATTCTGAACTTTCAGGGGTGTAGGATTCATTTTCTGTGCCCAAAATATTTTTTACAATTTCAGGGGTCTAGGATGCGGGTTAATGCCCCTATCAGGCTGCAAATGTTTTTGGGACATTCAGAGCTCTCTGACACAGATTTTGGCCCACCAACATTTTCTGGACTTTAGGGGGTCTAGGATGCCTGTAAACCCCTTTTTTGGGCCTCCAAAGTTTTCAACCTTTTTGCAGGCGTAAGATGCATTTTAAGGCCCTTTTTGGGCTGCTAACATATACTGAACTTTCAGGGGTGTGGGATGCATTTTTCGTGCCCAATATATTTTTGGGAATTTCAGTGGTCTAGGGTGCGGGTTAATGCCCCTTTCAGACTGCAAATATTTTTGGGGCATTCAGAGCTCTCTGACACAGTTTTTGGGCCACCAACATTTTCTGGACTTTAGGGGGTCTAGGATGCCTGTAAACCCCTTTTTTGGGCATCCAAAGTTTTCAACCTTTTTGCAGGCCTAAGATGCATTTTAAGGCCTTTTTTGGGCTGCTAACATATACTGAACTTTCAGGGGTGTAGGATGCATTTTTCGTTCCCAATATATTTTTGGGAATTTCAGTGGTCTAGGGTGCGGGTTAATGCCGCTTTCAAGCTGCAAATGTTTTTGGGCCATTCAGAGCTCTCTGACAGTTTTTGGGCCGCTAACATTTTCTGGACTTTAGGGGGTCTAGGCTGTCTGTAAACCCCTTTTTTGGGCCTCCAAGGTTTTCAACCTTTTTGCAGGCCTAAGATGCATTTTAAGGCATTTTTTGCCAACTAACATATTCTGAACTTTCAGGGGTGTAGGATTCATTTTCTGTGCCCAAAATATTTTTTACAATTTCAGGGGTCTAGGATGCGGGTTAATGCCCCTATCAGGCTGCAAATGTTTTTGGGACATTCAGAGCTCTCTGACACAGATTTTGGCCCACCAACATTTTCTGGACTTTAGGGGGTCTAGGATGCCTGTAAACCCCTTTCTTGGGCCTCCAACATTTTCAACCTTTTTGCAGGCCTAAGATGCATTTTAAGGCCTTTTTTTGGGCTGCTATCATATACTGAACTTTCAGGGGTGTAGGATGCATTTTTCGTGCCCAATATATTTTTGGAAATTTCAGTGGTCTAGGGTGCAGGTTAATGCCCCTTTCAAGCTGCAAATGTTTTTGGGTCATTCAGAGCTCTCTGACAGTTTTTGGGCCACCAACATTTTCTGGACTTTAGGGGGTCTAGGATGTCTGTAAACCCCTTTTTTGGGCATCCAAAGTTTTCAACCTTTTTGCATGCCTAAGATGCATTTAAGGCCTTTTTTTTGGGCTGCTATCATATTCTGACCTTTCAGTGGTGTAGGATGCATTTTTCGTGCCCAAAATATTTTTGAGAATTTCAGTGGTCTAGGATGCGGGTTAATGCCCCTTTCAGGCTGCAAATGTTTTTGGGACATTCAGAGCTCTCTGACACAGTTTTTGGGCCACCAACATTTTCTGGACTTTAGGGGGTCTAGGATGTCTGGAAACCCCTTTTTTGGGCCTCCAAAGTTTTCAAACTTTTTGCAGGCCTAAGATGCATTTTAAGGCCTTTTTTGCCTGCTAACATATTCTGAACTTTCAGGGGTGTAGGATGCATTTTTCGTGCCCAAAACATTTTTGAGAATTTCAGTAGTCTAGGATGCGGGTTAATGCCCCTTTCAAGCTGCAAATGTTTTTGGGACATTCAGAGCTCTCTGACACAGTTGTTGGGCCACCAACATTTTCTGGACTTTAGGGGGTCTAGGATGTCTGTAAACCCCTTTTTTGGGCCTCCAAAGTTTTCAACCTTTTTGCAGGCCTAAGATGCATTTTAAGGCCTTTTTTTTGGGCTGCTATCATATTCTCAACTTTCAGGGGTGTAGGATGCCTTTTTCGTGCCCAAAATATTTTTGGGAATTTCAGTGGTCTAGGATGCGGGTTAATGCCCCTTTCAGGCTGCAAATGTTTTTGGGACATTCAGAGCTCTCTGACAAAGTTTTTGGGCCAACAACATTTTCTGGACTTTAGGGGGTCTAGGATGTCTGTAAACCCCTTTTTTGGGCCTCCAAAGTTTTCAACGTTTTGGCAGGCCTAAGATGCATTTTAAGGCATTTTTTGCCTGCTAAGATATTCTGAACGTCCAGGGGTATAGGATGCATTTTATGTGCCCAATATATTTTTGGGAATTTCAGTGGTCTAGGGTGGGGGTTAATGCCCCTTTCAGGCTGCAAATGTTTTTGGGACATTCAGAGCTCTCTGACACAGTTTTTGGGCCAACAACATTTTCTGGACTTTAGGGGGTCTAGGATGTCTGTAAACCCCTTTTTTGGGCCTCCAAAATTTTCAACCTTTTTGCAGGCCTAAGATGCATTTTAAGGCCTTTTTCTGGGTTGCTATCATATTCTGAACTTTCAGGGATATAGGATTCATTTTTCGTGCCTGATATATTTTTGGGATTTTCTATGGTCTAGGATGCGGGTTAATGCCCCTTTCAGGCTGCAAATGTTTTTGGGACATTCAGAGCTCTCTGACACAGTTTTTGGGCCACCAACATTTTCTGGACTTTAGGGGTCTAGGATGTCTGTAAACCCCTTTTTTGGGCCTCCAAAGTTTTCAACCTTTTTGCTGGCCTAAGATGAACTTTAAGGCTTTTTTTGGGCTACTAACATATTCTGAACTTTCAGGGGTGTAGGATGCATTTTTCGTGCCCAAAATATTTTTGAGAATTTCAGTGGTCTAGGATGCGGGTTAATGCCCCTTTCAAGCTGCAAATCATTTTGGGACATTCAGAGCTCTCTGACACAGTTTTTGGGCCACCAACATTTTCTGGACTTTAGGGGGTCTAGGATGCCTGTAAACGCCTTTCTTGGGCCTCCAATGTTTTCAACCTTTTTGCAGGCCTGAGATGCATTTTAAGGCCTTTTTTTGGGCTGCTATCATATTCTGAACTTTCAGGGGTGTAGGATGCCTTTTTCATGCCCAAAATATTTTTGAGAATTTCAGTGGTCTAGGATGCAGGTTAATGCCCCTTTCAGGCTGGAAATGTTTTTGGGACATTCAGAGCTCTCTGACACAGTTTTTGGGCCAACAACATTTTCTGGACTTTAGGGGGTCTAGGATGCCTGTAAACCCCTTTCTTGGGCCTCCAAAGTTTTCAAACTTTTTGCAGGCCTAAGATGCATTTTAAGGCCTTTTTGGCCTACTAACATATTCTGAACTTTCAGGGGTGTAGGATGCATTTTTCGTGCCCAAAATATTTGAGAATTTCAGTGTTCTAGGATGCGGGTTAATGCCCCTTTCAAGCTGCAAATGTTTTTGGGACATTCAAAGCTCTCTGACACAGTTTTTGGGCCACCAACATTTTCTGGACTTTAGGGGTCTAGGATGCCTGTAAACCCCTTTCTTGGGCCTCCAAAGTTTTCAACCTTTTTGCAGGCCTAAGATGCATTTTAAGGCCTTTTTTTTGGGCTGCTATCATATTCTGAACTTTCAGGGGGTGTAGGATGCCTTTTTCGTGCCCAAAATATTTTTGAGAATTTCAATGGTCTAGGATGCGGGTTAATGCCCCTTTCAGGCTGCAAATGTTTTTGAGACATTCAGAGCTCTCTGACAAAGTTTTTGGGCCAACAACATTTTCTGGACTTTAGGGGGTCTAGGATGTCTGTAAACCCCTTTTTTGGGCCTCCAAAGTTTTCAACGTTTTTGCAGGCCTAAGATGCATTTTAAGGCATTTTTTGCCTGCTAAGATATTCTGAACGTCCAGGGGTATAGGATGCATTTTATGTGCCCAAAATATTTTTGGGAATTTCAGTGGTCTAGGATGGGGGTTAATGCCCCTTTCAGGCTGCAAATGTTTTTGGGACATTCAGAGCTCTCTGACACAGTTTTTGGGCCACCAACATTTTCTGGACTTTAGGAGGTCTAGGATGTCTGTAAACCCCTTTTTTGGGCCTCCAAAGTTTTCAACCTTTTTGCAGGCCTAAGATGCATTTTAAGGCCTTTTTCTGGGTTGCTATCATATTCTGAACTTTCAGGGATATAGGATTCATTTTTCGTGCCTGATATATTTTTGGGATTTTCTATGGTCTAGGATGCGGGTTAATGCCCCTTTCAGGCTGCAAATGTTTTTGGGACATTCAGAGCTCTCTGACACAGTTTTTGGGCCACCAACATTTTCTGGACTTTAGGGGTCTAGGATGTCTGTAAACCCCTTTTTTGGGCCTCCAAAGTTTTCAACCTTTTTGCAGGCCTAAGATGCATTTAAAAGCCTTTTTTGGGCTGCTAACATATTCTGAACTTTCAGGGGTGTAGGATGCATTTTTCGTGCCCAAAATATTTTTGAGAATTTCAGTGGTCTAGGATGCGGGTTAATGCCCCTTTCAGGCTGCAAATGTTTTTGGGACATTCAGAGCTCTCTGACACAGTTTTTGGGCCACCAACATTTTCTGGACTTAAGGGGGTCTAGGATGTCTGTAAACCCCTTTTTAGGGCCTCCAAATTTTTCAACCTTTTTGCAGGCCTAAAATGCATTTTAAGGCCTTTTTTGGGCTGCTAACATATACTGAACTTTCCGGAGTGTAGGATGCATTTTTCGTGCCCAAAATCTTTTTGAGAATTTCAGTGGTCTAGGATGCAGGTTAATGCCCCTTTCAGGCTGCAAATGTTTTTGGGACATTCAGAGCTCTCCGACACAGTTTTTGGGCCACCAACATTTTCTGGACTTTAGGGGTCTAGGATGATTGTAAACCCCTTTTTTGGGCATCCAAAGTTTTCAACTTTTTTGCAGGCCTAAGATGCATTTTAAAGGCTTGTTTGCCTGCTAACATATTCTGAACTTTCAGGGGTGTAGGATGCATTTTTCGTGGCCAATATATTTTTGGGAATTTCAGCGGTCTAGGATGCGGGTTAATGCCCCTTTCAGGCTGCAAATGTTTTTGGGACATTCAGAGCTCTCTGACACAGTTTTTGGACCAACAACATTTTCTGGACTTTAGGGGGTCTAGGATGTCTGTAAACCCCTTTTTTGGACCGCCAAAGTTTTCAACCTATTTGCAGGCCTAAGATGCCTTTTAAGGCCTTTTTTGGGCTACTAACATATTCTGAACTTTCAGGGGTGTAGGATGCATTTTTCGTGCCCAAAATATTTTTGAGAATTTCAGTGGTCTAGGATGCGGGTTAATGCTCTTTCAGGCTGCAAATGTTTTTGGGACATTCAGAGCTCTCTGACACAGTTTTTGGGCCACCAACATTTTCTGGACTTTAGGGGGTCTAAGATGTCTGCAAACCCCTTTTTTGGGCCTCCAAAGTTTTCAACCTTTTTGCAGGCGTAAGATGCATTTTAAGGCCCTTTTTGGGCTGCTAACATATACTGAACTTTCAGGGGTGTGGGATGCATTTTTCGTGCCCAATATATTTTTGGGAATTTCAGTGGTCTAGGGTGCGGGTTAATGCCCCTTTCAGACTGCAAATGTTTTTGGGGCATTCAGAGCTCTCTGACACAGTTTTTGGGCCACCAACATTTTCTGGACTTTAGGGGGTCTAGGATGTCTGTAAACCCCTTTTTTGGGCCTCCAAAGTTTTCAACCTTTTTGCAGGCCTAAGATGCATTTTAAGGCCTTTTTTGGGCTGCTAACATATACTGAACTTTCAGGGGTGTAGGATGCATTTTTCGTTCCCAATATATTTTTGGGAATTTCAGTGGTCTAGGGTGCGGGTTAATGCCGCTTTCAAGCTGCAAATGTTTTTGGGTCATTCAGAGCTCTCTGACAGTTTTTGGCCCGCTAACATTTTCTGGACTTTAGGGGGTCTAGGATGTCTGTAAACCCCTTTTTTGGGCCTCCAAGGTTTTCAACCTTTTTTGAAGGCCTAAGATGCATTTTAAGGAATTTTTTGCCAACTAACATATTCTGAACTTTCAGGGGTGTAGGATGCATTTTCCGTGCCCAAAATATTTTTTAGAATTTCAGGGGTCTAGGATGCGGGTTAATGCCCCTATCACGCTGCAAATGTTTTTGGGACATTCAGAGCTCTCTGACACAGTTTTTGGGCCACCAACATTTTCTGGACTTTAGAGGGTCTAGGATGCCTGTAAACCCCTTTCTTGGGCCTCCAAAGTTTTCAACCTTTTTGCAGGGATAAAATGCATTTTAAGGCCTTTTTTGGGCTGCTAACATATTCTGAACTTTCAGGGGTGTAGGATGCATTTTTCGTGCCCAAAATATTTTTGAGAATTTCAGTGGTCTAGGATGCGGGTTAATGCCCCTTTCAGGCTGCAAATGTTTTGGGACATTCAGAGCTCTCGGACACAGTTTTTGGGCCACCAACATTTTCTGGACTTTAGGGGGTCTAGGATGCCTGTAAACCCCTTTCTTTGGCCTCCAACGTTTTCAACCTTTTTGCAGGCCTAAGATGCATTTTAAGGCTTTTTTTGCCTGCTAACATATTCTGAACGTCCAGGGGTATAGGATGCATTTTATGTGCCCAATTTATTTTTGGGAATTTCAGTGGTCTAGGGTGCGGGTTAATGCCCATTTCAAGCTGCAAATGTTTTTGGGTCATTCAGAGCTCTCTGACACGGTTTTTAGGCCACCAACATTTTCTGGACTTTAGGGGGTCTAGGATGTCTGCAAGCCACTTTTTTGGGCCTCCAAAGTTTTCAACCTTTTTGCAGGCCTAAGATGCATTTTAAGGCCTTTTTTTGGGCTGCTATCATATTCTGAACTTTCAGGGGTGTAGGATGCATTTTTCGTGCCCAAAATATTTTTGAGAATTTCAGTGGTCTAGGATGGGGGTTAAAGCCCCTTTCAGGCTGCAAATCTTTTTGAGACATTCAGAGCTCTCTGACACAGTTTTTGGGCCACCAACATTTTCTGGACTTTAGGGGGTCTAGGATGTCTGTAAACCCCTTTTTTGGGCCTCCAAAGTTTTCAACCTTTTTGCAGGCCTAAGATGCATTTTAAGGCCTTTTTTTGGGCTGCTATCATATTCTGAACTTTCAGGGGTGTAGGATGCCTTTTTCGTGCCCAAAATATGTTTGAGAATTTCAGTGGTCTAGGGTGCGGGTTAATGCCCCTTTCAAGCTGCAAATGTTTTTGGGACATTCAGAGCTCTCTGACACAGTTTTTGGGCCAACAACATTTTCTGGACTTAAGGGGGTCTAGGATGTTTGTAAACCCCTTTTTTGGGCCT
This sequence comes from Ambystoma mexicanum, assembly GCF_040938575.1. NCBI lineage: Eukaryota > Metazoa > Chordata > Amphibia > Caudata > Ambystomatidae > Ambystoma > Ambystoma mexicanum. The sequence continues at coordinate 592,142,735 of NC_090940.1, read as the reverse complement.
CCAAAGTTTTCAACCTTTTTGCAGGCCTAAAATGCATTTTAAGGCCTTTTTTGGGCAGCTAACATATACTGAACTTTCAGGGGTGTAGGATGCATTTTTCGTGCCCAATATATTTTTGGAAATTTCAGTGGTCTAGGGTGCAGGTTAATGCCCCTTTCAAGCTGCAAATGTTTTTGGGTCATTCAGAGCTCTCTGACAGTTTTTGGGCCACCAACATTTTCAGGACTTTATGGGGTCTAGGATGTATGTAAACCCCTTTTTTGGCCCTCCAAAGTTTTCAACCTTTTTGCAGGCCTAAGATGTATTTTAAGGACTTTTTTGCCTACTAAGATATTCTGAACCTTCAGGGGTATAGGATTCATTTTTCGTGCCCGATATATTTTTGGGATTTTCAGTGGTCTAGGATGCAGGTTAATGCCCCTTTCAGGCTGCAAATGTTTTTGGGACATTCAAAGCTCTCTGACACAGTTTTTGGGCCACCAACATTTTCTAGACTTTAGGGGGTCTAGGATGTCTGCAAACCCCTTTTTTGGGCCTCCAAAGTTTTCAACCTTTTTGCAGGCCTAAGATGCATTTTAAGGCCCTTTTTGGGCTGCTAACATATACTGAACTTTCAGCGGTGTAGGATGCATTTTTCGTGCCCAATATATTTTTGGGAATTTCAGTGGTCTAGGGTGCGGGTCAATGCCCCTTTCAAGCTGCAAATGTTTTTGGGACATTCAGAGCTATCTGACACAGTTTTTGGGCCACCAACATTTTCTGGATTTTAGGGGGTCTAGTAAATCTGTAAACCCCTTTTTTGGGCCTCCAAAGTTTTCAACCTTTTTGCAGGCCTAAGATGCATTTTAAGGCATTTTTTGCCAACTAACATATTCTGAACGTTCAGGGGTGTAGGATGCATTTTCCGTGCCCAAAATATTTTTGAGAATTTCAGTGGTCTAGGATGTAGGTTAATGCCCCTTTCAGGCTTCAAATGTTTTTGGGACATTCAGAGCTCTCTGACACAGTTTTTGGGCCACCAACATTTTCTGACTTTAGGGGGTCTAGGATGTCTGTAAACCCCTTTTTGGGCCTCCAAAGTTTTCCACCTTTTTGCAGGCCTAAGATGCATTTTAAGGCCTTTTTTGCCTGCTAACATATACTGAACTTCCAGGGGTGTAGAATGAATTTTCTGTGCCCAATATATTTTTGGGAATTTCAGTGGTCTAGGGTGCGGGTTAATGCCCATTTCAAGCTGCAAATGTTTTTGGGTCATTCAGAGCTCTCTGACAGTTGTTGGGCCACCAACATTTTGTGGACTTTAGGGGGTCTAGGATGTCTGCAAAACCCCTTTTTTGGGCCTCCAAAGTTTTCAACCTTTTTACAGGCCTGAGATGCATTTTAAGGCTTTTTTTGGGCTGCTATCATATTCTGAACTTTCAGGGGTGTAGGATGCATTTTTCGTGCCCAAAATATTTTTGAGAATGTCAGTGGTCTAGGATGCGGGTTAATGCCCCTTTCAGGCTGGAAATGTTTTTGGGACATTCAGAGCTCTATGACACAGTTTTTGGGCCAACAACATTTTCTGGACTTTAGGGGGTCTAGGATGCCTGTAAACCCCTTTCTTGGGCCTCCAAAGTTTTCAACCTTTTTGCAGGCCTAAAATGCATTTTAAGGCCGTTTTTGGGCTGCTAACATATTCTGAACTTTCAGGGGTGTAGGATGCATTTTTCGTGCCCAAAATATTTTTGAGAATTTCAGTGGTCTAGGATGGGGGTTAAAGCCCCTTTCAGGCTGCAAATCTTTTTGAGACATTCAGAGCTCTCTGACACAGTTTTTGGGCCACCAACATTTTCTGGACTTTAGGGGGTCTAGGATGTCTGTAAACCCCTTTTTTGGGCCTCCAAAGTTTTCAACCTTTTTGCAGGCCTAAGATGCATTTTAAGGCCTTTTTTTGGGCTGCTATCATATTCTGAACTTTCAGGGGTGTAGGATGCCTTTTTCGTGCCCAAAATATGTTTGAGAATTTCAGTGGTCTAGGGTGCGGGTTAATGCCCCTTTCAAGCTGCAAATGTTTTTGGGACATTCAGAGCTCTCTGACACAGTTTTTGGGCCAACAACATTTTCTGGACTTAAGGGGGTCTAGGATGTTTGTAAACCCCTTTTTTGGGCCTCCAAAGTTTTCAACCTTTTTGCAGGCCTAAAATGCATTTTAAGGCCTTTTTTGGGCAGCTAACATATACTGAACTTTCAGGGGTGTAGGATGCATTTTTCGTGCCCAATATATTTTTGGAAATTTCAGTGGTCTAGGGTGCAGGTTAATGCCCCTTTCAAGCTGCAAATGTTTTTGGGTCATTCAGAGCTCTCTGACAGTTTTTGGGCCACCAACATTTTCAGGACTTTATGGGGTCTAGGATGTATGTAAACCCCTTTTTTGGCCCTCCAAAGTTTTCAACCTTTTTGCAGGCCTAAGATGTATTTTAAGGACTTTTTTGCCTACTAAGATATTCTGAACCTTCAGGGGTATAGGATTCATTTTTCGTGCCCGATATATTTTTGGGATTTTCAGTGGTCTAGGATGCAGGTTAATGCCCCTTTCAGGCTGCAAATGTTTTTGGGACATTCAAAGCTCTCTGACACAGTTTTTGGGCCACCAACATTTTCTAGACTTTAGGGGGTCTAGGATGTCTGCAAACCCCTTTTTTGGGCCTCCAAAGTTTTCAACCTTTTTGCAGGCCTAAGATGCATTTTAAGGCCCTTTTTGGGCTGCTAACATATACTGAACTTTCAGCGGTGTAGGATGCATTTTTCGTGCCCAATATATTTTTGGGAATTTCAGTGGTCTAGGGTGCGGGTCAATGCCCCTTTCAAGCTGCAAATGTTTTTGGGACATTCAGAGCTATCTGACACAGTTTTTGGGCCACCAACATTTTCTGGATTTTAGGGGGTCTAGTAAATCTGTAAACCCCTTTTTTGGGCCTCCAAAGTTTTCAACCTTTTTGCAGGCCTAAGATGCATTTTAAGGCATTTTTTGCCAACTAACATATTCTGAACGTTCAGGGGTGTAGGATGCATTTTCCGTGCCCAAAATATTTTTGAGAATTTCAGTGGTCTAGGATGTAGGTTAATGCCCCTTTCAGGCTTCAAATGTTTTTGGGACATTCAGAGCTCTCTGACACAGTTTTTGGGCCACCAACATTTTCTGACTTTAGGGGGTCTAGGATGTCTGTAAACCCCTTTTTGGGCCTCCAAAGTTTTCCACCTTTTTGCAGGCCTAAGATGCATTTTAAGGCCTTTTTTGCCTGCTAACATATACTGAACTTCCAGGGGTGTAGAATGAATTTTCTGTGCCCAATATATTTTTGGGAATTACAGTGGTCTAGGGTGCGGGTTAATGCCCATTTCAAGCTGCAAATGTTTTTGGGTCATTCAGAGCTCTCTGACAGTTGTTGGGCCACCAACATTTTGTGGACTTTAGGGGGTCTAGGATGTCTGCAAAACCCCTTTTTTGGGCCTCCAAAGTTTTCAACCTTTTTACAGGCCTGAGATGCATTTTAAGGCTTTTTTTGGGCTGCTATCATATTCTGAACTTTCAGGGGTGTAGGATGCATTTTTCGTGCCCAAAATATTTTTGAGAATGTCAGTGGTCTAGGATGCGGGTTAATGCCCCTTTCAGGCTGGAAATGTTTTTGGGACATTCAGAGCTCTATGACACAGTTTTTGGGCCAACAACATTTTCTGGACTTTAGGGGGTCTAGGATGCCTGTAAACCCCTTTCTTGGGCCTCCAAAGTTTTCAACCTTTTTGCAGGCCTAAAATGCATTTTAAGGCCGTTTTTGGGCTGCTAACATATTCTGAACTTTCAGGGGTGTAGGATGCCTTTTTCGTGCCCAAAATATTTTTGAGAATTTCAGTGGTCTAGGATGCGGGTTAATGCCCCTTTCAGGCTGCAAATGTTTTTGGGACATTCAGAGCTCTCTGACACAGTTTTTGGGCCAACATTTTCTGGACTTTAGGGGGTCTAGGATGTCTGTAAACCCCTTTTTTGGGCCTCCAAAGTTTTCAACCTTTTTGCAGGCCTAAGGTGCATTTTAAGGGCTTTTTTGGGCTACTAACATATTCTGAACTTTCAGGGGTGTAGGATGCATTTTTCGTGCCCAAAATATTTTTGAGAATTTCAGTGGTCTAGGATGCGGGTTAATGCCCCTTTCAAGCTGCAAGTGTTTTTGGGACATTCAGAGCTCTCTGACACAGTTTTTGGGACACCAACATTTTCTGGACTTTAGGGGGTCTAGGATGCCTGTAAACCCCTTTCTTGGGCCTCTAAAGTTTTCAACCTTTTTGCAGGCCTAAGATGCATTTTAAGGCATTTTTTGCCTGCTAACATATTCTGAACATCCACGGGTATAGGATGCATTTTATGTGCCCAATATATTTTTGGGAATTTCAGTGGTCTAGGATGGGGGTTAATGCCCCTTTCAGGCTGCAAATGTTTTTGGGACATTCAGAGCTCTCTGACACAGTTTTTGGGCCACCAACATTTTCTGGACTTTAGGGGGTCTAGGATGTCTGTAAACCCCTTTTTTGGGCCTCCAAAGTTTTCAACCTTTTTGCAGGCCTAAGTTGCATTTTAAGGCCTTTATTTGGGCTGCTATCATATTCTGAACTTTCAGGGGTGTAGGATGCCTTTTTCATGCCCAAAATATTTTTCAGAATTTCGGTGGTCTAGGATGCGGGTTAATGCACCTTTCAGGCTGCAAATGTTTTTGGGACATTCAGAGCTCTCTGACACAGTTTTTGGGCCAACAACATTTTCTGGACTTTAGGGGGTCTTGGATGTCTGTAAACCCCTTTTTTGGGCCTCCAAAGTTTTCAAAGTTTTTGCAGGCCTAAGATGCCTTTTAAGGCCTTTATTTGGGCTGCTATCATATTCTGAACTTTCAGGGGTGTAGGATGCATTTTTCGTGCCCAATATATATATTTGGAAATTTCAGTGGTCTAGGGTGCAGGTTAATGCCCCTTTCAAGCTGCAAATGTTTTTGGGTCATTCAGAGCTCTCTGACAGTTTTTGGGCCACCAATATTTTCTGGACTTTAGGGGGTCTAGGATGTCTGTAAACCCCTTTTCTGGGCCACCAAAGTTTTCAAACTTTTTGCAGGCCTAAGATGCATTTTAAGGCCTTTTTTGCCTGCTAACATATTCTGAACTTTCAGGGATGTAGGATGCATTTTTCGTGCCCAAAATATTTGAGAATTTCAGTGTTCTAGGATGCGGGTTAATGCCCCTTTCAAGATGCAAATGTTTTTGGGACATTCAGAGCTCTCTGGCACAGTTTATGGGCCACCAACATTTTTTGGACTTTAGGGGGTCTAGGATGTCTGTAAACCCCTTTTTTGGGCCTCCAAAATTTTCAACCTTTTTGCAGGCCTAAAATGCATTTTAAGGGCTTTTTTGCCTACTAAGATATTCTGAACGTTCAGGGATATAGGATTCATTTTTCGTGCCCGATATATTTTTGGGATTTTCTATGGTCTAGGATGCGGGTTAATGCCCCTTTCAGGCTGCAAATGTTTTTGGGACATTCAGAGCTCTCTGACACAGTTTTTGGGCCACCAACATTTTCTGGACTTTAGGGGGTCTAGGATGTCTGTAAACCCCTTTTTTGGGCCTCCAAGGTTTTCAACCTTTTTTGAAGGCCTAAGATGCATTTTAAGGCATTTTTTGCCAACTAACATATTCTGAACTTTCAGGGGTGTAGGATGCATTTTCCGTGCCCAAAATATTTTTTAGAATTTCAGGGGTCTAGGATGCGGGTTAATGCCCCTATCACGCTGCAAATGTTTTTGGGACACTCAGAGCTCTCTGACACAGTTTTTGGGCCACCAACATTTTCTGGACTTTAGGGGGTCTAGGATGCCTGTAAACCCCTTTCTTGGGCCTCCAAAGTTTTCAGCCTTTTTGCAGGGATAAAATGCATTTTAAGGCCTTTTTTGGGCTGCTAACATATTCTGAACGTCCAGGGGTATAGGATGCATTTTATGTGCCCAATTTATTTTTGGGAATTTCAGTGGTCTAGGGTGCGGGTTAATGCCCATTTCAAGCTGCAAATGTTTTTGGGTCATTCAGAGCTCTCTGACACGGTTTTTAGGCCACCAACATTTTCTGGACTTTAGGGGGTCTAGGATGTCTGCAAACCACTTTTTTGGGCCTCCAAAGTTTTCAACCTTTTTGCAGGCCTAAGATGCATTTTAAGGCCTTTTTTTGGGCTGCTATCATATACTGAACTTTCAGGGGTGTAGGATGCATTTTTCGTGCCCAAAACATTTTTGAGAATTTCAGTGGTCTAGGATGGGGGTTAAAGCCCCTTTCAGGCTGCAAATCTTTTTGAGACATTCAGAGCTCTCTGACACAGTTTTTGGGCCACCAACATTTTCTGGACTTTAGGGGGTCTAGGATGTCTGTAAACCCCTTTTTTTGGGCCTCCAAAGTTTTCAACCTTTTTGCAGGCCTAAAATGCATTTTAAGGCCTTTTTTTGGGCTGCTATCATATTCTGAACATTCAGGGGTGTAGGATGCATTTTTCGTGCCCAAAACATTTTTGAGAATTTCAGTGGTCTAGGATGGGGGTTAAAGCCCCTTTCAGGCTGCAAATCTTTTTGAGACATTCAGAGCTCTCTGACACAGTTTTTGGGCCCCCAACATTTTCTGGACTTTAGGGGGTCTAGGATGTCTGTAAACCCCTTTTTTTGGGCCTCCAAAGTTTTCAACCTTTTTGCAGGCCTAAGATGCATTTTAAGGCCTTTTTTTGGGCTGCTATCATATTCTGAACTTTCAGGGGTGTAGGATGCCTTTTTCGTGCCCAAAATATGTTTGAGAATTTCAGTGGTCTAGGGTGCGGGTTAATGCCCCTTTCAAGCTGCAAATGTTTTTGGGACATTCAGAGCTCTCTGACACAGTTTTTGGGCCAACAACATTTTCTGGACTTAAGGGGGTCTAGGATGTTTGTAAACCCCTTTTTTGGGCCTCCAAAGTTTTCAACCTTTTTGCAGGCCTAAAATGCATTTTAAGGCCTTTTTTGGGCAGCTAACATATACTGAACTTTCAGGGGTGTAGGATGCATTTTTCGTGCCCAATATATTTTTGGAAATTTCAGTGGTCTAGGGTGCAGGTTAATGCCCCTTTCAAGCTGCAAATGTTTTTGGGTCATTCAGAGCTCTCTGACATTTTTTGGGCCACCAACATTTTCGGGACTTTATGGGGTCTAGGATGTATGTAAACCCCTTTTTTGGGCCTCCAAAGTTTTCAACCTTTTTGCAGGCCTAAGATGCATTTTAAGAGCTTTTTTGCCTACTAAGATATTCTGAACCTTCAGGGGTATAGGATTCATTTTTCGTGCCCGATATATTTTTGGGATTTTCAGTGGTCTAGGATGCGGGTTAATGCCCCTTTCAGGCTGCAAATGTTTTTGGGACATTCAAAGCTCTCTGACACAGTTTTTGGGCCACCAACATTTTCTGGACTTTAGGGGGTCTAGGATGTCTGCAAACCCCTTTTTTGGGCCTCCAAAGTTTTCAAACATTTTGCAGGCCTAAGATGCATTTTAAGGCCCTTTTTGGGCTGCTAACATATACTGAACTTTCAGGGGTGTAGGATGCATTTTTCGTGCCCAATATATTTTTGGGAATTTCAGTGGTCTAGGGTGCGGGTCAATGCCCCTTTCAAGCTGCAAATGTTTTTGGGACATTCAGAGCTATCTGACACAGTTTTTGGGCCACCAACATTTTCTAGATTTTAGGGGTTCTAGTAAATCTGTAAACCCCTTTTTTGGGCCTCCAAAGTTTTCAACCTTTTTGCAGGCCTAAGATGAACTTTAAGGCCTTTTTTGGGCTACTAACATATTCTGAACTTTCAGGGGTGTAGGATGCATTTTTCGTGCCCAAAATATTTTTGAGAATTTCAGTGGTCTAGGATGTGGGTTAATGCCCCTTTCAAGCTGCAAATCATTTTGGGACATTCAGAGCTCTCTGACACAGTTTATGGGCCACCAACATTTTCTGGACTTTAGGGGGTCTAGGATGTCTGTAAACCCATTTTTTGGGCCTCCAAAGTTTTCAACCTTTTTGCAGGCCTAAGATGCATTTTAAAGGCTTTTTTGCCTGCTAACATATTCTGAACTTTCAGGGGTGTAGGATGCATTTTCCATGCCCAAAATATTTTTGGGAAATTCACTGGTCTAGGATGTGGGTTAATGCCCCTTTCAGGCTGCAAATGTTTTTGGGACATTCAGAGCTCTCTGACACAGTTTTTGGGCCACCAACATTTTCTGGACTTTAAGGGGTCTAGGATGCCTGTAAACCCCTTTCTTGGGCCTCTAAAGTTTTCAACCTTTTTGCAGGTCTAAGATGCATTTTAAGGCATTTTTTGCCTGCTAACATATTCTGAACATCCAGGGGTATAGGATGCATTTTATGTGCCCAATATATTTTTGGGAATTTCAGTGGTCTAGGATGGGGGTTAATGCCCCTTTCAGGCTGCAAATGTTTTTGGGACATTCAGAGCTCTCTGACACAGTTTTTGGGCCACCAACATTTTCTGGACTTTAGGGGGTCTAGGATGTCTGTAAACCCCTTTTTTGGGCCTCCAAAGTTTTCAACCTTTTTGCAGGCCTAAATTGCATTTTAAGGCCTTTATTTGGGCTGCTATCATATTCTGAACTTTCAGGGGTGTAGGATGCCTTTTTCATGCCCAAAATATTTTTCAGAATTTCGGTGGTCTAGGATGCAGGTTAATGCCCCTTTAGGCTGCAAATGTTTTTGAGACATTCAGAGCTCACTGACACAGTTTTTGGGCCAACAACATTTTCTGGACTTTAGAGGGTCTAGGATGTCTGTAAACCCCTTTTTTGGGCCTCCAAAGTTTTCAAAGTTGTTGCAGGCCTAAGATGCCTTTTAAGGCCTTTTTTGGGCTACTAACATATTCTGAACTTTCAGGGGTGTAGGATGCATTTTTCGCGCCCAAAATATTGTTGAGAATTTCAGTGGTCTAGGGTGCGGGTTAATGCCCCTTTCAGGCTGCAAATGTTTTTGGGCCATTCAGAGCTCTCTGACACAGTTTTTGGGCCAACAACATTTTCTGGACTTTAGGGGGTCTAGGATGTCTGTAAACCCCTTTTTTGGGCCTCCAAAGTTTTCAACCTTTTTGCAGGCCTAAGATGCATTTTAAGGCCTTTTTTGCCTGCTAACATATTTTGAACGTTCAGGGGTGCAGGATGCATTTTCCGTGCCCAAAATAATTTTGGGAAATTCACTGGTCTGGGATGCGGGTTAATGCCCCTTTCAGGCTGCAAATGTTTTTGGGACATTCAGAGCTCTCGGACGCAGTTTTTGGGCCACCAACATTTTCTGGACTTTAGGGGGTCTAGGATGCCTGTAAACCCCTTTCTTGGGCCTCCAAAGTTTTCAACCTTTTTGCAGGCCTAAGATGCATTTTAAGGCCTTTTTTGCCTGCTAACATATACTGAACTTTCAGGGGTGTAGGATGCATTTTCTGTGCCCAATGTATTTTTGGGAATTTCAGTAGTCTAGGAGGCAGGTTAATGCCCATTTCAAGCTGCAAATGTTTTTAGGTCATTCAGAGCTCTCTGACAGTTGTTGGGCCACCAGCATTTTGTGGACTTTAGGGGGTCTAGGATGTTTGTAAACCCCTTTTTTGGGCCTCCAAAGTTTTCTACCTTTTTGCAGGCCTAAGATGCATTTTAAGGCCTTTTTTTGGGCTGCTATCATATTCTGAACTTTCAGGGGTGTAGGATGTCTTTTTCGTGCCCAAAATATTTTTGAGAATTTCAGTGGTCTAGGATGCGGGGTTAATGCCCCTTTCAGGCTGCAAATGTTTTTGGGCCATTCAGAGCTCTCTGACACAGTTTTTGGGCCAACAACATTTTCTGGACTTTAGGGGGTCTAGGATGTCTGTAAAGCCCTTTTTTGGGCCTCCAAAGTTTTCAACCTTTTTGCAGGCCTAAGATGCATTTAAAAGCCTTTTTGGGGGTGCTAACATATTCTGAACTTTCAGGGGTGTAGGATGCATTTTTCGTGCCCAAAATATTTTTGAGAATTTCAGTGGTCTAGGATGCGGGTTAATGCCCCTTTCAGGCTGCAAATGTTTTTGGGACATTCAGAGCTCTCTGACACAGTTTTTGGGCCACCAACATTTTCTGGACTTAAGGGGGTCTAGGATGTCTGTAAAGCCCTTTTTTGGGCCTCCAAGGTTTTCAACCTTTTTGCAGGCCTAAGCTGCATTTTAAGGCCTTTTTTGGGTTGCTAACATATACTGAACTTTCAGGGGTGTAGGATTCATTTTTCGGGCCCAATATATTTTTGGGAATTTCAGTGGTCTAGGGTGCGGGTCAATGCCCCTTTCAAGCTGCAAATGTTTTTGGGACATTCAGAGCTCTCTGACACAGTTTTTGGGCCACCAACATTTTCTGGATTTTCGGGGGTCTAGGATATCTGTAAACCCCTTTTCTGGGCCTCCAAGGTTTTCAACCTTTTTGCAGACCTAAGATGCATTTTAAGGCATTTTTTGCCAACTAACATATTCTGAACGTTCAGGGGTGTAGGATGCATTTTCCGTGCCCAAAATATTTTTGAGAATTTCAGTGGTCTAGGATGCGGGTTAATGCCCCTTTCAATCTGCAAATCATTTTGGGACATTCAGAGCTCTCTGACACAGTTTATGGGCCACCAACATTTTCTGGACTTTAGGGGGTCTAGGATGTCTGTAAACCCCTTTTTTGGGCCTCCAAGGTTTTCAACCTTTTTGCAGGCCTAAGATGCATTTTAAAGGCTTTTTTGCCTGCTAACATATTCTGAACTTTCAGGGGTGTAGGATGCATTTTCCATGCCCAAAATATTTTTGGGAAATTCACTGGTCTAGGATGTGGGTTAATGCCCCTTTCAGGCTGCAAATGTTTTTGGGACATTCAGAGCTCTCTGACACAGTTTTTGGGCCACCAACATTTTCTGGACTTTAGTAGGGTGTCTAGGATGTCTGTAAACCCCTTTCTTGGGCCTCCAAAGTTTTCAACCTTTTTGCAGGCCTAAGAAGCATTTTAAGGCCTTTTTTGCCTGCTAACATATACTGAACTTTCAGGGGTGTAGGATGCATTTTCTGTGCCCAATGTATTTTTGGGAATTTCAGTGGTCTAGGGTGCGGGTTAATGCCCATTTGAAGCTGCAAATGTTTTTGGGTCATTCAGAGCTCTCTGACAGTTTTTGGGCCATCAACATTTTCTGGACTTTAGGGGGTCTAGGATGTCTGTAAACCCCTTTTTTGGGCCTCCAAAGTTTTCAACCTTTTTGCAGGCCTAAGATGCATTTTAAGGCCTTTTTTTGGGGCTATCATATACTGAACTTCCAGGGGTGTAGAATGAATTTTCTGTGCCCAATATATTTTTGGGAATTTCAGTGGTCTAGGGTGCGGGTTAATGCCCATTTCAAGCTGCAAATGTTTTTGGGTCATTCAGAGCTCTCTGACAGTTGTTGGGCCACCAACATTTTGGGACTTTAGGGGGTCTAGGATGTCTGTAAACCCCTTTTTTGGGCCTCCAAAGTTTTCAACCTTTTTGCAGTCCTAAGATGCATTTTAATGCCTTTTTTGCCTGCTAACATATTCTGAACTTTCAGGGGTGTAGGCTGCATTTTTCGTGCCCAAAATATTTTTGAGAATTTCAGTGGTCTAGGATGCGGGTTAATGCCCCTTTCAAGCTGCAAATGTTTTTGGGACATTCAAAGCTCTCTGACACAGTTTTTGGGCCACCAACATTTTCTGGACTTTAGGGGGTCTAGGATGCCTGTAAACCCCTTTCTTGGGCCTCCAAGGTTTTCAACCTTTTTGCAGGCCTAAGATGCATTTTAAGGCCTTTTTTTGGGCTGCTATCATATTCTGAACTTTCAGGGGGTGTAGGATGCCTTTTTTGTGCCCAAAATATTTTTGAGAATTTCCGTGGTCTAGGATGCGGGTTAATGCCCCTTTCAGGCTGCAAATGTTTTTGGGACATTCAGAGCTCTCTGACACAGTTTTTGGGCCACCAACATTTTCTGGACTTTAGGGGGTCTAGGATGTCTGTAAACCCCTTTTTTGGGCCTCCAAAGTTTTCAATGTTTTTGCAGGCCTAAAATGCATTTTAAGGCATTTTTTGCCTGCTAAGATATTCTGAACGTCCAGGGGTATAGGATGCATTTTATGTGCCCAATATATTTTTGGGAATTTCAGTGGTCTAGGATGGGGGTTAATGCCCCTTTCAGGCTGCAAATGTTTTTGGGACATTCAGAGCTCTCTGACACAGTTTTTGGGCCACCAACATTTTCTGGACTTTAGGGGGTCTAGGATGTCTGTAAACCCCTTTTTTGGGCCTCCAAAGTTTTCAACCTTTTTGCAGGCCTAAGATGCATTTTAAGGGCTTTTTTGGGGGTGCTAACATATTCTGAACTTTCAGGGGTGTAGGATGCATTTTTCGTGCCCAAAATATTTTTGAGAATTTCAGTGGTCTAGGATGCGGGTTAATGCCCCTTTCAGGCTGCAAATGTTTTTGGGACATTCAGAGCTCTCTGACACAGTTTTTGGGCCACCAACATTTTCTGGACTTAAGGGGGTCTAGGATGTCTGTAAAGCCCTTTTTTGGGCCTCCAAGGTTTTCAACCTTTTTGCAGGCCTAAGCTGCATTTTAAGGCCTTTTTTGGGTTGCTAACATATACTGAACTTTCAGGGGTGTAGGATTCATTTTTCGGGCCCAATATATTTTTGGGAATTTCAGTGGTCTAGGGTGCGGGTCAATGCCCCTTTCAAGCTGCAAATGTTTTTGGGACATTCAGAGCTCTCTGACACAGTTTTTGGGCCACCAACATTTTCTGGATTTTCGGGGGTCTAGGATATCTGTAAACCCCTTTTCTGGGCCTCCAAGGTTTTCAACCTTTTTGCAGACCTAAGATGCATTTTAAGGCATTTTTTGCCAACTAACATATTCTGAACGTTCAGGGGTGTAGGATGCATTTTCCGTGCCCAAAATATTTTTGAGAATTTCAGTGGTCTAGGATGCGGGTTAATGCCCCTTTCAAGCTGCAAATCATTTTGGGACATTCAGAGCTCTCTGACACAGTTTATGGGCCACCAACATTTTCTGGACTTTAGGGGGTCTAGGATGTCTGTAAACCCCTTTTTTGGGCCTCCAAAGTTTTCAACCTTTTTGCAGGCCTAAGATGCATTTTAAAGGCTTTTTTGCCTGCTAACATATTCTGAACTTTCAGGGGTGTAGGATGCATTTTCCATGCCCAAAATATTTTTGGGAAATTCACTGGTCTAGGATGTGGGTTAATGCCCCTTTCAGGCTGCAAATGTTTTTGGGACATTCAGAGCTCTCTGACACAGTTTTTGGGCCACCAACATTTTCTGGACTTTAGTAGGGTGTCTAGGATGTCTGTAAACCCCTTTCTTGGGCCTCCAAAGTTTTCAACCTTTTTGCAGGCCTAAGAAGCATTTTAAGGCCTTTTTTGCCTGCTAACATATACTGAACTTTCAGGGGTGTAGGATGCATTTTCTGTGCCCAATGTATTTTTGGGAATTTCAGTGGTCTAGGGTGCGGGTTAATGCCCATTTGAAGCTGCAAATGTTTTTGGGTCATTCAGAGCTCTCTGACAGTTTTTGGGCCATCAACATTTTCTGGACTTTAGGGGGTCTAGGATGTCTGTAAACCCCTTTTTTGGGCCTCCAAAGTTTTCAACCTTTTTGCAGGCCTAAGATGCATTTTAAGGCCTTTTTTTGGGGCTATCATATACTGAACTTCCAGGGGTGTAGAATGAATTTTCTGTGCCCAATATATTTTTGGGAATTTCAGTGGTCTAGGGTGCGGGTTAATGCCCATTTCAAGCTGCAAATGTTTTTGGGTCATTCAGAGCTCTCTGACAGTTGTTGGGCCACCAACATTTTGGGACTTTAGGGGGTCTAGGATGTCTGTAAACCCCTTTTTTGGGCCTCAAAAGTTTTCAACCTTTTTGCAGGCCTAAGATGCATTTTAAGGCCTTTTTTTGGGCTGCTATCATATTCTGAACTTTCAGGGGTGTAGGATGCCTTTTTCGTGCCCAAAATATTTTTGGGAAATTCACTGGTCTAGGATGTGGGTTAATGCCCCTTTCAGGCTGCAAATGTTTTTGGGACATTCAGAGCTCTCTGACACAGTTTTTGGGCCACCAACATTTTCTGGACTTTAGTAGGGTGTCTAGGATGTCTGTAAACCCCTTTCTTGGGCCTCCAAAGTTTTCAACCTTTTTGCAGTCCTAAGATGCATTTTAATGCCTTTTTTGCCTGCTAACATATTCTGAACTTTCAGGGGTGTAGGCTGCATTTTTCGTGCCCAAAATATTTTTGAGAATTTCAGTGGTCTAGGATGCGGGTTAATGCCCCTTTCAAGCTGCAAATGTTTTTGGGACATTCAAAGCTCTCTGACACAGTTTTTGGGCCACCAACATTTTCTGGACTTTAGGGGGTCTAGGATGCCTGTAAACCCCTTTCTTGGGCCTCCAAGGTTTTCAACCTTTTTGCAGGCCTAAGATGCATTTTAAGGCCTTTTTTTGGGCTGCTATCATATTCTGAACTTTCAGGGGGTGTAGGATGCCTTTTTTGTGCCCAAAATATTTTTGAGAATTTCCGTGGTCTAGGATGCGGGTTAATGCCCCTTTCAGGCTGCAAATGTTTTTGGGACATTCAGAGCTCTCTGACACAGTTTTTGGGCCAACAACATTTTCTGGACTTTAGGGGGTCTAGGATGTCTGTAAACCCCTTTTTTGGGCCTCCAAAGTTTTCAATGTTTTTGCAGGCCTAAGATGCATTTTAAGGCATTTTTTGCCTGCTAAGATATTCTGAACGTCCAGGGGTATAGGATGCATTTTATGTGCCCAATATATTTTTGGGAATTTCAGTGGTCTAGGATGGGGGTTAATGCCCCTTTCAGGCTGCAAATGTTTTTGGGACATTCAGAGCTCTCTGACACAGTTTTTGGGCCACCAACATTTTCTGGACTTTAGGGGGTCTAGGATGTCTGTAAACCCCTTTTTTGGGCCTCCAAAGTTTTCAACCTTTTTGCAGGCCTAAGATGCATTTTAAGGGCTTTTTTGCCTACTAAGATATTCCGAACGTTCAGGGATATAGGATTCATTTTTCGTGCCCGATATATTTTTGGGATTTTCTATGGTCTAGGATGCGGGTTAATGCCCCTTTCAGGCTGCAAATGTTTTTGGGACATTCAGAGCTCTCTGGCACAGTTTATGGGCCACCAACATTTTCTGGACTTTAGGGGGTCTAGGATGTCTGTAAACCCCTTTTTTTGGCCTCCAAAGTTTTCAACCTTTTTGCAGGCCTAAGTTGCATTTTAAGGCCTTTTTTTGGGCTGCTATCATATTCTGAACTTTCAGGGGTGTAGGATGTCTTTTGCATGCCCAAAATATTTTTGAGAATTTCAGTGGTCTAGGATGCGGGTTAATGCCCCTTTCAGGCTGCAAATGTTTTTGGGACATTCAGAGCTCTCTGACACAGTTTTTGGGCCAACAACATTTTCTGGACTTAAGGGGGTCTAGGATGTCTGTAAACCCCTTTTTTGGGCATCCAAAGTTTTCAACCTTTTTGCAGGCCTAAAATGCATTTTAAGGCCTTTTTTGGGCTGCTAACATATTCAGAACTTTCAGGGGTGTAGGATGCATTTTTTCTTTCGTGCTCAAAATATTTTTGAGAATTTCAGTGGTCTAGGATGCGGGTTAATGCCCCTTTCAAGCTGCAAGTGTTTTTGGGACATTCAGAGCTCTCTGACACAGTTTTTGGGACACCAACATTTTCTGGACTTTAGGGGGTCTAGGATGCCTGTAAACCCCTTTCTTGGGCCTCCAAAGTTTTCAACCTTTTTGCAGGCCTAAGATGCATTTTAAAGCATTTTTTGCCTGCTAACATATTCTGAACGTCCAGGGGTATAGGATGCATTTTATTTGCCCAATATATTTTTGGGAATTTCAGTGGTCTAGGATGCGGGTTAATGCCCCTTTCAGGCTGCAAATGTTTTTGGGACATTCAGAGCTCTCTGACACAGTTTTTGGGCCACCAACATTTTCTGGACTTTAGGGGGTCTAGGATGTCTGTAAACCCCTTTTTTGGGCCTCCAAAGTTTTCAACCTTTTTGCAGGCCTAAGTTGCATTTTAAGGCCTTTTTTTGGGCTGCTATCATATTCTGAACTTTCAGGGGTGTAGGATGCCTTTTTCGTGCCCAAAATATTTTTGAGAATTTCAGTGGTCTAGGATGCGGGTTAATGCTCTTTCAGGCTGCAAATGTTTTTGGGACATTCAGAGCTCTCTGACACAGTTTTTGGGCCACCAACATTTTCTGGACTTTAGGGGGTCTAGGATGTCCGCAAACCCCTTTTTTGGGCCTCCAAAGTGTTCAACCTTTTTGCAGGCCTAAGATGCATTTTAAGGCCCTTTTTGGGCTGCTAACATATACTGAACTTTCAGGGGTGTGGGATGCATTTTTCGTGCCCAATATATTTTTGGGAATTTCAGTGGTCTAGGGTGCGGGTTAATGCCCCTTTCAAGCTGCAAATGTTTTTGGGACATTCAGAGCTCTTTGACAGTTTTTGGGCCACCAACATTTTCTGGACTTTAGGGGGTCTAGGATGCCTGTAAACCCCTTTTTTGGGAATCCAAAGTTTTCAACCTTTTTGCAGGCCTAAGATGCATTTTAAGGCCTTTTTCTGGGGCTGCTATCATATTCTGAACGTTCAGGGGTGTAGGATGCATTTTCCGTGCCCAATATATTTTTGGGAAATTCACTGGTCTAGGATGCGGGTTAATGCCCCTTTCAGGCTGCAAATGTTTTTGGGACATTCACAGCTCTCTGACACAGTTGTTGGGCCACCAACATCTTCTGGACTTTAGGGGGTCTAGGATGCCTCTAAACCCCTTTCTTGGGCCTCCAAAGTTTTCAACCTTTTTGCAGGCCTAAAATGCATTTTAAGCCCTTTTTTGCCTGCTAACATATACTGAACTTTCATGGGTGTAGGATGCATTTTCTGTGCCCAATGTATTTTTGGGAATTTCAGTGGTCTAGGGTGCGGGTTAATGCCCATTTCAAGCTGCAAATGTTTTTGGGTCATTCAGAGCTCTCTGACAGTTTTTGGGCCATCAACATTTTCTGGACTTTAGGGGGTCTAGGATGTCTGCAAACCCCTTTTTTGGGCATGCAAAGTTTTCAACCTTTTTGCAGGCCTAAAATGCATTTTAAAGCCTTTTTTTGGCTGCTAACATATTCTGAACTTTCAGGGGTGTAGGATGCATTTTTTATTCGTGCCAAATATATTTTTGGAAATTTCAGTGGTCTAGGGTGCGGGTTAATGCCCCTTTCAAGCTGCAAATGTTTTTGGGTCATTCAGAGCTCTCTGACACAGTTTTTGGGCCATCAACATTTTCTGGACTTTAGGGGGTCTAGGATGTCTGTAAACCCCTTTTTTGGGCCTCCAAACTTTTCAACCTTTTTGCAGGCCTAAGCTGCATTTTAAGGCCTTTTTTGGGTTGCTAACATATACTGAACTTTCAGGGGTGTAGGATTCATTTTACGTGCCCGATATATTTTTGGGATTTTCTATGGTCTAGGATGCGGGTTAATGCCCCTTTCAGGCTGCAAATGTTTTTGGGACATTCAAAGCTCTCTGACACAGTTTTTGGGCCACCAACATTTTCTGGACTTTAGGGGGTCTAGGATGTCTGCATCCCCTTTTTTGGGCCTCCAAACTTTTAAACCTTTTTGCAGGCCTAAGATGCATTTTAAGGCCTTTTTTGGGCTGCTAACATATTCTGATCTTTCAGGGGTGTTGGATGCATTTTTTTTCGTGCCCAATATATTTTTGGGAATTTCAGTGGTCTAGGGTGCGGGTTAATGCCCCTTTCAGGCTGCAAATGTTTTTGGGACATTCAGAGCTCTCTGACACAGATGTTGGGCCACCAACATTTTCTGGACTTTAGGGGGTCTAGGATGTCTGTAAACCCCTTTTTTGGGCATCCAAAGTTTTCAACCTTTTTGCCGGCCTAAGATGCATTTTAAGGCCTTTTTTGCCTGCTAACATATTCTGAACGTCCAGGGGTGCAGGATGCATTTTCCGTGCCCAAAATATTTTTGAGAATTTCAGTGGTCTAGGATGCGGGTTAATGCCCCTTTCAGGCTGCAAATGTTTTTTGGGACATTCAGAGCTCTCTGACACAGTTTTTGGGCCACCAACATTTTCTGGACTTTAGGGGGTCTAGGATGTCTGTAAACCCCTTTTTTGGGCTTCCAAAGTTTTCAACCTTTTTGCAGGCCTAAGATGCATTTTAAGGCCTTTTTTGCCTGCTATCATATTGTGAACGTCCAGGGGTGTAGGATGCATTTTCCGTGCCCAAAATATTTTTGAGAATTTCAGTGGTCTAGGATGCGGGTTAATGCCCCTTTCAGGCTGCAAATGTTTGTTGGGACATTCAGAGCTCTCTGACACAGTTTTTAGGCCACCAACATTTTCTGGACTTTAGGGGGTCTAGGATGTCTGTAAACCCCTTTTTTGGGCCTCCAAAGTTTTCAACCTTTTTGCAGGCCTAAGATGCATTTTAAGGCATTTTTTGCCAACTAACATATTCTGAACGTTCAGGGGTGTAGGATGCATTTTCCGTGCCCAAAATATTTTTTAGAATTTCAGTGGTCTAGGATGCGGGTTAATGCCCCTTTCAGGCTGCAAATGTTTTTGGGAAATTCAGAGCTTTCTGACACAGTTTTTGGGCCACCAACATTTTCTGGACTTTAGGGGGTCTAGGATGCCTGTAAACCCCTTTCTTGGGCCTCCAAAGTTTTCAACCTTTTTGCAGGCCTAAAATGCATTTTAAGGCCTTTTTTGGGCTGCTAACATATACTGAACTTTCAGGGTTGTTGGATGAATTTTTTGTGGCCAATATATTTTTTGGAATTTCAGTGGTCTAGGGTGCGGGTTAATGCCCCTTTCAAGCTGCAAATGTTTTTGGGTCATTCAGAGCTCTCTGACAGTTTTTGGGCCACCAACATTTTCTGGACTTTAGGGGTCTAGGATGATTGTAAACCCCTTTTTTGGGCATCCAAAGTTTTCAACTTTTTTGCAGGCCTAAGATGCATTTTAAAGGCTTGTTTGCCTGCTAACATATTCTGAACTTTCAGGGGTGTAGGATGCATTTTTCGTGCCCAATATATTTTTGGGAATTTCAGCGGTCTAGGATGCGGGTTAATGCCCCTTTCAGGCTGCAAATGTTTTTGGGACATTCAGAGCTCTCTGACACAGTTTTTGGGCCACCAACATTTTCTGGACTTTAGGGGGTCTAGGATGTCTGTAAACCCCTTTTTTGGGCCTCCAAATTTTTCAACCTTTTTGCAGGCCTAAAATGCATTTTAAGGCCTTTTTTGGGCTGCTAACATATACTGAACTTTCCGGAGTGTAGGATGCATTTTTCGTGCCCAAAATCTTTTTGAGAATTTCAGTGGTCTAGGATGCAGGTTAATGCCCCTTTCAGGCTGCAAATGTTTTTGGGACATTCAGAGCTCTCCGACACAGTTTTTGGGCCACCAACATTTTCTGGACTTTAGGGGTCTAGGATGATTGTAAACCCCTTTTTTGGGCATCCAAAGTTTTCAACTTTTTTGCAGGCCTAAGATGCATTTTAAAGGCTTGTTTGCCTGCTAACATATTCTGAACTTTCAGGGGTGTAGGATGCATTTTTCGTGGCCAATATATTTTTGGGAATTTCAGCGGTCTAGGATGCGGGTTAATGCCCCTTTCAGGCTGCAAATGTTTTTGGGACATTCAGAGCTCTCTGACACAGTTTTTGGGCCACCAACATTTTCTGGACTTTAGGGGGTCTAGGATGTCTGTAAACCCCTTTTTTGGGCCTCCAAAGTTTTCAACATTTTGCAGGCCTAAGAAGCATGTTAAGGCCTTTTTTGGGCTGCTAACATATACTGAACTTTCAGGGTTGTTGGATGAATTTTTTGTGGCCAATATATTTTTGGGAATTTCAGTGGTCTAGGGTGCGGGTTAATGCCCCTTTCAAGCTGCAAATGTTTTTGGGTCATTCAGAGCTCTCTAACAGTTTTTGGGCCACCAACATTTTCTGGACTTTAGGGGTCTAGGATGCCTGTAAACCCCTTTTTTGGGCATCCAAAGTTTTCAACCTTTTTGCAGGCCAAAGATGCATTTTAAGGCCTTTTTTGGGCTACTAACATATTCTGAACTTTCAGGGGTGTAGGATGCATTTTTCGTGCCCAAAATATTTTTGAGAATTTCAGTGGTCTAGGATGCGGGTTAAAGCCCCTTTCAAGCTGCAAGTGTTTTTGGGACATTCAGAGCTCTCTGACACAGTTGTTGGGCCACCAACATTTTCTGGACTTTAGGGGGTCTAGGATGTCTGTAAACCCCTTTTCTGGGCCTCCAAAGTTTTCAACCTTTTTGCAGGCCTAAGGTGCATTTTAAGGCCTTTTTTGGGTTGCTAACATATACTGAACTTTCAGGGGTGTAGGATGCATTTTTCGGGCCCAATATATTTTTGGGAATTTCAGTGGTCTAGGGTGCGGGTTAATGCCCATTTCAAGCTGCAAATGTTTTTGGGTCATTCAGAGCTCTCTGACAGTTGTTGGGCCACCAACTTTTTGTGGACTTTAGGGGGTCTAGGATGTCTGTAAACCCCTTTTTTGGGCCTCCAAAGTTTTCAACCTTTTTGCAGGCCTAAGATGCATTTTAAGGCCTTTTTTTGGGGCTATCATATACTGAACTTTCAGGGGTGTAGGATGCATTTTCTGTGCCCAATATATTTTTGGGAATTTCAGTAGTCTAGGGTGCGGGTTAATGCCCATTTCAAGCTGCAAATGTTTTTGGGTCATTCAGAGCTCTCTGACAGTTTTTGGGCCATCAACATTTTCTGGACTTTAGGGGGTCTAGGATGTCTGTAAACCCCTTTTTTGGGCCTCCAAAGTTTTCAACCTTTTTGCAGGCCTAAGTTGCTTTTTAAGGCCTTTTTTTGGGCTGCTATCATATTCTGAACTTTCAGGGGTGTAGGATGCCTTTTTCATGCCCAAAATATTTTTCAGAATTTTAGTGGTCTAGGATGCGGGTTAATGCCCCTTTCAGGCTGCAAATGTTTTTGGGACATTCAGAGCTCTCTGACACAGTTTTTGGGCCAACAACATTTTCTGGACTTTAGGGGGTCTAGGATGTCTGTAAACCCCTTTTTTGGGCATCCAAAGTTTTCAAAGTTGTTGCAGGCCTAAGATGCCTTTTAAGGCCTTTTTTGGGCTACTAACATATTCTGAACTTTCAGGGGTGTACGATGCATTTTTCGTGCCCAAAATATTGTTGAGAATTTCAGTGGTCTAGGGTGCGGGTTAATGCCCCTTTCAAGATGCAAATGTTTTTGGGACATTCAGAGCTCTCTGACACAGTTTTTGGGCCACCAAAATTTTCTGGACTTTAGGGGGTCTAGGATGTTTGTAAACCCCTTTTTTGGGCCTCCAAAGTTTTCAACCTTTTTGCAGGCCTAAGATGCATTTTAAGGCCTTTCTTTGGGCTGCTATCATATTTTGAACTTTCAGGGGTGTAGGATGCCTTTTTCGTGCCCAAAATATTTTTGAGAATTTCAGTGGTCTAGGATGCGGGGTTAATGCCCCTTTCAGGCTGCAAATGTTTTTGGGCCATTCAGAGCTCTCTGACACAGTTTTTGGGCCAACAACATTTTCTGGACTTTAGGGGGTCTAGGATGTCTGTAAACCCCTTTTTTGGGCCTCCAATTTGTCAACCTTTTTGCAGGCCTAAAATGCATTTTCAGGCCTTTTTTGCCTGCTAACATATTTTGAACGTTCAGGGGTGCAGGATGCATTTTCCGTGCCCAAAATAATTTTGGGAAATTCACTGGTCTAGGATGCGGGTTAATGCCCCTTTCAGGCTGCAAATGTTTTTGGGACATTCAGAGCTCTCGGACGCAGTTTTTGGGCCACCAACATTTTCTGGACTTTAGGGGGTCTAGGATGCCTGTAAACCCCTTTCTTGGGCCTCCAAAGTTTTCAACCTTTTTGCAGGCCTAAGATGCATTTTAAGGCCTTTTTTGCCTGCTATCATATACTGAACTTTCAGGGGTGTAGGATGCATTTTCTGTGCCCAATGTATTTTTGGGAATTTCAGTGGTCTAGGGTGCGGGTTAATGCCCATTTGAAGCTGCAAATGTTTTTGGGTCATTCAGAGCTCTCTGACAGTTTTTGGGCCATCAACATTTTCTGGACTTTAGGGGGTCTAGGATGTCTGTAAACCCCTTTTTTGGGCCTCCAAAGTTTTCAACCTTTTTGCAGGCCTAAGATGCATTTTAAGGCCTTTTTTTGGGGCTATCATATTCTGAACTTTCAGGGGTGTAGGATGCATTTTTCGTGCCCAAAATATTTTTGAGAATTTCAGTGGTCTAGGAGGCAGGTTAATGCCCATTTCAAGCTGCAAATGTTTTTAGGTCATTCAGAGCTCTCTGACAGTTGTTGGGCCACCAGCATTTTGTGGACTTTAGGGGGTCTAGGATGTCTGTAAACCCATTTTTTGGGCCTCCAAAGTTTTCAACCTTTTTGCAGGCCTAAGATGCATTTTAAGGCCTTTTTTTGGGCTGCTATCATATTCTGAACTTTCAGTGGTGTAGGATGCCTTTTTCGTGCCCAAAATATTTTTGAGAATTTCAGTTGTCTAGGATGCGGGTTAATGCCCCTTTCAGGCTGGAAATGTTTTTGGGACATTCAGAGCTCTCTGACACAGTTTTTGGGCCAACAACATTTTCTGGACTTTAGGGGGTCTAGGATGTCTGTAAAGCCCTTTTTTGGGCCTCCAAAGTTTTCAACCTTTTTGCAGGCCTAAGATGCATTTAAAAGCCTTTTTTGGGCTGCTAACATATTCTGAACTTTCAGGGGTGTAGGATGCATTTTTCGTGCCCAAAATCTTTTTGAGAATTTCAGTGGTCTAGGATGCGGGTTAATGCCCCTTTCAGGCTGCAAATGTTTTTGGGACATTCAGAGCTCTCCGACACAGTTTTTGGGCCACCAACATTTTCTGGACTTTAGGGGTCTAGGATGATTGTAAACCCCTTTTTTGGGCATCCAAAGTTTTCAACTTTTTTGCAGGCCTAAGATGCATTTTAAAGGCTTGTTTGCCTGCTAACATATTCTGAACTTTCAGGGGTGTAGGATGCATTTTTCGTGGCCAATATATTTTTGGGAATTTCAGCGGTCTAGGATGCGGGTTAATGCCCCTTTCAGGCTGCAAATGTTTTTGGGACATTCAGAGCTCTCTGACACAGTTTTTGGGCCACCAACATTTTCTGGACTTTAGGGGGTCTAGGATGTCTGTAAACCCCTTTTTTGGGCCTCCAAAGTTTTCAACATTTTGCAGGCCTAAGAAGCATTTTAAGGCCTTTTTTGGGCTGCTAACATATACTGAACTTTCAGGGTTGTTGGATGAATTTTTTGTGGCCAATATATTTTTGGGAATTTCAGTGGTCTAGGGTGCGGGTTAATGCCCCTTTCAAGCTGCAAATGTTTTTGGGTCATTCAGAGCTCTCTAACAGTTTTTGGGCCACCAACATTTTCTGGACTTTAGGGGTCTAGGATGCCTGTAAACCCCTTTTTTGGGCATCCAAAGTTTTCAACCTTTTTGCAGGCCAAAGATGCATTTTAAGGCCTTTTTTGGGCTACTAACATATTCTGAACTTTCAGGGGTGTAGGATGCATTTTTCGTGCCCAAAATATTTTTGAGAATTTCAGTGGTCTAGGATGCGGGTTAAAGCCCCTTTCAAGCTGCAAGTGTTTTTGGGACATTCAGAGCTCTCTGACACAGTTGTTGGGCCACCAACATTTTCTGGACTTTAGGGGGTCTAGGATGTCTGTAAACCCCTTTTCTGGGCCTCCAAAGTTTTCAACCTTTTTGCAGGCCTAAGATGCATTTAAAAGCCTTTTTTGGGCTGCTAACATATTCTGAACTTTCAGGGGTGTAGGATGCATTTTTCGTGCCCAAAATCTTTTTGAGAATTTCAGTGGTCTAGGATGCGGGTTAATGCCCCTTTCAGGCTGCAAATGTTTTTGGGACATTCAGAGCTCTCCGACACAGTTTTTGGGCCACCAACATTTTCTGGACTTTAGGGGTCTAGGATGATTGTAAACCCCTTTTTTGGGCATCCAAAGTTTTCAACTTTTTTGCAGGCCTAAGATGCATTTTAAAGGCTTGTTTGCCTGCTAACATATTCTGAACTTTCAGGGGTGTAGGATGCATTTTTCGTGGCCAATATATTTTTGGGAATTTCAGCGGTCTAGGATGCGGGTTAATGCCCCTTTCAGGCTGCAAATGTTTTTGGGACATTCAGAGCTCTCTGACACAGTTTTTGGGCCACCAACATTTTCTGGACTTTAGGGGGTCTAGGATGTCTGTAAACCCCTTTTTTGGGCCTCCAAAGTTTTCAACATTTTGCAGGCCTAAGAAGCATTTTAAGGCCTTTTTTGGGCTGCTAACATATACTGAACTTTCAGGGTTGTTGGATGAATTTTTTGTGGCCAATATATTTTTGGGAATTTCAGTGGTCTAGGGTGCGGGTTAATGCCCCTTTCAAGCTGCAAATGTTTTTGGGTCATTCAGAGCTCTCTAACAGTTTTTGGGCCACCAACATTTTCTGGACTTTAGGGGTCTAGGATGCCTGTAAACCCCTTTTTTGGGCATCCAAAGTTTTCAACCTTTTTGCAGGCCAAAGATGCATTTTAAGGCCTTTTTTGGGCTACTAACATATTCTGAACTTTCAGGGGTGTAGGATGCATTTTTCGTGCCCAAAATATTTTTGAGAATTTCAGTGGTCTAGGATGCGGGTTAAAGCCCCTTTCAAGCTGCAAGTGTTTTTGGGACATTCAGAGCTCTCTGACACAGTTGTTGGGCCACCAACATTTTCTGGACTTTAGGGGGTCTAGGATGTCTGTAAACCCCTTTTCTGGGCCTCCAAAGTTTTCAACCTTTTTGCAGGCCTAAGGTGCATTTTAAGGCCTTTTTTGGGTTGCTAACATATACTGAACTTTCAGGGGTGTAGGATGCATTTTTCGGGCCCAATATATTTTTGGGAATTTCAGTGGTCTAGGGTGCGGGTTAATGCCCATTTCAAGCTGCAAATGTTTTTGGGTCATTCAGAGCTCTCTGACAGTTTTTGGGCCATCAACATTTTCTGGACTTTAGGGGGTCTAGGATGTCTGTAAACCCCTTTTTTGGGCCTCCAAAGTTTTCAACCTTTTTGCAGGCCTAAGTTGCTTTTTAAGGCCTTTTTTTGGGCTGCTATCATATTCTGAACTTTCAGGGGTGTAGGATGCCTTTTTCATGCCCAAAATATTTTTCAGAATTTCAGTAGTCTAGGATGCGGGTTAATGCCCCTTTCAGGCTGCAAATGTTTTTGGGACATTCAGAGCTCTCTGACACAGTTTTTGGGCCAACAACATTTTCTGGACTTTAGGGGGTCTAGGATGTCTGTAAACCCCTTTTTTGGGCCTCCAAAGTTTTCAAAGTTGTTGCAGGCCTAAGATGCCTTTTAAGGCCTTTTTTGGGCTACTAACATATTCTGAACTTTCAGGGGTGTAGGATGCATTTTTCGTGCCCAAAATATTGTTGAGAATTTCAGTGGTCTAGGGTGCGGGTTAATGCCCCTTTCAAGATGCAAATGTTTTTGGGACATTCAGAGCTCTCTGACACAGTTTTTGGGCCACCAAAATTTTCTGGACTTTAGGGGGTCTAGGATGTTTGTAAACCCCTTTTTTGGGCCTCCAAAGTTTTCAACCTTTTTGCAGGCCTAAGATGCATTTTAAGGCCTTTTTTTGGGCTGCTATCATATTCTGAACTTTCAGGGGTGTAGGATGCCTTTTTCGTGCACAAAATATTTTTGAGAATTTCAGTGGTCTAGGATGCGGGGTTAATGCCCCTTTCAGGCTGCAAATGTTTTTGGGCCATTCAGAGCTCTCTGACACAGTTTTTGGGCCAACAACATTTTCTGGACTTTAGGGGGTCTAGGATGTCTGTAAACCCCTTTTTTGGGCCTCCAATTTTTCAACCTTTTTGCAGGCCTAAGATGCATTTTAAGGCCTTTTTTTGGGGCTATCATATACTGAACTTTCAGGGGTGTAGGATGCATTTTCTGTGCCCAATATATTTTTGGGAATTTCAGTAGTCTAGGGTGCGGGTTAATGCCCATTTCAAGCTGCAAATGTTTTTGGGTCATTCAGAGCTCTCTGACAGTTTTTGGGCCATCAACATTTTCTGGACTTTAGGGGGTCTAGGATGTCTGTAAACCCCTTTTTTGGGCCTCCAAAGTTTTCAACCTTTTTGCAGGCCTAAGTTGCTTTTTAAGGCCTTTTTTTGGGCTGCTATCATATTCTGAACTTTCAGGGGTGTAGGATGCCTTTTTCATGCCCAAAATATTTTTCAGAATTTCAGTAGTCTAGGATGCGGGTTAATGCCCCTTTCAGGCTGCAAATGTTTTTGGGACATTCAGAGCTCTCTGACACAGTTTTTGGGCCAACAACATTTTCTGGACTTTAGGGGGTCTAGGATGTCTGTAAACCCCTTTTTTGGGCCTCCAAAGTTTTCAAAGTTGTTGCAGGCCTAAGATGCCTTTTAAGGCCTTTTTTGGGCTACTAACATATTCTGAACTTTCAGGGGTGTAGGATGCATTTTTCGTGCCCAAAATATTGTTGAGAATTTCAGTGGTCTAGGGTGCGGGTTAATGCCCCTTTCAAGATGCAAATGTTTTTGGGACATTCAGAGCTCTCTGACACAGTTTTTGGGCCACCAAAATTTTCTGGACTTTAGGGGGTCTAGGATGTTTGTAAACCCCTTTTTTGGGCCTCCAAAGTTTTCAACCTTTTTGCAGGCCTAAGATGCATTTTAAGGCCTTTTTTTGGGCTGCTATCATATTCTGAACTTTCAGGGGTGTAGGATGCCTTTTTCGTGCACAAAATATTTTTGAGAATTTCAGTGGTCTAGGATGCGGGGTTAATGCCCCTTTCAGGCTGCAAATGTTTTTGGGCCATTCAGAGCTCTCTGACACAGTTTTTGGGCCAACAACATTTTCTGGACTTTAGGGGGTCTAGGATGTCTGTAAACCCCTTTTTTGGGCCTCCAATTTTTCAACCTTTTTGCAGGCCTAAGATGCATTTTAAGGCCTTTTTTGCCTGCTAACATATTTTGAACGTTCAGGGGTGCAGGATGCATTTTCCGTGCCCAAAATAATTTTGGGAAATTCACTGGTCTAGGATGCGGGTTAATGCCCCTTTCAGGCTGCAAATGTTTTTGGGACATTCAGAGCTCTCGGACGCAGTTTTTGGGCCACCAACATTTTCTGGACTTTAGGGGGTCTAGGATGCCTGTAAACCCCTTTCTTGGGCCTCCAAAGTTTTCAACCTTTTTGCAGGCCTAAGATGCATTTTAAGGCCTTTTTTGCCTGCTATCATATACTGAACTTTCAGGGGTGTAGGATGCATTTTCTGTGCCCAATGTATTTTTGGGAATTTCAGTGGTCTAGGGTGCGGGTTAATGCCCATTTGAAGCTGCAAATGTTTTTGGGTCATTCAGAGCTCTCTGACAGTTTTTGGGCCATCAACATTTTCTGGACTTTAGGGGGTCTAGGATGTCTGTAAACCCCTTTTTTGGGCCTCCAAAGTTTTCAACCTTTTTGCAGGCCTAAGATGCATTTTAAGGCCTTTTTTTGGGGCTATCATATTCTGAACTTTCAGGGGTGTAGGATGCATTTTTCGTGCCCAAAATATTTTTGAGAATTTCAGTGGTCTAGGAGGCAGGTTAATGCCCATTTCAAGCTGCAAATGTTTTTAGGTCATTCAGAGCTCTCTGACAGTTTTTGGGCCACCAGCATTTTGTGGACTTTAGGGGGTCTAGGATGTCTGTAAACCCATTTTTTGGGCCTCCAAAGTTTTCAACCTTTTTGCAGGCCTAAGATGCATTTTAAGGCCTTTTTTTGGGCTGCTATCATATTCTGAACTTTCAGCGGTGTAGGATGCCTTTTTCGTGCCCAAAATATTTTTGAGAATTTCAGTTGTCTAGGATGCGGGTTAATGCCCCTTTCAGGCTGGAAATGTTTTTGGGACATTCAGAGCTCTCTGACACAGTTTTTGGGCCAACAACATTTTCTGGACTTTAGGGGGTCTAGGATGTCTGTAAAGCCCTTTTTTGGGCCTCCAAAGTTTTCAACCTTTTTGCAGGCCTAAGATGCATTTAAAAGCCTTTTTTGGGCTGCTAACATATTCTGAACTTTCAGGGGTGTAGGATGCATTTTTCGTGCCCAAAATCTTTTTGAGAATTTCAGTGGTCTAGGATGCGGGTTAATGCCCCTTTCAGGCTGCAAATGTTTTTGGGACATTCAGAGCTCTCCGACACAGTTTTTGGGCCACCAACATTTTCTGGACTTTAGGGGTCTAGGATGATTGTAAACCCCTTTTTTGGGCATCCAAAGTTTTCAACTTTTTTGCAGGCCTAAGATGCATTTTAAAGGCTTGTTTGCCTGCTAACATATTCTGAACTTTCAGGGGTGTAGGATGCATTTTTCGTGGCCAATATATTTTTGGGAATTTCAGCGGTCTAGGATGCGGGTTAATGCCCCTTTCAGGCTGCAAATGTTTTTGGGACATTCAGAGCTCTCTGACACAGTTTTTGGGCCACCAACATTTTCTGGACTTTAGGGGGTCTAGGATGTCTGTAAACCCCTTTTTTGGGCCTCCAAAGTTTTCAACATTTTGCAGGCCTAAGAAGCATTTTAAGGCCTTTTTTGGGCTGCTAACATATACTGAACTTTCAGGGTTGTTGGATGAATTTTTTGTGGCCAATATATTTTTGGGAATTTCAGTGGTCTAGGGTGCGGGTTAATGCCCCTTTCAAGCTGCAAATGTTTTTGGGTCATTCAGAGCTCTCTAACAGTTTTTGGGCCACCAACATTTTCTGGACTTTAGGGGTCTAGGATGCCTGTAAACCCCTTTTTTGGGCATCCAAAGTTTTCAACCTTTTTGCAGGCCAAAGATGCATTTTAAGGCCTTTTTTGGGCTACTAACATATTCTGAACTTTCAGGGGTGTAGGATGCATTTTTCGTGCCCAAAATATTTTTGAGAATTTCAGTGGTCTAGGATGCGGGTTAAAGCCCCTTTCAAGCTGCAAGTGTTTTTGGGACATTCAGAGCTCTCTGACACAGTTGTTGGGCCACCAACATTTTCTGGACTTTAGGGGGTCTAGGATGTCTGTAAACCCCTTTTCTGGGCCTCCAAAGTTTTCAACCTTTTTGCAGGCCTAAGGTGCATTTTAAGGCCTTTTTTGGGTTGCTAACATATACTGAACTTTCAGGGGTGTAGGATGCATTTTTCGGGCCCAATATATTTTTGGGAATTTCAGTGGTCTAGGGTGCGGGTTAATGCCCATTTCAAGCTGCAAATGTTTTTGGGTCATTCAGAGCTCTCTGACAGTTGTTGGGCCACCAACATTTTGTGGACTTTAGGGGGTCTAGGAGGTCTGTAAACCCCTTTTTTGGGCCTCCAAAGTTTTCAACCTTTTTGCAGGCCTAAGATGCATTTTAAGGCCTTTTTTTGGGGCTATCATATACTGAACTTTCAGGGGTGTAGGATGCATTTTCTGTGCCCAATATATTTTTGGGAATTTCAGTAGTCTAGGGTGCGGGTTAATGCCCATTTCAAGCTGCAAATGTTTTTGGGTCATTCAGAGCTCTCTGACAGTTTTTGGGCCATCAACATTTTCTGGACTTTAGGGGGTCTAGGATGTCTGTAAACCCCTTTTTTGGGCCTCCAAAGTTTTCAACCTTTTTGCAGGCCTAAGTTGCTTTTTAAGGCCTTTTTTTGGGCTGCTATCATATTCTGAACTTTCAGGGGTGTAGGATGCCTTTTTCATGCCCAAAATATTTTTCAGAATTTCAGTAGTCTAGGATGCGGGTTAATGCCCCTTTCAGGCTGCAAATGTTTTTGGGACATTCAGAGCTCTCTGACACAGTTTTTGGGCCAACAACATTTTCTGGACTTTAGGGGGTCTAGGATGTCTGTAAACCCCTTTTTTGGGCCTCCAAAGTTTTCAAAGTTGTTGCAGGCCTAAGATGCCTTTTAAGGCCTTTTTTGGGCTACTAACATATTCTGAACTTTCAGGGGTGTAGGATGCATTTTTCGTGCCCAAAATATTGTTGAGAATTTCAGTGGTCTAGGGTGCGGGTTAATGCCCCTTTCAAGATGCAAATGTTTTTGGGACATTCAGAGCTCTCTGACACAGTTTTTGGGCCACCAAAATTTTCTGGACTTTAGGGGGTCTAGGATGTTTGTAAACCCCTTTTTTGGGCCTCCAAAGTTTTCAACCTTTTTGCAGGCCTAAGATGCATTTTAAGGCCTTTTTTTGGGCTGCTATCATATTCTGAACTATCAGGGGTGTAGGATGCCTTTTTCGTGCACAAAATATTTTTGAGAATTTCAGTGGTCTAGGATGCGGGGTTAATGCCCCTTTCAGGCTGCAAATGTTTTTGGGCCATTCAGAGCTCTCTGACACAGTTTTTGGGCCAACAACATTTTCTGGACTTTAGGGGGTCTAGGATGTCTGTAAACCCCTTTTTTGGGCCTCCAATTTTTCAACCTTTTTGCAGGCCTAAGATGCATTTTAAGGCCTTTTTTGCCTGCTAACATATTTTGAATGTTCAGGGGTGCAGGATGCATTTTCCGTGCCCAAAATAATTTTGGGAAATTCACTGGTCTAGGATGCGGGTTAATGCCCCTTTCAGGCTGCAAATGTTTTTAGGACATTCAGAGCTCTCGGACGCAGTTTTTGGGCCACCAACATTTTCTGGACTTTAGGGGGTCTAGGATGCCTGTAAACCCCTTTCTTGGGCCTCCAAAGTTTTCAACCTTTTTGCAGGCCTAAGATGCATTTTAAGGCCTTTTTTGCCTGCTAACATACTGAACTTTCAGGGGTGTAGGATGCATTTTCTGTGCCCAATGTATTTTTGGGAATTTCAGTGTGTCTAGGGTGCGGGTTAATGCCCATTTGAAGCTGCAAATGTTTTTGGGTCATTCAGAGCTCTGTGACAGTTTTTGGGCCATCAACATTTTCTGGACTTTAGGAGGTCTAGGATGTCTGTAAACCCCTTTTTTGGGCCTCCAAAGTTTTCAACCTTTTTGCAGGCCTAAGATGCATTTTAAGGCCTTTTTTTGGGGCTATCATATTCTGAACTTTCAGGGGTGTAGGATGCATTTTTCGTGCCCAAAATATTTTTGAGAATTTCAGTGGTCTAGGAGGCAGGTTAATGCCCATTTCAAGCTGCAAATGTTTTTAGGTCATTCAGAGCTCTCTGACAGTTGTTGGGCCACCAGCATTTTGTGGACTTTAGGGGGTCTAGGATGTCTGTAAACCCATTTTTTGGGCCTCCAAAGTTTTCAACCTTTTTGCAGGCCTAAGATGCATTTTAAGGCCTTTTTTTGGGCTGCTATCATATTCTGAACTTTCAGCGGTGTAGGATGCCTTTTTCGTGCCCAAAATATTTTTGAGAATTTCAGTTGTCTGGGATGCGGGTTAATGCCCCTTTCAGGCTGGAAATGTTTTTGGGACATTCAGAGCTCTCTGACACAGTTTTTGGGCCAACAACATTTTCTGGACTTTAGGGGGTCTAGGATGTCTGTAAAGCCCTTTTTTGGGCCTCCAAAGTTTTCAACCTTTTTGCAGGCCTAAGATGCATTTAAAAGCCTTTTTTGGGCTGCTAACATATTCTGAACTTTCAGGGGTGTAGGATGCATTTTTCGTGCCCAAAATATTTTTGAGAATTTCAGTGGTCTAGGATGCGGGTTAATGCCCCTTTCAGGCTGCAAATGTTTTTGGGACATTCAGAGCTCTCCGACACAGTTTTTGGGCCACCAACATTTTCTGGACTTAAGGGGGTCTAGGATGTCTGCAAACCCCTTTTTTGGGCATGCAAAGTTTTCAACCTTTTTGCAGGCCTAAAATGCATTTTAAGGCCTTTTTATGGCTGCTAACATATTCTGAACTTTCAGGAGTGTAGGATGCATTTTTTATTCGTGCCCAATATATTTTTGGAAATTTCAGTGGTCTAGGGTGCGGGTTAATGCCCATTTCAAGCTGCAAATGTTTTTGGGTCATTCAGAGCTCTCTGACAGTTTTTGGGCCATCAACATTTTCTGGACTTTAGGGGGTCTAGGATGTCTGTAAACCCCTTTTTTGGGCCTCCAAAGTTTTCAACCTTTTTGCAGGCCTAAGTTGCTTTTTAAGGCCTTTTTTTGGGCTGCTATCATATTCTGAACTTTCAGGGGTGTAGGATGCCTTTTTCATGCCCAAAATATTTTTCAGAATTTCAGTGGTCTAGGATGCGGCTTAATGCCCCTTTCAGGCTGCAAATGTTTTTGGGACATTCAGAGCTCTCTGACACAGTTTTTGGGCCAACAACATTTTCTGGACTTTAGGGGGTCTAGGATGTCTGTAAACCCCTTTTTTGGGCCTCCAAAGTTTTCAAAGTTGTTGCAGGCCTAAGATGCCTTTTAAGGCCTTTTTTGGGCTACTAACATATTCTGAACTTTCAGGGGTGTAGGATGCATTTTTCGTGCCCAAAATATTGTTGAGAATTTCAGTGGTCTAGGGTGCGGGTTAATGCCCCTTTCAAGATGCAAATGTTTTTGGGACATTCAGAGCTCTCTGACACAGTTTTTGGGCCACCAAAATTTTCTGGACTTTAGGGGGTCTAGGATGTTTGTAAACCCCTTTTTTGGGCCTCCAAAGTTTTCAACCTTTTTGCAGGCCTAAGATGCATTTTAAGGCCTTTTTTTGGGCTGCTATCATATTCTGAACTTTCAGGGGTGTAGGATGCCTTTTTCGTGCCCAAAATATTTTTGAGAATTTCAGTGGTCTAGGATGCGGGGTTAATGCCCCTTTCAGGCTGCAAATGTTTTTGGGCCATTCAGAGCTCTCTGACACAGTTTTTGGGCCAACAACATTTTCTGGACTTTAGGGGGTCTAGGATGTCTGTAAACCCCTTTTTTGGGCCTCCAATTTTTCAACCTTTTTGCAGGCCTAAGATGTATTTTAAGGCCTTTTTTGCCTGCTAACATATTTTGAACGTTCAGGGGTGCAGGATGCATTTTCCGTGCCCAAAATAATTTTGGGAAATTCACTGGTCTAGGATGCGGGTTAATGCCCCTTTCAGGCTGCAAATGTTTTTGGGACATTCAGAGCTCTCGGACGCAGTTTTTGGGCCACCAACATTTTCTGGACTTTAGGGGGTCTAGGATGCCTGTAAACCCCTTTCTTGGGCCTCCAAAGTTTTCAACCTTTTTGCAGGCCTAAGATGCATTTTAAGGCCTTTTTTGCCTGCTAACATATACTGAACTTTCAGGGGTGTAGGATGCATTTTCTGTGCCCAATGTATTTTTGGGAATTTCAGTGGTCTAGGGTGCGGGTTAATGCCCATTTCAAGCTGCAAATGTTTTTGGGTCATTCAGAGCTCTGTGACAGTTTTTGGGCCATCAACATTTTCTGGACTTTAGGAGGTCTAGGATGTCTGTAAACCCCTTTTTTGGGCCTCCAAAGTTTTCAACCTTTTTGCAGGCCTAAGATGCATTTTAAGGCCTTTTTTTGGGGCTATCATATACTGAACTTTCAGGGGTGTAGGATGCATTTTCTGTGCCCAATATATTTTTGGGAATTTCAGTGGTCTAGGGTGCGGGTTAATGCCCATTTCAAGCTGCAAATGTTTTTGGGTCATTCAGAGCTCTGTGACAGTTTTTGGGCCATCAACATTTTCTGGACTTTAGGAGGTCTAGGATGTCTGTAAACCCCTTTTTTGGGCCTCCAAAGTTTTCAACCTTTTTGCAGGCCTAAGATGCATTTTAAGGCCTTTTTTTGGGGCTATCATATTCTGAACTTTCAGGGGTGTAGGATGCATTTTTCGTGCCCAAAATATTTTTGAGAATTTCAGTGGTCTAGGAGGCAGGTTAATGCCCATTTCAAGCTGCAAATGTTTTTAGGTCATTCAGAGCTCTCCGACAGTTGTTGGGCCACCAGCATTTTGTGGACTTTAGGGGGTCTAGGATGTCTGTAAACCCATTTTTTGGGCCTCCAAAGTTTTCAACCTTTTTGCAGGCCTAAGATGCATTTTAAGGCCTTTTTTTGGGCTGCTATCATATTCTGAACTTTCAGCGTTGTAGGATGCCTTTTTCGTGCCCAAAATATTTTTGAGAATTTCAGTTGTCTAGGATGCGGGTTAATGCCCCTTTCAGGCTGGAAATGTTTTTGGGACATTCAGAGCTCTCTGACACAGTTTTTGGGCCAACAACATTTTCTGGACTTTAGGGGGTCTAGGATGTCTGTAAAGCCCTTTTTTGGGCCTCCAAAGTTTTCAACCTTTTTGCAGGCCTAAGATGCATTTAAAAGCCTTTTTTGGGCTGCTAACATATTCTGAACTTTCAGGGGTGTAGGATGCATTTTTCGTGCCCAAAATATTTTTGAGAATTTCAGTGGTCTAGGATGCGGGTTAATGCCCCTTTCAGGCTGCAAATGTTTTTGGGACATTCAGAGCTCTCTGACACAGTTTTTGGGCCACCAACATTTTCTGGACTTAAGGGGGTCTAGGATGTCTGCAAACCCCTTTTTTGGGCATGCAAAGTTTTCAACCTTTTTGCAGGCCTAAAATGCATTTTAAGGCCTTTTTATGGCTGCTAACATATTCTGAACTTTCAGGGGTGTAGGATGCATTTTTTATTCGTGCCCAATATATTTTTGGAAATTTCAGTGGTCTAGGGTGCGGGTTAATGCCCCTTTCAAGCTGCAAATGTTTTTGGGTCATTCAGAGCTCTCTGACACAGTTTTTGGGCCATCAACATTTTCTGGACTTTAGGGGGTCTAGGATGTCTGTAAACCCCTTTTTTGGGCCTCCAAAGTTTTCAACCTTTTTGCAGGCCTAAGCTGCATTTTAAGGCCTTTTTTGGGTTGCTAACATATTCTGAACTTTCAGGGATGTAGGATGCATTTTCCATGCCCAAAATATTTTTGGGAAATTCACTGGTCTAGGATGTGGGTTAATGCCCCTTTCAGGCTGCAAATGTTTTTGGGACATTCAGAGCTCTCTGACACAGTTTTTGGGCCACCAACATTTTCTGGACTTTAGTAGGGTGTCTAGGATGTCTGTAAACCCCTTTCTTGGGCCTCCAAAGTTTTCAACCTTTTTGCAGGCCTAAGATGCATTTTAAGGCCTTTTTTGCCTGCTAACATATTTTGAACGTTCAGGGGTGCAGGATGCATTTTCCGTGCCCAAAATAATTTTGGGAAATTCACTGGTCTAGGATGCGGGTTAATGCCCCTTTCAGGCTGCAAATGTTTTTGGGACACTCAGAGCTCTCGGACGCAGTTTTTGGGCCACCAACATTTTCTGGACTTTAGGGGGTCTAGGATGCCTGTAAACCCCTTTCTTGGGCCTCCAAAGTTTTCAACCTTTTTGCAGGCCTAAGATGCATTTTAAGGCCTTTTTTGCCTGCTAACATATACTGAACTTTCAGGGGTGTAGGATGCATTTTCTGTGCCCAATGTATTTTTGGGAATTTCAGTGGTCTAGGGTGCGGGTTAATGCCCATTTGAAGCTGCAAATGTTTTTGGGTCATTCAGAGCTCTCTGACAGTTTTTGGGCCATCAACATTTTCTGGACTTTAGGGGGTCTAGGATGTCTGTAAACCCCTTTTTTGGGCCTCCAAAGTTTTCAACCTTTTTGCAGGCCTAAGATGCATTTTAAGGCCTTTTTTGGGGCTATCATATACTGAACTTTCAGGGGTGTAGGATGCATTTTCTGTGCCCAATATATTTTTGGGAATTTCAGTGGTCTAGGGTGCGGGTTAATGCCCATTTCAAGCTGCAAATGTTTTTGGGTCATTCAGAGCTCTGTGACAGTTTTTGGGCCATCAACATTTTCTGGACTTTAGGAGGTCTAGGATGTCTGTAAACCCCTTTTTTGGGCCTCCAAAGTTTTCAACCTTTTTGCAGGCCTAAGATGCATTTTAAGGCCTTTTTTTGGGGCTATCATATTCTGAACTTTCAGGGGTGTAGGATGCATTTTTCGTGCCCAAAATATTTTTGAGAATTTCAGTGGTCTAGGAGGCAGGTTAATGCCCATTTCAAGCTGCAAATGTTTTTAGGTCATTCAGAGCTCTCTGACAGTTGTTGGGCCACCAGCATTTTGTGGACTTTAGGGGGTCTAGGATGTCTGTAAACCCCTTTTTTGGGCCTCCAAAGTTTTCAACCTTTTTGCAGGCCTAAGATGCATTTTAAGGCCTTTTTTTGGGCTGCTATCATATTCTGAACTTTCAGCGGTGTAGGATGCCTTTTTCGTGCCCAAAATATTTTTGAGAATTTCAGTTGTCTAGGATGCGGGTTAATGCCCCTTTCAGGCTGGAAATGTTTTTGGGACATTCAGAGCTCTCTGACACAGTTTTTGGGCCAACAACATTTTCTGGACTTTAGGGGGTCTAGGATGTCTGTAAAGCCCTTTTTTGGGCCTCCAAAGTTTTCAACCTTTTTGCAGGCCTAAGATGCATTTAAAAGCCTTTTTTGGGCTGCTAACATATTCTGAACTTTCAGGGGTGTAGGATGCATTTTTCGTGCCCAAAATATTTTTGAGAATTTCAGTGGTCTAGGATGCGGGTTAATGCCCCTTTCAGGCTGCAAATGTTTTTGGGACATTCAGAGCTCTCTGACACAGTTTTTGGGCCCCCAACATTTTCTGGACTTAAGGGGGTCTAGGATGTCTGCAAACCCCTTTTTTGGGCATGCAAAGTTTTCAACCTTTTTGCAGGCCTAAAATGCATTTTAAGGAATTTTTTGGGCTGCTAACATATTCTGAACTTTCAGGGGTGTAGGATGCCTTTTTCGTGCCCAATATATTTTTGGGAATTTCAGTGGTCTAGGATGCGGGTTAATGCCCCTTTCAAGCTGCAAGTGTTTTTGGGACATTCAGAGCTCTCTGACACAGTTTTTGGGACACCAACATTTTCTGGACTTTAGGGGGTCTAGGATGTCTGTAAACCCCTTTTTTGGGCCTCCAAAGTTTTCAACCTTTTTGCAGGCCTAAGTTGCATTTTAAGGTCTTTTTTTGGGCTGCTATCATATTCTGAACTTTCAGGGGTGTAGGATGCCTTTTTCATGCCCAAAATATTTTTGAGAATTTCAGTGGTCTAGGGTGCGGGTTAATGCCCCTTTCAAGATGCAAATGTTTTTGGGACATTCAGAGCTCTCTGACACAGTTTTTGGGCCAACAACATTTTCTGGACTTTAGGGGGTCTAGGATGTCTGTAAACCCCTTTTTTGGGCCTCCAAAGTTTTCAACCTTTTTGCAGGCCTAAGATGCATTTTAAGGCCTTTTTTTGGGCTGCTATCATATTCTGAACTTTCAGGGGTGTAGGATGCCTTTTTCGTGCCCAAAATATTTTTGAGAATTTCAGTGGTCTAGGATGTGGGGTTAATGCCCCTTTCAGGCTGCAAATGTTTTTGGGCCATTCAGAGCTCTCTGACACAGTTTTTGGGCCAACAACATTTTCTGGACTTTAGGGGGTCTAGGATTTCTGTAAACCCCTTTTTGGGCCTCCAATGTTTTCAACCTTTTTGCAGGCCTAAGGTGCATTTAAGGCCTTTTTTTGGCTGCTAACATATTCTGAACTTTCAGGGGTGTAGGATGCATTTTCTGTGCCCAATGTATTTTTGGGAATTTCAGTGGTCTAGGGTGCGGGTTAATGCCCATTTGAAGCTGCAAATGTTTTTGGGTCATTCAGAGCTCTCTGACAGTTTTTGGGCCACCAACATTTTCTGGACTTTAGGGGGTCTAGGATGTCTGTAAACCCCTTTTCTGGGCCTCCAAAGTTTTCAAACTTTTTGCAGGCCTAAGATGCATTTTAAGGCCTTTTTTGCCTGCTAACATATTCTGAACTTTCAGGGGTGTAGGATGCATTTTTCATGCCCAAAATATTTTTGAGAATTTCAGTGGTCTAGGATGCGGGTTAATGCCCCTTTCAGGCTGCAAATGTTTTTGGGACATTCAGAGCTCTCTGACACAGTTTTTGTGCCAACAACATTTTCTGGACTTTAGGGGGTCTAGGATGTCTGTAAACCCCTTTTTTGGGCCTCCAAAGTTGTCAATGTTTTTGCAGGCCTAAGATGCATTTTAAGGCATTTTTTGCCTGCTAAGATATTCTGAACGTCCAGGGGTATAGGATGCATTTTATGTGCCCAATATATTTTTGGGAATTTCAGTGGTCTAGGATGGGGGTTAATGCCCCTTTCAGGCTGCAAATGTTTTTGGGACATTCAGAGCTCTCTGGCACAGTTTATGGGCCACCAACATTTTCTGGACTTTAGGGGGTCTAGGATGTCTGTAAACCCCTTTTTTGGGCCTCCAAAGTTTTCAACCTTTTTGCAGGCCTAAGTTGCATTTTAAGGCCTTTTTTTGGGCTGCTATCATATTCTGAACTTTCAGGGGTGTAGGATGTCTTTTGCATGCCCAAAATATTTTTGATAATTTCAGTGGTCTAGGATGCGGGTTAATGCCCCTTTCAGGCTGCAAATGTTTTTGGGACATTCAGAGCTCTCTGACACAGTTTTTGGGCCAACAACATTTTCTGGACTTAAGGGGGTCTAGGATGTCTGTAAACCCCTTTTTTGGGCATCCAAAGTTTTCAACCTTTTTGCAGGCCTAAAATGCATTTTAAGGCCTTTTTTGGCCTGCTAACATATTCAGAACTTTCAGGGGTGTAGGATGCATTTTTTCTTTCGTGCTCAAAATATTTTTGAGAATTTCAGTGGTCTAGGATGCGGGTTAATGCCCCTTTCAAGCTGCAAGTGTTTTTGGGACATTCAGAGCTCTCTGACACAGTTTTTGGGACACCAACATTTTCTGGACTTTAGGGGGTCTAGGATGCCTGTAAACCCCTTTCTTGGGCCTCCAAAGTTTTCAACCTTTTTGCAGGCCTAAGATGCATTTTAAAGCATTTTTTGCCTGCTAACATATTCTGAACGTCCAGGGGTATAGGATGCATTTTATGTGCCCAATATAATTTTGGGAATTTCAGTGGTCTAGGATGCGGGTTAATGCCCCTTTCAGGCTGCAAATGTTTTTGGGACATTCAGAGCTCTCTGACACAGTTTTTGGGCCACCAACATTTTCTGGACTTTAGGGGGTCTAGGATGTCTGTAAACCCCTTTTTTGGGCCTCCAAAGTTTTCAACCTTTTTGCAGGCCTAAGTTGCATTTTAAGGCCTTTTTTTGGGCTGCTATCATATTCTGAACTCTCAGGGGTGTAGGATGCCTTTTTCGTGCCCAAAATATTTTTGAGAATTTCAGTGGTCTAGGATGCGGGTTAATGCTCTTTCAGGCTGCAAATGTTTTTGGGACATTCAGAGCTCTCTGACACAGTTTTTGGGCCACCAACATTTTCTGGACTTTAGGGGGTCTAGGATGTCTGTAAACCCCTTTTTTGGGCCTCCAATTTTTCAACCTTTTTGCAGGCCTAAGATGCATTTTAAGGCCTTTTTTGCCTGCTAACATATTTTGAATGTTCAGGGGTGCAGGATGCATTTTCCGTGCCCAAAATAATTTTGGGAAATTCACTGGTCTAGGATGCGGGTTAATGCCCCTTTCAGGCTGCAAATGTTTTTAGGACATTCAGAGCTCTCGGACGCAGTTTTTGGGCCACCAACATTTTCTGGACTTTAGGGGGTCTAGGATGCCTGTAAACCCCTTTCTTGGGCCTCCAAAGTTTTCAACCTTTTTGCAGGCCTAAGATGCATTTTAAGGCCTTTTTTGCCTGCTAACATACTGAACTTTCAGGGGTGTAGGATGCATTTTCTGTGCCCAATGTATTTCTGGGAATTTCAGTGTGTCTAGGGTGCGGGTTAATGCCCATTTGAAGCTGCAAATGTTTTTGGGTCATTCAGAGCTCTGTGACAGTTTTTGGGCCATCAACATTTTCTGGACTTTAGGAGGTCTAGGATGTCTGTAAACCCCTTTTTTGGGCCTCCAAAGTTTTCAACCTTTTTGCAGGCCTAAGATGCATTTTAAGGCCTTTTTTTGGGGCTATCATATTCTGAACTTTCAGGGGTGTAGGATGCATTTTTCGTGCCCAAAATATTTTTGAGAATTTCAGTGGTCTAGGAGGCAGGTTAATGCCCATTTCAAGCTGCAAATGTTTTTAGGTCATTCAGAGCTCTCTGACAGTTGTTGGGCCACCAGCATTTTGTGGACTTTAGGGGGTCTAGGATGTCTGTAAACCCATTTTTTGGGCCTCCAAAGTTTTCAACCTTTTTGCAGGCCTAAGATGCATTTTAAGGCCTTTTTTTGGGCTGCTATCATATTCTGAACTTTCAGCGGTGTAGGATGCCTTTTTCGTGCCCAAAATATTTTTGAGAATTTCAGTTGTCTGGGATGCGGGTTAATGCCCCTTTCAGGCTGGAAATGTTTTTGGGACATTCAGAGCTCTCTGACACAGTTTTTGGGCCAACAACATTTTCTGGACTTTAGGGGGTCTAGGATGTCTGTAAAGCCCTTTTTTGGGCCTCCAAAGTTTTCAACCTTTTTGCAGGCCTAAGATGCATTTAAAAGCCTTTTTTGGGCTGCTAACATATTCTGAACTTTCAGGGGTGTAGGATGCATTTTTCGTGCCCAAAATATTTTTGAGAATTTCAGTGGTCTAGGATGCGGGTTAATGCCCCTTTCAGGCTGCAAATGTTTTTGGGACATTCAGAGCTCTCCGACACAGTTTTTGGGCCACCAACATTTTCTGGACTTAAGGGGGTCTAGGATGTCTGCAAACCCCTTTTTTGGGCATGCAAAGTTTTCAACCTTTTTGCAGGCCTAAAATGCATTTTAAGGCCTTTTTATGGCTGCTAACATATTCTGAACTTTCAGGAGTGTAGGATGCATTTTTTATTCGTGCCCAATATATTTTTGGAAATTTCAGTGGTCTAGGGTGCGGGTTAATGCCCATTTCAAGCTGCAAATGTTTTTGGGTCATTCAGAGCTCTCTGACAGTTTTTGGGCCATCAACATTTTCTGGACTTTAGGGGGTCTAGGATGTCTGTAAACCCCTTTTTTGGGCCTCCAAAGTTTTCAACCTTTTTGCAGGCCTAAGTTGCTTTTTAAGGCCTTTTTTTGGGCTGCTATCATATTCTGAACTTTCAGGGGTGTAGGATGCCTTTTTCATGCCCAAAATATTTTTCAGAATTTCAGTGGTCTAGGATGCGGCTTAATGCCCCTTTCAGGCTGCAAATGTTTTTGGGACATTCAGAGCTCTCTGACACAGTTTTTGGGCCAACAACATTTTCTGGACTTTAGGGGGTCTAGGATGTCTGTAAACCCCTTTTTTGGGCCTCCAAAGTTTTCAAAGTTGTTGCAGGCCTAAGATGCCTTTTAAGGCCTTTTTTGGGCTACTAACATATTCTGAACTTTCAGGGGTGTAGGATGCATTTTTCGTGCCCAAAATATTGTTGAGAATTTCAGTGGTCTAGGGTGCGGGTTAATGCCCCTTTCAAGATGCAAATGTTTTTGGGACATTCAGAGCTCTCTGACACAGTTTTTGGGCCACCAAAATTTTCTGGACTTTAGGGGGTCTAGGATGTTTGTAAACCCCTTTTTTGGGCCTCCAAAGTTTTCAACCTTTTTGCAGGCCTAAGATGCATTTTAAGGCCTTTTTTTGGGCTGCTATCATATTCTGAACTTTCAGGGGTGTAGGATGCCTTTTTCGTGCCCAAAATATTTTTGAGAATTTCAGTGGTCTAGGATGCGGGGTTAATGCCCCTTTCAGGCTGCAAATGTTTTTGGGCCATTCAGAGCTCTCTGACACAGTTTTTGGGCCAACAACATTTTCTGGACTTTAGGGGGTCTAGGATGTCTGTAAACCCCTTTTTTGGGCCTCCAATTTTTCAACCTTTTTGCAGGCCTAAGATGTATTTTAAGGCCTTTTTTGCCTGCTAACATATTTTGAACGTTCAGGGGTGCAGGATGCATTTTCCGTGCCCAAAATAATTTTGGGAAATTCACTGGTCTAGGATGCGGGTTAATGCCCCTTTCAGGCTGCAAATGTTTTTGGGACATTCAGAGCTCTCGGACGCAGTTTTTGGGCCACCAACATTTTCTGGACTTTAGGGGGTCTAGGATGCCTGTAAACCCCTTTCTTGGGCCTCCAAAGTTTTCAACCTTTTTGCAGGCCTAAGATGCATTTTAAGGCCTTTTTTGCCTGCTAACATATACTGAACTTTCAGGGGTGTAGGATGCATTTTCTGTGCCCAATGTATTTTTGGGAATTTCAGTGGTCTAGGGTGCGGGTTAATGCCCATTTCAAGCTGCAAATGTTTTTGGGTCATTCAGAGCTCTGTGACAGTTTTTGGGCCATCAACATTTTCTGGACTTTAGGAGGTCTAGGATGTCTGTAAACCCCTTTTTTGGGCCTCCAAAGTTTTCAACCTTTTTGCAGGCCTAAGATGCATTTTAAGGCCTTTTTTTGGGGCTATCATATACTGAACTTTCAGGGGTGTAGGATGCATTTTCTGTGCCCAATATATTTTTGGGAATTTCAGTGGTCTAGGGTGCGGGTTAATGCCCATTTCAAGCTGCAAATGTTTTTGGGTCATTCAGAGCTCTGTGACAGTTTTTGGGCCATCAACATTTTCTGGACTTTAGGAGGTCTAGGATGTCTGTAAACCCCTTTTTTGGGCCTCCAAAGTTTTCAACCTTTTTGCAGGCCTAAGATGCATTTTAAGGCCTTTTTTTGGGGCTATCATATTCTGAACTTTCAGGGGTGTAGGATGCATTTTTCGTGCCCAAAATATTTTTGAGAATTTCAGTGGTCTAGGAGGCAGGTTA
Source organism: Ambystoma mexicanum (assembly GCF_040938575.1). NCBI lineage: Eukaryota > Metazoa > Chordata > Amphibia > Caudata > Ambystomatidae > Ambystoma > Ambystoma mexicanum. Next base: position 592,099,754 of record NC_090940.1, on the reverse strand, counting down.
ATGCCCATTTCAAGCTGCAAATGTTTTTAGGTCATTCAGAGCTCTCCGACAGTTGTTGGGCCACCAGCATTTTGTGGACTTTAGGGGGTCTAGGATGTCTGTAAACCCATTTTTTGGGCCTCCAAAGTTTTCAACCTTTTTGCAGGCCTAAGATGCATTTTAAGGCCTTTTTTTGGGCTGCTATCATATTCTGAACTTTCAGCGTTGTAGGATGCCTTTTTCGTGCCCAAAATATTTTTGAGAATTTCAGTTGTCTAGGATGCGGGTTAATGCCCCTTTCAGGCTGGAAATGTTTTTGGGACATTCAGAGCTCTCTGACACAGTTTTTGGGCCAACAACATTTTCTGGACTTTAGGGGGTCTAGGATGTCTGTAAAGCCCTTTTTTGGGCCTCCAAAGTTTTCAACCTTTTTGCAGGCCTAAGATGCATTTAAAAGCCTTTTTTGGGCTGCTAACATATTCTGAACTTTCAGGGGTGTAGGATGCATTTTTCGTGCCCAAAATATTTTTGAGAATTTCAGTGGTCTAGGATGCGGGTTAATGCCCCTTTCAGGCTGCAAATGTTTTTGGGACATTCAGAGCTCTCTGACACAGTTTTTGGGCCACCAACATTTTCTGGACTTAAGGGGGTCTAGGATGTCTGCAAACCCCTTTTTTGGGCATGCAAAGTTTTCAACCTTTTTGCAGGCCTAAAATGCATTTTAAGGCCTTTTTATGGCTGCTAACATATTCTGAACTTTCAGGGGTGTAGGATGCATTTTTTATTCGTGCCCAATATATTTTTGGAAATTTCAGTGGTCTAGGGTGCGGGTTAATGCCCCTTTCAAGCTGCAAATGTTTTTGGGTCATTCAGAGCTCTCTGACACAGTTTTTGGGCCATCAACATTTTCTGGACTTTAGGGGGTCTAGGATGTCTGTAAACCCCTTTTTTGGGCCTCCAAAGTTTTCAACCTTTTTGCAGGCCTAAGCTGCATTTTAAGGCCTTTTTTGGGTTGCTAACATATTCTGAACTTTCAGGGGTGTAGGATGCATTTTCCATGCCCAAAATATTTTTGGGAAATTCACTGGTCTAGGATGTGGGTTAATGCCCCTTTCAGGCTGCAAATGTTTTTGGGACATTCAGAGCTCTCTGACACAGTTTTTGGGCCACCAACATTTTCTGGACTTTAGTAGGGTGTCTAGGATGTCTGTAAACCCCTTTCTTGGGCCTCCAAAGTTTTCAACCTTTTTGCAGGCCTAAGATGCATTTTAAGGCCTTTTTTGCCTGCTAACATATTTTGAACGTTCAGGGGTGCAGGATGCATTTTCCGTGCCCAAAATAATTTTGGGAAATTCACTGGTCTAGGATGCGGGTTAATGCCCCTTTCAGGCTGCAAATGTTTTTGGGACACTCAGAGCTCTCGGACGCAGTTTTTGGGCCACCAACATTTTCTGGACTTTAGGGGGTCTAGGATGCCTGTAAACCCCTTTCTTGGGCCTCCAAAGTTTTCAACCTTTTTTCAGGCCTAAGATGCATTTTAAGGCCTTTTTTGCCTGCTAACATATACTGAACTTTCAGGGGTGTAGGATGCATTTTCTGTGCCCAATGTATTTTTGGGAATTTCAGTGGTCTAGGGTGCGGGTTAATGCCCATTTGAAGCTGCAAATGTTTTTGGGTCATTCAGAGCTCTCTGACAGTTTTTGGGCCATCAACATTTTCTGGACTTTAGGGGGTCTAGGATGTCTGTAAACCCCTTTTTTGGGCCTCCAAAGTTTTCAACCTTTTTGCAGGCCTAAGATGCATTTTAAGGCCTTTTTTGGGGCTATCATATACTGAACTTTCAGGGGTGTAGGATGCATTTTCTGTGCCCAATATATTTTTGGGAATTTCAGTGGTCTAGGGTGCGGGTTAATGCCCATTTCAAGCTGCAAATGTTTTTGGGTCATTCAGAGCTCTGTGACAGTTTTTGGGCCATCAACATTTTCTGGACTTTAGGAGGTCTAGGATGTCTGTAAACCCCTTTTTTGGGCCTCCAAAGTTTTCAACCTTTTTGCAGGCCTAAGATGCATTTTAAGGCCTTTTTTTGGGGCTATCATATTCTGAACTTTCAGGGGTGTAGGATGCATTTTTCGTGCCCAAAATATTTTTGAGAATTTCAGTGGTCTAGGAGGCAGGTTAATGCCCATTTCAAGCTGCAAATGTTTTTAGGTCATTCAGAGCTCTCTGACAGTTGTTGGGCCACCAGCATTTTGTGGACTTTAGGGGGTCTAGGATGTCTGTAAACCCCTTTTTTGGGCCTCCAAAGTTTTCAACCTTTTTGCAGGCCTAAGATGCATTTTAAGGCCTTTTTTTGGGCTGCTATCATATTCTGAACTTTCAGCGGTGTAGGATGCCTTTTTCGTGCCCAAAATATTTTTGAGAATTTCAGTTGTCTAGGATGCGGGTTAATGCCCCTTTCAGGCTGGAAATGTTTTTGGGACATTCAGAGCTCTCTGACACAGTTTTTGGGCCAACAACATTTTCTGGACTTTAGGGGGTCTAGGATGTCTGTAAAGCCCTTTTTTGGGCCTCCAAAGTTTTCAACCTTTTTGCAGGCCTAAGATGCATTTAAAAGCCTTTTTTGGGCTGCTAACATATTCTGAACTTTCAGGGGTGTAGGATGCATTTTTCGTGCCCAAAATATTTTTGAGAATTTCAGTGGTCTAGGATGCGGGTTAATGCCCCTTTCAGGCTGCAAATGTTTTTGGGACATTCAGAGCTCTCTGACACAGTTTTTGGGCCCCCAACATTTTCTGGACTTAAGGGGGTCTAGGATGTCTGCAAACCCCTTTTTTGGGCATGCAAAGTTTTCAACCTTTTTGCAGGCCTAAAATGCATTTTAAGGAATTTTTTGGGCTGCTAACATATTCTGAACTTTCAGGGGTGTAGGATGCCTTTTTCGTGCCCAATATATTTTTGGGAATTTCAGTGGTCTAGGATGCGGGTTAATGCCCCTTTCAAGCTGCAAGTGTTTTTGGGACATTCAGAGCTCTCTGACACAGTTTTTGGGACACCAACATTTTCTGGACTTTAGGGGGTCTAGGATGCCTGTAAACCCCTTTCTTGGGCCTCCAAAGTTTTCAACCTTTTTGCAAGCCTAAGATGCATTTTAAAGCATTTTTTGCCTGCTAACATATTCTGAACGTCCAGGGGTATAGGATGCATTTTATGTGCCCAATATATTTTTGGGAATTTCAGTGGTCTAGGATGCGGGTTAATGCCCCTTTCAGGCTGCAAATGTTTTTGGGACATTCAGAGCTCTCTGACACAGTTTTTGGGCCACCAACATTTTCTGGACTTTAGGGGGTCTAGGATGTCTGTAAACCCCTTTTTTGGGCCTCCAAAGTTTTCAACCTTTTTGCAGGCCTAAGTTGCATTTTAAGGTCTTTTTTTGGGCTGCTATCATATTCTGAACTTTCAGGGGTGTAGGATGCCTTTTTCATGCCCAAAATATTTTTGAGAATTTCAGTGGTCTAGGGTGCGGGTTAATGCCCCTTTCAAGATGCAAATGTTTTTGGGACATTCAGAGCTCTCTGACACAGTTTTTGGGCCAACAACATTTTCTGGACTTTAGGGGGTCTAGGATGTCTGTAAACCCCTTTTTTGGGCCTCCAAAGTTTTCAACCTTTTTGCAGGCCTAAGATGCATTTTAAGGCCTTTTTTTGGGCTGCTATCATATTCTGAACTTTCAGGGGTGTAGGATGCCTTTTTCGTGCCCAAAATATTTTTGAGAATTTCAGTGGTCTAGGATGTGGGGTTAATGCCCCTTTCAGGCTGCAAATGTTTTTGGGCCATTCAGAGCTCTCTGACACAGTTTTTGGGCCAACAACATTTTCTGGACTTTAGGGGGTCTAGGATTTCTGTAAACCCCTTTTTGGGCCTCCAATGTTTTCAACCTTTTTGCAGGCCTAAGGTGCATTTAAGGCCTTTTTTTGGCTGCTAACATATTCTGAACTTTCAGGGGTGTAGGATGCATTTTCTGTGCCCAATGTATTTTTGGGAATTTCAGTGGTCTAGGGTGCGGGTTAATGCCCATTTGAAGCTGCAAATGTTTTTGGGTCATTCAGAGCTCTCTGACAGTTTTTGGGCCATCAACATTTTCTGGACTTTAGGGGGTCTAGGATGTCTGTAAACCCCTTTTTTGGGCCTCCAAAGTTTTCAACCTTTTTGCAGGCCTAAGATGCATTTTAAGGCCTTTTTTGGGCTGCTAACATATACTGAACTTTCAGGGGTGTAGGATGCATTTTTCGTGCCCAATGTATATTTGGAAATTTCAGTGGTCTAGGGTGCAGGTTAATGCCCCTTTCAAGCTGCAAATGTTTTTGGGTCATTCAGAGCTCTCTGACAGTTTTTGGGCCACCAACATTTTCTGGACTTTAGGGTGTCTAGCATGTCTGTAAACCCCTTTTCTGGGCCTCCAAAGTTTTCAAACTTTTTGCAGGCCTAAGATGCATTTTAAGGCCTTTTTTGCCTGCTAACATATTCTGAACTTTCAGGGGTGTAGGATGCATTTTTCATGCCCAAAATATTTTTGAGAATTTCAGTGGTCTAGGATGCGGGTTAATGCCCCTTTCAGGCTGCAAATGTTTTTGGGACATTCAGAGCTCTCTGACACAGTTTTTGGGCCAACAACATTTTCTGGACTTTAGGGGGTCTAGGATGTCTGTAAACCCCTTTTTTGGGCCTCCAAAGTTGTCAATGTTTTTGCAGGCCTAAGATGCATTTTAAGGCATTTTTTGCCTGCTAAGATATTCTGAACGTCCAGGGGTATAGGATGCATTTTATGTGCCCAATATATTTTTGGGAATTTCAGTGGTCTAGGATGGGGGTTAATGCCCCTTTCAGGCTGCAAATGTTTTTGGGACATTCAGAGCTCTCTGGCACAGTTTATGGGCCACCAACATTTTCTGGACTTTAGGGGGTCTAGGATGTCTGTAAACCCCTTTTTTGGGCCTCCAAAGTTTTCAACCTTTTTGCAGGCCTAAGTTGCATTTTAAGGCCTTTTTTTGGGCTGCTATCATATTCTGAACTTTCAGGGGTGTAGGATGTCTTTTGCATGCCCAAAATATTTTTGATAATTTCAGTGGTCTAGGATGCGGGTTAATGCCCCTTTCAGGCTGCAAATGTTTTTGGGACATTCAGAGCTCTCTGACACAGTTTTTGGGCCAACAACATTTTCTGGACTTAAGGGGGTCTAGGATGTCTGTAAACCCCTTTTTTGGGCATCCAAAGTTTTCAACCTTTTTGCAGGCCTAAAATGCATTTTAAGGCCTTTTTTGGCCTGCTAACATATTCAGAACTTTCAGGGGTGTAGGATGCATTTTTTCTTTCGTGCTCAAAATATTTTTGAGAATTTCAGTGGTCTAGGATGCGGGTTAATGCCCCTTTCAAGCTGCAAGTGTTTTTGGGACATTCAGAGCTCTCTGACACAGTTTTTGGGACACCAACATTTTCTGGACTTTAGGGGGTCTAGGATGCCTGTAAACCCCTTTCTTGGGCCTCCAAAGTTTTCAACCTTTTTGCAGGCCTAAGATGCATTTTAAAGCATTTTTTGCCTGCTAACATATTCTGAACTTCCAGGGGTATAGGATGCATTTTATGTGCCCAATATAATTTTGGGAATTTCAGTGGTCTAGGATGCGGGTTAATGCCCCTTTCAGGCTGCAAATGTTTTTGGGACATTCAGAGCTCTCTGACACAGTTTTTGGGCCACCAACATTTTCTGGACTTTAGGGGGTCTAGGATGTCTGTAAACCCCTTTTTTGGGCCTCCAAAGTTTTCAACCTTTTTGCAGGCCTAAGTTGCATTTTAAGGCCTTTTTTTGGGCTGCTATCATATTCTGAACTCTCAGGGGTGTAGGATGCCTTTTTCGTGCCCAAAATATTTTTGAGAATTTCAGTGGTCTAGGATGCGGGTTAATGCTCTTTCAGGCTGCAAATGTTTTTGGGACATTCAGAGCTCTCTGACACAGTTTTTGGGCCACCAACATTTTCTGGACTTTAGGGGGTCTAGGATGTCCGCAAACCCCTTTTTTGGGCCTCCAAAGTTTTCAACCTTTTTGCAGGCCTAAGATGCATTTTAAGGCCCTTTTTGGGCTGCTAACATATACTGAACTTTCAGGGGTGTGGGATGCATTTTTCGTGCCCAATATATTTTTGGGAATTTCAGTGGTCTAGGGTGCGGGTTAATGCCCCTTTCAAGCTGCAAATGTTTTTGGGACATTCAGAGCTCTTTGACAGTTTTTGGGCCACCAACATTTTCTGGACTTTAGGGGGTCTAGGATGCCTGTAAACCCCTTTTTTGGGAATCCAAAGTTTTCAACCTTTTTGCAGGCCTAAGATGCATTTTAAGGCCTTTTTCTGGGGCTGCTATCATATTCTGAACGTTCAGGGGTGTAGGATGCATTTTCCGTGCCCAATATATTTTTGGGAAATTCACTGGTCTAGGATGCGGGTTAATGCCCCTTTCAGGCTGCAAATGTTTTTGGGACATTCACAGCTCTCTGACACAGTTGTTGGGCCACCAACATCTTCTGGACTTTAGGGGGTCTAGGATGCCTCTAAACCCCTTTCTTGGGCCTCCAAAGTTTTCAACCTTTTTGCAGGCCTAAGATGCATTTTAAGGCCTTTTTTGCCTGCTAACATATACTGAACTTTCATGGGTGTAGGATGCATTTTCTGTGCCCAATGTATTTTTGGGAATTTCAGTGGTCTAGGGTGCGGGTTAATGCCCATTTCAAGCTGCAAATGTTTTTGGGTCATTCAGAGCTCTCTGACAGTTTTTGGGCCATCAACATTTTCTGGACTTTAGGGGGTCTAGGATGTCTGCAAACCCCTTTTTTGGGCATGCAAAGTTTTCAACCTTTTTGCAGGCCTAAAATGCATTTTAAAGCCTTTTTTTGGCTGCTAACATATTCTGAACTTTCAGGGGTGTAGGATGCATTTTTTATTCGTGCCCAATATATTTTTGGAAATTTCAGTGGTCTAGGGTGCGGGTTAATGCCCCTTTCAAGCTGCAAATGTTTTTGGGTCATTCAGAGCTCTCTGACACAGTTTTTGGGCCATCAACATTTTCTGGACTTTAGGGGGTCTAGGATGTCTGTAAACCCCTTTTTTGGGCCTCCAAAGTTTTCAACCTTTTTGCAGGCCTAAGCTGCATTTTAAGGCCTTTTTTGGGTTGCTAACATATACTGAACTTTCAGGGGTGTAGGATTCATTTTACGTGCCCGATAAATTTTTGGGATTTTCTATGGTCTAGGATGCGGGTTAATGCCCCTTTCAGGCTGCAAATGTTTTTGGGACATTCAAAGCTCTCTGACACAGTTTTTGGGCCACCAACATTTTCTGGACTTTAGGGGGTCTAGGATGTCTGCATCCCCTTTTTTGGGCCTCCAAACTTTTAAACCTTTTTGCATGCCTAAGATGCATTTTAAGGCCTTTTTTTGGGCTGCTAACATATTCTGATCTTTCAGGGGTGTAGGATGCATTTTTTTTCGTGCCCAATATATTTTTGGGAATTTCAGTGGTCTAGGGTGCGGGTTAATGCCCCTTTCAGGCTGCAAATGTTTTTGGGACATTCAGAGCTCTCTGACACAGATGTTGGGCCACCAACATTTTCTGGACTTTAGGGGGTCTAGGATGTCTGTAAACCCCTTTTTTGGGCTTCCAAAGTTTTCAACCTTTTTGCAGGCCTAAGATGCATTTTAAGGCCTTTTTTGCCTGCTATCATATTGTGAACGTCCAGGGGTGTAGGATGCATTTTCCGTGCCCAAAATATTTTTGAGAATTTCAGTGGTCTAGGATGCGGGTTAATGCCCCTTTCAGGCTGCAAATGTTTGTTGGGACATTCAGAGCTCTCTGACACAGTTTTTAGGCCACCAACATTTTCTGGACTTTAGGGGGTCTAGGATGTCTGTAAATCGCTTTTTTGGGCCTCCAAAGTTTTCAACCTTTTTGCAGGCCTAAGATGCATTTTAAGGCATTTTTTGCCAACTAACATATTCTGAACGTTCAGGGGTGTAGGATGCATTTTCCGTGCCCAAAATATTTTTTAGAATTTCAGTGGTCTAGGATGCGGGTTAATGCCCCTTTCAGGCTGCAAATGTTTTTGGGAAATTCAGAGCTTTCTGACACAGTTTTTGGGCCACCAACATTTTCTGGACTTTAGGGGGTCTAGGATGCCTGTAAACCCCTTTCTTGGGCCTCCAAAGTTTTCAACCTTTTTGCAGGCCTAAAATGCATTTTAAGGCCTTTTTTGGGCTGCTAACATATACTAAACTTTCAGGGTTGTTGGATGAATTTTTTGTGGCCAATATATTTTTTGGAATTTCAGTGGTCTAGGGTGCGGGTTAATGCCCCTTTCAAGCTGCAAATGTTTTTGGGTCATTCAGAGCTCTCTGACAGTTTTTGGGCCACCAACATTTTCTGGACTTTAGGGGTCTAGGATGATTGTAAACCCCTTTTTTGGGCATCCAAAGTTTTCAACTTTTTTGCAGGCCTAAGATGCATTTTAAAGGCTTGTTTGCCTGCTAACATATTCTGAACTTTCAGGGGTGTAGGATGCATTTTTCGTGGCCAATATATTTTTGGGAATTTCAGCGGTCTAGGATGCGGGTTAATGCCCCTTTCAGGCTGCAAATGTTTTTGGGACATTCAGAGCTCTCGGACACAGTTTTTGGGCCACCAACATTTTCTGGACTTTAGGGGGTCTAGGATGTCTGTAAACCCCTTTTTTGGGCCTCCAAAGTTTTCAACATTTTGCAGGCCTAAGAAGCATTTTAAGGCCTTTTTTGGGCTGCTAACATATACTGAACTTTCAGGGTTGTTGGATGAATTTTTTGTGGCCAATATATTTTTGGGAATTTCAGTGGTCTAGGGTGCGGGTTAATGCCCCTTTCAAGCTGCAAATGTTTTTGGGTCATTCAGAGCTCTCTGACAGTTTTTGGGCCACCAACATTTTCTGGACTTTAGGGGTCTAGGATGCCTGTAAACCCCTTTTTTGGGCATCCAAAGTTTTCAACCTTTTTGCAGGCCAAAGATGCATTTTAAGGCCTTTTTTGGGCTACTAACATATTCTGAACTTTCAGGGGTGTAGGATGCATTTTTCGTGCCCAAAATATTTTTGAGAATTTCAGTGGTCTAGGATGCGGGTTAAAGCCCCTTTCAAGCTGCAAGTGTTTTTGGGACATTCAGAGCTCTCTGACACAGTTGTTGGGCCACCAACATTTTGTGGACTTTAGGGGGTCTAGGATGTCTGTAAACCCCTTTTTTGGGCCTCCAAAGTTTTCAACCTTTTTGCAGGCCTAAGATGCATTTTAAGGCCTTTTTTTGGGGCTATCATATACTGAACTTTCAGGGGTGTAGGATGCATTTTCTGTGCCCAATATATTTTTGGGAATTTCAGTGGTCTAGGGTGTGGGTTAATGCCCATTTCAAGCTGCAAATGTTTTTGGGACATTCAGAGCTCTCTGACACAGATTTTGGGCCAACAACATTTTCTGGACTTTAGCGGGTCTAGGATGTCTGTAAACCCCTTTTTTGGGCCTCCAAAGTTTTCAAAGTTGTTGCAGGCCTAAGATGCCTTTTAAGGCCTTTTTTGGGCTACTAACATATTCTGAACTTTCAGGGGTGTAGGATGCATTTTTCGTGCCCAAAATATTGTTGAGAATTTCAGTGGTCTAGGGTGCGGGTTAATGCCCCTTTCAAGATGCAAATGTTTTTGGGACATTCAGAGCTCTCTGACAGTTTTTGGGCCATCAACATTTTCTGGACTTTAGGGGGTCTAGGATGTCTGTAAACCCCTTTTTTGGGCCTCCAAAGATTTCAACCTTTTTGCAGGCCTAAGTTGCTTTTTAAGGCCTTTTTTTGGGCTGCTATCAGATTCTGAACTTTCAGGGGTGTAGGATGCCTTTTTCATGCCCAAAATATTTTTCAGAATTTCAGTGGTCTAGGATGCGGGTTAATGCCCCTTTCAGGCTGCAAATGTTTTTGGGACATTCAGAGCTCTCTGACACAGATTTTGGGCCAACAGCATTTTCTGGACTTTAGGGGGTCTAGGATGTCTGTAAAGCCCTTTTTTGGGCCTCCAAAGTTTTCAACCTTTTTGCAGGCCTAAAATGCATTTTAAGGCCTTTTTTGCCTGCTAACATATTTTGAACGTTCAGGGGTGCAGGATGCATTTTCCGTGCCCAAAATAATTTTGGGAAATTCACTGGTCTAGGATGCGGGTTAATGCCCCTTTCAGGCTGCAAATGTTTTTGGGACATTCAGAGCTCTCGGACGCAGTTTTTGGGCCACCAACATTTTCTGGACTTTAGGGGGTCTAGGATGCCTGTAAACCCCTTTCTTGGGCCTCCAAAGTTTTCAACCTTTTTGCAGGCCTAAGATGCATTTTAAGGCCTTTTTTGCCTGCTAACATATACTGAACTTTCAGGGGTGTAGGATGCATTTTCTGTGCCCAATGTATTTTTGGGAATTTCAGTGGTCTAGGGTGCGGGTTAATGCCCATTTGAAGCTGCAAATGTTTTTGGGTCATTCAGAGCTCTCTGACAGTTTTTGGGCCATCAACATTTTCTGGACTTTAGGGGGTCTAGGATGTCTGTAAACCCCTTTTTTGGGCCTCCAAAGTTTTCAACCTTTTTGCAGGCCTAAGATGCATTTTAAGGCCTTTTTTTGGGGCTATCATATACTGAACTTTCAGGGGTGTAGGATGCATTTTCTGTGCCCAATATATTTTTGGGAATTTCAGTGGGCTAGGGTGCGGGTTAATGCCCATTTCAAGCTGCAAATGTTTTTGGGTCATTCAGAGCTCTGTGACAGTTTTTGGGCCATCAACATTTTCTGGACTTTAGGAGGTCTAGGATGTCTGTAAACCCCTTTTTTGGGCCTCCAAAGTTTTCAACCTTTTTGCAGGCCTAAGATGCATTTTAAGGCCTTTTTTTGGGGCTATCATATTCTGAACTTTCAGGGGTGTAGGATGCATTTTTCGTGCCCAAAATATTTTTGAGAATTTCAGTGGTCTAGGAGGCAGGTTAATGCCCATTTCAAGCTGCAAATGTTTTTAGGTCATTCAGAGCTCTCTGACAGTTGTTGGGCCACCAGCATTTTGTGGACTTTAGGGGGTCTAGGATGTCTGTAAACCCCTTTTTTGGGCCTCCAAAGTTTTCAACCTTTTTGCAGGCCTAAGATGCATTTTAAGGCCTTTTTTTGGGCTGCTATCATATTCTGAACTTTCAGCGGTGTAGGATGCCTTTTTCGTGCCCAAAATATTTTTGAGAATTTCAGTTGTCTAGGATGCGGGTTAATGCCCCTTTCAGGCTGGAAATGTTTTTGGGACATTCAGAGCTCTCTGACACAGTTTTTGGGCCAACAACATTTTCTGGACTTTAGGGGGTCTAGGATGTCTGTAAAGCCCTTTTTTGGGCCTCCAAAGTTTTCAACCTTTTTGCAGGCCTAAGATGCATTTAAAAGCCTTTTTTGGGCTGCTAACATATTCTGAACTTTCAGGGGTGTAGGATGCATTTTTCGTGCCCAAAATATTTTTGAGAATTTCAGTGGTCTAGGATGCGGGTTAATGCCCCTTTCAGGCTGCAAATGTTTTTGGGACATTCAGAGCTCTCTGACACAGTTTTTGGGCCACCAACATTTTCTGGACTTAAGGGGGTCTAGGATGTCTGCAAACCCCTTTATTGGGCATGCAAAGTTTTCAACCTTTTTGCAGGCCTAAAATGCATTTTAAGGCCTTTTTATGGCTGCTAACATATTCTGAACTTTCAGGGGTGTAGGATGCATTTTTTATTCGTGCCCAATATATTTTTGGAAATTTCAGTGGTCTAGGGTGCGGGTTAATGCCCCTTTCAAGCTGCAAATGTTTTTGGGTCATTCAGAGCTCTCTGACACAGTTTTTGGGCCATCAACATTTATTGGACTTTAGGGGGTCTAGGATGTCTGTAAACCCCTTTTTTGGGCCTCCAAAGTTTTCAACCTTTTTGCAGGCCTAAGCTGCATTTTAAGGCCTTTTTTGGGTTGCTAACATATTCTGAACTTTCAGGGGTGTAGGATGCATTTTCCATGCCCAAAATATTTTTGGGAAATTCACTGGTCTAGGATGTGGGTTAATGCCCCTTTCAGGCTGCAAATGTTTTTGGGACATTCAGAGCTCTCTGACACAGTTTTTGGGCCACCAACATTTTCTGGACTTTAGTAGGGTGTCTAGGATGTCTGTAAACCCCTTTCTTGGGCCTCCAAAGTTTTCAACCTTTTTGCAGGCCTAAGATGCATTTTAAGGCCTTTTTTGCCTGCTAACATATTTTGAACGTTCAGGGGTGCAGGATGCATTTTCCGTGCCCAAAATAATTTTGGGAAATTCACTGGTCTAGGATGCGGGTTAATGCCCCTTTCAGGCTGCAAATGTTTTTGGGACATTCAGAGCTCTTCGACACAGTTTTTGGGCCACCAACATTTTCTGGACTTTAGGGGTCTAGGATGATTGTAAACCCCTTTTTTGGGCATCCAAAGTTTTCAACTTTTTTGCAGGCCTAAGATGCATTTTAAAGGCTTGTTTGCCTGCTAACATATTCTGAACTTTCAGGGGTGTAGGATGCATTTTTCGTGGCCAATATATTTTTGGGAATTTCAGCGGTCTAGGATGCGGGTTAATGCCCCTTTCAAGCTGCAAATGTTTTTGGGTCATTCAGAGCTCTCTGACAGTTTTTGGGCCACCAACATTTTCTGGACTTTAGGGGTCTAGGATGCCTGTAAACCCCTTTTTTGGGCATCCAAAGTTTTCAACCTTTTTGCAGGCCAAAGATGCATTTTAAGGCCTTTTTTGGGCTACTAACATATTCTGAACTTTCAGGGGTGTAGGATGCATTTTTCGTGCCCAAAATATTTTTGAGAATTTCAGTGGTCTAGGATGCGGGTTAAAGCCCCTTTCAAGCTGCAAGTGTTTTTGGGACATTCAGAGCTCTCTGACACAGTTGTTGGGCCACCAACATTTTCTGGACTTTAGGGGGTCTAGGATGTCTGTAAACCCCTTTTCTGGGCCTCCAAAGTTTTCAACCTTTTTGCAGGCCTAAGGTGCATTTTAAGGCCTTTTTTGGGTTGCTAACATATACTGAACTTTCAGGGGTGTAGGATGCATTTTTCGGGCCCAATATATTTTTGGGAATTTCAGTAGTCTAGGGTGCGGGTTAATGCCCATTTCAAGCTGCAAATGTTTTTGGGTCATTCAGAGCTCTCTGACAGTTGTTGGGCCACCAACATTTTGTGGACTTTAGGGGGTCTAGGATGTCTGTAAACCCCTTTTTTGGGCCTCCAAAGTTTTCAACCTTTTTGCAGGCCTAAGATGCATTTTAAGGCCTTTTTTTGGGGGTATCATATACTGAACTTTCAGGGGTGTAGGATGCATTTTCTGTGCCCAATATATTTTTGGGAATTTCAGTAGTCTAGGGTGCGGGTTAATGCCCATTTCAAGCTGCAAATGTTTTTGGGTCATTCAGAGCTCTCTGACAGTTTTTGGGCCATCAACATTTTCTGGACTTTAGGGGGTCTAGGATGTCTGTAAACCCCTTTTTTGGGCCTCCAAAGTTTTCAACCTTTTTGCAGGCCTAAGTTGCTTTTTAAGGCCTTTTTTTGGGCTGCTATCATATTCTGAACTTTCAGGGGTGTAGGATGCCTTTTTCATGCCCAAAATATTTTTCAGAATTTCAGTGGTCTAGGATGCGGGTTAATGCCCCTTTCAGGCTGCAAATGCTTTTGGGACATTCAGAGCTCTCTGACACAGTTTTTGGGCCAACAACATTTTCTGGACTTTAGCGGGTCTAGGATGTCTGTAAACCCCTTTTTTGGGCCTCCAAAGTTTTCAAAGTTGTTGCAGGCCTAAGATGCCTTTTAAGGCCTTTTTTGGGCTACTAACATATTCTGAACTTTCAGGGGTGTAGGATGCATTTGTCGTGCCCAAAATATTGTTGAGAATTTCAGTGGTCTAGGGTGCGGGTTAATGCCCCTTTCAAGATGCAAATGTTTTTGGGACATTCAGAGCTCTCTGACACAGTTTTTGGGCCACCAAAATTTTCTGGACTTTAGGGGGTCTAGGATGTTTGTAAACCCCTTTTTTGGGCCTCCAAAGTTTTCAACCTTTTTGCAGGCCTAAGATGCATTTTAAGGCCTTTTTTTGGCCTGCTATCATATTCTGAACTTTCAGGGGTGTAGGATGCCTTTTTCGTGCCCAAAATATTTTTGAGAATTTCAGTGGTCTAGGATGCGGGGTTAATGCCCCTTTCAGGCTGCAAATGTTTTTGGGCCATTCAGAGCTCTCTGACACAGTTTTTGGGCCAACAACATTTTCTGGACTTTAGGGGGTCTAGGATGTCTGTAAACCCCTTTTTTGGGCCTCCAAAGTTTTCAACCTTTTTGCAGGCCTAAGATGCATTTTAAGGCCTTTTTTGCCTGCTAACATATTTTGAACGTTCAGGGGTGCAGGATGCATTTTCCGTGCCCAAAATAATTTTGGGAAATTCACTGGTCTAGGATGCGGGTTAATGCCCCTTTCAGGCTGCAAATGTTTTTGGGACATTCAGAGCTCTCGGACGCAGTTTTTGGGCCACCAACATTTTCTGGACTTTAGGGGGTCTAGGATGCCTGTAAACCCCTTTCTTGGGCCTCCAAAGTTTTCAACCTTTTTGCAGGCCTAAGACGCATTTTAAGGCCTTTTTTGCCTGCTAACATATACTGAACTTTCAGGGGTGTAGGATGCATTTTCTGTGCCCAATGTATTTTTGGGAATTTCAGTGGTCTAGGGTGCGGGTTAATGCCCATTTGAAGCTGCAAATGTTTTTGGGTCATTCAGAGCTCTCTGACAGTTTTTGGGCCATCAACATTTTCTGGACTTTAGGGGGTCTAGGATGTCTGTAAACCCCTTTTTTGGGCCTCCAAAGTTTTCAACCTTTTTGCAGGCCTAAGATGCATTTTAAGGCCTTTTTTTGGGGCTATCATATACTGAACTTTCAGGGGTGTAGGATGCATTTTCTGTCCCCAATATATTTTTGGGAATTTCAGTGGTCTAGGGTGCGGGTTAATGCCCATTTCAAGCTGCAAATATTTTTGGGTCATTCAGAGCTCTGTGACAGTTTTTGGGCCATCAACATTTTCTGGACTTTAGGAGGTCTAGGATGTCTGTAAACCCCTTTTTTGGGCCTCCAAAGTTTTCAACCTTTTTGCAGGCCTAAGATGCATTTTAAGGCCTTTTTTTGGGGCTATCATATTCTGAACTTTCAGGGGTGTAGGATGCATTTTTCGTGCCCAAAATATTTTTGAGAATTTCAGTGGTCTAGGAGGCAGGTTAATGCCCATTTCAAGCTGCAAATGTTTTTGGGTCATTCAGAGCTCTCTGACAGTTGTTGGGCCACCAGCATTTTGTGGACTTTAGGGGGTCTAGGATGTCTGTAAACCCCTTTTTTGGGCCTCCAAAGTTTTCAACCTTTTTGCAGGCCTAAGATGCATTTTAAGGCCTTTTTTTGGGCTGCTATCATATTCTGAACTTTCAGCGGTGTAGGATGCCTTTTTCGTGCCCAAAATATTTTTGAGAATTTCAGTTGTCTAGGATGCGGGTTAATGCCCCTTTCAGGCTGGAAATGTTTTTGGGACATTCAGAGCTCTCTGACACAGTTTTTGGGCCAACAACATTTTCTGGACTTTAGGGGGTCTAGGATGTCTGTAAAGCCCTTTTTTGGGCCTCCAAAGTTTTCAACCTTTTTGCAGGCCTAAGATGCATTTAAAAGCCTTTTTTGGGCTGCTAACATATTCTGAACTTTCAGGGGTGTAGGATGCATTTTTCGTGCCCAAAATATTTTTGAGAATTTCAGTGGTCTAGGATGCGGGTTAATGCCCCTTTCAGGCTGCAAATGTTTTTGGGACATTCAGAGCTCTCTGACACAGTTTTTGGGCCACCAACATTTTCTGGACTTAAGGGGGTCTAGGATGTCTGCAAACCCCTTTTTTGGGCATGCAAAGTTTTCAACCTTTTTGCAGGCCTAAAATGCATTTTAAGGCCTTTTTATGGCTGCTAACATATTCTGAACTTTCAGGGGTGTAGGATGCATTTTTTATTCGTGCCCAATATATTTTTGGAAATTTCAGTGGTCTAGGGTGCGGGTTAATGCCCCTTTCAAGCTGCAAATGTTTTTGGGTCATTCAGAGCTCTCTGACACAGTTTTTGGGCCATCAACATTTTCTGGACTTTAGGGGGTCTAGGATGTCTGTAAACCCCTTTTTTGGGCCTCCAAAGTTTTCAACCTTTTTGCAGGCCTAAGCTGCATTTTAAGGCCTTTTTTGGGTTGCTAACATATTCTGAACTTTCAGGGGTGTAGGATGCATTTTCCATGCCCAAAATATTTTTGGGAAATTCACTGGTCTAGGATGTGGGTTAATGCCCCTTTCAGGCTGCAAATGTTTTTGGGACATTCAGAGCTCTCTGACACAGTTTTTGGGCCACCAACATTTTCTGGACTTTAGTAGGGTGTCTAGGATGTCTGTAAACCCCTTTCTTGGGCCTCCAAAGTTTTCAACCTTTTTGCAGGCCTAAGATGCATTTTAAGGCCTTTTTTGCCTGCTAACATATTTTGAACGTTCAGGGGTGCAGGATGCATTTTCCGTGCCCAAAATAATTTTGGGAAATTCACTGGTCTAGGATGCGGGTTAATGCCCCTTTCAGGCTGCAAATGTTTTTGGGACATTCAGAGCTCTCGGACGCAGTTTTTGGGCCACCAACATTTTCTGGACTTTAGGGGGTCTAGGATGCCTGTAAACTCCTTTCTTGGGCCTCCAAAGTTTTCAACCTTTTTGCAGGCCTAAGATGCATTTTAAGGCCTTTTTTTGGGGCTATCATATACTGAACTTTCAGGGGTGTAGGATGCATTTTCTGTGCCCAATGTATTTTTGGGAATTTCAGTGGTCTAGGGTGCGGGTTAATGCCCATTTGAAGCTGCAAATGTTTTTGGGTCATTCAGAGCTCTCTGACAGTTTTTGGGCCATCAACATTTTCTGGACTTTAGGGGGTCTAGGATGTCTGTAAACCCCTTTTTTGGGCCTCCAAAGTTTTCAACCTTTTTGCAGGCCTAAGATGCATTTTAAGGCCTTTTTTGGGGCTATCATATACTGAACTTTCAGGGGTGTAGGATGCATTTTCTGTGCCCAATATATTTTTGGGAATTTCAGTGGTCTAGGGTGCGGGTTAATGCCCATTTCAAGCTGCAAATGTTTTTGGGTCATTCAGAGCTCTGTGACAGTTTTTGGGCCATCAACATTTTCTGGACTTTAGGAGGTCTAGGATGTCTGTAAACCCCTTTTTTGGGCCTCCAAAGTTTTCAACCTTTTTGCAGGCCTAAGATGCATTTTAAGGCCTTTTTTTGGGGCTATCATATTCTGAACTTTCAGGGGTGTAGGATGCATTTTTCGTGCCCAAAATATTTTTGAGAATTTCAGTGGTCTAGGAGGCAGGTTAATGCCCATTTCAAGCTGCAAATGTTTTTAGGTCATTCAGAGCTCTCTGACAGTTGTTGGGCCACCAGCATTTTGTGGACTTTAGGGGGTCTAGGATGTCTGTAAACCCCTTTTTTGGGCCTCCAAAGTTTTCAACCTTTTTGCAGGCCTAAGATGCATTTTAAGGCCTTTTTTTGGGCTGCTATCATATTCTGAACTTTCAGCAGTGTAGAATGCCTTTTTCGTGCCCAAAATATTTTTGAGAATTTCAGTTGTCTAGGATGCGGGTTAATGCCCCTTTCAGGCTGGAAATGTTTTTGGGACATTCAGAGCTCTCTGACACAGTTTTTGGGCCAACAACATTTTCTGGACTTTAGGGGGTCTAGGATGTCTGTAAAGCCCTTTTTTGGGCCTCCAAAGTTTTCAACCTTTTTGCAGGCCTAAGATGCATTTAAAAGCCTTTTTTGGGCTGCTAACATATTCTGAACTTTCAGGGGTGTAGGATGCATTTTTCGTGCCCAAAATATTTTTGAGAATTTCAGTGGTAGGATGCGGGTTAATGCCCCTTTCAGGCTGCAAATGTTTTTGGGACATTCAGAGCTCTCTGACACAGTTTTTGGGCCCCCAACATTTTCTGGACTTAAGGGGGTCTAGGATGTCTGCAAACCCCTTTTTTGGGCATGCAAAGTTTTCAACCTTTTTGCAGGCCTAAAATGCATTTTAAGGCCTTTTTATGGCTGCTAACATATTCTGAACTTTCAGGGGTGTAGGATGCATTTTTTATTCGTGCCCAATATATTTTTGGAAATTTCAGTGGTCTAGGGTGCGGGTTAATGCCCCTTTCAAGCTGCAAATGTTTTTGGGTCATTCAGAGCTCTCTGACACAGTTTTTGGGCCATCAACATTTTCTGGACTTTAGGGGGTCTAGGATGTCTGTAAACCCCTTTTTTGGGCCTCCAAAGTTTTCAACCTTTTTGCAGGCCTAAGCTGCATTTTAAGGCCTTTTTTGGGTTGCTAACATATTCTGAACTTTCAGGGGTGTAGGATGCATTTTCCATGCCCAAAATATTTTTGGGAAATTCACTGGTCTAGGATGTGGGTTAATGCCCCTTTCAGGCTGCAAATGTTTTTAGGACATTCAGAGCTCTCTGACACAGTTTTTGGGCCACCAACATTTTCTGGACTTTAGTAGGGTGTCTAGGATGTCTGTAAACCCCTTTCTTGGGCCTCCAAAGTTTTAAACCTTTTTGCAGGCCTAAGATGCATTTTAAGGCCTTTTTTGCCTGCTAACATATACTGAACTTTCAGGGGTGTAGGATGCATTTTCTGTGCCCAATGTATTTTTGGGAATTTCAGTGGTCTAGGGTGCGGGTTAATGCCCATTTGAAGCTGCAAATGTTTTTGGGTCATTCAGAGCTCTCTGACAGTTTTTGGGCCATCAACATTTTCTGGACTTTAGGGGGTCTAGGATGTCTGTAAACCCCTTTTTTGGGCCTCCAAAGTTTTCAACCTTTTTGCAGGCCTAAGATGCATTTTAAGGCCTTTTTTTGGGGCTATGATATACTGAACTTCCAGGGGTGTAGAATGAATTTTCTGTGCCCAATATATTTTTGGGAATTTCAGTGGTCTAGGGTGCGGGTTAATGCCCATTTCAAGCTGCAAATGTTTTTGGGTCATTCAGAGCTCTCTGACAGTTGTTGGGCCACCAACATTTTGGGACTTTAGGGGGTCTAGGATGTCTGTAAACCCCTTTTTTGGGCCTCCAAAGTTTTCAACCTTTTTGCAGGCCTAAGATGCATTTTAAGGCCTTTTTTTGGGCTGCTATCATATTCTGAACTTTCAGGGGTGTAGGATGCCTTTTTCGTGCCCAAAATATTTTTGAGAATTTCAGTGGTCTAGGATGCGGGTTAATGCCCCTTTCAGGCTGGAAATGTTTTTGGGACATTCAGAGCTCTCTGACACAGTTTTTGGGCCAACAACATTTTCTGGACTTTAGGGGTTCTAGGATGCCTGTAAACCCCTTTCTTGGGCCTCCAAAGTTTTCAACCTTTTTGCAGGCCTAAAATGCATTTTAAGGAATTTTTTGGGCTGCTAACATATTCTGAACTTTCAGGGGTGTAGGATGCCTTTTTCGTGCCCAATATATTTTTGGGAATTTCAGTGGTCTAGGGTGTGGGTTAATGCCCCTTTCAAGCTGCAAATGTTTTTGGGTCATTCAGAGCTCTCTGACAGTTTTTGGGCCACCAACATTTTCTGGACTTTAGGGGGTCTAGGATGTCTGCAAACCCTTTTTTGGGCCTCCCAAGTTTTCAACCTTTTTGCAGGCCTAAGTTGCATTTTAAGGACTTTTTTTGGGCTGCTATCATATTCTGAACTTTCAGGGGGTGTAGGATGCCTTTTTCGTGCCCAAAATATTTTTGAGAATTTCGGTGGTCTAGGATGCGGGTTAATGCCCCTTTCAGGCTGCAAATGTTTTTGGGACATTCAGAGCTCTCTGACACAGTTTTTGGGCCAACAACATTTTCTGGACTTTAGGGGGTCTAGGATGTCTGTAAACCCCTTTTTTGGGCCTCCAAAGTTTTCAATGTTTTTGCAGGCCTAAGATGCATTTTAAGGCATTTTTTGCCTGCTAAGATATTCTGAACGTCCAGGGGTATAGGATGCATTTTATGTGCCCAATATATTTTTGGGAATTTCAGTGGTCTAGGATGGGGGTTAATGCCCCTTTCAGGCTGCAAATGTTTTTGGGACATTCAGAGCTCTCTGACACAGTTTTTGGGCCACCAACATTTTCTGGACTAGAGGGGGTCTAGGATGTCTGTAAACCCCTTTTTTGGGCCTCCTAAGTTTTCAACCTTTTTGCAGGCCTAAGATGCATTTTAAGGCCTTTTTTTGGGTTGCTATCATATTCTGAACTTTCAGGGGTGTAGGATGCCTTTTTCGTGCCCAAAATATTTTTGAAAATTTCAGTGGTCTAGGATGCGGGTTAATGCCCCTTTCAAGATGCAAATGTTTTTGGGACATTCAGAGCTCTCTGGCACAGTTTATGGGCCACCAACATTTTCTGGACTTTAGGGGGTCTAGGATGTCTGTAAACCCCTTTTTTGGGCCTCCAAAGTTTTCAACCTTTTTGCAGGCCTAAGATGCATTTTAAGGGCTTTTTTGCCTACTAAGATATTCTGAACGTTCAGGGATATAGGATTCATTTTTCGTGCCCGATATATTTTTGGGATTTTCTATGGTCTAGGATGCGGGTTAATGCCCCTTTCAGGCTGCAAATGTTTTTGGGACATTCAGAGCTCTCTGGCACAGTTTATGGGCCACCAACATTTTCTGGACTTTAGGGGGTCTAGGATGTCTGTAAACCCCTTTTTTGGGCCTCCAAAGTTTTCAACCTTTTTGCAGGCCTAAGTTGCATTTTAAGGCCTTTTTTTGGGCTGCTATCATATTATGAACTTTCAGGGGTGTAGGATGTCTTTTGCATGCCCAAAATATTTTTGAGAATTTCAGTGGTCTAGGATGCGGGTTAATGCCCCTTTCAGGCTGCAAATGTTTTTGGGACATTCAGAGCTCTCTGACACAGTTTTTGGGCCAACAACATTTTCTGGACTTAAGGGGGTCTAGGATGTCTGTAAACCCCTTTTTTGGGCATCCAAAGTTTTCAACCTTTTTGCAGGCCTAAGATGCATTTTAAGGCCTTTTTTTGGGTTGCTATCATATTCTGAACTTTCAGGGGTGTAGGATGCCTTTTTCGTGCCCAAAATATTTTTGAAAATTTCAGTGGTCTAGGATGCGGGTTAATGCCCCTTTCAAGATGCAAATGTTTTTGGGACATTCAGAGCTCTCTGGCACAGTTTATGGGCCACCAACATTTTCTGGACTTTAGGGGGTCTAGGATGTCTGTAAACCCCTTTTTTGGGCCTCCAAAGTTTTCAACCTTTTTGCAGGCCTAAGATGCATTTTAAGGGCTTTTTTGCCTACTAAGATATTCTGAACGTTCAGGGATATAGGATTCATTTTTCGTGCCCGATATATTTTTGGGATTTTCTATGGTCTAGGATGCGGGTTAATGCCCCTTTCAGGCTGCAAATGTTTTTGGGACATTCAGAGCTCTCTGACACAGTTTTTGGGCCAACAACATTTTCTGGACTTAAGGGGGTCTAGGATGTCTGTAAACCCCTTTTTTGGGCATCCAAAGTTTTCAACCTTTTTGCAGGCCTAAGATGCATTTTAAGGCCCTTTTTGGGCTGCTAACATATACTGAACTTTCAGGGGTGTGGGATGCATTTTCCGTGCCCAATATATTTTTGGGAATTTCAGTGGTCTAGGGTGCGGGTTAATGCCCCTTTCAAGCTGCAAATGTTTTTGGGACATTCAGAGCTCTTTGACAGTTTTTGGGCCACCAACATTTTCTGGACTTTAGGGGGTCTAGGATGCCTGTAAACCCCTTTTTTGGGAATCCAAAGTTTTCAACCTTTTTGCAGGCCTAAGATGCATTTTAAGGCCTTTTTCTGGGGCTGCTATCATATTCTGAACGTTCAGGGGTGTAGGATGCATTTTCCGTGCCCAATATATTTTTGGGAAATTCACTGGTCTAGGATGCGGGTTAATGCCCCTTTCAGGCTGCAAATGTTTTTGGGACATTCACAGCTCTCTGACACAGTTGTTGGGCCACCAACATCTTCTGGACTTTAGGGGGTCTAGGATGCCTCTAAACCCCTTTCTTGGGCCTCCAAAGTTTTCAACCTTTTTGCAGGCCTAAGATGCATTTTAAGGCCTTTTTTGCCTGCTAACATATACTGAACTTTCATGGGTGTAGGATGCATTTTCTGTGCCCAATGTATTTTTGGGAATTTCAGTGGTCTAGGGTGCGGGTTAATGCCCATTTCAAGCTGCAAATGTTTTTGGGTCATTCAGAGCTCTCTGACAGTTTTTGGGCCATCAACATTTTCTGGACTTTAGGGGGTCTAGGATGTCTGCAAACCCCTTTTTTGGGCATGCAAAGTTTTCAACCTTTTTGCAGGCCTAAAATGCATTTTAAAGCCTTTTTTTGGCTGCTAACATATTCTGAACTTTCAGGGGTGTAGGATGCATTTTTTATTCGTGCCCAATATATTTTTGGAAATTTCAGTGGTCTAGGGTGCGGGTTAATGCCCCTTTCAAGCTGCAAATGTTTTTGGGTCATTCAGAGCTCTCTGACACAGTTTTTGGGCCATCAACATTTTCTGGACTTTAGGGGGTCTAGGATGTCTGTAAACCCCTTTTTTGGGCCTCCAAAGCTTTCAACCTTTTTGCCGGCCTAAGATGCATTTTAAGGCCTTTTTTTCCTGCTAACATATTCTGAACGTCCAGGGGTGCAGGATGCATTTTCCGTGCCCAAAATATTTTTGAGAATTTCAGTGGTCTAGGATGCGGGTTAATGCCCCTTTCAGGCTGCAAATGTTTTTTGGGACATTCAGAGCTCTCTGACACAGTTTTTGGGCCACCAACATTTTCTGGACTTTAGGGGGTCTAGGATGTCTGTAAACCCCTTTTTTGGGCTTCCAAAGTTTTCAACCTTTTTGCAGGCCTAAGATGCATTTTAAGGCCTTTTTTGCCTGCTATCATATTGTGAACGTCCAGGGGTGTAGGATGCATTTTCCGTGCCCAAAATATTTTTGAGAATTTCAGTGGTCTAGGATGCGGGTTAATGCCCCTTTCAGGCTGCAAATGTTTGTTGGGACATTCAGAGCTCTCTGACACAGTTTTTAGGCCACCAACATTTTCTGGACTTTAGGGGGTCTAGGATGTCTGTAAACCGCTTTTTTGGGCCTCCAAAGTTTTCAACCTTTTTGCAGGCCTAAGATGCATTTTAAGGCATTTTTTGCCAACTAACATATTCTGAACGTTCAGGGGTGTAGGATGCATTTTCCGTGCCCAAAATATTTTTTAGAATTTCAGTGGTCTAGGATGCGGGTTAATGCCCCTTTCAGGCTGCAAATGTTTTTGGGAAATTCAGAGCTTTCTGACACAGTTTTTGGGCCACCAACATTTTCTGGACTTTAGGGGGTCTAGGATGCATGTAAACCCCTTTCTTGGGCCTCCAAAGTTTTCAACCTTTTTGCAGGCCTAAAATGCATTTTAAGGCCTTTTTTGGGCTGCTAACATATACTAAACTTTCAGGGTTGTTGGATGAATTTTTTGTGGCCAATATATTTTTTGGAATTTCAGTGGTCTAGGGTGCGGGTTAATGCCCCTTTCAAGCTGCAAATGTTTTTGGGTCATTCAGAGCTCTCTGACAGTTTTTGGGCCACCAACATTTTCTGGACTTTAGGGGTCTAGGATGACTGTAAACCCCTTTTTTGGGCATCCAAAGTTTTCAACTTTTTTGCAGGCCTAAGATGCATTTTAAAGGCTTGTTTGCCTGCTAACATATTCTGAACTTTCAGGGGTGTAGGATGCATTTTTCGTGGCCAATATATTTTTGGGAATTTCAGCGGTCTAGGATGCGGGTTAATGCCCCTTTCAGGCTGCAAATGTTTTTGGGACATTCAGAGCTCTCTGACACAGTTTTTGGGCCACCAACATTTTCTGGACTTTAGGGGGTCTAGGATGTCTGTAAACCCCTTTTTTGGGCCTCCAAAGTTTTCAACATTTTGCAGGCCTAAGAAGCATTTTAAGGCCTTTTTTGGGCTGCTAACATATACTGAACTTTCAGGGTTGTTGGATGAATTTTTTGTGGCCAATATATTTTTGGGAATTTCAGTGGTCTAGGGTGCGGGTTAATGCCCCTTTCAAGCTGCAAATGTTTTTGGGTCATTCAGAGCTCTCTGACAGTTTTTGGGCCACCAACATTTTCTGGACTTTAGGGGTCTAGGATGCCTGTAAACCCCTTTTTTGGGCATCCAAAGTTTTCAACCTTTTTGCAGGCCAAAGATGTATTTTAAGGCCTTTTTTGGGCTACTAACATATTCTGAACTTTCAGGGGTGTAGGATGCATTTTTCGTGCCCAAAATATTTTTGAGAATTTCAGTGGTCTAGGATGCGGGTTAAAGCCCCTTTCAAGCTGCAAGTGTTTTTGGGACATTCAGAGCTCTCTGACACAGTTGTTGGGCAACCAACATTTTCTGGACTTTAGGGGGTCTAGGATGTCTGTAAACCCCTTTTCTGGGCCTCCAAAGTTTTCAACCTTTTTGCAGGCCTAAGGTGCATTTTAAGGCCTTTTTTGGGTTGCTAACATATACTGAACTTTCAGGGGTGTAGGATGCATTTTTCGGGCCCAATATATTTTTGGGAATTTCAGTGGTCTAGGGTGCGGGTTAATGCCCATTTCAAGCTGCAAATGTTTTTGGGTCATTCAGAGCTCTCTGACAGTTGTTGGGCCACCAACATTTTGTGGACTTTAGGGGGTCTAGGATGTCTGTAAACCCCTTTTTTGGGCCTCCAAAGTTTTCAACCTTTTTGCAGGCCTAAGATGCATTTTAAGGCCTTTTTTTGGGGCTATCATATACTGAACTTTCAGGGGTGTAGGATGCATTTTCTGTGCCCAATATATTTTTGGGAATTTCAGTAGTCTAGGGTGCGGGTTAATGCCCATTTCAAGCTGCAAATGTTTTTGGGTCATTCAGAGCTCTCTGACAGTTTTTGGGCCATCAACATTTTCTGGACTTTAGGGGATCTAGGATGTCTGTAAACCCCTTTTTTGGGCCTCCAAAGTTTTCAACCTTTTTGCAGGCCTAAGTTGCTTTTTAAGGCCTTTTTTTGGGCTGCTATCATATTCTGAACTTTCAGGGGTGTAGGATGCCTTTTTCATGCCCAAAATATTTTTCAGAATTTCAGTGGTCTAGGATGCGGGTTAATGCCCCTTTCAGGCTGCAAATGTTTTTGGGACATTCAGAGCTCTCTGACACAGTTTTTGGGCCAACAACATTTTCTGGACTTTAGCGGGTCTAGGATGTCTGTAAACCCCTTTTTTGGGCCTCCAAAGTTTTCAAAGTTGTTGCAGGCCTAAGATGCCTTTTAAGGCCTTTTTTGGGCTACTAACATATTCTGAACTTTCAGGGGTGTAGGATGCATTTTTCGTGCCCAAAATATTGTTGAGAATTTCAGTGGTCTAGGGTGCGGGTTAATGCCCCTTTCAAGATGCAAATGTTTTTGGGACATTCAGAGCTCTCTGACACAGTTTTTGGGCCACCAAAATTTTCTGGACTTTAGGGGGTCTAGGATGTTTGTAAACCCCTTTTTTGGGCCTCCAAAGTTTTCAACCTTTTTGCAGGCCTAAGATGCATTTTAAGGCCTTTTTTTGGGCTGCTATCATATTCTGAACTTTCAGGGGTGTAGGATGCCTTTTTCGTGCCCAAAATATTTTTGAGAATTTCAGTGGTCTAGGATGCGGGGTTAATGCCCCTTTCAGGCTGCAAATGTTTTTGGGCCATTCAGAGCTCTCTGACACAGTTTTTGGGCCAACAGCATTTTCTGGACTTTAGGGGGTCTAGGATGTCTGTAAACCCCTTTTTTGGGCCTCCAAAGTTTTCAACCTTTTTGCAGGCCTAAAATGCATTTTAAGGCCTTTTTTGCCTGCTAACATATTTTGAACGTTCAGGGGTGCAGGATGCATTTTCCGTGCCCAAAATAATTTTGGGAAATTCACTGGTCTAGGATGCGGGTTAATGCCCCTTTCAGGCTGCAAATGTTTTTGGGACATTCAGAGCTCTCGGACGCAGTTTTTGGGCCACCAACATTTTCTGGACTTTAGGGGGTCTAGGATGCCTGTAAACCCCTTTCTTGGGCCTCCAAAGTTTTCAACCTTTTTGCAGGCCTAAGATGCATTTTAAGGCCTTTTTTGCCTGCTAACATATACTGAACTTTCAGGGGTGTAGGATGCATTTTCTGTGCCCAATGTATTTTTGGGAATTTCAGTGGTCTAGGGTGCGGGTTAATGCCCATTTGAAGCTGCAAATGTTTTTGGGTCATTCAGAGCTCTCTGACAGTTTTTGGGCCATCAACATTTTCTGGACTTTAGGGGGTCTAGGATGTCTGTAAACCCCTTTTTTGGGCCTCCAAAGTTTTCAACCTTTTTGCAGGCCTAAGATGCATTTTAAGGCCTTTTTTTGGGGCTATCATATACTGAACTTTCAGGGGTGTAGGATGCATTTTCTGTGCCCAATATATTTTTGGGAATTTCAGTGGTCTAGGGTGCGGGTTAATGCCCATTTCAAGCTGCAAATGTTTTTGGGTCATTCAGAGCTCTGTGACAGTTTTTGGGCCATCAACATTTTCTGGACTTTAGGAGGTCTAGGATGTCTGTAAACCCCTTTTTTGGGCCTCCAAAGTTTTCAACCTTTTTGCAGGCCTAAGATGCATTTTAAGGCCTTTTTTTGGGGCTATCATATTCTGAACTTTCAGGGGTGTAGGATGCATTTTTCGTGCCCAAAATATTTTTGAGAATTTCAGTGGTCTAGGAGGCAGGTTAATGCCCATTTCAAGCTGCAAATGTTTTTAGGTCATTCAGAGCTCTCTGACAGTTGTTGGGCCACCAGTATTTTGTGGACTTTAGGGGGTCTAGGATGTCTGTAAACCCCTTTTTTGGGCCTCCAAAGTTTTCAACCTTTTTGCAGGCCTAAGATGCATTTTAAGGCCTTTTTTTGGGCTGCTATCATATTCTGAACTTTCAGCGGTGTAGGATGCCTTTTTCGTGCCCAAAATATTTTTGAGAATTTCAGTTGTCTAGGATGCGGGTTAATGCCCCTTTCAGGCTGGAAATGTTTTTGGGACATTCAGAGCTCTCTGACACAGTTTTTGGGCCAACAACATTTTCTGGACTTTAGGGGGTCTAGGATGTCTGTAAAGCCCTTTTTTGGGCCTCCAAAGTTTTCAACCTTTTTGCAGGCCTAAGATGCATTTAAAAGCCTTTTTTGGGCTGCTAACATATTCTGAACTTTCAGGGGTGTAGGATGCATTTTTCGTGCCCAAAATATTTTTGAGAATTTCAGTGGTCTAGGATGCGGGTTGATGCCCCTTTCAGGCTGCAAATGTTTTTGGGACATTCAGAGCTCTCTGACACAGTTTTTGGGCCACCAACATTTTCTGGACTTAAGGGGGTCTAGGATGTCTGCAAACCCCTTTTTTGGGCATGCAAAGTTTTCAACCTTTTTGCAGGCCTAAAATGCATTTTAAGGCCTTTTTATGGCTGCTAACATATTCTGAACTTTCAGGGGTGTAGGATGCATTTTTTATTCATGCCCAATATATTTTTGGAAATTTCAGTGGTCTAGGGTGCGGGTTAATGCCCCTTTCAAGCTGCAAATGTTTTTGGGTCATTCAGAGCTCTCTGACACAGTTTTTGGGCCATCAACATTTTCTGGACTTTAGGGGGTCTAGGATGTCTGTAAACCCCTTTTTTGGGCCTCCAAAGTTTTCAACCTTTTTGCAGGCCTAAGCTGCATTTTAAGGCCTTTTTTGGGTTGCTAACATATTCTGAACTTTCAGGGGTGTAGGATGCATTTTCCATGCCCAAAATATTTTTGGGAAATTCACTGGTCTAGGATGTGGGTTAATGCCCCTTTCAGGCTGCAAATGTTTTTGGGACATTCAGAGCTCTCTGACACAGTTT
Source organism: Ambystoma mexicanum (assembly GCF_040938575.1). Classification (NCBI taxonomy): domain Eukaryota; kingdom Metazoa; phylum Chordata; class Amphibia; order Caudata; family Ambystomatidae; genus Ambystoma; species Ambystoma mexicanum. Next base: position 592,071,668 of record NC_090940.1, on the reverse strand, counting down.
TTGGGCCACCAACATTTTCTGGACTTTAGTAGGGTGTCTAGGATGTCTGTAAACCCCTTTTTTGGGCCTCCAAAGTTTTCAACCTTTTTGCAGGCCTAAGATGCATTTTAAGGCCTTTTTTTGGGCTGCTATCATATTCTGAACTTTCAGGGGTGTAGGATGCCTTTTTCGTGCCCAAAATATTTTTGAGAATTTCAGTGGTCTAGGATGCGGGGTTAATGCCCCTTTCAGGCTGCAAATGTTTTTGGGCCATTCAGAGCTCTCTGACACAGTTTTTGGGCCAACAGCATTTTCTGGACTTTAGGGGGTCTAGGATGTCTGTAAACCCCTTTTTTGGGCCTCCAAAGTTTTCAACCTTTTTGCAGGCCTAAAATGCATTTTAAGGCCTTTTTTGCCTGCTAACATATTTTGAACGTTCAGGGGTGCAGGATGCATTTTCCGTGCCCAAAATAATTTTGGGAAATTCACTGGTCTAGGATGCGGGTTAATGCCCCTTTCAGGCTGCAAATGTTTTTGGGACATTCAGAGCTCTCGGACGCAGTTTTTGGGCCACCAACATTTTCTGGACTTTAGGGGGTCTAGGATGCCTGTAAACCCCTTTCTTGGGCCTCCAAAGTTTTCAACCTTTTTGCAGGCCTAAGATGCATTTTAAGGTCTTTTTTGCCTGCTAACATATACTGAACTTTCAGGGGTGTAGGATGCATTTTCTGTGCCCAATGTATTTTTGGGAATTTCAGTGGTCTAGGGTGCGGGTTAATGCCCATTTGAAGCTGCAAATGTTTTTGGGTCATTCAGAGCTCTCTGACAGTTTTTGGGCCATCAACATTTTCTGGACTTTAGGGGGTCTAGGATGTCTGTAAACCCCTTTTTTGGGCCTCCAAAGTTTTCAACCTTTTTGCAGGCCTAAGATGCATTTTAAGGCCTTTTTTTGGGGCTATCATATACTGAACTTTCAGGGGTGTAGGATGCATTTTCTGTGCCCAATATATTTTTGGGAATTTCAGTGGTCTAGGGTGCGGGTTAATGCCCATTTCAAGCTGCAAATGTTTTTGGGTCATTCAGAGCTCTGTGACAGTTTTTGGGCCATCAACATTTTCTGGACTTTAGGAGGTCTAGGATGTCTGTAAACCCCTTTTTTGGGCCTCCAAAGTTTTCAACCTTTTTGCAGGCCTAAGATGCATTTTAAGGCCTTTTTTTGGGGCTATCATATTCTGAACTTTCAGGGGTGTAGGATGCATTTTTCGTGCCCAAAATATTTTTGAGAATTTCAGTGGTCTAGGAGGCAGGTTAATGCCCATTTCAAGCTGCAAATGTTTTTAGGTCATTCAGAGCTCTCTGACAGTTGTTGGGCCACCAGTATTTTGTGGTCTTTAGGGGGTCTAGGATGTCTGTAAACCCCTTTTTTGGGCCTCCAAAGTTTTCAACCTTTTTGCAGGCCTAAGATGCATTTTAAGGCCTTTTTTTGGGCTGCTATCATATTCTGAACTTTCAGCGGTGTAGGATGCCTTTTTCGTGCCCAAAATATTTTTGAGAATTTCAGTTGTCTAGGATGCGGGTTAATGCCCCTTTCAGGCTGGAAATGTTTTTGGGACATTCAGAGCTCTCTGACACAGTTTTTGGGCCAACAACATTTTCTGGACTTTAGGGGGTCTAGGATGTCTGTAAAGCCCTTTTTTGGGCCTCCAAAGTTTTCAACCTTTTTGCAGGCCTAAGATGCATTTAAAAGCCTTTTTTGGGCTGCTAACATATTCTGAACTTTCAGGGGTGTAGGATGCATTTTTCGTGCCCAAAATATTTTTGAGAATTTCAGTGGTCTAGGATGCGGGTTGATGCCCCTTTCAGGCTGCAAATGTTTTTGGGACATTCAGAGCTCTCTGACACAGTTTTTGGGCCACCAACATTTTCTGGACTTAAGGGGGTCTAGGATGTCTGCAAACCCCTTTTTTGGGCATGCAAAGTTTTCAACCTTTTTGCAGGCCTAAAATGCATTTTAAGGCCTTTTTATGGCTGCTAACATATTCTGAACTTTCAGGGGTGTAGGATGCATTTTTTATTCATGCCCAATATATTTTTGGAAATTTCAGTGGTCTAGGGTGCGGGTTAATGCCCCTTTCAAGCTGCAAATGTTTTTGGGTCATTCAGAGCTCTCTGACACAGTTTTTGGGCCATCAACATTTTCTGGACTTTAGGGGGTCTAGGATGTCTGTAAACCCCTTTTTTGGGCCTCCAAAGTTTTCAACCTTTTTGCAGGCCTAAGCTGCATTTTAAGGCCTTTTTTGAGTTGCTAACATATTCTGAACTTTCAGGGGTGTAGGATGCATTTTCCATGCCCAAAATATTTTTGGGAAATTCACTGGTCTAGGATGTGGGTTAATGCCCCTTTCAGGCTGCAAATGTTTTTGGGACATTCAGAGCTCTCTGACACAGTTTTTGGGCCACCAACATTTTCTGGACTTTAGTAGGGTGTCTAGGATGTCTGTAAACCCCTTTCTTGGGCCTCCAAAGTTTTCAACCTTTTTGCAGGCCTAAGATGCATTTTAAGGCCTTTTTTGCCTGCTAACATATTTTGAACGTTCAGGGGTGCAGGATGCATTTTCCGTGCCCAAAATCATTTTGGGAAATTCACTGGTCTAGGATGCGGGTTAATGCCCCTTTCAGGCTGCAAATGTTTTTGGGACATTCAGAGCTCTCGGACGCAGTTTTTGGGCCACCAACATTTTCTGGACTTTAGGGGGTCTAGGATGCCTGTAAACCCCTTTCTTGGGCCTCCAAAGTTTTCAACCTTTTTGCAGGCCTAAGATGCATTTTAAGGCCTTTTTTGCCTGCTAACATATACTGAACTTTCAGGGGTGTAGGATGCATTTTCTGTGCCCAATGTATTTTTGGGAATTTCAGTGGTCTAGGGTGCGGGTTAATGCCCATTTGAAGCTGCAAATGTTTTTGGGTCATTCAGAGCTCTCTGACAGTTTTTGGGCCATCAACATTTTCTGGACTTTAGGGGGTCTAGGATGTCTGTAAACCCCTTTTTTGGGCCTCCAAAGTTTTCAACCTTTTTGCAGGCCTAAGATGCATTTTAAGGCCTTTTTTTGGGGCTATCATATACTGAACTTTCAGGGGTGTAGGATGCATTTTCTGTGCCCAATATATTTTTGGGAATTTCAGTGGTCTAGGGTGCGGGTTAATGCCCATTTCAAGCTGCAAATGTTTTTGGGTCATTCAGAGCTCTGTGACAGTTTTTGGGCCATCAACATTTTCTGGACTTTAGGAGGTCTAGGATGTCTGTAAACCCCTTTTTTGGGCCTCCAAAGTTTTCAACCTTTTTGCAGGCCTAAGATGCATTTTAAGGCCTTTTTTTGGGGCTATCATATTCTGAACTTTCAGGGGTGTAGGATGCATTTTTCGTGCCCAAAATATTTTTGAGAATATCAGTGGTCTAGGAGGCAGGTTAATGCCCATTTCAAGCTGCAAATGTTTTTAGGTCATTCAGAGCTCTCTGACAGTTGTTGGGCCACCAGCATTTTGTGGACTTTAGGGGGTCTAGGATGTCTGTAAACCCCTTTTTTGGGCCTCCAAAGTTTTCAACCTTTTTGCAGGCCTAAGATGCATTTTAAGGCCTTTTTTTGGGCTGCTATCATATTCTGAACTTTCAGCAGTGTAGGATGCCTTTTTCGTGCCCAAAATATTTTTGAGAATTTCAGTTGTCTAGGATGCGGGTTAATGCCCCTTTCAGGCTGGAAATGTTTTTGGGACATTCAGAGCTCTCTGACACAGTTTTTGGGCCAACAATATTTTCTGGACTTTAGGGGGTCTAGGATGTCTGTAAAGCCCTTTTTTGGGCCTCCAAAGTTTTCAACCTTTTTGCAGGCCTAAGATGCATTTAAAAGCCTTTTTTGGGCTGCTAACATATTCTGAACTTTCAGGGATGTAGGATGCATTTTTCGTGCCCAAAATATTTTTGAGAATTTCAGTGGTCTAGGATGCGGGTTAATGCCCCTTTCAGGCTGCAAATGTTTTTGGGACATTCAGAGCTCTCTGACACAGTTTTTGGGCCACCAACATTTTCTGGACTTTAGGGGGTCTAGGATGTCTGTAAACCCCTTTTTTGGGCCTCCAAATTTTTCAACCTTTTTGCAGGCCTAAAATGCATTTTAAGGCCTTTTTTGGGCTCCTAACATATACTGAACTTTCCGGAGTGTAGGATGCATTTTTCGTGCCCAAAATCTTTTTGAGAATTTCAGTGGTCTAGGATGCGGGTTAATGCCCCTTTCAGGCTGCAAATGTTTTTGGGACATTCAGAGCTCTCCGACACAGTTTTTGGGCCACCAACATTTTCTGGACTTTAGGGGTCTAGGATGATTGTAAACCCCTTTTTTGGGCATGCAAAGTTTTCAACTTTTTTGCAGGCCTAAGATGCATTTTAAAGGCTTGTTTGCCTGCTAACATATTCTGAACTTTCAGGGGTGTAGGATGCATTTTTCGTGGCCAATATATTTTTGGGAATTTCAGCGGTCTAGGATGCGGGTTAATGCCCCTTTCAGGCTGCAAATGTTTTTGGGACATTCAGAGCTCTCTGACACAGTTTTTGGGCCACCAACATTTTCTGGACTTTAGGGGGTCTAGGATGTCTGTAAACCCCTTTTTTGGGCCTCCAAAGTTTTCAACATTTTGCAGGCCTAAGAAGCATTTTAAGGCCTTTTTTGGGCTGCTAACATATACTGAACTTTCAGGGTTGTTGGATGAATTTTTTGTGGCCAATATATTTTTGGGAATTTCAGTGGTCTAGGGTGCGGGTTAATGCCCCTTTCAAGCTGCAAATGTTTTTGGGTCATTCAGAGCTCTCTGACAGTTTTTGGGCCACCAACATTTTCTGGACTTTAGGGGTCTAGGATGCCTGTAAACCCCCTTTTTGGGCATCCAAAGTTTTCAACCTTTTTGCAGGCCAAAGATGCATTTTAAGGCCTTTTTTGGGCTACTAACATATTCTGAACTTTCAGGGGTGTAGGATGCATTTTTCGTGCCCAAAATATTTTTGAGAATTTCAGTGGTCTAGGATGCGGGTTAAAGCCCCTTTCAAGCTGCAAGTGTTTTTGGGACATTCAGAGCTCTCTGACACAGTTGTTGGGCCACCAACATTTTCTGGACTTTAGGGGGTCTAGGATGTCTGTAAACCCCTTTTCTGGGCCTCCAAAGTTTTCAACCTTTTTGCAGGCCTAAGGTGCATTTTAAGGCCTTTTTTGGGTTGCTAACATATACTGAACTTTCAGGGGTGTAGGATGCATTTTTCGGGTCCAATATATTTTTGGGAATTTCAGTGGTCTAGGGTGCGGGTTAATGCCCATTTCAAGCTGCAAATGTTTTTGGGTCATTCAGAGCTCTCTGACAGTTGTTGGGCCACCAACATTTTGTGGACTTTAGGGGGTCTAGGATGTCTGTAAACCCCTTTTTTGGGCCTCCAAAGTTTTCAACCTTTTTGCAGGCCTAAGATGCATTTTAAGGCCTTTTTTTGGGGGTATCATATACTGAACTTTCAGGGGTGTAGGATGCATTTTCTGTGCCCAATATATTTTTGGGAATTTCAGTAGTCTATGGTGCGGGTTAATGCCCATTTCAAGCTGCAAATGTTTTTGGGTCATTCAGAGCTCTCTGACAGTTTTTGGGCCATCAACATTTTCTGGACTTTAGGGGGTCTAGGATGTCTGTAAACCCCTTTTTTGGGCCTCCAAAGTTTTCAACCTTTTTGCAGGCCTAGGATGCATTTTAAGGCCTTTTTTGCCTGCTAACATATTTTGAACGTTCAGGGGTGCAGGATGCATTTTCCGTGCCCAAAATAATTTTGGGAAATTCACTGGTCTAGGATGCGGGTTAATGCCCCTTTCAGGCTGCAAATGTTTTTGGGACATTCAGAGCTCTCGGACGCAGTTTTTGGGCCACCAACATTTTCTGGACTTTAGGGGGTCTAGGATGCCTGTAAACCCCTTTCTTGGGCCTCCAAAGTTTTCAACCTTTTTGCAGGCCTAAGCTGCATTTTAAGGCCTTTTTTGGGTTGCTAACATATTCTGAACTTTCAGGGGTGTAGGATGCATTTTCCATGCCCAAAATATTTTTGGGAAATTCACTGGTCTAGGATGTGGGTTAATGCCCCTTTCAGGCTGCAAATGTTTTTGGGACATTCAGAGCTCTCTGACACAGTTTTTGGGCCACCAACATTTTCTGGACTTTAGTAGGGTGTCTAGGATGTCTGTAAACCCCTTTCTTGGGCCTCCAAAGTTTTCAACCTTTTTGCAGGCCTAAGATGCATTTTAAGGCCTTTTTTGCCTGCTAACATATTTTGAACGTTCAGGGGTGCAGGATGCATTTTCCGTGCCCAAAATAATTTTGGGAAATTCACTGGTCTAGGATGCGGGTTAATGCCCCTTTCAGGCTGCAAATGTTTTTGGGACATTCAGAGCTCTCGGACGCAGTTTTTGGGCCACCAACATTTTCTGGACTTTAGGGGGTCTAGGATGCCTGTAAACCCCTTTCTTGGGCCTCCAAAGTTTTCAACCTTTTTGCAGGCCTAAGATGCATTTTAAGGCCTTTTTTTGCCTGCTAACATATACTGAACTTTCAGGGGTGTAGGATGCATTTTCTGTGCCCAATGTATTTTTGGGAATTTCAGTGGTCTAGGGTGCGGGTTAATGCCCATTTGAAGCTGCAAATGTTTTTGGGTCATTCAGAGCTCTCTGACAGTTTTTGGGCCATCAACATTTTCTGGACTTTAGGGGGTCTAGGATGTCTGTAAACCCCTTTTTTGGGCCTCCAAAGTTTTCAACCTTTTTGCAGGCCTAAGATGCATTTTAAGGCCTTTTTTTGGGGCTATCATATACTGAACTTTCAGGGGTGTAGGATGCATTTTCTGTGCCCAATATATTTTTGGGAATTTCAGTGGTCTAGGGTGCGGGTTAATGCCCATTTCAAGCTGCAAATGTTTTTGGGTCATTCAGAGCTCTGTGACAGTTTTTGGGCCATCAACATTTTCTGGACTTTAGGAGGTCTAGGATGTCTGTAAACCCCTTTTTTGGGCCTCCAAAGTTTTCAACCTTTTTGCAGGCCTAAGATGCATTTTAAGGCCTTTTTTTGGGGCTATCATATTCTGAACTTTCAGGGGTGTAGGATGCATTTTTCGTGCCCAAAATATTTTTGAGAATATCAGTGGTCTAGGAGGCAGGTTAATGCCCATTTCAAGCTGCAAATGTTTTTAGGTCATTCAGAGCTCTCTGACAGTTGTTGGGCCACCAGCATTTTGTGGACTTTAGGGGGTCTAGGATGTCTGTAAACCCCTTTTTTGGGCCTCCAAAGTTTTCAACCTTTTTGCAGGCCTAAGATGCATTTTAAGGCCTTTTTTTGGGCTGCTATCATATTCTGAACTTTCAGCAGTGTAGGATGCCTTTTTCGTGCCCAAAATATTTTTGAGAATTTCAGTTGTCTAGGATGCGGGTTAATGCCCCTTTCAGGCTGGAAATGTTTTTGGGACATTCAGAGCTCTCTGACACAGTTTTTGGGCCAACAATATTTTCTGGACTTTAGGGGGTCTAGGATGTCTGTAAAGCCCTTTTTTGGGCCTCCAAAGTTTTCAACCTTTTTGCAGGCCTAAAATGCATTTAAAAGCCTTTTTTGGGCTGCTAACATATTCTGAACTTTCAGGGATGTAGGATGCATTTTTCGTGCCCAAAATATTTTTGAGAATTTCAGTGGTCTAGGATGCGGGTTAATGCCCCTTTCAGGCTGCAAATGTTTTTGGGACATTCAGAGCTCTCTGACACAGTTTTTGGGCCACCAACATTTTCTGGACTTTAGGGGGTCTAGGATGTCTGTAAACCCCTTTTTTGGGCCTCCACATTTTTCAACCTTTTTGCAGGCCTAAAATGCATTTTAAGGCCTTTTTTGGGCTCCTAACATATACTGAACTTTCCGGAGTGTAGGATGCATTTTTCGTGCCCAAAATCTTTTTGAGAATTTCAGTGGTCTAGGATGCGGGTTAATGCCCCTTTCAGGCTGCAAATGTTTTTGGGACATTCAGAGCTCTCCGACACAGTTTTTGGGCCACCAACATTTTCTGGACTTTAGGGGTCTAGGATGATTGTAAACCCCTTTTTTGGGCATGCAAAGTTTTCAACTTTTTTGCAGGCCTAAGATGCATTTTAAAGGCTTGTTTGCCTGCTAACATATTCTGAACTTTCAGGGGTGTAGGATGCATTTTTCGTGGCCAATATATTTTTGGGAATTTCAGCGGTCTAGGATGTGGGTTAATGCCCCTTTCAGGCTGCAAATGTTTTTGGGACATTCAGAGCTCTCTGACACAGTTTTTGGGCCACCAACATTTTCTGGACTTTAGGGGGTCTAGGATGTCTGTAAACCCCTTTTTTGGGCCTCCAAAGTTTTCAACATTTTGCAGGCCTAAGAAGCATTTTAAGGCCTTTTTTGGGCTGCTAACATATACTGAACTTTCAGGGTTGTTGGATGAATTTTTTGTGGCCAATATATTTTTGGGAATTTCAGTGGTCTAGGGTGCGGGTTAATGCCCCTTTCAAGCTGCAAATGTTTTTGGGTCATTCAGAGCTCTCTGACAGTTTTTGGGCCACCAACATTTTCTGGACTTTAGGGGTCTAGGATGCCTGTAAACCCCCTTTTTGGGCATCCAAAGTTTTCAACCTTTTTGCAGGCCTAAGGTGCATTTTAAGGCCTTTTTTGGGTTGCTAACATATACTGAACTTTCAGGGGTGTAGGATGCATTTTTCGGGTCCAATATATTTTTGGGAATTTCAGTGGTCTAGGGTGCGGGTTAATGCCCATTTCAAGCTGCAAATGTTTTTGGGTCATTCAGAGCTCTCTGACAGTTGTTGGGCCACCAACATTTTGTGGACTTTAGGGGGTCTAGGATGTCTGTAAACCCCTTTTTTGGGCCTCCAAAGTTTTCAACCTTTTTGCAGGCCTAAGATGCATTTTAAGGCCTTTTTTTGGGGGTATCATATACTGAACTTTCAGGGGTGTAGGATGCATTTTCTGTGCCCAATATATTTTTGGGAATTTCAGTAGTCTATGGTGCGGGTTAATGCCCATTTCAAGCTGCAAATGTTTTTGGGTCATTCAGAGCTCTCTGACAGTTTTTGGGCCATCAACATTTTCTGGACTTTAGGGGGTCTAGGATGTCTGTAAACCCCTTTTTTGGGCCTCCAAAGTTTTCAACCTTTTTGCAGGCCTAAGATGCATTTTAAGGCCTTTTTTGCCTGCTAACATATTTTGAACGTTCAGGGGTGCAGGATGCATTTTCCGTGCCCAAAATAATTTTGGGAAATTCACTGGTCTAGGATGCGGGTTAATGCCCCTTTCAGGCTGCAAATGTTTTTGGGACATTCAGAGCTCTCGGACGCAGTTTTTGGGCCACCAACATTTTCTGGACTTTAGGGGGTCTAGGATGCCTGTAAACCCCTTTCTTGGGCCTCCAAAGTTTTCAACCTTTTTGCAGGCCTAAGATGCATTTTAAGGCCTTTTTTGCCTGCTAACATATACTGAACTTTCAGGGGTGTAGGATGCATTTTCTGTGCCCAATGTATTTTTGGGAATTTCAGTGGTCTAGGGTGCGGGTTAATGCCCATTTGAAGCTGCAAATGTTTTTGGGTCATTCAGAGCTCTCTGACAGTTTTTGGGCCATCAACATTTTCTGGACTTTAGGGGGTCTAGGATGTCTGTAAACCCCTTTTTTGGGCCTCCAAAGTTTTCAACCTTTTTGCAGGCCTAAGATGCATTTTAAGGCCTTTTTTTGGGGCTATCATATACTCAACTTTCAGGGGTGTAGGATGCATTTTCTGTGCCCAATATATTTTTGGGAATTTCAGTGGTCTAGGGTGCGGGTTAATGCCCATTTCAAGCTGCAAATGTTTTTGGGTCATTCAGAGCTCTGTGACAGTTTTTGGGCCATCAACATTTTCTGGACTTTAGGAGGTCTAGGATGTCTGTAAACCCCTTTTTTGGGCCTCCAAAGTTTTCAACCTTTTTGCAGGCCTAAGATGCATTTTAAGGCCTTTTTTTGGGGCTATCATATTCTGAACTTTCAGGGGTGTAGGATGCATTTTTCGTGCCCAAAATATTTTTGAGAATTTCAGTGGTCTAGGAGGCAGGTTAATGCCCATTTCAAGCTGCAAATGTTTTTAGGTCATTCAGAGCTCTCTGACAGTTGTTGGGCCACCAGCATTTTGTGGACTTTAGGGGGTCTAGGATGTCTGTAAACCCCTTTTTTGGGCCTCCAAAGTTTTCAACCTTTTTGCAGGCCTAAGATGCATTTAAAAGCCTTTTTTGGGCTGCTAACATATTCTGAACTTTCAGGGGTGTAGGATGCATTTTTCGTGCCCAAAATATTTTTGAGAATTTCAGTGGTCTAGGATGCGGGTTAATGCCCCTTTCAGGCTGCAAATGTTTTTGGGACATTCAGAGCTCTCTGACACAGTTTTTGGGCCACCAACATTTTCTGGACTTAAGGGGGTCTAGGATGTCTGCAAACCCCTTTTTTGGGCATGCAAAGTTTTCAACCTTTTTGCAGGCCTAAAATGCATTTTAAGGCCTTTTTATGGCTGCTAACATATTCTGAACTTTCAGGGGTGTAGGATGCATTTTTTATTCGTGCCCAATATATTTTTGGAAATTTCAGTGGTCTAGGGTGCGGGTTAATGCCCCTTTCAAGCTGCAAATGTTTTTGGGTCATTCAGAGCTCTCTGACACAGTTTTTGGGCCATCAACATTTTCTGGACTTTAGGGGGTCTAGGATGTCTGTAAACCCCTTTTTTGGGCCTCCAAAGTTTTCAACCTTTTTGCAGGCCTAAGCTGCATTTTAAGGCCTTTTTTGGGTTGCTAACATATTCTGAACTTTCAGGGGTGTAGGATGCATTTTCCATGCCCAAAATATTTTTGGGAAATTCACTGGTCTAGGATGTGGGTTAATGCCCCTTTCAGGCTGCAAATGTTTTTGGGACATTCAGAGCTCTCTGACACAGTTTTTGGGCCACCAACATTTTCTGGACTTTAGTAGGGTGTCTAGGATGTCTGTAAACCCCTTTCTTGGGCCTCCAAAGTTTTCAACCTTTTTTTTGCAGGCCTAAGATGCATTTTAAGGCCTTTTTTGCCTGCTAACATATTTTGAACGTTCAGGGGTGCAGGATGCATTTTCCGTGCCCAAAATAATTTTGGGAAATTCACTGGTCTAGGATGCGGGTTAATGCCCCTTTCAGGCTGCAAATGTTTTTGGGACATTCAGAGCTCTCGGACGCAGTTTTTGGGCCACCAACATTTTCTGGACTTTAGGGGGTCTAGGATGCCTGTAAACCCCTTTCTTGGGCCTCCAAAGTTTTCAACCTTTTTGCAGGCCTAAGATGCATTTTAAGGCCTTTTTTTGGGGCTATCATATACTGAACTTTCAGGGGTGTAGGATGCATTTTCTGTGCCCAATGTATTTTTGGGAATTTCAGTGGTCTAGGGTGCGGGTTAATGCCCATTTGAAGCTGCAAATGTTTTTGGGTCATTCAGAGCTCTCTGACAGTTTTTGGGCCATCAACATTTTCTGGACTTTAGGGGGTCTAGGATGTCTGTAAACCCCTTTTTTGGGCCTCCAAAGTTTTCAACCTTTTTGCAGGCCTAAGATGCATTTTAAGGCCTTTTTTTGGGGCTATCATATACTGAACTTTCAGGGGTGTAGGATGCATTTTCTGTGCCCAATATATTTTTGGGAATTTCAGTGGTCTAGGGTGCGGGTTAATGCCCATTTCAAGCTGCAAATGTTTTTGGGTCATTCAGAGCTCTGTGACAGTTTTTGGGCCATCAACATTTTCTGGACTTTAGGAGGTCTAGGATGTCTGTAAACCCCTTTTTTGGGCCTCCAAAGTTTTCAACCTTTTTGCAGGCCTAAGATGCATTTTAAGGCCTTTATTTGGGGCTATCATATTCTGAACTTTCAGGGGTGTAGGATGCATTTTTCGTGCCCAAAATATTTTTGAGAATTTCAGTGGTCTAGGAGGCAGGTTAATGCCCATTTCAAGCTGCAAATGTTTTTAGGTCATTCAGAGCTCTCTGACAGTTGTTGGGCCACCAGCATTTTGTGGACTTTAGGGGGTCTAGGATGTCTGTAAACCCCTTTTTTGGGCCTCCAAAGTTTTCAACCTTTTTGCAGGCCTAAGGTGCATTTTAAGGCCTTTTTTGGGTTGCTAACATATACTGAACTTTCAGGGGTGTAGGATGCATTTTTCGGGCCCAATATATTTTTGGGAATTTCAGTGGTCTAGGGTGCGGGTTAATGCCCATTTCAAGCTGCAAATGTTTTTGGGTCATTCAGAGCTCTCTGACAGTTGTTGGGCCACCAATATTTTGTGGACTTTAGGGGGTCTAGGATGTCTGTAAACCCCTTTTTTGGGCCTCCAAAGTTTTCAACCTTTTTGCAGGCCTAAGCTGCATTTTAAGGCCTTTTTTTGGGGCTATCATATTCTGAACTTTCAGGGGTGTAGGATGCATTTTTCGTGCCCAAAATATTTTTGAGAATTTCAGTGGTCTAGGAGGCAGGTTAATGCCCATTTCAAGCTGCAAATGTTTTTAGGTCATTCAGAGCTCTCTGACAGTTGTTGGGCCACCAGCATTTTGTGGACTTTAGGGGGTCTAGGATGTCTGTAAACCCCTTTTTTGGGCCTCCAAAGTTTTCAACCTTTTTGCAGGCCTAAGATGCATTTTAAGGCCTTTTTTTGGGCTGCTATCATATTCTGAACTTTCAGCAGTGTAGGATGCCTTTTTCGTGCCCAAAATATTTTTGAGAATTTCAGTTGTCTAGGATGCGGGTTAATGCCCCTTTCAGGCTGGAAATGTTTTTGGGACATTCAGAGCTCTCTGACACAGTTTTTGGGCCAACAACATTTTCTGGACTTTAGGGGGTCTAGGATGTCTGTAAAGCCCTTTTTTGGGCCTCCAAAGTTTTCAACCTTTTTGCAGGCCTAAGATGCATTTAAAAGCCTTTTTTGGGCTGCTAACATATTCTGAACTTTCAGGGGTGTAGGATGCATTTTTCGTGCCCAAAATATTTTTGAGAATTTCAGTGGTAGGATGCGGGTTAATGCCCCTTTCAGGCTGCAAATGTTTTTGGGACATTCAGAGCTCTCTGACACAGTTTTTGGGCCCCCAACATTTTCTGGACTTAAGGGGGTCTAGGATGTCTGCAAACCCCTTTTTTGGGCATGCAAAGTTTTCAACCTTTTTGCAGGCCTAAAATGCATTTTAAGGCCTTTTTATGGCTGCTAACATATTCTGAACTTTCAGGGGTGTAGGATGCATTTTTTATTCGTGCCCAATATATTTTTGGAAATTTCAGTGGTCTAGGGTGCGGGTTAATGCCCCTTTCAAGCTGCAAATGTTTTTGGGTCATTCAGAGCTCTCTGACACAGTTTTTGGGCCACCAACATTTTCTGGACTTTAGTAGGGTGTCTAGGATGTCTGTAAACCCCTTTCTTGGGCCTCCAAAGTTTTAAACCTTTTTGCAGGCCTAAGATGCATTTTAAGGCCTTTTTTGCCTGCTAACATATACTGAACTTTCAGGGGTGTAGGATGCATTTTCTGTGCCCAATGTATTTTTGGGAATTTCAGTGGTCTAGGGTGCGGGTTAATGCCCATTTGAAGCTGCAAATGTTTTTGGGTCATTCAGAGCTCTCTGACAGTTTTTGGGCCATCAACATTTTCTGGACTTTAGGGGGTCTAGGATGTCTGTAAACCCCTTTTTTGGGCCTCCAAAGTTTTCAACCTTTTTGCAGGCCTAAGATGCATTTCAAGGCCTTTTTTTGGGGCTATCATATACTGAACTTCCAGGGGTGTAGAATGAATTTTCTGTGCCCAATATATTTTTGGGAATTTCAGTGGTCTAGGGTGCGGGTTAATGCCCATTTCAAGCTGCAAATGTTTTTGGGTCATTCAGAGCTCTCTGACAGTTGTTGGGCCACCAACATTTTGGGACTTTAGGGGGTCTAGGATGTCTGTAAACCCCTTTTTTGGGCCTCCAAAGTTTTCAACCTTTTTGCAGGCCTAAGATGCATTTTAAGGCCTTTTTTTGGGCTGCTATCATATTCTGAACTTTCAGGGGTGTAGGATGCCTTTTTCGTGCCCAAAATATTTTTGAGAATTTCAGTGGTCTAGGATGCGGGTTAATGCCCCTTTCAAGCTGCAAATGTTTTTGGGTCATTCAGAGCTCTCTGACAGTTTTTGGGCCACCAACATTTTCTGGACTTTAGGGGGTCTAGGATGTCTGCAAACCCTTTTTTGGGCCTCCAAAGTTTTCAACCTTTTTGCAGGCCTAAGATGCATTTTAAGGCCTTTTTTGGGCTGCTATCATATTCTGAACTTTCAGGGGGTGTAGGATGCCTTTTTCGTGCCCAAAATATTTTTGAGAATTTCGGTGGTCTAGGATGCGGGTTAATGCCCCTTTCAGGCTGCAAATGTTTTTGGGACATTCAGAGCTCTCTGACACAGTTTTTGGGCCAACAACATTTTCTGGACTTTAGGGGGTCTAGGATGTCTGTAAACCCCTTTTTTGGGCCTCCAAAGTTTTCAATGTTTTTGCAGGCCTAAGATGCATTTTAAGGCATTTTTTGCCTGCTAAGATATTCTGAACGTCCAGGGGTATAGGATGCATTTTATGTGCCCAATATATTTTTGGGAATTTCAGTGGTCTAGGATGGGGGTTAATGCCCCTTTCAGGCTGCACATGTTTTTGGGACATTCAGAGCTCTCTGACACAGTTTTTGGGCCACCAACATTTTCTGGACTTTAGGGGGTCTAGGATGTCTGTAAACCCCTTTTTTGGGCCTCCAAAGTTTTCAACCTTTTTGCAGGCCTAAGATGCATTTTAAGGCCTTTTTTTGGGTTGCTATCATATTCTGAACTTTCAGGGGTGTAGGATGCCTTTTTCGTGCCCAAAATATTTTTGAAAATTTCAGTGGTCTAGGATGCGGGTTAATGCCCCTTTCAAGATGCAAATGTTTTTGGGACATTCAGAGCTCTCTGGCACAGTTTATGGGCCACCAACATTTTCTGGACTTTAGGGGGTCTAGGATGTCTGTAAACCCCTTTTTTGGGCCTCCAAAGTTTTCAACCTTTTTGCAGGCCTAAGATGCATTTTAAGGGCTTTTTTGCCTACTAAGATATTCTGAACGTTCAGGGATATAGGATTCATTTTATGTGCCCAATATATTTTTGGGAATTCAGTGGTCTAGGATGGGGGTTAATGCCCCTTTCAGGCTGCAAATGTTTTTGGGACATTCAGAGCTCTCTGACACAGTTTTTGGGCCAACAACATTTTCTGGACTTTAGGGGGTCTAGGATGTCTGTAAAGCCCTTTTTTGGGCCTCCAAAGTTTTCAACCTTTTTGCAGGCCTAAGATGCATTTAAAAGCCTTTTTTGGGCTGCTAACATATTCTGAACTTTCAGGGGTGTAGGATGCATTTTTCGTGCCCAAAATATTTTTGAGAATTTCAGTGGTAGGATGCGGGTTAATGCCCCTTTCAGGCTGCAAATGTTTTTGGGACATTCAGAGCTCTCTGACACAGTTTTTGGGCCCCCAACATTTTCTGGACTTAAGGGGGTCTAGGATGTCTGCAAACCCCTTTTTTGGGCATGCAAAGTTTTCAACCTTTTTGCAGGCCTAAAATGCATTTTAAGGCCTTTTTATGGCTGCTAACATATTCTGAACTTTCAGGGGTGTAGGATGCATTTTTTATTCGTGCCCAATATATTTTTGGAAATTTCAGTGGTCTAGGGTGCGGGTTAATGCCCCTTTCAAGCTGCAAATGTTTTTGGGTCATTCAGAGCTCTCTGACACAGTTTTTGGGCCACCAACATTTTCTGGACTTTAGTAGGGTGTCTAGGATGTCTGTAAACCCCTTTCTTGGGCCTCCAAAGTTTTAAACCTTTTTGCAGGCCTAAGATGCATTTTAAGGCCTTTTTTGCCTGCTAACATATACTGAACTTTCAGGGGTGTAGGATGCATTTTCTGTGCCCAATGTATTTTTGGGAATTTCAGTGGTCTAGGGTGCGGGTTAATGCCCATTTGAAGCTGCAAATGTTTTTGGGTCATTCAGAGCTCTCTGACAGTTTTTGGGCCATCAACATTTTCTGGACTTTAGGGGGTCTAGGATGTCTGTAAACCCCTTTTTTGGGCCTCCAAAGTTTTCAACCTTTTTGCAGGCCTAAGATGCATTTCAAGGCCTTTTTTTGGGGCTATCATATACTGAACTTCCAGGGGTGTAGAATGAATTTTCTGTGCCCAATATATTTTTGGGAATTTCAGTGGTCTAGGGTGCGGGTTAATGCCCATTTCAAGCTGCAAATGTTTTTGGGTCATTCAGAGCTCTCTGACAGTTGTTGGGCCACCAACATTTTGGGACTTTAGGGGGTCTAGGATGTCTGTAAACCCCTTTTTTGGGCCTCCAAAGTTTTCAACCTTTTTGCAGGCCTAAGATGCATTTTAAGGCCTTTTTTTGGGCTGCTATCATATTCTGAACTTTCAGGGGTGTAGGATGCCTTTTTCGTGCCCAAAATATTTTTGAGAATTTCAGTGGTCTAGGATGCGGGTTAATGCCCCTTTCAAGCTGCAAATGTTTTTGGGTCATTCAGAGCTCTCTGACAGTTTTTGGGCCACCAACATTTTCTGGACTTTAGGGGGTCTAGGATGTCTGCAAACCCTTTTTTGGGCCTCCAAAGTTTTCAACCTTTTTGCAGGCCTAAGATGCATTTTAAGGCCTTTTTTGGGCTGCTATCATATTCTGAACTTTCAGGGGGTGTAGGATGCCTTTTTCGTGCCCAAAATATTTTTGAGAATTTCGGTGGTCTAGGATGCGGGTTAATGCCCCTTTCAGGCTGCAAATGTTTTTGGGACATTCAGAGCTCTCTGACACAGTTTTTGGGCCAACAACATTTTCTGGACTTTAGGGGGTCTAGGATGTCTGTAAACCCCTTTTTTGGGCCTCCAAAGTTTTCAATGTTTTTGCAGGCCTAAGATGCATTTTAAGGCATTTTTTGCCTGCTAAGATATTCTGAACGTCCAGGGGTATAGGATGCATTTTATGTGCCCAATATATTTTTGGGAATTTCAGTGGTCTAGGATGGGGGTTAATGCCCCTTTCAGGCTGCACATGTTTTTGGGACATTCAGAGCTCTCTGACACAGTTTTTGGGCCACCAACATTTTCTGGACTTTAGGGGGTCTAGGATGTCTGTAAACCCCTTTTTTGGGCCTCCAAAGTTTTCAACCTTTTTGCAGGCCTAAGATGCATTTTAAGGCCTTTTTTTGGGTTGCTATCATATTCTGAACTTTCAGGGGTGTAGGATGCCTTTTTCGTGCCCAAAATATTTTTGAAAATTTCAGTGGTCTAGGATGCGGGTTAATGCCCCTTTCAAGATGCAAATGTTTTTGGGACATTCAGAGCTCTCTGGCACAGTTTATGGGCCACCAACATTTTCTGGACTTTAGGGGGTCTAGGATGTCTGTAAACCCCTTTTTTGGGCCTCCAAAGTTTTCAACCTTTTTGCAGGCCTAAGATGCATTTTAAGGGCTTTTTTGCCTACTAAGATATTCTGAACGTTCAGGGATATAGGATTCATTTTTCGTGCCCGATATATTTTTGGGATTTTCTATGGTCTAGGATGCGGGTTAATGCCCCTTTCAGGCTGCAAATGTTTTTGGGACATTCAGAGCTCTCTGGCACAGTTTATGGGCCACCAACATTTTCTGGACTTTAGGGGGTCTAGGATGTCTGTAAACCCCTTTTTTGGGCCTCCAAAGTTTTCAACCTTTTTGCAGGCCTAAGTTGCATTTTAAGGCCTTTTTTGGGCTGCTATCATATTCTGAACTTTCAGGGGTGTAGGATGTCTTTTGCATGCCCAAAATATTTTTGAGAATTTCAGTGGTCTAGGATGCGGGTTAATGCCCCTTTCAGGCTGCAAATGTTTTTGGGACATTCAGAGCTCTCTGACACAGTTTTTGGGCCAACAACATTTTCTGGACTTAAGGGGGTCTAGGATGTCTGTAAACCCCTTTTTTGGGCATCCAAAGTTTTCAACCTTTTTGCAGGCCTAAGATGCATTTTAAGGCCTTTTTTTGGGTTGCTATCATATTCTGAACTTTCAGGGGTGTAGGATGCCTTTTTCTTGCCCAAAATATTTTTGAAAATTTCAGTGGTCTAGGATGCGGGTTAATGCCCCTTTCAAGATGCAAATGTTTTTGGGACATTCAGAGCTCTCTGGCACAGTTTATGGGCCACCAACATTTTCTGGACTTTAGGGGGTCTAGGATGTCTGTAAACCCCTTTTTTGGGCCTCCAAAGTTTTCAACCTTTTTGCAGGCCTAAGATGCATTTTAAGGGCTTTTTTGCCTTCTAAGATATTCTGAACGTTCAGGGATATAGGATTCATTTTTCGTGCCCGATATATTTTTGGGATTTTCTATGGTCTAGGATGCGGGTTAATGCCCCTTTCAGGCTGCAAATGTTTTTGGGACATTCAGAGCTCTCTGGCACAGTTTATGGGCCACCAACATTTTCTGGACTTTAGGGGGTCTAGGATGTCTGTAAACCCCTTTTTTGGGCCTCCAAAGTTTTCAACCTTTTTGCAGGCCTAAGTTGCATTTTAAGGCCTTTTTTTGGGCTGCTATCATATTCTGAACTTTCAGGGGTGTAGGATGTCTTTTGCATGCCCAAAATATTTTTGAGAATTTCAGTGGTCTAGGATGCGGGTTAATGCCCCTTTCAGGCTGCAAATGTTTTTGGGACATTCAGAGCTCTCTGACACAGTTTTTGGGCCAACAACATTTTCTGGACTTAAGGGGGTCTAGGATGTCTGTAAACCCCTTTTTTGGGCATCCAAAGTTTTCAACCTTTTTGCAGGCCTAAAATGCATTTTAAGGCCTTTTTTTGGCTGCTAACATATTCTGAACTTTCAGGGGTGTAGGATGCATTTTTTCTTTCGTGCTCAAAATATTTTTGAGAATTTCAGTGGTCTAGGATGCGGGTTAATGCCCCTTTCAAGCTGCAAGTGTTTTTGGGACATTCAGAGCTCTCTGACACAGTTTTTGGGACACCAACATTTTCTGGACTTTAGGGGGTCTAGGATGCCTGTAAACCCCTTTCTTGGGCCTCCAAAGTTTTCAACCTTTTTGCAGGCCTAAGATGCATTTTAAAGCATTTTTTGCCTGCTAACATAATCTGAACGTCCAGGGGTATAGGATGCATTTTATGTGCCCAATATATTTTTGGGAATTTCAGTGGTCTAGGATGCAGGTTAATGCCCCTTTCAGGCTGCAAATGTTTTTGGGACATTCAGAGCTCTCTGACACAGTTTTTGGGCCACCAACATTTTCTGGACTTTAGGGGGTCTAGGATGTCTGTAAACCCCTTTTTTGGGCCTCCAAAGTTTTCAACCTTTTTGCAGGCCTAAGTTGCATTTTAAGGCCTTTTTTTGGGCTGCTATCATATTCTGAACTTTCAGGGGTGTAGGATGCCTTTTTCATGCCCAAAATATTTTTGAGAATTTCAGTGGTCTAGGGTGCGGGTTAATGCCCCTTTCAAGATGCAAATGTTTTTGGGACATTCAGAGCTCTCTGACACAGTTTTTGGGCCAACAACATTTTCTGGACTTTAGGGGGTCTAGGATGTCTGTAAACCCCTTTTTTGGGCCTCCAAAGTTTTCAACCTTTTTGCAGGCCTAAGATGCATTTTAAGGCCTTTTTTTGGCCTGCTATCATATTCTGAACTTTCAGGGGTGTAGGATGCCTTTTTCGTGCCCAAAATATTTTTGAGAATTTCAGTGGTCTAGGATGTGGGGTTAATGCCCCTTTCAGGCTGCAAATGTTTTTGGGCCATTCAGAGCTCTCTGACACAGTTTTTGGGCCAACAACATTTTCTGGACTTTAGGGGGTCTAGGATTTCTGTAAACCCCTTTTTGGGCCTCCAATGTTTTCAACCTTTTTGCAGGCCTAAGGTGCATTTAAGGCCTTTTTTTGGCTGCTAACATATTCTGAACTTTCAGGGGTGTAGGATGCATTTTCTGTGCCCAATGTATTTTTGGGAATTTCAGTGGTCTAGGGTGCGGGTTAATGCCCATTTGAAGCTGCAAATGTTTTTGGGTCATTCAGAGCTCTCTGACAGTTTTTGGGCCATCATCATTTTCTGGACTTTAGGGGGTCTAGGATGTCTGTAAACCCCTTTTTTGGGCCTCCAAAGTTTTCAACCTTTTTGCAGGCCTAAGATGCATTTTAAGGCCTTTTTTTGGGGCTATCATATACTGAACTTCCAGGGGTGTAGAATGAATTTTCTGTGCCCAATATATTTTTGGGAATTTCAGTGGTCTAGGATGTGGGGTTAATGCCCCTTTCAGGCTGCAAATGTTTTTGGGCCATTCAGAGCTCTCTGACACAGTTTTTGGGCCAACAACATTTTCTGGACTTTAGGGGTTCTTGGATGCCCGTAAACCCCTTTCTTGGGCCTCCAAAGTTTTCAACCTTTTTGCAGGCCTAAAATGCATTTTAAGGAATTTTTTGGGCTGCTAACATATTCTGAACTTTCAGCAGTGTAGGATGCCTTTTTCGTGCCCAATATATTTTTGGGAATTTCAGTGGTCTAGGGTGTGGGTTAATGCCCCTTTCAAGCTGCAAATGTTTTTGGGTCATTCAGAGCTCTCTGACAGTTTTTGGGCCACCAACATTTTCTGGACTTTAGGGGGTCTAGGATGTCTGCAAACCCTTTTTTGGGCCTCCAAAGTTTTCAACCTTTTTGCAGGCCTAAGATGCATTTTAAGGCCTTTTTTGGGCTGCTAACATATACTGAACTTTCAGGGGTGTAGGATGCATTTTTCGTGCCCAATGTATATTTGGAAATTTCAGTGGTCTAGGGTGCAGGTTAATGCCCCTTTCAAGCTGCAAATGTTTTTGGGTCATTCAGAGCTCTCTGACAGTTTTTGGGCCACCAACATTTTCTGGACTTTAGGGTGTCTAGCATGTCTGTAAACCCCTTTTCTGGGCCTCCAAAGTTTTCAAACTTTTTGCAGGCCTAAGATGCATTTTAAGGCCTTTTTTGCCTGCTAACATATTCTGAACTTTCAGGGGTGTAGGATGCATTTTTCGTGCCCAAAATATTTTTGAGAATTTCAGTGGTCTAGGATGCGGGTTAATGCCCCTTTCAAGCTGCAAATGTTTTTGGGACATTCAAAGCTCTCTGACACAGTTTTTGGGCCACCAACATTTTCTGGACTTTAGGGGGTCTAGGATGCCTGTAAACCCCTTTCTTGGGCCTCCAAGGTTTTCAACCTTTTTGCAGGCCTAAGATGCATTTTAAGGCCTTTTTTTGGGCTGCTATCATATTCTGAACTTTCAGGGGGTGTAGGATGCCTTTTTCGTGCCCAAAATATTTTTGAGAATTTCGGTGGTCTAGGATGCGGGTTAATGCCCCTTTCAGGCTGCAAATGTTTTTGGGACATTCAGAGCTCTCTGACACAGTTTTTGGGCCAACAACATTTTCTGGACTTTAGGGGGTATAGGATGTCTGTAAACCCCTTTTTTGGGCCTCCAAAGTTTTCAATATTTTTGCAGGCCTAAGATGCATTTTAAGGCATTTTTTGCCTACTAAGATATTCTGAATGTCCAGGGGTATAGGATGCATTTTATGTGCCCAATATATTTTTGGGAATTTCAGTGGTCTAGGATGGGGGTTAATGCCCCTTTCAGGCTGCAAATGTTTTTGGGACATTCAGAGCTCTCTGACACAGTTTTTGGGCCACCAACATTTTCTGGACTTTAGGGGGTCTAGGATGTCTGTAAACCCCTTTTTTGGGCCTCCAAAGTTTTCAACCTTTTTGCAGGCCTAAGATGCATTTTAAGGCCTTTTTTGGGTTGCTAACATATACTGAACTTTCAGGGGTGTAGGATGCATTTTTCGGGCCCAATATATTTTTGGGAATTTCAGTGGTCTAGGGTGCGGGTTAAAGCCCATTTCAAGCTGCAAATGTTTTTGGGTCATTCAGAGCTCTCTGACAGTTGTTGGGCCACCAACATTTTGTGGACTTTAGGGGGTCTAGGATGTCTGTAAACCCCTTTTTTGGGCCTCCAAAGTTTTCAACCTTTTTGCAGGCCTAAGATGCATTTTAAGGCCTTTTTTTGGGGGTATCATATACTGAACTTTCAGGGGTGTAGGATGCATTTTCTGTGCCCAATATATTTTTGGGAATTTCAGTAGTCTAGGGTGCGGGTTAATGCCCATTTCAAGCTGCAAATGTTTTTGGGTCATTCAGAGCTCTCTGACAGTTTTTGGGCCATCAACATTTTCTGGACTTTAGGGGGTCTAGGATGTCTGTAAACCCCTTTTTTGGGCCTCCAAAGTTTTCAACCTTTTTGCAGGCCTAAGTTGCTTTTTAAGGCCTTTTTTGGGCTGCTATCATATTCTGAACTTTCAGGGGTGTAGGATGCCTTTTTCATGCCCAAAATATTTTTCAGAATTTCAGTGGTCTAGGATGCGGGTTAATGCCCCTTTCAGGCTGCAAATGCTTTTGGGCCATTCAGAGCTCTCTGACACAGTTTTTGGGCCAACAACATTTTCTGGACTTTAGCGGGTCTAGGATGTCTGTAAACCCCTTTTTTGGGCCTCCAAAGTTTTCAACCTTTTTGCAGGCCTAAGATGCATTTTAAGGCCTTTTTTGCCTGCTAACATATTTTGAACGTTCAGGGGTGCAGGATGCATTTTCCGTGCCCAAAATAATTTTGGGAAATTCACTGGTCTAGGATGCGGGTTAATGCCCCTTTCAGGCTGCAAATGTTTTTGGGACATTCAGAGCTCTCGGACGCAGTTTTTGGGCCACCAACATTTTCTGGACTTTAGGGGGTCTAGGATGCCTGTAAACCCCTTTCTTGGGCCTCCAAAGTTTTCAACCTTTTTGCAGGCCTAAGATGCATTTTAAGGCCTTTTTTGCCTGCTAACATATACTGAACTTTCAGGGGTGTAGGATGCATTTTCTGTGCCCAATGTATTTTTGGGAATTTCAGTGGTCTAGGGTGCGGGTTAATGCCCATTTGAAGCTGCAAATGTTTTTGGGTCATTCAGAGCTCTCTGACAGTTTTTGGGCCATCAACATTTTCTGGACTTTAGGGGGTCTAGGATGTCTGTAAACCCCTTTTTTGGGCCTCCAAAGTTTTCAACCTTTTTGCAGGCCTAAGATGCATTTTAAGGCCTTTTTTTGGGGCTATCATATACTGAACTTTCAGGGGTGTAGGATGCATTTTCTGTGCCCAATATATTTTTGGGAATTTCAGTGGTCTAGGGTGCGGGTTAATGCCCATTTCAAGCTGCAAATGTTTTTGGGTCATTCAGAGCTCTGTGACAGTTTTTGGGCCATCAACATTTTCTGGACTTTAGGAGGTCTAGGATGTCTGTAAACCCCTTTTTTGGGCCTCCAAAGTTTTCAACCTTTTTGCAGGCCTAAGATGCATTTTAAGGCCTTTTTTTGGGGCTATCATATTCTGAACTTTCAGGGGTGTAGGATGCATTTTTCGTGCCCAAAATATTTTTGAGAATTTCAGTGGTCTAGGAGGCAGGTTAATGCCCATTTCAAGCTGCAAATGTTTTTAGGTCATTCAGAGCTCTCTGACAGTTGTTGGGCCACCAGCATTTTGTGGACTTTAGGGGGTCTAGGATGTCTGTAAACCCCTTTTTTGGGCCTCCAAAGTTTTCAACCTTTTTGCAGGCCTAAGATGCATTTTAAGGCCTTTTTTTGGGCTGCTATCATATTCTGAACTTTCAGCGGTGTAGGATGCCTTTTTCGTGCCCAAAATATTTTTGAGAATTTCAGTTGTCTAGGATGCGGGTTAATGCCCCTTTCAGGCTGGAAATGTTTTTGGGACATTCAGAGCTCTCTGACACAGTTTTTGGGCCAACAACATTTTCTGGACTTTAGGGGGTCTAGGATGTCTGTAAAGCCCTTTTTTGGGCCTCCAAAGTTTTCAACCTTTTTGCAGGCCTAAGATGCATTTAAAAGCCTTTTTTGGGCTGCTAACATATTCTGAACTTTCAGGGGTGTAGGATGCATTTTTCGTGCCCAAAATATTTTTGAGAATTTCAGTGGTCTAGGATGCGGGTTAATGCCCCTTTCAGGCTGCAAATGTTTTTGGGACATTCAGAGCTCTCTGACACAGTTTTTGGGCCACCAACATTTTCTGGACTTAAGGGGGTCTAGGATGTCTGCAAACCCCTTTTTTGGGCATGCAAAGTTTTCAACCTTTTTGCAGGCCTAAAATGCATATTAAGGCCTTTTTATGGCTGCTAACATATTCTGAACTTTCAGGGGTGTAGGATGCATTTTTTATTCGTGCCCAATATATTTTTGGAAATTTCAGTGGTCTAGGGTGCGGGTTAATGCCCCTTTCAAGCTGCAAATGTTTTTGGGTCATTCAGAGCTCTCTGACACAGTTTTTGGGCCATCAACATTTTCTGGACTTTAGGGGGTCTAGGATGTCTGTAAACCCCTTTTTTGGGCCTCCAAAGTTTTCAACCTTTTTGCAGGCCTAAGCTGCATTTTAAGGCCTTTTTTGGGTTGCTAACATATTCTGAACTTTCAGGGGTGTAGGATGCATTTTCCATGCCCAAAATATTTTTGGGAAATTCACTGGTCTAGGATGTGGGTTAATGCCCCTTTCAGGCTGCAAATGTTTTTGGGATATTCAGAGCTCTCTGACACAGTTTTTGGGCCACCAACATTTTCTGGACTTTAGTAGGGTGTCTAGGATGTCTGTAAACCCCTCTCTTGGGCCTCCAAAGTTTTCAACCTTTTTGCAGGCCTAAGATGCATTTTAAGGCCTTTTTTGCCTGCTAACATATTTTGAACGTTCAGGGGTGCAGGATGCATTTTCCGTGCCCAAAATAATTTTGGGAAATTCACTGGTCTAGGATGCGGGTTAATGCCCCTTTCAGGCTGAAAATGTTTTTGGGACATTCAGAGCTCTCGGACGCAGTTTTTGGGCCACCAACATTTTCTGGACTTTAGGGGGTCTAGGATGCCTGTAAACCCCTTTCTTGGGCCTCCAAAGTTTTCAACCTTTTTGCAGGCCTAAGATGCATTTTAAGGCCTTTTTTTGGGGCTATCATATACTGAACTTTCAGGGGTGTAGGATGCATTTTCTGTGCCCAATGTATTTTTGGGAATTTCAGTGGTCTAGGGTGCGGGTTAATGCCCATTTGAAGCTGCAAATGTTTTTGGGTCATTCAGAGCTCTCTGACAGTTTTTGGGCCATCAACATTTTCTGGACTTTAGGGGGTCTAGGATGTCTGTAAACCCCTTTTTTGGGCCTCCAAAGTTTTCAACCTTTTTGCAGGCCTAAGATGCATTTTAAGGCCTTTTTTTGGGGCTATCATATACTGAACTTTCAGGGGTGTAGGATGCATTTTCTGTGCCCAATATATTTTTGGGAATTTCAGTGGTCTAGGGTGCGGGTTAATGCCCATTTCAAGCTGCAAATGTTTTTGGGACATTCAGAGCTCTGTGACAGTTTTTGGGCCATCAACATTTTCTGGACTTTAGGAGGTCTCAGATGTCTGTAAACCCCTTTTTTGGGCCTCCAAAGTTTTCAACCTTTTTGCAGGCCTAAGATGCATTTTAAGGCCTTTTTTTGGGGCTATCATATTCTGAACTTTCAGGGGTGTAGGATGCATTTTTCGTGCCCAAAATATTTTTGAGAATTTCAGTGGTCTAGGAGGCAGGTTAATGCCCATTTCAAGCTGCAAATGTTTTTAGGTCATTCAGAGCTCTCTGACAGTTGTTGGGCCACCAGCATTTTGTGGACTTTAGGGGGTCTAGGATGTCTGTAAACCCCTTTTTTGGGCCTCCAAAGTTTTCAACCTTTTTGCAGGCCTAAGATGCATTTTAAGGCCTTTTTCTGGGCTGCTAACATATTCTGAACTTTCAGGGGTGTAGGATGCATTTTTCGTGCCCAAAATATTTTTGAGAATTTCAGTGCTAGGATGCGGGTTAATGCCCCTTTCAGGCTGCAAATGTTTTTGGGACATTCAGAGCTCTCTGACACAGTTTTTGGGCCCCCAACATTTTCTGGACTTAAGGGGGTCTAGGATGTCTGCAAACCCCTTTTTTGGGCATGCAAAGTTTTCAACCTTTTTGCAGGCCTAAAATGCATTTTCAGGCCTTTTTATGGCTGCTAACATATTCTGAACTTTTAGGGGTGTAGGATGCATTTTTTATTCGTGCCCAATATATTTTTGGAAATTTCAGTGGTCTAGGGTGCGGGTTAATGCCCCTTTCAAGCTGCAAATGTTTTTGGGTCATTCAGAGCTCTCTGACACAGTTTTTGGGCCATCAACATTTTCTGGACTTTAGGGGGTCTAGGATGTCTGTAAACCCCTTTTTTGGGCCTCCAAAGTTTTCAACCTTTTTGCAGGCCTAAGCTGCATTTTAAGGCCTTTTTTGGGTTGCTAACATATTCTGAACTTTCAGGGGTATAGGATGCATTTTCCATGCCCAAAATATTTTTGGGAAATTCACTGGTCTAGGATGTGGGTTAATGCCCCTTTCAGGCTGCAAATGTTTTTAGGACATTCAGAGCTCTCTGACACAGTTTTTGGGCCACCAACATTTTCTGGACTTTAGTAGGGTGTCTAGGATGTCTGTAAACCCCTTTCTTGGGCCTCCAAAGTTTTAAACCTTTTTGCAGGCCTAAGATGCATTTTAAGGCCTTTTTTGCCTGCTAACATATACTGAACTTTCAGGGGTGTAGGATGCATTTTCTGTGCCCAATGTATTTTTGGGAATTTCAGTGGTCTAGGGTGCGGGTTAATGCCCATTTGAAGCTGCAAATGTTTTTGGGTCATTCAGAGCTCTCTGACAGTTTTTGGGCCATCAACATTTTCTGGACTTTAGGGGGTCTAGGATGTCTGTAAACCCCTTTTTTGGGCCTCCAAAGTTTTCAATGTTTTTGCAGGCCTAAGATGCATTTTAAGGCATTTTTTGCCTGCTAAGATATTCTGAACGTCCAGGGGTATAGGATGCATTTTATGTGCCCAATATATTTTTGGGAATTTCAGTGGTCTAGGATGGGGGTTAATGCCCCTTTCAGGCTGCAAATGTTTTTGGGACATTCAGAGCTCTCTGACACAGTTTTTGGGCCACCAACATTTTCTGGACTTTAGGGGGTCTAGGATGTCTGTAAACCCCTTTTTTGGGCCTCCAAAGTTTTCAACCTTTTTGCAGGCCTAAGATGCATTTTAAGGCCTTTTTTTGGGTTGCTATCATATTCTGAACTTTCAGGGGTGTAGGATGCCTTTTTCGTGCCCAAAATATTTTTGAAAATTTCAGTGGTCTAGGATGCGGGTTAATGCCCCTTTCTAGATGCAAATGTTTTTGGGACATTCAGAGCTCTCTGGCACAGTTTATGGGCCACCAACATTTTCTGGACTTTAGGGGGTCTAGGATGTCTGTAAACCCCTTTTTTGGGCCTCCAAAGTTTTCAACCTTTTTGCAGGCCTAAGATGCATTTTAAGGGCTTTTTTGCCTACTAAGATATTCTGAACGTTCAGGGATATAGGATTCATTTTTCGTGCCCGATATATTTTTGGGATTTTCTATGGTCTAGGATGCGGGTTAATGCCCCTTTCAGGCTGCAAATGTCTTTGGGACATTCAGAGCTCTCTGGCACAGTTTATGGGCCACCAACATTTTCTGGACTTTAGGGGGTCTAGGATGTCTGTAAACCCCTTTTTTGGGCCTCCAAAGTTTTCAACCTTTTTGCAGGCCTAAGTTGCATTTTAAGGTCTTTTTTTGGGCTGCTATCATATTCTGAACTTTCAGGGGTGTAGGATGTCTTTTGCATGCCCAAAATATTTTTGAGAATTTCAGTGGTCTAGGATGCGGGTTAATGCCCCTTTCAGGCTGCAAATGTTTTTGGGACATTCAGAGCTCTCTGACACAGTTTTTGGGCCAACAACATTTTCTGGACTTAAGGGGGTCTAGGATGTCTGTAAACCCCTTTTTTGGGCATCCAAAGTTTTCAACCTTTTTGCAGGCCTAAGATGCATTTTAAGGCCTTTTTTTGGGTTGCTATCATATTCTGAACTTTCAGGGGTGTAGGATGCCTTTTTCGTGCCCAAAATATTTTTGAAAATTTCAGTGGTCTAGGATGCGGGTTAATGCCCCTTTCAAGATGCAAATGTTTTTGGGACATTCAGAGCTCTCTGGCACAGTTTATGGGCCACCAACATTTTCTGGACTTTAGGGGGTCTAGGATGTCTGTAAACCCCTTTTTTGGGCCTCCAAAGTTTTCAACCTTTTTGCAGGCCTAAGATGCATTTTAAGGGCTTTTTTGCCTACTAAGATATTCTGAACGTTCAGGGATATAGGATTTATTTTTCGTGCCCGATATATTTTTGGGATTTTCTATGGTCTAGGATGCGGGTTAATGCCCCTTTCAGGCTGCAAATGTTTTTGGGACATTCAGAGCTCTCTGGCACAGTTTATGGGCCACCAACATTTTCTGGACTTTAGGGGGTCTAGGATGTCTGTAAACCCCTTTTTTGGGCCTCCAAAGTTTTCAACCTTTTTGCAGGCCTAAGTTGCATTTTAAGGCCTTTTTTTGGGCTGCTATCATATTCTGAACTTTCAGGGGTGTAGGATGTCTTTTGCATGCCCAAAATATTTTTGAGAATTTCAGTGGTCTAGGATGCGGGTTAATGCCCCTTTCAGGCTGCAAATGTTTTTGGGACATTCAGAGCTCTCTGACACAGTTTTTGGGCCACCAACATTTTCTGGACTTTAGGGGGTCTAGGATGTCTGTAAACCCCTTTTTTGGGCATCCAAAGTTTTCAACCTTTTTGCAGGCCTAAAATGCATTTTAAGGCCTTTTTTTGGCTGCTAACATATTCTGAACTTTCAGGGGTGTAGGATGCATTTTTTCTTTCGTGCTCAAAATATTTTTGAGAATTTCAGTGGTCTAGGATGCGGGTTAATGCCCCTTTCAAGCTGCAAGTGTTTTTGGGACATTCAGAGCTCTCTGACACAGTTTTTGGGACACCAACATTTTCTGGACTTTAGGGGGTCTAGGATGCCTGTAAACCCCTTTCTTGGGCCTCCAAAGTTTTCAACCTTTTTGCAGGCCTAAGATGCATTTTAAAGCATTTTTTGCCTGCTAACATAATCTGAACGTCCAGGGGTATAGGATGCATTTTATGTGCCCAATATATTTTTGGGAATTTCAGTGGTCTAGGATGCGGGTTAATGCCCCTTTCAGGCTGCAAATGTTTTTGGGACATTCAGAGCTCTCTGACACAGTTTTTGGGCCACCAACATTTTCTGGACTTTAGGGGGTCTAGGATGTCTGTAAACCCCTTTTTTGGGCCTCCAAAGTTTTCAAACTTTTTGCAGGCCTAAGTTGCATTTTAAGGCCTTTTTTTGGGCTGCTATCATATTCTGAACTTTCAGGGGTGTAGGATGCCTTTTTCATGCCCAAAATATTTTTGAGAATTTCAGTGGTCTAGGGTGCGGGTTAATGCCCCTTTCAAGATGCAAATGTTTTTGGGACATTCAGAGCTCTCTGACACAGTTTTTGGGCCAACAACATTTTCTGGACTTTAGGGGGTCTAGGATGTCTGTAAACCCCTTTTTTGGGCCTCCAAAGTTTTCAACCTTTTTGCAGGCCTAAGATGCATTTTAAGGCCTTTTTTTGGCCTGCTATCATATTCTGAACTTTCAGGGGTGTAGGATGCCTTTTTCGTGCCCAAAATATTTTTGAGAATTTCAGTGGTCTAGGATGTGGGGTTAATGCCCCTTTCAGGCTGCAAATGTTTTTGGGCCATTCAGAGCTCTCTGACACAGTTTTTGGGCCAACAACATTTTCTGGACTTTAGGGGGTCTAGGATTTCTGTAAACCCCTTTTTGGGCCTCCAATGTTTTCAACCTTTTTGCAGGCCTAAGGTGCATTTAAGGCCTTTTTTTGGCTGCTAACATATTCTGAACTTTCAGGGGTGTAGGATGCATTTTCTGTGCCCAATGTATTTTTGGGAATTTCAGTGGTCTAGGGTGCGGGTTAATGCCCATTTGAAGCTGCAAATGTTTTTGGGTCATTCAGAGCTCTCTGACAGTTTTTGGGCCATCAACATTTTCTGGACTTTAGGGGGTCTAGGATGTCTGTAAACCCCTTTTTTGGGCCTCCAAAGTTTTCAACCTTTTTGCAGGCCTAAGATGCATTTTAAGGCCTTTTTTTGGGGCTATCATATACTGAACTTCCAGGGGTGTAGAATGAATTTTCTGTGCCCAATATATTTTTGGGAATTTCAGTGGTCTAGGGTGCGGGTTAATGCCCATTTCAAGCTGCAAATGTTTTTGGGTCATTCAGAGCTCTCTGACAGTTGTTGGGCCACCAACATTTTGGGACTTTAGGGGGTCTAGGATGTCTGTAAACCCCTTTTTTGGGCCTCCAAAGTTTTCAACCTTTTTGCAGGCCTAAGATGCATTTTAAGGCCTTTTTTTGGGCTGCTATCATATTCTGAACTTTCAGGGGTGTAGGATGCCTTTTTCGTGCCCAAAATATTTTTGAGAATTTCAGTGGTCTAGGATGCGGGTTAATGCCCCTTTCAGGCTGGAAATGCTTTTGGGACATTCAGAGCTCTCTGACAGAGTTTTTGGGCCAACAACATTTTCTGGACTTTAGGGGTTCTTGGATGCCCGTAAACCCCTTTCTTGGGCCTCCAAAGTTTTCAACCTTTTTGCAGGCCTAAAATGCATTTTAAGGAATTTTTTGGGCTGCTAACATATTCTGAAATTTCAGGAGTGTAGGATGCCTTTTTCGTGCCCAATATATTTTTGGGAATTTCAGTGGTCTAGGGTGTGGGTTAATGCCCCTTTCAAGCTGCAAATGTTTTTGGGTCATTCAGAGCTCTCTGACAGTTTTTGGGCCACCAACATTTTCTGGACTTTAGGGGGTCTAGGATGTCTGCAAACCCTTTTTTGGGCCTCCAAAGTTTTCAACCTTTTTGCAGGCCTAAGATGCATTTTAAGGCCTTTTTTGGGCTGCTAACATATACTGAACTTTCAGGGGTGTAGGATGCATTTTTCGTGCCCAATTTATATTTGGAAATTTCAGTGGTCTAGGGTGCAGGTTAATGCCCCTTTCAAGCTGCAAATGTTTTTGGGTCATTCAGAGCTCTCTGACAGTTTTTGGGCCACCAACATTTTCTGGACTTTAGGGTGTCTAGCATGTCTGTAAACCCCTTTTCTGGGCCTCCAAAGTTTTCAAACTTTTTGCAGGCCTAAGATGCATTTTAAGGCCTTTTTTGCCTGCTAACATATTCTGAACTTTCAGGGGTGTAGGATGCATTTTTCGTGCCCAAAATATTTTTGAGAATTTCAGTGGTCTAGGATGCGGGTTAATGCCCCTTTCAAGCTGCAAATGTTTTTGGGACATTCAAAGCTCTCTGACACAGTTTTTGGGCCACCAACATTTTCTGGACTTTAGGGGGTCTAGGATGCCTGTAAACCCCTTTCTTGGGCCTCCAAGGTTTTCAACCTTTTTGCAGGCCTAAGATGCATTTTAAGGCCTTTTTTTGGGCTGCTATCATATTCTGAACTTTCAGGGGGTGTAGGATGCCTTTTTCGTGCCCAAAATATTTTTGAGAATTTCGGTGGTCTAGGATGCGGGTTAATGCCCCTTTCAGGCTGCAAATGTTTTTGGGACATTCAGAGCTCTCTGACACAGTTTTTGGGCCAACAACATTTTCTGGACTTTAGGGGGTATAGGATGTCTGTAAACCCCTTTTTTGGGCCTCCAAAGTTTTCAATGTTTTTGCAGGCCTAAGATGCATTTTAAGGCATTTTTTGCCTGCTAAGATATTCTGAACGTCCAGGGGTATAGGATGCATTTTATGTGCCCAATATATTTTTGGGAATTTCAGTGGTCTAGGATGGGGGTTAATGCCCCTTTCAGGCTGCAAATGTTTTTGGGACATTCAGAGCTCTCTGACACAGTT
The DNA here is from genome assembly GCF_040938575.1 of Ambystoma mexicanum. Classification (NCBI taxonomy): domain Eukaryota; kingdom Metazoa; phylum Chordata; class Amphibia; order Caudata; family Ambystomatidae; genus Ambystoma; species Ambystoma mexicanum. Next base: position 592,039,615 of record NC_090940.1, on the reverse strand, counting down.
TTTGGGCCACCAACATTTTCTGGACTTTAGGGGGTCTAGGATGTCTGTAAACCCCTTTTTTGGGCCTCCAAAGTTTTCAACCTTTTTGCAGGGCTAAGATGCATTTTAAGGCCTTTTTTTGGGTTGCTATCATATTCTGAACTTTCAGGGGTGTAGGATGCCTTTTTCGTGCCCAAAATATTTTTGAAAATTTCAGTGGTCTAGGATGCGGGTTAATGCCCCTTTCAAGATGCAAATGTTTTTGGGACATTCAGAGCTCTCTGGCACAGTTTATGGGCCACCAACATTTTCTGGACTTTAGGGGGTCTAGGATGTCTGTAAACCCCTTTTTTGGGCCTCCAAAGTTTTCAACCTTTTTGCAGGCCTAAGTTGCATTTTAAGGCCTTTTTTTGGGCTGCTATCATATTCTGAACTTTCAAGGGTGTAGGATGTCTTTTGCATGCCCAAAATATTTTTGAGAATTTCAGTGGTCTAGGATGCGGGTTAATGCCCCTTTCAGGCTGCAAATGTTTTTGGGACATTCACAGCTCTCTGACAGTTTTTGGGCCATCAACATTTTCTGGACTTTAGGGGGTCTAGGATGTCTGCAAACCCCTTTTTTGGGCATGCAAAGTTTTCAACCTTTTTGCAGGCCTAAAATGCATTTTAAAGCCTTTTTTTGGCTGCTAACATATTCTGAACTTTCAGGGGTGTAGGATGCATTTTTTATTCGTGCCCAATATATTTTTGGAAATTTCAGTGGTCTAGGGTGCGGGTTAATGCCCCTTTCAAGCTGCAAATGTTTTTGGGTCATTCGGAGCTCTCTGACACAGTTTTTGGGCCATCAACATTTTCTGGACTTTAGGGGGTCTAGGATGTCTGTAAACCCCTTTTTTGGGCCTCCAAAGTTTTCAACCTTTTTGCAGGCCTAAGCTGCATTTTAAGGCCTTTTTTGGGTTGCTAACATATACTGAACTTTCAGGGGTGTAGGATGCATTTTTCGGGCCCTATATATTTTTGGGAATTTCAGTGGTCTAGGGTGCGGGTTAATGCCCATTTCAAGCTGCAAATGTTTTTGGGTCATTCAGAGCTCTCTGACAGTTGTTGGGCCACCAACATTTTGTGGACTTTAGGGGGCCTAGGATGTCTGTAAACCCATTTTTTGGGCCTCCAATGTTTTCAACCTTTTTGCAGGCCTAAGATGCATTGTAAGGCCTTTTTTTGGGCTGCTATCATATTCTGAACGTTCAGGGGTATAGGATTCATTTTACGTGCCCGATATATTTTTGGGATTTTCTATGGTCTAGGATGCGGGTTAATGCCCGTTTCAGGCTGCAAATGTTTTTGGGACATTCAAAGCTCTCTGACACAGTTTTTGGGCCACCAACATTTTCTGGACTTTAGGGGGTCTAGGATGTCTGCATCCCCTTTTTTGGGCCTCCAAAGTTTTCAACCTTTTTTGCAGGCCTAAGATGCATTTTAAGGCCTTTTTTGGGCTGCTAACATATACTGAACTTTCAGGGGTGTAGGATGTATTTTTCGTGCCCAATATATTTTTGGGATTTTCAGTGGTCTAGGATGCGGGTTAATGCCCCTTTGAGGCTGCAAATGTTTTTCGGTCATTCAAAGCTCTCTGACACAGTTTTTGGGCCACCAAAATTTTCTGGACTTTAGGGGGTCTAGGATGTCTGTAAACCCCTTTTTTGGGCCTCCAAACTTTTAAACCTTTTTGCAGGCCTAAGATGCATTTTAAGGCCTTTTTTGGGCTGCTAACATATTCTGATCTTTCAGGGGTGTAGGATGCATTTTTTTTCGTGCCCAATATATTTTTGGGAATTTCAGTAGTCTAGGGTGCGGGTTAATGCCCCTTTCAGGCTGCAAATGTTTTTGGGACATTCAGAGCTCTCTGACACAGATGTTGGGCCACCAACATTTTCTGGACTTTAGGGGGTCTAGGATGTCTGTAAACCCCTTTTTTGGGCTTCCAAAGTTTTCAACCTTTTTGCCGGCCTAAGATGCATTTTAAGGCCTTTTTTGCCTGCTAACATATTGTGAACGTCCAGGGGTGTAGGATGCATTTTCCGTGCCCAAAATATTTTTGAGAATTTCAGTGGTCTAGGATGCGGGTTAATGCCCCTTTCAGGCTGCAAATGTTTGTTGGGACATTCAGAGCTCTCTGACACAGTTTTTAGGCCACCAACATTTTCTGGACTTTAGGGGGTCTAGGATGTCTCTAAACCCCTTTTTTGGGCCTCCAAAGTTTTCAACCTTTTTGCAGGCCTAAGATGCATTTTAAGGCATTTTTTGCCAACTAACATATTCTGAACGTTCAGGGGTGTAGGATGCATTTTCCGTGCCCAAAATATTTTTTAGAATTTCAGTGGTCTAGGATGCGGGTTAATGCCCCTTTCAGGCTGCAAATGTTTTTGGGAAATTCAGAGCTTTCTGACACAGTTTTTGGGCCACCAACATTTTCTGGACTTTAGGGGGTCTAGGATGCCTGTAAACCCCTTTCTTGGGCCTCCAAAGTTTTCAAACTTTTTGCCGGCCTAAGATGCATTTTAAGGCCTTTTTTGCCTGCTAACATATTCTGAACGTCCAGGGGTGCAGGATGCATTTTCCGTGCCCAAAATATTTTTGAGAATTTCAGTGGTCTAGGATGCGGGTTAATGCCCCTTTCAGGCTGCAAATGTTTTTTGGGACATTCAGAGCTCTCTGACACAGTTTTTGGGCCACCAACATTTTCTGGACTTTAGGGGGTCCAGGATATCTGTAAACCCCTTTTTTGGGCTTCCAAAGTTTTCAAACTTTTTGCAGGCCTAAGATGCATTTTAAGGCCTTTTTTGCCTGCTAACATATTGTGAACGTCCAGGGGTGTAGGATGCATTTTCCGTGCCCAAAAGTATTTTTGAGAATTTCAGTGGTCTAGGATGCGGGTTAATGCCCCTTTCAGGCTGCAAATGTTTGTTGGGACATTCAGAGCTCTCTGACACAGTTTTTAGGCCACCAACATTTTCTGGACTTTAGGGGGTCTAGGATGTCTGTAAACCCCTTTTTTGGGCCTCCAAAGTTTTCAACCTTTTTGCAGACCTAAGATGCATTTTAAGGCATTTTTTGCAAACTAACATATTCTGAACGTTCAGGGGTGTAGGATGCATTTTCCGTGCCCAAAATATTTTTTAGAATTTCAGTGGTCTAGGATGCGGGTTAATGCCCCTTTCAGGCTGCAAATGTTTTTGGGAAATTCAGAGCTTTCTGACACAGTTTTTGGGCCACCAACATTTTCTGGACTTTAGGGGGTCTAGGATGCCTGTAAACCCCTTTCTTGGGCCTCCAAAGTTTTCAACATTTTGCAGGCCTAAGAAGCATTTTAAGGCCTTTTTTGGGCTGCTAACATATACTGAACTTTCAGGGTTGTTGGATGAATTTTTTGTGGCCAATATATTTTTGGGAATTTCAGTGGTCTAGGGTGCGGGTTAATGCTCCTTTCAAGCTGCAAATGTTTTTGGGTCATTCAGAGCTCTCTGACAGTTTTTGGGCCACCAACATTTTCTGGACTTTAGGGGTCTAGGATGCCTGTAAACCCCTTTTTTGGGCATCCAAAGTTTTCAGCCTTTTTGCAGGCCAAAGATGCATTTTAAGGCCTTTTTTGGGCTACTAACATATTCTGAACTTTCAGGGGTGTAGGATGCATTTTTCGTGCCCAAAATATTTTTGAGAATTTCAGTGGTCTAGGATGCGGGTTAAAGCCCCTTTCAAGCTGCAAGTGTTTTTGGGACATTCAGAGCTCTCTGACACAGTTGTTGGGCCACCAACATTTTCTGGACTTTAGGGGGTCTAGGATGTCTGTAAACCCCTTTTTTGGGCCTCCAAACTTTTAAACCTTTTTGCAGGCCTAAGATGCATTTTAAGGCCTTTTTTGGGCTGCTAACATATTCTGATCTTTCAGGGGTGTAGGATGCATTTTTTTTCGTGCCCAATATATTTTTGGGAATTTCAGTAGTCTAGGGCGCGGGTTAATGCCCCTTTCAGGCTGCAAATGTTTTTGGGACATTCAGAGCTCTCTGACACAGATGTTGGGCCACCAACATTTTCTGGACTTTAGGGGGTCTAGGATGTCTGTAAACCCCTTTTTTGGGCATCCAAAGTTTTCAACCTTTTTGCCGGCCTAAGATGCATTTTAAGGCCTTTTTTGCCTGCTAACATATTCTGAACGTCCAGGGGTGCAGGATGCATTTTCCGTGCCCAAAATATTTTTGACAATTTCAGTGGTCTAGGATGCGGGTTAATGACCCTTTCAGGCTGCAAATGTTTTTTGGGACATTCAGAGCTCTCTGACACAGTTTTTGGGCCACCAACATTTTCTGGACTTTAGGGGGTCTAGGATGTCTGTAAACCCCTTTTTTGGGCTTCCAAAGTTTTCAACCTTTTTGCAGGCCTAAGATGCATTTTAAGGCCTTTTTTGCCTGCTAACATATTGTGAACGTCCAGGGGTGTAGGATGCATTTTCCGTGCCCAAAATATTTTTGAGAATTTCAGTGGTCTAGGATGCGGGTTAATGCCCCTTTCAGGCTGCAAATGTTTGTTGGGACATTCAGAGCTCTCTGACACAGTTTTTAGGCCACCAACATTTTCTGGACTTTAGGGGGTCTAGGATGTCTCTAAACCCCTTTTTTGGGCCTCCAAAGTTTTCAACCTTTTTGCAGGCCTAAGATGCATTTTAAGGCATTTTTTGCCAACTAACATATTCTGAACGTTCAGGGGTGTAGGATGCATTTTCCGTGCCCAAAATATTTTTGAGAATTTCAGTGGTCTAGGATGCGGGTTAATGCCCCTTTCAGGCTGCAAATGTTTTTTGGGACATTCAGAGCTCTCTGACACAGTTTTTGGGCCACCAACATTTTCTGGACTTTAGAAGGTCCAGGATGTCTGTAAACCTCTTTTTTGGGCTTCCAAAGTTTTCAAACTTTTTGCAGGCGTAAGATGCATTTTAAGGCCTTTTTTGCCTGCTAACATATTGTGAACGTCCAGGGGTGTAGGATGCATTTTCCGTGCCCAAAAGTATTTTTGAGAATTTCAGTGGTCTAGGATGCGGGTTAATGCCCCTTTCAGGCTGCAAATGTTTGTTGGGACATTCAGAGCTCTCTGACACAGTTTTTAGGCCACCAACATTTTCTGGACTTTAGGGGGTCTAGGATGTCTGTAAACCCCTTTTTTGGGCCTCCAAAGTTTTCAACCTTTTTGCAGGCCTAAGATGCATTTTAAGGCATTTTTTGCAAACTAACATATTCTGAACGTTCAGGGGTGTAGGATGCATTTTCCGTGCCCAAAATATTTTTTAGAATTTCAGTGGTCTAGGATGCGGGTTAATGCCCCTTTCAGGCTGCAAATGTTTTTGGGAAATTCAGAGCTTTCTGACACAGTTTTTGGGCCACCAACATTTTCTGGACTTTAGGGGGTCTAGGATGCCTGTAAACCCCTTTTCTGGGCCTCCAAAGTTTTCAACCTTTTTGCAGGCCTAAGGTGCATTTTAAGGCCTTTTTTGGGTTGCTAACATATACTGAACTTTCAGGGGTGTAGGATGCATTTTTCGGGCCCAATATATTTTTGGGAATTTCAGTGGTCTAGGGTGCGGGTTAATGCTCCTTTCAAGCTGCAAATGTTTTTGGGTCATTCAGAGCTCTCTGACAGTTTTTGGGCCACCAACATTTTCTGGACTTTAGGGGTCTAGGATGCCTGTAAACCCCTTTTTTGGGCAACCAAAGTTTTCAACCTTTTTGCAGGCCAAAGATGCATTTTAAGGCCTTTTTTGGGCTACTAACATATTCTGAACTTTCAGGGGTGTAGGATGCATTTTTCGTGCCTAAATATTTTTGAGAATTTCAGTGGTCTAGGATGCGGGTTAAATCCCCTTTCAAGCTGCAAGTGTTTTTGGGACATTCAGAGCTCTCTGACACAGTTGTTGGGCCACCAACATTTTCTGGACTTTAGGGGGTCTAGGATGTCTGTAAACCCCTTTTCTGGGCCTCCAAAGTTTTCAACCTTTTTGCAGGCCTAAGGTGCATTTTAAGGCCTTTTTTGGGTTGCTAACATATACTGAACTTTCAGGGGTGTAGGATGCATTTTTCGGGCCCAATATATTTTTGGGATTTTCAGTGGTCTAGGATGCGGGTTAATGCCCCTTTGAGGCTGCAAATGTTTTTGGGTCATTCAAAGCTCTCTGACACAGTTTTTGGGCCACCAAAATTTTCTGGACTTTATGGGGTCTAGGATGTCTGTAAACCCCTTTTTTGGGCCTCCAAAGTTTTCAACCTTTTTGCAGGCCTAAGATGCATTTTAAGGCCCTTTTTGGGCTGCTAACATATACTGAACTTTCAGGGGTGTAGGATGCATTTTTCGGGCCCAATATATTTTTGGGAATTTCAGTGGTCTAGGGTGCGGGTTAATGCTCCTTTCAAGCTGCAAATGTTTTTGGGTCATTCAGAGCTCTCTGACAGTTTTTGGGCCACCAACATTTTCTGGACTTTAGGGGTCTAGGATGCCTGTAAACCCCTTTTTTGGGCAACCAAAGTTTTCAACCTTTTTGCAGGCCAAAGATGCATTTTAAGGCCTTTTTTGGGCTACTAACATATTCTGAACTTTCAGGGGTGTAGGATGCATTTTTCGTGCCTAAATATTTTTGAGAATTTCAGTGGTCTAGGATGCGGGTTAAATCCCCTTTCAAGCTGCAAGTGTTTTTGGGACATTCAGAGCTCTCTGACACAGTTGTTGGGCCACCAACATTTTCTGGACTTTAGGGGGTCTAGGATGTCTGTAAACCCCTTTTCTGGGCCTCCAAAGTTTTCAACCTTTTTGCAGGCCTAAGGTGCATTTTAAGGCCTTTTTTGGGTTGCTAACATATACTGAACTTTCAGGGGTGTAGGATGCATTTTTCGGGCCCAATATATTTTTGGGATTTTCAGTGGTCTAGGATGCGGGTTAATGCCCCTTTGAGGCTGCAAATGTTTTTGGGTCATTCAAAGCTCTCTGACACAGTTTTTGGGCCACCAAAATTTTCTGGACTTTATGGGGTCTAGGATGTCTGTAAACCCCTTTTTTGGGCCTCCAAAGTTTTCAACCTTTTTGCAGGCCTAAGATGCATTTTAAGGCCCTTTTTGGGCTGCTAACATATACTGAACTTTCAGGGGTGTAGGATGCATTTTTCGTGCCCAATATATTTTCGGGAATTTCAGTGGTCTAGGGTGCGGGTCAATGCCCCTTTCAAGCTGCAAATGTTTTTGGGACATTCAGAGCTCTCTGACGCAGTTTTTGGGCCACCAACATTTTCTGGACTTCAGGGGGTCTAGGATGTCTGTAAACCCCTTTTTTGGGCCTCCAAAGTTTTCAACCTTTTTGCAGGCCTAAGATGCATTTTAAGGCCTTTTTTGGGCTGCTAACATATACTGAACTTTCAGGGGTATAGGATGCATTTTTCGTGCACAATAAATTTTTGGGAATTTCAGTGGTCTAGGGTGCGGGTTAATGCCCCTTTCAGGCTGCAAATGTTTTTTGGGACATTCAGAGCTCTCTGACACAGTTGTTGGGCCACCAACATTTTCTGGATTTTAGGGGGTCTAGGATGCCTTTAAACCCCTTTTTGGGCCTCCAAAGTTTTCAACATTTTGCAGGCCTAAGAAGCATTTTAAGGCCTTTTTTGGGTTGCTAACATATACTGAACTTTCAGGGGTGTAGGATGCATTTTTCGGGCCCAATATATTTTTGGGATTTTCAGTGGTCTAGGATGCGGGTTAATGCCCCTTTGAGGCTGCAAATGTTTTTGGGTCATTCAAAGCTCTCTGACACAGTTGTTGGGCCACCAACATTTTCTGGACTTTAGGGGGTCTAGGATGTCTGTAAACCCCTTTTCTGGGCCTCCAAAGTTTTCAACCTTTTTGCAGGCCTAAGGTGCATTTTAAGGCCTTTTTTTGGTTGCTAACATATACTGAACTTTCAGGGGTGTAGGATGCATTTTTCGGGCCCAATATATTTTTGGGAATTTCAGTGGTCTAGGGTGCGGGTTAATGCCCATTTCAAGCTGCAAATGTTTTTGGGTCATTCAGAGCTCTCTGACAGTTGTTGGGCCACCAACATTTTGTGGACTTTAGGGGGTCTAGGATGTCTGTAAACCCCTTTTTTGGGCCTCCAAACTTTTAAACCTTTTTGCAGGCCTAAGATGCATTTTAAGGCCTTTTTTGGGATGCTAACATATTCTGATCTTTCAGGGGTGCAGGATGCATTTTTTTTCGTGCCCAATATATTTTTGGGAATTTCAGTGGTCTAGGGTGCGGGTTAATGCCCCTTTCAAGCTGCAAATGTTTTTGGGTCATTCAGAGCTCTCTGACACAGTTTTTGGGCCACTAACATTTTATGGACTTTAGGGGGTTTAGGATGTCTGTAAACCCCTTTTTTTGGCCTCCAAAGTTTTCAACCTTTTTGCAGGCCTAGGATGCATTTTAAGGCCTTTTTTTTGGGCTGCTATCATATTCTGAACTTTCATGGGTGTAGGATGCCTTTTTCGTGCCCAATATATTTTTGGGATTTTCAGTGGTCTAGGGTGCGGGTTAATGCCCCTTTCAGGCTGCAAATGTTTTTGGGACATTCAAAGCTCTCTGACACAGTTTTTGGGCCACCAACATTTTCTGGACTTTAGGGGATCTAGGATGTCTGCAAACCCCTTTTTTGGGCCTCCAAAGTTTTGAACCTTTTTGCAGGCCTAAGATGCATTTTAAGGCCTTTTTTGGGCTGCTAACATATACTGAACTTTCAGGGGTATACGATGCATTTTTCGTGCACAATATATTTTTGGGAATTTCAGTGGTCTAGGATGCGTTTTTGGGACATTCAGAGCTCTCTGACACAGTTGTTGGGCCACCAACATTTCCTGGATTTTAGGGGGTCTAGGATGCCTGTAAACCCCTTTTTGGGCCTCCAAAGTTTTCAACATTTTGCAGGCCTAAGAAGCATTTTAAGGCCTTTTTTGGGCTGCTAACATATACTGAACTTTCAGGGTTGTTGGATGAATTTTTTGTGGCCAATATATTTTTTGGAATTTCAGTGGTCTAGGGTGCGGGTTAATGCCCCTTTCGAGCTGCAAATGTTTTTGGGTCATTCAGAGCTCTCTGACAGTTTTTGGGCCACCAACATTTTCTGGACTTTAGGGGTCTAGGATGATTGTAAACCCCTTTTTTGGGCATCCAAAGTTTTCAACCTTTTTGCAGGCCTAAGATGCATTTTAAAGGCTTTTTTGCCTGCTAACATATTCTGAACTTTCAGGGGTGTAGAATGCATTTTTCGGGCCCAATATATTTTTGGGAATTTCAGTGGTCTAGGATGCGGGTTAATGCCCATTTCAAGCTGCAAATGTTTTTGGGACATTCAGAGCTCTCTGACACAGTTTTTGGGCCACCAACATTTTCTGGACTTTAGGGGGTCTAGGATGTCTGCATCCCCTTTTTTGGGCCTCCAAAGTTTTCAACCTTTTTGCAGGCCTAAGATGCATTTTAAGGCCTTTTTTGGACTGCTAACATATACTGAACTTTCAGGGGTGTAGGATGTATTTTTTTTCGTGCCCAATATATTTTTGGGAATTTCAGTGGTCTAGGGTGCGGTTTAATGCCCCTTTCAAGCTGCAAATGTTTTTGGGTCATTCAGAGCTCTCTGACAGTTTTTGGGCCACCAACATTTTCTGGACTTTAGGGGTCTAGGATGATTGTAAACCCCTTTTTTGGGCCTCCAATGTTTTCAACATTTTTGCAGGCCTAAAATGCATTTTAAGGCCTTTTTTGGGCTGCTAACATATACTGAACTTTCCGGGGTGTAGGATTCATTTTTCGTGCCCGATATATTTTTGGGATTTTCAGTGGTCTAGGATGTGGGTTAATGCCCCTTTCAGGCTGCAAATGTTTTTGGGACATTCAGAGCTCTCTGACACAGTTTCTGGGCCACCAACATTTTCTGGACTTTAGGGGGTCTAGGATGCCTGTAAACCCCTTTCTTGGGCCTCCAAAGTTTTCAACCTTTTTGCAGGCCTAAGATGCATTTTAAGGCATTTTTTGCCTGCTAACATATTCTGAACGTCCAGGGGTATAGGATGCATTTTATGTGCCCAATATATTTTTGGGAATTTCAGTGGTCTAGGATGGGGGTTAATGCCCCTTTCAGGCTGCAAATGTTTTTGGGACATTCAGAGCTCTCTGACACAGTTTTTGGGCCACCAACATTTTCTGGACTTTAGGGGGTCTAGGATGTCTGTAAACCCCTTTTTTGGGCCTCCAAAGTTTTCAACCTTTTTGCAGGCCTAAGTTGCATTTTAAGGCTTTTTTTTGGGCTGCTATCATATTCTGAACTTTCAAGGGTGTAGGATGCCTTTTTCGTGCCCAAAATATTTTTGAGAATTTCAGTGGTCTAGGATGCGGGTTAATGCCCCTTTCAGGCTGCAAATGTTTTTGGGACATTCAGAGCTTTCTGACACAGTTTTTGGGCCAACAACATTTTCTGGACTTTAGGGGGTCTAGGATGTCTGTAAACCCCTTTTTTGGGCCTCCAAAGTTTTCAACCTTTTTGCAGGCCTAAAATGCATTTTAAGGCCTTTTCTGGGCTGCTAACATATTCTGATCTTTCAGGGGTGTAGGATGCATTTTTTTTCGTGCCCAATATATTTTTGGGAATTTCAGTGGTCTAGGGTGCGGGTTAATGCCCCTTTCAAGCTGCAAATGTTTTTGGGTCATTCAAAGCTCTCTGACACAGTTTTTGGGCCACCAACATTTTCTGGACTTTAGGGGGTCTAGGATGTCTGTAAACCCCTTTTTTGGGCCTCCAAACTTTTAAACCTTTTTGCAGGCCTAAGATGCATTTTAAGGCCTTTTTTGGGCTGCTAACATATTCTGATCTTTCAGGGGTGTAGGATGCATTTTCCGTGCCCAAAATATTTTTTAGAATTTCAGTGGTCTAGGATGCGGGTTAATGCCCCTTTCAGGCTGCAAATGTTTTTGGGACATTCAGAGCTTTCTGACACAGTTTTTGGGCCACCAACATTTTCTGGACTTTAGGGGGTCTAGGATGCCTGTAAACCCCTTTTTTGGGCATCCAACGTTTTCAACCTTTTTGCAGGCCTAAGATGCATTTTAAAGGATTTTTTGCCAGCTAACATATTCTGAACTTTCAGGGGTGTAGGATGCATTTTTCGAGCCCAAAATATTTTTGAGAATTTCAGTGGTCTAGGATGCGGGTTAATGCCCCTTTCAGGCTGCAAATGTCTTTGGGACATTCAGAGCTCTCTGACACAGTTTTTGGGCCACCAACATTTTCTGGACTTTAGGGGGTCTACGATGTCTGTAAACCCCTTTTTTGGGCCTCCAAATTTTTCAACCTTTTTGCAGGCCTAAAATGCATTTTAAGGCCTTTTTTGGGCTGCTAACATATACTGAACTTTCCGGGGTGTAGGATGCATTTTTTGTACCCAAAATCTTTTTGAGAATTTCAGTGGTCTAGGATGCGGGTTAATGCCCCTTTCAGGCTGCAAATGTTTTTGAGACATTCAGAGCTCTCTGACACAGTTTTTGGGCCACCAACATTTTCTGGACTTTAAGGGGTCTAGGATGCCTGTAAACCCCTTTTTTGGGCCTCCAAAGTTTTCAACATTTTGCAGGCCTAAGAAGCATTTTAAGGCCTTTTTTGGGCTGCTAACATATACTGAACTTTCAGGGTTGTTGGATGAATTTTTTGTGGCCAATATATTTTTGGGAATTTCAGTGGTCTAGGGTGCGGGTTAATGCCCCTTTCAAGCTGCAAATGTTTTTGGGTCATTCAGAGCTCTCTGACACAGTTTTTGGGCCACCAACATTTTCTGGACTTTAGGGGGTCTAGGATGTCTGCAAACACCTTTTTTGGGCCTCCAAAGATTTCAACCTTTTTGCAGGCCTAAGATGCATTTTAAGGCCCTTTTTGGGCTGCTAACATATACTGAACTTTCAGGGGTGTGGGATGCATTTTTCGTGCCCAATATATTTTTGGGAATTTCAGTGGTCTAGGGTGCGGGTTAATGCCCCTTTCAAGCTGCAAATGTTTTTGGGACATTCAGAGCTCTTTGACAGTTTTTGGGCCACCAACATTTTCTGGACTTTAGGGGGTCTAGGATGCCTGTAAACCCCTTTTTTGGGAATCCAAAGTTTTCAACCTTTGTGCAGGCCTAAGATGCATTTTAAGGCCTTTTTTTGGGGCTGCTATCATATTCTGAACGTTCAGGGGTGTAGGATGCATTTTCCGTGCCCAATATATTTTTGGGAAATTCACTGGTCTAGGATGCGGGTTAATGCCCCTTTCAGGCTGCAAATGTTTTTGGGACATTCACAGCTCTCTGACACAGTTGTTGGGCCACCAACATCTTCTGGACTTTAGGGGGTCTAGGATGTCTGTAAACCCCTTATTTGGGCCTCCAAAGTTTTCAACCTTTTTGCAGTCCTAAGATGTATTTTAAGGCCTTTTTTGCCTGCTAACATATTTTGAACGTTCAGGGGTGCAGGATGCATTTTCCGTGCCCAAAATAATTTTGGGAAATTCACTGGTCTAGGATGCGGGTTAATGCCCCTTTCAGGCTGCAAATGTTTTTGGGACATTCAGAGCTCTCTGACACAGTTTTTGGGCCACCAACATTTTCTGGACTTTAGGGGGTCTAGGATGCCTGTAAACCCCTTTCTTGGGCCTCCAAAGTTTTCAACCTTTTTGCAGGCCTAAGATGCATTTTAAGGCCTTTTTTGCCTGCTAACATATACTGAACTTTCAGGGGTGTAGGATGCATTTTCTGTGCCCAATGTATTTTTGGGAATTTCAGTGGTCTAGGGTGCGGGTTAATGCCCATTTCAAGCTGCAAATGTTTTTGGGTCATTCAGAGCTCTCTGACAGTTTTTGGGCCATCAACATTTTCTGGACTTTAGGGGGTCTAGGATGTCTGCAAACCCCTTTTTTGGGCATGCAAAGTTTTCAACCTTTTTGCAGGCCTAAGCTGCATTTTAAGGCCTTTTTTGGGTTGCTAACATATACTGAACTTTCAGGGGTGTAGGATGCATTTTTTATTCGTGCCCAATATATTTTTGGGAATTTCAGTGGTCTAGGGTGCGGGTTAATGCCCATTTCAAGCTGCAAATGTTTTTGGGTCATTCAGAGCTCTCTGACAGTTGTTGGGCCACCAACATTTTGTGGACTTTAGGGGGCCTAGGATGCCTGTAAACCCCTTTTTTGGGCCTCCAATGTTTTCAACCTTTTTGCAGGCCTAAGATGCATTGTAAGGCCTTTTTTTGGGCTGCTATCATATTCTGAACGTTCAGGGGTATAGGATTCATTTTACGTGCCCGATATATTTTTGGGATTTTCTATGGTCTAGGATGCGGGTTAATGCCCCTTTCAGGCTGCAAATGTTTTTGGGACATTCAAAGCTCTCTGACACAGTTTTTGGGCCTCCAACATTTTCTGGACTTTAGGGGGTCTAGGATGTCTGCATCCCCTTTTTTGGGCCTCCAAAGTTTTCAACCTTTTTTGCAGGCCTAAGATGCATTTTAAGGCCTTTTTTGGGCTGCTAACATATACTGAACTTTCAGGGGTGTAGGATGTATTTTTCGTGCCCAATATATTTTTGGGATTTTCAGTGGTCTAGGATGCGGGTTAATGCCCCTTTGAGGCTGCAAATGTTTTTCGGTCATTCAAAGCTCTCTGACACAGTTTTTGGGCCACCAAAATTTTCTGGACTTTAGGGGGTCTAGGATGTCTGCAAACCCCTTTTTTGGGCCTCCAAAGTTTTCAACCTTTTTGCAGGCCTAAGATGCATTTTAAGGCCCTTTTTGGGCTGCTAACATATACTGAACTTTCAGGGGTGTGGGATGCATTTTTCGTGCCCAATATATTTTTGGGAATTTCAGTGGTCTACGGTGCGGGTTAATGCCCCTTTCAAGCTGCAAATGTTTTTGGGACATTCAGAGCTCTTTGACAGTTTTTGGGCCACCAACATTTTCTGGACTTTAGGGGGTCTAGGATGCCTGTAAACCCCTTTTTTGGGAATCCAAAGTTTTCAACCTTTGTGCAGGCCTAAGATGCATTTTAAGGCCTTTTTTTGGGGCTGCTATCATATTCTGAACGTTCAGGGGTGTAGGATGCATTTTCCGTGCCCAATATATTTTTGGGAAATTCACTGGTCTAGGATGCGGGTTAATGCCCCTTTCAAGCTGCAAATGTTTTTGGGTCATTCAGAGCTCTCTGACAGTTTTTGGGCCACCAACATTTTCTGGACTTTAGGGGTCTAGGATGATTGTAAACCCCTTTTTTGGGCCTCCAATGTTTTCAACCTTTTTGCAGGCCTAAAATGCATTTTAAGGCCTTTTTTGGGCTGCTAACATATACTGAACTTTCCGGGGTGTAGGATTCATTTTTCGTGCCCGATATATTTTTGGGATTTTCAGTGGTCTAGGATGTGGGTTAATGCCCCTTTCAGGCTGCAAATGTTTTTGGGACATTCAGAGCTCTCTGACACAGTTTCTGGGCCACCAACATTTTCTGGACTTTAGGGGGTCTAGGATGCCTGTAAACCCCTTTCTTGGGCCTCCAAAGTTTTCAACCTTTTTGCAGGCCTAAGATGCATTTTAAGGCATTTTTTGCCTGCTAACATATTCTGAACGTCCAGGGGTATAGGATGCATTTTATGTGCCCAATATATTTTTGGGAATTTCAGTGGTCTAGGATGGGGGTTAATGCCCCTTTCAGGCTGCAAATGTTTTTGGGACATTCAGAGCTCTCTGACACAGTTTTTGGGCCACCAACATTTTCTGGACTTTAGGGGGTCTAGGATGTCTGTAAACACCTTTTTTGGGCCTCCAAAGTTTTCAACCTTTTTGCAGGCCTAAGTTGCATTTTAAGGCTTTTTTTTGGGCTGCTATCATATTCTGAACTTTCAAGGGTGTAGGATGCCTTTTTCGTGCCCAAAATATTTTTGAGAATTTCAGTGGTCTAGGATGCGGGTTAATGCCCCTTTCAGGCTGCAAATGTTTTTGGGACATTCAGAGCTTTCTGACACAGTTTTTGGGCCAACAACATTTTCTGGACTTTAGGGGGTCTAGGATGTCTGTAAACCCCTTTTTTGGGCCTCCAAAGTTTTCAACCTTTTTGCAGGCCTAAAATGCATTTTAAGGCCTTTTCTGGGCTGCTAACATATTCTGATCTTTCAGGGGTGTAGGATGCATTTTTTTTCGTGCCCAATATATTTTTGGGAATTTCAGTGGTCTAGGGTGCGGGTTAATGCCCCTTTCAAGCTGCAAATGTTTTTGGGTCATTCAAAGCTCTCTGACACAGTTTTTGGGCCACCAACATTTTCTGGACTTTAGGGGGTCTAGGATGTCTGTAAACCCCTTTTTTGGGCCTCCAAACTTTTAAACCTTTTTGCAGGCCTAAGATGCATTTTAAGGCCTTTTTTGGGCTGCTAACATATTCTGATCTTTCAGGGGTGTAGGATGCATTTTCCGTGCCCAAAATATTTTTTAGAATTTCAGTGGTCTAGGATGCGGGTTAATGCCCCTTTCAGGCTGCAAATGTTTTTGGGACATTCAGAGCTTTCTGACACAGTTTTTGGGCCACCAACATTTTCTGGACTTTAGGGGGTCTAGGATGCCTGTAAACCCCTTTTTTGGGCATCCAACGTTTTCAACCTTTTTGCAGGCCTAAGATGCATTTTAAAGGATTTTTTGCCAGCTAACATATTCTGAACTTTCAGGGGTGTAGGATGCATTTTTCGAGCCCAAAATATTTTTGAGAATTTCAGTGGTCTAGGATGCGGGTTAATGCCCCTTTCAGGCTGCAAATGTCTTTGGGACATTCAGAGCTCTCTGACACAGTTTTTGGGCCACCAACATTTTCTGGACTTTAGGGGGTCTACGATGTCTGTAAACCCCTTTTTTGGGCCTCCAAATTTTTCAACCTTTTTGCAGGCCTAAAATGCATTTTAAGGCCTTTTTTGGGCTGCTAACATATACTGAACTTTCCGGGGTGTAGGATGCATTTTTTGTACCCAAAATCTTTTTGAGAATTTCAGTGGTCTAGGATGCGGGTTAATGCCCCTTTCAGGCTGCAAATGTTTTTGAGACATTCAGAGCTCTCTGACACAGTTTTTGGGCCACCAACATTTTCTGGACTTTAAGGGGTCTAGGATGCCTGTAAACCCCTTTTTTGGGCCTCCAAAGTTTTCAACATTTTGCAGGCCTAAGAAGCATTTTAAGGCCTTTTTTGGGCTGCTAACATATACTGAACTTTCAGGGTTGTTGGATGAATTTTTTGTGGCCAATATATTTTTGGGAATTTCAGTGGTCTAGGGTGCGGGTTAATGCCCCTTTCAAGCTGCAAATGTTTTTGGGTCATTCAGAGCTCTCTGACACAGTTTTTGGGCCACCAACATTTTCTGGACTTTAGGGGGTCTAGGATGTCTGCAAACACCTTTTTTGGGCCTCCAAAGTTTTCAACCTTTTTGCAGGCCTAAGATGCATTTTAAGGCCCTTTTTGGGCTGCTAACATATACTGAACTTTCAGGGGTGTGGGATGCATTTTTCGTGCCCAATATATTTTTGGGAATTTCAGTGGTCTAGGGTGCGGGTTAATGCCCCTTTCAAGCTGCAAATGTTTTTGGGACATTCAGAGCTCTTTGACAGTTTTTGGGCCACCAACATTTTCTGGACTTTAGGGGGTCTAGGATGCCTGTAAACCCCTTTTTTGGGAATCCAAAGTTTTCAACCTTTGTGCAGGCCTAAGATGCATTTTAAGGCCTTTTTTTGGGGCTGCTATCATATTCTGAACGTTCAGAGGTGTAGGATGCATTTTCCGTGCCCAATATATTTTTGGGAAATTCACTGGTCTAGGATGCGGGTTAATGCCCCTTTCAGGCTGCAAATGTTTTTGGGACATTCACAGCTCTCTGACACAGTTGTTGGGCCACCAACATCTTCTGGACTTTAGGGGGTCTAGGATGTCTGTAAACCCCTTATTTGGGCCTCCAAAGTTTTCAACCTTTTTGCAGTCCTAAGATGTATTTTAAGGCCTTTTTTGCCTGCTAACATATTTTGAACGTTCAGGGGTGCAGGATGCATTTTCCGTGCCCAAAATAATTTTGGGAAATTCACTGGTCTAGGATGCGGGTTAATGCCCCTTTCAGGCTGCAAATGTTTTTGGGACATTCAGAGCTCTCTGACACAGTTTTTGGGCCACCAACATTTTCTGGACTTTAGGGGGTCTAGGATGCCTCTAAACCCCTTTCTTGGGCCTCCAAAGTTTTCAACCTTTTTGCAGGCCTAAGATGCATTTTAAGGCCTTTTTTGCCTGCTAACATATACTGAACTTTCAGGGGTGTAGGATGCATTTTCTGTGCCCAATGTATTTTTGGGAATTTCAGTGGTCTAGGGTGCGGGTTAATGCCCATTTCAAGCTGCAAATGTTTTTGGGTCATTCAGAGCTCTCTGACAGTTTTTGGGCCATCAACATTTTCTGGACTTTAGGGGGTCTAGGATGTCTGCAAACCCCTTTTTTGGGCATGCAAAGTTTTCAACCTTTTTGCAGGCCTAAGATGCATTTTAAGGCCCTTTTTGGGCTGCTAACATATACTGAACTTTCAGGGGTGTGGGATGCATTTTTCGTGCCCAATATATTTTTGGGAATTTCAGTGGTCTAGGGAGCGGGTTAATGCCCCTTTCAAGCTGCAAATGTTTTTGGGACATTCAGAGCTCTTTGACAGTTTTTGGGCCACCAACATTTTCTGGACTTTAGGGGGTCTAGGATGCCTGTAAACCCCTTTTTTGGGAATCCAAAGTTTTCAACCTTTGTGCAGGCCTAAGATGCATTTTAAGGCCTTTTTTTGGGGCTGCTATCATATTCTGAACGTTCAGGGGTGTAGGATGCATTTTCCGTGCCCAATATATTTTTGGGAAATTCACTGGTCTAGGATGCGGGTTAATGCCCCTTTCAGGCTGCAAATGTTTTTGGGACATTCACAGCTCTCTGACACAGTTGTTGGGCCACCAACATCTTCTGGACTTTAGGGGGTCTAGGATGTCTGTAAACCCCTTATTTGGGCCTCCAAAGTTTTCAACCTTTTTGCAGTCCTAAGATGTATTTTAAGGCCTTTTTTGCCTGCTAACATATTTTGAACGTTCAGGGGTGCAGGATGCATTTTCTGTGCCCAATGTATTTTTGGGAATTTCAGTGGTCTAGGGTGCGGGTTAATGCCCATTTCAAGCTGCAAATGTTTTTGGGTCATTCAGAGCTCTCTGACAGTTTTTGGGCCATCAACATTTTCTGGACTTTAGGGGGTCTAGGATGTCTGCAAACCCCTTTTTTGGGCATGCAAAGTTTTCAACCTTTTTGCAGGCCTAAGCTGCATTTTAAGGCCTTTTTTGGGTTGCTAACATATACTGAACTTTCAGGGGTGTAGGATGCATTTTTTATTCGTGCCCAATATATTTTTGGGAATTTCAGTGGTCTAGGGTGCGGGTTAATGCCCATTTCAAGCTGCAAATGTTTTTGGGTCATTCAGAGCTCTCTGACAGTTGTTGGGCCACCAACATTTTGTGGACTTTAGGGGGCCTAGGATGTCTGTAAACGCCTTTTTTGGGCCTCCAATGTTTTCAACCTTTTTGCAGGCCTAAGATGCATTGTAAGGCCTTTTTTTGGGCTGCTATCATATTCTGAACGTTCAGGGGTATAGGATTCATTTTACGTGCCCGATATATTTTTGGGATTTTCTATGGTCTAGGATGCGGGTTAATGCCCCTTTCAGGCTGCAAATGTTTTTGGGACATTCAAAGCTCTCTGACACAGTTTTTGGGCCACCAACATTTTCTGGACTTTAGGGGGTCTAGGATGTCTGCATCCCCTTTTTTGGGCCTCCAAAGTTTTCAACCTTTTTTGCAGGCCTAAGATGCATTTTAAGGCCTTTTTTGGGCTGCTAACATATACTGAACTTTCAGGGGTGTAGGATGTATTTTTCGTGCCCAATATATTTTTGGGATTTTCAGTGGTCTAGGATGCGGGTTAATGCCCCTTTGAGGCTGCAAATGTTTTTCGGTCATTCAAAGCTCTCTGACACAGTTTTTGGGCCACCAAAATTTTCTGGACTTTAGGGGGTCTAGGATGTCTGTAAACCCCTTTTTTGGGCCTCCAAACTTTTAAACCTTTTTGCAGGCCTAAAATGCATTTTAAGGCCTTTTTTGGGCTGCTAACATATTCTGATCTTTCAGGGGTGTAGGATGCATTTTTTTCCGTGCCCAATATATTTTTGGGAATTTCAGTGGTCTAGGGTGCGGGTTAATGCCCCTTTCAGGCTGCAAATGTTTTTGGGACATTCAGAGCTCTCTGACACAGATGTTGGGCCACCAACATTTTCTGGACTTTAGGGGGTCTAGGATGTCTGTAAACCCCTTTTTTGGGCATCCAAAGTTTTCAACCTTTTTGCCGGCCTAAGATGCATTTTAAGGCCTTTTTTGCCTGCTAACATATTCTGAACGTCCAGGGGTGCAGGATGCATTTTCCGTGCCCAAAATATTTTTTAGAATTTCAGTGGTCTAGGATGCGGGTTAATGCCCCTTTCAGGCTGCAAATGTTTTTGGGAAATTCAGAGCTTTCTGACACAGTTTTTGGGCCACCAACATTTTCTGGACTTTAGGGGGTCTAGGATGCCTGTAAACCCCTTTCTTGGGCCTCCAAAGTTTTCAAACTTTTTGCCGGCCTAAGATGCATTTTAAGGCCTTTTTTGCCTGCTAACATATTCTGAACGTCCAGGGGTGCAGGATGCATTTTCCGTGCCCAAAATATTTTTGAGAATTTCAGTGGTCTAGGATGCGGGTTAATGCCCCTTTCAGGCTGCAAATGTTTTTTGGGACATTCAGAGCTCTCTGACACAGTTTTTGGGCCACCAACATTTTCTGGACTTTAGGGGGTCCAGGATGTCTGTAAACCCCTTTTTTGGGCTTCCAAAGTTTTCAACCTTTTTGCAGGCCTAAGATGCATTTTAAGGCCTTTTTTGCCTGCTAACATATTGTGAACGTCCAGGGGTGTAGGATGCATTTTCCGTGCCCAAAAGTATTTTTGAGAATTTCAGTGGTCTAGGATGCGGGTTAATGCCCCTTTCAGGCTGCAAATGTTTGTTGGGACATTCAGAGCTCTCTGACACAGTTTTTAGGCCACCAACATTTTCTGGACTTTAGGGGGTCTAGGATGTCTGTAAACCCCTTTTTTGGGCCTCCAAAGTTTTCAACATTTTGCAGGCCTAAGAAGCATTTTAAGGCCTTTTTTGGGCTTCTAACATATACTGAACTTTCAGGGTTGTTGGATGAATTTTTTGTGGCCAATATATTTTTGGGAATTTGAGTGGTCTAGGGTGCGGGTTAATGCCCCTTTCAAGCTGCAAATGTTTTTGGGTCATTCAGAGCTCTCTGACAGTTTTTGGGCCACCAACATTTTCTGGACTTTAGGGGTCTAGGATGCCTGTAAACCCCTTTTTTGGGCATCCAAAGTTTTCAACCTTTTTGCAGGCCTAAGGTGCATTTTAAGGCCTTTTTTGGGTTGCTAACATATACTGAACTTTCAGGGGTGTAGGATGCATTTTTCGGGCCCAATATATTTTTGAGAATTTCAGTGGTCTAGGATGCGGGTTAAAGCCCCTTTGAGGCTGCAAATGTTTTTGGGTCATTCAAAGCTCTCTGACACAGTTTTTGGGCCACCAACATTTTCTGGACTTTAGGGGGTCTAGGATGTCTGTAAACCCCTTTTCTGGGCCTCCAAAGTTTTCAACCTTTTTGCAGGCCTAAGGTGCATTTTAAGGCCTTTTTTGGGTTGCTAACATATACTGAACTTTCAGGGGTGTAGGATGCATTTTTCGGGCCCAATATATTTTTGGGAATTTCAGTGGTCTAGGGTGCGGGTTAATGCCCATTTCAAGCTGCAAATGTTTTTGGGTCATTCAGAGCTCTCTGACAGTTGTTGGGCCACCAACATTTTGTGGACTTTAGGGGGTCTAGGATGTCTGTAAACCCCTTTTTTGGGCCTCCAAAGTTTTCAACCTTTTTGCAGGCCTAAGATGCATTGTAAGGCCTTTTTTTGGGCTGCTATCATATTCTGAACGTTCAGGGGTATAGGATTCATTTTTCGTGCCCGATATATTTTTGGGATTTTCTATGGTCTAGGATGCGGGTTAATGCCCCTTTCAGGCTGCAAATGTTTTTGGGACATTCAAAGCTCTCTGACACAGTTTTTGGGCCACCAACATTTTCTGGACTTTAGGGGGTCTAGGATGCCTGTAAACCCGTTTTTTGGGCCTCCAAAGTTTTCAACCTTTTTGCAGGCCTAAGATGCAATTTAACGCCTTTTTTGGGCTGCTAACATATTCTGAACTTTCAGGGGTATAGGATTCATTTTTCGTGCCCAATATATTTTTGGGATTTTCAGTGGTCTAGGATGCGGGTTAATGCCCCTTTGAGGCTGCAAATTTTTTTGGGACATTCAGAGCTCTCTGACACAGTTTTTGGGCCACCAACATTTCCTGGATTTTAGGGGGTCTAGGATGCCTGTAAACCCCTTTTTGGGCCTCCAAAGTTTTCAACATTTTGCAGGCCTAAGAAGCATTTTAAGGCCTTTTTTGGGCTGCTAACATATACTGAACTTTCAGGGTTGTTGGATGAATTTTTTGTGGCCAATATATTTTTTGGAATTTCAGTGGTCTAGGGTGCGGGTTAATGCCCCTTTCGAGCTGCAAATGTTTTTGGGTCATTCAGAGCTCTCTGACAGTTTTTGGGCCACCAACATTTTCTGGACTTTAGGGGTCTAGGATGATTGTAAACCCCTTTTTTGGGCATCCAAAGTTTTCAACCTTTTTGCAGGCCTAAGATGCATTTTAAAGGCTTTTTTGCCTGCTAACATATTCTGAACTTTCAGGGGTGTAGAATGCATTTTTCGGGCCCAATATATTTTTGGGAATTTCAGTGGTCTAGGATGCGGGTTAATGCCCATTTCAAGCTGCAAATGTTTTTGGGACATTCAGAGCTCTCTGACACAGTTTTTGGGCCACCAACATTTTCTGGACTTTAGGGGGTCTAGGATGTCTGCATCCCCTTTTTTGGGCCTCCAAAGTTTTCAACCTTTTTGCAGGCCTAAGATGCATTTTAAGGCCTTTTTTGGACTGCTAACATATACTGAACTTTCAGGGGTGTAGGATGTATTTTTTTTCGTGCCCAATATATTTTTGGGAATTTCAGTGGTCTAGGGTGCGGTTTAATGCCCCTTTCAAGCTGCAAATGTTTTTGGGTCATTCAGAGCTCTCTGACAGTTTTTGGGCCACCAACATTTTCTGGACTTTAGGGGTCTAGGATGATTGTAAACCCCTTTTTTGGGCCTCCAATGTTTTCAACCTTTTTGCAGGCCTAAAATGCATTTTAAGGCCTTTTTTGGGCTGCTAACATATACTGAACTTTCAGGGGTGTAGGATTCATTTTTCGTGCCCGATATATTTTTGGGATTTTCAGTGGTCTAGGATGCGGGTTAATGCCCCTTTCAGGCTGCAAATGTTTTTGGGACATTCAGAGCTCTCTGACACAGTTTTTGGGCCACCAACATTTTCTGGACTTTAGGGGGTCTAGGATGCCTGTAAACCCCTTTCTTGGGCCTCCAAAGTTTTCAACCTTTTTGCAGGCCTAAGATGCATTTTAAGGCATTTTTTGCCTGCTAACATATTCTGAACGTCCAGGGGTATAGAATGCATTTTATGTGCCCAATATATTTTTGGGAATTTCAGTGGTCTAGGATGGGGGTTAATGCCCCTTTCAGGCTGCAAATGTTTTTGGGACATTCAGAGCTCTCTGACACAGTTTTTGGGCCACCAACATTTTCTGGACTTTAGGGGGTCTAGGATGTCTGTAAACCCCTTTTTTGGGCCTCCAAAGTTTTCAACCTTTTTGCAGGCCTAAGTTGCATTTTAAGGCTTTTTTTTGGGCTGCTATCATATTCTGAACTTTCAAGGGTGTAGGATGCCTTTTTCGTGCCCAAAATATTTTTGAGAATTTCAGTGGTCTAGGATGCGGGTTAATGCCCCTTTCAGGCTGCAAATGTTTTTGGGACATTCAGAGCTTTCTGACACAGTTTTTGGGCCAACAACATTTTCTGGACTTTAGGGGGTCTAGGATGTCTGTAAACCCCTTTTTTGGGCCTCCAAAGTTTTCAACCTTTTTGCAGGCCTAAAATGCATTTTAAGGCCTTTTCTGGGCTGCTAACATATTCTGATCTTTCAGGGGTGTAGGATGCATTTTTTTTCGTGCCCAATATATTTTTGGGAATTTCAGTGGTCTAGGGTGCGGGTTAATGCCCCTTTCAAGCTGCAAATGTTTTTGGGTCATTCAAAGCTCTCTGACACGGTTTTTGGGCCACCAACATTTTCTGGACTTTAGGGGGTCTAGGATGTCTGTAAACCCCTTTTTTGGGCCTCCAAACTTTTAAACCTTTTTGCAGGCCTAAGATGCATTTTAAGGCCTTTTTTGGGCTGCTAACATATTCTGATCTTTCAGGGGTGTAGGATGCATTTCTTTTCGTGCCCAATATATTTTTGGGAATTTCAGTGGTCTAGGGTGCGGGTTAATGCCCCTTTCAAGCTGCAAATGTTTTTGGGTCATTCAGAGCTCTCTGACACAGTTTTTGGGCCACCAACATTTTCTGGACTTTAGGGGGTTTAGGATGTCTGTAAACCCCTTTTTTGGGCCTCCAAAGTTTTCAACCTTTTTGCAGGCCTAAGATGCATTTTAAGGCATTTTTTGCCAACTAACATATTCTGAACGTTCAGGGGTGTAGGATGCATTTTCCGTGCCCAAAATATTTTTTAGAATTTCAGTGGTCTAGGATGCGGGTTAATGCCCCTTTCAGTCTGCAAATGTTTTTGGGACATTCAGAGCTTTCTGACACAGTTTTTGGGCCACCAACATTTTCTGGACTTTAGGGGGTCTAGGATGCCTGTAAACCCCTTTCTTGGGCCTCCAAAGTTTTCAACCTTTTTGCAGGCCTAAAATGCATGTTAAGGCCTTTTTTGGGCTGCTAACATATTCTGAACTTTCAGGGGTGTAGGATGCATTTTTCTTCGTGCCCAATATATTTTTGGAAATTTCAGTGGTCTAGGGTGCAGGTTAATGACCCTTTCAAGCTGCAAATGTTTTTGGGTCATTCAGAGCTCTCTGACAGTTTTTGGGCCACCAACATTTTCTGGACTTTAGGTGGTCTAGGATGCCTGTAAACCCCTTTTTTGGGCATCCAACGTTTTCAACCTTTTTGCAGGCCTAAGATGCATTTTAAAGGCTTTTTTGCCAGCTAACATATTCTGAACTTTCAGGGGTGTAGGATGCATTTTTCGAGCCCAAAATATTTTTGAGAATTTCAGTGGTCTAGGATGCGGGTTAATGCCCCTTTCAGGCTGCAAATGTTTTTGAGACATTCAGAGCTCTCTGACACAGTTTTTGGGCCACCAACATTTTCTGGACTTTAAGGGGTCTAGGATGCCTGTAAACCCCTTTTTTGGGCCTCCAAAGTTTTCAACATTTTGCAGGCCTAAGAAGCATTTTAAGGCCTTTTTTGGGCTGCTAACATATACTGAACTTTCAGGGTTGTTGGATGAATTTTTTGTGGCCAATATATTTTTGGGAATTTCAGTGGTCTAGGGTGCGGGTTAATGCCCCTTTCAAGCTGCAAATGTTTTTGGGTCATTCAGAGCTCTCTGACACAGTTTTTGGGCCACCAACATTTTCTGGACTTTAGGGGGTCTAGGATGTCTGCAAACACCTTTTTTGGGCCTCCAAAGTTTTCAACCTTTTTGCAGGCCTAAGATGCATTTTAAGGCCCTTTTTGGGCTGCTAACATATACTGAACTTTCAGGGGTGTGGGATGCATTTTTCGTGCCCAATATATTTTTGGGAATTTCAGTGGTCTAGGGTGCGGGTTAATGCCCCTTTCAAGCTGCAAATGTTTTTGGGACATTCAGAGCTCTTTGACAGTTTTTGGGCCACCAACATTTTCTGGACTTTAGGGGGTCTAGGATGCCTGTAAACCCCTTTTTTGGGAATCCAAAGTTTTCAACCTTTGTGCAGGCCTAAGATGCATTTTAAGGCCTTTTTTTGGGGCTGCTATCATATTCTGAACGTTCAGGGGTGTAGGATGCATTTTCCGTGCCCAATATATTTTTGGGAAATTCACTGGTCTAGGATGCGGGTTAATGCCCCTTTCAGGCTGCAAATGTTTTTGGGACATTCACAGCTCTCTGACACAGTTGTTGGGCCACCAACATCTTCTGGACTTTAGGGGGTCTAGGATGTCTGTAAACCCCTTATTTGGGCCTCCAAAGTTTTCAACCTTTTTGCAGTCCTACGATGTATTTTAAGGCCTTTTTTGCCTGCTAACATATTTTGAACTTTCAGGGGTGTAGGATGCATTTTCTCTGCCCAATGTATTTTTGGGAATTTCAGTGGTCTAGGGTGCGGGTTAATGCCCATTTCAAGCTGCAAATGTTTTTGGGTCATTCAGAGCTCTCTGACAGTTTTTGGGCCATCAACATTTTCTGGACTTTAGGGGGTCTAGGATGTCTGCAAACCCCTTTTTTGGGCATGCAAAGTTTTCAACCTTTTTGCAGGCCTAAGCTGCATTTTAAGGCCTTTTTTGGGTTGCTAACATATACTGAACTTTCAGGGGTGTAGGATGCATTTTTTATTCGTGCCCAATATATTTTTGGGAATTTCAGTGGTCTAGGGTGCGGGTTAATGCCCATTTCAAGCTGCAAATGTTTTTGGGTCATTCAGAGCTCTCTGACAGTTGTTGGGCCACCAACATTTTGTGGACTTTAGGGGGCCTAGGATGCCTGTAAACCCCTTTTTTGGGCCTCCAATGTTTTCAACCTTTTTGCAGGCCTAAGATGCATTGTAAGGCCTTTTTTTGGGCTGCTATCATATTCTGAACGTTCAGGGGTATAGGATTCATTTTACGTGCCCGATATATTTTTGGGATTTTCTATGGTCTAGGATGCGGGTTAATGCCCCTTTCAGGCTGCAAATGTTTTTGGGACATTCAAAGCTCTCTGACACAGTTTTTGGGCCTCCAACATTTTCTGGACTTTAGGGGGTCTAGGATGTCTGCATCCCCTTTTTTGGGCCTCCAAAGTTTTCAACCTTTTTTGCAGGCCTAAGATGCATTTTAAGGCCTTTTTTGGGCTGCTAACATATACTGAACTTTCAGGGGTGTAGGATGTATTTTTCGTGCCCAATATATTTTTGGGATTTTCAGTGGTCTAGGATGCGGGTTAATGCCCCTTTGAGGCTGCAAATGTTTTTCGGTCATTCAAAGCTCTCTGACACAGTTTTTGGGCCACCAAAATTTTCTGGACTTTAGGGGGTCTAGGATGTCTGCAAACCCCTTTTTTGGGCCTCCAAAGTTTTCAACCTTTTTGCAGGCCTAAGATGCATTTTAAGGCCCTTTTTGGGCTGCTAACATATACTGAACTTTCAGGGGTGTGGGATGCATTTTTCGTGCCCAATATATTTTTGGGAATTTCAGTGGTCTAGGGTGCGGGTTAATGCCCCTTTCAAGCTGCAAATGTTTTTGGGACATTCAGAGCTCTTTGACAGTTTTTGGGCCACCAACATTTTCTGGACTTTAGGGGGTCTAGGGTGCCTGTAAACCCTTTTTTTGGGAATCCAAAGTTTTCAACCTTTGTGCAGGCCTAAGATGCATTTTAAGGCCTTTTTTTGGGGCTGCTATCATATTCTGAACGTTCAGGGGTGTAGGATGCATTTTCCGTGCCCAATATATTTTTGGGAAATTCACTGGTCTAGGATGCGGGTTAATGCCCCTTTCAGGCTGCAAATGTTTTTGGGACATTCACAGCTCTCTGACACAGTTGTTGGGCCACCAACATCTTCTGGACTTTAGGGGGTCTAGGATGTCTGTAAACCCCTTATTTGGGCCTCCAAAGTTTTCAACCTTTTTGCAGTCCTAAGATGTATTTTAAGGCCTTTTTTGCCTGCTAACATATTTTGAACGTTCAGGGGTGCAGGATGCATTTTCTGTGCCCAAAATAATTTTGGGAAATTCACTGGTCTAGGATGCGGGTTAATGCCCCTTTCAGGCTGCAAATGTTTTTGGGACATTCAGAGCTCTCTGACACAGTTTTTGGGCCACCAACATTTTCTGGACTTTAGGGGGTCTAGGATGCCTCTAAACCCCTTTCTTGGGCCTCCAAAGTTTTCAACCTTTTTGCAGGCCTAAGATGCATTTTAAGGCCTTTTTTGCCTGCTAACATATACTGAACTTTCAGGGGTGTAGGATGCATTTTCTGTGCCCAATGTATTTTTGGGAATTTCAGTGGTCTAGGGTGCGGGTTAATGCCCATTTCAAGCTGCAAATGTTTTTGGGTCATTCAGAGCTCTCTGACAGTTTTTGGGCCATCAACATTTTCTGGACTTTAGGGGGTCTAGGATGTCTGCAGACCCCTTTTTTGGGCATGCAAAGTTTTCAACCTTTTTGCAGGCCTAAGCTGCATTTTAAGGCCTTTTTTGGGTTGCTAACATATACTGAACTTTCAGGGGTGTAGGATGCATTTTTTATTCGTGCCCAATATATTTTTGGGAATTTCAGTGGTCTAGGGTGCGGGTTAATGCCCATTTCAAGCTGCAAATGTTTTTGGGTCATTCAGAGCTCTCTGACAGTTGTTGGGCCACCAACATTTTGTGGACTTTAGGGGGCCTAGGATGTCTGTAAACCCCTTTTTTGGGCCTCCAATGTTTTCAACCTTTTTGCAGGCCTAAGATGCATTGTAAGGCCTTTTTTTGGGCTGCTATCATATTCTGAACGTTCAGGGGTATAGGATTCATTTTACGTGCCCGATATATTTTTGGGATTTTCTATGGTCTAGGATGCGGGTTAATGCCCCTTTCAGGCTGCAAATGTTTTTGGGACATTCAAAGCTCTCTGACACAGTTTTTGGGCCACCAACATTTTCTGGACTTTAGGGGGTCTAGGATGTCTGCATCCCCTTTTTTGGGCCTCCAAAGTTTTCAACCTTTTTTGCAGGCCTAAGATGCATTTTAAGGCCTTTTTTGGGCTGCTAACATATACTGAACTTTCAGGGGTGTAGGATGTATTTTTCGTGCCCAATATATTTTTGGGATTTTCAGTGGTCTAGGATGCGGGTTAATGCCCCTTTGAGGCTGCAAATGTTTTTCGGTCATTCAAAGCTCTCTGACACAGTTTTTGGGCCACCAAAATTTTCTGGACTTTAGGGGGTCTAGGATGTCTGTAAACCCCTTTTTTGGGCCTCCAAACTTTTAAACCTTTTTGCAGGCCTAAAATGCATTTTAAGGCCTTTTTTGGGCTGCTAACATATTCTGATCTTTCAGGGGTGTAGGATGCATTTTTTTTCGTGCCCAATATATTTTTGGGAATTTCAGTGGTCTAGGGTGCGGGTTAATGCCCCTTTCAGGCTGCAAATGTTTTTGGGACATTCAGAGCTCTCTGACACAGATGTTGGGCCACCAACATTTTCTGGACTTTAGGGGGTCTAGGATGTCTGTAAACCCCTTTTTTGGGCATCCAAAGCTTTCAACCTTTTTGCCGGCCTAAGATGCATTTTAAGGCCTTTTTTGCCTGCTAACATATTCTGAACGTCCAGGGGTGCAGGATGCATTTTCCGTGCCCAAAATATTTTTTAGAATTTCAGTGGTCTAGGATGCGGGTTAATGCCCCTTTCAGGCTGCAAATGTTTTTGGGAAATTCAGAGCTTTCTGACACAGTTTTTGGGCCACCAACATTTTCTGGACTTTAGGGGGTCTAGGATGCCTGTAAACCCCTTTCTTGAGCCTCCAAAGTTTTCAAACTTTTTGCCGGCCTAAGATGCATTTTAAGGCCTTTTTTGCCTGCTAACATATTCTGAACGTCCAGGGGTGCAGGATGCATTTTCCGTGCCCAAAATATTTTTGAGAATTTCAGTGGTCTAGGATGCGGGTTAATGCCCCTTTCAGGCTGCAAATGTTTTTTGGGACATTCAGAGCTCTCTGACACAGTTTTTGGGCCACCAACATTTTCTGGACTTTAGGGGGTCCAGGATGTCTGTAAACCCCTTTTTTGGGCCTCCAAAGTTTTCAACCTTTTTGCAGGCCTAAAATGCATTTTAAGGCCTTTTCTGGGCTGCTAACATATTCTGATCTTTCAGGGGTGTAGGATGCATTTTTTTTCGTGCCCAATATATTTTTGGGAATTTCAGTGGTCTAGGGTGCGGGTTAATGCCCCTTTCAAGCTGCAAATGTTTTTGGGTCATTCAAAGCTCTCTGACACAGTTTTTGGGCCACCAACATTTTCTGGACTTTAGGGGGTCTAGGATGTCTGTAAACCCCTTTTTTGGGCCTCCAAACTTTTAAACCTTTTTGCAGGCCTAAGATGCATTTTAAGGCCTTTTTTGGGCTGCTAACATATTCTGATCTTTCAGGGGTGTAGGATGCATTTCTTTTCGTGCCCAATATATTTTTGGGAATTTCAGTGGTCTAGGGTGCGGGTTAATGCCCCTTTCAAGCTGCAAATGTTTTTGGGTCATTCAGAGCTCTCTGACACAGTTTTTGGGCCACCAACATTTTCTGGACTTTAGGGGGTTTAGGATGTCTGTAAACCCCTTTTTTGGCCTCCAAAGTTTTCAACCTTTTTGCAGGCCTAAGATGCATTTTAAGGCATTTTTTGCCAACTAACATATTCTGAACGTTCAGGGGTGTAGGATGCATTTTCCGTGCCCAAAATATTTTTTAGAATTTCAGTGGTCTAGGATGCGGGTTAATGCCCCTTTCAGGCTGCAAATGTTTTTGGGACATTCAGAGCTTTCTGACACAGTTTTTGGGCCACCAACATTTTCTGGACTTTAGGGGGTCTAGGATGCCTGTAAACCCCTTTCTTGGGCCTCCAAAGTTTTCAACCTTTTTGCAGGCCTAAAATGCATGTTAAGGCCTTTTTTGGGCTGCTAACATATTCTGAACTTTCAGGGGTGTAGGATGCATTTTTCTTCGTGCCCAATATATTTTTGGAAATTTCAGTGGTCTAGGGTGCAGGTTAATGACCCTTTCAAGCTGCAAATGTTTTTGGGTCATTCAGAGCTCTCTGACAGTTTTTGGGCCACCAACATTTTCTGGACTTTAGGTGGTCTAGGATGCCTGTAAACCCCTTTTTTGGGCATCCAACGTTTTCAACCTTTTTGCAGGCCTAAGATGCATTTTAAAGGCTTTTTTGCCAGCTAACATATTCTGAACTTTCAGGGGTGTAGGATGCATTTTTCGAGCCCAAAATATTTTTGAGAATTTCAGTGGTCTAGGATGCGGGTTAATGCCCCTTTCAGGCTGCAAATGTCTTTGGGACATTCAGAGCTCTCTGACACAGTTTTTGGGCCACCAACATTTTCTGGACTTTAGGGGGTCTACGATGTCTGTAAACCCCTTTTTTGGGCCTCCAAATTTTTCAACCTTTTTGCAGGCCTAAAATGCATTTTAAGGCCTTTTTTGGGCTGCTAACATATACTGAACTTTCCGGGGTGTAGGATGCATTTTTTGTACCCAAAATCTTTTTGAGAATTTCAGTGGTCTAGGATGCGGGTTAATGCCCCTTTCAGGCTGCAAATGTTTTTGAGACATTCAGAGCTCTCTGACACAGTTTTTGGGCCACCAACATTTTCTGGACTTTAAGGGGTCTAGGATGCCTGTAAACCCCTTTTTTGGGCCTCCAAAGTTTTCAACATTTTGCAGGCCTAAGAAGCATTTTAAGGCCTTTTTTGGGCTGCTAACATATACTGAACTTTCAGGGTTGTTGGATGAATTTTTTGTGGCCAATATATTTTTGGGAATTTCAGTGGTCTAGGGTGCGGGTTAATGCCCCTTTCAAGCTGCAAATGTTTTTGGGTCATTCAGAGCTCTCTGACACAGTTTTTGGGCCACCAACATTTTCTGGACTTTAGGGGGTCTAGGATGTCTGCAAACACCTTTTTTGGGCCTCCAAAGTTTTCAACCTTTTTGCAGGCCTAAGATGCATTTTAAGGCCCTTTTTGGGCTGCTAACATATACTGAACTTTCAGGGGTGTGGGATGCATTTTTCGTGCCCAATATATTTTTGGGAATTTCAGTGGTCTAGGGTGCGGGTTAATGCCCCTTTCAAGCTGCAAATGTTTTTGGGACATTCAGAGCTCTTTGACAGTTTTTGGGCCACCAACATTTTCTGGACTTTAGGGGGTCTAGGATGCCTGTAAACCCCTTTTTTGGGAATCCAAAGTTTTCAACCTTTGTGCAGGCCTAAGATGCATTTTAAGGCCTTTTTTTGGGGCTGCTATCATATTCTGAACGTTCAGGGGTGTAGGATGCATTTTCCGTGCCCAATATATTTTTGGGAAATTCACTGGTCTAGGATGTGGGTTAATGCCCCTTTCAGGCTGCAAATGTTTTTGGGACATTCACAGCTCTCTGACACAGTTGTTGGGCCACCAACATCTTCTGGACTTTAGGGGGTCTAGGATGTCTGTAAACCCCTTATTTGGGCCTCCAAAGTTGTCAACCTTTTTGCAGTCCTACGATGTATTTTAAGGCCTTTTTTGCCTGCTAACATATTTTGAACTTTCAGGGGTGTAGGATGCATTTTCTCTGCCCAATGTATTTTTGGGAATTTCAGTGGTCTAGGGTGCGGGTTAATGCCCATTTCAAGCTGCAAATGTTTTTGGGTCATTCAGAGCTCTCTGACAGTTTTTGGGCCATCAACATTTTCTGGACTTTAGGGGGTCTAGGATGTCTGCAAACCCCTTTTTTGGGCATGCAAAGTTTTCAACCTTTTTGCAGGCCTAAGCTGCATTTTAAGGCCTTTTTTGGGTTGCTAACATATACTGAACTTTCAGGGGTGTAGGATGCATTTTTTATTCGTGCCCAATATATTTTTGGGAATTTCAGTGGTCTAGGGTGCGGGTTAATGCCCATTTCAAGCTGCAAATGTTTTTGGGTCATTCAGAGCTCTCTGACAGTTGTTGGGCCACCAACATTTTGTGGACTTTAGGGGGCCTAGGATGCCTGTAAACCCCTTTTTTGGGCCTCCAATGTTTTCAACCTTTTTGCAGGCCTAAGATGCATTGTAAGGCCTTTTTTTGGGCTGCTATCATATTCTGAACGTTCAGGGGTATAGGATTCATTTTACGTGCCCGATATATTTTTGGGATTTTCTATGGTCTAGGATGCGGGTTAATGCCCCTTTCAGGCTGCAAATGTTTTTGGGACATTCAAAGCTCTCTGACACAGTTTTTGGGCCTCCAACATTTTCTGGACTTTAGGGGGTCTAGGATGTCTGCATCCCCTTTTTTGGGCCTCCAAAGTTTTCAACCTTTTTTGCAGGCCTAAGATGCATTTTAAGGCCTTTTTTGGGCTGCTAACATATACTGAACTTTCAGGGGTGTAGGATGTATTTTTCGTGCCCAATATATTTTTGGGATTTTCAGTGGTCTAGGATGCGGGTTAATGCCCCTTTGAGGCTGCAAATGTTTTTCGGTCATTCAAAGCTCTCTGACACAGTTTTTGGGCCACCAAAATTTTCTGGACTTTAGGGGGTCTAGGATGTCTGCAAACCCCTTTTTTGGGCCTCCAAAGTTTTCAACCTTTTTGCAGGCCTAAGATGCATTTTAAGGCCCTTTTTGGGCTGCTAACATATACTGAACTTTCAGGGGTGTGGGATGCATTTTTCGTGCCCAATATATTTTTGGGAATTTCAG
Source organism: Ambystoma mexicanum (assembly GCF_040938575.1). Lineage (NCBI taxonomy): Eukaryota > Metazoa > Chordata > Amphibia > Caudata > Ambystomatidae > Ambystoma > Ambystoma mexicanum. The sequence goes on along the minus strand of NC_090940.1, from coordinate 592,006,794 downwards.
TGGTCTAGGGTGCGGGTTAATGCCCCTTTCAAGCTGCAAATGTTTTTGGGACATTCAGAGCTCTTTGACAGTTTTTGGGCCACCAACATTTTCTGGACTTTAGGGGGTCTAGGATGCCTGTAAACCCCTTTTTTGGGAATCCAAAGTTTTCAACCTTTGTGCAGGCCTAAGATGCATTTTAAGGCCTTTTTTTGGGGCTGCTATCATATTCTGAACGTTCAGGGGTGTAGGATGCATTTTCCGTGCCCAATATATTTTTGGGAAATTCACTGGTCTAGGATGCGGGTTAATGCCCCTTTCAGGCTGCAAATGTTTTTGGGACATTCACAGCTCTCTGACACAGTTGTTGGGCCACCAACATCTTCTGGACTTTAGGGGGTCTAGGATGTCTGTAAACCCCTTATTTGGGCCTCCAAAGTTTTCAACCTTTTTGCAGTCCTAAGATGTATTTTAAGGCCTTTTTTGCCTGCTAACATATTTTGAACGTTCAGGGGTGCAGGATGCATTTTCTGTGCCCAAAATAATTTTGGGAAATTCACTGGTCTAGGATGCGGGTTAATGCCCCTTTCAGGCTGCAAATGTTTTTGGGACATTCAGAGCTCTCTGACACAGTTTTTGGGCCACCAACATTTTCTGGACTTTAGGGGGTCTAGGATGCCTCTAAACCCCTTTCTTGGGCCTCCAAAGTTTTCAACCTTTTTGCAGGCCTAAGATGCATTTTAAGGCCTTTTTTGCCTGCTAACATATACTGAACTTTCAGGGGTGTAGGATGCATTTTCTGTGCCCAATGTATTTTTGGGAATTTCAGTGGTCTAGGGTGCGGGTTAATGCCCATTTCAAGCTGCAAATGTTTTTGGGTCATTCAGAGCTCTCTGACAGTTTTTGGGCCATCAACATTTTCTGGACTTTAGGGGGTCTAGGATGTCTGCAAACCCCTTTTTTGGGCATGCAAAGTTTTCAACCTTTTTGCAGGCCTAAGCTGCATTTTAAGGCCTTTTTTGGGTTGCTAACATATACTGAACTTTCAGGGGTGTAGGATGCATTTTTTATTCGTGCCCAATATATTTTTGGGAATTTCAGTGGTCTAGGGTGCGGGTTAATGCCCATTTCAAGCTGCAAATGTTTTTGGGTCATTCAGAGCTCTCTGACAGTTGTTGGGCCACCAACATTTTGTGGACTTTAGGGGGCCTAGGATGTCTGTAAACCCCTTTTTTGGGCCTCCAATGTTTTCAACCTTTTTGCAGGCCTAAGATGCATTGTAAGGCCTTTTTTTGGGCTGCTATCATATTCTGAACGTTCAGGGGTATAGGATTCATTTTACGTGCCCGATATATTTTTGGGATTTTCTATGGTCTAGGATGCGGGTTAATGCCCCTTTCAGGCTGCAAATGTTTTTGGGACATTCAAAGCTCTCTGACACAGTTTTTGGGCCACCAAAATTTTCTGGACTTTAGGGGGTCTAGGATGTCTGTAAACCCCTTTTTTGGGCCTCCAAACTTTTAAACATTTTTGCAGGCCTAAAATGCATTTTAAGGCCTTTTTTGGGCTGCTAACATATTCTGATCTTTCAGGGGTGTAGGATGCATTTTTTTTCGTGCCCAATATATTTTTGGGAATTTCAGTGGTCTAGGGTGCGGGTTAATGCCCCTTTCAGGCTGCAAATGTTTTTGGGACATTCAGAGCTCTCTGACACAGATGTTGGGCCACCAACATTTTCTGGACTTTAGGGGGTCTAGGATGTCTGTAAACCCCTTTTTTGGGCATCCAAAGTTTTCAACCTTTTTGCCGGCCTAAGATGCATTTTAAGGCCTTTTTTGCCTGCTAACATATTCTGAACGTCCAGGGGTGCAGGATGCATTTTCCGTGCCCAAAATATTTTTTAGAATTTCAGTGGTCTAGGATGCGGGTTAATGCCCCTTTCAGGCTGCAAATGTTTTTGGGAAATTCAGAGCTTTCTGACACAGTTTTTGGGCCACCAACATTTTCTGGACTTTAGGGGGTCTAGGATGCCTGTAAACCCCTTTCTTGAGCCTCCAAAGTTTTCAAACTTTTTGCCGGCCTAAGATGCATTTTAAGGCCTTTTTTGCCTGCTAACATATTCTGAACGTCCAGGGGTGCAGGATGCATTTTCCGTGCCCAAAATATTTTTGAGAATTTCAGTGGTCTAGGATGCGGGTTAATGCCCCTTTCAGGCTGCAAATGTTTTTTGGGACATTCAGAGCTCTCTGACACAGTTTTTGGGCCACCAACATTTTCTGGACTTTAGGGGGTCCAGGATGTCTGTAAACCCCTTTTTTGGGCTTCCAAAGTTTTCAACCTTTTTGCAGGCCTAAGATGCATTTTAAGGCCTTTTTTGCCTGCTAACATATTGTGAACGTCCAGGGGTGTAGGATGCATTTTCCGTGCCCAAAAGTATTTTTGAGAATTTCAGTGGTCTAGGATGCGGGTTAATGCCCCTTTCAGGCTGCAAATGTTTGTTGGGACATTCAGAGCTCTCTGACACAGTTTTTAGGCCACCAACATTTTCTGGACTTTAGGGGGTCTAGGATGTCTGTAAACCCCTTTTTTGGGCCTCCAAAGTTTTCAACATTTTGCAGGCCTAAGAAGCATTTTAAGGCCTTTTTTGGGCTGCTAACATATACTGAACTTTCAGGGTTGTTGGATGAATTTTTTGTGGCCAATATATTTTTGGGAATTTGAGTGGTCTAGGGTGCGGGTTAATGCCCCTTTCAAGCTGCAAATGTTTTTGGGTCATTCAGAGCTCTCTGACAGTTTTTGGGCCACCAACATTTTCTGGACTTTAGGGGTCTAGGATGCCTGTAAACCCCTTTTTTGGGCATCCAAAGTTTTCAACCTTTTTGCAGGCCTAAGGTGCATTTTAAGGCCTTTTTTGGGTTGCTAACATATACTGAACTTTCAGGGGTGTAGGATGCATTTTTCGGGCCCAATATATTTTTGAGAATTTCAGTGGTCTAGGATGCGGGTTAAAGCCCCTTTGAGGCTGCAAATGTTTTTGGGTCATTCAAAGCTCTCTGACACAGTTTTTGGGCCACCAAAATTTTCTGGACTTTAGGGGGTCTAGGATGTCTGTAAACCCCTTTTTTGGGCCTCCAAAGTTTTCAACCTTTTTGCAGGCCTAAGATGCATTTTAAGGCCCTTTTTGGGCTGCTAACATATACTGAACTTTCAGGGGTGTAGGATGCATTTTTCGTGCCCAATATATTTTCGGGAATTTCAGTGGTCTAGGGTGCGGGTCAATGCCCCTTTCAAGCTGCAAATGTTTTTGGGACATTCAGAGCTCTCTGACGCAGTTTTTGGGCCACCAACATTTTCTGGACTTTAGGGGGTCTAGGATGCCTGTAAACCCCTTTCTTGGGCCTCCAAAGTTTTCAACATTTTGCAGGCCTAAGAAGCATTTTAAGGCCTTTTTTGGGCTGCTAACATATACTGAACTTTCAGGGTTGTTGGATGAATTTTTTGTGGCCAATATATTTTTGGGAATTTCAGTGGTCTAGGGTGCGGGTTAATGCTCCTTTCAAGCTGCAAATGTTTTTGGGTCATTCAGAGCTCTCTGACAGTTTTTGGGCCACCAACATTTTCTGGACTTTAGGGGTCTAGGATGCCTGTAAACCCCTTTTTTGGGCATCCAAAGTTTTCAACCTTTTTGCAGGCCAAAGATGCATTTTAAGGCCTTTTTTGGGCTACTAACATATTCTGAACTTTCAGGGGTGTAGGATGCATTTTTCGTGCCCAAAATATTTTTGAGAATTTCAGTGGTCTAGGATGCGGGTTAAAGCCCCTTTCAAGCTGCAAGTGTTTTTGGGACATTCAGAGCTCTCTGACACAGTTGTTGGGCCACCAACATTTTCTGGACTTTAGGGGGTCTAGGATGTCTGTAAACCCCTTTTCTGGGCCTCGAAAGTTTTCAACCTTTTTGCAGGCCTAAGGTGCATTTTAAGGCCTTTTTTGGGTTGCTAACATATACTGAACTTTCAGGGGTGTAGGATGCATTTTTCGGGCCCAATACATTTTTGGGATTTTCAGTGGTCTAGGATGCGGGTTAATGCCCCTTTGAGGCTGCAAATGTTTTTGGGTCATTCAAAGCTCTCTGACACAGTTTTTGGGCCACCACAATTTTCTGGACTTTATGGGGTCTAGGATGTCTGTAAACCCCTTTTTTGGGCCTCCAAAGTTTTCAACCTTTTTGCAGGCCTAAGATGCATTTTAAGGCCCTTTTTGGGCTGCTAACATATACTGAACTTTCAGGGGTGTAGGATGCATTTTTCGTGCCCAGTATATTTTCGGGAATTTCAGTGGTCTCGGATGCGGGTTAATGCCCCTTTCAAGCTGCAAGTGTTTTTGGGACATTCAGAGCTCTCTGACACAGTTGTTGGGCCACCAACATTTTCTGGACTTTAGGGGGTCTAGGATGTCTGTAAACCCCTTTTCTGGGCCTCCAAAGTTTTCAACCTTTTTGCAGGCCTAAGGTCCATTTTAAGGCCTTTTTTGGGTTGCTAACATATACTGAACTTTCAGGGGTGTAGGATGCATTTTTCGGGCCCAATATATTTTTGGGAATTTCAGTGGTCTAGGGTGCGGGTTAATGCCCATTTCAAGCTGCAAATGTTTTTGGGTCATTCAGAGCTCTCTGACAGTTGTTGGGCCACCAACATTTTGTGGACTTTAGGGGGTCTAGGATGTCTGTAAACCCCTTTTTTGGGCCTCCAAAGTTTTCAACCTTTTTGCAGGCCTAAGATGCATTGTAAGGCCTTTTTTTGGGCTGCTATCATATTCTGAACGTTCAGGGGTATAGGATTCATTTTTCATGCCCGATATATTTTTGGGATTTTCTATGGTCTAGGATGCGGGTTAATGCCCCTTTCAGGCTGCAAATGTTTTTGGGACATTCCAAGTTCTCTGACACAGTTTTTGGGCCACCAACATTTTCTGGACTTTAGGGGGTCTAGGATGCCTGTAAACCCCTTTTTTGGGCCTCCAAAGTTTTCAACCTTTTTGCAGGCCTAAGATGCAATTTAACGCCTTTTTTGGGCTGCTAACATATTCTGAACTTTCAGGGGTATAGGATTCATTTTTCGTGCCCAATATATTTTTGGGATTTTCAGTGGTCTAGGATGCGGGTTAATGCCCCTTTGAGGCTGCAAATGTTTTTGGGTCATTCAAAGCTCTCTGACACAGTTTTTGGGCCACCAAAATTTTCTGGACTTTAGGGGGTCTAGGATGTCTGTAAACCCCTTTTTTGGGCCTCCAAACTTTTAAACCTTTTTGCAGGCCTAAGATGCATTTTAAGGCATTTTTTGGGATGCTAACATATTCTGATCTTTCAGGGGTGTAGGATGCATTTTTTTTCGTGCCCAATATATTTTTGGGAATTTCAGTGGTCTAGGGTGCGGGTTAATGCCCCTTTCAAGCTGCAAATGTTTTTGGGTCATTCAGAGCTCTCTGACACAGTTTTTGGGCCACTAACATTTTCTGGACTTTAGGGGGTTTAGGATGTCTGTAAACCCCTTTTTTTGGCCTCCAAAGTTTTCAACCTTTTTGCAGGCCTAAGATGCATTTTAAGGCCTTTTTTTTGGGCTGCTATCATATTCTGAACTTTCAGGGGTGTAGGATGCCTTTTTCGTGCCCAATATATTTTTGGGATTTTCAGTGGTCTAGGGTGCGGGTTAATGCCCCTTTCAGGCTGCAAATGTTTTTGGGACATTCAAAGCTCTCTGACACAGTTTTTGGGCCACCAACATTTTCTGGACTTTAGGGGATCTAGGATGTCTGCAAACCCCTTTTTTGGGCCTCCAAAGTTTTGAACCTTTTTGCAGGCCTAAGATGCATTTTAAGGCCTTTTTTGGGCTGCTAACATATACTGAACTTTCAGGGGTATACGATGCATTTTTCGTGCACAATATATTTTTGGGAATTTCAGTGGTCTAGGATGCGTTTTTGGGACATTCAGAGCTCTCTGACACAGTTGTTGGGCCACCAACATTTTCTGGACTTTAGGGGGTCTAGGATGTCTGTAAACCCCTTTTCTGGGCCTCCAAAGTTTTCAACCTTTTTGCAGGCCTAAGGTGCATTTTAAGGCCTTTTTTGGGTTGCTAACATATACTGAACTTTCAGGGGTGTAGGATGCATTTTTCTGGCCCAATATATTTTTGGGAATTTCAGTGGTCTAGGGTGCGGGTTAATGCCCATTTCAAGCTGCAAATGTTTTTGGGTCATTCAGAGCTCTCTGACAGTTGTTGGGCCACCAACATTTTGTGGACTTTAGGGGGTCTAGGATGTCTGTAAACCCCTTTTTTGGGCCTCCAAAGTTTTCAACCTTTTTGCAGGCCTAAGATGCATTGTAAGGCCTTTTTTTGGGCTGCTATCATATTCTGAACGTTCAGGGGTATAGGATTCATTTTTCGTGCCCGATATATTTTTGGGATTTTCTATGGTCTAGGATGCGGGTTAATGCCCCTTTCAGGCTGCTAATGTTTTTGGGACATTCAAAGCTCTCTGACACAGTTTTTGGGCCACCAACATTTTCTGGACTTTAGGGGGTCTAGGATGTCTGTAAACCCGTTTTTTGGGCCTCCAAAGTTTTCAAACTTTTTGCAGGCCTAAGATGCAATTTAACGCCTTTTTTGGGCTGCTAACATATTCTGAACTTTCAGGGGTATAGGATTCATTTTTCGTGCCCAATATATTTTTGGGATTTTCAGTGGTCTAGGATGCGGGTTAATGCCCCTTTGAGGCTGCAAATGTTTTTGGGACATTCAGAGCTCTCTGACACAGTTTTTGGGCCACCAACATTTCCTGGATTTTAGGGGGTCTAGGATGCCTGTAAACCCCTTTTTGGGCCTCCAAAGTTTTCAACATTTTGCAGGCCTAAGAAGCATTTTAAGGCCTTTTTTGGGCTGCTAACATATACTGAACTTTCAGGGTTGTTGGATGAATTTTTTGTGGCCAATATATTTTTTGGAATTTCAGTGGTCTAGGGTGCGGGTTAATGCCCCTTTCGAGCTGCAAATGTTTTTGGGTCATTCAGAGCTCTCTGAATGTTTTTGGGCCACCAACATTTTCTGGACTTTAGGGGTCTAGGATGATTGTAAACCCCTTTTTTGGGCATCCAAAGTTTTCAACCCTTTTGCAGGCCTAAGATGCATTTTAAAGGCTTTTTTGCCTGCTAACATATTCTGAACTTTCAGGGGTGTAGAATGCATTTTTCGGGCCCAATATATTTTTGGGAATTTCAGTGGTCTAGGATGCGGGTTAATGCCCATTTCAAGCTGCAAATGTTTTTGGGACATTCAGAGCTCTCTGACACAGTTTTTGGGCCACCAACATTTTCTGGACTTTAGGGGGTCTAGGATGTCTGCATCCCCTTTTTTGGGCCTCCAAAGTTTTCAACCTTTTTGCAGGCCTAAGATGCATTTTAAGGCCTTTTTTGGACTGCTAACATATACTGAACTTTCAGGGGTGTAGGATGTATTTTTTTTCGTGCCCAATATATTTTTGGGAATTTCAGTGGTCTAGGGTGCGGTTTAATGCCCCTTTCAAGCTGCAAATGTTTTTGGGTCATTCAGAGCTCTCTGACAGTTTTTGGGCCACCAACATTTTCTGGACTTTAGGGGTCTAGGATGATTGTAAACCCCTTTTTTGGGCCTCCAATGTTTTCAACCTTTTTGCAGGCCTAAAATGCATTTTAAGGCCTTTTTTGGGCTGCTAACATATACTGAACTTTCCGGGGTGTAGGATTCATTTTTCGTGCCCGATATATTTTTGGGATTTTCAGTGGTCTAGGATGCGGGTTAATGCCCCTTTCAGGCTGCAAATGTTTTTGGGACATTCAGAGCTCTCTGACACAGTTTTTGGGCCACCAACATTTTCTGGACTTTAGGGGGTCTAGGATGCCTGTAAACCCCTTTCTTGGGCCTCCAAAGTTTTCAACCTTTTTGCAGGCCTAAGATGCATTTTAAGGCATTTTTTGCCTGCTAACATATTCTGAACGTCCAGGGGTATAGGATGCATTTTATGTGCCCAATATATTTTTGGGAATTTCAGTGGTCTAGGATGGGGGTTAATGCCCCTTTCAGGCTGCAAATGTTTTTGGGACATTCAGAGCTCTCTGACACAGTTTTTGGGCCACCAACATTTTCTGGACTTTAGGGGGTCTAGGATGTCTGTAAACCCCTTTTTTGGGCCTCCAAAGTTTTCAACCTTTTTGCAGGCCTAAGTTGCATTTTAAGGCTTTTTTTTGGGCTGCTATCATATTCTGAACTTTCAAGGGTGTAGGATGCCTTTTTCGTGCCCAAAATATTTTTGAGAATTTCAGTGGTCTAGGATGCGGGTTAATGCCCCTTTCAGGCTGCAAATGTTTTTGGGACATTCAGAGCTTTCTGACACAGTTTTTGGGCCAACAACATTTTCTGGACTTTAGGGGGTCTAGGATGTCTGTAAACCCCTTTTTTGGGCCTCCAAAGTTTTCAACCTTTTTGCAGGCCTAAAATGCATTTTAAGGCCTTTTCTGGGCTGCTAACATATTCTGATCTTTCAGGGGTGTAGGATGCATTTTTTTTCGTGCCCAATATATTTTTGGGAATTTCAGTGGTCTAGGGTGCGGGTTAATGCCCCTTTCAAGCTGCAAATGTTTTTAGGTCATTCAAAGCTCTCTGACACAGTTTTTGGGCCACCAACATTTTCTGGACTTTAGGGGGTCTAGGATGTCTGTAAACCCCTTTTTTGGGCCTCCAAACTTTTAAACCTTTTTGCAGGCCTAAGATGCATTTTAAGGCCTTTTTTGGGCTGCTAACATATTCTGATCTTTCAGGGGTGTAGGATGCATTTCTTTTCGTGCCCAATATATTTTTGGGAATTTCAGTGGTCTAGGGTGCGGGTTAATGCCCCTTTCAAGCTGCAAATGTTTTTGGGTCATTCAGAGCTCTCTGACACAGTTTTTGGGCCACCAACATTTTCTGAACTTTAGGGGGTTTAGGATGTCTGTAAACCCCTTTTTTGGGCCTCCAAAGTTTTCAACCTTTTTGCAGGCCTAAGATGCATTTTAAGGCATTTTTTGCCAACTAACATATTCTGAACGTTCAGGGGTGTAGGATGCATTTTCCGTGCCCAAAATATTTTTTAGAATTTCAGTGGTCTAGGATGCGGGTTAATGCCCCTTTCAGGCTGCAAATGTTTTTGGGACATTCAGAGCTTTCTGACACAGTTTTTGGGCCACCAACATTTTCTGGACTTTAGGGGGTCTAGGATGCCTGTAAACCCCTTTCTTGGGCCTCCAAAGTTTTCAACCTTTTTGCAGGCCTAAAATGCATGTTAAGGCCTTTTTTGGGCTGCTAACATATTCTGAACTTTCAGGGGTGTAGGATGCATTTTTCTTCGTGCCCAATATATTTTTGGAAATTTCAGTGGTCTAGGGTGCAGGTTAATGACCCTTTCAAGCTGCAAATGTTTTTGGGTCATTCAGAGCTCTCTGACAGTTTTTGGGCCACCAACATTTTCTGGACTTTAGGTGGTCTAGGATGCCTGTAAACCCCTTTTTTGGGCATCCAAAGTTTTCAACCTTTTTGCAGGCCTAAGATGCATTTTAAAGGCTTTTTTGCCAGCTAACATATTCTGAACTTTCAGGGGTGTAGGATGCGGGTTAATGCCCCTTTCAGGCTGCAAATGTCTTTGGGACATTCAGAGCTCTCTGACACAGTTTTTGGGCCACCAACATTTTCTGGACTTTAGGGGGTCTACGATGTCTGTAAACCACTTTTTTGGGCTTCCAAATTTTTCAACCTTTTTGCAGGCCTAAAATGCATTTTAAGGCCTTTTTTGGGCTGCTAACATATACTGAACTTTCCGGGGTGTAGGATGCATTTTTTGTACCCAAAATCTTTTTGAGAATTTCAGTGGTCTAGGATGCGGGTTAATGCCCCTTTCAGGCTGCAAATGTTTTTGAGACATTCAGAGCTCTCTGACACAGTTTTTGGGCCACCAACATTTTCTGGACTTTAAGGGGTCTAGGATGCCTGTAAACCCCTTTTTTGGGCCTCCAAAGGTTTCAACATTTTGCAGGCCTAAGAAGCATTTGAAGGCCTTTTTTGCCTGCTAACATATTTTGAACGTTCAGGGGTGCAGGATGCATTTTCCGTGCCCAAAATAATTTTGGGAAATTCACTGGTCTAGGATGCGGGTTAATGCCCCTTTCAGGCTGCTAATGTTTTTGGGACATTCAGAGCTCTCTGACACAGTTTTTGGGCCACCAACATTTTCTGGACTTTAGGGGGTCTAGGATGCCTCTAAACCCCTTTCTTGGGCCTCCAAAGTTTTCAACCTTTTTGCAGGCCTAAGATGCATTTTAAGGCCTTTTTTGCCTGCTAACATATACTGAACTTTCAGGGGTGTAGGATGCATTTTCTGTGCCCAATGTATTTTTGGGAATTTCAGTGGTCTAGGGTGCGGGTTAATGCCCATTTCAAGCTGCAAATGTTTTTGGGTCATTCAGAGCTCTCTGACAGTTTTGGGCCATCAACATTTTCTGGACTTTAGGGGGTCTAGGATGTCTGCAAACCCCTTTTTTGGGCATGCAAAGTTTTCAACCTTTTTGCAGGCCTAAGCTGCATTTTAAGGCCTTTTTTGGGTTGCTAACATATACTGAACTTTCAGGGGTGTTGGATGCATTTTTTATTCGTGCCCAATATATTTTTGGGAATTTCAGTGGTCTAGGGTGCGGGTTAATGCCCATTTCAAGCTGCAAATGTTTTTGGGTCATTCAGAGCTCTCTGACAGTTGTTGGGCCACCAACATTTTGTGGACTTTAGGGGGCCTAGGATGTCTGTAAACCCCTTTTTTGGGCCTCCAATGTTTTCAACCTTTTTGCAGGCCTAAGATGCATTGTAAGGCCTTTTTTTGGGCTGCTATCATATTCTGAACGTTCAGGGGTATAGGATTCATTTTACGTGCCCGATATATTTTTGGGATTTTCTATGGTCTAGGATGCGGGTTAATGCCCCTTTCAGGCTGCAAATGTTTTTGGGACATTCAAAGCTCTCTGACACAGTTTTTGGGCCACCAACATTTTCTGGACTTTAGGGGGTCTAGGATGTCTGCATCCCCTTTTTTGGGCCTCCAAACCTTTAAACCTTTTTGCAGGCCTAAAATGCATTTTAAGGCCTTTTTTGGGCTGCTAACATATTCTGATCTTTCAGGGGTGTAGGATGCATTTTTTTTCGTGCCCAATATATTTTTGGGAATTTCAGTGGTCTAGGGTGCGGGTTAATGCCCCTTTCAGGCTGCAAATGTTTTTGGGACATTCAGAGCTCTCTGACACAGATGTTGGGCCACCAACATTTTCTGGACTTTAGGGGGTCTAGGATGTCTGTAAACCCCTTTTTTGGGCATCCAAAGTTTTCAACCTTTTTGCCGGCCTAAGATGCATTTTAAGGCCTTTTTTGCCTGCTAACATATTCTGAACGTCCAGGGGTGCAGGATGCATTTTCCGTGCCCAAAATATTTTTGAGAATTTCAGTGGTCTAGGATGCGGGTTAATGCCCCTTTCAGGCTGCAAATGTTTTTTGGGACATTCAGAGCTCTCTGACACAGTTTTTGGGCCACCAACATTTTCTGGACTTTAGGGGGTCTAGGATGTCTGTAAACCCCTTTTTTGGGCTTCCAAAGTTTTCAACCTTTTTGCAGGCCTAAGATGCATTTTAAGGCCTTTTTTGCCTGCTAACATATTGTGAACGTCCAGGGGTGTAGGATGCATTTTCCGTGCCCAAAATATTTTTGAGAATTTCAGTGGTCTAGGATGCGGGTTAATGCCCCTTTCAGGCTGCAAATGTTTGTTGGGACATTCAGAGCTCTCTGACACAGTTTTTAGGCCACCAACATTTTCTGGACTTTAGGGGGTCTAGGATGTCTGTAAACCCCTTTTTTGGGCCTCCAAAGTTTTCAACCTTTTTGCAGGCCTAAGATGCATTTTAAGGCATTTTTTGCCAACTAACATATTCTGAACGTTCAGGGGTGTAGGATGCATTTTCCGTGCCCAAAATATTTTTTAGAATTTCAGTGGTCTATGATGCGGGTTAATGCCCCTTTCAGGCTGCAAATGTTTTTGGGAAATTCAGAGCTTTCTGACACAGTTTTTGGGCCACCAACATTTTCTGGACTTTAGGGGGTCTAGGATGCCTGTAAACCCCTTTCTTGGGCCTCCAAAGTTTTCAAACTTTTTGCCGGTCTAAGATGCATTTTAAGGCCTTTTTTGCCTGCTAACATATTCTGAACGTCCAGGGGTGCAGGATGCATTTTCCGTGCCCAAAATATTTTTGAGAATTTCAGTGGTCTAGGATGCGGGTTAATGCCCCTTTCAGGCTGCAAATGTTTTTTGGGACATTCAGAGCTCTCTGACACAGTTTTTGGACCACCAACATTTTCTGGACTTTAGGGGGTCCAGGATGTCTGTAAACCCCTTTTTTGGGCTTCCAAAGTTTTCAACCTTTTTGCAGGCCTAAGATGCATTTTAAGGCCTTTTTTGCCTGCTAACATATTGTGAACGTCCAGGGGTGTAGGATGCATTTTCCGTGCCCAAAAGTATTTTTGAGAATTTCAGTGGTCTAGGATCCGGGTTAATGCCCCTTTCAGGCTGCAAATGTTTGTTGGGACATTCAGAGCTCTCTGACACAGTTTTTAGGCCACCAACATTTTCTGGACTTTAGGGGGTCTAGGATGTCTGTAAACCCCTTTTTTGGGCCTCCAAAGTTTTCAACCTTTTTGCAGGCCTAAGATGCATTTTAAGGCATTTTTTGCCAACTAACATATTCTGAACGTTCAGGGGTGTAGGATGCATTTTCCGTGCCCAAAATATTTTTTAGAATTTCAGTGGTCTAGGATGCGGGTTAATGCCCCTTTCAGGCTGCAAATGTTTTTGGGAAATTCAGAGCTTTCTGACACAGTTTTTGGGCCACCAACATTTTCTGGACTTTAGGGGGTCTAGGATGCCTGTAAACCCCTTTCTTGGGCCTCCAAAGTTTTCAACATTTTGCAGGCCTAAGAAGCATTTTAAGGCCTTTTTTGGGCTGCTAACATATACTGAACTTTCAGGGTTGTTGGATGAATTTTTTGTGGCCAATATATTTTTGGGAATTTCAGTGGTCTAGGGTGCGGGTTAATGCCCCTTTCAAGCTGCAAATGTTTTTGGGTCATTCAGAGCTCTCTGACAGTTTTTGGGCCACCAACATTTTCTGGACTTTAGGGGTCTAGGATGCCTGTAAACCCCTTTTTTGGGCATCCAAAGTTTTCAACCTTTTTGCAGGCCTAAGGTGCATTTTAAGGCCTTTTTTGGGTTGCTAACATATACTGAACTTTCAGGGGTGTAGGATGCATTTTTCGGGCCCAATATATTTTTGAGAATTTCAGTGGTCTAGGATGCGGGTTAAAGCCCCTTTGAGGCTGCAAATGTTTTTGGGTCATTCAAAGCTCTCTGACACAGTTTTTGGGCCACCAACATTTTCTGGACTTTAGGGGGTCTAGGATGCCTTTAAACCCCTTTTTGGGCCTCCAAAGTTTTCAACATTTTGCAGGCCTAAGAAGCATTTTAAGGCCTTTTTTGGGCTGCTAACATATACTGAACTTTCAGGGTTGTTGGATGAATTTTTTGTGGCCAATATATTTTTGGGAATTTCAGTGGTCTCGGATGCGGGTTAATGCCCCTTTCAAGCTGCAAGTGTTTTTGGGACATTCAGAGCTCTCTGACACAGTTGTTGGGCCACCAACATTTTCTGGACTTTAGGGGATCTAGGATGTCTGTAAACCCCTTTTCTGGGCCTCCAAAGTTTTCAACCTTTTTGCAGGCCTAAGGTGCATTGTAAGGCCTTTTTTGGGTTGCTAACATATACTGAACTTTCAGGGGTGTAGGATGCATTTTTCGGGCCCAATATATTTTTGGGAATTTCAGTGGTCTAGGGTGCGGGTTAATGCCCATTTCAAGCTGCAAATGTTTTTGGGTCATTCAGAGCTCTCTGACAGTTGTTGGGCCACCAACATTTTGTGGACTTTAGGGGGTCTAGGATGCCTGTAAACCCCTTTTTTGGGCCTCCAAAGTTTTCAACCTTTTTGCAGGCCTAAGATTCAATTTAACGCCTTTTTTGGGCTGCTAACATATTCTGAACTTTCAGGGGTATAGGATTCATTTTTCGTGCCCAATATATTTTTGGGATTTTCAGTGGTCTAGGATGCGGGTTAATACCCCTTTGAGGCTGCAAATGTTTTTGGGTCATTCAAAGCTCTCTGACACAGTTTTTGGGCCACCAAAATTTTCTGGACTTTAGGGGGTCTAGGATGTCTGTAAACCCCTTTTTTGGGCCTCCAAACTTTTAAACCTTTTTGCAGGCCTAAGATGCATTTTAAGGCCTTTTTTGGGATGCTAACATATTCTGATCTTTCAGGGGTGTAGGATGCATTTTTTTTCGTGCCCAATATATTTTTGGGAATTTCAGTGGTCTAGGGTGCGGGTTAATGCCCCTTTCAAGCTGCAAATGTTTTTGGGTCATTCAGAGCTCTCTGACACAGTTTTTGGGCCACTAACATTTTCTGGACTTTAGGGGGTCTAGGATGTCTGTAAACCCCTTTTCTGGGCCTCCAAAGTTTTCAACCTTTTTGCAGGCCTAAGGTGCATTTTAAGGCCTTTTTTGGGTTGCTAACATATACTGAACTTTCAGGGGTGTAGGATGCATTTTTCGTGCACAATATATTTTTGGGAATTTCAGTGGTCTAGGATGCGTTTTTGGGACATTCAGAGCTCTCTGACACAGTTGTTGGGCCACCAACATTTTCTGGACTTTAGGGGGTCTAGGATGTCTGTAAACCCCTTTTCTGGGCCTCCAAAGTTTTCAACCTTTTTGCAGGCCTAAGGTGCATTTTAAGGCCTTTTTTGGGTTGCTAACATATACTGAACTTTCAGGGGTGTAGGATGCATTTTTCGGGCCCAATATATTTTTGGGAATTTCAGTGGTCTAGGGTGCGGGTTAATGCCCCTTTCAAGCTGCAAATGTTTTTGAGTCATTCAGAGCTCTCTGACAGTTGTTGGGCCACCAACATTTTGTGGACTTTAGGGGGTCTAGGATGTCTGTAAACCCCTTTTTTGGGCCTCCAAAGTTTTCAACCTTTTTGCAGGCCTAAGATGCATTGTAAGGCCTTTTTTTGGGCTGCTATCATATTCTGAACGTTCAGGGGTATAGGATTCATTTTTCGTGCCCAATATATTTTTGGGATTTTCAGTGGTCTAGGATGCGGGTTAATGCCCCTTTGAGGCTGCAAATGTTTTTGGGACATTCAGAGCTCTCTGACACAGTTTTTGGGCCACCAACATTTCCTGGATTTTAGGGGGTCTAGGATGCCTGTAAACCCCTTTTTGGGCCACCAAAGTTTTCAACATTTTGCAGGCCTAAGAAGCATTTTAAGGCCTTTTTTGGGCTGCTAACATATACTGAACTTTCAGGGGTGTAGAATGCATTTTTCGGGCCCAATATATTTTTGGGAATTTCAGTGGTCTAGGATGCGGGTTAATGCCCATTTCAAGCTGCAAATGTTTTTGGGACATTCAGAGCTCTCTGACACAGTTTTTGGGCCACCAACATTTTCTGGACTTTAGGGGGTCTAGGATGTCTGCATCCCCTTTTTTGGGCCTCCAAAGTTTTCAACCTTTTTGCAGGCCTAAGATGCATTTTAAGGCCTTTTTTGGACTGCTAACATATACTGAACTTTCAGGGGTGTAGGATGTATTTTTTTTCGTGCCCAATATATTTTTGGGAATTTCAGTGGTCTAGGGTGCGGTTTATTGCCCCTTTCAAGCTGCAAATGTTTTTGGGTCATTCAGAGCTCTCTGACAGTTTTTGGGCCACCAACATTTTCTGGACTCTAGGGGGTCTAGGATGCCTGTAAACCCCTTTCTTGGGCCTCCAAAGTTTTCAACCTTTTTGCAGGCCTAAGATGCATTTTAAGGCATTTTTTGCCTGCTAACATATTCTGAACGTCCAGGGGTATAGGATGCATTTTATGTGCCCAATATATTTTTGGGAATTCAGTGGTCTAGGATGGGGGTTAATGCCCCTTTCAGGCTGCAAATGTTTTTGGGACATTCAGAGCTCTCTGACACAGTTTTTGGGCCACCAACATTTTCTGGACTTTAGGGGGTCGAGGATGTCTGTAAACCCCTTTTTTGGGCCTCCAAAGTTTTCAACCTTTTTGCAGGCCTAAGTTGCATTTTAAGGCTTTTTTTTGGGCTGCTATCATATTCTGAACTTTCAGGGGTGTAGGATGCCTTTTTCGTGCCCAAAATATTTTTGAGAATTTCAGTGGTCTAGGATGCGGGTTAATGCCCCTTTCAAGCTGCAAATGTTTTTGGGTCATTCAAAGCTCTCTGACACAGTTTTTGGGCCACCAACATTTTCTGGACTTTAGGGGGTCTAGGATGTCTGTAAACCCCTTTTTTGGGCCTCCAAACTTTTAAACCTTTTTGCAGGCCTAAGATGCATTTTAAGGCCTTTTTTGGGCTGCTAACATATTCTGATCTTTCAGGGGTGTAGGATGCATTTCTTTTCGTGCCCAATATATTTTTGGGAATTTCAGTGGTCTAGGGTGCGGGTTAATGCCCCTTTCAAGCTGCAAATGTTTTTGGGTCATTCAGAGCTCTCTGACACAGTTTTTGGGCCACCAACATTTTCTGGACTTTAGGGGGTTTAGGATGTCTGTAAACCCCTTTTTTGGGCCTCCAAAGTTTTCAAACTTTTTGCAGGCCTAAGATGCATTTTAAGGCATTTTTTGCCAACTAACATATTCTGAACGTTCAGGGGTGTAGGATGCATTTTCCGTGCCCAAAATATTTTTTAGAATTTCAGTGGTCTAGGATGCGGGTTAATGCCCCTTTCAGGCTGCAAATGTTTTTGGGACATTCAGAGCTTTCTGACACAGTTTTTGGGCCACCAACATTTTCTGGACTTTAGGGGGTCTAGGATGCCTGTAAACCCCTTTCTTGGGCCTCCAAAGTTTTCAACCTTTTTGCAGGCCTAAAATGCATGTTAAGGCCTTTTTTGGGCTGCTAACATATTCTGAACTTTCAGGGGTGTAGGATGCATTTTTCTTCGTGCCCAATATATTTTTGGAAATTTCAGTGGTCTAGGGTGCGGGTTAATGCCCCTTTCAAGCTGCAAATGTTTTAGGGTCATTCAGAGCTCTCTGACAGTTTTTGGGCCACCAACATTTTCTGGACTTTAGGTGGTCTAGGATGCCTGTAAACCCCTTTTTTGGGCATCCAAAGTTTTCAACCTTTTTGCAGGCCTAAGATGCATTTTAAAGGCTTTTTTGCCAGCTAACATATTCTGAACTTTCAGGGGTGTAGGATGCATTTTTCGAGCCCAAAATATTTTTGAGAATTTCAGTGGTCTAGGATGCGGGTTAATGCCCCTTTCAGGCTGCAAATGTCTTTGGGACATTCAGAGCTCTCTGACACAGTTTTTGGGCCACCAACATTTTCTGGACTTTAGGGGGTCTACGATGTCTGTAAACCCCTTTTTTGGGCCTCCAAATTTTTCAACCTTTTTGCAGGCCTAAAATGCATTTTAAGGCCTTTTTTGGGCTGCTAACATATACTGAACTTTCCGGGGTGTAGGATGCATTTTTTGTACCCAAAATCTTTTTGAGAATTTCAGTGGTCTAGGATGCGGGTTAATGCCCCTTTCAGGCTGCAAATGTTTTTGAGACATTCAGAGCTCTCTGACACAGTTTTTGGGCCACCAACATTTTCTGGACTTTAAGGGGTCTAGGATGCCTGTAAACCCCTTTTTTGGGCCTCCAAAGTTTTCAACATTTTGCAGGCCTAAGAAGCATTTTAAGGCCTTTTTTGGGCTGCTAACATATACTGAACTTTCAGGGTTGTTGGATGAATTTTTTGTGGCCAATATATTTTTGGGAATTTCAGTGGTCTAGGGTGCGAGTTAATGCCCCTTTCAAGCTGCAAATGTTTTTGGGTCATTCAGGGCTCTCTGACAGTTGTTGGGCCACCAAGATTTTGTGGACTTTAGGGGGTCTAGGATGTCTGTAAACCCCTTTTTTGGGCCTCCAAAGTTTTCAACATTTTGCAGGCCTAAGAAGCATTTTAAGGCCTTTTTTGGGCTGCTAACATATACTGAACTTTCAGGGGTGTAGGATGTATTTTTCGTGCCCAATATATTTTTGAGAATTTCAGTGGTCTAGGGTGAAGGTTAATGCCCCTTTCAAGCTGCAAATGTTTTTGGGTCATTCAGAGCTCTCTGACACAGTTTTTGGGCCACCAACATTTTCTGGACTTTAGGGGGTTTAGGATGTCTGTAAATCCCTTTTTTGGGCATCCAAAGTTTTCAACCTTTTTGCAGGCTTAAGATGCATTTGAAAGGCTTGTTTGCCTGCTAACATATTCTGAACTTTCAGGGTTGTAGGATGCATTTTTCATGCCCAAAATATTTTTGAGAATTTCAGTGGTCTAGGATGCGGGTTAATGCCCCTTTCAGGCTGCAAATGTTTTTGGGAAATTCAGAGCTCTCTGACACAGTTGTTGGGCCACCAACATTTTCTGGACTTTAGGGGGTCTAGGATGTCTGTAAACCCCTTTTTTGGGCCTCCAAAGTTTTCAACATTTTTGCAGGCCTAAAATGCATGTTAAGGCCTTTTTTGGGCTGCTAACATATACTGAACTTTCAGGGGTATAGGATGCATTTTTCGTGCACAATATATTTTTGGGAATTTCAGTGGTCTAGGGTGCGGGTTAATGCCCCTTTCAGGCTGCAAATGTTTTTGGGACATTCAGAGCTCTGTGACACAGTTTTTGGGCCACCAACATTTTCTGGACTGTAGGGGGTCTAGGATGTCTGCATCCCTTTTTTTGGGCCTCCAAAGTTTTCAACCTTTTTGCAGGCCTAAGATGCATTTTAAGGCCTTTTTTGGGCTGCTAACATATACTGAACTTTCAGGGGTGTAGGATGTATTTTTCGTGCCCAATATATTTTTGAGAATTTCAGTGGTCTAGGGTGCGGGTTAATGCCCCTTTCAGGCTGCAAATGTTTTTGGGTCATTCAGAGCTCTCTGACACAGTTTTTGGGCCACCAACATTTTCTGGACTTTAGGGGGTCTAGGATGTCTGTAAACCCCTTCTTTGGGCCTCCAAACTTTTAAACCTTTTTGCAGACCTAAGATGCATTTTAAGGCCTTTTTTGGGATGCTAACATATTCTGATCTTTCAGGGGTGTAGGATGCATTTTTTTTCGTGCCCAATATATTTTTGGGAATTTCAGTGGTCTAGGGTGAAGGTTAATGCCCCTTTCAAGCTGCAAATGTTTTTGGGTCATTCAGAGCTCTCTGACACAGTTTTTGGGCCACCAACATTTTCTGGACTTTAGGGGGTTTAGGATGTCTGTAAACCCCTTTTTTGGGCATCCAAAGTTTTCAACATTTTTGCAGGCCTAAAATGCATTTTAAGGCCTTTTTTGGGCTGCTAACATATACTGAACGTCCAGGGGTGTAGGATGCATTTTCCGTGCCCAAAATATTTTTGAGAATTTCAGTGGTCTAGGATGCGGGTTAATGCCCCTTTCAGGCTGCACGTGTTTTTTGGGACATTCAGAGCTCTCTGACACAGTTTTTGGGCCACTAACATTTTCTGGACTTTAGGGGGTCTAGGATGTCTGTAAACCCCTTTTCTGGGCCTCCAAAGTTTTCAACCTTTTTGCAGGCCTAAGGTGCATTTTAAGGCCTTTTTTGGGTTGCTAACATATACTGAACTTTCAGGGGTGTAGGATGCATTTTTCGTGCACAATATATTTTTGGGAATTTCAGTGGTCTAGGATGCGTTTTTGGGACATTCAGAGCTCTCTGACACAGTTGTTGGGCCACCAACATTTTCTGGACTTTAGGGGGTCTAGGATGTCTGTAAACCCCTTTTCTGGGCCTCCAAAGTTTTCAACCTTTTTTCAGGCCTAAGGTGCATTTTAAGGCCTTTTTTGGGTTGCTAACATATACTGAACTTTCAGGGGTGTAGGATGCATTTTTCGGGCCCAATATATTTTTGGGAATTTCAGTGGTCTAGGGTGCGGGTTAATGCCCCTTTCAAGCTGCAAATGTTTTTAGGTCATTCAGAGCTCTCTGACAGTTGTTGGGCCACCAACATTTTGTGGACTTTAGGGGGTCTAGGATGTCTGTAAACCCCTTTTTTGGGCCTCCAAAGTTTTCAACCTTTTTGCAGGCCTAAGATGCATTGTAAGGCCTTTTTTTGGGCTGCTATCATATTCTGAACGTTCAGGGGTATAGGATTCATTTTTCGTGCCCAATATATTTTTGGGATTTTCAGTGGTCTAGGATGCGGGTTAATGCCCCTTTGAGGCTGCAAATGTTTTTGGGACATTCAGAGCTCTCTGACACAGTTTTTGGGCCACCAACATTTCCTGGATTTTAGGGGGTCTAGGATGCCTGTAAACCCCTTTTTGGGCCACCAAAGTTTTCAACATTTTGCAGGCCTAAGAAGCATTTTAAGGCCTTTTTTGGGCTGCTAACATATACTGAACTTTCAGGGGTGTAGAATGCATTTTTCGGGCCCAATATATTTTTGGGAATTTCAGTGGTCTAGGATGCGGGTTAATGCCCATTTCAAGCTGCAAATGTTTTTGGGACATTCAGAGCTCTCTGACACAGTTTTTGGGCCACCAACATTTTCTGGACTTTAGGGGGTCTAGGATGTCTGCATCCCCTTTTTTGGGCCTCCAAAGTTTTCAACCTTTTTGCAGGCCTAAGATGCATTTTAAGGCCTTTTTTGGACTGCTAACATATACTGAACTTTCAGGGGTGTAGGATGTATTTTTTTTCGTGCCCAATATATTTTTGGGAATTTCAGTGGTCTAGGGTGCGGTTTATTGCCCCTTTCAAGCTGCAAATGTTTTTGGGTCATTCAGAGCTCTCTGACAGTTTTTGGGCCACCAACATTTTCTGGACTCTAGGGGGTCTAGGATGCCTGTAAACCCCTTTCTTGGGCCTCCAAAGTTTTCAACCTTTTTGCAGGCCTAAGATGCATTTTAAGGCATTTTTTGCCTGCTAACATATTCTGAACGTCCAGGGGTATAGGATGCATTTTATGTGCCCAATATATTTTTGGGAATTCAGTGGTCTAGGATGGGGGTTAATGCCCCTTTCAGGCTGCAAATGTTTTTGGGACATTCAGAGCTCTCTGACACAGTTTTTGGGCCACCAACATTTTCTGGACTTTAGGGGGTCGAGGATGTCTGTAAACCCCTTTTTTGGGCCTCCAAAGTTTTCAACCTTTTTGCAGGCCTAAGTTGCATTTTAAGGCTTTTTTTTGGGCTGCTATCATATTCTGAACTTTCAGGGGTGTAGGATGCCTTTTTCGAGCCCAAAATATTTTTGAGAATTTCAGTGGTCTAGGATGCGGGTTAATGCCCCTTTCAAGCTGCAAATGTTTTTGGGTCATTCAAAGCTCTCTGACACAGTTTTTGGGCCACCAACATTTTCTGGACTTTAGGGGGTCTAGGATGTCTGTAAACCCCTTTTTTGGGCCTCCAAACTTTTAAACCTTTTTGCAGGCCTAAGATGCATTTTAAGGCCTTTTTTGGGCTGCTAACATATTCTGATCTTTCAGGGGTGTAGGATGCATTTCTTTTCGTGCCCAATATATTTTTGGGAATTTCAGTGGTCTAGGGTGCGGGTTAATGCCCCTTTCAAGCTGCAAATGTTTTTGGGTCATTCAGAGCTCTCTGACACAGTTTTTGGGCCACCAACATTTTCTGGACTTTAGGGGGTTTAGGATGTCTGTAAACCCCTTTTTTGGGCCTCCAAAGTTTTCAAACTTTTTGCAGGCCTAAGATGCATTTTAAGGCATTTTTTGCCAACTAACATATTCTGAACGTTCAGGGGTGTAGGATGCATTTTCCGTGCCCAAAATATTTTTTAGAATTTCAGTGGTCTAGGATGCGGGTTAATGCCCCTTTCAGGCTGCAAATGTTTTTGGGACATTCAGAGCTTTCTGACACAGTTTTTGGGCCACCAACATTTTCTGGACTTTAGGGGGTCTAGGATGCCTGTAAACCCCTTTCTTGGGCCTCCAAAGTTTTCAACCTTTTTGCAGGCCTAAAATGCATGTTAAGGCCTTTTTTGGGCTGCTAACATATTCTGAACTTTCAGGGGTGTAGGATGCATTTTTCTTCGTGCCCAATATATTTTTGGAAATTTCAGTGGTCTAGGGTGCAGGTTAATGACCCTTTCAAGCTGCAAATGTTTTAGGGTCATTCAGAGCTCTCTGACAGTTTTTGGGCCACCAACATTTTCTGGACTTTATGTGGTCTAGGATGCCTGTAAACCCCTTTTTTGGGCATCCAAAGTTTTCAACCTTTTTGCAGGCCTAAGATGCATTTTAAAGGCTTTTTTGCCAGCTAACATATTCTGAACTTTCAGGGGTGTAGGATGCATTTTTCGAGCCCAAAATATTTTTGAGAATTTCAGTGGTCTAGGATGCGGGTTAATGCCCCTTTCAGGCTGCAAATGTCTTTGGGACATTCAGAGCTCTCTGACACAGTTTTTGGGCCACCAACATTTTCTGGACTTTAGGGGGTCTACGATGTCTGTAAACCCCTTTTTTGGGCCTCCAAATTTTTCAACCTTTTTGCAGGCCTAAAATGCATTTTAAGGCCTTTTTTGGGCTGCTAACATATACTGAACTTTCCGGGGTGTAGGATGCATTTTTTGTACCCAAAATCTTTTTGAGAATTTCAGTGGTCTAGGATGCGGGTTAATGCCCCTTTCAGGCTGCAAATGTTTTTGAGACATTCAGAGCTCTCTGACACAGTTTTTGGGCCACCAACATTTTCTGGACTTTAAGGGGTCTAGGATGCCTGTAAACCCCTTTTTTGGGCCTCCAAAGTTTTCAACATTTTGCAGGCCTAAGAAGCATTTTAAGGCCTTTTTTGGGCTGCTAACATATACTGAACTTTCAGGGTTGTTGGATGAATTTTTTGTGGCCAATATATTTTTGGGAATTTCAGTGGTCTAGGGTGCGAGTTAATGCCCCTTTCAAGCTGCAAATGTTTTTGGGTCATTCAGGGCTCTCTGACAGTTGTTGGGCCACCAAGATTTTGTGGACTTTAGGGGGTCTAGGATGTCTGTAAACCCCTTTTTTGGGCCTCCAAAGTTTTCAACATTTTGCAGGCCTAAGAAGCATTTTAAGGCCTTTTTTGGGCTGCTAACATATACTGAACTTTCAGGGGTGTAGGATGTATTTTTCGTGCCCAATATATTTTTGAGAATTTCAGTGGTCTAGGGTGAAGGTTAATGCCCCTTTCAAGCTGCAAATGTTTTTGGGTCATTCAGAGCTCTCTGACACAGTTTTTGGGCCACCAACATTTTCTGGACTTTAGGGGGTTTAGGATGTCTGTAAACCCCTTTTTTGGGCATCCAAAGTTTTCAACCTTTTTGCAGGCTTAAGATGCATTTGAAAGGCTTGTTTGCCTGCTAACATATTCTGAACTTTCAGGGTTGTAGGATGCATTTTTCATGCCCAAAATATTTTTGAGAATTTCAGTGGTCTAGGATGCGGGTTAATGCCCCTTTCAGGCTGCAAATGTTTTTGGGAAATTCAGAGCTCTCTGACACAGTTGTTGGGCCACCAACATTTTCTGGACTTTAGGGGGTCTAGGATGTCTGTAAACCCCTTTTTTGGGCCTCCAAAGTTTTCAACATTTTTGCAGGCCTAAAATGCATTTTAAGGCCTTTTTTGGGCTGCTAACATATACTGAACTTTCAGGGGTATAGGATGCATTTTTCGTGCACAATATATTTTTGGGAATTTCAGTGGTCTAGGGTGCGGGTTAATGCCCCTTTCAGGCTGCAAATGTTTTTGGGACATTCAAAGCTCTGTGACACAGTTTTTGGGCCACCAACATTTTCTGGACTGTAGGGGGTCTAGGATGTCTGCATCCCTTTTTTTGGGCCTCCAAAGTTTTCAACCTTTTTGCAGGCCTAAGATGCATTTTAAGGCCTTTTTTGGGCTGCTAACATATACTGAACTTTCAGGGGTGTAGGATGTATTTTTCGTGCCCAATATATTTTTGAGAATTTCAGTGGTCTAGGGTGCGGGTTAATGCCCCTTTCAGGCTGCAAATGTTTTTGGGTCATTCAGAGCTCTCTGACACAGTTTTTGGGCCACCAACATTTTCTGGACTTTAGGGGGTCTAGGATGTCTGTAAACCCCTTCTTTGGGCCTCCAAACTTTTAAACCTTTTTGCAGACCTAAGATGCATTTTAAGGCCTTTTTTGGGATGCTAACATATTCTGATCTTTCAGGGGTGTAGGATGCATTTTTTTTTCGTGCCCAATATATTTTTGGGAATTTCAGTGGTCTAGGGTGAAGGTTAATGCCCCTTTCAAGCTGCAAATGTTTTTGGGTCATTCAGAGCTCTCTGACACAGTTTTTGGGCCACCAACATTTTCTGGACTTTAGGGGGTTTAGGATGTCTGTAAACCCCTTTTTTGGGCATCCAAAGTTTTCAACATTTTTGCAGGCCTAAAATGCATTTTAAGGCCTTTTTTGGGCTGCTAACATATACTGAACGTCCAGGGGTGTAGGATGCATTTTCCGTGCCCAAAATATTTTTGAGAATTTCAGTGGTCTAGGATGCGGGTTAATGCCCCTTTCAGGCTGCACGTGTTTTTTGGGACATTCAGAGCTCTCTGACACAGTTTTTGGGCCACCAACATTTTCTGGACTTTAGGGGGTCTAGAAGGTCTGTAAGCCCCTTTTTTGGGCCTCCAAAGTTTTCAACCTTTTTGCAGGCCTAAGATGCATTTTAAGGCATTTTTTGCCAACTAACATATTCTGAACGTTCAGGGGTGTAGGATGCATTTTCCGTGGCCAAAATATTTTTGAGAATTTCAGTGGTCTAGGATGCGGGTTAATGCCCCTTTCAAGCTGCGAGTGTTTTTGGAACATTCAGAGCTCTCTGACACAGTTGTTGGGCCACCAACATTTTCTGGACTTTAGGGGGTCTAGGATGCCTGTAAACCCCTTTTTTGGGCCTCCAAAGTTTTCAACATTTTGCAGGCCTAAGATGCATTTTAAAGGCTTTTTTGCCTGCTAACATATTCTGAACTTTCAGGGGTGTAGGATGCATTTTTCGGGCCCAATATATTTTTGGGAATTTCAGTGGTCTAGGGTGCGGGTTAATGCCCATTTCAAGCTGCAAATGTTTTTGGGTCATTCAGAGCTCACTGACAGTTGTTGGGCCACCAACATTTTCTGGACTTTAGGGGGTCTAGGATGTCTGTAAACCCCTTTTTTGGGCCTCCAAAGTTTTCAACCTTTTTGCAGGCCTAAGATGCATTTTAAGGCCTTTTTTGGGCTGCTAACATATACTGAACTTTCAGGGGTGTAGGATGCATTTTTCGTTCCCAATATATTTTTGGGAATTTCAGTAGTCTAGGGTGGGGGTTAATGCCCCTTTCAGGCTGCAAATGTTTTTGGGACATTCAGAGCTCTCTGACACAGTTTTTGGGCCACCAACATTTTCTGGACTTTAGGGGGTCTAGGATGTCTGTAAACCCCTTTTTTGGGCCTCCAAAGTTTTCAACCTTTTTGCAGGCCTAAGATGCATTTTAAGGCCTTTTTTGGGCTGCTAACATATACTGAACTTTCAGGGGTGTAGGATGCATTTTTCGTTCCCAATATATTTTTGGGAATTTCAGTGGTCTAGGGTGCGGGTTAATGCCGCTTTCAAGCTGCAAATGTTTTTGGGTCATTCAGAGCTCTCTGACAGTTTTTGGGCCGCTAACATTTTCTGGACTTTAGGGGGTCTAGGATGTTTGTAAACCACTTTTTTGGTTCTCCAAGGTTTTCAACCTTTTTGCAGGCCTAAGATGCATTTTAAGGCCTTTTTTGGGCTGCTAACATATACTGAACTTTCAGGGGTGTAGGAGATATTTTTCGTGCCCAATATATTTTTGGGAATTTCAGTGGTCTAGGGTGCGGGTTAATGCCCCTTTCAAGCTGCAAATGTTTTTGGGATATTCAAAGCTCTCTGACACAGTTTTTGGGCCACCAACATTTTCTGGACTTTAGGGGGTCTAGGATGTCTGCATCCCCTTTTTTGGGCCTCCAAAGTTTTCAACCTTTTTGCAGGCCTAAGATGCATTTTAAGGCCTTTTTTGGGCTGCTAACATATACTGAACTTTCAGGGGTATAGGATGCATTTTTCGTGCACAATATATTTTTGGGAATTTCAGTGGTCTAGGGTGTGGGTTAATGCCCCTTTCAGGCTGCAAATGTTTTTGGGACATTCAAAGCTCTCTGACACAGTTTTTGGGCCACCAACATTTTCTGGACTTTAGGGGGTCTAGGATGTCTGCATCCCCTTTTTTCGGCCTCCAAAGTTTTCAACCTTTTTGCAGGCCTAAGATGCAATTTAACGCCTTTTTTGGGCTGCTAACATATTCTGAACTTTCAGGGGTATAGGATTCATTTTTCGTGCCCAATATATTTTTGGGATTTTCAGTGGTCTAGGATGCGGGTTAATGCCCCTTTGAGGCTGCAAATGTTTTTGGGACATTCAGAGCTCTCTGACACAGTTTTTGGGCCACCAACATTTCCTGGATTTTAGGGGGTCTAGGATGCCTGTAAACCCCTTTTTGGGCCTCCAAAGTTTTCAACGTTTTGCAGGCCTAAGAAGCATTTTAAGGCCTTTTTTGGGCTGCTAACATATACTGAACTTTCAGGGGTGTAGAATGAATTTTTCGGGCCCAATATATTTTTGGGAATTTCAGTGGTCTAGGATGCGGGTTAATGCCCATTTCAAGCTGCAAATGTTTTTGGGACATTCAGAGCTCTCTGACACAGTTTTTGGGCCACCAACATTTTCTGGACTTTAGGGGGTCTAGGATGTCTGCATCCCCTTTTTTGGGCCTCCAAAGTTTTCAACCTTTTTGCAGGCCTAAGATGCATTTTAAGGCCTTTTTTGGACTGCTAACATATACTGAACTTTCAGGGGTGTAGGATGTATTTTTTTTCGTGCCCAATATATTTTTGGGAATTTCAGTGGTCTAGGGTGCGGTTTAATGCCCCTTTCAAGCTGCAAATGTTTTTGGGTCATTCAGAGCTCTCTGACAGTTTTTGGGCCACCAACATTTTCTGGACTTTAGGGGTCTAGGATGATTGTAAACCCCTTTTTTGGGCCTCCAATGTTTTCAACCTTTTTGCAGGCCTAAAATGCATTTTAAGGCCTTTTTTGGGCTGCTAACATATACTGAACTTTCCGGGGTGTAGGATTCATTTTTTCGTGCCCGATATATTTTTGGGATTTTCAGTGGTCTAGGATGCGGGTTAATGCCCCTTTCAGGCTGCAAATGTTTTTGGGACATTCAGAGCTCTCTGACACAGTTTTTGGGCCACCAACATTTTCTGGACTTTAGGGGGTCTAGGATGCCTGTAAACCCCTTTCTTGGGCCTCCAAAGTTTTCAACCTTTTTGCAGGCCTAAGATGCATTTTAAGGCATTTTTTGCCTGCTAACATATTCTGAACGTCCAGGGGTATAGGATGCATTTTATGTGCCCAATATATTTTTGGGAATTTCAGTGGTCTAGGATGGGGGTTAATGCCCCTTTCAGGCTGCAAATGTTTTTGGGACATTCAGAGCTCTCTGACACAGTTTTTGGGCCACCAACATTTTCTGGACTTTAGGGGGTCTAGGATGTCTGTAAACCCCTTTTTTGGGCCTCCAAAGTTTTCAACCTTTTTGCAGGCCTAAGTTGCATTTTAAGGCTTTTTTTTGGGCTGCTATCATATTCTGAACTTTCAGGGGTGTAGGATGCCTTTTTCGTGCCCGAAATATTTTTGAGAATTTCAGTGGTCTAGGATGCGGGTTAATGCCCCTTTCAGGCTGCAAATGTTTTTGGGACATTCAGAGCTTTCTGACACAGTTTTTGGGCCAACAACATTTTCTGGACTTTAGGGGGTCTAGGATGTCTGTAAACCCCTTTTTTGGGCCTCCAAAGTTTTCAACCTTTTTGCAGGCCTAAAATGCATTTTAAGGTCTTTTCTGGGCTGCTAACATATTCTGATCTTTCAGGGGTGTAGGATGCGTTTTCTTTCGTGCCCAATATATTTTTGGGAATTTCAGTGGTCTAGGGTGCGGGTTAATGCCCCTTTCAAGCTGCAAATGTTTTTGGGTCATTCAAAGCTCTCTGACACAGTTTTTGGGCCACCAACATTTTCTGGACTTTAGGGGGTCTAGGATGTCTGTAAACCCCTTTTTTGGGCCTCCAAACTTTTAAACCTTTTTGCAGGCCTAAGATGCATTTTAAGGCTTTTTTGGGCTGCTAACATATTCTGATCTTTCAGGGGTGTAGGATGCATTTCTTTTCGTGCCCAATATATTTTTGGGAATTTCAGTGGTCTGGGGTGCGGGTTAATGCCCCTTTCAAGCTGCAAATGTTTTTGGGTCATTCAGAGCTCTCTGACACAGTTTTTGGGCCACCAACATTTTCTGGACTTTAGGGGGTTTAGGATGTCTGTAAACCCCTTTTTTGGGCCTCCAAAGTTTTCAACCTTTTTGCAGGCCTAAGATGCATTTTAAGGCATTTTTTGCCAACTAACATATTCTGAACGTTCAGGGGTGTAGGATGCATTTTCCGTGCCCAAAATATTTTTTAGAATTTCAGTGGTCTAGGATAAGGGTTAATGCCCCTTTCAGGCTGCAAATGTTTTTGGGACATTCAGAGCTTTCTGACACAGTTTTTGGGCCACCAACATTTTCTGGACTTTAGGGGGTCTAGGATGCCTGTAAACCCCTTTCTTGGGCCTCCAAAGTTTTCAACCTTTTTGCAGGCCTAAAATGCATGTTAAGGCCTTTTTTGGGCTGCTAACATATTCTGAACTTTCAGGGGTGTAGGATGCATTTTTCTTCGTGCCCAATATATTTTTGGAAATTTCAGTGGTCTAGGGTGCAGGTTAATGACCCTTTCAAGCTGCAAATGTTTTTGGGTCATTCAGAGCTCTCTGACAGTTTTTGGGCCACCAACATTTTCTGGACTTTAGGTGGTCTAGGATGCCTGTAAACCCCTTTTTTGGGCATCCAAAGTTTTCAACCTTTTTGCAGGCCTAAGATGCATTTTAAAGGCTTTTTTGCCAGCTAACATATTCTGAACTTTCAGGGGTGTAGGATGCATTTTTCGAGCCCAAAATATTTTTGAGAATTTCAGTGGTCTAGGATGCGGGTTAATGCCCCTTTCAAGCTGCGAGTGTTTTTGGGTCATTCAGGGCTCTCTGACAGTTGTTGGGCCACCAACATTTTGTGGACTTTAGGGGGTCTAGGATGTCTGTAAACCCCTTTTTTGGGCCTCCAAAGTTTTCAACCTTTTTGCAGGCCTAAGATGCATTTTAAGGCCTTTTTTGGGCTGCTAACATATACTGAACTTTCAGGGGTGTAGGATGTATTTTTCGTGCCCAATATATTTTTGAGAATTTCAGTGGTCTAGGGTGAAGGTTAATGCCCCTTTCAAGCTGCAAATGTTTTTGGGTCATTCAGAGCTCTCTGACACAGTTTTTGGGCCACCAACATTTTCTGGACTTTAGGGGGTTTAGGATGTCTGTAAACCCCTTTTTTGGGCATCCAAAGTTTTCAACCTTTTTGCAGGCTTAAGATGCATTTGAAAGGCTTGTTTGCCTGCTAACATATTCTGAACTTTCAGGGTTGTAGGATGCATTTTTCATGCCCAAAATATTTTTGAGAATTTCAGTGGTCTAGGATGCGGGTTAATGCCCCTTTCAGGCTGCAAATGTTTTTGGGAAATTCAGAGCTCTCTGACACAGTTGTTGGGCCACCAACATTTTCTGGACTTTAGGGGGTCTAGAAGGTCTGTAAGCCCCTTTTTTGGGCCTCCAAAGTTTTCAACCTTTTTGCAGGCCTAAGATGCATTTTAAGGCATTTTTTGCCAACTAACATATTCTGAACGTTCAGGGGTGTAGGATGCATTTTCCGTGCCCAAAATATTTTTGAGAATTTCAGTGGTCTAGGATGCGGGTTAATGCCCCTTTCAAGCTGCGAGTGTTTTTGGGTCATTCAGAGCTCTCTGACACAGTTGTTGGGCCACCAACATTTTCTGGACCTTAGGGGGTCTAGGATGTCTGTAAACCCCTTTTTTGGGCTTCCAAAGTTTTCAACCTTTTTGCCGGCCTAAGGTGCATTTTAAGGCCTTTTTTGCCTGCTAACATATTCTGAACGTCCAGGGGTGTAGGATGCATTTTCCGTGCCCAAAATATTTTTGAGAATTTCAGTGGTCTAGGATGCGGGTTAATGCCCCTTTCAGGCTGCACATGTTTTTTGGGACATTCAGAGCTCTCTGACACAGTTGTTGGGCCACCAACATTTTCTGGACTTAAGGGGGTCTAGGATGTCTGTAAACCCCTTTTTTGGGCCTCCAAAGTTTTCAAAATGTTGCATGCCAAAGATGCATTTTAAGGCCTTTTTTGGGCTACTAACATATTCTGAACTTTCAGGGGTGTAGGATGCATTTTTCGTGCCCAAAATATTTTTGAGAATTTCAGTGGTCTAGGATGCGGGTTAATGCCCCTTTCAAGCTGCAAGTGTTTTTGGAACATTCAGAGCTCTCTGACACAGTTGTTGGGCCACCAACATTTTCTGGACTTTAGGGGGTCTAGGATGCCTGTAAACCCCTTTTTTGGGCCTCCAAAGTTTTCAACATTTTGCAGGCCTAAGATGCATTTTAAAGGCTTTTTTGCCTGCTTACATATTCTGAACTTTCAGGGGTGTAGGATGCATTTTTCGGGCCCAATATATTTTTGGGAATTTCAGTGGTCTAGGGTGCGGGTTAATGCCCATTTCAAGCTGCAAATGTTTTTGGGTCATTCAGAGCTCACTGACAGTTGTTGGGCCACCAACATTTTCTGGACTTTAGGGGGTCTAGGATGTCTGTAAACCCCTTTTTTGGGCCTCCAAAGTTTTCAACCTTTTTGCAGGCCTAAGATGCATTTTAAGGCATTTTTTGGGCTGCTAACATATACTGAACTTTCAGGGGTGTAGGATGCATTTTTCGTTCCCAATATATTTTTGGGAATTCCAGTGGTCTAGGGTGGGGGTTAATGCCCCTTTCAGGCTGCAAATGTTTTTGGGACATTCAGAGCTCTCTGACACAGTTTTTGGGCCACCAACATTTTCTGGACTTTAGGGGGTCTAGGATGTCTGTAAACCCCTTTTTTGGGCCTCCAAAGTTTTCAACCTTTTTGCAGGCCTAAGATGCATTTTAAGGCCTTTTTTGGGCTGCTAACATATACTGAACTTTCAGGGGTGTAGGATGCATTTTTCGTTCCCAATATATTTTTGGGAATTTCAGTGGTCTAGGGTGCGGGTTAATGCCGCTTTCAAGCTGCAAATGTTTTTGGGTCATTCAGAGCTCTCTGACAGTTTTTGGGCCGCTAACATTTTCTGGACTTTAGGGGGTCTAGGATGTCTGCATCCCCTTTTTTGGGCCTCCAAAGTTTTCAACCTTTTTGCAGGCCTAAGATGCATTTTAAGGCCTTTTTTGGGCTGCTAACATATACTGAACTTTCAGGGGTGTAGGAGATATTTTTCGTGCCCAATATATTTTTGGGAATTTCAGTGGTCTAGGGTGCGGGTTAATGCCCCTTTCAAGCTGCAAATGTTTTTGGGACATTCAGAGCTCTCTGACACAGTTTTTGGGCCACCAACATTTTCTGGACTTTAGGGGGTCTAGGATGCCTGTAAACCACTTTTTTGGGCATCCAAAGTTTTCAACCTTTTTGCAGGCCAAAGATGCATTTTAAGGCCTTTTTTGGGCTACTAACATATTCTGAACTTTCAGGGGTGTAGGATGCATTTTTCGTGCCCAAAATATTTTTGAGAATTTCAGTGGTCTAGGATGCGGGTTAATGCCCCTTTCAAGCTGCATGTGTTTTTGGGACATTCAGAGCTCTCTGACACAGTTCTTGGGCCACCAACATTTTCTGGACTTTAGGGGGTCTAGGATGTCTGTAAACCCCTTTTTTGGGCCTCCAAAGTTTTCAACCTTTTTGCAGGCCTAAAATGCATTTTAAGGCCTTTTCTGGGCTGCTAACATATTCTGATCTTTCAGGGGTGTAGGATGCATTTTTTTTCGTGCCCAATATATTTTTGGGAATTTCAGTGGTCTAGGGTGCGGGTTAATGCCCCTTTCAAGCTGCAAATGTTTTTGGAACATTCAGAGCTCTCTGACACAGTTTTTGGGCCACCAACATTTTCTGGACTTTAGGGGGTCTAGGATGTCTGTAAACCCCTTTTTTGGGCCTCCAAAGTTTTCAACCTTTTTGCAGGCCTAAGATGCATTTTAACGCCTTTTTTGGGCTGCTAACATATTCTGAACTTTGAGGGGTATAGGATTCATTTTTCGTGCCCAATATATTTTTGGGATTTTCAGTGGTCTAGGATGAGGGTTACTGCCCCTTTGAGGCTGCAAATGTTTTTGGGTCATTCAAAGCTCTCTGACACAGTTTTTGGGCCACCAACATTTTCTGGACTTTAGGGGGTCTAGGATGTCTGTAAACCCCTTTTTTGGGCCTCCAAACTTTTAAACCTTTTTGCAGGCCTAAGATGCATTTTAAGGCCTTTTTTGGGCTGCTAACATATTCTGATCTTTCAGGGGTGTAGGATGCATTTCTTTTCGTGCCCAATATATTTTTGGGAATTTCAGTGGTCTAGGGTGCGGGTTAATGCCCCTTTCAAGCTGCAAATGTTTTTGGGTCATTCAGAGCTCTCTGACACAGTTTTTGGGCCACCAACATTTTCTGGACTTTAGGGGGTTTAGGATGTCTGTAAACCCCTTTTTTGGGCCTCCAAAGTTTTCAACCTTTTTGCAGGCCTAAGATGCATTTTAAGGCATTTTTTGCCAACTAACATATTCTGAACGTTCAGGGGTGTAGGATGCATTTTCCGTGCCCAAAATATTTTTTTGAATTTCAGTGGTCTAGGATGCGGGTTAATGCCCCTTTCAGGCTGCAAATGTTTTTGGGACATTCAGAGCTTTCTGACACAGTTTCTGGGCCACCAACATTTTCTGGACTTTAGGGGGTCTAGGATGCCTGTAAACCCCTTTCTTGGGCCTCCAAAGTTTTCAACCTTTTTGCAGGCCTAAAATGCATGTTAAGGCCTTTTTTGGGCTGCTAATATATTCTGAACTTTCAGGGGTGTAGGATGCATTTTTCTTCGTGCCCAATATATTTTTGGAAATTTCAGTGGTCTAGGGTGCAGGTTAATGACCCTTTCAAGCTGCAAATGTTTTTGGGTCATTCAGAGCTCTCTGACAGTTTTTGGGCCACCAACATTTTCTGGACTTTAGGTGGTCTAGGATGCCTGTAAACCCCTTTTTTGGGCATCCAAAGTTTTCAACCTTTTTGCAGGCCTAAGATGCATTTTAAAGGCTTTTTTGCCAGCTAACATATTCTGAACTTTCAGGGGTGTAGGATGCATTTTTCGTGCCCAAAATATTTTTGAGAATTTCAGTGGTCTAGGATGCGGGTTAATGCCCCTTTCAGGCTGCAAATCTCTTTGGGACATTCAGAGCTCTCGGACACAGTTTTTGGGCCACCAACATTTTCTGGACTTTAGGGGGTCTACGATGTCTGTAAACCCCTTTTTTGGGCCTCCAAATTTTTCAACCTTTTTGCAGGCCTAAGAAGCATTTTAAGGCCTTTTTTGGGCTGCTAACATATACTGAACTTTCAGGGTTGTTGGATGAATTTTTTGTGGCCAATATATTTTTGGGAATTTCAGTGGTCTAGGGAGCGAGTTAATGCCCCTTTCAAGCTGCAAATGTCTTTGGGACATTCAGAGCTCTCTGACACAGTTGTTGGGCCACCAACATATTCTGGACTTTAGGGGGTCTAGGATGTCTGTAAACCCCTTTTTTGGGCCTCCAAAGTTTTCAACATTTTTGCAGGCCTAAAATGCATTTTAAGGCCTTTTTTGGGCTGCTAACATATACTGAACTTTCAGGGGTATAGGATGCATTTTTCGTGCACAATATATTTTTGGGAATTTCAGTGGTCTAGGGTGCGGGTTAATGCCCCTTTCAGGCTGCAAATGTTTTTGGGACATTCAAAGCTCTCTGACACAGTTTTTGGGCCACCAACATTTTCTGGACTTTAGGGGGTCTAGGATGTCTGCATCCCCTTTTTTGGGCCTCCAAAGTTTTCAACCTTTTTGCAGGCGTAAGATGCATTTTAAGGCCTTTTTTGGGCTGCTAACATATACTGAACTTTCAGGGGTGTAGGATGTATTTTTCGTGCCCAATATATTTTTGAGAATTTCAGTGGTCTAGGGTGCGGGTTAATGCCCCTTTCAGGCTGCAAATGTTTTTGGGTCATTCAAAGCTCTCTGACACAGTTTTTGGGCCACCAAAATTTTCTGGACTTTAGGGGGTCTAGGATGTCTGTAAACCCCTTTTTTGGGCCTCCAAACTTTTAAACCTTTTTGCAGACCTAAGATGCATTTTAAGGCCTTTTTTGGGATGCTAACATATTCTGATCTTTCAGGGGTGTAGGATGCATTTTTTTTCGTGCCCAATATATTTTTGGGAATTTCAGTGGTCTAGGGTGAAGGTTAATGCCCCTTTCAAGCTGCAAATGTTTTTGGGTCATTCAGAGCTCTCTGACACAGTTTTTGGGCCACCAACATTTTCTGGACTTTAGGGGGTTTAGGATGTCTGTAAACCCCTTTTTTGGGCATCCAAAGTTTTCAACCTTTTTGCAGGCTTAAGATGCATTTGAAAGGCTTGTTTGCCTGCTAACATATTCTGAACTTTCAGGGTTGTAGGATGCATTTTTCATGCCCAAAATATTTTTGAGAATTTCAGTGGTCTAGGATGCGGGTTAATGCCCCTTTCAGGCTGCAAATGTTTTTGGGACATTCAGAGCTCTCTGACACAGTTGTTGGGCCACCAACATTTTCTGGACTTTAGGGGGTCTAGGATGTCTGTAAACCCCTTTTTTGGGCCTCCAAAGCTTTCAACATTTTTGCAGGCCTAAAATGCATTTTAAGGCCTTTTTTGGGCTGCTAACATATACTGAACTTTCAGGGGTATAGGATGCATTTTTCGTGCACAATATATTTTTGGGAATTTCAGTGGTTTAGGGTGTGGGTTAATGCCCCTTTCAGGCTGCAAATGTTTTTGGGACATTCAAAGCTCTCTGACACAGTTTTTGGGCCACCAACATTTTCTGGACTTTAGGGGGTCTAGGATGTCTGTAAACCCCTTTTTTGGGCCTCCAAAGTTTTCAAAATGTTGCATGCCAAAGATGCATTTTAAGGCCTTTTTTGGGCTACTAACATATTCTGAACTTTCAGGGGTGTAGGATGCATTTTTCGTGGCCAAAATATTTTTGAGAATTTCAGTGGTCTAGGATGCGGGTTAATGCCCCTTTCAAGCTGCAAGTGTTTTTGGAACATTCAGAGCTCTCTGACACAGTTGTTGGGCCACCAACATTTTCTGGACTTTAGGGGGTCTAGGATGCCTGTAAACCCCGTTTTTGGGCCACCAAAGTTTTCAACATTTTGCAGGCCTAAGATGCATTTTAAAGGCTTTTTTGCCTGCTAACATATTCTGAACTTTCAGGGGTGTAGGATGCATTTTTCGGGCCCAATATATTTTTGGGAATTTCAGTGGTCTAGGGTGCGGGTTAATGCCCATTTCAAGCTGCAAATGTTTTTGGGTCATTCAGAGTTCACTGACAGTTGTTGGGCCACCAACATTTTCTGGACTTTAGGGGGTCTAGGATGTCTGTAAACCCCTTTTTTGGGCCTCCAAAGTTTTCAACCTTTTTGCAGGCCTAAGATGCATTTTAAGGCCTTTTTTGGGCTGCTAACATATACTGAACTTTCAGGGGTGTAGGATGCATTTTTCGTTCCCAATATATTTTTGGGAATTTCAGTGGTCTAGGGTGCGGGTTAATGCCCCTTTCAAGCTGCAAATGTTTTTGGGACATTCAGAGCTC
Source organism: Ambystoma mexicanum (assembly GCF_040938575.1). NCBI lineage: Eukaryota > Metazoa > Chordata > Amphibia > Caudata > Ambystomatidae > Ambystoma > Ambystoma mexicanum. Next base: position 591,970,720 of record NC_090940.1, on the reverse strand, counting down.
TCTGACACAGTTTTTGGGCCACCAACATTTTCTGGACTTTAGGGGGTCTAGGATGTCTGTAAACCCCTTTTTTGGGCCTCCAAAGTTTTCAACCTTTTTGCAGGCCTAAGATGCATTTTAAGGCCTTTTTTGGGCTGCTAACATATACTGAACTTTCAGGGGTGTAGGAGATATTTTTCGTGCCCAATATATTTTTGGGAATTTCAGTGGTCTAGGGTGCGGGTTAATGCCCCTTTCAAGCTGCAAATGTTTTTGGGACATTCAGAGCTCTCTGACACAGTTTTTGGGCCACCAACATTTTCTGGACTTTAGGGGGTCTAGGATGCCTGTAAACCACTTTTTTGGGCATCCAAAGTTTTCAACCTTTTTGCAGGCCAAAGATGCATTTTAAGGCCTTTTTTGGGCTACTAACATATTCTGAACTTTCAGGGGTGAAGGATGCATTTTTCGTGCCCAAAATATTTTTGGGAATTTCAGTGGTCTAGGGTGCGGGTTAATGCCCCTTTCAAGCTGCAAATGTTTTTGGGACATTCAGAGCTCTCTGACACAGTTTTTGGGCCACCAACATTTTCTGGACTTTAGGGGGTCTAGGATGTCTGTAAACCCCTTTTTTGGGCCTCCAAAGTTTTCAACCTTTTTGCAGGCCTAAGAAGCATTTTAAGGCCTTTTTTGGGCTGCTAACATATACTGAACTTTCAGGGTTGTTGGATGAATTTTTTGTGGCCAATATATTTTTGGGAATTTCAGTGATCTAGGGAGCGAGTTAATGCCCCTTTCAAGCTGCAAATGTTTTTGGGACATTCAGAGCTCTCTGACACAGTTGTTGGGCCACCAACATTTTCTGGACTTTAGGGGGTCTAGGATGTCTGCAAACCCCTTTTTTGGGCCTCCAAAGTTTTCAACCTTTTTGCAGGCCTAAGATGCATTTTAAGGCATTTTTTGCCAACTAACATATTCTGAACGTTCAGGGGTGTAGGATGCATTTTCCGTGCCCAAAATATTTTTTAGAATTTCAGTGGTCTAGGATGCGGGTTAATGCCCCTTTCAGGCTGCAAATGTTTTTGGGACATTCAGAGCTTTCTGACACAGTTTTTGGGCCACCAACATTTTCTGGACTTTAGGGGGTCTAGGATGCCTGTAAACCCCTTTCTTGGGCCTCCAAAGTTTTCAACCTTTTTGCAGGCCTAAGATGCATTTTAAGGCCTTTTTTGGGCTGCTAACATATACTGAACTTTCAGGGGTGTAGGATGCATTTTTCGTTCCCAATATATTTTTGGGAATTTCAGTGGTCTAGGGTGCGGGTTAATGCCGCTTTCAAGCTGCAAATGTTTTTGGGTCATTCAGAGCTCTCTGACAGTTTTTGGGCCGCTAACATTTTCTGGACTTTAGGGGGTCTAGGATGTTTGTAAACCCCTTTTTTGGTTCTCCAAGGTTTTCAACCTTTTTGCAGGCCTAAGATGCATTTTAAGGCCTTTTTTGGGCTGCTAACATATACTGAACTTTCAGGGGTGTAGGAGATATTTTTCGTGCCCAATATATTTTTGGGAATTTCAGTGGTCTAGGGTGCGGGTTAATGCCCCTTTCAAGCTGCAAATGTTTTTGGGATATTCAAAGCTCTCTGACACAGTTTTTGGGCCACCAACATTTTCTGGACTTTAGGGGGTCTAGGATGTCTGCATCCCCGTTTTTGGGCCTCCAAAGTTTTCAACCTTTTTGCAGGCCTAAGATGCAATTTAAGGCCTTTTTTGGGCTGCTAACATATACTGAACTTTCAGGGGTGTAGGAGATATTTTTCGTGCCCAATATATTTTTGGGAATTTCAGTGGTCTAGGGTGCGGGTTAATGCCCCTTTCAAGCTGCAAATGTTTTTGGGACATTCAGAGCTCTCTGACACAGTTTTTTGGCCACCAATATTTTCTGGACTTTAGGGGGTCTAGGATGCCTGTAAACCACTTTTTTGGGCATCCAAAGTTTTCAACCTTTTTGCAGGCCAAAGATGCATTTTAAGGCCTTTTTTGGGCTACTAACATATTGTGAACTTTCAGGGGTGTAGGATGCATTTTTCGTGCCCAATATATTTTTGGGAATTTCAGTGGTCTAGGGTGCGGGTTAATGCCCATTTCAAGCTGCAAATGTTTTTGGGTCATTCAGAGTTCACTGACAGTTGTTGGGCCACCAACATTTTCTGGACTTTAGGGGGTCTAGGATGTCTGTAACCCCCTTTTTTGGGCCTCCAAAGTTTTCAACCTTTTTGCAGGCCTAAGATGCATTTTAAGGCCTTTTTTGGGCTGCTAACATATACTGAACTTTCAGGGGTGTAGGATGCATTTTTCGTTCCCAATATATTTTTGGGAATTTCAGTGGTCTAGGGTGGGGGTTAATGCCCCTTTCAGGCTGCAAATGTTTTTGGGACATTCAGAGCTCTCTGACACAGTTTTTGGGCCACCAACATTTTCTGGACTTTAGGGGGTCTAGGATGTCTGTAAACCCCTTTTTTGGGCCTCCAAAGTTTTCAACCTTTTTGCAGGCCTAAGATGCATTTTAAGGCCTTTTTTGGGCTGCTAACATATACTGAACTTTCAGGGGTGTAGGAGATATTTTTCATGCCCAATATATTTTTGGGAATTTCAGTGGTCTAGGGTGCGGGTTAATGCCCCTTTCAAGCTGCAAATGTTTTTGGGACATTCAGAGCTCTCTGACACAGTTTTTGGGCCACCAACATTTTCTGGACTTTAGGGGGTCTAGGATGCCTGTAAACCACTTTTTTGGGCATCCAAAGTTTTCAACCTTTTTGCAGGCCAAAGATGCATTTTAAGGCCTTTTTTGGGCTACTAACATATTCTGAACTTTCAGGGGTGAAGGATGCATTTTTCGTGCCCAAAATATGTTTGAGAATTTCAGTGGTCTAGGATGCGGGTTAATGCCCCTTTCAGGCTGCAAATGTTTTTGGGACATTCAGAGCTCTCTGACACAGTTTTTGGGCCACCAACATTTTCTGGACTTTAGGGGGTCTAGGATGTCTGTAAACCCCTTTTTTGGGCCTCCAAAGTTTTCAACCTTTTTGCAGGCCTAAGATGCATTTTAACGCCTTTTTTGGGCTGCTAACATAATCTGAACTTTCAGGGGTGCAGGATGCATTTTTCGTGCCCAAAATATTTTGGAGAATATCAGTGGTCTAGGATGCGGGTTAATGCCCCTTTCAGGCTGCAAATGTTTTTGGGACATTCAGAGCTCTCTGACACAGTTGTTGGGCCACCATTTTTTTCTGGACCTTAGGGGGTCTAGGATGTCTGTAAAACCCCTTTTTTGGGCTTCCAAAGTTTTCAACCTTTTTGCAGGCCAAAGATGCATTTTAAGGCCTTTTTTGGGCTACTAACATATTCTGAACTTTCAGGGGTGTAGGATGCATTTTTCGTGCCCAAAATATTTTTGGGATTTTCAGTGGTCTAGGATGCGGGTTAATGCCCCTTTGAGGCTGCAAATGTTTTTGGGTCATTCAAAGCTCTCTGACACAGTTTTTGGGCCACCAAAATTTTCTGGACTTTAGGGGGTCGAGGATGTCTGTAAACCCCTTTTTTGGGCCTCCAAACTTTTAAACCTTTTTGCAGGCCTAAGATGCATTTTAAGGCCTTTTTTGGGATGCTAACATATTCTGATCTTTCAGGGGTGTAGGATGCATTTTTTTCGTGCCCAATGTTTTTGGGTCATTCAGAGCTCTCTGACACAGTTTTTGGGCCACCAACATTTTCTGGACTTAAGGGGGTCTAGGATGTCTGTAAACCCCTTTTTTGGGCATCCAAAGTTTTCAACCTTTTTGCAGGCTTAAGATGCATTTTAAAGGCTTTTTTGCCTGCTAACATATTCTGAACTTTCAGGGGTGTAGGATGCATTTTTCATGCCCAAAATATTTTTGAGAATTTCAGTGGTCTAGGATGCGGGTTAATGCCCCTTTCAGGCTGCAAATGTTTTTGGGACATTCAGAGCTCTCTGACACAGTTGTTGGGCCACCAACATTTTCTGGACTTTAGGGGGTCTAGGATGTCTGTAAACCCCTTTTCTGGGCCTCCAAAGTTTTCAACCTTTTTGCAGGCCTAAGATGCATTTTAAGGCATTTTTTGCCAACTAACATATTCTGAACGTTCAGGGGTGTAGGATGCATTTTCCGTGCCCAAAATATTTTTTAGAATTTCAGTGGTCTAGGATGCGGGTTAATGCCACTTTCAGGCTGCAAATGTTTTTGGGACATTCAGAGCTTTCTGACACAGTTTTTGGGCCACCAACATTTTCTGGACTTTAGGGGGTCTAGGATGCCTGTAAACCCCTTTCTTGGGCCTCCAAAGTTTTCAACCTTTATGCAGGCCTAAAATGCATGTTAAGGCCTTTTTTGGGCTGCTTACATATTCTGAACGTTCAGGGGTGTAGGATGCATTTTTCTTCGTGCCCAATATATTTCTTGGAAATTTCAGTGGTCTAGGGTGCAGGTTAATGACCCTTTCAAGCTGCAAATGTTTTTGGGTCATTCAGAGCTCTCTGACAATTTTTGGGCCACCAACATTTTCTGGACTTTAGGGGGTCAAGGAGGTCTGTAAACCCCTTTTTTGGGCCTCCAAAGTTTTCAACATTTTGCAGGCCTAAGATGCATTTTAAAGGCTTTTTTGCCTGCTAACATATTCTGAACTTTCAGGGGTGTAGGATGCATTTTTCGTGCCCAAATTATTTTTGAGAATTTCAGTGCTCTAGGATGCGGGTTAATGCCCCTTTCAGGCTGCAAATGTTTTTGGGACATTCAGAGCTCTCTGACACAGTTTTTGGGCCACCAAAATTTTCTGGACTTTAGGGGGTCTAGGATGTCTGTAAACCCCTTTTCTGGGCCTCCAAACTTTTAAACCTTTTTGCGAGCCTAAGATGCATTTTAAGGCCATTTTTGGGATGCTAACATATTCTGATCTTTCAGGGGTGTAGGATGCATTTTTTTCGTGCCCAATATATTTTTGGGAATTTCAGTGGTCTAGGGTGCGGGTTAGTGCCCCTTTCAAGCTGCAACTGTTTTTGCGTCATTCAGAGCTCTCTGACACAGTTTTTGGGCCACCAACATTTTCTGGACTTTAGGGGGTTTAGGATGTCTGTAAACCCCTTTTTTGGGCATCCGAAGTTTTCAACCTTTTTGCAGGCTTAAGATGCATTTTAAAGGCTTTTTTGCCTGCTAACATATTCTGAACTTTCAGGGGTGTAGGATGCATTTTTCATGCCCAAAATATTTTTGAGAATTTCAGTGGTCTAGGATGCGGGTTAATGCCCCTTTCAGGCTGCAAATGTTTTTGGGACATTCAGAGCTCTCTGACACAGTTGTTGGGCCACCAACATTTTCTGGACTTTAGGGGGTCTAGGATGTCTGTAAACCCCTTTTTTGGGCCTCCAAAGTTTTCAACCTTTTTGCAGGCCTAAGATGCATTTTAAGGCATTTTTTGCCAACTAACATATTCTGAACGTTCAGGGGTGTAGGATGCATTTTCCGTGCCCAAAATATTTTTTAGAATTTCAGTGGTCTAGGATGCGGGTTAATGCCCCTTTCAGGCTGCAAATGTTTTTGGGACATTCAGAGCTTTCTGACACAGTTTTTGGGCCACCAACATTTTCTGGACTTTAGGGGGTCTAGGATGCCTGTAAACCCCTTTCTTGGGCCTCCAAAGTTTTCAACCTTTTTGCAGGCCTAAGATGCATGTTAAGGCCTTTTTTGGGCTGCTAACATATGCTGAACATTCAGGGGTGTAGGATGCATTTTTCTTCGTGCCCAATATATTTTTTGGAAATTTCAGTGGTCTAGGGTGCAGGTTAATGACCCTTTCAAGCTGCAAATGTTTTTGGGTCATTCAGAGCTCTCTGACAGTTTTTGGGCCACCAACATTTTCTGGACTTTAGGGGGTCTAGGATGTCTGTAAACCCCTTTTTTGGGCCTCCAAAGTTTTCAAAATGTTGCATGCCAAAGATGCATTTTAAGGCCTTTTTTGGGCTACTAACATATTCTGAACTTTCAGGGGTGTAGGATGCATTTTTCGTGCCCAAAATATTTTTGAGAATTTCAGTGGTCTAGGATGCGGGTTAATGCCGCTTTCAAGCTGCAAATGTTTTTGGGTCATTCAGAGCTCTCTGACAGTTTTTGGGCCGCTAACATTTTCTGGACTTTAGGGGGTCTAGGATGTTTGTAAACCCCTTTTTTGGTTCTCCAAGGTTTTCAACCTTTTTGCAGGCCTAAGATGCATTTTAAGGCCTTTTTTGGGCTGCTAACATATACTGAACTTTCAGGGGTGTAGGAGATATTTTTCGTGCCCAATATATTTTTGGGAATTTCAGTGGTCTAGGGTGCGGGTTAATGCCCCTTTCAAGCTGCAAATGTTTTTGGGATATTCAAAGCTCTCTGACACAGTTTTTGGGCCACCAACATTTTCTGGACTTTAGGGGGTCTAGGATGTCTGCATCCCCTTTTTTGGGCCTCCAAAGTTTTCAACCTTTTTGCAGGCCTAAGATGCATTTTAAGGCCTTTTTTGGGCTGCTAACATATACTGAACTTTCAGGGGTGTAGGAGATATTTTTCGTGCCCAATATATTTTTGGGAATTTCAGTGGTCTAGGGTGCGGGTTAATGCCCCTTTCAAGCTGCAAATGTTTTTGGGACATTCAGAGCTCTCTGACACAGTTTTTTGGCCACCAATATTTTCTGGACTTTAGGGGGTCTAGGATGCCTGTAAACCACTTTTTTGGGCATCCAAAGTTTTCAACCTTTTTGCAGGCCAAAGATGCATTTTAAGGCCTTTTTTGGGCTACTAACATATTCTGAACTTTCAGGGGTGTAGGATGCATTTTTCGTGCCCAAAATATTTTTGGGATTTTCAGTGGTCTAGGATGCGGGTTAATGCCCCTTTGAGGCTGCAAATGTTTTTGGGTCATTCAAAGCTCTCTGACACAGTTTTTGGGCCACCAAAATTTTCTGGACTTTAGGGGGTCGAGGATGTCTGTAAACCCCTTTTTTGGGCCTCCAAACTTTTAAACCTTTTTGCAGGCCTAAGATGCATTTTAAGGCCTTTTTTGGGATGCTAACATATTCTGATCTTTCAGGGGTGTAGGATGCATTTTTTTCGTGCCCAATATATTTTTGGGAATTTCAGTGGTCTAGGGTGCGGGTTAATGCCCCTTTCAAGCTGCAAATGTTTTTGGGTCATTCAGAGCTCTCTGACACAGTTTTTGGGCCACCAACATTTTCTGGACTTAAGGGGGTCTAGGATGTCTGTAAACCCCTTTTTTGGGCATCCAAAGTTTTCAACCTTTTTGCAGGCTTAAGATGCATTTTAAAGGCTTTTTTGCCTGCTAACATATTCTGAACTTTCAGGGGTGTAGGATGCATTTTTCATGCCCAAAATATTTTTGAGAATTTCAGTGGTCTAGGATGCGGGTTAATGCCCCTTTCAGGCTGCAAATGTTTTTGGGACATTCAGAGCTCTCTGACACAGTTGTTGGGCCACCAACATTTTCTGGACTTTAGGGGGTCTAGGATGTCTGTAAACCCCTTTTCTGGGCCTCCAAAGTTTTCAACCTTTTTGCAGGCCTAAGATGCATTTTAAGGCATTTTTTGCCAACTAACATATTCTGAACGTTCAGGGGTGTAGGATGCATTTTCCGTGCCCAAAATATTTTTTAGAATTTCAGTGGTCTAGGATGCGGGTTAATGCCACTTTCAGGCTGCAAATGTTTTTGGGACATTCAGAGCTTTCTGACACAGTTTTTGGGCCACCAACATTTTCTGGACTTTAGGGGGTCTAGGATGCCTGTAAACCCCTTTCTTGGGCCTCCAAAGTTTTCAACCTTTATGCAGGCCTAAAATGCATGTTAAGGCCTTTTTTGGGCTGCTTACATATTCTGAACGTTCAGGGGTGTAGGATGCATTTTTCTTCGTGCCCAATATATTTCTTGGAAATTTCAGTGGTCTAGGGTGCAGGTTAATGACCCTTTCAAGCTGCAAATGTTTTTGGGTCATTCAGAGCTCTCTGACAATTTTTGGGCCACCAACATTTTCTGGACTTTAGGGGGTCAAGGAGGTCTGTAAACCCCTTTTTTGGGCCTCCAAAGTTTTCAACATTTTGCAGGCCTAAGATGCATTTTAAAGGCTTTTTTGCCTGCTAACATATTCTGAACTTTCAGGGGTGTAGGATGCATTTTTCGTGCCCAAATTATTTTTGAGAATTTCAGTGCTCTAGGATGCGGGTTAATGCCCCTTTCAGGCTGCAAATGTTTTTGGGACATTCAGAGCTCTCTGACACAGTTTTTGGGCCACCAAAATTTTCTGGACTTTAGGGGGTCTAGGATGTCTGTAAACCCCTTTTTTGGGCCTCCAAACTTTTAAACCTTTTTGCGAGCCTAAGATGCATTTTAAGGCCATTTTTGGGATGCTAACATATTCTGATCTTTCAGGGGTGTAGGATGCATTTTTTTCGTGCCCAATATATTTTTGGGAATTTCAGTGGTCTAGGGTGCGGGTTAGTGCCCCTTTCAAGCTGCAACTGTTTTTGCGTCATTCAGAGCTCTCTGACACAGTTTTTGGGCCACCAACATTTTCTGGACTTTAGGGGGTTTAGGATGTCTGTAAACCCCTTTTTTGGGCATCCGAAGTTTTCAACCTTTTTGCAGGCTTAAGATGCATTTTAAAGGCTTTTTTGCCTGCTAACATATTCTGAACTTTCAGGGGTGTAGGATGCATTTTTCATGCCCAAAATATTTTTGAGAATTTCAGTGGTCTAGGATGCGGGTTAATGCCCCTTTCAGGCTGCAAATGTTTTTGGGACATTCAGAGCTCTCTGACACAGTTGTTGGGCCACCAACATTTTCTGGACTTTAGGGGGTCTAGGATGTCTGTAAACCCCTTTTTTGGGCCTCCAAAGTTTTCAACCTTTTTGCAGGCCTAAGATGCATTTTAAGGCATTTTTTGCCAACTAACATATTCTGAACGTTCAGGGGTGTAGGATGCATTTTCCGTGCCCAAAATATTTTTTAGAATTTCAGTGGTCTAGGATGCGGGTTAATGCCCCTTTCAGGCTGCAAATGTTTTTGGGACATTCAGAGCTTTCTGACACAGTTTTTGGGCCACCAACATTTTCTGGACTTTAGGGGGTCTAGGATGCCTGTAAACCCCTTTCTTGGGCCTCCAAAGTTTTCAACCTTTTTGCAGGCCTAAGATGCATGTTAAGGCCTTTTTTGGGCTGCTAACATATGCTGAACATTCAGGGGTGTAGGATGCATTTTTCTTCGTGCCCAATATATTTTTTGGAAATTTCAGTGGTCTAGGGTGCAGGTTAATGACCCTTTCAAGCTGCAAATGTTTTTGGGTCATTCAGAGCTCTCTGACAGTTTTTGGGCCACCAACATTTTCTGGACTTTAGGGGGTCTAGGATGTCTGTAAACCCCTTTTTTGGGCCTCCAAAGTTTTCAAAATGTTGCATGCCAAAGATGCATTTTAAGGCCTTTTTTGGGCTACTAACATATTCTGAACTTTCAGGGGTGTAGGATGCATTTTTCGTGCCCAAAATATTTTTGAGAATTTCAGTGGTCTAGGATGCGGGTTAATGCCCCTTTCAAGCTGCAAGTGTTTTTGGAACATTCAGAGCTCTCTGACACAGTTGTTGGGCCACCAACATTTTCTGGACTTTAGGGGGTCTAGGATGCCTGTAAACCCCTTTTTTGGGCCACCAAAGTTTTCAACATTTTGCAGGCCTAAGATGCATTTTAAGGCTTTTTTGCCTGCTAACATATTCTGAACTTTCAGGGGTGTAGGATGCATTTTTCGGGCCCAATATATTTTTGGGAATTTCAGTGGTCTAGGGTGCGGGTTAATGCCCATTTCAAGCTGCAAATGTTTTTGGGTCATTCAGAGTTCACTGACAGTTGTTGGGCCACCAACATTTTCTGGACTTTAGGGGGTCTAGGATGTCTGTAAACCCCTTTTTTGGGCCTCCAAAGTTTTCAACCTTTTTGCAGGCCTAAGATGCATTTTAAGGCCTTTTTTGGGCTGCTAACATATACTGAACTTTCAGGGGTGTAGGATGCATTTTTCGTTCCCAATATATTTTTGGGAATTTCAGTGGTCTAGGGTGGGGGTTAATGCCCCTTTCAGGCTGCAAATGTTTTTGGGACATTCAGAGCTCTCTGACACAGTTTTTGGGCCACCAACATTTTCTGGACTTTAGGGGGTCTAGGATGTCTGTAAACCCCTTTTTTGGGCCTCCAAAGTTTTCAACCTTTTTGCAGGCCTAAGATGCATTTTAAGGCCTTTTTTGGGCTGCTAACATATACTGAACTTTCAGGGGTGTAGGAGATATTTTTCGTGCCCAATATATTTTTGGGAATTTCAGTGGTCTAGGGTGCGGGTTAATGCCCCTTTCAAGCTGCAAATGTTTTTGGGACATTCAGAGCTCTCTGACACAGTTTTTGGGCCACCAACATTTTCTGGACTTTAGGGGGTCTAGGATGCCTGTAAACCACTTTTTTGGGCATCCAAAGTTTTCAACCTTTTTGCAGGCCAAAGATGCATTTTAAGGCCTTTTTTGGGCTACTAACATATTCTGAACTTTCAGGGGTGAAGGATGCATTTTTCGTGCCCAAAATATGTTTGAGAATTTCAGTGGTCTAGGATGCGGGTTAATGCCCCTTTCAAGCTGCATGTGTTTTTGGGACATTCAGAGCTCTCTGACACAGTTTTTGGGCCACCAACATTTTCTGGACTTTAGGGGGTTTAGGATGTCTGTAAACCCCTTTTTTGGGCATCCGAAGTTTTCAACCTTTTTGCAGGCTTAAGATGCATTTTAAAGGCTTTTTTGCCTGCTAACATATTCTGAACTTTCAGGGGTGTAGGATGCATTTTTCATGCCCAAAATATTTTTGAGAATTTCAGTGGTCTAGGATGCGGGTTAATGCCCCTTTCAGGCTGCAAATGTTTTTGGGACATTCAGAGCTCTCTGACACAGTTGTTGGGCCACCAACATTTTCTGGACTTTAGGGGGTCTAGGATGTCTGTAAACCCCTTTTTTGGACCTCCAAAGTTTTCAACCTTTTTGCAGGCCTAAGATGCATTTTAAGGCATTTTTTGCCAACTAACATATTCTGAACGTTCAGGGGTGTAGGATGCATTTTCCGTGCCCAAAATATTTTTTAGAATTTCAGTGGTCTAGGATGCGGGTTAATGCCCCTTTCAGGCTGCAAATGTTTTTGGGACATTCAGAGCTTTCTGACACAGTTTTTGGGCCACCAACATTTTCTGGACTTTAGGGGGTCTAGGATGCCTGTAAACCCCTTTCTTGGGCCTCCAAAGTTTTCAACCTTTTTGCAGGCCTAAGATGCATGTTAAGGCCTTTTTTGGGCTGCTAACATATGCTGAACATTCAGGGGTGTAGGATGCATTTTTCTTCGTGCCCAATATATTTTTTGGAAATTTCAGTGGTCTAGGGTGCAGGTTAATGACCCTTTCAAGCTGCAAATGTTTTTGGGTCATTCAGAGCTCTCTGACAGTTTTTGGGCCACCAACATTTTCTGGACTTTAGGGGGTCTAGGATGTCTGTAAACCCCTTTTTTGGGCCTCCAAAGTTTTCAAAATGTTGCATGCCAAAGATGCATTTTAAGGCCTTTTTTGGGCTACTAACATATTCTGAACTTTCAGGGGTGTAGGATGCATTTTTCGTGCCCAAAATATTTTTGAGAATTTCAGTGGTCTAGGATGCGGGTTAATGCCCCTTTCAAGCTGCAAGTGTTTTTGGAACATTCAGAGCTCTCTGACACAGTTGTTGGGCCACCAACATTTTCTGGACTTTAGGGGGTCTAGGATGCCTGTAAACCCCTTTTTTGGGCCACCAAAGTTTTCAACATTTTGCAGGCCTAAGATGCATTTTAAAGGCTTTTTTGCCTGCTAACATATTCTGAACTTTCAGGGGTGTAGGATGCATTTTTTGGGCCCAATATATTTTTGGGAATTTCAGTGGTCTAGGGTGCGGGTTAATGCCCATTTCAAGCTGCAAATGTTTTTGGGTCATTCAGAGTTCACTGACAGTTGTTGGGCCACCAACATTTTCTGGACTTTAGGGGGTCTAGGATGTCTGTAAACCCCTTTTTTGGGCCTCCAAAGTTTTCAACCTTTTTGCAGGCCTAAGATGCATTTTAAGGCCTTTTTTGGGCTGCTAACATATACTGAACTTTCAGGGGTGTAGGATGCATTTTTCGTTCCCAATATATTTTTGGGAATTTCAGTGGTCTAGGGTGGGGGTTAATGCCCTTTTCAGGCTGCAAATGTTTTTGGGACATTCAGAGCTCTCTGACACAGTTTTTGGGCCACCAACATTTTCTGGACTTAAGGGGGTCTAGGATGCCTGTAAACCACTTTTTTGGGCATCCAAAGTTTTCAACCTTTTTGCAGGCCAAAGATGCATTTTAAGGCCTTTTTTGGGCTTCTAACATATTCTGAACTTTCAGGGGTGAAGGATGCATTTTTCGTGCCCAAAATATGTTTGAGAATTTCAGTGGTCTAGGATGCGGGTTAATGCCCCTTTCAAGCTGCATGTGTTTTTGGGACATTCAGAGCTCTCTGACACAGTTTTTGGGCCACCAACATTTTCTGGACTTTAGGGGGTCTAGGATGTCTGTAAACCCCTTTTTTGGGCCTCCAAAGTTTTCAACCTTTTTGCAGGCCTAAGATGCATTTTAACGCCTTTTTTGGGCTGCTAACATATTCTGAACTTTGAGGGGTATAGGATTCATTTTTCGTGCCCAATATATTTTTGGGATTTTCAGTGGTCTAGGATGAGGGTTAATGCCCCTTTGAGGCTGCAAATGTTTTTGGGTCATTCAAAGCTCTCTGACACAGTTTTTGGGCCACCAACATTTTCTGGACTTTAGGGGGTCTAGGATGTCTGTAAACCCCTTTTTCGGGCCTCCAAACTTTTACACCTTTTTGAAGGCCTAAGATGCATTCTAAGGCCTTTTTTGGGCTGCTAACATAATCTGATCTTTCAGGGGTGTAGGATGCATTTCTTTTCGTGCCCAATATATTTTTGGGAATTTCAGTGGTCTAGGGTGCGGGTTAATGCCCCTTTCAAGCTGCAAATGTTTTTGGGTCATTCAGAGCTCTCTGACACAGTTTTTGGGCCACCAACATTTTCTGGACTTTAGGGGGTTTAGGATGTCTGTAAACCCCTTTTTTGGGCATCCAAAGTTTTCAACCTTTTTGCAGGCTTAAGATGCATTTTAAACGCTTTTTTGCCTGCTAACATATTCTGAACTTTCAGGGGTGCAGGATGCATTTTTCGTACGCAAAATCTTTTTGAGAATTTCAGTGGTCTAGGATGCGGGTTAATGCCCCTTTCAGGCTGCAAATGTTTTTGGGACATTCAGAGCTCTCCGACACAGTTTTTGGGCCACCAACATTTCCTGGATTTTAGGGGGTCTAGGATGCCTGTAAACCCCTTTTTGGGCCTCCAAAGATTTCAACATTTTGCAGGCCTAAGAAGCATTTTAAAGGCTTGTTTGCCTGCTAACATATTCTGAACTTTCAAGGGTGTAGGATGCATTTTTCGTGCCCAATATATTTTTGGGAATTTCAGCAGTCTAGGATGCAGGTTAATGCCCCTTTCAGGCTGCAAATGTTTTTGGGACATTCAGAGCTCTCTGACACAGTTTTTGGGCCACCAACATTTTCTGGACTTTAAGGGGTCTAGGATGCCTGTAAACCCCTTTTTTGGGCCTCCAAAGTTTTCAACATTTTGCAGGCCTAAGAAGCATTTTAAGGCCTTTTTTGGGCAGCTAACATATACTGAACTTTCAGGGGTGTAGGATGTATTTTTCGTGCCCAATATATTTTTGATAATTTCAGTGGTCTAGGGTGCGGGTTAATGCCCCTTTCAAGCTTCAAATGTTTTTGGGACATTCAGAGCTCTCTGACACAGTTTTTGGGCCACCAACATTTTCTGGACTTTAGGGGGTCTAGGATGTCTGTAAACCCCTTTTTTGGGCCTCCAAAGTTTTCAACCTTTTTGCAGGCCTAAGATGCATGTTGACGCCTTTTTTGGGCTGCTAACATATTCTGAACTTTCAGGGGTATAGGATTCATTTTTCGTGCCCAATATATTTTTGGGATTTTCAGTGGTCTAGGATGCGGGTTAATGCCCCTTTGAGGCTGCAAATGTTTTTGGGTCATTCAAAGCTCTCTGACACAGTTTTTGGGCCACCAACATTTTCTGGACTTTAGGGGGTCTAGGATGTCTGTAAACCCCTTTTTTGGGCCTCCAAACTTTTAAACCTTTTTGCAGACCTAAGATGCATTTTAAGGCCTTTTTTGGGATGCTAACATATTCTGATCTTTCAGGGGTGTAGGATGCATTTTTTTTCGTGCCCAATATATTTTTGGGAATTTCAGTGGTCTAGGGTGAAGGTTAATGCCCCTTTCAAGATGCAAATGTTTTTGGGTCATTCAGAGCTCTCTGACACAGTTTTTGGGCCACCAACATTTTCTGGACTTTAGGGGGTTTAGGATGTCTGTAAACCCCTTTTTTGGGCATCCAAAGTTTTCAACATGTTTGCAGGCCTAAAATGCATTTTAAGGCCTTTTTTGGGATGCTAACATATACTGAACTTTCAGGGGTATAGGATGCATTTTTCGTGCACAATATATTTTTGGGAATTTCAGTGGTCTAGGGTGCGGGTTAATGCCCCTTTCAGGCTGCAAATGTTTTTGGGACATTCAAAGCTCTCTGACACAGTTTTTGGGCCACCAACATTTTCTGGACTTTAGGGGGTCTAGGATGTCTGCATCCCCTTTTTTGGGCCTCCAAAGTTTTCAACCTTTTTGCAGGCCTAAGATGCATTTTAAGGCCTTTTTTGGGCTGCTAACATATACTGAACTTTCAGGGGTGTAGGATGTATTTTTCGTGCCCAATATATTTTTGAGAATTTCAGTGGTCTAGGGTGCGGGTTAATGCCCCTTTCAGGCTGCAAATGTTTTTGGGACATTCAGAGCTCTCTGACACAGTTGTTGGGCCACTAACATTTTCTGGACCTTAGGGGGTCTAGGATGTCTGTAAACCCCTTTTTTGGGCTTCCAAAGTTTTCAACCTTTTTGCCGGCCTAAGATGCATTTTAAGGCCTTTTTTGCCTGCTAACATATTCTGAACGTCCAGGGGTGTAGGATGCATTTTTCGTTCCCAATATATTTTTGAGAATTTCAGTGGTCTAGGATGCGGGTTAATGCCCCTTTCAGGCTGCACATGTTTTATGGGACATTCAGAGCTCTCTGACACAGTTTTTGGGCCACCAACATTTTCTGGACTTTAGGGGGTCTAGGATGTCTGTAAACCCCTTTTTTGGGCCTCCAAAGTTTTCAACCTTTTTGCAGGCCTAAGATGCATTTTAAGGCCTTTTTTGGGCTGCTAACATATACTGAACTTTCAGGGGTGTAGGATGCATTTTTCGTTCCCAATATATTTTTGGGAATTTCAGTGGTCTAGGGTGCGGGTTAATGCCGCTTTCAAGCTGCAAATGTTTTTGGGTCATTCAGAGCTCTCTGACAGTTTTTGGGCCGCTAACATTTTCTGGACTTTAGGGGGTCTAGGATGTTTGTAAACCCCTTTTTTGGTTCTCCAAGGTTTTCAACCTTTTTGCAGGCCTAAGATGCATTTTAAGGCCTTTTTTGGGCTGCTAACATATACTGAACTTTCAGGGGTGCAGGAGATATTTTTCGTGCCCAATATATTTTTGGGAATTTCAGTGGTCTAGGGTGCGGGTTAATGCCCCTTTCAAGCTGCAAATGTTTTTGGGATATTCAAAGCTCTCTGACACAGTTTTTGGGCCACCAACATTTTCTGGACTTTAGGGGGTCTAGGATGTCTGCATCCCCTTTTTTGGGCCTCCAAAGTTTTCAACCTTTTTGCAGGCCTAAGATGCATTTTAAGGCCTTTTTTGGGCTGCTAACATATACTGAACTTTCAGGGGTGTAGGAGATATTTTTCGTGCCCAATATATTTTTGGGAATTTCAGTGGTCTAGGGTGCGGGTTAATGCCCCTTTCAAGCTGCAAATGTTTTTGGGACATTCAGAGCTCTCTGACACAGTTTTTTGGCCACCAATATTTTCTGGACTTTAGGGGGTCTAGGATGCCTGTAAACCACTTTTTTGGGCATCCAAAGTTTTCAACCTTTTTGCAGGCCAAAGATGCATTTTAAGGCCTTTTTTGGGCTACTAACATATTCTGAACTTTCAGGGGTGTAGGATGCATTTTTCGTGCCCAAAATATTTTTGAGAATTTCAGTGGTCTAGGATGCGGGTTAATGCGCCTTTCAAGCTGCATGTGTTTTTGGGACATTCAGAGCTCTCTGACACAGTTGTTGGGCCACCAACATTTTCTGCACTTTAGGGGGTCTAGGATGTCTGTAAACCCCTTTTCTGGGCCTCCAAAGTTTTCAACCTTTTTGCAGGCCTAAGATGCATTTTAAGGCCTTTTTTGGGCTGCTAACATATACTGAACTTTCAGGGGTGTAGGATGTATTTTTCGTGCCCAATATATTTTTGGGAATTTCAGTGGTCTAGGGTGCGGGTTAATGCCCCTTTCAAGCTGCAAATGTTTTTGGGTCATTCAGAGCTCTCTGACACAGTTTTTGGGCCACCAACATTTTCTGGACTTAAGGGGGTCTAGGATGTCTGTAAACCCCTTTTTTGGGCATCCAAAGTTTTCCACCTTTTTGCAGGATTAAGATGCATTTTAAAGGCTTTTTTGCCTGCTAACATATTCTGAACTTTCAGGGGTGTAGGATGCATTTTTCATGCCCAAAATATTTTTGAGAATTTCAGTGGTCTAGGATGCGGGTTAATGCCCCTTTCAGGCTGCAAATGTTTTTGGGACATTCAGAGCTCTCTGACACAGTTGTTGGGCCACCAACATTTTCTGGACTTTAGGGGGTCTAGGATGTCTGTAAACCCCTTTTTTTGGCCTCCAAAGTTTTCAACCTTTTTGCAGGCCTAAGATGCATTTTAAGGCCTTTTTTGCCTGCTAACATATTCTGAACGTCCAGGGGTGTAGGATGCATTTTCCGTGCCCAAAATATTTTTGAGAATTTCAGTGGTCTAGGATGCGGGTTAATGCCCCTTTCAGGCTGCAAATGTTTTTTGGGACATTCAGAGCTCTCTGACACAGTTTTTGGGCCACCAACATTTTCTGGACTTTAGGGGGTCTAGGATGTCTGTAAACCCCTTTTCTGGGCCTCCAAAGTTTTCAACCTTTTTGCAGGCCTAAGATGCATTTTAAGGCATTTTTTGCCAACTAACATATTCTGAACGTTCAGGGGTGTAGGATGCATTTTCCGTGCCCAAAATATTTTTTAGAATTTCAGTGGTCTAGGATGCGGGTTAATGCCACTTTCAGGCTGCAAATGTTTTTGGGACATTCAGAGCTTTCTGACACAGTTTTTGGGCCACCAACATTTTCTGGACTTTAGGGGGTCTAGGATGCCTGTAAACCCCTTTCTTGGGCCTCCAAAGTTTTCAACCTTTATGCAGGCCTAAAATGCATGTTAAGGCCTTTTTTGGGCTGCTTACATATTCTGAACGTTCAGGGGTGTAGGATGCATTTTTCTTCGTGCCCAATATATTTCTTGGAAATTTCAGTGGTCTAGGGTGCAGGTTAATGACCCTTTCAAGCTGCAAATGTTTTTGGGTCATTCAGAGCTCTCTGACAATTTTTGGGCCACCAACATTTTCTGGACTTTAGGGGGTCTAGGAGGTCTGTAAAGCCCTTTTTTGGGCCTCCAAAGTTTTCAACATTTTGCAGGCCTAAGATGCATTTTAAAGGCTTTTTTGCCTGCTAACATATTCTGAACTTTCAGGGGTGTAGGATGCATTTTTCGTGCCCAAATTATTTTTGAGAATTTCAGTGCTCTAGGATGCGGGTTAATGCCCCTTTCAGGCTGCAAATGTTTTTGGGACATTCAGAGCTCTCTGACACAGTTTCTGGGCCACCAAAATTTTCTGGACTTTAGGTGGTCTAGGATGTCTGTAAACCCCTTTTTTGGGCCTCCAAACTTTTAAACCTTTTTGCGAGCCTAAGATGCATTTTAAGGCCTTTTTTGGGATGCTAACATATTCTGATCTTTCAGGGGTGTAGGATGCATTTTTTTCGTGCCCAATATATTTTTGGGAATTTCAGTGGTCTAGGGTGCGGGTTAGTGCCCCTTTCAAGCTGCAAATGTTTTTGCGTCATTCAGAGCTCTCTGACACAGTTTTTGGGCCACCAACATTTTCTGGACTTTAGGGGGTTTAGGATGTCTGTAAACCCCTTTTTTGGGCCTCCAAGGTTTTCAACCTTTTTGCAGGCCTAAGATGCATTTTAACGCCTTTTTTGGGCTGCTAACATATTCTGAACTTTCAGGGCTATAGGAATCATTTTTCGTGCCCAATATATTTTTGGGATTTTCAGTGGTCTAGGATGCGGGTTAATGCCCCTTTGAGCCTGCAAATGTTTTTGGGTCATTCAAAGCTCTCTGACACAGTTTTTGGGCCACCAACATTTTCTGGACTTTAGGGGGTCTAGGATGTCTGTAAACCCCTTTTTTGGGCCTCCAAACTTTTAAACCTTTTTGCAGGCCTAAGATGCATTTTAAGGCCTTTTTTGGGCTGCTAACATATTCTGATCTTTCAGGGGTGTAGGATGCATTTTTTTTCGTGCCCAATATATTTTTGGGAATTTCAGTGGTCTAGGGTGCGGGTTAATGCCCCTTTCAAGCTGCAAATGTTTTTGGGTCATTCAGAGCTCTCTGGCACAGTTTTTGGGCCACCACCATTTTCTGGACTTTAGGGGGTTTAGGATGTCTGTAAACCCCTTTTTTGGGCATCCAAAGTTTTCAACCTTTTTGCAGGCTTAAGATGCATTTTAAAGGCTTTTTTGCCTGCTAACATATTCTGAACTTTCAGGGGTGTAGGATGCATTTTTCATGCCCAAACTATTTTTGAGAATTTCAGTGGTCTAGGATGCGGGTTAATGCCCCTTTCAGGCTGCAAATGTTTTTGGGACATTCAAAGCTCTCTGACGCAGTTTTTGGGCCACCAACATTTTCTGGACTTTAGGGGGTCTAGGATGTCTGCATCCCCTTTTTTGGGCCTCCAAAGTTTTCAACCTTTTTGCAGGCCTAAGATGCATTTTAAGGCCTTTTTTGGGCTGCTAACATATACTGAACTTTCAGGGGTGTAGGATGTATTTTTCGTGCCCAATATATTTTTGAGAATTTCAGTGGTCTAGGGTGCGGGTTAATGCCCCTTTCAGGCTGCAAATGTTTTTGGGACATTCAGAGCTCTCTGACACAGTTGTTGGGCCACTAACATTTTCTGGACCTTAGGGGGTCTAGGATGTCTGTAAACCCCTTTTTTGGGCCTCCAACGTTTTCAACCTTTTTGCAGGCCTAAGATGCATTTTAAGGCCTTTTTTGGGCTGCTAACATATACTGAACTTTCAGGGGTGTAGGATGCATTTTTCGTTCCCAATATATTTTTGGGAATTTCAGTGGTCTAGGGTGCGGGTTAATGCCGCTTTCAAGCTGCAAATGTTTTTGGGTCATTCAGAGCTCTCTGACAGTTTTTGGGCCGCTAACATTTTCTGGACTTTAGGGGGTCTAGGATGTTTGTAAACCCCTTTTTTGGTTCTCCAAGGTTTTCAACCTTTTTGCAGGCCTAAGATGCATTTTAAGGCCTTTTTTGGGCTGCTAACATATACTGAACTTTCAGGGGTGTAGGAGATATTTTTCGTGCCCAATATATTTTTGGGAATTTCAGTGGTCTAGGGTGCGGGTTAATGCCCCTTTCAAGCTGCAAATGTTTTTGGGATATTCAAAGCTCTCTGACACAGTTTTTGGGCCACCAACATTTTCTGGACTTTAGGGGGTCTAGGATGTCTGCATCCCCTTTTTTGGGCCTCCAAAGTTTTCAACCTTTTTGCAGGCCTAAGATGCATTTTAAGGCCTTTTTTGGGCTGCTAACATATACTGAACTTTCAGGGGTGTAGGAGATATTTTTCGTGCCCAATATATTTTTGGGAATTTCAGTGGTCTAGGGTGCGGGTTAATGCCCCTTTCAAGCTGCAAATGTTTTTGGGACATTCAGAGCTCTCTGACACAGTTTTTTGGCCACCAATATTTTCTGGACTTTAGGGGGTCTAGGATGCCTGTAAACCACTTTTTTGGGCATCCAAAGTTTTCAACCTTTTTGCAGGCCAAAGATGCATTTTAAGGCCTTTTTTGGGCTACTAACATATTCTGAACTTTCAGGGGTGTAGGATGCATTTTTCGTGCCCAAAATATTTTTGGGATTTTCAGTGGTCTAGGATGCGGGTTAATGCCACTTTCAGGCTGCAAATGTTTTTGGGACATTCAGAGCTTTCTGACACAGTTTTTGGGCCACCAACATTTTCTGGACTTTAGGGGGTCTAGGATGCCTGTAAACCCCTTTCTTGGGCCTCCAAAGTTTTCAACCTTTATGCAGGCCTAAAATGCATGTTAAGGCCTTTTTTGGGATGCTTACATATTCTGAACGTTCAGGGGTGTAGGATGCATTTTTCTTCGTGCCCAATATATTTCTTGGAAATTTCAGTGGTCTAGGGTGCAGGTTAATGACCCTTTCAAGCTGCAAATGTTTTTGGGTCATTCAGAGCTCTCTGACAATTTTTGGGCCACCAACATTTTCTGGACTTTAGGGGGTCTAGGAGGTCTGTAAAGCCCTTTTTTGGGCCTCCAAAGTTTTCAACATTTTGCAGGCCTAAGATGCATTTTAAAGGCTTTTTTGCCTGCTAACATATTCTGAACTTTCAGGGGTGTAGGATGCATTTTTCGTGCCCAAATTATTTTTGAGAATTTCAGTGCTCTAGGATGCGGGTTAATGCCCCTTTCAGGCTGCAAATGTTTTTGGGACATTCAGAGCTCTCTGACACAGTTTCTGGGCCACCAAAATTTTCTGGACTTTAGGTGGTCTAGGATGTCTGTAAACCCCTTTTTTGGGCCTCCAAACTTTTAAACCTTTTTGCGAGCCTAAGATGCATTTTAAGGCCTTTTTTGGGATGCTAACATATTCTGATCTTTCAGGGGTGTAGGATGCATTTTTTTCGTGCCCAATATATTTTTGGGAATTTCAGTGGTCTAGGGTGCGGGTTAGTGCCCCTTTCAAGCTGCAAATGTTTTTGCGTCATTCAGAGCTCTCTGACACAGTTTTTGGGCCACCAACATTTTCTGGACTTTAGGGGGTTTAGGATGTCTGTAAACCCCTTTTTTGGGCCTCCAAGGTTTTCAACCTTTTTGCAGGCCTAAGATGCATTTTAACGCCTTTTTTGGGCTGCTAACATATTCTGAACTTTCAGGGCTATAGGAATCATTTTTCGTGCCCAATATATTTTTGGGATTTTCAGTGGTCTAGGATGCGGGTTAATGCCCCTTTGAGCCTGCAAATGTTTTTGGGTCATTCAAAGCTCTCTGACACAGTTTTTGGGCCACCAACATTTTCTGGACTTTAGGGGGTCTAGGATGTCTGTAAACCCCTTTTTTGGGCCTCCAAACTTTTAAACCTTTTTGCAGGCCTAAGATGCATTTTAAGGCCTTTTTTGGGCTGCTAACATATTCTGATCTTTCAGGGGTGTAGGATGCATTTTTTTTCGTGCCCAATATATTTTTGGGAATTTCAGTGGTCTAGGGTGCGGGTTAATGCCCCTTTCAAGCTGCAAATGTTTTTGGGTCATTCAGAGCTCTCTGGCACAGTTTTTGGGCCACCACCATTTTCTGGACTTTAGGGGGTTTAGGATGTCTGTAAACCCCTTTTTTGGGCATCCAAAGTTTTCAACCTTTTTGCAGGCTTAAGATGCATTTTAAAGGCTTTTTTGCCTGCTAACATATTCTGAACTTTCAGGGGTGTAGGATGCATTTTTCATGCCCAAACTATTTTTGAGAATTTCAGTGGTCTAGGATGCGGGTTAATGCCCCTTTCAGGCTGCAAATGTTTTTGGGACATTCAAAGCTCTCTGACGCAGTTTTTGGGCCACCAACATTTTCTGGACTTTAGGGGGTCTAGGATGTCTGCATCCCCTTTTTTGGGCCTCCAAAGTTTTCAACCTTTTTGCAGGCCTAAGATGCATTTTAAGGCCTTTTTTGGGCTGCTAACATATACTGAACTTTCAGGGGTGTAGGATGTATTTTTCGTGCCCAATATATTTTTGAGAATTTCAGTGGTCTAGGGTGCGGGTTAATGCCCCTTTCAGGCTGCAAATGTTTTTGGGACATTCAGAGCTCTCTGACACAGTTGTTGGGCCACTAACATTTTCTGGACCTTAGGGGGTCTAGGATGTCTGTAAACCCCTTTTTTGGGCCTCCAACGTTTTCAACCTTTTTGCAGGCCTAAGATGCATTTTAAGGCCTTTTTTGGGCTGCTAACATATACTGAACTTTCAGGGGTGTAGGATGCATTTTTCGTTCCCAATATATTTTTGGGAATTTCAGTGGTCTAGGGTGCGGGTTAATGCCGCTTTCAAGCTGCAAATGTTTTTGGGTCATTCAGAGCTCTCTGACAGTTTTTGGGCCGCTAACATTTTCTGGACTTTAGGGGGTCTAGGATGTTTGTAAACCCCTTTTTTGGTTCTCCAAGGTTTTCAACCTTTTTGCAGGCCTAAGATGCATTTTAAGGCCTTTTTTGGGCTGCTAACATATACTGAACTTTCAGGGGTGTAGGAGATATTTTTCGTGCCCAATATATTTTTGGGAATTTCAGTGGTCTAGGGTGCGGGTTAATGCCCCTTTCAAGCTGCAAATGTTTTTGGGATATTCAAAGCTCTCTGACACAGTTTTTGGGCCACCAACATTTTCTGGACTTTAGGGGGTCTAGGATGTCTGCATCCCCTTTTTTGGGCCTCCAAAGTTTTCAACCTTTTTGCAGGCCTAAGATGCATTTTAAGGCCTTTTTTGGGCTGCTAACATATACTGAACTTTCAGGGGTGTAGGAGATATTTTTCGTGCCCAATATATTTTTGGGAATTTCAGTGGTCTAGGGTGCGGGTTAATGCCCCTTTCAAGCTGCAAATGTTTTTGGGACATTCAGAGCTCTCTGACACAGTTTTTTGGCCACCAATATTTTCTGGACTTTAGGGGGTCTAGGATGCCTGTAAACCACTTTTTTGGGCATCCAAAGTTTTCAACCTTTTTGCAGGCCAAAGATGCATTTTAAGGCCTTTTTTGGGCTACTAACATATTCTGAACTTTCAGGGGTGTAGGATGCATTTTTCGTGCCCAAAATATTTTTGGGATTTTCAGTGGTCTAGGATGCGGGTTAATGCCCCTTTGAGGCTGCAAATGTTTTTGGGTCATTCAAAGCTCTCTGACACAGTTTTTGGGCCACCAAAATTTTCTGGACTTTAGGGGGTCGAGGATGTCTGTAAACCCCTTTTTTGGGCCTCCAAACTTTTAAACCTTTTTGCAGGCCTAAGATGCATTTTAAGGCCTTTTTTGGGATGCTAACATATTCTGATCTTTCAGGGGTGTAGGATGCATTTTTTTCGTGCCCAATATATTTTTGGGAATTTCAGTGGTCTAGGGTGCGGGTTAATGCCCCTTTCAAGCTGCAAATGTTTTTGGGTCATTCAGAGCTCTCTGACACAGTTTTTGGGCCACCAACATTTTCTGGACTTAAGGGGGTCTAGGATGTCTGTAAACCCCTTTTTTGGGCATCCAAAGTTTTCAACCTTTTTGCAGGCTTAAGATGCATTTTAAAGGCTTTTTTGCCTGCTAACATATTCTGAACTTTCAGGGGTGTAGGATGCATTTTTCATGCCCAAAATATTTTTGAGAATTTCAGTGGTCTAGGATGCGGGTTAATGCCCCTTTCAGGCTGCAAATGTTTTTGGGACATTCAGAGCTCTCTGACACAGTTTTTGGGCCACCAACATTTTCTGGACTTTAGGGGGTCTAGGATGCCTGTAAACCCCTTTCTTGGGCCTCCAAAGTTTTCAACCTTTATGCAGGCCTAAAATGCATGTTAAGGCCTTTTTTGGGCTGCTTACATATTCTGAACGTTCAGGGGTGTAGGATGCATTTTTCTTCGTGCCCAATATATTTCTTGGAAATTTCAGTGGTCTAGGGTGCAGGTTAATGACCCTTTCAAGCTGCAAATGTTTTTGGGTCATTCAGAGCTCTCTGACAATTTTTGGGCCACCAACATTTTCTGGACTTTAGGGGGTCAAGGAGGTCTGTAAACCCCTTTTTTGGGCCTCCAAAGTTTTCAACATTTTGCAGGCCTAAGATGCATTTTAAAGGCTTTTTTGCCTGCTAACATATTCTGAACTTTCAGGGGTGTAGGATGCATTTTTCGTGCCCAAATTATTTTTGAGAATTTCAGTGCTCTAGGATGCGGGTTAATGCCCCTTTCAGGCTGCAAATGTTTTTGGGACATTCAGAGCTCTCTGACACAGTTTTTGGGCCACCAAAATTTTCTGGACTTTAGGGGGTCTAGGATGTCTGTAAACCCCTTTTTTGGGCCTCCAAACTTTTAAACCTTTTTGCGAGCCTAAGATGCATTTTAAGGCCTTTTTTGGGCTGCTAACATATTCTGATCTTTCAGGGGTGTAGGATGCATTTTTTTTCGTGCCCAATATATTTTTGGGAATTTCAGTGGTCTAGGGTGCGGGTTAATGCCCCTTTCAAGCTGCAAATGTTTTTGGGTCATTCAGAGCTCTCTGGCACAGTTTTTGGGCCACCACCATTTTCTGGACTTTAGGGGGTTTAGGATGTCTGTAAACCCCTTTTTTGGGCATCCAAAGTTTTCAACCTTTTTGCAGGCTTAAGATGCATTTTAAAGGCTTTTTTGCCTGCTAACATATTCTGAACTTTCAGGGGTGTAGGATGCATTTTTCATGCCCAAACTATTTTTGAGAATTTCAGTGGTCTAGGATGCGGGTTAATGCCCCTTTCAGGCTGCAAATGTTTTTGGGACATTCAAAGCTCTCTGACGCAGTTTTTGGGCCACCAACATTTTCTGGACTTTAGGGGGTCTAGGATGTCTGCATCCCCTTTTTTGGGCCTCCAAAGTTTTCAACCTTTTTGCAGGCCTAAGATGCATTTTAAGGCCTTTTTTGGGCTGCTAACATATACTGAACTTTCAGGGGTGTAGGATGTATTTTTCGTGCCCAATATATTTTTGAGAATTTCAGTGGTCTAGGGTGCGGGTTAATGCCCCTTTCAGGCTGCAAATGTTTTTGGGACATTCAGAGCTCTCTGACACAGTTGTTGGGCCACTAACATTTTCTGGACCTTAGGGGGTCTAGGATGTCTGTAAACCCCTTTTTTGGGCCTCCAACGTTTTCAACCTTTTTGCAGGCCTAAGATGCATTTTAAGGCCTTTTTTGGGCTGCTAACATATACTGAACTTTCAGGGGTGTAGGATGCATTTTTCGTTCCCAATATATTTTTGGGAATTTCAGTGGTCTAGGGTGCGGGTTAATGCCGCTTTCAAGCTGCAAATGTTTTTGGGTCATTCAGAGCTCTCTGACAGTTTTTGGGCCGCTAACATTTTCTGGACTTTAGGGGGTCTAGGATGTTTGTAAACCCCTTTTTTGGTTCTCCAAGGTTTTCAACCTTTTTGCAGGCCTAAGATGCATTTTAAGGCCTTTTTTGGGCTGCTAACATATACTGAACTTTCAGGGGTGTAGGAGATATTTTTCGTGCCCAATATATTTTTGGGAATTTCAGTGGTCTAGGGTGCGGGTTAATGCCCCTTTCAAGCTGCAAATGTTTTTGGGATATTCAAAGCTCTCTGACACAGTTTTTGGGCCACCAACATTTTCTGGACTTTAGGGGGTCTAGGATGTCTGCATCCCCTTTTTTGGGCCTCCAAAGTTTTCAACCTTTTTGCAGGCCTAAGATGCATTTTAAGGCCTTTTTTGGGCTGCTAACATATACTGAACTTTCAGGGGTGTAGGAGATATTTTTCGTGCCCAATATATTTTTGGGAATTTCAGTGGTCTAGGGTGCGGGTTAATGCCCCTTTCAAGCTGCAAATGTTTTTGGGACATTCAGAGCTCTCTGACACAGTTTTTTGGCCACCAATATTTTCTGGACTTTAGGGGGTCTAGGATGCCTGTAAACCACTTTTTTGGGCATCCAAAGTTTTCAACCTTTTTGCAGGCCAAAGATGCATTTTAAGGCCTTTTTTGGGCTACTAACATATTCTGAACTTTCAGGGGTGTAGGATGCATTTTTCGTGCCCAAAATATTTTTGGGATTTTCAGTGGTCTAGGATGCGGGTTAATGCCCCTTTGAGGCTGCAAATGTTTTTGGGTCATTCAAAGCTCTCTGACACAGTTTTTGGGCCACCAAAATTTTCTGGACTTTAGGGGGTCGAGGATGTCTGTAAACCCCTTTTTTGGGCCTCCAAACTTTTAAACCTTTTTGCAGGCCTAAGATGCATTTTAAGGCCTTTTTTGGGATGCTAACATATTCTGATCTTTCAGGGGTGTAGGATGCATTTTTTTCGTGCCCAATATATTTTTGGGAATTTCAGTGGTCTAGGGTGCGGGTTAATGCCCCTTTCAAGCTGCAAATGTTTTTGGGTCATTCAGAGCTCTCTGACACAGTTTTTGGGCCACCAACATTTTCTGGACTTAAGGGGGTCTAGGATGTCTGTAAACCCCTTTTTTGGGCATCCAAAGTTTTCAACCTTTTTGCAGGCTTAAGATGCATTTTAAAGGCTTTTTTGCCTGCTAACATATTCTGAACTTTCAGGGGTGTAGGATGCATTTTTCATGCCCAAAATATTTTTGAGAATTTCAGTGGTCTAGGATGCGGGTTAATGCCCCTTTCAGGCTGCAAATGTTTTTGGGACATTCAGAGCTCTCTGACACAGTTTTTGGGCCACCAACATTTTCTGGACTTTAGGGGGTCTAGGATGCCTGTAAACCCCTTTCTTGGGCCTCCAAAGTTTTCAACCTTTATGCAGGCCTAAAATGCATGTTAAGGCCTTTTTTGGGCTGCTTACATATTCTGAACGTTCAGGGGTGTAGGATGCATTTTTCTTCGTGCCCAATATATTTCTTGGAAATTTCAGTGGTCTAGGGTGCAGGTTAATGACCCTTTCAAGCTGCAAATGTTTTTGGGTCATTCAGAGCTCTCTGACAATTTTTGGGCCACCAACATTTTCTGGACTTTAGGGGGTCAAGGAGGTCTGTAAACCCCTTTTTTGGGCCTCCAAAGTTTTCAACATTTTGCAGGCCTAAGATGCATTTTAAAGGCTTTTTTGCCTGCTAACATATTCTGAACTTTCAGGGGTGTAGGATGCATTTTTCGTGCCCAAATTATTTTTGAGAATTTCAGTGCTCTAGGATGCGGGTTAATGCCCCTTTCAGGCTGCAAATGTTTTTGGGACATTCAGAGCTCTCTGACACAGTTTTTGGGCCACCAAAATTTTCTGGACTTTAGGGGGTCTAGGATGTCTGTAAACCCCTTTTTTGGGCCTCCAAACTTTTAAACCTTTTTGCGAGCCTAAGATGCATTTTAAGGCCATTTTTGGGATGCTAACATATTCTGATCTTTCAGGGGTGTAGGATGCATTTTTTTCGTGCCCAATATATTTTTGGGAATTTCAGTGGTCTAGGGTGCGGGTTAGTGCCCCTTTCAAGCTGCAACTGTTTTTGCGTCATTCAGAGCTCTCTGACACAGTTTTTGGGCCACCAACATTTTCTGGACTTTAGGGGGTTTAGGATGTCTGTAAACCCCTTTTTTGGGCATCCGAAGTTTTCAACCTTTTTGCAGGCTTAAGATGCATTTTAAAGGCTTTTTTGCCTGCTAACATATTCTGAACTTTCAGGGGTGTAGGATGCATTTTTCATGCCCAAAATATTTTTGAGAATTTCAGTGGTCTAGGATGCGGGTTAATGCCCCTTTCAGGCTGCAAATGTTTTTGGGACATTCAGAGCTCTCTGACACAGTTGTTGGGCCACCAACATTTTCTGGACTTTAGGGGGTCTAGGATGTCTGTAAACCCCTTTTTTGGGCCTCCAAAGTTTTCAACCTTTTTGCAGGCCTAAGATGCATTTTAAGGCATTTTTTGCCAACTAACATATTCTGAACGTTCAGGGGTGTAGGATGCATTTTCCGTGCCCAAAATATTTTTTAGAATTTCAGTGGTCTAGGATGCGGGTTAATGCCCCTTTCAGGCTGCAAATGTTTTTGGGACATTCAGAGCTTTCTGACACAGTTTTTGGGCCACCAACATTTTCTGGACTTTAGGGGGTCTAGGATGCCTGTAAACCCCTTTCTTGGGCCTCCAAAGTTTTCAACCTTTTTGCAGGCCTAAGATGCATGTTAAGGCCTTTTTTGGGCTGCTAACATATGCTGAACATTCAGGGGTGTAGGATGCATTTTTCTTCGTGCCCAATATATTTTTTGGAAATTTCAGTGGTCTAGGGTGCAGGTTAATGACCCTTTCAAGCTGCAAATGTTTTTGGGTCATTCAGAGCTCTCTGACAGTTTTTGGGCCACCAACATTTTCTGGACTTTAGGGGGTCTAGGATGTCTGTAAACCCCTTTTTTGGGCCTCCAAAGTTTTCAAAATGTTGCATGCCAAAGATGCATTTTAAGGCCTTTTTTGGGCTACTAACATATTCTGAACTTTCAGGGGTGTAGGATGCATTTTTCGTGCCCAAAATATTTTTGAGAATTTCAGTGGTCTAGGATGCGGGTTAATGCCCCTTTCAAGCTGCAAGTGTTTTTGGAACATTCAGAGCTCTCTGACACAGTTGTTGGGCCACCAACATTTTCTGGACTTTAGGGGGTCTAGGATGCCTGTAAACCCCTTTTTTGGGCCACCAAAGTTTTCAACATTTTGCAGGCCTAAGATGCATTTTAAAGGCTTTTTTGCCTGCTAACATATTCTGAACTTTCAGGGGTGTAGGATGCATTTTTCGGGCCCAATATATTTTTGGGAATTTCAGTGGTCTAGGGTGCGGGTTAATGCCCATTTCAAGCTGCAAATGTTTTTGGGTCATTCAGAGTTCACTGACAGTTGTTGGGCCACCAACATTTTCTGGACTTCAGGGGGTCTAGGATGTCTGTAAACCCCTTTTTTGGGCCTCCAAAGTTTTCAACCTTTTTGCAGGCCTAAGATGCATTTTAAGGCCTTTTTTGGGCTGCTAACATATACTGAACTTTCAGGGGTGTAGGATGCATTTTTCGTTCCCAATATATTTTTGGGAATTTCAGTGGTCTAGGGTGGGGGTTAATGCCCCTTTCAGGCTGCAAATGTTTTTGGGACATTCAGAGCTCTCTGACACAGTTTTTGGGCCACCAACATTTTCTGGACTTTAGGGGGTCTAGGATGTCTGTAAACCCCTTTTTTGGGCCTCCAAAGTTTTCAACCTTTTTGCAGGCCTAAGATGCATTTTAAGGCCTTTTTTGGGCTGCTAACATATACTGAACTTTCAGGGGTGTAGGAGATATTTTTCGTGCCCAATATATTTTTGGGAATTTCAGTGGTCTAGGGTGCGGGTTAATGCCCCTTTCAAGCTGCAAATGTTTTTGGGACATTCAGAGCTCTCTGACACAGTTTTTGGGCCACCTACATTTTCTGGACTTTAGGGGGTCTAGGATGCCTGTAAACCACTTTTTTGGGCATCCAAAGTTTTCAACCTTTTTGCAGGCCAAAGATGCATTTTAAGGCCTTTTTTGGGCTACTAACATATTCTGAACTTTCAGGGGTGAAGGATGCATTTTTCGTGCCCAAAATATGTTTGAGAATTTCAGTGGTCTAGGATGCGGGTTAATGCCCCTTTCAAGCTGCATGTGTTTTTGGGACATTCAGAGCTCTCTGACACAGTTTTTGGGCCACCAACATTTTCTGGACTTTAGGGGGTTTAGGATGTCTGTAAACCCCTTTTTTGGGCATCCGAAGTTTTCAACCTTTTTGCAGGCTTAAGATGCATTTTAAAGGCTTTTTTGCCTGCTAACATATTCTGAACTTTCAGGGGTGTAGGATGCATTTTTCATGACCAAAATATTTTTGAGAATTTCAGTGGTCTAGGATGCGGGTTAATGCCCCTTTCAGGCTGCAAATGTTTTTGGGACATTCAGAGCTCTCTGACACAGTTGTTGGGCCACCAACATTTTCTGGACTTTAGGGGGTCTAGGATGTCTGTAAACCCCTTTTTTGGACCTCCAAAGTTTTCAACCTTTTTGCAGGCCTAAGATGCATTTTAAGGCATTTTTTGCCAACTAACATATTCTGAACGTTCAGGGGTGTAGGATGCATTTTCCGTGCCCAAAATATTTTTTAGAATTTCAGTGGTCTAGGATGCGGGTTAATGCCCCTTTCAGGCTGCAAATGTTTTTGGGACATTCAGAGCTTTCTGACACAGTTTTTGGGCCACCAACATTTTCTGGACTTTAGGGGGTCTAGGATGCCTGTAAACCCCTTTCTTGGGCCTCCAAAGTTTTCAACCTTTTTGCAGGCCTAAGATGCATGTTAAGGCCTTTTTTGGGCTGCTAACATATGCTGAACATTCAGGGGTGTAGGATGCATTTTTCTTCGTGCCCAATATATTTTTTGGAAATTTCAGTGGTCTAGGGTGCAGGTTAATGACCCTTTCAAGCTGCAAATGTTTTTGGGTCATTCAGAGCTCTCTGACAGTTTTTGGGCCACCAACATTTTCTGGACTTTAGGGGGTCTAGGATGTCTGTAAACCCCTTTTTTGGGCCTCCAAAGTTTTCAAAATGTTGCATGCCAAAGATGCATTTTAAGGCCTTTTTTGGGCTACTAACATATTCTGAACTTTCAGGGGTGTAGGATGCATTTTTCGTGCCCAAAATATTTTTGAGAATTTCAGTGGTCTAGGATGCGGGTTAATGCCCCTTTCAAGCTGCAAGTGTTTTTGGAACATTCAGAGCTCTCTGACACAGTTGTTGGGCCACCAACATTTTCTGGACTTTAGGGGGTCTAGGATGCCTGTAAACCCCTTTTTTGGGCCACCAAAGTTTTCAACATTTTGCAGGCCTAAGATGCATTTTAAAGGCTTTTTTGCCTGCTAACATATTCTGAACTTTCAGAGGTGTAGGATGCATTTTTCGGGCCCAATATATTTTTGGGAATTTCAGTGGTCTAGGGTGCGGGTTAATGCCCATTTCAAGCTGCAAATGTTTTTGGGTCATTCAGAGTTCACTGACAGTTGTTGGGCCACCAACATTTTCTGGACTTTAGGGGGTCTAGGATGTCTGTAAACCCCTTTTTTGGGCCTCCAAAGTTTTCAACCTTTTTGCAGGCCTAAGATGCATTTTAAGGCCTTTTTTGGGCTGCTAACATATACTGAACTTTCAGGGGTGTAGGATGCATTTTTCGTTCCCAATATATTTTTGGGAATTTCAGTGGTCTAGGGTGGGGGTTAATGCCCTTTTCAGGCTGCAAATGTTTTTGGGACATTCAGAGCTCTCTGACACAGTTTTTGGGCCACCAACATTTTCTGGACTTTAGGGGGTCTAGGATGCCTGTAAACCACTTTTTTGGGCATCCAAAGTTTTCAACCTTTTTGCAGGCCAAAGATGCATTTTAAGGCCTTTTTTGGGCTACTAACATATTCTGAACTTTCAGGGGTGAAGGATGCATTTTTCGTGCCCAAAATATGTTTGAGAATTTCAGTGGTCTAGGATGCGGGTTAATGCCCCTTTCAAGCTGCATGTGTTTTTGGGACATTCAGAGCTCTCTGACACAGTTTTTGGGCCACCAACATTTTCTGGACTTTAGGGGGTCTAGGATGTCTGTAAACCCCTTTTTTGGGCCTCCAAAGTTTTCAACCTTTTTGCAGGCCTAAGATGCATTTTAACGCCTTTTTTGGGCTGCTAACATATTCTGAACTTTGGAATAGGATTCATTTTTCGTGCCCAATATATTTTTGGGATTTTCAGTGGTCTAGGATGAGGGTTAATGCCCCTTTGAGGCTGCAAATGTTTTTGGGTCATTCAAAGCTCTCTGACACAGTTTTTGGGCCACCAACATTTTCTGGACTTTAGGGGGTCTAGGATGTCTGTAAACCCCTTTTTCGGGCCTCCAAACTTTTACACCTTTTTGAAGGCCTAAGATGCATTCTAAGGCCTTTTTTGGGCTGCTAACATAATCTGATCTTTCAGGGGTGTAGGATGCATTTCTTTTCGTGCCCAATATATTTTTGGGAATTTCAGTGGTCTAGGGTGCGGGTTAATGCCCCTTTCAAGCTGCAAATGTTTTTGGGTCATTCAGAGCTCTCTGACACAGTTTTTGGGCCACCAACATTTTCTGGACTTTAGGGGGTTTAGGATGTCTGTAAACCCCTTTTTAGGGCATCCAAAGTTTTCAACCTTTTTGCAGGCTTAAGATGCATTTTAAACGCTTTTTTGCCTGCTAACATATTCTGAACTTTCAGGGGTGCAGGATGCATTTTTCGTACGCAAAATCTTTTTGAGAATTTCAGTGGTCTAGGATGCGGGTTAATGCCCCTTTCAGGCTGCAAATGTTTTTGGGACATTCAGAGCTCTCCGACACAGTTTTTGGGCCACCAACATTTCCTGGATTTTAGGGGGTCTAGGATGCCTGTAAACACCTTTTTGGGCCTCCAAAGATTTCAACATTTTGCAGGCCTAAGAAGCATTTTAAAGGCTTGTTTGCCTGCTAACATATTCTGAACTTTCAAGGGTGTAGGATGCATTTTTCGTGCCCAATATATTTTTGGGAATTTCAGCAGTCTAGGATGCGGGTTAATGCCCCTTTCAGGCTGCAAATGTTTTTGGGACATTCAGAGCTCTCTGACACAGTTTTTGGGCCACCAACATTTTCTGGACTTTAAGGGGTCTAGGATGCCTGTAAACCCCTTTTTTGGGCCTCCAAAGTTTTCAACATTTTGCAGGCCTAAGAAGCATTTTAAGGCCTTTTTTGGGCAGCTAACATATACTGAACTTTCAGGGGTGTAGGATGTATTTTTCGTGCCCAATATATTTTTGATAATTTCAGTGGTCTAGGGTGCGGGTTAATGCCCCTTTCAAGCTTCAAATGTTTTTGGGACATTCAGAGCTCTCTGACACAGTTTTTGGGCCACCAACATTTTCTGGACTTTAGGGGGTCTAGGATGTCTGTAAACCCCTTTTTTGGGCCTCCAAAGTTTTCAACCTTTTTGCAGGCCTAAGATGCATGTTGACGCCTTTTTTGGGCTGCTAACATATTCTGAACTTTCAGGGGTATAGGATTCATTTTTCGTGCCCAATATATTTTTGGGATTTTCAGTGGTCTAGGATGCGGGTTAATGCCCCTTTGAGGCTGCAAATGTTTTTGGGTCATTCAAAGCTCTCTGACACAGTTTTTGGGCCACCAAAATTTTCTGGACTTTAGGGGGTCTAGGATGTCTGTAAACCCCTTTTTTGGGCCTCCAAACTTTTAAACCTTTTTGCAGACCTAAGATGCATTTTAAGGCCTTTTTTGGGATGCTAACATATTCTGATCTTTCAGGGGTGTAGGATGCATTTTTTTTCGTGCCCAATATATTTTTGGGAATTTCAGTGGTCTAGGGTGAAGGTTAATGCCCCTTTCAAGATGCAAATGTTTTTGGGTCATTCAGAGCTCTCTGACACAGTTTTTGGGCCACCAACATTTTCTGGACTTTAGGGGGTTTAGGATGTCTGTAAACCCCTTTTTTGGGCATCCAAAGTTTTCAACATGTTTGCAGGCCTAAAATGCATTTTAAGGCCTTTTTTGGGATGCTAACATATACTGAACTTTCAGGGGTATAGGATGCATTTTTCGTGCACAATATATTTTTGGGAATTTCAGTGGTCTAGGGTGCGGGTTAATGCCCCTTTCAGGCTGCAAATGTTTTTGGGACATTCAAAGCTCTCTGACACAGTTTTTGGGCCACCAACATTTTCTGGACTTTAGGGGGTCTAGGATGTCTGCATCCCCTTTTTTGGGCCTCCAAAGTTTTCAACCTTTTTGCAGGCCTAAGATGCATTTTAAGGCCTTTTTTGGGCTGCTAACATATACTGAACTTTCAGGGGTGTAGGATGTATTTTTCGTGCCCAATATATTTTTGAGAATTTCAGTGGTCTAGGGTGCGGGTTAATGCCCCTTTCAGGCTGCAAATGTTTTTGGGACATTCAGAGCTCTCTGACACAGTTGTTGGGCCACTAACATTTTCTGGACCTTAGGGGGTCTAGGATGTCTGTAAACCCCTTTTTTGGGCTTCCAAAGTTTTCAACCTTTTTGCCGGCCTAAGATGCATTTTAAGGCCTTTTTTGCCTGCTAACATATTCTGAACGTCCAGGGGTGTAGGATGCATTTTTCGTTCCCAATATATTTTTGAGAATTTCAGTGGTCTAGGATGCGGGTTAATGCCCCTTTCAGGCTGCACATGTTTTATGGGACATTCAGAGCTCTCTGACACAGTTTTTGGGCCACCAACATTTTCTGGACTTTAGGGGGTCTAGGATGTCTGTAAACCCCTTTTTTGGGCCTCCAAAGTTTTCAACCTTTTTGCAGGCCTAAGATGCATTTTAAGGCCTTTTTTGGGCTGCTAACATATACTGAACTTTCAGGGGTGTAGGATGCATTTTTCGTTCCCAATATATTTTTGGGAATTTCAGTGGTCTAGGGTGCGGGTTAATGCCGCTTTCAAGCTGCAAATGTTTTTGGGTCATTCAGAGCTCTCTGACAGTTTTTGGGCCGCTAACATTTTCTGGACTTTAGGGGGTCTAGGATGTTTGTAAACCCCTTTTTTGGTTCTCCAAGGTTTTCAACCTTTTTGCAGGCCTAAGATGCATTTTAAGGCCTTTTTTGGGCTGCTAACATATACTGAACTTTCAGGGGTGCAGGAGATATTTTTCGTGCCCAATATATTTTTGGGAATTTCAGTGGTCTAGGGTGCGGGTTAATGCCCCTTTCAAGCTGCAAATGTTTTTGGGATATTCAAAGCTCTCTGACACAGTTTTTGGGCCACCAACATTTTCTGGACTTTAGGGGGTCTAGGATGTCTGCATCCCCTTTTTTGGGCCTCCAAAGTTTTCAACCTTTTTGCAGGCCTAAGATGCATTTTAAGGCCTTTTTTGGGCTGCTAACATATACTGAACTTTCAGGGGTGTAGGAGATATTTTTCGTGCCCAATATATTTTTGGGAATTTCAGTGGTCTAGGGTGCGGGTTAATGCCCCTTTCAAGCTGCAAATGTTTTTGGGACATTCAGAGCTCTCTGACACAGTTTTTTGGCCACCAATATTTTCTGGACTTTAGGGGGTCTAGGATGCCTGTAAACCACTTTTTTGGGCATCCAAAGTTTTCAACCTTTTTGCAGGCCAAAGATGCATTTTAAGGCCTTTTTTGGGCTACTAACATATTCTGAACTTTCAGGGGTGTAGGATGCATTTTTCGTGCCCAAAATATTTTTGAGAATTTCAGTGGTCTAGGATGCGGGTTAATGCGCCTTTCAAGCTGCATGTGTTTTTGGGACATTCAGAGCTCTCTGACACAGTTGTTGGGCCACCAACATTTTCTGCACTTTAGGGGGTCTAGGATGTCTGTAAACCCCTTTTCTGGGCCTCCAAAGTTTTCAACCTTTTTGCAGGCCTAAGATGCATTTTAAGACCTTTTTTGGGCTGCTAACATATACTGAACTTTCAGGGGTGTAGGATGTATTTTTCGTGCCCAATATATTTTTGGGAATTTCAGTGGTCTAGGGTGCGGGTTAATGCCCCTTTCAAGCTGCAAATGTTTTTGGGTCATTCAGAGCTCTCTGACACAGTTTTTGGGCCACCAACATTTTCTGGACTTAAGGGGGTCTAGGATGTCTGTAAACCCCTTTTTTGGGCATCCAAAGTTTTCCACCTTTTTGCAGGATTAAGATGCATTTTAAAGGCTTTTTTGCCTGCTAACATATTCTGAACTTTCAGGGGTGTAGGATGCATTTTTCATGCCCAAAATATTTTTGAGAATTTCAGTGGTCTAGGATGCGGGTTAATGCCCCTTTCAGGCTGCAAATGTTTTTGGGACATTCAGAGCTCTCTGACACAGTTGTTGGGCCACCAACATTTTCTGGACTTTAGGGGGTCTAGGATGTCTGTAAACCCCTTTTTTTGGCCTCCAAAGTTTTCAACCTTTTTGCAGGCCTAAGATGCATTTTAAGGCCTTTTTTGCCTGCTAACATATTCTGAACGTCCAGGGGTGTAGGATGCATTTTCCGTGCCCAAAATATTTTTGAGAATTTCAGTGGTCTAGGATGCGGGTTAATGCCCCTTTCAGGCTGCAAATGTTTTTTGGGACATTCAGAGCTCTCTGACACAGTTTTTGGGCCACCAACATTTTCTGGACTTTAGGGGGTCTAGGATGTCTGTAAACCCCTTTTCTGGGCCTCCAAAGTTTTCAACCTTTTTGCAGGCCTAAGATGCATTTTAAGGCATTTTTTGCCAACTAACATATTCTGAACGTTCAGGGGTGTAGGATGCATTTTCCGTGCCCAAAATATTTTTTAGAATTTCAGTGGTCTAGGATGCGGGTTAATGCCACTTTCAGGCTGCAAATGTTTTTGGGACATTCAGAGCTTTCTGACACAGTTTTTGGGCCACCAACATTTTCTGGACTTTAGGGGGTCTAGGATGCCTGTAAACCCCTTTCTTGGGCCTCCAAAGTTTTCAACCTTTATGCAGGCCTAAAATGCATGTTAAGGCCTTTTTTGGGCTGCTTACATATTCTGAACGTTCAGGGGTGTAGGATGCATTTTTCTTCGTGCCCAATATATTTCTTGGAAATTTCAGTGGTCTAGGGTGCAGGTTAATGACCCTTTCAAGCTGCAAATGTTTTTGGGTCATTCAGAGCTCTCTGACAATTTTTGGGCCACCAACATTTTCTGGACTTTAGGGGGTCTAGGAGGTCTGTAAAGCCCTTTTTTGGGCCTCCAAAGTTTTCAACATTTTGCAGGCCTAAGATGCATTTTAAAGGCTTTTTTGCCTGCTAACATATTCTGAACTTTCAGGGGTGTAGGATGCATTTTTCGTGCCCAAATTATTTTTGAGAATTTCAGTGCTCTAGGATGCGGGTTAATGCCCCTTTCAGGCTGCAAATGTTTTTGGGACATTCAGAGCTCTCTGACACAGTTTATGGGCCACCAAAATTTTCTGGACTTTAGGTGGTCTAGGATGTCTGTAAACCCCTTTTTTGGGCCTCCAAACTTTTAAACCTTTTTGCGAGCCTAAGATGCATTTTAAGGCCTTTTTTGGGATGCTAACATATTCTGATCTTTCAGGGGTGTAGGATGCATTTTTTTCGTGCCCAATATATTTTTGGGAATTTCAGTGGTCTAGGGTGCGGGTTAGTGCCCCTTTCAAGCTGCAAATGTTTTTGCGTCATTCAGAGCTCTCTGACACAGTTTTTGGGCCACCAACATTTTCTGGACTTTAGGGGGTTTAGGATGTCTGTAAACCCCTTTTTTGGGCCTCCAAGGTTTTCAACCTTTTTGCAGGCCTAAGATGCATTTTAACGCCTTTTTTGGGCTGCTAACATATTCTGAACTTTCAGGGCTATAGGAATCATTTTTCGTGCCCAATATATTTTTGGGATTTTCAGTGGTCTAGGATGCGGGTTAATGCCCCTTTGAGCCTGCAAATGTTTTTGGGTCATTCAAAGCTCTCTGACACAGTTTTTGGGCCACCAACATTTTCTGGACTTTAGGGGGTCTAGGATGTCTGTAAACCCCTTTTTTGGGCCTCCAAACTTTTAAACCTTTTTGCAGGCCTAAGATGCATTTTAAGGCCTTTTTTGGGCTGCTAACATATTCTGATCTTTCAGGGGTGTAGGATGCATTTTTTTTCGTGCCCAATATA
This sequence comes from Ambystoma mexicanum, assembly GCF_040938575.1. Lineage (NCBI taxonomy): Eukaryota > Metazoa > Chordata > Amphibia > Caudata > Ambystomatidae > Ambystoma > Ambystoma mexicanum. The sequence continues at coordinate 591,932,822 of NC_090940.1, read as the reverse complement.
TTTTTGGGAATTTCAGTGGTCTAGGGTGCGGGTTAATGCCCCTTTCAAGCTGCAAATGTTTTTGGGTCATTCAGAGCTCTCTGGCACAGTTTTTGGGCCACCACCATTTTCTGGACTTTAGGGGGTTTAGGATGTCTGTAAACCCCTTTTTTGGGCATCCAAAGTTTTCAACCTTTTTGCAGGCTTAAGATGCATTTTAAAGGCTTTTTTGCCTGCTAACATATTCTGAACTTTCAGGGGTGTAGGATTCATTTTTCATGCCCAAACTATTTTTGAGAATTTCAGTGGTCTAGGATGCGGGTTAATGCCCCTTTCAGGCTGCAAATGTTTTTTGGGACATTCAGAGCTCTCTGACACAGTTTTTGGGCCACCAACATTTTCTGGACTTTAGGGGGTTTAGGATGTCTGTAAACCCCTTTTTTGGGCCTCCAAAGTTTTAAACCTTTTTGCAGGCCTAAGATGCATTTTAAGGCCTTTTTTTGGGCTGCTATCATATTCTGAACTTTCCGGGGTGTAGGATGCATTTTTCGTGCCCAATATATTTATGGGAATTTCAGTGGTCTAGGGTGCGGGTTAATGCCCCTTTCAAGCTGCAAATGTTTTTGGGTCATTCAGAGCTCTCTGACTGTTTTTGGGCCACCAACATTTTCTGGACTTTAGGGGTCTAGGATGATTGTAAACCCCTTTTTTGGGCATTGAAAGTTTTCAACTTTTTTGCAGGCCTAAGATGCATTTTAAAGGCTTTTTTGCCTGCTAACATATTCTGAACTTTCAGGGGTGTAGGAAGCATTTTTCGTGCCCAATATATTTTTGGGAATTTCAGCGGTCTAGGATGCAGGTTAATGCCCCTTTCAGGCTGCAAATGTTTTTGGGACATTCAGAGCTCTCTGACACAGTTTTTGGGCCACCAACATTTTCTGGACTTTAGGGGGTCTAGGATGTCTGTAAACCCCTTTTTTGGGCCTCCAGAGTTTTCAACATTTTGCAGGCCTAAGAAGCATTTTAAGGCCTTTTTTGGGCTGCTAACATATACTGAACTTTCAGGGTTGTTGGATGAATTTTTTGTGGCCAATATATTTTTGGGAATTTCAGTGGTCTAGGGTGCGGGTTAATGCCCCTTTCAGGCTGCAAATGTTTTTGGGACATTCAGAGCTCTCTGACACAGTTTTTGGGCCACCAACATTTTCTGGTCTTTAGGGGGTCTAGGATGTCTGTAAACCCCTTTTTTGGGCCTCCAAAGTTTTCAACCTTTTTGCAGGCCTAAGATGCATTTTAAGGCATTTTTTGCCAACTAACATATTCTGAACGTTCAGGGGTGTAGGATGCATTTTCCGTGCCCAAAATATTTTTTTTAATTTTAGTGGTCTAGGATGCTGGTTAATGCCCCTTTCAGGCTGCAAATGTTTTTGGGACATTCAGAGCTTTTTGACACAGTTTTTGGGCCACCAACATTTTCTGGACTTTAGGGGGTCTAGGATGCCTGTAAACCCCTTTCTTGGGCCTCCAAAGTTTTCAACCTTTTTGCAGGCCTAAAATGCATGTTAAGGCCTTTTTTGGGCTGCTAACATATTCTGAACTTTCAGGGGTGTAGGATGCATTTTTCTTCGTACCCAATATATTTTTGGAAATTTAAGTGGTCTAGGGTGCAGGTTAATGACCCTTTCAAGCTGCAAATGTTTTTGGGTCATTGAGAGCTCTCTGACAGCTTTTGGGCCACCAACATTTTCTGGACTTTAGGGGGTCTAGGATGTCTGTAAACCCCTTTTTTGGGCCTCCAAAGTTTTCAACATTTTGCAGGCCTAAGAAGCATTTTAAGGCCTTTTTTGGGCTGCTAACATATACTGAACTTTCAGGGTTGTTGGATGAATTTTTTGTGGCCAATATATTTTTGGGAATTTCAGTGGTCTAGGGTGCGGGTTAATGCCCCTTTCAAGCTGCAAATGTTTTTGGGTCATTCAGAGCTCTCTGACAGTTTTTGGGCCACCAACATTTTCTGGACTTTAGGGGGTCTAAGATGCTTGTAAACCCCTTTTTTGGGCATCCAAAGTGTTCAACCTTTTTGCAGGCCTAAGATGCATTTTAAAGGCTTTTTTGCCTGCTAACATATTCTGAACTTTCAGGGGTGTAGGATGCATTTTTCGTGCCCAAAATATTTTTGAGAATTTCAGTGGTCTAGGATGCGGGTTAATGCCCCTTTCAGGCTGCAAATGTTTTTGGGACATTCAGAGCTCTCTGACACAGTTTTTGGGCCACCAACATTTTCTGGACTTTAGGGGATCTAGGATGCCTGTAAACCCCTTTTTTGGGCATCCAAAGTTTTCAACCTTTTTGCAGGCCAAAAATGCATTTTAAGGCCTTTTTTGGGCTACTAACATATTCTGAACTTTCAGGGGTGTAGGATGCATTTTTCGTGCCCAAAATATTTTTGAGAATTTCAGTGGTCTAGGATGCGGGTTAATGCCCCTTTCAAGCTGCAAATGTTTTTGGGTCATTCAAAGCTCTCTGACACAGTTTTTGGGCCACCAAAATTTTCTGGACTTTAGGGGGTCTAGGATGTCTGTAAACCCCTTTTTTTGGCCTCCAAACTTTTAAACCTTTTTGCAGGCCTCAGATGCATTTTAAGGCCTTTTTTGGGTTGCTAACATATACTGAACTTTCAGGGGTGTAGGATGCATTTTTCGGGCCCAATATATTTTTGGGAATTTCAGTGGTCTAGGGTGCGGGTTAATGCCCATTTCAAGCTGCAAATGTTTTTGGGTCATTCAAAGCTCTCTGACACAGTTTTTGGGCCACCAAAATTTTCTGGACTTTAGGGGGTCTAGGATGTCTGTAAACCCCTTTTTTTGGCCTCCAAACTTTTAAACCTTTTTGCAGGCCTCAGATGCATTTTAAGGCCTTTTTTGGGCTGCTAACATATTCTGATCTTTCAGGGGTGTAGGATGCATTTTTCTTCGTGCCCAATATATTTTTGGAAATTTCAGTGGTCTAGGGTGCAGGTTAATGACCCTTTCAAGCTGCAAATGTTTTTGGGTCATTCAGAGCTCTCTGACAGTTTTTGGGCCACCAACATTTTCTGGACTTTAGGGGGTCTAGGATGTCTGTAAACCCCTTTCTTGGGCCTCCAAAGTTTTCAACATTTTGCAGGCCTAAGATGCATTTTAAAGGCTTTTTTGCCTGCTAACATATTCTGAACTTTCAGGGGTGTAGGATGCATTTTTCGTGCCCAAAATATTTTTGAGAATTTCAGTGGTCTAGGATGCGGATTAATGCCCCTTTCAGGCTGCAAATGTCTTGGGAACATTCAGAGCTCTCTGACACAGTTTTTGGGCCACCAACATTTTCTGGACTTTAGGGGGTCCAGGATGTCTGTAAACCCCTTTTTTGGGCCTCCAAATTTTTCAAACTTTTTGCAGGCCTAAAATGCATTTTAAGGCCCTTTTTGGGCTGCTAACATATACTGAACTTTCCTGGGTGTAGGATGCATTTTTCGTGCCCAAAATCTTTTTGAGAATTTCAGTGGTCTAGGATGCGGGTTAATGCCCCTTTCAGGCTGCAAATGTTTTTGGGACATTCAGAGCTCTCTGACACAGTTTTTGGGCCACCAACATCTTCTGGACTTTAGGGGGTCTAGGATGTCTGTAAACCCCTTTATTGGGCCTCCAAAGTTTTAAACCTTTTTGCAGGCCTAAGATGCATTTTAAGGCCTTTTTTTGGGCTGCTATCATATTCTGAACTTTCAGGGGTGTAGGATGGATTTTTCGTGCCCAAAATATGTTTGAGAATTTCAGTGGTCTAGGATGTGGGTTAATGCCCCTTTCAGGCTGCAAATGTTTTTGTGACATTCAGAGCTCTCTGACACAGTTTTTGGGCCACCAACATTTTCTGGACTTTAGGGGGTCTAGGATGTCTGTAAACCCTTTTTTGGGCCTCCAATGTTTTCAACCTTTTTGCAGGCCTAAAATGCATTTTAAGGCCTTTTTTGGGCTGCTAACATATACTGAACTTTCCGGGGTGTAGGATGCATTTTTCGTGCCCAATATATTTATGGGAATTTCAGTGGTCTAGGGTGCGGGTTAATGCCCCTTTCAAGCTGCAAATGTTTTTGGGACATTCAGAGCTCTCTGACACAGTTTTTGGGCCAACAACATTTTCTGGACTTTAGGGGGTCTAGGATGTCTGTAAACCCCTTTTTTGGGCCTCCAAAGTTTTCAACCTTTTTGCAGGTCTAAGATGCATTTTAAGGCCTTTTTTGGGCTGCTAACATATAGTGAACTTTCAGGGGTGTAGGATACATTTTTCGTGCCCAATATATTTTTGGAAATTTCAGTGGTCTAGGGTGCAGGTTAATGCCCCTTTCAAGCTGCAAATGTTTTTGAGTCATTCAGAGCTCTCTGACAGTTTTTGCGCCAACATTTTCTGGACTTTAGGGGGTCTAGGATGTCTGTAAACCCCTTTTTTGGGCCTCCAAAGTTTTCAACCTTTTTGCAGGCCTAAGATGCATTTTAAGGACTTTTTTGCCTACTAAGATATTCTGAACGTTCAGGGGTATAGGATTCATTTTTCGTGCCCGATATAATTTTGGGATTTTCAGTGGTCTAGGATGCGGGTTAATGCCCCTTTCAGGCTGCAAATGTTTTTGGGACATTCAGAGCTCTCTGACACAGTTTTTGGGCCACCAACATTTTCTGGACTTTAGGGGGTCTAGGATGCCTGTAAACCCCTTTCTTGGGCCTCCAAAGTTTTCAACCTTTTTGCAGGCCTAAGATGCATTTTAAGGCATTTTTTGCCTGCAAACATATTCTGAACGTCCAGGGGTATAGGATGCATTTTATGTGCCCAATATATTTTTGAGAATTTCAGTGGTCTAGGATGCGGGTTAATGCCCCTTTCAGGCTGCAAATGTTTTTGGGACATTCAGAGCTCTCTGACACAGTTTTTGGGCCAACAACATTTTCTGGACTTTAAGGGGTCTAGGATGTCTGTAAACCCCTTTTTTGGGCCTCCAAAGTTTTCAACCTTTTTGCAGGCCTAAGATGCCTTTTAAGGCCTTTTTTGGGCTACTAGCATATTCTGAACTTTCAGGGGTGTAGGATGCATTTTTCGTGCCCAAAATATTTTTGAGAATTTCAGTGGTCTAGGATGCGGGTTAATGCCCTTTTCAGGCTGTAAATGTTTTTGGGACATTCAGAGCTCTCTGACACAGTTTTTGGGCCACCAACATTTTCTGGACTTTAGGGGGTCTAGGATGCCTGTAAACCCCTTTCTTGGGCCCCAAAGTTTTCAACCTTTTTGCAGGCCTAAGATGCATTTTAAGGCCTTTTTTGCCTGCTAACATATACTGAACTTTCAGGGGTGTAGGATGCATTTTCTGTGCCCAATATATTTTTGGGAATTTCAGTGGTCTATGGTGCGGGTTAATGCCAATTTCAAGCTGCAAATGTTTTTGGGTCATTCAGAGCTCTCTGACAGTTTTTGGGCCATCAACATTTTCTGGACTTTAGGGGGTCTAGGATGTCTGTAAACCCCTTTTTTGGGCCTCCAAAGTTTTCAACCTTTTTGCAGGCCTAAGATGCATTTTAAGGCCTTTTTTTGGGCTGCTAACATATACTGAACTTTCAGGGGTGTAGGATGCCTTTTTCGTGCCCAAAATATTTTTGAGAATTTCAGTTGTCTAGGATGCGGGTTAATGCCCATTTCAAGCTGAAAATGTTTTTGGGACATTCAGAGCTCTCTGACACAGTTTTTGGGCCAACAACATTTTCTGGACTTTAGGGGGTCTAGGATGTCTGTAAAACCCTTTTTTGGGCCTCCAAGGTTTTCAACCTTTTTGCAGGCCTAAGATGCATTTTAAGGGCTTTTTTGCCTACTAAGATATTCAGAACGTTCAGGGATATAGGATTCATTTTTCGTGCCCGATATATTTTTGGGATTTTCTATGGTCTAGGATGCGGGTTAATGCCCCTTTCAGGCTGCAAATGTTTTTGGGACATTCAGAGCTCTCTGACACAGTTTTTGGGCCATCAACATTTTCTGGACTTTAGGGGGTCTAGGATGTCTGTAAACCCCTTTTTTGGGCCTCCAAAGTTTTCAACCTTTTTGCAGGCCTAAGATGCATTTTTAAGGCCTTTTTTTGGGCTGCTATCATATTCTGAACTTTCAGGGGTGTAGGATGCATTTTTCGTGCCCAAAATATTTTTGAGAATTTCAGTGGTCTAGGATGCGGGTTAATGATCCTTTCAGGCTACAAATGTTTTTGGGACATTCAGAGCTCTCTGACACAGTTTTTGGGCCACCAACATTTTCTGGACTTTAGGGGGTCTAGGATGCCTGTAAACCCCTTTTTTGGGCATCCAAAATTTTCAACCTTTTTGCAGGCCAAAGATGCATTTTAAGGCCTTTTTTGGGCTACTAACATATTCTGAACTTTCAGGGGTGTAGGATGCATTTTTCGTGCCCGATATATTTTTGGGATTTTCTATGGTCTAGGATGCGGGTTAATGACCCTTTCAGGCTGCAAATGTTTTTGGGACATTCAAAGCTCTCTGACACAGTTTTTGGGCCACCAACATTTTCTGGACTTTAGGGGGTCTAGGATGTCTGCATCCCCTTTTTTGGGCCTCCAAAGTTTTCAACCTTTTTGCAGGCCTAAGATGCATTTTAAAGGCTTTTTTGCCTGCTAACATATTCTGAACTTTCAGGGGTGTAGGATGCAATTTTCGTGCCCAAAATATTTTTGAGAATTTCAGTGGTCTAGGATGCGGGTTAATACCCCTTTCAAGCTGCAAGTGTTTTTGGGACATTCAGAGCTCTCTGACACAGTTTTTGGGACACCAACATTTTCTGGACTTTAGGGGGTCTAGGATGTCTGTAAACCCCTTTTTTGGGCCTTCAAAGTTTTCAACCTTTTTGCAGGCCTAAGGTGCATTTTAAGGGCTTTTTTGGGCTACTAACATATTCTGAACTTTCAGGGGTGTAGGATGCATTTTTTGTGCCCAAAATATTTTTGAGAATTTCAGTGGTCTAGGATGCGGGTTAATACCCCTTTCAAGCTGCAAGTGTTTTTGGGACATTCAGAGCTCTCTGACACAGTTTTTGGGACACCAACATTTTCTGGACTTTAGGGGGTCTAGGATGCCTGTAAACCCCTTTTTTGGGCCTCCAAAGTTTTCAACCTTTTTGCAGGCCTAATGTGCATTTTAAGGCCTTTTTTGGGTTGCTAACATATACTGAACTTTAAGGGGTGTAGGATGCATTTTTCGGGCCCAATATATTTTTAGGAATTTCAGTGGTCTAGGATGCGGGTTAATGCCCCTTTCAGGCTGCAAATGTTTTTGGGTCATTCAGAGCTCTCTGACAGTTGTTGGGCCACCAACATTTTGTGGACTTTAGGGTGTCTAGGATGTCTGTAAACCCCTTTTTTGGGCCTCCAAATTTTTCAACCTTTTTGCAGGCCTAAAATGCATTTTAAGGCCTTTTTTGGGATGCTAACATATACTGAACTTTCCGGGGTGTAGGATGCATTTTTCGTGCCCAAAATCTTTTTGAGAATTTCAGTGGTCTAGGATGCGGGTTAATGCCCCTTTCAGGCTGCAAATGTTTTTGGGACATTCAGAGCTCTCCGACACAGTGTTTGGGCCACCAACATTTCCTGGATTTTAGGGGGTCTAAGATGCTTGTAAACCCCTTTTTTGGGCATCCAAAGTTTTCAACCTTTTTGCAGGCCAAAGATGCATTTTAAGGCCTTTTTTGGGCTACTAACATATTCTGAACTTTCAGGGATGTAAGATGCATTTTTCGTGCCCAAAATATTATTGAGAATTTCAGTGGTCTAGGATGCAGGTTAATGCCCCTTTCAAGCTGCAAGTGTTTTTGGGACATTCAGAGCTCTCTGACACAGTTGTTGGGCCACCAACATTTTCTGGACTTTAGGGGGTCTAGGATGTCTGTAAACCCCTTTTCTGGGCCTACAAAGTTTTCTACCTTTTTGCAGGCCTAAGGTGCATTTTAAGGCCTTTTTTGGGTTGCTAACATATACTGAACTTTCAGGGGTGTAGGATGCATTTTTCGGGCCCAATATATTTTTGGGAATTTCAGTGGTCTAGGGTGCGGGTTAATGCCCCTTTCAAGCTGCAAATGTTTTTGGGTCATTCAGAGCTCTGACAGTTTTTGGGCCACCAACATTTTCTCGACTTTAGGGGTCTAGGATGATTGTAAACCCCTTTTTTGGGCATCCAAAGTTTTCAACTTTTTTGCAGGCCTAAGATGCATTTTAAAGACTTTTTTGCCTGCTAACATATTCTGAACTTTCAGGGGTGTAGGATGCATTTTTCGTGCCCAAAATATTTTTGAGAAATTCAGTGGTCTAGGGTGCAGGTTAATGACCCTTTCAAGCTGTAAATGTTTTTGGGTCATTCAGAGCTCTCTGGCAGTTTTTGGGCCACCAACATTTTCTGGACTTTAGGGGGTCTAGGATGTCTTTAAATCCCTTTTTTGGGCTTCCAAAGTTATCAACATTTTTGCAGGCCTAAGAAGCATTTTATGGCCTTTTTTGCCTGCTAACATATTCTGAACTTTCAGGGGTGTAGGATTCATTTTTCATGCCCAATATATTTTTGGGATTTTCAGTGGTCTAGCATGCGGGTTAATGCCCCTTTCAAGCTGCAAATGTTTTTGGGTCATTCAGAGCTCTCTGACACAGTTTTTGGGCCATCAACATTTTCTGGACTTTAGGGGGTCTAGGATGTCTGTAAAACCCTTTTTTGGGCCTCCAAAGTTTTCAACCTTTTTGCAGGCCTAATGTGCATTTTAAGGCCTTTTTTGGGTTGCTAACATATACTGAACTTTAAGGGGTGTAGGATGCATTTTTCGGGCCCAATATATTTTTGGGAATTTCAGTGGTCTAGGGTGCGGGTTAATGCCCATTTCAAGCTGCAAATGTTTTTGGGTCATTCAGAGCTCTCTGACAGTTGTTGGGCCACCAACATTTTGTGGACTCTAGGGGGTCTAGGATGTCTGTAAACCCCTTTTTTGGGCCTCCAAAGTTTTCAACCTTTCTGCAGGCCTAAGATGCATTGTAAGGCCTTTTTTTGGGCTGCTATCATATTCTGAACGTTCAGGGGTATAGGATTCATTTTTCGTGCCCGATATATTTTTGGGATTTTCTATGGTCTAGGATGCGGGTTAATGCCCCTTTCAAGCTGCAAATGTTTTGGGTCATTCAGAGCTCTCTGACAGTTTTTGGGCCACCAACATTTTCTGGACTTTAGGTGGTCTAGGATGCCTGTAAACCCCTTTTTTGGGCATCCAAATTTTTCAACCTTTTTGCAGGCCTAAGCTGCATTTTAAAGGCTTTTTTGCCTGCTAACATATTCTGAACTTTCAGGGGTGTAGGATGCAATTTTCGTGCCCAAAATATTTTTGAGAATTTCAGTGGTCTAGGATGCGGGTTAATGCCCCTTTCAGGCTGCAAATGTTTTTGGGTCATTCAGAGCTCTCTGACAGTTTTTGGGACACCAACATTTCCTGGATTTTAGGGGATCTAAGATGCTTGTAAACCCCTTTTTCGGGCATCCAAAGTTTTCAACCTTTTTGCAGGCCTAAGATGCATTTTAAAGGCTTTTTTGCCTGCTAACATATTCTGAACTTTCAGGGGTGTAGGATGCATTTTTCGTGCCCAAAATATTTTTGAGAATTTCAGTGGTCTAGGATGCGGGTTAATGCCCCTTTCAGGCTACAAATGTTTTTGGGACATTCAGAGCTCTCTGGCACAGTTTTTGGGCCAACAACATTTTCTGGACTTTAGGGGGTCTAGGATGCCTGTAAACCCCTTTTTTGGGCCTCCAAAGTTTTCAACCTTTTTGCAGGCCTAAAATGCATTTTAAGGCCTTTTTTTGGCTGCTAACATATTCTGAACTTTCAGGGGTGTAGGATGCATTTTTTTTCGTGCCCAATATATATTTGGGAATTTCAGTGGTCTAGGGTGCGGGTTAATGCCCCTTTCAAGCTGCAAATGTTTTTGGGTCATTCAGAGCTCTCTGACACAGTTTTTGGGCCATCAACATTTTCTGGACTTTAGGGGGTCTAGGATGTCTGTAAACCCCTTTTTTGGGCCTCCAAAGTTTTCAACATTTTTGCAGGCCTAAGAAGCATTTTAAGCCCTTTTTTGGGCTGCTAACATATACTGAACTTTCAGGGGTGTTGGATGCATTTTTTGTGGCCAATATATTTTTGGGAATTTCAGTGGTCTAGGGTGCGGGTTAATGCCCCTTTCAAGCTGCAAATGTTTTGGGTCATTCAGAGCTCTCTGACAGTTTTTGGGCCACCAACATTTTCTGGACTTTAGGTGGTCTAGGATGCCTGTAAACCCCTTTTTTGGGCATCCAAAGTTTTCAACCTTTTTGCAGGCCTAAGCTGCATTTTAAAGGCTTTTTTGCCTGCTAACATATTCTGAACTTTCAGGGGTGTAGGATGCATTTTTCGTGCCCAAAATATTTTTGAGAATTTCAGTGGTCTAGGATGCGGGTTAATGCCCCTTTCGGGCTACAAATGTTTTTGGGACATTCAGAGCTCTCTGACACAGTTGTTGGGCCACCAACATTTTCTGGACTTTAGGGGGTCTAGGATGTCTGCATCCCCTTTTTTGGGCCTCCAAAGTTTTCAACCTTTTTGCAGGCCTAAGATGCATTTTAAGGCCTTTTTTGGGCTGCTAACATATACTGAACTTTCAGGGGTGTAGGATGTATTTTTCGTGCCCAATATATTTTTGGGAATTTCAGTGGTCTAGGATGCGGGATAATGCCCATTTCAAGCTGCAAATGTTTTTGGGTCATTCAGAGCTCTCTGACACAGTTTTTGGGCCATCAACATTTTCTAGACTTTAGGGGGTCTAGGATGTCTGTAAACCCCTTTTTTGGGCCTCCAAAGTTTTCAACCTTTTGCAGGCCTAAGGTGCATTTTAAGGGCTTTTTTGGGCTACTAACATATTCTGAACTTTCAGGGGTGTAGGATGCATTTTTTGTGCCCAAAAATATTTTTGAGAATTTCAGTGGTCTAGGATGCGGGTTAATGGCCCTTTCAAGCTGCAAGTGTTTTTGGGACATTCAGAGCTCTCTGACACAGTTTTTGGGACACCAACATTTTCTGGACTTTAGGGGGTCTAGGATGTCTGCATCCCCTTTTTTGGGCCTCCAAAGTTTTCAACCTTTTTGCAGGCCTAAGGTGCATTTTAAGCCCTTTTTTGGGTTGCTAACATATATTGAACTTTAAGGGGTGTAGGATGCATTTTTCGGGCCCAATATATTTTTGGGAATTTCAGTGGTCTAGGATGCGGGTTAATGCCCCTTTCAAGCTGCAAATGTTTTTGGGACATTCAGAGCTCTCTGACACATTTGTTGGGCCAACAACATTTTCTGGACTTTAGGGGGTGTAGGATGTCTGTAAAGCCCTTTTTTGGGACTCCAAAGTTTTCAACCTTTTTGCAGGCCTAAGAAGCATTTTAAGCCCTTTTTTGGGCTGCTAACATATACTGAACTTTCAGGGGTGTTGGATGCATTTATTGTGGCCAATATATTTTTGGGAATTTCAGTGGTCTAGGGTGCGGGTTAATGCCCCTTTCAAGCTGCAAATGTTTTTGGGTCATTCAGAGCTCTCTGACAGTTTTTGGGCCACCAACATTTTCTGCACTTTAGGTGGTCTAGGATGCCTGTAAACCCCTTTTTTGGGCATCCAAAGTTTTCAACCTTTTTGCAGGCCTAAGCTGCATTTTAAAGGCTTTTTTGCCTTCTAACATATTCTGAACTTTCAGGGGTGTAGGATGCATTTTTCGTGCCCAAAATATTTTTGAGAATTTCAGTGGTCTAGGATGCGGGTTAATGCCCCTTTCAGGCTGCAAATGTTTTTGGGTCATTCAGAGCTCTCTGACAGTTGTTGGGCCACCAACATTTTGTGGACTTTAGGGTGTCTAGGATGTCTGTAAACCCCTTCTTTGGGCCTCCAAAGTTTTCAACCTTTTTGCAGGCCTAAGATGCATTTTAAGGCCTTTTTTGGGCTGCTATCATATTCTGAACTTTCAGGGGTGTAGGATTCATTTTTCGTGCCCAAAATATTTTTGAGAATGTCAGTGGTCTGGATGCGGGTTAATGCCTCTTTCAGGCTGCAAATGTTTTTGGGACATTCAGAGCTCTCCGACACATTTGTTGGGCCACCAACATTTTCTGGACTTTAGGGGGTCCAGGATGTCTGTAAACCCCTTTTTTAGGCCTCCAAAGTTTGCAACCTTTTTGCAGGCCTCAGATGCATTTTAAGGCCTTTTTTGGGCAGCTAACATATTCTGAACGTTCACGGGTGTAGGATGCATTTACCATGCACAAAATATTTTTGGGAAACTCATTGGTCTAGGGTGCAGGTTAATGACCCTTTCAAGCTGCAAATGTTTTTGGGTCATTCAGGGCTCTCTGACAGTTTTTGGGCCACCAACATTTTCTGGACTTTAGGCGGTCTAGGATGTCTGTAAACCCCTTTCTTGGGCCTCCAAAGTTTTCAACCTTTTTGCAGGCCTAAAATGCATTTTAAGGCCTTTTTTGGGCTGCTAACATATTCTGAACTTTCAGGGTTGTAGGATGCATTTTTTCGTGCCCAAAATATTTTTGAGAATTTCAGTGGTCTAGGATGCGGGTTAATGCCCCTTTCAGGCTGCAAATGTTTTTGGGACATTCAGAGCTCTCTGACACAGTTTTTGGGCCACCAACATTTTCTGGACTTTAGGGGGTCTAGGATGTCTGCAAACCCCTTTTTTTGGGCCTCCAAAGTTTTTAATCTTTTTGCAGGCGTAAGATGCATTTTAAGGCCTTTTTTGGGCTGCTAACATATACTGAACTTTCAGGGGTGTAGGATGCATTTTTCATGCCCAATATATTTTTGGGAATTTCAGTGGTCTAGGGTGCGGGCTAATGCCCCTTTCAAGCTGCAAAGGTTTTTGGGTCATTCAGAGCTCTCTGACAGTTTTTGGGCCACCAACATTTTCTGGACTCTAGGGGGTCTAGGATGTCTGTAAACCCCTTTTTTGGGCCTCCAAAGTTTTCAACCTTTTTGCAGGCCTAAGATGCATTTTTAGGCCTTTTTTGCCTGCTAAAATATTCTGTACTTTCCGGGGTGTAGGATGCATTTTTGTGCCCAAAATCTTTTTGAGAATTTCAGTGGTCTAGGATGCGCGTTAATGACCCTTTCAGGCTGCAAATGTTTTTGGGACATTCAGAGCTCTCTGACACAGTTTTTGGGCCACCAACATTTTCTGGACTTTAGGGGGTCTAGGGTGTCTGTAAACCACTTTTTTGGGCCTCCAAAGTTTTCAACCTTTTTGCAGGCCTAAGATGCATTTTAAGGCCTTTTTTGGGCTGCTGACATATACTGAACTTTCAGGGTTGTAGGATGCATTTTTCGTCCCCAATATATTTTTGGGAATTTCAGTGGTCTAGGGTGCAGGTTAATGCCCCTTTCAAGCTGCAAATGTTTTTGGGTCATTCAGAGCTCTCTGACATAGTTTATGGACCACAAACATTTTCTGGACTTTAGGGGCTCTAGGATGCCTGTAAACCCCTTTTTTGGGCATCCAAAGTTTTCAACCTTTTTGCAGGCCTAAGATGCATTTTAAAGGCTTTTTTCCCTAACATATTCTGAACTTTCAGGGGTGTAGGATGCATTTTTCGTGCCCAAAATATTTTTGAGAATTTCAGTGGTCTAGGATGCGGGTTAATGCCCCTTTCAGGCTACAAATGTTTTTGAGACATTCAGAGCTCTCTGACACAGATTTTGGGCCACCAACATTTTCTGGACTTTAGGGGGACTAGGATGCCTGTAAACCCCTTTTTTGGGCATCCAAAGTTTTCAACCTTTTTGCAGGCCAAAGATGCATTTTAAGGCCTTTTTTGGGCTACTAACATATTCTGAACTTTCAGGGATGTAAGATGCATTTTTCGTGCCCAAAATATTATTGAGAATTTCAGTGGTCTAGGATGCAGGTTAATGCCCCTTTCAAGCTGCAAGTGTTTTTGGGACATTCAGAGCTCTCTGACACAGTTGTTGGGCCACCAACATTTTCTGGACTTTAGGGGGTCTAGGATGTCTGTAAACCCCTTTTCTGGGCCTACAAAGTTTTCTACCTTTTTGCAGGCCTAAGGTGCATTTTAAGGCCTTTTTTGGGTTGCCTTTCATATACTGAACTTTCAGGGGTGTAGGATGCATTTTTCGGGCCCAATATATTTTTGGGAATTTCAGTGGTCTAGGGTGCGGGTTAATGCCCCTTTCAAGCTGCAAATGTTTTTGGGTCATTCAGAGCTCTGACAGTTTTTGGGCCACCAACATTTTCTCGACTTTAGGGGTCTAGGATGATTGTAAACCCCTTTTTTGGGCATCCAAAGTTTTCAACTTTTTTGCAGGCCTAAGATGCATTTTAAAGACTTTTTTGCCTGCTAACATATTCTGAACTTTCAGGGGTGTAGGATGCATTTTTCGTGCCCAAAATATTTTTGAGAAATTCAGTGGTCTAGGGTGCAGGTTAATGACCCTTTCAAGCTGTAAATGTTTTTGGGTCATTCAGAGCTCTCTGGCAGTTTTTGGGCCACCAACATTTTCTGGACTTTAGGGGGTCTAGGATGTCTTTAAATCCCTTTTTTGGGCTTCCAAAGTTATCAACATTTTTGCAGGCCTAAGAAGCATTTTATGGCCTTTTTTGCCTGCTAACATATTCTGAACTTTCAGGGGTGTAGGATTCATTTTTCATGCCCAATATATTTTTGGGATTTTCAGTGGTCTAGCATGCGGGTTAATGCCCCTTTCAAGCTGCAAATGTTTTTGGGTCATTCAGAGCTCTCTGACACAGTTTTTGGGCCATCAACATTTTCTGGACTTTAGGGGGTCTAGGATGTCTGTAAAACCCTTTTTTGGGCCTCCAAAGTTTTCAACCTTTTTGCAAGCCTAATGTGCATTTTAAGGCCTTTTTTGGGTTGCTAACATATACTGAACTTTAAGGGGTGTAGGGTGCATTTTTCGGGCCCAATATATTTTTGGGAATTTCAGTGGTCTAGGGTGCGGGTTAATGCCCATTTCAAGCTGCAAATGTTTTTGGGTCATTCAGAGCTCTCTGACAGTTGTTGGGCCACCAACATTTTGTGGACTCTAGGGGGTCTAGGATATCTGTAAACCCCTTTTTTGGGCCTCCAAAGTTTTCAACCTTTCTGCAGGCCTAAGATGCATTGTAAGGCCTTTTTTTGGGCTGCTATCATATTCTGAACGTTCAGGGGTATAGGATTCATTTTTCGTGCCCGATATATTTTTGGGATTTTCTATGGTCTAGGATGCGGGTTAATGCCCCTTTCATGCTGCAAAGGTTTTGGGTCATTCAGAGCTCTCTGACAGTTTTTGGGCCACCAACATTTTCTGGACTTTAGGTGGTCTAGGATGCCTGTAAACCCCTTTTTCGGGCATCCAAAGTTTTCAACCTTTTTGCAGGCCTAAGATGCATTTTAAAGGCTTTTTTGCCTGCTAACATATTCTGAACTTTCAGGGGTGTAGGATGCATTTTTCGTGCCCAAAATATTTTTGAGAATTTCAGTGGTCTAGGATGCGGGTTAATGCCCCTTTCAGGCTACAAATGTTTTTGGGACATTCAGAGCTCTCTGACACAGTTTTTGGGCCAACAACATTTTCTGGACTTTAGGGGGTCTAGGATGCCTGTAAACCCCTTTTTTGGGCATCCAAAGTTTTCAACCTTTTTGCAGGCCAAAGATGCATTTTAAGGCCTTTTATGGGCTAATAACATATTCTGAACTTTCACGGGTGTAGGATGCATTTTTCGAGCCCAAAATATTTTTGAGAATTTCAGTGGTCTGGGATGCAGGTTAATGCCCCTTTCAAGCTGCAAGTGTTTTTGGGACATTCAGAGCTCTCTGACACAGTTGTTGGGCCACCAACATTTTCTGGACTTTAGGGGGTCTAGGATGTCTGTAAACCCCTTTTCTGGGCCTACAAAGTTTTCAACCTTTTTGCAGGCCTAAGGTGCATTTTAAGGCCTTTTTTGGGTTGCTAACATATACTGAACTTTCAGGGGTGTAGGATGCATTTTTCGGGCACAATATATTTTTGGGAATTTCAGTGGTCTAGGGTGCGGGTTAATGCCCATTTCAAGCTGCAAATGTTTTTGGGTCATTCAGAGCTCTCTGACAGTTGTTGGGCCACCAACATTTTGTGGACTTTAGGGGGTCTAGGATGTCTGTAAACCCCTTTTTTGGGCCTCCAAAGTTTTCAACCTTTTTGCAGGCCTAAGATGCATTGTAAAGCATTTTTCTGGGCTGCTATCATATTCTGAACGTTCAGGGGTATAGGATTCATTTTTCGTGCCCGATATATTTTTGGGATTTTCTATGGTCTAGGATGCGGGTTAATGACCCTTTCAGGCTGCAAATGTTTTTGGGACATTCAAAGCTCTCTGACAGTTTTTGGGCCACCAACATTTTCTGGACTTTAGGGGTCTAGGATGATTGTAAACCCCTTTTTTGGGCATCCAAAGTTTTCAACTTTTTTGCAGGCCTAAGATGCATTTTAAAGGCTTTTTTTGCCTGCTAACATATTCTGAACTTTCAGGGGTGTAGGATGCATTTTTCGTGCCCAAAATATTTTTGAGAAATTCAATGGTCTAGGGTGCAGGTTAATGACCCTTTCAAGCTGCAAATGTTTTTGGGTCATTCAGAGCTCTCTGACAGTTTTTGGGCCACCAACATTTTCTGGACTTTAGGGGGTCTAGGATGTCTGTAAATCCCTTTTTTGGGCCTCCAAAGTTATCAACCTTTTTGCAGGCCTAAGAAGCATTTTAAGGCCTTTTTTGCCTGCTAACATATTCTGAACTTTCAGGGGTGTAGGATTAATTTTTCATGCCCAATATATATTTGGGATTTTCAGTGGTCTAGGATGCGGGTTAATGCCCCTTTCAAGCTGCAAATGTTTTTGGGACATTCAGAGCTCTCTGGCACAGTTTTTGGGCCACCAACATTTTCCGGACTTTAGGGTGTCTAGGATGCCTGTAAACCCCTTTTTTGGGCCTCCAAAGTTTTCAACCTTTTTGCAGGCCTAAAATGCATTTTAAGGCCTTTTTTTGGCTGCTAACATATTCTGAACTTTCAGGGGTGTAGGATGCATTTTTTTTCGTGCCCAATATATATTTGGGAATTTCAGTGGTCTAGGGTGCGGGTTAATGCCCCTTTCAAGCTGCAAATGTTTTTGGGTCATTCAGAGCTCTCTGACACAGTTTTTGGGCCATCAACATTTTCTGGACTTTAGGGGGTCTAGGATGTCTATAAACCCCTTTTTTGGGCCTCCAAAGTTTTCAACCTTTTTGCAGGCCTAAGAAGCATTTTAAGCCCTTTTTTGGGCTGCTAACATATACTGAACTTTCAGGGGTGTTGGATGCATTTTTTGTGGCCAATATATTTTTGGGAATTTCAGTGGTCTAGGGTGCGGGTTAATGCCCCTTTCAAGCTGCAAATGTTTTGGGTCATTCAGAGCTCTCTGACAGTTTTTGGGCCACCAACATTTTCTGGACTTTAGGTGGTCTAGGATGCCTGTAAACCCCTTTTTTGGGCATCCAAAGTTTTCAACCTTTTTGCAGGCCTAAGCTGCATTTTAAAGGCTTTTTTGCCTGCTAACATATACTGAACTTTCAGGGGTGTAGGATGCATTTTTCGTGCCCAAAATATTTTTGAGAATTTCAGTGGTCTAGGATGCGGGTTAATGCCCCCTTCAGGCTACAAATGTTTTTGGGACATTCAGAGCTCTCTGACACAGTTGTTGGGCCACCAACATTTTCTGGACTTTAGGGGGTCTAGGATGTCTGCATCCCCTTTTTTGGGCCTCCAAAGTTTTCAACCTTTTTGCAGGCCTAAGATGCATTTTAAGGCCTTTTTTGGGCTGCTAACATATACTGAACTTTCAGGGGTGTAGGATGTATTTTTCGTGCCCAATATATTTTTGGGAATTTCAGTGGTCTAGGATGCGGGATAATGCCCATTTCAAGCTGCAAATGTTTTTGGGTCATTCAGAGCTCTCTGACACAGTTTTTGGGCCATCAACATTTTCTAGACTTTAGGGGGTCTAGGTTGTCTGTAAACCCCTTTTTTGGGCCTCCAAAGTTTTCAACCTTTTTGCAGGCCTAAGGTACATTTTAAGCCCTTTTTTGGGTAGCTAACATATATTGAACTTTAAGGGGTGTAGGATGCATTTTTCGGGTCCAATATATTTTTGGGAATTTCAGTGGTCTAGGATGCGGGTTAATGCCCCTTTCAAGCTGCAAATGTTTTTGGGACATTCAGAGCTCTCTGACACATTTGTTGGGCCAACAACATTTTCTGGACTTTAGGGGGTGTAGGATGTCTGTAAAGCCCTTTTTTGGGACTCCAAAGTTTTCAACCTTTTTGCAGGCCTAAGAAGCATTTTAAGCCCTTTTTTGGGCTGCTAACATATACTGAACTTTCAGGGGTGTTGGATGCATTTTTTGTGGCCAATATATTTTTGGGAATTTCAGTGGTCTAGGGTGCGGGTTAATGCCCCTTTCAAGCTGCAAATGTTTTGGGTCATTCAGAGCTCTCTGACAGTTGTTGGGCCACCAACATTTTGTGGACTTTAGGGTGTCTAGGATGCCTGTAAACCCCTTCTTTGGGCCTCCAAAGTTTTCAACCTTTTTGCAGGCCTAAGATGCATTTTAAGGCCTTTTTTGGGCTGCTATCATATTCTGAACTTTCAGGGGTGTAGGATTCATTTTTCGTGCCCAAAATATTTTTGAGAATGTCAGTGGTCTGGATGCGGGTTAATGCCTATTTCAGGCTGCAAATATTTTTGGGTCATTCAGAACTCTCTGACACAGATTTTGGGAAACCAACATTTTCTGGACTTTAGGGGGTCCAGGATGTCTGTAAACCCCTTGTTTAGGCCTCCAAAGTTTGCAACCTTTTTGCAGGCCTCAGATGCATTTTAAGGCCTTTTTTTTGCAGCTAACATATTCTGAACGTTCACGGGTGTAGGATGCATTTTCCGTGCCCAAAATATTTTGGAGAATTTCAGTGGTCTAGGATGTGGGTTAATGCCCGTTTCAAGCTGCAAATGTTTTGGGTCATTCAGAACTCTCTGACACATTTTTTGGGCCACCAACATTTTCTGGACTTTAGGGGGTCTAGGATGCCTTTAAACCCCTTTTTTGGGCCTCCAAAGTTTGCAACCTTTTTGCAGGCCTCAGATGCATTTTAAGGCCTTTTTTGGGCAGCTAATATATTCTGAACGTTCACGGGTGTAGGATGCATTTTCCATGCCCAAAATATTTTTGGGAAACTCATTGGTCTAGGGTGCAGGTTAATGACCCTTTCAAGCTGCAAATGTTTTTGGGTCATTCAGGGCTCTCTGACAGTTTTTGGGCCACCAACATTTTCTGGACTTTAGGGGGTCTAGGATGTCTGTAAATCCCTTTTTTGGGCCTCCAAAGTTATCAACCTTTTTGCAGGCCTACGAAGCATTTTAAGGCCTTTTTTGCCTGCTAACATATTCTGAACTTTCAGGGGTGTAGGATTCATTTTTCATGCCCAATATATTTTTGGGATTTTCAGTGGTCTAGGATGCGGGTTAATGCCCCTTTCAAGCTGCAAATGTTTTTGGGACATTCAGAGTTCTCTGACACAGTTTTTGGGCCACCAACATTTTCTGGACTTTAGGGTGTTTGGGATGTCTGTAAACACCTTTTTTGGGCCTCCAAAGTTTTCAACATTTTGCATGCCTAAGAAGCATTTTAAGGCCTTTTTTGGGCTGCTAACATATACTGACCTTTCAGGGGTGTAGGATGCATTTTCCGTGTCCAAAATATTTTTGGGAAATTCAGTGGTCTAGGATGCGGGTTAATGCCCCTTTCAGGCTGCAAATATTTTTGGGACATTCAGAGTTCTCTGACAAGTTTTTGGGCCACCAACATTTTCTGGACTTCAGGGGGTCCAGGATGTCTGTAAACTCCTTTTTTGGGCCTCCAAAGTTTTCAACCTTTTTGCAGGCCTAAGATGCATTTTAAGGCATTTTTTGCTTACTAAGATATTCTGAACGTTCAGGGGTATAGGTTTAATTTTTCGTGCCCGATATATTTTTGGG
The DNA here is from genome assembly GCF_040938575.1 of Ambystoma mexicanum. Lineage (NCBI taxonomy): Eukaryota > Metazoa > Chordata > Amphibia > Caudata > Ambystomatidae > Ambystoma > Ambystoma mexicanum. The sequence continues at coordinate 591,912,653 of NC_090940.1, read as the reverse complement.
ATTTTCAGTGGTCTAGGTTGTGGGTTAATGCCCCTTTCAGGCTGCAAATGTTTTTGTGACATTCAAAGCTCTCTTACACAGTTTATGGGCCACCAACATTTTCTGGACTTTAGGGGGTCTAGGATGTATGCAAACCCCTTTTTTGGGCATCCAAAGTTTTCAACCTTTTTGCAGGCCTAAGATGCATTTTAAAGCCTTTTTTTGGCTGCTAGCATATACTGAACCTTCAGGGGTCTAGGATGCATTTTTCGTGCCCAATATATTTTTGGGAATTTCAGTGGTCTAGGGTGCGGGTTAATGCCCCTTTCAAGCTGCAAATGTTTTTGGGACATTCAGAGCTCTCTGACACAGTTTTTGGGCCACCAACATTTTCTGGACTCTAGGGGGTCTAGGATGTCTGTAAACCCCTTTTTTGAGCCTCCAAAGTTTTCAACCTTTTTGCAGGCCTAAGATGCATTTTAAGGCCTTTTTTTGGGCTGCTAACACATACTGAACTTTCAGGGGTGTTGGATGCATTTTTTGTGGCCAATATATTTTTGGGAATTTCAGTGGTCTAGGGTGCGGGTTAATGCCCCTTTCAGGCTGCAATATGTTTTTGGGACATTCAGAGCTCTCTGACACAGTTTTTGGGCAATCAACATTTTCTGGACTTTAGGGGGTCTAGGATGTCTGTAAATCCCTTTTTTGGGCCTCCAAAGTTTTCAACCTTTTTGCAGGCCTAAAATGCATTTTAAGGCCTTTTTTGGGCTGCTAACATATACTGAACCTTCTCGGAGTGTAGGATGCATTTTTCGTGCCCAAACTCTTTGAGAATTTCAGTGGTCTAGGATGCGGGTTATTGCCCCTTTCAGGCTGCACATGTCTTTGGGACATTCAGAGCTCTTTGACACAGTTTTTGGGCCACCAACATTTTCTGGACTTTAGGGGGTTTAGGATGTCTGTAAACCCCTTTTTTGGGCATCCAAAGTTTTCAACCTTTTTGCAGGCCTAAGATGCATTTTAAAGCCTTTTTTTGGCTGCTAGCATATACTGAACCTTCAGGGGTGTAGGATGCATTTTTTGTGGCCAATATATTTTTGGGAATTTCAGTGGTCTAGGGTGCGGGTTAATGCCCCTTTCAAGCTGCAAATGTTTTTGGGACATTCAGAGCTCTCTGACATAGTTTTTGGGCCACCAACATTTTCTGGACTCTAGGGGGTCTAGGATGTCTGTAAACCCCTTTTTTGAGCCTCCAAAGTTTTCAACCTTTTTGCAGGCCTAAGATGCATTTTAAGGCCTTTTTTTGGGCTGCTAACACATACTGAACTTTCAGGGGTGTAGGATGCATTTTTCATGCCCAATATATTTTTGGGAATTTCAGTGGTCTAGGGTGCGGGTTAATGCCCCTTTCAAGCTGCAAATGTTTTTGGGACATTCAGAGCTCTCTGACACAGTTTTTGGGCCATCAACATTTTCTGGACTTTAGGGGGTCTAGGATGTCTGTAAACCCCTTTTTTGGGCCTCCAAAGTTTTCAACCTTTTTGCAGGCCCAAAATGCATTTTAAGGCCTTTTTTGGGCTGCTAACATATACTGAACCTTCCGGGGTGTAGGATGCATTTTTCGTGCCCAAACTCTTTGAGAATTTCAGTGGTCTAGGATGCGGGTTAATGCCCCTTTCAGGCTGCAGATGTCTTTGGGACATTCAGAGCTCTTTGAAACAGTTTTTGGGCCACCAACATTTTCTGGACTTTAGGGGGTTTAGGATGTCTGTAAACCCCTTTTTTGGGCATACCAAGTTTTCAACATTTTTGCAGGCCTAAGATGCATTTTATGGCCTTTTTTGGGCTGCTAACATATACTGAACTTTCATGGGTGTTGGATGCATTTTTTGTGGCCAATATATTTTTGGGAATTTCAGTGGTCTAGGGTGCGGGTTAATGCCCCTTTCAGGCTGCAAATGTTTTTGGGACATTCAGAGCTCTCTGACACAGTTTTTGGGCCATCAACATTTTCTGGACTTTAGGGGGTCTAGGATGTCTGTAAATCCCTTTTTTGGGCCTCCAAAGTTTTCAACCTTTTTGCAGGCCTAAAATGCATTTTAAGGCCTTTTTTGGGCTGCTAACATATACTGAACTTTCCGGGGTGTAGGATGCATTTTTCGTGCCCAAACTCTTTGAGAATTTCAGTGGTCTAGGATGCGGGTTAATGCCCCTTTCAGGCTGCACATGTCTTTGGGACATTCAGAGCTCTTTGACACAGTTTTTGGGCCACCAACATTTTCTGGACTTTAGGGGGTTTAGGATGTCTGTAAACCCCTTTTTTGGGCATACAAAGTTTTCAACATTTTTGCAGGCCTAAGATGCATTTTATGGCCTTTTTTGGGCTGCTAACATATTCTGAACTTTCATGGGTGTTGGATGCATTTTTTGTGGCCAATATATTTTTGGGAATTTCAGTGGTCTAGGGTGCGGGTTAATGCCCCTTTCAAGCTGCAAATGTTTTTGGACCATTCAGAGCTCTCTGACACAGTTTTTGGGCCACCAACATTTTCTGGACTTTAGGGGGTATAGGATGTCTGTAAACCCCTTTTTTGGGCCTCCAAAGTTTTCAACCTTTTTGCACGCCTATGATGCATTTTAAGGCCTTTTTTGGGCTGCTAACATATACTGAACTTTCAGGGTTGTAGGATGCATTTTTCGGCCCCAATGTATTTTTGGAAATTTCAGTGGTCTAGGGTGCAGGTTAATGCCCCTTTCAAGCTGCAAATGTTTTTGGGTCATTCAGAGCTCTCTGGCAGTTTTTGGGCCACCAACATTTTCTGGACATTAGGGGGTCTAGGATGTCTGTAAACCCCTTTTTTGGGCCTACAATGTTTTCAACCTTTTTGCAGGCCTAAAATGCATTTTAAGGCATTTTTTGCCAACTAACATATTCTGAACGTTCAGGGGTGTAGGATGCATTTTCCGTGCCCAAAATATTTTTTAGAATTTCAGTGGTCTAGGATGCGGGTTAATGGCCCTTTCAGGTTGCAAATGTTTTTGGGTCATTCAGAGCTCTCTGACACAGTTTTTGGGCCACCAATATTTTCTGGACTGTAGGGGGTCTAGGATGCCTTCAAACCCCTTTTTGGGCCCCCAAAGTTTTCAACCTTTTTGCCAGCCTAAAATGCATTGTAAGGCCTTTTTTGGGCTGCTAACATATTCTGAACTTTCCGGGGTGTAGGATGCATTTTTTGTGCCCAAAATATTTTTGGGAATTTCAGTGGTCTTGGATGCGGGTAAATGCCCCTTTCAAGCTCCAAATGTTTTTGGACCATTCAGAGCTCTCTAGGATGCCTGTAAACCCCTTTCTTGGGCCTCCAAAGTTTTCAACCTTTTTGCAGGCCTAAAATGCATTTTAAGGCCTTTTTTGGGCTGCTAACATATACTGAACTTTCCGGGGTGTAGGATGGATTTTTCGTGCGCAAAATCTTTTTGGAATTTCAGTGGTCTAGGATGCGGGTAAATGCCCCTTTCAGGCTGCAAATGTTTTTGGGACATTCAGAGCTCTCTGACACAGTTTTTGGGCCACCAACATTTTCTGGACTGTAGGGGGTTTAGGGTGCCTTCAAACCCCTTTTTGGGCCCCCAAAGTTGTCAACCTTTTTGCAAGCCTAAAATGCATTGTAAGGCCTTTTTTGGGCTGCTAACCTATTCTGAACTTTCAGGGGTGTAGGATGCATTTTTTGTGCCCAAAATATTTTTGGGAATTTCATTGGACTAGGATGCGGGTTAATGCCCCTTTCAGGCTGCAAATGTTTTTGGACCATTAAGAGCTCTCTGACACAGTTTTTGGGCCACCAACATTTTCTGTACTTTAGGGTGTCAAGGATGTCTGTAAACCCCTTCTTTGGGCCTCCAAAGTTTTCAACCTTTGTGCAGGCCTAAGATGCATTTTAAGTCCTTTTTTGCCTGCTAACATATTCAGAACTTTCAGGGGTGTAGGATGCATTTTTCTTGCCCAAAATATTTTTGAGAATTTCAGTGGTCTAGGATGCGGGTTAATGCCCCTTTCAGGCTGCAAATGTTTTTGGGACATTCAGAGCTTTCTGACACAGTTTTTGGGCCACCAACATTTTCTGGACTTTAGGGTGTCTAGGATGTCTGTAAACCCCTTTTTTGGGCCTCCAAAGTCTTCAACTTTTTTGCAGGCCTAAAATGCATTTTAAGGCCTTTTTTGGGCTGCTAACATATTCTGAACTTTCAGGGGTGTAGGATTCATTTTTCATGCCCAATATATTTTTGGGATTTTCAGTGGTCTAGGATGCGGGTTAATGCCCCTTTCAAGCTGCAAATGTTTTTGGGACATTCAGAGTTCTCTGACACAGTTTTTGGGCCACCAACATTTTCTGGACTTTAGGGGGTCTAGGATGTCTGTAAACTCCTTTTTTGGGCCTCCAAAGTTTTCAACCTTTTTGCAGGCCTAAGATGCATTTTAAGGCATTTTTTGCCTACTAAGATATTCTGAACGTTCAGGGGTATAGGTTTCATTTTTCGTGCCCGATATATTTTTGGGATTTTCAGTGGTCTAGGATGTGGGTTAATACCCCTTTCAGGCTGCAAATGTTTTTGGGACATTCAAAGCTCTCTTACACAGTTTTTGGGCCACCAACATTTTCTGGACTTTAGGGGGTCTAGGATGTCTGTAAACCCCTTTTTTGAGCCTCCAAAGTTTTCAACCTTTTTGCAGGCCTAAGATGCATTTTAAGGCCTTTTTTTGGGCCGCTAACACATACTGAACTTTCAGGGGTGTAAAATGCATTTTCTGTGTCCAAAATATTTTTGGGAAATTCAGTGGTCTAGGATGCAGGTTAATGCCCCTTTCAAGCTGCAAATGTTGTTTTTGGGTCATTCAGAGCTCTCTGACATAGTTTATGGGCCACAAACATTTTCTGGACTTTAGGGGCTCTAGGATGCCTGTAAACCCCTTTTTTGGGCCTCCAAAGTTTTCAACCTTTTTGCAGGCCTAAGATGCATTTTAAGGCTTTTTTTTGGGCTGCTATCATATTCTGAACTTTCAGGGTTGTAGGATGCATTTTTCGTGCCCAAAATATTTTTGAGAATTTCAGTGGTCTAGGATGCGGGTTAATGCCCCTTTCAGGCTGCAAATGTTTTTGGGACATTCAGAGCTCTCTGACACAGTTTTTGGGCCACCAACATTTTCTGGACTTTAGGGGGCCTAGGATGTCTGTAAATACCTTTTTTGGGCCTCCAAAGTTTTCAACCTTTTTGCAGGCCTAAGATGCATTTTAAGGCATTTTTTGGGCTGCTAACATATACTGAACTTTCAGGGGTGTAGGATGCATTTTTCATGCCCAATATATTTTTGGGAATTTCAGTGGTCTAGGGTGCGGGTTAATGCCCCTTTCAAGCTGCAAATGTTTTTGGCTCATTCAGAGCTCTTTGACACAGTTTTTGGGCCACCAACATTTTCTGGACTTTAGGGGGTCTAGGATGTCTGTAAACCCCCTTTTTGGGCCTACAAAGTTTTCAACCTTTTTGCAGGCCTAAAATGAATTTTAAGGCATTTTTTGCCAACTAACATATTCTGAACGTTCAGGGGTGTAGGATGCATTTTCCGTGCCCAAAATATTTTTTAGAATTTCAGTGGTCTAGGATGCGGGTTAATGCCCCTTTCAGGCTGCAAATGTTTTTGGGACATTCAGAGCTCTCTGACAGTTTTTGGGCCACCAACATTTTCTGGACTTTAGGGGTCTAGGGTGTCTGTAAAACCCTGTTTTCGGCCTCCAAAGTTTTCAACCTTTTTGCAGGCCTAAGATGCATTTTAAGGCCTTTTTTGGGCTGCTAACATATACTGAACTTTCAGGGTTGTAGGATGCATTTTTTTTTCGTGCCCAATATATTTTTGGGAATTTCAGTGGTCTAGGATGCGGGTTAATGCCCCTTTCAGGCTGCAAATGTTTTTGGCACATTCAGAGCTCTCTGACACAGTTTTTGGGCCACCAACATTTTCTGGACTTTAGGGGGTCTATAATGCCTGTAAACCCCTTTTTTGGGCCTCCAAAGTTTTCAACCTTTTTGCAGGCCTAAGATGCATTTTAAGGCCTTTTTTGGGCTGCTAACATATACTGAACTTTCAGGGTTGTAGGATGCATTTTTCGTCCCCAATATATTTTTGGAATTTTCAGTGGTCTAGGGTGCAGGTTAATGCCCCTTTCAAGCTGCAAATGTTTTTGGGTCATTCAGAGCTCTCTGACACAGTTTTTGGGCCACCAACATTTTCTGTACTTTAGGGGGTCAAGGATGTCGGTAAACCCCTTCTTTGGGCCTCCAAAGTTTTCAACAATTGTGCAGCCCTAAGATGCATTTTAAGTCCTTTTTGGCTGCTAACATATTCTGAACTTTCAGGGGTGTAGGATGCATTTTTCGTGCCCAATATATATTTGGGAATTTCAGTGGTCCAGGGTGTGGGTTAATGCCCCTTTCAAGCTGCAAATGTTTTTGGGTCATTCAGAGCTCTCTGACATAGTTTATGGGCCACAAACATTTTCTGGACTTTAGGGGCTCTATGATGCCTGTAAACCCCTTTTTTGGGCATCCAAAGTTTTCAACCTTTTTGCAGGCCTAAGATGCATTTTAAGGCCTTTTTTTGGGCTGCTAACACATACTGAACTTTCAGGGATGTAGGATGCATTTTCCGTGTCCAAAATATTTTTGGGAAATTCAGTGGTCTAGGATGCGGGTTAATGCCCCTTTCAGGCTGCAAATGTTTTTGGCACATCCAGAGCTCTCTGACACAGTTTTTGGGCCACCAACATTTTCTGGGCTCTAGGGGGTCTAGGATGTCTGTAAACACCTTTTTCAGGCCTCCAAGGTTTTCAACCTTTTTGCAGGCCTGAGATGCATTTTAAGGCCTTTTTTGGGCTGCTAACATATACTGAACTTTCAGGGGTGTAGGATGCATTTTTCGTGCCCAATATATTTTTGGGAATTTCAGTGGTCTAGGGTTTGGATTAATGCCCCTTTCAAGCTGCAAATGTTTTTGGCTCATTCAGAGCTCTCTGACAGTTTTTGGGCCACCAACATTTTCTGGACTTTAGGGGTCTAGGATGTCTGTAAACCCCCTTTTTGGGCCTCCAAAGTTTTCAACATTTTGCAGGCCTAAGAAGCATTTTAAGGCCTTTTTTGGGCTGTTAACATCTACTGAACTTTCAGGGGTGTAGGATGCATTTTCCGTGTCCAAAATATTTTTGGGAATTTCAGTGGTCTAGGGTGCGGGTTAATGCCCCTTTCAAGCTGCAAATGTGTTTGGCTCATTCAGAGCTCTCTGACAGTTTTTGGGCCACCAACATTTTCTGGACTTTAGGGGGTCTAGGATGTCTAAACCTCTTTTTTGGGCCTCCATAGTTTTCAACCTTTTTGCAGGCCTAAGGTGCATTTTAAGGCCTTTTTTTGGCTGCTAACATATTCTGAACTTTCAGGGGTTTAGGATGCATTTTTCGTGCCCAAAATCTTTTTGAGAATTTCAGTGGTCCAGGGTGTGGGTTAATGCCCCTTTCAAGCTGCAAATGTTTTTGGGTCATTCAGAGCTCTCTGACACAGTTTTTGGGCCACCAACATTTTCTGGACTTTAGGGGGTTTAGGATGTCTGTAAACCCCTTTTTTGGGCATCCAAAGTTTTCAACCTTTTTGCAGGCCTAACATGCATTTTAAAGCCTTTTTTTGGCTGCTAGCATATACTGAACCTTCAGGGGTGTAGGATGCATTTTTTGTGGCCAATATATTTTTGGGAATTTCAGTGGTCTAGGGTGCGGGTTAATGCCCCTTTCAAGCTGCAAATGTTTTTGGGACATTCAGAGCTCTCTGACATAGTTTTTGGGCCACCAACATTTTCTGGACTCTAGGGGGTCTAGGATGTCTGTAAACCCCTTTTTTGAGCCTCCAAAGTTTTCAACCTTTTTGCAGGCCTAAGATGCATTTTAAGGCCTTTTTTTGGGCTGCTAACACATACTGAACTTTCAGGGGTGTAGGATGCATTTTTCATGCCCAATATATTTTTGGGAATTTCAGTGGTCTAGGGTGCGGGTTAATGCCCCTTTCAAGCTGCAAATGTTTTTGGGACATTCAGAGCTCTCTGACACAGTTTTTGGGCCACCAACATTTTCTGGACTTTAGGGGGTCTATAATGCCTGTAAACCCCTTTTTTGGGCCTCCAAAGTTTTCAACCTTTTTGCAGGCCTAAGATGCATTTTAAGGCCTTTTTTGGGCTGCTAACATATACTGAACTTTCAGGGTTGTAGGATGCATTTTTCGTCCCCAATATATTTTTGGAAATTTCAGTGGTCTAGGGTGCAGGTTAATGCCCCTTTCAAGCTGCAAATGTTTTTGGGTCATTCAGAGCTCTCTGACACAGTTTTTGGGCCACCAACATTTTCTGTACTTTAGGGGGTCAAGGATGTCGGTAAACCCCTTCTTTGGGCCTCCAAAGTTTTCAACAATTGTGCAGCCCTAAGATGCATTTTAAGTCCTTTTTGGCTGCTAACATATTCTGAACTTTCAGGGGTGTAGGATGCATTTTTCGTGCCCAATATATATTTGGGAATTTCAGTGGTCCAGGGTGTGGGTTAATGCCCCTTTCAAGCTGCAAATGTTTTTGGGTCATTCAGAGCTCTCTGACATAGTTTATGGGCCACAAACATTTTCTGGACTTTAGGGGCTCTATGATGCCTGTAAACCCCTTTTTTGGGCATCCAAAGTTTTCAACCTTTTTGCAGGCCTAAGATGCATTTTAAGGCCTTTTTTTGGGCTGCTAACACATACTGAACTTTCAGGGATGTAGGATGCATTTTCCGTGTCCAAAATATTTTTGGGAAATTCAGTGGTCTAGGATGCGGGTTAATGCCCCTTTCAGGCTGCAAATGTTTTTGGCACATCCAGAGCTCTCTGACACAGTTTTTGGGCCACCAACATTTTCTGGGCTCTAGGGGGTCTAGGATGTCTGTAAACACCTTTTTCAGGCCTCCAAGGTTTTCAACCTTTTTGCAGGCCTGAGATGCATTTTAAGGCCTTTTTTGGGCTGCTAACATATACTGAACTTTCAGGGGTGTAGGATGCATTTTTCGTGCCCAATATATTTTTGGGAATTTCAGTGGTCTAGGGTTTGGATTAATGCCCCTTTCAAGCTGCAAATGTTTTTGGCTCATTCAGAGCTCTCTGACAGTTTTTGGGCCACCAACATTTTCTGGACTTTAGGGGTCTAGGATGTCTGTAAACCCCCTTTTTGGGCCTCCAAAGTTTTCAACATTTTGCAGGCCTAAGAAGCATTTTAAGGCCTTTTTTGGGCTGTTAACATCTACTGAACTTTCAGGGGTGTAGGATGCATTTTCCGTGTCCAAAATATTTTTGGGAATTTCAGTGGTCTAGGGTGCGGGTTAATGCCCCTTTCAAGCTGCAAATGTGTTTGGCTCATTCAGAGCTCTCTGACAGTTTTTGGGCCACCAACATTTTCTGGACTTTAGGGGGTCTAGGATGTCTAAACCTCTTTTTTGGGCCTCCATAGTTTTCAACCTTTTTGCAGGCCTAAGGTGCATTTTAAGGCCTTTTTTTGGCTGCTAACATATTCTGAACTTTCAGGGGTTTAGGATGCATTTTTCGTGCCCAAAATCTTTTTGAGAATTTCAGTGGTCCAGGGTGTGGGTTAATGCCCCTTTCAAGCTGCAAATGTTTTTGGGTCATTCAGAGCTCTCTGACACAGTTTTTGGGCCACCAACATTTTCTGGACTTTAGGGGGTTTAGGATGTCTGTAAACCCCTTTTTTGGGCATCCAAAGTTTTCAACCTTTTTGCAGGCCTAACATGCATTTTAAAGCCTTTTTTTGGCTGCTAGCATATACTGAACCTTCAGGGGTGTAGGATGCATTTTTTGTGGCCAATATATTTTTGGGAATTTCAGTGGTCTAGGGTGCGGGTTAATGCCCCTTTCAAGCTGCAAATGTTTTTGGGACATTCAGAGCTCTCTGACATAGTTTTTGGGCCACCAACATTTTCTGGACTCTAGGGGGTCTAGGATGTCTGTAAACCCCTTTTTTGAGCCTCCAAAGTTTTCAACCTTTTTGCAGGCCTAAGATGCATTTTAAGGCCTTTTTTTGGGCTGCTAACACATACTGAACTTTCAGGGGTGTAGGATGCATTTTTCATGCCCAATATATTTTTGGGAATTTCAGTGGTCTAGGGTGCGGGTTAATGCCCCTTTCAAGCTGCAAATGTTTTTGGGACATTCAGAGCTCTCTGACACAGTTTTTGGGCCATCAACATTTTCTGGACTTTAGGGGGTCTAGGATGTCTGTAAACCCCTTTTTTGGGCCTCCAAAGTTTTCAACCTTTTTGCAGGCCTAAAATGCATTTTAAGGCCTTTTTTGGGCTGCTAACATATAATGAACTTTCAGGGGTGTAGGATGCATTTTTCGTGCCCAAAATCTTTTTGAGAATTTCAGTGGTCTAGGATGCGGGTTAATGCCCCTTTCAGGCTGAAAATGTTTTTGGGACATTCAGAGCTCTCCGACACAGTGTTTGGGCCACCAACATTTTCTGGACTTTAGGGGGTCTAGGATGCCTGTAAACCCCTTTTTTGGGCATCCAAAATTTTCAACCTTTTTGCAGGCCAAAGATGCATTTTAAGGCCTTTTTTGGGCTACTAACATATTCTGAACTTTCAGGGGTGTAGGATGCATTTTTCGTGCCCAAAATATTTTTGAGAATTTCAGTGGTCTAGGATGCAGGTTAATGCCCCTTTCAAGTTGCAAGTGTTTTTGGGACATTCAGAGCTCTCTGACACAGTTGTTGGGCCACCAACATTTTCTGGACTTAAGGGGGTCTAGGAGGTCTGTAAAACCCTTTTCTGGGCCTACAAAGTTTTCAAACTTTTTGCAGGCCTAAGGTGCATTTTAAGGCCTTTTTTGGGTTGCTAACATATACTGAACTTTCAGGGGTGTAGGATGCATTTTTCGGGCCCAATATATTTTTGGGAATTTCAGTGGTCTAGGGTGCGGGTTAATGCCCATTTCAAGCAGCAAATATTTTTGGGTCATTCAGAGCTCTCTGACAGTTGTTGGGCCACCAACATTTTGTGGACTTTAGGGGGTCTAGGATGTCTGCATCCCCTTTTTTGGGCCTCCAAAGTTTTCAACCTTTTTGCAGGCCTAAGATGCATTTTAAGGCCTTTTTTGGGCTGCTAACATATACTGAACTTTCAGGGGTGTAGGATGTATTTTTCGTGCCCAATATATTTTTGGGAATTTCAGTGGTCTAGGATGCGGGTTAATGCCCCTTTCAAGCTGCAAATGTTTTTGGGACATTCAGAGCTCTCCGACACAGTTTTTGGGCCACCAACATTTCCTGGATTTTAGGGGGTCTAGGATGCCTGTAAACCCCTTTTTAGGCCTCCAAAGTTTTCAACATTTTGCAGTCCTAAGAAGCATTTTAAGGCCTTTTTTGGGCTGCTAACATATACTGAACTTTCAGGGTTGTTGGATGAATTTTTTGTGGCCAATATATTTTTTGGAATTTCAGTGGGTCTAGGGTGCGGGTTAATGCCCCTTTCAAGCTGCAAATGTTTTTGGGTCATTCGGAGCTCTCTAACATAGTTTATGGGCCACAAACATTTTCTGGACTTTAGGGGTCTAGGATGATTGTAAACCCCTTTTTTGGGCATCCAAAGTTTTCAACTTTTCTGCAGGCCTAAGATGCATTTTAAAGGCTTTTTTGCCTGCTAACATATTCTGAACTTTCAGGGGTGTAGGATGCATTTTTCGTGCCCAAAATATTTTTGAGAAATTCAGTGGTCTAGGATGCGGGTTAATGCCCCTTTCAAGCTGCAAATGTTTTTGGGACATTCAGAGCTCTCTGACACAGTTTTTGGGCCATCAACATTTTCTGGACTTTAGGGGGTCTATGATGTCTGTAAACCCCTTTTTTGGGCCTCCAAAGTTTTCAACCTTTTTGCAGGCCTAAGGTGCATTTTAAGGGCTTTTTTTGGGCTACTAACATATTCTGAACTTTCAGGGGTGTAGGATGCATTTTTTGTGCCCAAAATATTTTTGAGAATTTCTGTGGTCTAGGATGCGGGTTAATGCCCATTTCAAGCTGCAAATGTTTTTGGGTCATTCAGAGCTCTCTGACAGTTGTTGGGCCACCAACATTTTGTGGACTCTAGGGGGTCTAGGATGTCTGTAAACCCCTTTTTTGGGCCTCCAAAGTTTTCAACCTTTTTGCAGGCCTAAGATGCATTGTAAGGCCTTTTTTTGGGCTGCTATCATATTCTGAACGTTCAGGGGTATAGGATTCATTTTCGTGCCCGATATATTTTTGGGATTTTCTATGGTCTAGGATGCGGGTTAATGCCCCTTTCAAGCTGCAAATGTTTTGGATCATTCAGAGCTCTCTGACAGTTTTTGGGCCACCAACATTTTCTGGACTTTAGGTGGTCTAGGATGCCTGTAAACCCCTTTTTTGGGCATCCAAAGTTTTCAACCTTTTTGCAGGCCTAAGCTGCATTTTAAAGGCTTTTTTGCCTGCTAACATATTCTGAACTTTCAGGGGTGTAGGATGCAATTTTCGTGCCCAAAATATTTTTGAGAATTTCAGTGGTCTAGGATGCGGGTTAATGCCCCTTTCAGGCTGCAAATGTTTTTGGGTCATTCAGAGCTCTCTGACAGTTGTTGGGCCACCAACATTTTGTGGACTTTAGGGTGTCTAGGATGTCTGTAAACCCCTTTTTTGGGCCTCCAAATTTTTCAACCTTTTTGCAGGCCTAAAATGCATTTTAAGGCCTTTTTTGGGCTGCTAACATATACTGAACTTTCCGGGGTGTAGGATGCATTTTTCGTGCCCAAAATCTTTTTGGGAATTTCAGTGGTCTAGGGTGCGGGTTAATGCCCCTTTCAAGCTGCAAATGTTTTTGGGTCATTCAGAGCTCTCTGACACAGTTTTTGGGCCATCAACATTTTCTGGACTTTAGGGGGTCTAGGATGTCTGTAAACCCCTTTTTTGGGCCTCCAAAGTTTTCAACCTTTTTGCAGGCCTAAGGTGCATTTTAAGGGCTTTTTTGGGCTACTAACATATTCTGAACTTTCAGGGGTGTAGGATGCATTTTTTGTGCCCAAAATATTTTTGAGAATTTCAGTGGTCTAGGATGCGGGTTAATGCCCCTTTCAAGCTGGAAGTGTTTTTGGGACATTCAGAGCTCTCTGACACAGTTTTTGGGACACCAACATTTTCTGGACTTTAGGGGGTCTAGGATGCCTGTAAACCCCTTTTTTGGGCCTCCAAAGTTTTCAACCTTTTTGCATGCCTAATGTGCATTTTAAGGCCTTTTTTGGGTTGCTAACATATACTGAACTTTGAGGGGTGTAGGATGCATTTTTCGGGCCCAATATATTTTTGGGAATTTCAGTGGTCTAGGATGCGGGTTAATGCCCCTTTCAGGCTGCAAATGTTTTTGGGTCATTCCGAGCTCTCTGACAGTTGTTGGGCCACCAACATTTTGTGGACTTTAGGGTGTCTAGGATGTCTGTAAACCCCTGTTTTGGGCCTCCAAATTTTTCAACCTTTTTGCAGGCCTAAAATGCATTTTAAGGTGCTAACATATACTGAACTTTCCGGGGTGTAGGATGCATTTTTCGTGCCCAAAATCTTTTTGAGAATTTCAGTGGTCTAGGTTGCGGGTTATTGCCCCTTTCAGGCTGCAAATGTTTTTGGGACATTCAGAGCTCTCCGACACAGTGTTTGGGCCACCAACATTTCCTGGATTTTAGGGGGTCTAAGATGCTTGTAAACCCCTTTTTTGGGCATCCAAAGTTTTCAACCTTTTTGCAGGCCTAAGATGCATTTTAAAGGCTTTTTTGCCTGCTAACATATTCTGAACTTTCAGGGGTGTAGGATGCATTTTTCGTGCCCAAAATATTTTTGAGAATTTCAGTGGTCTAGGATGCGGGTTAATGCCCCTTTCAGGCTACAAATGTTTTTGGGACATTCAGAGCTCTCTGACACAGTTTTTGGGCCACCAACATTTTCTGGACTTTAGGGGGTCTAGGATGCCTGTAAACCCCTTTTTTGGGCATCCAAAGTTTTCAACCTTTTTGCAGGCCAAAGATGCATTTTAAGGCCTTTTTTGGGCTGCTAACATATACTGAACTTTCCGGGGTGTAGGATGCATTTTTCGTGCCCAAAATCTTTTTGACAATTTCAGTGGTCTAGGTTGCGGGTTATTGCCCCTTTCAGGCTGCAAATGTTTTTGGGACATTCAGAGCTCTCCGACACAGTGTTTGGGCCACCAACATTTCCTGGATTTTAGGGGGTCTAAGATGCTTGTAAACCCCTTTTTTGGGCATCCAAAGTTTTCAACCTTTTTGCAGGCCTAAGATGCATTTTAAAGGCTTTTTTGCCTGCTAACATATACTGAACTTTCCGGGGTTTAGGATGCATTTTTCGTGCCCAAAATATTTTTGAGAATTTCAGTGGTCTAGGATGCGGGTTAATGCCCCTTTCAGGCTACAAATGTTTTTGGGACATTCAGAGCTCTCTGACACAGTTTTTGGGCCACCACCATTTTCTGGACTTTAGGGGGTCTAGGATGCCTGTAAACCCCTTTTTTGGGCATCCAAAGTTTTCAACCTTTTTGCAGGCCAAAGATGCATTTTAAGGCCTTTTTTGGGCTACTAACATATTCTGAACTTTCAGGGGTGTAGGATGCATTTTTCGTGCCCAAAATAATTTTGGGAATTTCAGTGGTCTAGGATGCAGGTTAATGCCCCTTTCAAGCTGCAAGTGTTTTTGGGACATTCAGAGCTCTCTGACACAGTTGTTGGGCCACCAACATTTTCTGGACTTTAGGGGGTCTAGGATGTCTGTAAACCCCTTTTCTGGGCCTACAAAGTTTTCAACCTTTTTGCAGGCCTAAGGTGCATTTTAAGGCCTTTTTTGGGTTGCTAACATATACTGAACTTTCAGGGGTGTAGGATGCATTTTTCGTGCCCAATATATTTTTGGGAATTTCAGTGGTCTAGGGTGCGGGTTAATGCCCATTTCAAGCTGCAAATGTTTTTGGGTCATTCAGAGCTCTCTGACAGTTGTTGGGCCACCAACATTTTGTGGACTTTAGGGGGTCTAGGATGTCTGTAAACCCCTTTTTTGGGCCTCCAAAGTTTTCAACCTTTTTGCAGGCCTAAGATGCATTGTAAAGCCTTTTTCTGGGCTGCTATCATATTCTGAACGTTCAGGGGTATAGGATTCATTTTTCGTGCCCGATATATTTTTGGGATTTTCTATGGTCTAGGATGCGGGTTAATGACCCTTTCAGGCTGCAAATGTTTTTGGGACATTCAAAGCTCTCTGACACAGTTTTTGGGCCACCAACATTTTCTGGACTTTAGGGGGTCTAGGATGTCTTCATCCCCTTTTTTGGGCCTCCAAAGTTTTCAACATTTTGCAGGCCTAAGAAGCATTTTAAGACCTGTTTTGGGCTGCTAACATATACTGAACTTTCAGGGTTGTTGGATGAATTTTTTGTGGCCAATATATTTTTTGGAATTTCAGTGGTCTAGGGTGCGGGTTAATGCCCCTTTCAAGCTGCAAATGTTTTTGGGTCATTCAGAGCTCTCTGACAGTTTTTGGGCCACCAACATTTTCTGGACTTTAGGGGTCTAGGATGATTGTAAACCCCTTTTTTGGGCATCCAAAGTTTTCAACTTTTTTGCAGGCCTAAGATGCATTTTAAAGACTTTTTTGCCTGCTAACATATTCTGAACTTTCAGGGTTGTTGGATGCATTTTTCGTGCCCAAAATATTTTTGAGAAATTCAGTGGTCTAGGGTGCAGGTTAATGACCCTTTCAAGCTGCAAATGTTTTTGGGTCATTCAGAGCTCTCTGACAGTTTTTGGGCCACCCACATTTTCTGGACTTTAGGGGGTCTAGGATGTCTTTAAATCCCTTTTTTGGGCCTCCAAAGTTATCAACATTTTTGCAGGCCTAAGAAGCATTTTATGGCCTTTTTTGCCTGCTAACATATTCTGAACTTTCAGGGGTGTAGGATTCATTTTTCATGCCCAATATATTTTTGGGATTTTCAGTGGTCTAGGATGCGGGTTAATGCCCCTTTCAAGCTGCAAATGTTTTTGGGACATTCAGAGCTCTCTGACACAGTTTTTGGGCCACCAACATTTTCCGGACTTTAGGGTGTCTAGGATGCCTGTAAACCCCTTTTTGGGCCTCCAAAGTTTTCAACCTTTTTGCAGGCCTAAAAGGCATTTTAAGCCCTTTTTTTGGCTGCTAACATATTCTGAACTTTCAGGGGTGTAGGATGCATTTTTTTTCGTGCCCAATATATATTTGGGAATTTCAGTGGTCTAGGGTGCGTGTTAATGCCCCTTTCAACCTGCAAATGTTTTTGGGTCATTCAGAGCTCTCTGACACAGTTTTTGGGCCATCAACATTTTCTGGACTTTACAGGGTCTAGGATGTCTGTAAACCCCTTTTTTGGGCCTCCAAAGTTTTCAACCTTTTTGCAGGCCTAAGGTGTATTTTAAGGGCTTTTTTGGGCTACTAACATATTCTGAACTTTCAGGGGTGTAGGATGCATTTTTTGTGCCCAAAATATTTTTGAGAATTTCAGTGGTCTAGGATGCGGGTTAATGTCCCTTTCAAGCTGCAAGTGTTTTTGGGACATTCAGAGCTCTCTGACACAGTTTTTGGGACACCAACATTTTCTGGACTTTAGGGGGTCTAGGATGCCTGTAAACCCCTTTTTTGGGCCTCCAAAGTTTTCAACCTTTTTGCAGGCCTAAAAGGCATTTTAAGGCCTTTTTTTGGCTGCTAACATATTCTGAACTTTCAGGGGTGTAGGATGCATTTTTTTTCGTGCCCAATATATATTTGGGAATTTCAGTGGTCTAGGGTGCGGGTTAATGCCCCTTTCAACCTGCAAATGTTTTTGGGTCATTCAGAGCTCTCTGACACAGTTTTTGGGCCATCAACATTTTCTGGACTTTAGGGGGTCTAGGATGTCTGTAAACCCCTTTTTTGTGCCTCCAAAGTTTTCAACCTTTTTGCAGGCCTAAGGTGCATTTTAAGGGCTTTTTTGGGCTACTAACATATTCTGAACTTTCAGGGGTGTAGGATGCATTTTTTGTGCCCAAAATATTTTTGAGAATTTCAGTGGTCTAGGATGCGGGTTAATGTCCCTTTCAAGCTGCAAATGTTTTTGGGTCATTCAGAGCTCTCTGACAGTTGTTGGGCCATCAACATTTTGTTGTCTCTAGGGGGTCTAGGATGTCTGTAAACCCCTTTTTTGGGCCTCCAAAGTTTTCAACCTTTTTGCAGGCCTAAGATGCATTGTAAGGCCTTTTTTTGGGGTGCTATCATATTCTGAACGTTCAGGGGTATAGGATTAATTTTTCGTGCCCGATATATTTTTGGGATTTTCTATGGTCTAGGATGCGGGTTAATGCCCCTTTCAAGCTGCAAATGTTTTGGGTCATTCAGAGCTCTCTGACAGTTGTTGGGCCACCAACATTTTCTGGACTTTAGGTGGTTAGGATGCCTGTAAACCTCTTTTTTGGGCATCCAAAGTTTTCAACCTTTTTGCAGGCCTAAGCTGCATTTTAAAGGCTTTTTTGCCTGCTAACATATTCTGAACTTTCAGGGGTGTAGGATGCAATTTTCGCGCCCAAAATATTTTTGAGAATTTCAGTGGTCTAGGATGAGGGTAAATGCCCCTTTCAGGCTGCAAATGTTTTTGGGTCATTCAGAGCTCTCCGACACAGTGTTTGGGCCACCAACATTTCCTGGATTTTAGGGGGTCTAAGATGCTTGTAAACCCCTTTTTTGGGCATCCAAAGTTTTCAACCTTTTTGCAGGCCTAAGATGCATTGTAAAGCCTTTTTCTGGGCTGCTATCATATTCTGAACGTTCAGGGGTATAGGATTCATTTTTCGTGCCCGATATATTTTTGGGATTTTCTATGGTCTAGGATGCGGGTTAATGACCCTTTCAGGCTGCAAATGTTTTTGGGACATTCAAAGCTCTCTGACACAGTTTTTGGGCCACCAACATTTTCTGGACTTTAGGGGGTCTAGGATGTCTGCATCCCCTTTTTTGGGCCTCCAAAGTTTTCAACCTTTTTACAGGCCTAAGATGCATTTTAAGGCCTTTTTTGGGCTGCTAACATATACTGAACCTTCAGGGGTGTAGGATGTATTTTTCGTGCCCAATATATTTTTGGGAATTTCAGTGGTCTAGGATGCGGGTTAATGCCCCTTTCAAGCTGCAAATGTTTTTGGGTCATTCAGAGCTCTCTGACAGTTTTTGGGCCACCAACATTTTCTGGGCTTTAGGGGTCTAGGATGATTGTAAACCCCTTTTTTGGGCATCCAAAGTTTTCAACTTTTTTGCAGGCCTAAGATGCATTTTAAAGGCTTTTTTTGCCTGCTAACATATTCTGAACTTTCAGGGGTGTAGGATGCATTTTTCGTGCCCAAAATATTTTTGAGAAATTCAGTGGTCTAGGGTGCAGGTTAATGCCCCTTTCAAGCTGCAAATGTTTTTGGGTCATTCAGAGCTCTCTGACACAGTTTTTGGGCCACCAACATTTTCCGGACTTTAGGGTGTCTAGGATGCCTGTAAACCCCTTTTTTGGGCCTCCAAAGTATTCAACCTTTTTGCAGGCCTAAAATGCATTTTAAGGCCTTTTTTTGGCTGCTAACATATTCTGAACTTTCAGGGGTGTAGGATGCATTTTTTTTCGTGCCCAATATATATTTGGGAATTTCAGTGGTCTAGGGTGCGGGTTAATGCCCCTTTCAAGCTGCAAATGTTTTTGGGTCATTCAGAGCTCTCTGACACAGTTTTTGGGCCATCAACATTTTCTGGACTTTAGGGGGTCTAGGATGTCTGTAAACCCCTTTTTTGGGCCTCCAAAGTTTTCAACCTTTTTGCAGGCCTAAGGTGCATTTTAAGGGCTTTTTTGGGCTACTAACATATTCTGAACTTTCAGGGGTATAGGATTCATTTTTCGTGCCCAATATATTTTTGGGATTTTCTATGGTCTAGGATGCGGGTTAATGCCCCTTTCAAGCTGCAAATGTTTTTGGGACATTCAGAGCTCTCGGACACAGTTTTTGGGCCAACAACATTTTCTGGACTTTAGGGGGTGTAGGATGTCTGTAAAGCCCTTTTTTAGGCCTACAAAGTTTTCAACCTTTTTGCAGGCCTAAGAAGCATTTTACGCCCTTTTTTGGGCTGCTAACATGTACTGAACTTTCAGGGGTGTTGGATGCATTTTTTGTGGCCAATATATTTTTGGGAATTTCAGTGGTCTAGGGTGCGGGTTAATGCCCCTTTCAAGCTGCAAATGTTTTGGGTCATTCAGAGCTCTCTGACAGTTTTTGGGCCACCAACATTTTCTGGACTTTAGGTGGTCTAGGATGCCTGTAAACCCCTTTTTTGGGCATCCAAAGTTTTCAACCTTTTTGCAGGCCTAAGCTGCATTTTAAAGGCTTTTTTGCCTGCTAACATATTCTGAACTTTCAGGGGTGTAGGATGCATTTTTCGTGCCAAAAATATTTTTGAGAATTTCAGTGGTCTAGGATGCGGGTTAATGCCCCTTTCAGGCTACAAATGTTTTTGGGACATTCAAAGCTCTCTGACACAGTTTTGGGCCACCAACATTTTCTGGACTTTAGGGGGTCTAGGATGCCTGTAAACCCCTTTTTTGGGCATCCAAAGTTTTCAACCTTTTTGCAGGCCAAAGATGCATTTTAAGGCCTTTTTTGGGCTACTGACATATTCTGAACTTTCAGGGGTGTAGGATGCATTTTTCGTGCCCAAAATATTTTTGAGAATTTCAGTGGTCTAGGATGCAGGTTAATGCCCCTTTCAAGCTGCAAGTGTTTTGGGAAATTCAGAGCTCTCTGACACAGTTGTTGGGCCACCAACATTTTCTGGACTTTAGGGTGTCTAGGATGTCTGCATCCCCTTTTTTGGGCCTCCAAAGTTTTCAACCTTTTTGCAGGCCTAAGATGCATTTTAAGGCCTTTTTTGGGCTGCTAACATATACTGAACTTTCAGGGTTGTAGGATGTATTTTTCGTGCCTAATATATTTTTGGGAATTTCAGTGGTCTAGGATGCGGGATAATGCCCCTTTCAAGCTGCAAATGTTTTTGGGACATTCAGAGCTCTCCGACACAGTTTTTGGGCCATCAACATTTTCTGGACTTTAGGGTGTCTAGGATGTCTGCATCCCCTTTTTTGGGCCTCCAAAGTTTTCAACCTTTTTGCAGGCCTAAGATGCATTTTAAGGCCTTTTTTGGGCTGCTAACATATACTGAACTTTCAGGGTTGTTGGATGAATTTTTTGTGGCCAATATATTTTTTGGAATTTCAGTGGTCTAGGGTGCGGGTTAATGCCCCTTTCAAGCTGCAAATGTTTTTGGGTCATTCAGAGCTCTCTGACAGTTTTTGGGCCACCAACATTTTCTGGACTTTAGAGGGTCTAGGATGTCTGTAAATCCCTTTTTTGGGCCTCCAAAGTTATCAACCTTTTTGCAGGCCTAAGAAGCATTTTAAGGCCTTTTTTGCCTGCTAACATATTCTGAACTTTCAGGGTTGTAGGATGCATTTTTTTTCGTGCCCAATATATATTTGGGAATTTCAGTGGTCTAGGGTGCGGGTTAATGCCCCTTTCAAGCTGCAAATGTTTTTGGGTCATTCAGAGCTCTCTGACACAGTTTTTGGGCCATCAACATTTTCTGGACTTTATGGGGTCTAGGATGTCTGTAAACCCCTTTTTTGGGCCTCCAAAGTTTTCAACCTTTTGCAGGCCTAAGGTGCATTTTAAGGGCTTTTTTGGGCTACTAACATATTCTGAACTTTCAGGCGTGTAGGATGCATTTTTTGTGCCCAAAAATATTTTTGAGAATTTCAGTGGTCTAGGATGCGGGTTAATGCCCCTTTCAAGCTGCAAGTGTTTTTGGGACATTCAGAGCTCTCTGACACAGTTTTTGGGACACCAACATTTTCTGGACTTTAGGGGGTCTAGGATGTCTGCATCCCCTTTTTTGGGCCTCCAAAGTTTTCAACATTTGCAGGCCTAAGGTGCATTTTAAGGCCTTTTTTGGGTTGCTAACATATACTGAACTTTAAGGGGTGTAGGATGCATTTTTCGGGCCCAATATATTTTTGGGAATTTCAGTGGTCTAGGGTGCGGGTTAATGCCCCTTTCAAGCTGCAAATGTTTTTGGGTCATTCAGAGCTCTCTGACACAGTTTTTGGGCCATCAACATTTTCTGGACTTTAGGGTATCTAGGATGTCTGTAAACCCCTTTTTTTGGCCTCCAAATTTTTCAACCTTTTTGCAGGCCTAAAATGCATTTTAAGGCCTTTTTTGGGCTGCTAACATATACTGAACTTTCCGGGGTGTAGGATGCATTTTCCGTGCCCAAAATCTTTTTGAGAATTTCAGTGGTCTAGGATGCGGGTTAATGCCCCTTTCAGGCTGCAAATGTTTTTGGGACATTCAGAGCTCTCCGACACAGTGTTTGGGCCACCAACATTTCATGGATTTTAGGGGGTCTAAGATGCTTGTAAACCCCTTTTTTGGGCATCCAAAGTTTTCAACCTTTTTGCAGGCCTAAGATGCATTGTAAAGCCTTTTTCTGGGCTGCTATCATATTCTGAACGTTCAGGGGTATAGGATTCATTTTTCGTGCCCGATATATTTTTGGCATTTTCTATGGTCTAGGATGCGGGTTAATGACCCTTTCAGGCTGCAAATGTTTTTGGGACATTCAAAGCTCTCTGACACAGTTTTTGGGCCACCAACATTTTCTGGACTTTAGGGGGTCTAGGATGTCTGCATCCCCTTTTTTGGGCCTCCAAAGTTTTCAACCTTTTTGCAGGCCTAAGATGCATTTTAAGGCCTTTTTTGGGCTGCTAACATATTCTGAACTTTCAGGGGTGTAGGATGCATTTTTCGTGCCCAAAATATTTTTGAGACATTCAGTGGTCTAGGGTGCAGGTTAATGCCCCTTTCAAGCTGCAAATGTTTTTGGGTCATTCAGAGCTCTCTGACAGTTTTTGGGCCACCAACATTTTCTGGACTTTAGGGGTCTAGGATGATTGTAAACCCCTTTTTTGGGCATCCAAAGTTTTCAACTTTTTTGCAGGCCTAAGATGCATTTTAAAGGCTTTTTTTGCCTGCTAACATATTCTGAACTTTCAGGGGTGTAGGATGCATTTTTCGTGCCCAAAATATTTTTGAGAAATTCAGTGGTCTAGGGTGCAGGTTAATGCCCCTTTCAAGCTGCAAATGTTTTTGGGTCATTCAGAGCTCTCTGACACAGTTTTTGGGCCACCAACATTTTCCGGACTTTAGGGTGTCTAGGATGCCTGTAAACCCCTTTTTTGGGCCTCCAAAGTTTTCAACCTTTTTGCAGGCCTAAAATGCATTTTAAGGCCTTTTTTTGGCTGCTAACATATTCTGAACTTTCAGGGGTGTAGGATGCATTTTTTTTCGTGCCCAATATATATTTGGGAATTTCAGTGGTCTAGGGTGCGGGTTAATGCCCCTTTCAAGCTGCAAATGTTTTTGGGTCATTCAGAGCTCTCTGACACAGTTTTTGGGCCATCAACATTTTCTGGACTTTAGGGGGTCTAGGATGTCTGTAAACCCCTTTTTTGGGCCTCCAAAGTTTTCAACCTTTTTGCAGGCCTAAGGTGCATTTTAAGGGCTTTTTTGGGCTACTAACATATTCTGAACTTTCAGGGGTATAGGATTCATTTTTCGTGCCCGATATATTTTTGGGATTTTCTATGGTCTAGGATGCGGGTTAATGCCCCTTTCAAGCTGCAAATGTTTTTGGGACATTCAGAGCTCTCGGACACAGTTTTTGGGCCAACAACATTTTCTGGACTTTAGGGGGTGTAGGATGTCTGTAAAGCCCTTTTTTAGGCCTACAAAGTTTTCAACCTTTTTGCAGGCCTAAGAAGCATTTTACGCCCTTTTTTGGGCTGCTAACATGTACTGAACTTTCAGGGGTGTTGGATGCATTTTTTGTGGCCAATATATTTTTGGGAATTTCAGTGGTCTAGGGTGCGGGTTAATGCCCCTTTCAAGCTGCAAATGTTTTGGGTCATTCAGAGCTCTCTGACAGTTTTTGGGCCACCAACATTTTCTGGACTTTAGGTGGTCTAGGATGCCTGTAAACCCCTTTTTTGGGCATCCAAAGTTTTCAACCTTTTTGCAGGCCTAAGCTGCATTTTAAAGGCTTTTTTGCCTGCTAACATATTCTGAACTTTCAGGGGTGTAGGATGCATTTTTCGTGCCAAAAATATTTTTGAGAATTTCAGTGGTCTAGGATGCGGGTTAATGCCCCTTTCAGGCTACAAATGTTTTTGGGACATTCAAAGCTCTCTGACACAGTTTTGGGCCACCAACATTTTCTGGACTTTAGGGGGTCTAGGATGCCTGTAAACCCCTTTTTTGGGCATCCAAAGTTTTCAACCTTTTTGCAGGCCAAAGATGCATTTTAAGGCCTTTTTTGGGCTACTGACATATTCTGAACTTTCAGGGGTGTAGGATGCATTTTTCGTGCCCAAAATATTTTTGAGAATTTCAGTGGTCTAGGATGCAGGTTAATGCCCCTTTCAAGCTGCAAGTGTTTTGGGAAATTCAGAGCTCTCTGACACAGTTGTTGGGCCACCAACATTTTCTGGACTTTAGGGTGTCTAGGATGTCTGCATCCCCTTTTTTGGGCCTCCAAAGTTTTCAACCTTTTTGCAGGCCTAAGATGCATTTTAAGGCCTTTTTTGGGCTGCTAACATATACTGAACTTTCAGGGTTGTAGGATGTATTTTTCGTGCCTAATATATTTTTGGGAATTTCAGTGGTCTAGGATGCGGGATAATGCCCCTTTCAAGCTGCAAATGTTTTTGGGACATTCAGAGCTCTCCGACACAGTTTTTGGGCCATCAACATTTTCTGGACTTTAGGGGGTCTAGGATGTCTGTAAACCCCTTTTTGGGCCTCCAAAGTTTTCAACATTTTGCAGGCCTAAGAAGCATTTTAAGGCCCGTTTTGGGCTGCTAACATATACTGAACTTTCAGGGTTGTTGGATGAATTTTTTGTGGCCAATATATTTTTTGGAATTTCAGTGGTCTAGGGTGCGGGTTAATGCCCCTTTCAAGCTGCAAATGTTTTTGGGTCATTCAGAGCTCTCTGACAGTTTTTGGGCCACCAACATTTTCTGGACTTTAGAGGGTCTAGGATGTCTGTAAATCCCTTTTTTGGGCCTCCAAAGTTATCAACCTTTTTGCAGGCCTAAGAAGCATTTTAAGGCCTTTTTTGCCTGCTAACATATTCTGAACTTTCAGGGTTGTAGGATGCATTTTTTTTCGTGCCCAATATATATTTGGGAATTTCAGTGGTCTAGGGTGCGGGTTAATGCCCCTTTCAAGCTGCAAATGTTTTTGGGTCATTCAGAGCTCTCTGACACAGTTTTTGGGCCATCAACATTTTCTGGACTTTATGGGGTCTAGGATGTCTGAAAACCCCTTTTTTGGGCCTCCAAAGTTTTCAACCTTTTGCAGGCCTAAGGTGCATTTTAAGGGCTTTTTTGGGCTACTAACATATTCTGAACTTTCAGGCGTGTAGGATGCATTTTTTGTGCCCAAAAATATTTTTGAGAATTTCAGTGGTCTAGGATGCGGGTTAATGCCCCTTTCAAGCTGCAAGTGTTTTTGGGACATTCAGAGCTCTCTGACACAGTTTTTGGGACACCAACATTTTCTGGACTTTAGGGGGTCTAGGATGTCTGCATCCCCTTTTTTGGGCCTCCAAAGTTTTCAACATTTTTGCAGGCCTAAGGTGCATTTTAAGGCCTTTTTTGGGTTGCTAACATATACTGAACTTTAAGGGGTGTAGGATGCATTTTTCGGGCCCAATATATTTTTGGGAATTTCAGTGGTCTAGGGTGCGGGTTAATGCCCCTTTCAAGCTGCAAATGTTTTTGGGTCATTCAGAGCTCTCTGACACAGTTTTTGGGCCATCAACATTTTCTGGACTTTAGGGGGTCTATGATGTCTGTAAACCCCTTTTTTGGGCCTCCAAAGTTTTCAACCTTTTTGCAGGCCTAAGGTGCATTTTAAGGGCTTTTTTGGGCTACTAACATATTCTGAACTTTCAGGGGTGTAGGATGCATTTTTTGTGCCCAAAATATTTTTGAGAATTTCTGTGGTCTAGGATGCGGGTTAATGCCCATTTCAAGCTGCAAATGTTTTTGGGTCATTCAGAGCTCTCTGACAGTTGTTGGGCCACCAACATTTTGTGGACTCTAGGGGGTCTAGGATGTCTGTAAACCCCTTTTTTGGGCCTCCAAAGTTTTCAACCTTTTTGCAGGCCTAAGATGCATTGTAAGGCCTTTTTTTCGGCTGCTATCATATTCTGAACGTTCAGGGTTATAGGATTCATTTTCGTGCCCGATATATTTTTGGGATTTTCTATGGTCTAGGATGCGGGTTAATGCCCCTTTCAAGCTGCAAATGTTTTGGATCATTCAGAGCTCTCTGACAGTTTTTGGGCCACCAACATTTTCTGGACTTTAGGTGGTCTAGGATGCCTGTAAACCCCTTTTTTGGGCATCCAAAGTTTTCAATCTTTTTGCAGGCCTAAGCTGCATTTTAAAGGCTTTTTTGCCTGCTAACATATTCTGAACTTTCAGGGGTGTAGGATGCAATTTTCGTGCCCAAAATATTTTTGAGAATTTCAGTGGTCTAGGATGCGGGTTAATGCCCCTTTCAGGCTGCAAATGTTTTTGGGTCATTCAGAGCTCTCTGACAGTTGTTGGGCCACCAACATTTTGTGGACTTTAGGGTGTCTAGGATGTCTGTAAACCCCTTTTTTGGGCCTCCAAATTTTTCAACCTTTTTGCAGGCCTAAAATGCATTTTAAGGCCTTTTTTGGGCTGCTAACATATACTGAACTTTCCGGGGTGTAGGATTCTTTTTTCGTGCCCAAAATCTTTTTGGGAATTTCAGTGGTCTAGGGTGCGGGTTAATGCCCCTTTTCAAGCTGCAAATGTTTTTGGGTCATTCAGAGCTCTCTGACACAGTTTTTGGGCCATCAACATTTTCTGGACTTTAGGAGGTCTAGGATGTCTGTAAACCCCTTTTTTGGGCCTCCAAAGTTTTCAACCTTTTTGCAGGCCTAAGGTGCATTTTAAGGGCTTTTTTGGGCTACTAACATATTCTGAACTTTCAGGGGTGTAGGATGCATTTTTTGTGCCCAAAATATTTTTGAGAATTTCAGTGGTCTAGGATGCGGGTTAATGCCCCTTTCAAGCTGGAAGTGTTTTTGGGACATTCAGAGCTCTCTGACACAGTTTTTGGGACACCAACATTTTCTGGACTTTAGGGGGTCTAGGATGCCTGTAAACCCCTTTTTTGGGCCTCCAAAGTTTTCAACCTTTTTGCACGCCTAATGTGCATTTTAAGGCCTTTTTTGGGTTGCTAACATATACTGAACTTTCCGGGGTGTAGGATGCATTTTTCGTGCCCAAAATATTTTTGAGAATTTCAGTGGTCTAGGATGCGGGTTAATGCCCCTTTCAGGCTACAAATGTTTTTGGGACATTCAGAGCTCTCTGACACAGTTTTTGGGCCACCAACATTTTCTGGACTTTAGGGGGTCTAGGATGTCTGTAAACCCCTTTTTTGGGCCTCCAAAGTTTTCAACCTTTTTGCAGGCCTAAGGTGCATTTTAAGGGCTTTTTTGGGCTACTAACATATTCTGAACTTTCAGGGGTGTAGGATGCATTTTTCGTGCCCAAAATCTTTTTGACAATTTCAGTGGTCTAGGTTGCGGGTTATTGCCCCTTTCAGGCTGCAAATGTTTTTGGGACATTCAGAGCTCTCCGACACAGTGTTTGGGCCACCAACATTTCCTGGATTTTAGGGGGTCTAAGATGCTTGTAAACCTCTTTTTTGGGCATCCAAAGTTTTCAACCTTTTTGCAGGCCTAAGATGCATTTTAAAGGCTTTTTTGCCTGCTAACATATTCTGAACTTTCAGGGGTGTAGGATGCATTTTTCGTGCCCAAAATATTTTTGAGAATTTCAGTGGTCTAGGATGCGGGTTAATGCCCCTTTCAGGCTACAAATGTTTTTGGGACATTCAGAGCTCTCTGACACAGTTTTTGGGCCACCAACATTTTCTGGACTTTAGGGGGTCTAGGATGCCTGTAAACCCCTTTTTTGGGCATCCAAAGTTTTCAACCTTTTTGCAGGCCAAAGATGCATTTTAAGGCCTTTTTTGGGTTACTAACATATTCTGAACTTTCAGGGGTGTAGGATGCATTTTTCGTGCCCAAAATATTTTTGGGAATTTCAGTGGTCTAGGATGCGGGTTAATGCCCCTTTCAGGCTACAAATGTTTTTGGGACATTCAGAGCTCTCTGACACTGTTGTTGGGCCACCAACATTTTCTGGACTTTAGGGGGTCTAGGATGTCTGTAAACCCCTTTTCTGGGCCTACAAAGTTTTCAACCTTTTTGCAGGCCTAAGGTGCATTTTAAGGCCTTTTTTGGGTTGCTAACATATACTGAACTTTCAGGGGTGTAGGATGCATTTTTCGGGCCCAATATATTTTTGGGAATTTCAGTGGTCTAGGGTGCGGGTTAATGCCCATTTCAAGCTGCAAATGTTTTTGGGTCATTCAGAGCTCTTTGACAGTTGTTGGGCCACCAACATTTTGTGGACTTTAGGGGGTCTAGGATGTCTGTAAACCTCTTTTTTGGGCCTCCAAAGTTTTCAACCTTTTTGCAGGCCTACGATGCATTGTAAAGCCTTTTTCTGGGCTGCTATCATATTCTGAACGTTCAGGGGTATAGGATTCATTTTTCGTGCCCGATATATTTTTGGGATTTTCTATGGTCTAGGATGCGGGTTAATGACCCTTTCAGGCTGCAAATGTTTTTGGGACATTCAAAGCTCTCTGACACAGTTTTTGGGCCACCAACATTTTCTGGACTTTAGGGGGTCTAGGATGTCTTCATCCCCTTTTTTGGGCCTCCAAAGTTTTCAACATTTTGCAGGCCTAAGAAGCATTTTAAGACCTGTTTTGGGCTGCTAACATATACTGAACTTTCAGGGTTGTTGGATGAATTTTTTGTGGCCAATATATTTTTTGGAATTTCAGTGGTCTAGGGTGCGGGTTAATGCCCCTTTCAACCTGCAAATGTTTTTGGGTCATTCAGAGCTCTCTGACACAGTTTTTGGGCCATCAACATTTTCTGGACTTTAGGGGGTCTAGGATGTCTGTAAACCCCTTTTTTGGGCCTCCAAAGTTTTCAACCTTTTTGCAGGCCTAAGGTGCATTTTAAGGGCTTTTTTGGGCTACTAACATATTCTGAACTTTCAGGGGTGTAGGATGCATTTTTTGTGCCCAAAATATTTTTGAGAATTTCAGTGGTCTAGGATGCGGGTTAATGTCCCTTTCAAGCTGCAAGTGTTTTTGGGACATTCAGAGCTCTCTGACACAGTTTTTGGGACACCAACATTTTCTGGACTTTAGGGGGTCTAGGATGCCTGTAAACCCCTTTTTTGGGCCTCCAAAGTTTTCAACCTTTTTGCAGGCCTAATGTGCATTTTAAGGCCTTTTTTGGGTTGCTAACATATACTGAACTGTAAGGGGTGTAGGATGCATTTTTCGGGCCCAATATATTTTTGGGAATTTCAGTGGTCTAGGGTGCGGGTTAATGCCCATTTCAAGCTGCAAATGTTTTTGGGTCATTCAGAGCTCTCTGACAGTTGTTGGGCCATCAACATTTTGTTGTCTCTAGGGGGTCTAGGATGTCTGTAAACCCCTTTTTTGGGCCTCCAAAGTTTTCAACCTTTTTGCAGGCCTAAGATGCATTGTAAGGCCTTTTTTTGGGCTGCTATCATATTCTTAACGTTCAGGGGTATAGGATTCATTTTTCGTGCCCGATATATTTTTGGGATTTTCTATGGTCTAGGATGCGGGTTAATGCCCCTTTCAAGCTGCAAATGTTTTGGGTCATTCAGAGCTCTCTGACAGTTTTTGGGCCACCAACATTTTCTGGACTTTAGGTGGTCTAGGATGCCTGTAAACCTCTTTTTTGGGCATCCAAAGTTTTCAACCTTTTTGCAGGCCTAAGCTGCATTTTAAAGGCTTTTTTGCCTGCTAACATATTCTGAACTTTCAGGGGTGTAGGATGCAATTTTCGTGCCCAAAATATTTTTGAGAATTTCAGTGGTCTAGGATGCGGGTAAATGCCCCTTTCAAGCTGCAAATGTTTTTGGGTCATTCAGAGCTCTCTGACACAGTTTTTGGGCCATTAATATTTTCTGGACTTTAGGGGGTCTAGGATGTCTGTAAACCCCTTTTTTGGGCCTCCAAAGTTTTCAACCTTT
Source organism: Ambystoma mexicanum (assembly GCF_040938575.1). Lineage (NCBI taxonomy): Eukaryota > Metazoa > Chordata > Amphibia > Caudata > Ambystomatidae > Ambystoma > Ambystoma mexicanum. The sequence continues at coordinate 591,883,199 of NC_090940.1, read as the reverse complement.
TTGCAGGCCTAAGGTGCATTTTAAGGGCTTTTTTGGGCTACTAACATTCTGAACTTTCAGGGGTATAGGATTCATTTTTCGTGCCCGATATATTTTTGGGATTTTCTATGGTCTAGGATGCGGGTTAATGCCCCTTTCAAGCTGCAAATGTTTTTGGGACATTCAGAGCTCTCGGACACCGTTTTTGGGCCAACAACATTTTCTGGACTTTAGGGGGTGTAGGATGTCTGTAAAGCCCTTTTTTAGGCCTCCAAAGTTTTCAACCTTTTTGCAGGCCTAAGAAGCATTTTAAGCCCTTTTTTGGGCTGCTAACATATACTGAACTTTCAGGGGTGTTGGATGCATTTTTTGTGGCCAATATATTTTTGGGAATTTCAGTGGTCTAGGGTGCGGGTTAATGCCCGTTTCAAGCTGCAAATGTTTTGGGTCATTCAGAGCTCTCTGACAGTTTTTGGGCCACCAACATTTTCTGGACTTTAGGTGGTCTAGGATGCCTGTAAACCCCTTTTTTGGGCATCCAAAGTTTTCAACCTTTTTGCAGGCCTAAGCAGCATTTTAAAGGCTTTTTTGCCTGCTAACATATTCTTAACTTTCAGGGGTGTAGGATGCATTTTTCGTGCCAAAAATATTTTTTGAGAATTTCAGTGGTCTAGGATGCGGGTTAATGCCCCTTTCAGGCTACAAATGTTTTTGGGACATTCAAAGCTCTCTGACACAGTTGTTGGGCCACCAACATTTTCTGGACTTTAGGGTGTCTAGGATGTCTGCATCCCCTTTTTTGGGCCTCCAAAGTTTTCAACCTTTTTGCAGGCCTAAGATGCATTTTAAGGCCTTTTTTGGGCTGCTAACATATACTGAACTTTCAGGGTTGTAGGATGTATTTTTCGTGCCTAATATATTTTTGGGAATTTCAGTGGTCTAGGATGCGGGTTAATGCCCCTTTCAAGCTGCAAATGTTTTTGGGACATTCAGAGCTCTCCGACACAGTTTTTGGGCCACCAACATTTCCTGGATTTTAGGGGGTCTAGGATGCCTGTAAACCCCTTTTTGGGCCTCCAAAGTTTTCAACATTTTGCAGGCCTAAGAAGCATTTTAAGGCCCGTTTTGGGCTGCTAACATATACTGAACTTTCAGGGTTGTTGGATGAATTTTTTGTGGCCAATATATTTTTTGGAATTTCAGTGGTCTAGGGTGCGGGTTAATGCCCCTTTCAAGCTGCAAATGTTTTTGGGTCATTCAGAGCTCTCTGACAGTTTTTGGGCCACCAACATTTTCTGGACTTTAGGGGGTCTAGGATGTCTGTAAATCCCTTTTTTGGGCCTCCAAAGTTATCAACCTTTTTGCAGGCCTAAGAAGCATTTTAAGGCCTTTTTTGCCTGCTAACATATTCTGAACTTTCAGGGGTGTAGGATGCATTTTTTTTCGTGCCCAATATATATTTGGGAATTTCAGTGGTCTAGGGTGCGGGTTAATGCCCCTTTCAAGCTGCAAATGTTTTTGGGTCATTCAGAGCTCTCTGACACAGTTTTTGGGCCATCAACATTTTCTGGACTTTATGGGGTCTAGGATGTCTGTAAACCCCTTTTTTGGGCCTCCAAAGTTTTCAACCTTTTGCAGGCCTAAGGTGCATTTTAAGGGCTTTTTTGGGCTACTAACATATTCTGAACTTTCAGGCGTGTAGGATGCATTTTTTGTGCCCAAAAATATTTTTGAGAATTTCAGTGGTCTAGGATGCGGGTTATTGCCCCTTTCAAGCTGCAAGTGTTTTTGGGACATTCAGAGCTCTCTGACACAGTTTTTGGGACACCAACATTTTCTGGACTTTAGGGGGTCTAGGATGTCTGCATCCCCTTTTTTGGGCCTCCAAAGTTTTCAACCTTTTTGCAGGCCTAAGGTGCATTTTAAGGCCTTTTTTGGGTTGCTAACATATACTGAACTTTAAGGGGTGTAGGATGCATTTTTCGGGCCCAATATATTTTTGGGAATTTCAGTGGTCTAGGGTGCGGGTTAATGCCCCTTTCAAGCTGCAAATGTTTTTGGGTCATTCAGAGCTCTCTGACACAGTTTTTGGGCCACCAACATTTTCTGGACTTTAGGTGGTCTAGGATGCCTGTAAACCCCTTTTTTGGGCATCCAAAGTTTTCAACCTTTTTGCAGGCCTAAGCTGCATTTTAAAGGCTTTTTTGCCTGCTAACATATTCTGAACTTTCAGGGGTGTAGGATGCAATTTTCGTGCCCAAAATATTTTTGAGAATTTCAGTGGTCTAGGATGCGGGTTAATGCCCCTTTCAGGCTGCAAATGTTTTTGGGTCATTCAGAGCTCTCTGACAGTTGTTGGGCCACCAACATTTTGTGGACTTTAGGGTGTCTAGGATGTCTGTAAACCCCTTTTTTGGGCCTCCAAAGTTTTCAACCTTTTTGCAGGCCTAAGGTGCATTTTAAGGGCTTTTTTGGGCTACTAACATATTCTGAACTTTCAGGGGTGTAGGATGCATTTTTTGTGCCCAAAATATTTTTGAGAATTTCAGTGGTCTAGGATGCGGGTTAATGCCCCTTTCAAGCTGGAAATGTTTTTGGGTCATTCAGAGCTCTCTGACAGTTGTTGGGCCACCAACATTTTGTGGACTTTAGGGTGTCTAGGATGTCTGTAAACCCCTTTTTTGGGCCTCCAAATTTTTCACCCTTTTTGCAGGCTTAAATGCATTTTAAGGCCTTTTTTGGGCTGCTAACATATACTGAACTTTCCGGGGTGTAGGATGCATTTTTCGTGCCCAAAATCCTTTTGAGAATTTCAGTGGTCTAGGATGCGGGTTAATGCCCCTTTCAGGCTACAAATGTTTTTGGGACATTCAGAGCTCTCTGACACAGTTTTTGGGCCACAAACATTTTCTGGACTTTAGGGGGTCTAGGATGCCTGTAAACCCCTTTTTTGGGCATCCAAAGTTTTCAACCTTTTTGCAGGCCAAAGATGCATTTTAAGGCCTTTTTTGGGCTACTAACATATTCTGAACTTTCAGGGGTGTAGGATGCATTTTTCGTGCCCAAAATATTTTTGAGAATTTCAGTGGTCTAGGATGCAGGTTAATGCCCCTTTCAGGCTACAAATGTTTTTGGGACATTCAGAGCTCTCTGACAGTTTTTGGGCCACCAACATTTTCTGGACTTTAGGGGGTCTAGGATGCCTGTAAACCCCTTTTCTGGACCTAAAAAGTTTTCAACCTTTTTGCAGGCCTAAGGTGCATTTTAAGGCCTTTTTTGGGTTGCTAACATATACTGAACTTTCAGGGGTGTAGGATGCATTTTTCGGGCCCAATATATTTTTGGGCATTTCAGTGGTCTAGGGTGCGGGTTAATGCCCATTTCAAGCTGCAAATGTTTTTGGGTCATTCAGAGCTCTCTGACAGTTGTTGGGCCACCAACATTTTGTGGACTTTAGGGGGTCTAGGATGTCTGTAAACCCCTTTTTTGGGCCTCCAAAGTTTTCAACCTTTTTGCAGGCCTAAGATGCATTGTAAAGCCTTTTTCTGGGCTGCTATCATATTCTGAACGTTCACGGGTATAGGATTCATTTTTCGTGCCCGATATATTTTTGGGATTTTCTATGGTCTACGATGCGGGTTAATGACCCTTTCAGGCTGCAAATGTTTTTGGGACATTCAAAGCTATCTGACACAGTTTTTGGGCCACCAACATTTTCTGGACTTTAGGGGGTCTAGGATGTCTTCATCCCCTTTTTTGGGCCTCCAAAGTTTTCAACATTTTGCAGGCCTAAGAAGCATTTTAAGACCTGTTTTGGGCTGCTAACACATACTGAACTTTCAGGGTTGTTGGATGAATTTTTTGTGGCCAATATATTTTTTGGAATTTCAGTGGTCTAGGGTGCGGGTTAATGCCCCTTTCAAGCTGCAAATGTTTTTGGGTCATTCAGAGCTCTCTGACAGTTTTTGGGCCACCAACATTTTCTGGACTTTAGGGGTCTAGGATGATTGTAAACCCCTTTTTTGGGCATCCAAAGTTTTCAACTTTTTTGCAGGCCTAAGATGCATTTTAAAGACTTTTTTGCCTGCTAACATATTCTGAACTTTCAGGGGTGTAGGATGCATTTTTCGTGCCCAAAATATTTTTGAGAAATTCAGTGGTCTAGGGTGCAGGTTAATGACCCTTTCAAGCTGCAAATGTTTTTGGGTCATTCAGAGCTCTCTGACAGTTTTTGGGCCACCCACATTTTCTGGACTTTAGGGGGTCTAGGATGTCTTTAAATCCCTTTATTGGGCCTCCAAAGTTATTAACATTTTTGCAGGCCTAAGAAGCATTTTATGGCCTTTTTTGCCTGCTAACATATTCTGAACTTTCAGGGGTGTAGGATTCATTTTTCATGCCCAATATATTTTTGGGATTTTCAGTGGTCTAGGATGCGGGTTAATGCCCCTTTCAAGCTGCAAATGTTTTTGGGACATTCAGAGCTCTCTGACACAGTTTTTGGGCCACCAACATTTTCCGGACTTTAGGGTGTCTAGGATGCCTGTAAACCCCTTTTTTGGGCCTCCAAAGTTTTCAACCTTTTTGCAGGCCTAAAAGGCATTTTAAGGCCTTTTTTTGGCTGCTAACATATTCTGAACTTTCAGGGGTGTAGGATGCATTTTTTTTCGTGCCCAATATATATTTGGGAATTTCAGTGGTCTAGGGTGCGGGTTAATGCCCCTTTCAACCTGCAAATGTTTTTGGGTCATTCAGAGCTCTCTGACACAGTTGTTGGACCATCAACATTTTCTGGACTTTAGGGGGTCTAGGATGTCTGTAAACCCCTTTTTTGGGCCTCCAAAGTTTTCAACCTTTTTGCAGGCCTAAGGTGCATTTTAAGGGCTTTTTTGGGCTACTAACATATTCTGAACTTTCAGGGGTGTAGGATGCATTTTTTGTGCCCAATATATATTTGGGAATTTCAGTGGTCTAGGGTGCGGGTTAATGCCCCTTTCAACCTGCAAATGTTTTTGGGTCATTCAGAGCTCTCTGACAGTTTTTGGGCCACCAACATTTTGTGGACTTTAGGGTGTCTAGGATGTCTGTAAACCCCTTTTTTTGGCCTCCAAATTTTTCAACCTTTTTGCAGGCCTAAAATGCATTTTAAGGCCTTTTTTGGGCTGCTAACATATACTGAACTTTCCGGGGTGTAGGATGCATTTTCCGTGCCCAAAATCTTTTTGAGAATTTCAGTGGTCTAGGATGCGGGTTAATGCCCCTTTCAGGCTGCAAATGTTTTTGGGACATTCAGAGCTCTCCGACACAGTGTTTGGGCCACCAACATTTCCTGGATTTTAGGGGGTCTAAGATGCTTGTAAACCCCTTTTTTGGGCATCCAAAGTTTTCAACCTTTTTGCAGGCCTAAGATGCATTGTAAAGCCTTTTTCTGGGCTATCATATTCTGAACGTTCAGGGGTATAGGATTCATTTTTCGTGCCCGATATATTTTTGGGATTTTCTATGGTCTAGGATGCGGGTTAATGACCCTTTCAGGCTGCAAATGTTTTTGGGACATTCAAAGCTCTCTGACACAGTTTTTGGGCCACCAACATTTTCTGGACTTTAGGGGGTCTAGGATGTCTGCATCCCCTTTTTTGGGCCTCCAAAGTTTTCAACCTTTTTGCAGGCCTAAGATGCATTTTAAGGCCTTTTTTGGGCTGCTAACATATACTGAACTTTCAGGGGTGTAGGATGTATTTTTCGTGCCCAATATATTTTTGGGAATTTCAGTGGTCTAGGATGCGGGTTAATGCCCCTTTCAAGCTGCAAATGTTTTTGGGTCATTCAGAGCTCTCTGACAGTTTTTGGGCCACCAACATTTTCTGGACTTTAGGGGGTCTAGGATGTCTGTAAATCCCTTTTTTGGGCCTCCAAAGTTATCAACCTTTTTGCAGGCCTAAGAAGCATTTTAAGGCCTTTTTTGCCTGCTAACATATTCTGAACTTTCAGGGGTGTAGGATTCATTTTTCATGCCCAATATATATTTGGGATTTTCAGTGGTCTAGGATGCGGGTTAATGCCCCTTTCAAGCTGCAAATGTTTTTGGGACATTCAGAGCTCTCTGACACAGTTTTTGGGCCACCAACATTTTCCGGACTTTAGGGTGTCTAGGATGCCTGTAAACCCCTTTTTTGGGCCTCCAAAGTTTTCAACCTTTTTGCAGGCCTAAAATGCATTTTAAGGCCTTTTTTTGGCTGCTAACATATTCTGAACTTTCAGGGGTGTAGGATGCATTTTTTTTCGTGCCCAATATATATTTGGGAATTTCAGTGGTCTAGGGTGCGGGTTAATGCCCCTTTCAAGCTGCAAATGTTTTTGGGTCATTCAGAGCTCTCTGACACAGTTTTTGGGCCATCAACATTTTCTGGACTTTAGGGGGTCTAGGATGTCTGTAAACCCCTTTTTTGGGCCTCCAAAGTTTTCAACCTTTTTGCAGGCCTAAGGTGCATTTTAAGGGCTTTTTTGGGCTACTAACATATTCTGAACTTTCAGGGGTATAGGATTCATTTTTCGTGCCCGATATATTTTTGGGATTTTCTATGGTCTAGGATGCGGGTTAATGCCCCTTTCAAGCTGCAAATGTTTTTGGGACATTCAGAGCTCTCGGACACAGTTTTTGGGCCAACAACATTTTCTGGACTTTAGGGGGTGTAGGATGTCTGTAAAGCCCTTTTTTAGGCCTCCAAAGTTTTCAACCTTTTTGCAGGCCTAAGAAGCATTTTAAGCCCTTTTTTGGGCTGCTAACATATACTGAACTTTCAGGGGTGTTGGATGCATTTTTTGTGACCAATATATTTTTGGGAATTTCAGTGGTCTAGGGTGCGGGTTAATGCCCCTTTCAAGCTGCAAATTTTTTGGGTCATTCAGAGCTCTCTGACAGTTTTTGGGCCACCAACATTTTCTGGACTTTAGGTGGTCTAGGATGCCTGTAAACCCCTTTTTTGGGCATCCAAAGTTTTCAACCTTTTTGCAGGCCTAAGCTGCACTTTAAAGGCTTTTTTGCCTGCTAACATATTCTGAACTTTCAGGGGTGTAGGATGCATTTTTCGTGCCAAAAATATTTTTGAGAATTTCAGTGGTCTAGGATGCAGGTTAATGCCCCTTTCAAGCTGCAAGTGTTTTTGGGACATTCAGAGCTCTCTGACACAGTTGTTGGGCCACCAACATTTTCTGGACTTTAGGGTGTCTAGGATGTCTGCATCCCCTTTTTTGGGCCTCCAAAGTTTTCAACCTTTTTGCAGGCCTAAGAAGCATTTTAAGGCCTTTTTTGGGCTGCCAACATATACTGAACTTTCAGGGTTGTAGGATGTATTTTTCGTGCCTAATATATTTTTGGGAATTTCAGTGGTCTAGGATGCGGGATAATGCCCCTTTCAAGCTGCAAATGTTTTTGGGACATTCAGAGCTCTCCGACACAGTTTTTGGGCCACCAACATTTCCTGGATTTTAGGGGGTCTAGGATGCCTGTAAACCCCTTTTTGGGCCTCCAAAGTTTTCAACATTTTGCAGGCCTAAGAAGCATTTTAAGGCCCGTTTTGGGCTGCTAACATATACTGAACTTTCAGGGTTGTTGGATGAATTTTTTGTGGCCAATATATTTTTTGGAATTTCAGTGGTCTAGGGTGCGGGTTAATGCCCCTTTCAAGCTGCAAATGTTTTTGGGTCATTCAGAGCTCTCTGACAGTTTTTGGGCCACCAACATTTTCTGGACTTTAGGGGGTCTAGGATGTCTGTAAATCCCTTTTTTGGGCCTCCAAAGTTATCAACCTTTTTGCAGGCCTAAGAAGCATTTTAAGGCCTTTTTTGCCTGCTAACATATTCTGAACTTTCAGGGGTGTAGGATGCATTTTTTTTCGTGCCCAATATATATTTGGGAATTTCAGTGGTCTAGGGTGCGGGTTAATGCCCCTTTCAAGCTGCAAATGTTTTTGGGTCATTCAGAGCTCTCTGACACAGTTTTTGGGCCATCAACATTTTCTGGACTTTATGGGGTCTAGGATGTCTGTAAACCCCTTTTTTGGGCCTCCAAAGTTTTCAACCTTTTGCAGGCCTAAGGTGCATTTTAAGGGCTTTTTTGGGCTACTAACATATTCTGAACTTTCAGGCGTGTAGGATGCATTTTTTGTGCCCAAAAATATTTTTGAGAATTTCAGTGGTCTAGGATGCGGGTTAATGCCCCTTTCAAGCTGCAAGTGTTTTTGGGACATTCAGAGCTCTCTGACACAGTTTTTGGGACACCAAAATTTTCTGGACTTTAGGGGGTTTAGGATGCCTGTAAAACCCTTTTTTGGGCATCCAAAGTTTTCAACCTTTTTGCAGGCCTAAAATGCATTTTAAGGCCTTTTTTGGGCTGCTAACATATACTGAACTTTCCGGGGTGTAGGATGCATTTTTTGTGCCCAAAATCTTTTTGAGAATTTCAGTGGTCTAGGATGTGGGTTAATGCCCCTTTCAGGCTGCAAACGTTTTTGGGACATTCAAAGCTCTCTGACACAGTTTTTGGGCCACCAACATTTTCTGGACTTTAGGGGTCTAGGATGATTGTAAACCCCTTTTTTGGGCATCCAAAGTTTTCAACTTTTTTGCAGGCCTAAGATGCATTTTAAAGACTTTTTTGCCTGCTAACATATTCTGAACTTTCAGGGGTGTAGGATGCATTTTTCGTGCCCAAAATATTTTTGAGAAATTCAGTGGTCTAGGGTGCAGGTTAATGACCCTTTCAAGCTGCAAATGTTTTTGGGTCATTCAGAGCTCTCTGACAGTTTTTGGGCCACCCACATTTTCTGGACTTTAGGGGGTCTAGGATGTCTTTAAATCCCTTTATTGGGCCTCCAAAGTTATTAACATTTTTGCAGGCCTAAGAAGCATTTTATGGCCTTTTTTGCCTGCTAACATATTCTGAACTTTCAGGGGTGTAGGATTCATTTTTCATGCCCAATATATTTTTGGGATTTTCAGTGGTCTAGGATGCGGGTTAATGCCCCTTTCAAGCTGCAAATGTTTTTGGGACATTCAGAGCTCTCTGACACAGTTTTTGGGCCACCAACATTTTCCGGACTTTAGGGTGTCTAGGATGCCTGTAAACCCCTTTTTTGGGCCTCCAAAGTTTTCAACCTTTTTGCAGGCCTAAAAGGCATTTTAAGGCCTTTTTTTGGCTGCTAACATATTCTGAACTTTCAGGGGTGTAGGATGCATTTTTTTTCGTGCCCAATATATATTTGGGAATTTCAGTGGTCTAGGGTGCGGGTTAATGCCCCTTTCAACCTGCAAATGTTTTTGGGTCATTCAGAGCTCTCTGACACAGTTGTTGGACCATCAACATTTTCTGGACTTTAGGGGGTCTAGGATGTCTGTAAACCCCTTTTTTGGGCCTCCAAAGTTTTCAACCTTTTTGCAGGCCTAAGGTGCATTTTAAGGGCTTTTTTGGGCTACTAACATATTCTGAACTTTCAGGGGTGTAGGATGCATTTTTTGTGCCCAATATATATTTGGGAATTTCAGTGGTCTAGGGTGCGGGTTAATGCCCCTTTCAACCTGCAAATGTTTTTGGGTCATTCAGAGCTCTCTGACAGTTTTTGGGCCACCAACATTTTGTGGACTTTAGGGTGTCTAGGATGTCTGTAAACCCCTTTTTTTGGCCTCCAAATTTTTCAACCTTTTTGCAGGCCTAAAATGCATTTTAAGGCCTTTTTTGGGCTGCTAACATATACTGAACTTTCCGGGGTGTAGGATGCATTTTCCGTGCCCAAAATCTTTTTGAGAATTTCAGTGGTCTAGGATGCGGGTTAATGCCCCTTTCAGGCTGCAAATGTTTTTGGGACATTCAGAGCTCTCCGACACAGTGTTTGGGCCACCAACATTTCCTGGATTTTAGGGGGTCTAAGATGCTTGTAAACCCCTTTTTTGGGCATCCAAAGTTTTCAACCTTTTTGCAGGCCTAAGATGCATTGTAAAGCCTTTTTCTGGGCTATCATATTCTGAACGTTCAGGGGTATAGGATTCATTTTTCGTGCCCGATATATTTTTGGGATTTTCTATGGTCTAGGATGCGGGTTAATGACCCTTTCAGGCTGCAAATGTTTTTGGGACATTCAAAGCTCTCTGACACAGTTTTTGGGCCACCAACATTTTCTGGACTTTAGGGGGTCTAGGATGTCTGCATCCCCTTTTTTGGGCCTCCAAAGTTTTCAACCTTTTTGCAGGCCTAAGATGCATTTTAAGGCCTTTTTTGGGCTGCTAACATATACTGAACTTTCAGGGGTGTAGGATGTATTTTTCGTGCCCAATATATTTTTGGGAATTTCAGTGGTCTAGGATGCGGGTTAATGCCCCTTTCAAGCTGCAAATGTTTTTGGGTCATTCAGAGCTCTCTGACAGTTTTTGGGCCACCAACATTTTCTGGACTTTAGGGGGTCTAGGATGTCTGTAAATCCCTTTTTTGGGCCTCCAAAGTTATCAACCTTTTTGCAGGCCTAAGAAGCATTTTAAGGCCTTTTTTGCCTGCTAACATATTCTGAACTTTCAGGGGTGTAGGATTCATTTTTCATGCCCAATATATATTTGGGATTTTCAGTGGTCTAGGATGCGGGTTAATGCCCCTTTCAAGCTGCAAATGTTTTTGGGACATTCAGAGCTCTCTGACACAGTTTTTGGGCCACCAACATTTTCCGGACTTTAGGGTGTCTAGGATGCCTGTAAACCCCTTTTTTGGGCCTCCAAAGTTTTCAACCTTTTTGCAGGCCTAAAATGCATTTTAAGGCCTTTTTTTGGCTGCTAACATATTCTGAACTTTCAGGGGTGTAGGATGCATTTTTTTTCGTGCCCAATATATATTTGGGAATTTCAGTGGTCTAGGGTGCGGGTTAATGCCCCTTTCAAGCTGCAAATGTTTTTGGGTCATTCAGAGCTCTCTGACACAGTTTTTGGGCCATCAACATTTTCTGGACTTTAGGGGGTCTAGGATGTCTGTAAACCCCTTTTTTGGGCCTCCAAAGTTTTCAACCTTTTTGCAGGCCTAAGGTGCATTTTAAGGGCTTTTTTGGGCTACTAACATATTCTGAACTTTCAGGGGTATAGGATTCATTTTTCGTGCCCGATATATTTTTGGGATTTTCTATGGTCTAGGATGCGGGTTAATGCCCCTTTCAAGCTGCAAATGTTTTTGGGACATTCAGAGCTCTCGGACACAGTTTTTGGGCCAACAACATTTTCTGGACTTTAGGGGGTGTAGGATGTCTGTAAAGCCCTTTTTTAGGCCTCCAAAGTTTTCAACCTTTTTGCAGGCCTAAGAAGCATTTTAAGCCCTTTTTTGGGCTGCTAACATATACTGAACTTTCAGGGGTGTTGGATGCATTTTTTGTGGCCAATATATTTTTGGGAATTTCAGTGGTCTAGGGTGCGGGTTAATGCCCCTTTCAAGCTGCAAATTTTTTGGGTCATTCAGAGCTCTCTGACAGTTTTTGGGCCACCAACATTTTCTGGACTTTAGGTGGTCTAGGATGCCTGTAAACCCCTTTTTTGGGCATCCAAAGTTTTCAACCTTTTTGCAGGCCTAAGCTGCACTTTAAAGGCTTTTTTGCCTGCTAACATATTCTGAACTTTCAGGGGTGTAGGATGCATTTTTCGTGCCAAAAATATTTTTGAGAATTTCAGTGGTCTAGGATGCAGGTTAATGCCCCTTTCAAGCTGCAAGTGTTTTTGGGACATTCAGAGCTCTCTGACACAGTTGTTGGGCCACCAACATTTTCTGGACTTTAGGGTGTCTAGGATGTCTGCATCCCCTTTTTTGGGCCTCCAAAGTTTTCAACCTTTTTGCAGGCCTAAGAAGCATTTTAAGGCCTTTTTTGGGCTGCCAACATATACTGAACTTTCAGGGTTGTAGGATGTATTTTTCGTGCCTAATATATTTTTGGGAATTTCAGTGGTCTAGGATGCGGGATAATGCCCCTTTCAAGCTGCAAATGTTTTTGGGACATTCAGAGCTCTCCGACACAGTTTTTGGGCCACCAACATTTCCTGGATTTTAGGGGGTCTAGGATGCCTGTAAACCCCTTTTTGGGCCTCCAAAGTTTTCAACATTTTGCAGGCCTAAGAAGCATTTTAAGGCCCGTTTTGGGCTGCTAACATATACTGAACTTTCAGGGTTGTTGGATGAATTTTTTGTGGCCAATATATTTTTTGGAATTTCAGTGGTCTAGGGTGCGGGTTAATGCCCCTTTCAAGCTGCAAATGTTTTTGGGTCATTCAGAGCTCTCTGACAGTTTTTGGGCCACCAACATTTTCTGGACTTTAGGGGGTCTAGGATGTCTGTAAATCCCTTTTTTGGGCCTCCAAAGTTATCAACCTTTTTGCAGGCCTAAGAAGCATTTTAAGGCCTTTTTTGCCTGCTAACATATTCTGAACTTTCAGGGGTGTAGGATGCATTTTTTTTCGTGCCCAATATATATTTGGGAATTTCAGTGGTCTAGGGTGCGGGTTAATGCCCCTTTCAAGCTGCAAATGTTTTTGGGTCATTCAGAGCTCTCTGACACAGTTTTTGGGCCATCAACATTTTCTGGACTTTATGGGGTCTAGGATGTCTGTAAACCCCTTTTTTGGGCCTCCAAAGTTTTCAACCTTTTGCAGGCCTAAGGTGCATTTTAAGGGCTTTTTTGGGCTACTAACATATTCTGAACTTTCAGGCGTGTAGGATGCATTTTTTGTGCCCAAAAATATTTTTGAGAATTTCAGTGGTCTAGGATGCGGGTTAATGCCCCTTTCAAGCTGCAAGTGTTTTTGGGACATTCAGAGCTCTCTGACACAGTTTTTGGGACAACAAAATTTTCTGGACTTTAGGGGGTTTAGGATGCCTGTAAAACCCTTTTTTGGGCATCCAAAGTTTTCAACCTTTTTGCAGGCCTAAAATGCATTTTAAGGCCTTTTTTGGGCTGCTAACATATACTGAACTTTCCGGGGTGTAGGATGCATTTTTTGTGCCCAAAATCTTTTTGAGAATTTCAGTGGTCTAGGATGTGGGTTAATGCCCCTTTCAGGCTGCAAACGTTTTTGGGACATTCAAAGCTCTCTGACACAGTTTTTGGGCCACCAACATTTTCTGGACTTTAGGGGGTCTAGGATGTCTGTAAACCCCTTTTTTGGGCATACAAAGTTTTTAACCTTTTTGCAGGCCTAAGATGCATTTTAAGGCCTTTTTTGGGCTGCTAACATATACTGAACTTTCAGGGTTGTAGGATGCATTTTTTGTCCCCAATATATTTTTGGGTATTTCAGTGGTCTAGGGTGCAGGTTAATGCCCCTTTCAAGCTGCAAATGTTTTTGGGTCATTCAGAGCTATGTGCCACCAACATTTTCTGGACTTTATTGGCTCTAGGATGCCTGTAAACCCCTTTTTTGGGCCTCCAACGTTTTCAACCTTTTTGCAGGCCTAAAATGCATTTTAAGGCCTTTTTTGGGCTGCTAACATATACTGAACTTTCAGGGTTGTAGGATGCATTTTTTGTCCCCAATATATTTTTGGGAATTTCAGTGGTCTAGGGTGCGGGTTAAAGCCCCTTTCAATCTGCAAATGTTTTTGGGACATTCAGAGCTCTCTGACACAGTTTTTGGGCCACCAACATTTTCTGGACTTTAGGGGGTCTAGGATGTCTGTAAACCCCTTTTTTGAGCCTCCAAAGTTTTCAAACTTTTTGCAGGCCTAAGATGCATTTTAAGGCCTTTTTTGGGCTGCTAACATATTCTGAAATTTCAGGGGTGTAGGATGCATTTTTTGTGCCCAAAATATTTTTGAGAATTTCAGTGGTCTAGGATGCGGGTTAATGCCCCTTTCAGGCTGCAAATGTTTTTGGGCCATTCAGAGCTCTCTGACACAGTTTTTGGGCCACCAACATTTTCTGGACTTTAGGGGTCTAGGATGACTGTAAACCCCTTTTTTGGGCATCCAAAGTTTTCAACTTTTTTGCAGGCCTAACATGCATTTTAAAGGCTTTTTTGCCTGCTAACATATTCTGAACTTTCAGGGGTGTAGGATGCATTTTTCGTGCCCAAAATCTTTTTGAGAATTTCAGTGGTCTAGTATGCGGGTTAATGCCCCTTTCAGGCTGCAAATGTTTTTGGGATATTCAGGGCTCTCTGACACAGTTTTTGGACCACCAACATTTTCTGGACTTTAGGGGGTCTAGGATGTCTGTAAACCCCTTTTTTGGGCCTCCAAATTTTTCAACCTTTTTGCAGGCCTAAGATGCATTTTAAGGCCTTTTTTGGGCTGCTAACATATACTGAACTTTCCGGGGTGTAGGATGCATTTTTCGTGCCCAAAATCTTTTTGGGAATTTCAGTGGTCTAGGGTGCGGGTTAATGCCCCTTTCAAGCTGGGAGTGTTTTTGGGACATTCAGAGCTCTCTGACACAGTTTTTGGGACACCAACATTTTTTGGACTTTAGGGGGTCTAGGATGCCTGTAAACCCCTTTTTTGGGCCTCCAAAGTTTTCAACCTTTTTGCACGCCTAATGTGCATTTTAAGGCCTTTTTTGGGTTGCTAACATATACTGAACTTTAAGGGGTGTAGGATGCATTTTTCGGGCCCAACATATTTTTGGGAATTTCAGTGGTCTAGGATGCGGGTTAATGCCCCTTTCAGGCTGCAAATGTTTTTGGGTCATTCAGAGCTCTCTGACAGTTGTTGGGCCACCAACATTTTGTGGACTTTAGGGTGTCTAGGATGTCTTTAAACCCCTTTTTTGGGCCTCCAAATTTTTCAACCTTTTTGCAGGCCTAAAATGCATTTTAAGGCCTTTTTTGGGCTGCTAACATATACTGAACTTTCCGGGGTGTAGGATGCATTTTTCGTGCCCAAAATTTTTTTGAGAATTTCAGTGGTCTAGGATGCGGGTTAATGCCCCTTTCAGGCTACAAATGTTTTTGGGACATTCAGAGCTCTCTGACACAGTTTTTGGGCCACCAACATTTTCTGGACTTTAGGGGGTCTAGGATGCCTGTAAACCCCTTTTTTGGGCATCCAAAGTTTTCAACCTTTTTGCAGGCCAAAGATGCATTTTAAGGCCTTTTTTGGGCTACTAACATATTCTGAACTTTCAGGGGTGTAGGATGCATTTTCTGTGCCCAAAATATTTTTGAGAATTTCAGTGGTCTAGGGTGCGGGTTAATGCCCCTTTCGGGCTGCAAATGTTTTTGGGTCATTCAGAGCTCTGACAGTTTTTGGGCCACAACACTTTCTGGACTTTAGGGGTCTAGGATGACTGTAAACCCCTTTTTTGGGCATCCAAAGTTTTCAACTTTTTTGCAGGCCTAACATGCATTTTAAAGGCTTTTTTGCCTGCTAACATATTCTGAACTTTCAGGGGTGTAGGATGCATTTTTCGTGCCCAAAATCTTTTTGAGAATTTCAGTGGTCTAGTATGCGGGTTAATGCCCCTTTCAGGCTGCAAATGTTTTTGGGACATTCAGGGCTCTCTGACACAGTTTTTGGACCACCAACATTTTCTGGACTTTAGGGGGTCTGGGTTGTCTGTAAACCCCTTTTTTGGGCCTCCAAAGTTTTCAACCTTTTTGCAGGCCTAAGATGCATTTTAAGGCCTTTTTTGGGCTGCTAACATATACTGACCTTTCAGGGGTGTAGGATGCATTTTCCGTGTACAAAATATTTTTGGGAAATTCAGTGGTCTAGGATGCGGGTTAATGCCCCTTTCAAGCTGCAAATGTTTTTGGGTCATTCAGAGCTCTCTGACACAGTTTTTGGGCCATCAACATTTTCTGGACTTTAGGGGGTCTAGGATGCCTGTAAACCCCTTTTTTGGGCCTCCAAAGTTTTCAACCTTTTTGCACGCCTAATGTGCATTTTAAGGCCTTTTTTGGGTTGCTAACATATACTGAACTTTCCGGGGTGTAGGATGCATTTTTTGTGCCCAAAATATTTTTGAGAATTTCAGTGGTCTAGGATGCGGGTTAATGCCCCTTTCAGGCTGCAAATGTTTTTGGGATATTCAGGGCTCTCTGACACAGTTTTTGGACCACCAACATTTTCTGGACTTTAGGGGGTCTAGGATGTCTGTAAACCCCTTTTTTGGGCCTCCAAAGTTTTCAACCTTTTTGCAGGCCTAAGGTGCATTTTAAGGGCTTTTTTGGGCTACTAACATATTCTGAACTTTCAGGGGTGTAGGATGCATTTTTTGTGCCCAAAATATTTTTGAGAATTTCAGTGGTCTAGGATGCGGGTTAATGCCCCTTTCAAGCTGGAAGTGTTTTTGGGACATTCAGAGCTCTCTGACACAGTTTTTGGGACACCAACATTTTTTGGACTTTAGGGGTCTAGGATGCCTGTAAACCCCTTTTTTGGGCCTCCAAAGTTTTCAACCTTTTTGCACGCCTAATGTGCATTTTAAGGCCTTTTTTGGGTTGCTAACATATACTGAACTTTAAGGGGTGTAGGATGCATTTTTCGGGCCCAACATATTTTTGGGAATTTCAGTGGTCTAGGATGCGGGTTAATGCCCCTTTCAGGCTGCAAATGTTTTTGGGTCATTCAGAGCTCTCTGACAGTTGTTGGGCCACCAACATTTTGTGGACTTTAGTGTGTCTAGGATGTCTTTAAACCCCTTTTTTGGGCCTCCAAATTTTTCAACCTTTTTGCAGGCCTAAAATGCATTTTAAGGCCTTTTTTGGGCTGCTAACATATACTGAACTTTCCGGGGTGTAGGATGCATTTTTCGTGCCCAAAATTTTTTTGAGAATTTCAGTGGTCTAGGATGCGGGTTAATGCCCCTTTCAGGCTACAAATGTTTTTGGGACATTCAGAGCTCTCTGACACAGTTTTTGGGCCACCAACATTTTCTGGACTTTAGGGGGTCTAGGATGCCTGTAAACCCCTTTTTTGGGCATCCAAAGTTTTCAACCTTTTTGCAGGCCAAAGATGCATTTTAAGGCCTTTTTTGGGCTACTAACATATTCTGAACTTTCAGGGGTGTAGGATGCATTTTCTGTGCCCAAAATATTTTTGAGAATTTCAGTGGTCTAGGGTGCGGGTTAATGCCCCTTTCGGGCTGCAAATGTTTTTGGGTCATTCAGAGCTCTGACAGTTTTTGGGCCACAACACTTTCTGGACTTTAGGGGTCTAGGATGACTGTAAACCCCTTTTTTGGGCATCCAAAGTTTTCAACTTTTTTGCAGGCCTAACATGCATTTTAAAGGCTTTTTTGCCTGCTAACATATTCTGAACTTTCAGGGGTGTAGGATGCATTTTTCGTGCCCAAAATCTTTTTGAGAATTTCAGTGGTCTAGTATGCGGGTTAATGCCCCTTTCAGGCTGCAAATGTTTTTGGGACATTCAGGGCTCTCTGACACAGTTTTTGGACCACCAACATTTTCTGGACTTTAGGGGGTCTGGGTTGTCTGTAAACCCCTTTTTTGGGCCTCCAAAGTTTTCAACCTTTTTGCAGGCCTAAGATGCATTTTAAGGCCTTTTTTGGGCTGCTAACATATACTGACCTTTCAGGGGTGTAGGATGCATTTTCCGTGTACAAAATATTTTTGGGAAATTCAGTGGTCTAGGATGCGGGTTAATGCCCCTTTCATGCTGCAAATATTTTTGGGACATTCAGAGTTCTCTGACACAGTTTTTGGGCCACCAACATTTTCTGGACTTTAGGGGGGTCTAGGATGTCTGTAAACCCCTTTTTTGGGCCTCCAAATTTTTCAACCTTTTTGCAGGCCTAAGATGCATTTTAAGGCCTTTTTTGGGCTGCTAACATATACTGAACTTTCCGGGGTGTAGGATGCATTTTTCGTGCCCAAAATCTTTTTGGGAATTTCAGTGGTCTAGGGTGCGGGTTAATGCCCCTTTCAAGCTGCAAATGTTTTTGGGTCATTCAGAGCTCTCTGACACAGTTTTTGGGCCATCAACATTTTCTGGACTTTAGGGGGTCTAGGATGTCTGTAAACCCCTTTTTTGGGCCTCCAAAGTTTTCAACCTTTTTGCAGGCCAAAGGTGCATTTTAAGGGCTTTTTTGGGCTACTAACATATTCTGAACTTTCAGGGGTGTAGGATGCATTTTTTGTGCCCAAAATATTTTTGAGAATTTCAGTGGTCTAGGATGCGGGTTAATGCCCCTTTCAAGCTGGAAGTGTTTTTGGGACATTCAGAGCTCTCTGACACAGTTTTTGGGACACCAACATTTTCTGGACTTTAGGCGGTCTAGGATGCCTGTAAACCCCTTTTTTGGGCCTCCAAAGTTTTCAACCTTTTTGCACGCCTAATGTGCATTTTAAGGC
Source organism: Ambystoma mexicanum (assembly GCF_040938575.1). Classification (NCBI taxonomy): domain Eukaryota; kingdom Metazoa; phylum Chordata; class Amphibia; order Caudata; family Ambystomatidae; genus Ambystoma; species Ambystoma mexicanum. The sequence goes on along the minus strand of NC_090940.1, from coordinate 591,864,896 downwards.
CTTTTTTGGGTTGCTAACATATACTGAACTTTAAGGGGTGTAGGATGCATTTTTCGGGCCCAATATATTTTTGGGAATTTCAGTGGTCTAGGATGCGGGTTAATGCCCCTTTCAGGCTGCAAATGTTTTTGGGTCATTCAGAGCTCTCTGACAGTTGTTGGGCCACCAACATTTTGTGGACTTTAGGGTGTCTAGGATGTCTGTAAACCCCTTTTTTGGGCCTCCAAATTTTTCAACCTTTTTGCAGGCCTAAAATGCATTTTAAGGCCTTTTTTGGGCTGCTAACATATACTGAACTTTCCGGGGTGTAGGATGCATTTTTCGTGCCCAAAATCTTTTTGAGAATTTCAGTGGTCTAGGATGCGGGTTAATGCCCCTTTCAGGCTACAAATGTTTTTGGGACATTCAGAGCTCTCTGACACAGTTTTTGTGCCACCAACATTTTCTGGACTTTAGGGGGTGTAGGATGCCTGTAAACCCCTTTTTTGGGCATCCAAAGTTTTCAACCTTTTTGCAGGCCAAAGATGCATTTTAAGGCCTTTTTTGGGCTACTAACATATTCTGAACTTTCAGGGGTGTAGGATGCATTTTTCGTGCCCAAAATATTTTTGAGAATTTCAGTGGTCTAGGATGCAGGTTAATGCCCCTTTCAGGCTACAAATGTTTTTGGGACATTCAGAGCTCTCTGACACAGTTTTTGGCCCACCAACATTTTCTGGACTTTAGGGGGTCTAGGATGCCTGTAAACCCCTTTTTTGGGCATCCAAAGTTTTCAACCTTTTTGCAGGCCAAAGATGCATTTAAGGCCTTTTTTGGGCTACTAACATATTCTGAACTTTCAGGGGTGTAGGATGCATTTTTCGTGCCCAAAATATTTTTGGGAATTTCAGTGGTCTAGGATGCAGGTTAATGCCCCTTTCAAGCTGCAAGTGTTTTTGGGACATTCAGAGCTCTCTGACACAGTTGTTGGGCCACCAACATTTTCTGGACTTTAGGGGGTCTAGGATGTCTGTAAACCCCTTTTCTGGGCCTACAAAGTTTTCAACCTTTTTGCAGGCCTAAGGTGCATTTTAAGGCCTTTTTTGGGTTGCTAACATATACTGAACTTTCAGGGGTGTAGGATGCATTTTTCGGGCCCAATATATTTTTGGGAATTTCAGTGGTCTAGGGTGCGGGTTAATGCCCATTTCAAGCTGCAAATGTTTTTGGGTCATTCAGAGCTCTCTGACAGTTGTTGGGCCACCAACATTTTGTGGACTTTAGGGGGTCTAGGATGTCTGTAAACCCCTTTTTTGGGCCTCCAAAGTTTTCAACCTTTTTGCAGGCCTAAGATGCATTGTAAAGCCTTTTTCTGGGCTGCTATCATATTCTGAACGTTCAGGGGTATAGGATTCATTTTTCGTGCCCGATATATTTTTGGGATTTTCTATGGTCTAGGATGCGGGTTAATGACCCTTTCAGGCTGCAAATGTTTTTGGGACATTCAAAGCTCTCTGACACAGTTTTTGGGCCACCAACATTTTCTGGACTTTAGGGGGTCTAGGATGTCTTCATCCCCTTTTTTGGGCCTCCAAAGTTTTCAACATTTTGCAGGCCTAAGAAGCATTTTAAGACCTGTTTTGGGCTGCTAACATATACTGAACTTTCAGGGTTGTTGGATTAATTTTTTGTGGCCAATATATTTTTTGGAATTTCAGTGGTCTAGGGTGCGGGTTAATGCCCCTTTCAAGCTGCAAATGTTTTTGGGTCATTCAGAGCTCTCTGACAGTTTTTGGGCCACCAACATTTTCTGGACTTTAGGGGTCTAGGATGATTGTAAACCCCTTTTTTGGGCATCCAAAGTTTTCAACTTTTTTGCAGGCCTAAGATGCATTTTAAAGACTTTTTTGCCTGCTAACATATTCTGAACTTTCAGGGGTGTAGGATGCATTTTTCGTGCCCAAAATATTTTTGAGAAATTCAGTGGTCTAGGGTGCAGGTTAATGACCCTTTCAAGCTGCAAATGTTTTTGGGTCATTCAGAGCTCTCTGACAGTTTTTGGGCCACCCACATTTTCTGGACTTTAGGGGGTCTAGGATGTCTTTAAATCCCTTTTTTGGGCCTCCAAAGTTATCAACATTTTTGCAGGCCTAAGAAGCATTTTATGGCCTTTTTTGCCTGCTAACATATTCTGAACTTTCAGGGGTGTAGGATTCATTTTTCATGCCCAATATATTTTTGGGATTTTCAGTGGTCTAGGATGCCTGTTAATGCCCCTTTCAAGCTGCAAATGTTTTTGGGACATTCAGAGCTCTCTGACACAGTTTTTGGGCCACCAACATTTTCCGGACTTTAGGGTGTCTAGGATGCCTGTAAACCCCTTTTTTGGGCCTCCAAAGTTTTCAACCTTTTTGCAGGCCTAAAAGGCATTTTAAGGCCTTTTTTTGGCTGCTAACATATTCTGAACTTTCAGGGGTGTAGGATGCATTTTTTTTCGTGCCCAATATATATTTGGGAATTTCAGTGGTCTAGGGTGCGGGTTAATGCCCCTTTCAACCTGCAAATGTTTTTGGGTCATTCAGAGCTCTCTGACACAGTTTTTGGGCCATCAACATTTTCTGGACTTTAGGGGGTCTAGGATGTCTGTAAACCCCTTTTTTGGGCCTCCAAAGTTTTCAACCTTTTTGCAGGCCTAAGGTGCATTTTAAGGGCTTTTTTGGGCTACTAACATATTCTGAACTTTCAGGGGTGTAGGATGCATTTTTTGTGTACAAAATATTTTTGAGAATTTCAGTGGTCTAGGATGCGGGTTAATGCCCCTTTCAAGCTGCAAGTGTTTTTGGGACATTCAGAGCTCTCTGACACAGTTTTAGGGACACCAACATTTTCTGGACTTTAGGGGGTCTAGGATGCCTGTAAACCCCTTTTTTGGGCCTCCAAAGTTCTCAACCTTTTTGCAGGCCTAATGTGCATTTTAAGGCCTTTTTTGGGTTGCTAACATATACTGAACTTTCCCGGGTGTAGGATGCAGTTTCCGTGCCCAAAATCTTTTTGAGAATTTCAGTGGTCTAGGATGCGGTTTAATGCCCCTTTCAGGCTGCAAATGTTTTTGGGACATTCAGAGCTCTCCGACACAGTGTTTGGGCCACCAACATTTCCTGGATTTTAGGGGGTCTAAGATGCTTGTAAACCCCTTTTTTGGGCATCCAAAGTTTTCAACCTTTTTGCAGGCCTAAGATGCATTGTAAAGCCTTTTTCTGGGCTGCTATCATATTCTGAACGTTCAGGGGTATAGGATTAATTTTTCGTGCCCGATATATTTTTGGGATTTTCTATGGTCTAGGATGCGGGTTAATGACCCTTTCAGGCTGCAAATGTTTTTGGGACATTCAAAGCTCTCTGACACAGTTTTTGGGCCACCAACATTTTCTGGACTTTAGGGGGTCTAGGATGTCTGCATCCCCTTTTTTGGGCCTCCAAAGTTTTCAACCTTTTTGCAGGCCTAAGATGCATTTTAAGGCCTTTTTTGGGCTGCTAACATATTCTGAACTTTCAGGGGTGTAGGATGCATTTTTCTTGCCCAAAATATTTTTGAGAAATTCAGTGGTCTAGGGTGCAGGTTAATGCCCCTTTCAAGCTGCAAATGTTTTTGGGTCATTCAGAGCTCTCTGACACAGTTTTTGGGCCACCAACATTTTCTGGACTTTAGGGGGTCTAGGATGTCTGTAAATCCCTTTTTTGGGCCTCCAAAGTTATCAACCTTTTTGCAGGCCTAAGAAGCATTTTAAGGCCTTTTTTGCCTGCTAACATATTATGAACTTTCAGGGGTGTAGGATGCATTTTTTTTCGTGCCCAATATATATTTGGGAATTTCAGTGGTCTAGGGTGCGGGTTAATGCCCCTTTCAAGCTGCAAATGTTTTTGGGTCATTCAGAGCTCTCTGACACAGTTTTTGGGCCATCAACATTTTCTGGACTTTAGGGGGTCTAGGATGTCTGTAAACCCCTTTTTTGGGCCTCCAAAGTTTTCAACCTTTTTGCAGGCCTAAGGTGCATTTTAAGGGCTTTTTTGGGCTACTAACATATTCTGAACTTTCAGGGGTATAGGATTCATTTTTCGTGCCCGATATATTTTTGGGATTTTCTATGGTCTAGGATGCGGGTTAATGCCCCTTTCAAGCTGCAAATGTTTTTGGGACATTCAGAGATCTCGGACACAGTTTTTGGGCCAACAACATTTTCTGGACTTTAGGGGGTGTAGGATGTCTGTAAAACCCTTTTTTAGGCCTCCAAAGTTTTCAACCTTTTTGCAGGCCTAAGGAGCATTTTAAGCCCTTTTTTGGGCTGCTAACATATACTGAACTTTCAGGGGTGTTGGATGCATTTTTTGTGGCCAATATATTTTTGGGAATTTCAGTGGTCTAGGGTGCGGGTTAATGCCCCTTTCAAGCTGCAAATGTTTTGGGTCATTCAGAGCTCTCTGACAGTTTTTGGGCCACCAACATTTTCCGGACTTTAGGTGGTCTAGGATGCCTGTAAACCCCTTTTTTGAGCATCCAAAGTTTTCAACCTTTTTGCAGGCCTAAGCTGCATTTTAAAGGCTTTTTTGCCTGCTAACATATTCTGAACTTTCAGGGGTGTAGGATGCATTTTTCGTGCCAAAAATATTTTTGAGAATTTCAGTGGTCTAGGATGCAGGTTAATGCCCCTTTCAAGCTGCAAGTGTTTTTGGGACATTCAGAGCTCTCTGACACAGTTGTTGGGCCACCAACATTTTCTGGACTTTAGGGTGTCTAGGATGTCTGCATCCCCTTTTTTGGGCCTCCAAAGTTTTCAACCTTTTTGCAGGCCTAAAATGCATTTTAAGGCCTTTTTTGGGCTGCTAACATATACTGAACTTTCAGGGTTGTAGGATGTATTTTTCGTGCCTAATATATTTTTGGGAATTTCAGTGGTCTAGGATGCGGGATAATGCCCCTTTCAAGCTGCAAATGTTTTTGGGACATTCAGAGCTCTCCGACAGTTTTTGGGCCACCAACATTTCCTGGATTTTAGGGGGTCTAGGATGCCTGTAAACCCCTTTTTGGGCCTCCAAAGTTTTCAACATTTTGCAGGCCTAAGAAGCCTTTTAAGGCCCGTTTTGGGCTGCTAACATATACTGAACTTTCAGGGTTGTTGGATGAATTTTTTGTGGCCAATATATTTTTGGGAATTTCAGTGGTCTAGGGTGCGGGTTAATGCCCCTTTCAAGCTGCAAATGTTTTTGGGTCATACAGAGCTCTCTGACAGTTTTTGGGCCACCAACATTTTCTGGACTTTAGGGGGTCTAGGATGTCTGTAAATCCCTTTTTTGGGCCTCCAAAGTTATCAACCTTTTTGCAGGCCTAAGAAGCATTTTAAGGCCTTTTTTGCCTGCTAACATATTCTGAACTTTCAGGGGTGTAGGATGCATTTTTTTTCGTGCCCAATATATATTTGGGAATTTCAGTGGTCTAGGGTGCGGGTTAATGCCCCTTTCAAGCTGCAAATGTTTTTGGGTCATTCAGAGCTCTCTGACAGTTTTTGGGCCACCAACATTTTCCGGATTTTAGGGGGTCTAGGATGTCTGTAAACCCCTTTTTTGGGCCTCCAAAGTTTTCAACCTTTTTGCAGGCCTAAGATGCATTTTAAGGGCTATTTTGCCTACCAAGATATTCTGAACGTTCAGGGGTAAGGATTAATTTTTCGTGCCGATATATTTTTGGGATTTTCAGTGGTCTAGGATGCGGGTTAATGCCCCTTTCAGGCTGCAAATGTTTTTGGGACATTCAAAGCTCTCTGACCCTGTTTTTGGGCCACCAACATTTTCCGGATTTTAGGGGGTCTAGGATGTCTGTAAACCCCTTTTTTGGGCCTCCAAATTTTTCAACCTTTTTGCAGGCCTAAGATGCATTTTAAGGCCTTTTTTGGGCTGCTAACATATACTGAACTTTCCGGGGTGTAGGATGCATTTTTCGTGCCCAAAATCTTTTTGGGAATTTCAGTGGTCTAGGGTGCGGGTTAATGCCCCTTTCAAGCTGCAGATGTTTTTGGGTCATTCAGAGCTCTCTGACACAGTTTTTGGGCCATCAACATTTTCTGGACTTTAGGGGGTCTAGGATGCCTGTAAACCCCTTTTTTGGGCCTCCAAAGTTTTCAACCTTTTTGCACGCCTAATGTGCATTTTAAGGCCTTTTTTGGGTTGCTAACATATACTGAACTTTCCGGGGTGTAGGATGCATTTTTTGTGCCCAAAATATTTTTGAGAATTTCAGTGGTCTAGGATGCGGGTTAATGCCCCTTTCAGGCTGCAAATGTTTTTGGGATATTCAGGGCTCTCTGACACAGTTTTTGGACCACCAACATTTTCTGGACTTTAGGGGGTCTAGGATGTCTGTAAACCCCTTTTTTGGGCCTCCAAAGTTTTCAACCTTTTTGCAGGCCTAAGGTGCATTTTAAGGGCTTTTTTGGGCTACTAACATATTCTGAACTTTCAGGGGTGTAGGATGCATTTTTTGTGCCCAAAATATTTTTGAGAATTTCAGTGGTCTAGGATGCGGGTTAATGCCCCTTTCAAGCTGGAAGTGTTTTTGGGACATTCAGAGCTCTCTGACACAGTTTTTGGGACACCAACATTTTTTGGACTTTAGGGGGTCTAGGATGCCTGTAAACCCCTTTTTTGGGCCTCCAAAGTTTTCAACCTTTTTGCACGCCTAATGTGCATTTTAAGGCCTTTTTTGGGTTGCTAACATATACTGAACTTTAAGGGGTGTAGGATGCATTTTTCGGGCCCAACATATTTTTGGGAATTTCAGTGGTCTAGGATGCGGGTTAATGCCCCTTTCAGGCTGCAAATGTTTTTGGGTCATTCAGAGCTCTCTGACAGTTGTTGGGCCACCAACATTTTGTGGACTTTAGGGTGTCTAGGATGTCTTTAAACCCCTTTTTTGGGCCTCCAAATTTTTCAACCTTTTTGCAGGCCTAAAATGCATTTTAAGGCCTTTTTTGGGCTGCTAACATATACTGAACTTTCCGGGGTGTAGGATGCATTTTTCGTGCCCAAAAATTTTTTTGAGAATTTCAGTGGTCTAGGATGCGGGTTAATGCCCCTTTCAGGCTACAAATGTTTTTGGGACATTCAGAGCTCTCTGACACAGTTTTTGGGCCACCAACATTTTCTGGACTTTAGGGGGTCTAGGATGCCTGTAAACCCCTTTTTTGGGCATCCAAAGTTTTCAACCTTTTTGCAGGCCAAAGATGCATTTTAAGGCCTTTTTTGGGCTACTAACATATTCTGAACTTTCAGGGGTGTAGGATGCATTTTCTGTGCCCAAAATATTTTTGAGAATTTCAGTGGTCTAGGGTGCGGGTTAATGCCCCTTTCGGGCTGCAAATGTTTTTGGGTCATTCAGAGCTCTGACAGTTTTTGGGCCACAACACTTTCTGGACTTTAGGGGTCTAGGATGACTGTAAACCCCTTTTTTGGGCATCCAAAGTTTTCAACTTTTTTGCAGGCCTAACATGCATTTTAAAGGCTTTTTTGCCTGCTAACATATTCTGAACTTTCAGGGGTGTAGGATGCATTTTTCGTGCCCAAAATCTTTTTGAGAATTTCAGTGGTCTAGTATGCGGGTTAATGCCCCTTTCAGGCTGCAAATGTTTTTGGGACATTCAGGGCTCTCTGACACAGTTTTTGGACCACCAACATTTTCTGGACTTTAGGGGGTCTGGGTTGTCTGTAAACCCCTTTTTTGGGCCTCCAAAGTTTTCAACCTTTTTGCAGGCCTAAGATGCATTTTAAGGCCTTTTTTGGGCTGCTAACATATACTGACCTTTCAGGGGTGTAGGATGCATTTTCCGTGTACAAAATATTTTTGGGAAATTCAGTGGTCTAGGATGCGGGTTAATGCCCCTTTCATGCTGCAAATATTTTTGGGACATTCAGAGTTCTCTGACACAGTTTTTGGGCCACCAACATTTTCTGGACTTTAGGGGGGTCTAGGATGTCTGTAAACCCCTTTTTTGGGCCTCCAAAGTTTTCAACCTTTTTGCAGGCCTAAAATGCATTTTAAGGCCTTTTTTTGGCTGCTAACATATTCTGAACTTTCAGGGGTGTAGGATGCATTTTTTTTCGTGCCCAATATATATTTGGGATTTTCAGTGGTCTAGGATGCGGGTTAATGCCCCTTTCAAGCTGCAAATGTTTTTGGGACATTCAGAGCTCTCTGACACAGTTTTTGGGCCACCAACATTTTCCGGACTTTAGGGTGTCTAGGATACCTGTAAACCCCTTTTTTGGGCCTCCAAAGTTTTCAACCTTTTTGCAGGCCTAAAATGCATTTTAAGGCCTTTTTTTGGCTGCTAACATATTCTGAACTTTCAGGGGTGTAGGATGCATTTTTTTTCGTGCCCAATATATATTTGGGAATTTCAGTGGTCTAGGGTGCGGGTTAATGCCCCTTTCAAGCTGCAAATGTTTTTGGGTCATTCAGAGCTCTCTGACACAGTTTTTGGGCCATCAACATTTTCTGGACTTTAGGGGGTCTAGGATGTCTGTAAACCCCTTTTTTGGGCCTCCAAAGTTTTCAACCTTTTTGCAGGCCTAAGGTGCATTTTAAGGGCTTTTTTGGGCTACTAACATATTCTGAACTTTCAGGGGTATAGGATTCATTTTTCGTGCCCGATATATTTTTGGGATTTTCTATGGTCTAGGATGCGGGTTAATGCCCCTTTCAAGCTGCAAATGTTTTTGGGACATTCAGAGCTCTCGGACACAGTTTTTGGGCCAACAACATTTTCTGGACTTTAGGGGGTGTAGGATGTCTGTAAAGCCCTTTTTTAGGCCTCCAAAGTTTTCAACCTTTTTGCAGGCCTAAGGAGCATTTTAAGCCCTTTTTTGGGCTGCTAACATATACTGAACTTTCAGGGGTGTTGGATGCATTTTTTGTGGCCAATATATTTTTGGGAATTTCAGTGGTCTAGGGTGCGGGTTAATGCCCCTTTCAAGCTGCAAATGTTTTGGGTCATTCAGAGCTCTCTGCCATTTTTTCGGCCACCAACATTTTCCGGACTTTAGGTGGTCTAGGATGCCTGTAAACCCCTTTTTTGAGCATCCAAAGTTTTCAACCTTTTTGCAGGCCTAAGCTGCATTTTAAAGGCTTTTTTGCCTGCTAACATATTCTGAACTTTCAGGGGTGTAGGATGCATTTTTCGTGCCAAAAATATTTTTGAGAATTTCAGTGGTCTAGGATGCAGGTTAATGCCCCTTTCAAGCTGCAAGTGTTTTTGGGACATTCAGAGCTCTCTGACACAGTTGTTGGGCCACCAACATTTTCTGGACTTTAGGGTGTCTAGGATGTCTGCATCCCCTTTTTTGGGCCTCCAAAGTTTTCAACCTTTTTGCAGGCCTAAGATGCATTTTAAGGCCTTTTTTGGGCTGCTAACATATACTGAACTTTAAGGGTTGTAGGATGTATTTTTCGTGCCTAATATATTTTTGGGAATTTCAGTGGTCTAGGATGCGGGATAATGCCCCTTTCAAGCTGCAAATGTTTTTGGGACATTCAGAGCTCTCCGACAGTTTTTGGGCCACCAACATTTCCTGGATTTTAGGGGGTCTAGGATGCCTGTAAACCCCTTTTTGGGCATCCAAAGTTTTCAACATTTTGCAGGCCTAAGAAGCCTTTTAAGGCCCGTTTTGGGCTGCTAACATATACTGAACTTTCAGGGTTGTTGGATGAATTTTTTGTGGCCAATATATTTTTTGGAATTTCAGTGGTCTAGGGTGCGGGTTAATGCCCCTTTCAAGCTGCAAATGTTTTTGGGTCATACAGAGCTCTCTGACAGTTTTTGGGCCACCAACATTTTCTGGACTTTAGGGGGTCTAGGATGTCTGTAAATCCCTTTTTTGGGCCTCCAAAGTTATCAACCTTTTTGCAGGCCTAAGAAGCATTTTAAGGCCTTTTTTGCCTGCTAACATATTCTGAACTTTCAGGGGTGTAGGATGCATTTTTTTTCGTGCCCAATATATATTTGGGAATTTCAGTGGTCTAGGGTGCGGGTTAATGCCCCTTTCAAGCTGCAAATGTTTTTGGGTCATTCAGAGCTCTCTGACAGTTTTTGGGCCACCAACATTTTCCGGATTTTAGGGGGTCTAGGATGTCTGTAAACCCCTTTTTTGGGCCTCCAAAGTTTTCAACCTTTTTGCAGGCCTAAGATGCATTTTAAGGGCTATTTTGCCTACCAAGATATTCTGAACGTTCAGGGGTAAGGATTAATTTTTCGTGCCCGATATATTTTTGGGATTTTCAGTGGTCTAGGATGCGGGTTAATGCCCCTTTCAGGCTGCAAATGTTTTTGGGACATTCAAAGCTCTCTGACCCTGTTTTTGGGCCACCAACATTTTCCGGATTTTAGGGGGTCTAGGATGTCTGTAAACCCCTTTTTTGGGCCTCCAAATTTTTCAACCTTTTTGCAGGCCTAAGATGCATTTTAAGGCCTTTTTTGGGCTGCTAACATATTCTGAACTTTCCGGGGTGTAGGATGCATTTTTCGTGCCCAAAATCTTTTTGGGAATTTCAGTGGTCTAGGGTGCGGGTTAATGCCCCTTTCAAGCTGCAAATGTTTTTGGGTCATTCAGAGCTCTCTGACACAGTTTTTGGGCCATCAACATTTTCTGGACTTTAGGGGGTCTAGGATGCCTGTAAACCCCTTTTTTGGGCCTCCAAAGTTTTCAACCTTTTTGCACGCCTAATGTGCATTTTAAGGCCTTTTTTGGGTTGCTAACATATACTGAACTTTCCGGGGTGTAGGATGCATTTTTTGTGCCCAAAATATTTTTGAGAATTTCAGTGGTCTAGGATGCGGTTTAATGCCCCTTTCAGGCTGCAAATGTTTTTGGGATATTCAGGGCTCTCTGACACAGTTTTTGGACCACCAACATTTTCTGGACTTTAGGGGGTCTAGGATGTCTGTAAACCCCTTTTTTTGGGCCTCCAAAGTTTTCAACATTTTTGCAGGCCTAAGGTGCATTTTAAGGGCTTTTTTGGGCTACTAACATATTCTGAACTTTCAGGGGTGTAGGATGCATTTTTTGTGCCCAAAATATTTTTGAGAATTTCAGTGGTCTAGGATGCGGGTTAATGCCCCTTTCAAGCTGGAAGTGTTTTTGGGACATTCAGAGCTCTCTGACACAGTTTTTGGGACACCAACATTTTTTGGACTTTAGGGGGTCTAGGATGCCTGTAAACCCCTTTTTTGGGCCTCCAAAGTTTTCAACCTTTTTGCACGCCTAATGTGCATTTTAAGGCCTTTTTTGGGTTGCTAACATATACTGAACTTTAAGGGGTGTAGGATGCATTTTTCGGGCCCAACATATTTTTGGGAATTTCAGTGGTCTAGGATGCGGGTTAATGCCCCTTTCAGGCTGCAAATGTTTTTGGGTCATTCAGAGCTCTCTGACAGTTGTTGGGCCACCAACATTTTGTGGACTTTAGGGTGTCTAGGATGTCTTTAAAACCCTTTTTTGGGCCTCCAAATTTTTCAACCTTTTTGCAGGCCTAAAATGCATTTTAAGGCCTTTTTTGGGCTGCTAACATATACTGAACTTTCCGGGGTGTAGGATGCATTTTTCGTGCCCAAAATTTTTTTTGAGAATTTCAGTGGTCTAGGATGCGGGTTAATGCCCCTTTCAGGCTACAAATGTTTTTGGGACATTCAGAGCTCTCTGACACAGTTTTTGGGCCACCAACATTTTCTGGACTTTAGGGGGTCTAGGATGCCTGTAAACCCCTTTTTTGGGCATCCAAAGTTTTCAACCTTTTTGCAGGCCAAAGATGCATTTTAAGGCCTTTTTTGGGCTACTAACATATTCTGAACTTTCAGGGGTGTAGGATGCATTTTCTGTGCCCAAAATATTTTTGAGAATTTCAGTGGTCTAGGGTGCGGGTTAATGCCCCTTTCGGGCTGCAAATGTTTTTGGGTCATTCAGAGCTCTGACAGTTTTTGGGCCACAACACTTTCTGGACTTTAGGGGTCTAGGATGACTGTAAACCCCTTTTTTGGGCATCCAAAGTTTTCAACTTTTTTGCAGGCCTAACATGCATTTTAAAGGCTTTTTTGCCTGCTAACATATTCTGAACTTTCAGGGGTGTAGGATGCATTTTTCGTGCCCAAAATCTTTTTGAGAATTTCAGTGGTCTAGTATGCGGGTTAATGCCCCTTTCAGGCTGCAAATGTTTTTGGGACATTCAGGGCTCTCTGACACAGTTTTTGGACCACCAACATTTTCTGGACTTTAGGGGGTCTGGGTTGTCTGTAAACCCCTTTTTTGGGCCTCCAAAGTTTTCAACCTTTTTGCAGGCCTAAGATGCATTTTAAGGCCTTTTTTGGGCTGCTAACATATACTGACCTTTCAGGGGTGTAGGATGCATTTTCCGTGTACAAAATATTTTTGGGAAATTCAGTGGTCTAGGATGCGGGTTAATGCCCCTTTCAAGCTGCAAATGTTTTTGGGTCATTCAGAGCTCTCTGACACAGTTTTTGGGCCATCAACATTTTCTGGACTTTAGGGGGTCTAGGATGCCTGTAAACCCCTTTTTTGGGCCTCCAAAGTTTTCAACCTTTTTGCACGCCTAATGTGCATTTTAAGGCCTTTTTTGGGTTGCTAACATATACTGAACTTTCCGGGGTGTAGGATGCATTTTTTGTGCCCAAAATATTTTTGAGAATTTCAGTGGTCTAGGATGCGGGTTAATGCCCCTTTCAGGCTGCAAATGTTTTTGGGATATTCAGGGCTCTCTGACACAGTTTTTGGACCACCAACATTTTCTGGACTTTAGGGGGTGTAGGATGTCTGTAAACCCCTTTTTTGGGCCTCCAAAATTTTCAACCTTTTTGCAGGCCAAAGGTGCATTTTAAGGGCTTTTTTGGGCTACTAACATATTCTGAACTTTCAGGGGTGTAGGATGCATTTTTTGTGCCCAAAATATTTTTGAGAATTTCAGTGGTCTAGGATGCGGGTTAATGCCCCTTTCAAGCTGGAAGTGTTTTTGGGACATTCAGAGCTCTCTGACACAGTTTTTGGGACACCAACATTTTCTGGACTTTAGGCGGTCTAGGATGCCTGTAAACCCCTTTTTTGGGCCTCCAAAGTTTTCAACCTTTTTGCACGCCTAATGTGCATTTTAAGGCCTTTTTTGGGTTGCTAACATATACTGAACTTTAAGGGGTGTAGGATGCATTTTTCGGGCCCAATATATTTTTGGGAATTTCAGTGGTCTAGGATGCGGGTTAATGCCCCTTTCAGGCTGCAAATGTTTTTGGGTCATTCAGAGCTCTCTGACAGTTGTTGGGCCACCAACATTTTGTGGACTTTAGGGTGTCTAGGATGTCTGTAAACCCCTTTTTTGGGCCTCCAAATTTTTCAACCTTTTTGCAGGCCTAAAATGCATTTTAAGGCCTTTTTTGGGCTGCTAACATATACTGAACTTTCCGGGGTGTAGGATGCATTTTTCGTGCCCAAAATCTTTTTGAGAATTTCAGTGGTCTAGGATGCGGGTTAATGCCCCTTTCAGGCTACAAATGTTTTTGGGACATTCAGAGCTCTCTGACACAGTTTTTGGGCCACCAACATTTTCTGGACTTTAGGGGGTCTAGGATGCCTGTAAACCCCTTTTTTGGGCATCCAAAGTTTTCAACCTTTTTGCAGGCCAAAGATGCATTTTAAGGCCTTTTTTGGGCTACTAACATATTCTGAACTTTCAGGGGTGTAGGATGCATTTTTCGTGCCCAAAATATTTTTGAGAATTTCAGTGGTCTAGGATGCAGGTTAATGCCCCTTTCAGGCTACAAATGTTTTTGGGACATTCAGAGCTCTCTGACACAGTTTTTGGCCCACCAACATTTTCTGGACTTTAGGGGGTCTAGGATGCCTGTAAACCCCTTTTTTGGGCATCCAAAGTTTTCAACCTTTTTGCAGGCCAAAGATGCATTTTAAGGCCTTTTTTGGGCTACTAACATATTCTGAACTTTCAGGGGTGTAGGATGCATTTTTCGTGCCCAAAATATTTTTGGGAATTTCAGTGGTCTAGGATGCAGGTTAATGCCCCTTTCAAGCTGCAAGTGTTTTTGGGACATTCAGAGCTCTCTGACACAGTTGTTGGGCCACCAACATTTTCTGGATTTTAGGGGGTCTAGGATGTCTGTAAACCCCTTTTCTGGGCCTACAAAGTTTTCAACCTTTTTGCAGGCCTAAGGTGCATTTTAAGGCCTTTTTTGGGTTGCTAACATATACTGAACTTTCAGGGGTGTAGGATGCATTTTTCGGGCCCAATATATTTTTGGGAATTTCAGTGGTCTAGGGTGCGGGTTAATGCCCATTTCAAGCTGCAAATGTTTTTGGGTCATTCAGAGCTCTCTGACAGTTGTTGGGCCACCAACATTTTGTGGACTTTAGGGGGTCTAGGATGTCTGTAAACCCCTTTTTTGGGCCTCCAAAGTTTTCAACCTTTTTGCAGGCCTAAGATGCATTGTAAAGCCTTTTTCTGGGCTGCTATCATATTCTGAACGTTCAGGGGTATAGGATTCATTTTTCGTGCCCGATATATTTTTGGGATTTTCTATGGTCTAGGATGCGGGTTAATGACCCTTTCAGGCTGCAAATGTTTTTGGGACATTCAAAGCTCTCTGACACAGTTTTTGGGCCACCAACATTTTCTGGACTTTAGGGGGTCTAGGATGTCTTCATCCCCTTTTTTGGGCCTCCAAAGTTTTCAACATTTTGCAGGCCTAAGAAGCATTTTAAGACCTATTTTGGGCTGCTAACATATACTGAACTTTCAGGGTTGTTGGATTAATTTTTTGTGGCCAATATATTTTTTGGAATTTCAGTGGTCTAGGGTGCGGGTTAATGCCCCTTTCAAGCTGCAAATGTTTTTGGGTCATTCAGAGCTCTCTGACAGTTTTTGGGCCACCAACATTTTCTGGACTTTAGGGGTCTAGGATGATTGTAAACCCCTTTTTTGGGCATCCAAAGTTTTCAACTTTTTTGCAGGCCTAAGATGCATTTTAAAGACTTGTTTGCCTGCTAACATATTCTGAACTTTCAGGGGTGTAGGATGCATTTTTCGTGCCCAAAATATTTTTGAGAAATTCAGTGGTCTAGGGTGCAGGTTAATGACCCTTTCAAGCTGCAAATGTTTTTGGGTCATTCAGAGCTCTCTGACAGTTTTTGGGCCACCCACATTTTCTGGACTTTAGGGGGTCTAGGATGTCTTTAAATCCCTTTTTTGGGCCTCCAAAGTTATCAACATTTTTGCAGGCCTAAGAAGCATTTTATGGCCTTTTTTGCCTGCTAACATATTGTGAACTTTCAGGGGTGTAGGATTCATTTTTCATGCCCAATATATTTTTGGGATTTTCAGTGGTCTAGGATGCCTGTTAATGCCCCTTTCAAGCTGCAAATGTTTTTGGGACATTCAGAGCTCTCTGACACAGTTTTTGGGCCACCAACATTTTCCGGACTTTAGGGTGTCTAGGATGCCTGTAAACCCCTTTTTTGGGCCTCCAAAGTTTTCAACCTTTTTGCAGGCCTAAAAGGCATTTTAAGGCCTTTTTTTGGCTGCTAACATATTCTGAACTTTCAGGGGTGTAGGATGCATTTTTTTTCGTGCCCAATATATATTTGGGAATTTCAGTGGTCTAGGGTGCGGGTTAATGCCCCTTTCAACCTGCAAATGTTTTTGGGTCATTCAGAGCTCTCTGACACAGTTTTTGGGCCTTCAACATTTTCTGGACTTTAGGGGGTCTAGGATGTCTGTAAACCCCTTTTTTGGGCCTCCAAAGTTTTCAACCTTTTTGCAGGCCTAAGGTGCATTTTAAGGGCTTTTTTGGGCTACTAACATATTCTGAACTTTCAGGGGTGTAGGATGCATTTTTTGTGTACAAAATATTTTTGAGAATTTCAGTGGTCTAGGATGCGGGTTAATGCCCCTTTCAAGCTGCAAGTGTTTTTGGGACATTCAGAGCTCTCTGACACAGTTTTTGGGACACCAACATTTTCTGGACTTTAGGGGGTCTAGGGTGCCTGTAAACCCCTTTTTTGGGCCTCCAAAGTTCTCAACCTTTTTGCAGGCCTAATGTGCATTTTAAGGCCTTTTTTGGGTTGCTAACATATACTGAACTTTCCGGGGTGTAGGATGCATTTTCCGTGCCCAAAATCTTTTTGAGAATTTCAGTGGTCTAGGATGCGGTTTAATGCCCCTTTCAGGCTGCAAATGTTTTTGGGACATTCAGAGCTCTCCGACACAGTGTTTGGGCCACCAACATTTCCTGGATTTTAGGGGGTCTAAGATGCTTGTAAACCCCTTTTTTGGGCATCCAAAGTTTTCAATCTTTTTGCAGGCCTAAGATGCATTGTAAAGCCTTTTTCTGGGCTGCTATCATATTCTGAACGTTCAGGGGTATAGGATTAATTTTTCGTGCCCGATATATTTTTGGGATTTTCTATGGTCTAGGATGCGGGTTAATGACCCTTTCAGGCTGCAAATGTTTTTGGGACATTCAAAGCTCTCTGACACAGTTTTTGGGCCACCAACATTTTCTGGACTTTAGGGGTCTAGGATGATTGTAAACCCCTTTTTTGGGCATCCAAAGTTTTCAACTTTTTTGCAGGCCTAAGATGCATTTTAAAGGCTTTTTTTGCCTGCTAACATATTCTGAACTTTCAGGGGTGTAGGATGCATTTTTCTTGCCCAAAATATTTTTGAGAAATTCAGTGGTCTAGGGTGCAGGTTAATGCCCCTTTCAAGCTGCAAATGTTTTTGGGTCATTCAGAGCTCTCTGACAGTTTTTGGGCCACCAACATTTTCTGGACTTTAGGGGGTCTAGGATGTCTGTAAATCCCTTTTTTGGGCCTCCAAAGTTATCAACCTTTTTGCAGGCCTAAGAAGCATTTTAAGGCCTTTTTTGCCTGCTAACATATTATGAACTTTCAGGGGTGTAGGATTCATTTTTAATGCCCAATATATATTTGGGATTTTCAGTGGTCTAGGATGCGGGTTAATGCCCCTTTCAAGCTGCAAATGTTTTTGGGACATTCAGAGCTCTCTGACACAGTTTTTGGGCCACCAACATTTTCCGGACTTTAGGGTGTCTAGGATGCCTGTAAACCCCTTTTTTGGGCCTCCAAAGTTTTCAACCTTTTTGCAGGCCTAAAATGCATTTTAAGGCCTTTTTTTGGCTGCTAACATATTCTGAACTTTCAGGGGTGTAGGATGCATTTTTTTTTCGTGCCCAATATATATTTGGGAATTTCAGTGGTCTAGGGTGCGGGTTAATGCCCCTTTCAAGCTGCAAATGTTTTTGGGTCATTCAGAGCTCTCTGACACAGTTTTTGGGCCATCAACATTTTCTGGACTTTAGGGGGTCTAGGATGTCTGTAAACCCCTTTTTTGGGCCTCCAAAGTTTTCAACCTTTTTGCAGGCCTAAGGTGCATTTTAAGGGCTTTTTTGGGCTACTAACATATTCTGAACTTTCAGGGGTATAGGATTCATTTTTCGTGCCCGATATATTTTTGGGATTTTCTATGGTCTAGGATGCGGGTTAATGCCCCTTTCAAGCTGCAAATGTTTTTGGGACATTCAGAGCTCTCGGACACAGTTTTTGGGCCAACAACATTTTCTGGACTTTAGGGGGTGTAGGATGTCTGTAAAGCCCTTTTTTAGGCCTCCAAAGTTTTCAACCTTTTTGCAGGCCTAAGGAGCATTTTAAGCCCTTTTTTGGGCTGCTAACATATACTGAACTTTCAGGGGTGTTGGATGCATTTTTTGTGGCCAATATATTTTTGGGAATTTCAGTGGTCTAGGGTGCGGGTTAATGCCCCTTTCAAGCTGCAAATGTTTTGGGTCATTCAGAGCTCTCTGACAGTTTTTGGGCCACCAACATTTTCCGGACTTTAGGTGGTCTAGGATGCCTGTAAACCCCTTTTTTGAGCATCCAAAGTTTTCAACCTTTTTGCAGGCCTAAGCTGCATTTTAAAGGTTTTTTTGCCTGCTAACATATTCTGAACTTTCAGGGGTGTAGGATGCATTTTTCGTGCCAAAAATATTTTTGAGAATTTCAGTGGTCTAGGATGCAGGTTAATGCCCCTTTCAAGCTGCAAGTGTTTTTGGGACATTCAGAGCTCTCTGACACAGTTGTTGGGCCACCAACATTTTCTGGACTTTAGGGTGTCTAGGATGTCTGCATCCCCTTTTTTGGGCCTCCAAAGTTTTCAACCTTTTTGCAGGCCTAAGATGCATTTTAAGGCCTTTTTTGGGCTGCTAACATATACTGAACTTTCAGGGTTGTAGGATGTATTTTTCGTGCCTAATATATTTTTGGGAATTTCAGTGGTCTAGGATGCGGGATAATGCCCCTTTCAAGCTGCAAATGTTTTTGGGACATTCAGAGCTCTCCGACAGTTTTTGGGCCACCAACATTTCCTGGATTTTAGGGGGTCTAGGATGCCTGTAAACCCCTTTTTGGGCCTCCAAAGTTTTCAACATTTTGCAGGCCTAAGAAGCCTTTTAAGGCCCGTTTTGGGCTGCTAACATATACTGAACTTTCAGGGTTGTTGGATGAATTTTTTGTGGCCAATATATTTTTTGGAATTTCAGTGGTCTAGGGTGCGGGTTAATGCCCCTTTCAAGCTGCAAATGTTTTTGGGTCATTCAGAGCTCTCTGACAGTTTTTGGGCCACCAACATTTTCTGGACTTTAGGGGGTCTAGGATGTCTGTGAATCCCTTTTTTGGGCCTCCAAAGTTATCAACCTTTTTGCAGGCCTAAGAAGCATTTTAAGGCCTTTTTTGCCTGCTAACATATTCTGAACTTTCAGGGGTGTAGGATGCATTTTTTTTCGTGCCCAATATATATTTGGGAATTTCAGTGGTCTAGGGTGCGGGTTAATGCCCCTTTCAAGCTGCACATGTTTTTGGGTCATTCAGAGCTCTCTGACACAGTTTTTGGGCCATCAACATTTTCTGGACTTTATGGGGTCTAGGATGTCTGTAAACCCCTTTTTTGGGCCTCCAAAGTTTTCAACCTTTTGCAGGCCTAAGGTGCATTTTAAGGGCTTTTTTGGGCTACTAACATATTCTGAACTTTCAGGCGTGTAGGATGCATTTTTCATGCCCAATATATTTTTGGGAATTTCAGTGGTCTAGGGTGCGGGTTAATGCCCCTTTCAAGCTGCAAATGTTTTTGGCTCATTCAGAGCTCTCTGACAGTTTTTGGGCCACCAACATTTTCCGGATTTTAGGGGGTCTAGGATGTCTGTAAACCCCTTTTTTGGGCCTCCAAAGTTTTCAACCTTTTGCAGGCCTAAGGTGCATTTTAAGGGCTTTTTTGGGCTACTAACATATTCTGAACTTTCAGGCGTGTAGGATGCATTTTTCATGCCCAATATATTTTTGAGAATTTCAGTGGTCTAGGATGCGGTTTAATGCCCCTTTCAGGCTGCAAATGTTTTTGGGACATTCAGAGCTCTCCGACACAGTGTTTGGGCCACCAACATTTCCTGGATTTTAGGGGGTCTAAGATGCTTGTAAACCCCTTTTTTGGGCATCCAAAGTTTTCAATCTTTTTGCAGGCCTAAGATGCATTGTAAAGCCTTTTTCTGGGCTGCTATCATATTCTGAACGTTCAGGGGTATAGGATTAATTTTTCGTGCCCGATATATTTTTGGGATTTTCTATGGTCTAGGATGCGGGTTAATGACCCTTTCAGGCTGCAAATGTTTTTGGGACATTCAAAGCTCTCTGACACAGTTTTTGGGCCACCAACATTTTCTGGACTTTAGGGGTCTAGGATGATTGTAAACCCCTTTTTTGGGCATCCAAAGTTTTCAACTTTTTTGCAGGCCTAAGATGCATTTTAAAGGCTTTTTTTGCCTGCTAACATATTCTGAACTTTCAGGGGTGTAGGATGCATTTTTCTTGCCCAAAATATTTTTGAGAAATTCAGTGGTCTAGGGTGCAGGTTAATGCCCCTTTCAAGCTGCAAATGTTTTTGGGTCATTCAGAGCTCTCTGACAGTTTTTGGGCCACCAACATTTTCTGGACTTTAGGGGGTCTAGGATGTCTGTAAATCCCTTTTTTGGGCCTCCAAAGTTATCAACCTTTTTGCAGGCCTAAGAAGCATTTTAAGGCCTTTTTTGCCTGCTAACATATTATGAACTTTCAGGGGTGTAGGATTCATTTTTAATGCCCAATATATATTTGGGATTTTCAGTGGTCTAGGATGCGGGTTAATGCCCCTTTCAAGCTGCAAATGTTTTTGGGACATTCAGAGCTCTCTGACACAGTTTTTGGGCCACCAACATTTTCCGGACTTTAGGGTGTCTAGGATGCCTGTAAACCCCTTTTTTGGGCCTCCAAAGTTTTCAACCTTTTTGCAGGCCTAAAATGCATTTTAAGGCCTTTTTTTGGCTGCTAACATATTCTGAACTTTCAGGGGTGTAGGATGCATTTTTTTTTCGTGCCCAATATATATTTGGGAATTTCAGTGGTCTAGGGTGCGGGTTAATGCCCCTTTCAAGCTGCAAATGTTTTTGGGTCATTCAGAGCTCTCTGACACAGTTTTTGGGCCATCAACATTTTCTGGACTTTAGGGGGTCTAGGATGTCTGTAAACCCCTTTTTTGGGCCTCCAAAGTTTTCAACCTTTTTGCAGGCCTAAGGTGCATTTTAAGGGCTTTTTTGGGCTACTAACATATTCTGAACTTTCAGGGGTATAGGATTCATTTTTCGTGCCCGATATATTTTTGGGATTTTCTATGGTCTAGGATGCGGGTTAATGCCCCTTTCAAGCTGCAAATGTTTTTGGGACATTCAGAGCTCTCGGACACAGTTTTTGGGCCAACAACATTTTCTGGACTTTAGGGGGTGTAGGATGTCTGTAAAGCCCTTTTTTAGGCCTCCAAAGTTTTCAACCTTTTTGCAGGCCTAAGGAGCATTTTAAGCCCTTTTTTGGGCTGCTAACATATACTGAACTTTCAGGGGTGTTGGATGCATTTTTTGTGGCCAATATATTTTTGGGAATTTCAGTGGTCTAGGGTGCGGGTTAATGCCCCTTTCAAGCTGCAAATGTTTTGGGTCATTCAGAGCTCTCTGACAGTTTTTGGGCCACCAACATTTTCCGGACTTTAGGTGGTCTAGGATGCCTGTAAACCCCTTTTTTGAGCATCCAAAGTTTTCAACCTTTTTGCAGGCCTAAGCTGCATTTTAAAGGTTTTTTTGCCTGCTAACATATTCTGAACTTTCAGGGGTGTAGGATGCATTTTTCGTGCCAAAAATATTTTTGAGAATTTCAGTGGTCTAGGATGCAGGTTAATGCCCCTTTCAAGCTGCAAGTGTTTTTGGGACATTCAGAGCTCTCTGACACAGTTGTTGGGCCACCAACATTTTCTGGACTTTAGGGTGTCTAGGATGTCTGCATCCCCTTTTTTGGGCCTCCAAAGTTTTCAACCTTTTTGCAGGCCTAAGATGCATTTTAAGGCCTTTTTTGGGCTGCTAACATATACTGAACTTTCAGGGTTGTAGGATGTATTTTTCGTGCCTAATATATTTTTGGGAATTTCAGTGGTCTAGGATGCGGGATAATGCCCCTTTCAAGCTGCAAATGTTTTTGGGACATTCAGAGCTCTCCGACAGTTTTTGGGCCACCAACATTTCCTGGATTTTAGGGGGTCTAGGATGCCTGTAAACCCCTTTTTGGGCCTCCAAAGTTTTCAACATTTTGCAGGCCTAAGAAGCCTTTTAAGGCCCGTTTTGGGCTGCTAACATATACTGAACTTTCAGGGTTGTTGGATGAATTTTTTGTGGCCAATATATTTTTTGGAATTTCAGTGGTCTAGGGTGCGGGTTAATGCCCCTTTCAAGCTGCAAATGTTTTTGGGTCATTCAGAGCTCTCTGACAGTTTTTGGGCCACCAACATTTTCTGGACTTTAGGGGGTCTAGGATGTCTGTGAATCCCTTTTTTGGGCCTCCAAAGTTATCAACCTTTTTGCAGGCCTAAGAAGCATTTTAAGGCCTTTTTTGCCTGCTAACATATTCTGAACTTTCAGGGGTGTAGGATGCATTTTTTTTCGTGCCCAATATATATTTGGGAATTTCAGTGGTCTAGGGTGCGGGTTAATGCCCCTTTCAAGCTGCACATGTTTTTGGGTCATTCAGAGCTCTCTGACACAGTTTTTGGGCCATCAACATTTTCTGGACTTTATGGGGTCTAGGATGTCTGTAAACCCCTTTTTTGGGCCTCCAAAGTTTTCAACCTTTTGCAGGCCTAAGGTGCATTTTAAGGGCTTTTTTGGGCTACTAACATATTCTGAACTTTCAGGCGTGTAGGATGCATTTTTCATGCCCAATATATTTTTGGGAATTTCAGTGGTCTAGGGTGCGGGTTAATGCCCCTTTCAAGCTGCAAATGTTTTTGGCTCATTCAGAGCTCTCTGACAGTTTTTGGGCCACCAACATTTTCCGGATTTTAGGGGGTCTAGGATGTCTGTAAACCCCTTTTTTGGGCCTCCAAAGTTTTCAACCTTTTTGCAGGCCTAAGATGCATTTTAAGGGCTATTTTGCCTACCAAGATATTCTGAACGTTCAGGGGTAAGGATTAATTTTTCGTGCCCGATATATTTTTGGGATTTTCAGTGGTCTAGGATGCGGGTTAATGCCCCTTTCAGGCTGCAAATGTTTTTGGGACATTCAAAGCTCTCTGACCCTGTTTTTGGGCCACCAACATTTTCCGGATTTTAGGGGGTCTAGGATGTCTGTAAACCCCTTTTTTGGGCCTCCAAAGTTTTCAACCTTTTTGCAGGCCTAAGATGCATTTTAAGGCCTTTTTTTGGGCTGCTATCATATTCTGAACTTTCAGGGGTGTAGGATGCATTTTTCGTGCAAAAAATACTTTTGAGAATTTCAGTGGTCTAGGGTGCGGGTTAATGCCCCTTTCAGGCTGCAAATGTTTTTGGGACATTCAGAGCTCTCTGACATAGTTTTTGGGCCACCAACATTTTCTGGACTTTAGGGGGTCTAGGATGTCTGTAAATGTCTGTAAAGCCCTTTTTTGGGCCTCCAAAGTTTTCAACCTTTTTGCAGGCCTAAAATGCATTTTAAGGCCTTTTTTGGGCTGCTAACATATACTGAACTTTCCGGGGTGTAGGATGCATTTTTCGTGCCCAAACTCTTTGAGAATTTCAGTGGTCTAGGATGCGGGTTAATGCCCCTTTCAGGCTGCAAATGTCTTTGGGACATTCAGAGCTCTTTGACACAGTTTTTGGGCCACCAACATTTTCTGGACATTAGGGGGTCTAGGATGTCTGTAAACCCCTTTTTTGGGCATACAAAGTTTTTAACCTTTTTGCAGGCTTAAGATGCATTTTAAGGCCTTTTTTGGGCTGCTAACATATACTGAACTTTCAGGGTTGTAGGATGCATTTTTTGTCCCCAATATATTTTTGGGTATTTCAGTGGTCTAGGGTGCAGGTTAATGCCCCTTTCAAGCTGCAAATGTTTTTGGGTAATTCAGAGCTATGGGCCACCAACATTTTCTGGACTTTATTGGCTCTAGGATGGCTGTAAACCCCTTTTTTGGGCCTCCAACGTTTTCAACCTTTTTGCAGGCCTAAAATGCATTTTAAGGCCTTTTTTGGGCTGCTAACATATACTGAACTTTCAGGGTTGTAGGATGCATTTTTTGTCCGCAATATATTTTTGGGAATTTCAGTGGTCTAGGATGCGGGTTAATGCCACTTTCAGGCTGCAAATGTTTTTGGGACATTCAGAGCTCTCTGACACAGTTTTTGGGCCACCAACATTTTCTGGACTTTAGGGGGTCTAGGATGCCTGTAAAACCCTTTTTTGGGCATCCAAAGTTTTCAACCTTTTTGCAGGCCTAAAATGCATTTTAAGGCCTTTTTTGGGCTGCTAACATATACTGAACTTTCAGGGTTGTAGGATGCATTTTTTGTCCCCAATATATTTTTGGGTATTTCAGTGGTCTAGGGTGCAGGTTAATGCCCCTTTCAAGCTGCAAATGTTTTTGGGTCATTCAGAGCTATGTGCCACCAACATTTTCTGGACTTTATTGGCTCTAGGATGCCTGTAAACCCCTTTTTTGGGCCTCCAACGTTTTCAACCTTTTTGCAGGCCTAAAATGCATTTTAAGGCCTTTTTTGGGCAGCTAACATATACTGAACTTTCAGGGTTGTAGGATGCATTTTTTGTCCCCAATAGATTTTTGGGAATTTCAGTGGTCTAGGGTGCGGGTTAAAGCCCCTTTCAAGCTGCAAATGTTTTTGGGACATTCAGAGCTCTCTGACACAGTTTTTGGGCCACCAACATTTTCTGGACTTTAGGCGGTCTAGGATGTCTGTAAACCCCTTTTTTGAGCCTCCAAAGTTTTCAACCTTTTTGCATGCCTAAGATGCATTTTAAGGCCTTTTTTGGGCTGCTAACATATTCTGAAATTTCAGGGGTGTAGGATGCATTTTTTGTGCCCAAAATATTTTTGAGAATTTCAGTGGTCTAGGATGCGGGTTAATGCCCCTTTCAGGCTGCAAATGTTTTTGGGCCATTCAGAGCTCTCTGACACAGTTTTTGGGCCACCAACATTTTCTGGACTTTAGGGGGTCTAGGATGTCTGTAAACCCCTTTTTTGGGCCTCCAAAGTTTTCAACCTTTTTGCAGGCCTAAGCTGCATTTTAAGGACTTTTTTGCCTGCTTACATATTCTGAACGTCCAGGGGTGTAGGATGCATTTTCTGTGCCCAAAATATTTTTGAGAATTTCAGTGGTCTAGGGTGCGGGTTAATGCCCCTTTCGGGCTGCAAATGTTTTTGGGTCATTCAGAGCTCTGACAGTTTTTGGGCCACAACACTTTCTGGACTTTAGGGGTCTAGGATGACTGTAAACCCCTTTTTTGGGCATCCAAAGTTTTCAACTTTTTTGCAGGCCTAACATGCATTTTAAAGGCTTTTTTGCCTTCTAACATATTCTGAACTTTCAGGGGTGTAGGATGCATTTTTCGTGCCCAAAATCTTTTTGAGAATTTCAGTGGTCTAGTATGCGGGTTAATGCCCCTTTCAGGCTGCAAATGTTTTTGGGACATTCAGGGCTCTCTGACACAGTTTTTGGACCACCAACATTTTCTGGACTTTAGGGGGTCTGGGTTGTCTGTAAACCCCTTTTTTGGGCCTCCAAAGTTTTCAACCTTTTTGCAGGCCTAAGATGCATTTTAAGGCCTTTTTTGGGCTGCTAACATATACTGAACTTTCAGGGGTGTAGGATGCATTTTCCGTGTACAAAATATTTTTGGGAAATTCAGTGGTCTAGGATGCGGGTTAATGCCCCTTTCATGCTGCAAATATTTTTGGGACATTCAGAGTTCTCTGACACAGTTTTTGGGCCACCAACATTTTCTGGACTTTAGGGGGTCTAGGATGTCTGTAAACTCCTTTTTTGGGCCTCCAAAGTTTTCAACCTTTTTGCAGGCCTAAGATGCATTTTAAGGCATTTTTTGGGCTGCTAACATATACTGAACTTTCAGGGGTGTAGGATGCATTTTTCATGCCCAATATATTTTTGGGAATTTCAGTGGTCTAGGGTGCGGGTTAATGCCCCTTTCAAGCTGCAAATGTTTTTGGCTCATTCAGAGCTCTCTGACAGTTTTTGGGCCACCAACATTTTCTGGATTTTAGGGGGTCTAGGATGTCTGTAAACCCCTTTTTTGGGCCTCCAAAGTTTTCAACCTTTTTGCAGGCCTAAGATGCATTTTAAGGGCTTTTTTGCCTGCTAAGATATTCTGAACGTTCAGGGGTATAGGATTAATATTTCGTGCCCGATATATTTTTGGGATTTTCAGTGGTCTAGGATGCGGGTTAATGCCCCTTTCAAGCTGCAAATGTTTTTGGGACATTCAAAGCTCTCTAACCCTGTTTTTGGGCCACCAACATTTTCTGGACTTTAGGGGGTCTAGGATGTCTGTAAACCCCTTTTTTGGGCCTCCAAAGTTTCCAACCTTTTTGCAGGCCTAAGATGCATTTTAAGGCCTTTTTTTGGGTTGCTATCATATTCTGAACTTTCAGGGGTGTAGGATGCATTTTTCGTGCAAAAAATATTTTTGAGAATTTCAGTGCTCTAGGATGCGGGTTAATGCCCCTTTCAGGCTGCAAATGTTTTTGGGACATTCAGAGCTCTCTGACACAGTTTTTGGGCCATCAACATTTTCTGGACTTTAGGGGGTCTAGGATGTCTGTAAACCCCTTTTTTGGGCCTCCAAAGTTTTCAACCTTTTTGCAGGCCTAAAATGCATTTTAAGGCCTTTTTTGGGCTGCTAACATATTCTGAAATTTCAGGGGTGTAGGATGCATTTTTTGTGCCCAAAATATTTTTGAGAATTTCAGTGGTCTAGGATGCGGTTTAATGCCCCTTTCAGGCTGCAAATGTTTTTGGGCCATTCAGAGCTCTCTGACACAGTTTTTGGGCCACCAACATTTTCTGGATTTTAGGGGGTCTAGGATGTCTGTAAACCCCTTTTTTGGGCCTCCAAACTTTTCAACCTTTTTGCAGGCCTAAGCTGCATTTTAAGGACTTTTTTGCCTGCTAACATATTCTGAACGTCCAGGGGTGTAGGATGCATTTTCTGTGCCCAAAATATTTTTGAGAATTTCAGTGGTCTAGGGTGCGGGTTAATGCCCCTTTCGGGCTGCAAATGTTTTTGGGTCATTCAGAGCTCTGACAGTTTTTGGGCCACAACACTTTCTGGACTTTAGCGGTCTAGGATGACTGTAAACCCGTTTTTTGGGCATCCAAAGTTTTCAACTTTTTTGCAGGCCTAACATGCATTTTAAAGGCTTTTTTGCCTGCTAACATATTCTGAACTTTCAGGGGTGTAGGATGCATTTTTCGTGCCCAAAATCTTTTTGAGAATTTCAGTGGTCTAGTATGCGGGTTAATGCCCCTTTCAGGCTGCAAATGTTTTTGGGACATTCAGGGCTCTCTGACACAGTTTTTGGACCACCAACATTTTCTGGACTTTAGGGGGTCTGGGTTGTCTGTAAACCCCTTTTTTGGGCCTCCAAATTTTTCAACCTTTTTGCAGGCCTAAGATGCATTTTAAGGCCTTTTTTGGGCTGCTAACATATACTGACCTTTCAGGGGTGTAGGATGCATTTTCCGTGTACAAAATATTTTTGGGAAATTCAGTGGTCTAGGATGCGGGTTAATGCCCCTTTCATGCTGCAAATATTTTTGGGACATTCAGAGTACTCTGACACAGTTTTTGGGCCACCAACATTTTCTGGACTTTAGGGGGTCTAGGATGTCTGTAAACTCCTTTTTTGGGCCTCCAAAGTTTTCAACCTTTTTGCAGGCCTAAGATGCATTTTAAGGCCTTTTTTGCCTGCTAACATATTCTGAACTTTCCGGGGTGTAGGATGCATTTTTCGTGCCCAAAATCTTTTTGAGAATTTCAGTGGTCTAGGATGCGCGTTAATGCCCCTTTCAGGCTGCAAATGTTTTTGGGACATTCAGAGCTCTCTGACACAGTTTTTGGGCCACCAACATTTTCTGGACTTTAGGGGGTCTAGGATGTCTGTAAACCCCTTTTTTGGGCCTCCAAAGTTTTCAACCTTTTTGCACGCCTATGATGCTTTTTAAGGCCTTTTTTGGGCTGCTAACATATACTGAACTTTCAGGGTTGTAGGATGCATTTTTCGTCCCCAATATATTTTTGGAAATTTCAGTGGTCTAGGGTGCAGGTTAATGCCCCTTTCAAGCTGCAAATGTTTTTGGGTCATTCAGAGCTATGGGCCACCAACATTTTCTGGACTTTATTGGCTCTAGGATGGCTGTAAACCCCTTTTTTGGGCCTCCAACGTTTTCAACCTTTTTGCAGGCCTAAAATGCATTTTAAGGCCTTTTTTGGGCTGCTAACATATACTGAACTTTCCGGGGTGTAGGATGCATTTTTTGTGCCCAAAATCTTTTTGAGAATTTCAGTGGTCTAGGATGCGGGTTAATGCCCCTTTCAGGCTGCAGACGTTTTTGGGACATTCAAAGCTCTCTGACACAGTTTTTGGGCCACCAACATTTTCTGGACTTTAGGGGGTCTAGGATGTCTGTAAACCCCTTTTTTGGGCATACAAAGTTTTTAACCTTTTTGCAGGCCTAAGATGCATTTTAAGCCCTTTTTTGGGCTGCTAACATATACTGAACTTTCAGGGTTGTAGGATGCATTTTTTGTCCCCAATATATTTTTGGGTATTTCAGTGGTCTAGGGTGCAGGTTAATGCCCCTTTCAAGCTGCAAATGTTTTTGGGACATTCAGAGCTCTCTGACACAGTTTTTGGGCCACCAACATTTTCTGGACTTTAGGGGGTCTAGGATGTCTGTAAACCCCTTTTTTGAGCCTCCAAAGTTTTCAACCTTTTTGCAGGCCTAAGATGCATTTTAAGGCCTTTTTTGGGCTGCTAACATATTCTGAAATTTCAGGGGTGTAGGATGCATTTTTCGTGCCCAAAATATTTTTGAGAATTTCAGTGGTCTAGGATGCGGGTTAATGCCCCTTTCAGGCTGCAAATGTTTTTGGGCCATTCAGAGCTCTCTGACACAGTTTTTGGGCCACCAACATTTTCTGGACTTTAGGGGGTCTAGGATGTCTGTAAACCCCTTTTTTGGGCCTCCAAAGTTTTCAACCTTTTTGCAGGCCTAAGCTGCATTTTAAGGACTTTTTTGCCTGCTAACATATTCTGAACGTCCAGGGGTGTAGGATGCATTTTCTGTGCCCAAAATATTTTTGAGAATTTCAGTGGTCTAGGGTGCGGGTTAATGCCCCTTTCGGGCTGCAAATGTTTTTGGGTCATTCAGAGCTCTGACAGTTTTTGGGCCACAACATTTTCTGGACTTTAGGGGTCTAGGATGACTGTAAACCCCTTTTTTGGGCATCCAAAGTTTTCAACTTTTTTGCAGGCCTAACATGCATTTTAAAGGCTTTTTTGCCTGCTAACATATTCTGAACTTTCAGGGGTGTAGGATGCATTTTTCGTGCCCAAAATATGTTTGAGAATTTCAGTGGTCTAGGATACGGGTTAATGCCCCTTTCAGGCTGCAAATGTTTTTGGGACATTCAGAGCTCTCTGACACAGTTTTTGGGCCACCAACATTTTCTGGACTTCAGGGGGTCTAGGATGTCTGTAAACCCTTTTTCTGGGCCTCCAATGTTTTCAACCTTTTTGCAGGCCTAAAATGATTTTAAGGCCTTTTTTGGGCTGCTAACATATACTGAACTTTCCGGGGTGTAGAATGCATTTTTCGTGCCCAAAATCTTTTTGAGAATTTCAGTGGTCTAGTATGCGGGTTAATGCTCCTTTCAGGCTGCAAATGTTTTTGGGACATTCAGGGCTCTCTGACACAGTTTTTGGACCACCAACATTTTCTGGACTTTAGGGGGTCTAGGATGCCTGTAAACCCCTTTTTTGGGCCTCCAAAGTTCTCAACCTTTTTGCAGGCCTAATGTGCATTTTAAGGCCTTTTTTGGGTTGCTAACATATACTGAACTTTCCGGGGTGTAGGATGCATTTTCCGTGCCCAAAATCTTTTTGAGAATTTCAGTGGTCTAGGATGCGGGTTAATGCCCCTTTCAGGCTGCAAATGTTTTTGGGACATTCAGAGCTCTCCGACACAGTGTTTGGGCCACCAACATTTCCTGGATTTTAGGGGGTCTAAGATGCTTGTAAACCCCTTTTTTGGGCATCCAAAGTTTTCAACTTTTTTGCAGGCCTAACATGCATTTTAAAGGCTTTTTTGCCTGCTAACATATTCTGAACTTTCAGGGGTGTAGGATGCATTTTTCGTGCCCAAAATATGTTTGAGAATTTCAGTGGTCTAGGATACGGGTTAATGCCCCTTTCAGGCTGCAAATGTTTTTGGGACATTCAGAGCTCTCTGACACAGTTTTTGGGCCACCAACATTTTCTGGACTTTAGGGGGTCTAGGATGTCTGTAAACCCTTTTTCTGGGCCTCCAATGTTTTCAACCTTTTTGCAGGCCTAAAATGATTTTAAGGCCTTTTTTGGGCTGCTAACATATACTGAACTTTCCGGGGTGTAGAATGCATTTTTCGTGCCCAAAATCTTTTTGAGAATTTCAGTGGTCTAGTATGCGGGTTAATGCTCCTTTCAGGCTGCAAATGTTTTTGGGACATTCAGGGCTCTCTGACACAGTTTTCGGACCACCAACATTTTCTGGACTTTAGGGGGTCTAGGATGCCTGTAAACCCCTTTTTTGGGCCTCCAAAGTTCTCAACCTTTTTGCAGGCCTAATGTGCATTTTAAGGCCTTTTTTGGGTTGCTAACATATACTGAACTTTCCGGGGTGTAGGATGCATTTTCCGTGCCCAAAATCTTTTTGAGAATTTCAGTGGTCTAGGATGCGGGTTAATGCCCCTTTCAGGCTGCAAATGTTTTTGGGACATTCAGAGCTCTCCGACACAGTGTTTGGGCCACCAACATTTCCTGGATTTTAGGGGGTCTAAGATGCTTGTAAACCCCTTTTTTGGCCATCCAAAGTTTTCAACCTTTTTGCAGGCCTAAGATGCATTGTAAAGCCTTTTTCTGGGCTGCTATCATATTCTGAACGTTCAGGGGTATAGGATTCATTTTTCGTGCCCGATATATTTTTGGGATTTTCTATGGTCTAGGATGCGGGTTAATGACCCTTTCAGGCTGCAAATGTTTTTGGGACATTCAAAGCTCTCTGACACAGTTTTTGGGCCACCAACATTTTCTGGACTTTAGGGGGTCTAGGATGTCTGCATCCCCTTTTTTGGGCCTCCAAAGTTTTCAACCTTTTTGCAGGCCTAAGATGCATTTTAAGGCCTTTTTTGGGCTGCTAACATATACTGAACTTTCAGGGGTGTAGGATGTATTTTTCGTGCCCAATATATTTTTGGGAATTTCAGTGGTCTAGGATGCGGGTTAATGCCCCTTTCAAGCTGCAAATGTTTTTGGGTCATTCAGAGCTCTCTGACAGTTTTTGGGCCACCAACATTTTCTGGACTTTAGGGGTCTAGGATGATTGTAAACCCCTTTTTTGGGCATCCAAAGTTTTCAACTTTTTTGCAGGCCTAAGATGCATTTTAAAGGCTTTTTTTGCCTGCTAACATATTCTGAACTTTCAGGGGTGTAGGATGCATTTTTCGTGCCCAAAATATTTTTGAGAAATTCAGTGGTCTAGGGTGCAGGTTAATGCCCCTTTCAAGCTGCAAATGTTTTTGGGTCATTCAGAGCTCTCTGACAGTTTTTGGGCCACCAACATTTTCTGGACTTTAGGGGGTCTAGGATGTCTGTAAATCTCTTTTTTGGGCCTCCAAAGTTATCAACCTTTTTGCAGGCCTAAGAAGCATTTTAAGGCCTTTTTTTGGCTGCTAACATATTCTGAACTTTCAGGGGTGTAGGATGCATTTTTTTTCGTGCCCAATATATATTTGGGAATTTCAGTGGTCTAGGGTGCGGGTTAATGCCCCTTTCAAGCTGCAAATGTTTTTGGGTCATTCAGAGCTCTCTGACACAGTTTTTGGGCCATCAACATTTTCTGGACTTTAGGGGGTCTAGGATGTCTGTAAACCCCTTTTTTGGGCCTCCAAAGTTTTCAACCTTTTTGCAGGCCTAAGGTGCATTTTAAGGGCTTTTTTGGGCTACTAACATATTCTGAACTTTCAGGGGTATAGGATTCATTTTTCGTGCCCGATATATTTTTGGGATTTTCTATGGTCTAGGATGCGGGTTAATGCCCCTTTCAAGCTGCAAATGTTTTTGGGACATTCAGAGCTCTCGGACACAGTTTTTGGGCCAACAACATTTTCTGGACTTTAGGGGGTGTAGGATGTCTGTAAAGCCCTTTTTTAGGCCTCCAAAGTTTTCAACCTTTTTGCAGGCCTAAGGAGCATTTTAAGCCCTTTTTTGGGCTGCTAACATATACTGAACTTTCAGGGGTGTTGGATGCATTTTTTGTGGCCAATATATTTTTGGGAATTTCAGTGGTCTAGGGTGCGGGTTAATGCCCCTTTCAAGCTGCAAATGTTTTGGGTCATTCAGAGCTCTCTGACAGTTTTTGGGCCACCAACATTTTCCGGACTTTAGGTGGTCTAGGATGCCTGTAAACCCCTTTTTTGAGCATCCAAAGTTTTCAACCTTTTTGCAGGCCTAAGCTGCATTTTAAAGGCTTTTTTGCCTGCTAACATATTCTGAACTTTCAGGGGTGTAGCATGCATTTTTCGTGCCAAAAATATTTTTGAGAATGTCAGTGGTCTAGGATGCAGGTTAATGCCCCTTTCAAGCTGCAAGTGTTTTTGGGACATTCAGAGCTCTCTGACACAGTTGTTGGGCCACCAACATTTTCTGGATTTTAGGGTGTCTAGGATGTCTGCATCCCCTTTTTTGGGCCTCCAAAGTTTTCAACCTTTTTGCAGGCCTAAGATGCATTTTAAGGCCTTTTTTGGGCTGCTAACATATACTGAACTTTCAGGGTTGTAGGATGTATTTTTCGTGCCTAATATATTTTTGGGAATTTCAGTGGTCTAGGATGCGGGATAATGCCCCTTTCAAGCTGCAAATGTTTTTGGGACATTCAGAGCTCTCCGACAGTTTTTGGGCCACCAACATTTCCTGGATTTTAGGGGGTCTAGGATGCCTGTAAACCCCTTTTTGGGCCTCCAAAGTTTTCAACATTTTGCAGGCCTAAGAAGCATTTTAAGGCCCGTTTTGGGCTGCTAACATATACTGAACTTTCAGGGTTGTTGGATGAATTTTTTGTGGCCAATATATTTTTTGGAATTTCAGTGGTCTAGGGTGCGGGTTAATGCCCCTTTCAAGCAGCAAATGTTTTTGGGTCATTCAGAGCTCTCTGACAGTTTTTGGGCCACCAACATTTTCTGGACTTTAGGGGGTCTAGGATGTCTGTAAATCCCTTTTTTGGGCCTCCAAAGTTATCAACCTTTTTGCAGGCCTAAGAAGCATTTTAAGGCCTTTTTTGCCTGCTAACATATTCTGAACTTTCAGGGGTGTAGGATGCATTTTTTTTTGTGCCCAATATATATTTGGGAATTTCAGTGGTCTAGGGTGCGGGTTAATGCCCCTTTCAAGCTGCAAATGTTTTTGGGTCATTCAGAGCTCTCTGACACAGTTTTTGGGCCATCAACATTTTCTGGACTTTATGGGGTCTAGGATGTCTGTAAACCCCTTTTTTGGGCCTCCAAAGTTTTCAACCTTTTGCACGCCTAAGGTGCATTTTAAGGGCTTTTTTGGGCTACTAACATATTCTGAACTTTCAGGCGTGTAGGATGCATTTTTCATGCCCAATATATTTTTGGGAATTTCAGTGGTCTAGGGTGCGGGTTAATGCCCCTTTCAAGCTGCAAATGTTTTTGGCTCATTCAGAGCTCTCTGACAGTTTTTGGGCCACCAACATTTTCCGGATTTTAGGGGGTCTAGGATGTCTGTAAACCCCTTTTTTGGGCCTCCAAAGTTTTCAACCTTTTTGCAGGCCTAAGATGCATTTTAAGGGCTATTTTGCCTACCAAGATATTCTGAACGTTCAGGGGTAAGGATTAATTTTTCGTGCCCGATATATTTTTGGAATTTTCAGTGGTCTAGGATGCGGGTTAATGCCCCTTTCAGGCTGCAAATGTTTTTGGGACATTCAAAGCTCTCTGACCCTGTTTTTGGGCCACCAACATTTTCCGGATTTTAGGGGGTCTAGGATGTCTGTAAACCTCTTTTTTGGGCCTCCAAAGTTTTCAACCTTTTTGCAGGCCTAAGATGCATTTTAAGGCCTTTTTTTGGGCTGCTATCATATTCTGAACTTTCAGGGGTGTAGGATGCATTTTCCATGCCCAAAATATTTTTGGGAAATTCAGTGGTCTAGGATGCGGGTTAATACCCCTTTCAGGCTGCAAATGTTTTTGGGACATTCAGAGCTCTCTGAAACAGTTTTTGGGCCACCAACATTTTCTGGACTTTAGGGGGTCTAGGATGCCTGTAAACCCCTTTTTTGAGCATCCAAAGTTTTCAACCTTTTTGCAGGCCTAAGCTGCATTTTAAAGGCTTTTTTGCCTGCTAACATATTCTGAACTTTCAGGGGTGTAGCATGCATTTTTCGTGCCAAAAATATTTTTGAGAATGTCAGTGGTCTAGGATGCAGGTTAATGCCCCTTTCAAGCTGCAAGTGTTTTTGGGACATTCAGAGCTCTCTGACACAGTTGTTGGGCCACCAACATTTTCTGGATTTTAGGGTGTCTAGGATGTCTGCATCCCCTTTTTTGGGCCTCCAAAGTTTTCAACCTTTTTGCAGGCCTAAGATGCATTTTAAGGCCTTTTTTGGGCTGCTAACATATACTGAACTTTCAGGGTTGTAGGATGTATTTTTCGTGCCTAATATATTTTTGGGAATTTCAGTGGTCTAGGATGCGGGATAATGCCCCTTTCAAGCTGCAAATGTTTTTGGGACATTCAGAGCTCTCCGACAGTTTTTGGGCCACCAACATTTCCTGGATTTTAGGGGGTCTAGGATGCCTGTAAACCCCTTTTTGGGCCTCCAAAGTTTTCAACATTTTGCAGGCCTAAGAAGCATTTTAAGGCCCGTTTTGGGCTGCTAACATATACTGAACTTTCAGGGTTGTTGGATGAATTTTTTGTGGCCAATATATTTTTTGGAATTTCAGTGGTCTAGGGTGCGGGTTAATGCCCCTTTCAAGCAGCAAATGTTTTTGGGTCATTCAGAGCTCTCTGACAGTTTTTGGGCCACCAACATTTTCTGGACTTTAGGGGGTCTAGGATGTCTGTAAATCCCTTTTTTGGGCCTCCAAAGTTATCAACCTTTTTGCAGGCCTAAGAAGCATTTTAAGGCCTTTTTTGCCTGCTAACATATTCTGAACTTTCAGGGGTGTAGGATGCATTTTTTTTTGTGCCCAATATATATTTGGGAATTTCAGTGGTCTAGGGTGCGGGTTAATGCCCCTTTCAAGCTGCAAATGTTTTTGGGTCATTCAGAGCTCTCTGACACAGTTTTTGGGCCATCAACATTTTCTGGACTTTATGGGGTCTAGGATGTCTGTAAACCCCTTTTTTGGGCCTCCAAAGTTTTCAACCTTTTGCACGCCTAAGGTGCATTTTAAGGGCTTTTTTGGGCTACTAACATATTCTGAACTTTCAGGCGTGTAGGATGCATTTTTCATGCCCAATATATTTTTGGGAATTTCAGTGGTCTAGGGTGCGGGTTAATGCCCCTTTCAAGCTGCAAATGTTTTTGGCTCATTCAGAGCTCTCTGACAGTTTTTGGGCCACCAACATTTTCCGGATTTTAGGGGGTCTAGGATGTCTGTAAACCCCTTTTTTGGGCCTCCAAAGTTTTCAACCTTTTTGCAGGCCTAAGATGCATTTTAAGGGCTATTTTGCCTACCAAGATATTCTGAACGTTCAGGGGTAAGGATTAATTTTTCGTGCCCGATATATTTTTGGAATTTTCAGTGGTCTAGGATGCGGGTTAATGCCCCTTTCAGGCTGCAAATGTTTTTGGGACATTCAAAGCTCTCTGACCCTGTTTTTGGGCCACCAACATTTTCCGGATTTTAGGGGGTCTAGGATGTCTGTAAACCTCTTTTTTGGGCCTCCAAAGTTTTCAACCTTTTTGCAGGCCTAAGATGCATTTTAAGGCCTTTTTTTGGGCTGCTATCATATTCTGAACTTTCAGGGGTGTAGGATGCATTTTTCGTGCAAAAAATATTTTTGAGAATTTCAGTGGTCTAGGGTGCGGGTTAATGCCCCTTTCAGTCTGCAAATGTTTTTGGGACATTCAGAGCTCTCTGACATAGTTTTTGGGCCACCAACATTTTCTGGACTTTAGGGGGTCTAGGATGTCTGTAAATGTCTGTAAACCCCTTTTTTGGGCCTCCAAAGTTTTCAACCTTTTTGCAGGCCTAAAATGCATTTTAAGGCCTTTTTTGGGCTGCTAACATATACTGAACTTTCCGGGGTGTAGGATGCATTTTTCGTGCCCAAACTCTTTGAGAATTTCAGTGGTCTAGGATGCGGGTTAATGCCCCTTTCAGGCTGCAAATGTCTTTGGGACATTCAGAGCTCTTTGACACAGTTTTTGGGCCACCAACATTTTCTGGACTTTAGGGGGTCTAGGATGTCTGTAAACCCCTTTTTTGGGCATACAAAGTTTTTAACCTTTTTGCAGGCTTAAGATGCATTTTAAGGCCTTTTTTGGGCTGCTAACATATACTGAACTTTCAGGGTTGTAGGATGCATTTTTTGTCCCCAATATATTT
This sequence comes from Ambystoma mexicanum, assembly GCF_040938575.1. Classification (NCBI taxonomy): domain Eukaryota; kingdom Metazoa; phylum Chordata; class Amphibia; order Caudata; family Ambystomatidae; genus Ambystoma; species Ambystoma mexicanum. Next base: position 591,828,533 of record NC_090940.1, on the reverse strand, counting down.
TTGGGTATTTCAGTGGTCTAGGGTGCAGGTTAATGCCCCTTTCAAGCTGCAAATGTTTTTGGGTAATTCAGAGCTATGGGCCACCAACATTTTCTGGACTTTATTGGCTCTAGGATGGCTGTAAACCCCTTTTTTGGGCCTCCAATGTTTTCAACCTTTTTGCAGGCCTAAAATGCATTTTAAGGCCTTTTTTGGGCTGCTAACATATACTGAACTTTCAGGGTTGTAGGATGCATTTTTTGTCCGCAATATATTTTTGGGAATTTCAGTGGTCTAGGATGCGGGTTAATGCCACTTTCAGGCTGCAAATGTTTTTGGGACATTCAGAGCTCTCTGACACAGTTTTTGGGCCACCAACATTTTCTGGACTTTAGGGGGTCTAGGATGCCTGTAAAACCCTTTTTTGGGCATCCAAAGTTTTCAACCTTTTTGCAGGCCTAAAATGCATTTTAAGGCCTTTTTTGGGCTGCTAACATATACTGAACTTTCCGGGGTGTAGGATGCATTTTTTGTGCCCAAAATCTTTTTGAGAATTTCAGTGGTCTAGGATGCGGGTTAATGCCCCTTTCAGGCTGCAAACGTTTTTGGGACATTCAAAGCTCTCTGACACAGTTTTTGGGCCACCAACATTTTCTGGACTTTAGGGGGTCTAGGATGTCTGTAAACCCCTTTTTTGGGCATACAAAGTTTTTAACCTTTTTGCAGGCCTAAGATGCATTTTAAGGCCTTTTTTGGGCTGCTAACATATACTGAACTTTCAGGGTTGTAGGATGCATTTTTTGTCCCCAATATATTTTTGGGTATTTCAGTGGTCTAGGGTGCAGGTTAATGCCCCTTTCAAGCTGCAAATGTTTTTGGGTCATTCAGAGCTATGTGCCACCAACATTTTCTGGACTTTATTGGCTCTAGGATGCCTGTAAACCCCTTTTTTGGGCCTCCAACGTTTTCAACCTTTTGCAGGCCTAAAATGCATTTTAAGGCCTTTTTTGGGCAGCTAACATATACTGAACTTTCAGGGTTGTAGGATGCATTTTTTGTCCCCAATAGATTTTTGGGAATTTCAGTGGTCTAGGGTGCGGGTTAAAGCCCCTTTCAAGCTGCAAATGTTTTTGGGACATTCAGAGCTCTCTGACATAGTTTTTGGGCCACCAACATTTTCTGGACTTTAGGGGGTCTAGGATGTCTGTAAACCCCTTTTTTGAGCCTCCAAAGTTTTCAACCTTTTTGCAGGCCTAAGATGCATTTTAAGGACTTTTTTGGGCTGCTAACATATTCTGAAATTTCAGGGGTGTAGGATGCATTTTTTGTGCCCAAAATATTTTTGAGAATTTCAGTGGTCTAGGATGCGGGTTAATGCCCCTTTCAGGCTGCAAATGTTTTTGGGCCATTCAGAGCTCTCTGACACAGTTTTTGGGCCACCAACATTTTCTGGACTTTAGGGGGTCTAGGATGTCTGTAAACCCCTTTTTTGGGCCTCCAAAGTTTTCAACCTTTTTGCAGGCCTAAGCTGCATTTTAAGGACTTTTTTGCCTGCTTACATATTCTGAACGTCCAGGGGTGTAGGATGCATTTTCTGTGCCCAAAATATTTTTGAGAATTTCAGTGGTCTAGGGTGCGGGTTAATGCCCCTTTCGGGCTGCAAATGTTTTTGGGACATTCAGGGCTCTCTGACACAGTTTTTGGGCCACAACACTTTCTGGACTTTAGGGGGTCTGGGTTGTCTGTAAACCCCTTTTTTGGGCCTCCAAAGTTTTCAACCTTTTTGCAGGCCTAAGATGCATTTTAAGGCCTTTTTTGGGCTGCTAACATATACTGACCTTTCAGGGGTGTAGGATGCATTTTCCGTGTACAAAATATTTTTGGGAAATTCAGTGGTCTAGGATGCGGGTTAATGCCCCTTTCATGCTGCAAATATTTTTGGGACATTCAGAGTTCTCTGACACAGTTTTTGGGCCACCAACATTTTCTGGACTTTAGGGGGTCTAGGATGTCTGTAAACCCCTTTTTTGGGCCTCCAAAGTTTCCAACCTTTTTGCAGGCCTAAGATGCATTTTAAGGCCTTTTTTTGGGTTGCTATCATATTCTGAACTTTCAGGGGTGTAGGATGCATTTTTCGTGCAAAAAATATTTTTGAGAATTTCAGTGCTCTAGGATGCGGGTTAATGCCCCTTTCAGGCTGCAAATGTTTTTGGGACATTCAGAGCTCTCTGACACAGTTTTTGGGCCATCAACATTTTCTGGACTTTAGGGGGTCTAGGATGTCTGTAAACCCCTTTTTTGGGCCTCCAAAGTTTTCAACCTTTTTGCAGGCCTAAAATGCATTTTAAGGCCTTTTTTGGGCTGCTAACATATTCTGAAATTTCAGGGGTGTAGGATGCATTTTTTGTGCCCAAAATATTTTTGAGAATTTCAGTGGTCTAGGATGCAGGTTAATGCCCCTTTCATGCTGCAAATATTTTTGGGACATTCAGAGTACTCTGACACAGTTTTTGGGCCACCAACATTTTCTGGACTTTAGGGGGTCTAGGATGTCTGTAAACTCCTTTTTTGGGCCTCCAAAGTTTTCAACCTTTTTGCACGCCTATGATGCTTTTTAAGGCCTTTTTTGGGCTGCTAACATATACTGAACTTTCAGGGTTGTAGGATGCATTTTTCGTCCCCAAAATATTTTTGAGAATTTCAGTGGTCTAGGATGCGGGTTAATGCCCCTTTCAGGCTGCAAATGTTTTTGGGCCATTCAGAGCTCTCTGACACAGTTTTTGGGCCACCAACATTTTCTGGACTTTAGGGGGTCTAGGATGTCTGTAAACCCCTTTTTTGGGCCTCCAAAGTTTTCAACCTTTTTGCAGGCCTAAAATGCATTTTAAGGCCTTTTTTGGGCTGCTAACATATTCTGAAATTTCAGGGGTGTAGGATGCATTTTTTGTGCCCAAAATATTTTTGAGAATTTCAGTGGTCTAGGATGCGGGTTAATGCCCCTTTCAGGCTGCAAATGTTTTTGGGCCATTCAGAGCTCTCTGACACAGTTTTTGGGCCACCAACATTTTCTGGACTTTAGGGGGTCTAGGATTTCTGTAAACCCCTTTTTTGGGCCTCCAAACTTTTCATCCTTTTTGCAGGCCTAAGCTGCATTTTAAGGACTTTTTTGCCTGCTAACATATTCTGAACGTCCAGGGGTGTAGGATGCATTTTCTGTGCCCAAAATATTTTTGAGAATTTCAGTGGTCTAGTGTGCGGGTTAATGCCCCTTTCGGGCTGCAAATGTTTTTGGGTCATTCAGAGCTCTGACAGTTTTTGGGCCACAACACTTTCTGGACTTTAGCGGTCTAGGATGACTGTAAACCCCTTTTTTGGGCCTCCAAAGTTTTCAACCTTTTTGCAGGCCTAAGATGCATTTTAAGGCCTTTTTTGGGCTGCTAACATATACTGAACTTTCAGGGTTGTAGGATGCATTTTTCGTCCCCAAAATATTTTTGAGAATTTCAGTGGTCTAGGATGCGGGTTAATGCCCCTTTCAGGCTGCAAATGTTTTTGGGCCATTCAGAGCTCTCTGACACAGTTTTTGGGCCACCAACATTTTCTGGACTTTAGGGGGTCTAGGATGTCTGTAAACCCCTTTTTTGGGCCTCCAAAGTTTTCAACCTTTTTGCACGCCTATGATGCTTTTTAAGGCCTTTTTTGGGCTGCTAACATATACTGAACTTTCAGGGTTGTAGGATGCATTTTTCGTCCCCAAAATATTTTTGAGAATTTCAGTGGTCTAGGATGCGGGTTAATGCCCCTTTCAGGCTGCAAATGTTTTTGGGCCATTCAGAGCTCTCTGACACAGTTTTTGGGCCACCAACATTTTCTGGACTTTAGGGGGTCTAGGATGTCTGTAAACCCCTTTTTTGGGCCTCCAAAGTTTTCAACCTTTTTGCAGGCCTAAGCTGCATTTTAAGGACTTTTTTGCCTGCTTACATATTCTGAACGTCCATGGGTGTAGGATGCATTTTCTGTGCCCAAAATATTTTTGAGAATTTCAGTGGTCTAGGGTGCGGGTTAATGCCCCTTTCGGGCTGCAAATGTTTTTGGGACATTCAGGGCTCTCTGACACAGTTTTTGGGCCACAACACTTTCTGGACTTTAGGGGGTCTGGGTTGTCTGTAAACCCCTTTTTTGGGCCTCCAAAGTTTTCAACCTTTTTGCAGGCCTAAGATGCATTTTAAGGCCTTTTTTGGGCTGCTAACATATACTGACCTTTCAGGGGTGTAGGATGCATTTTCCGTGTACAAAATATTTTTGGGAAATTCAGTGGTCTAGGATGCGGGTTAATGCCCCTTTCATGCTGCAAATATTTTTGGGACATTCAGAGTTCTCTGACACAGTTTTTGGGCCACCAACATTTTCTGGACTTTAGGGGGTCTAGGATGTCTGTAAACTCCTTTTTTGGGCCTCCAAAGTTTTCAACCTTTTTGCAGGCCTAAGATGCATTTTAAGGCATTTTTTGGGCTGCTAACATATACTGAACTTTCAGGGGTGTAGGATGCATTTTTCATGCCCAATATATTTTTGGGAATTTCAGTGGTCTAGGGTGCGGGTTAATGCCCCTTTCAAGCTGCAAATGTTTTTGGCTCATTCAGAGCTCTCTGACAGTTTTTGGGCCACCAACATTTTCTGGATTTTAGGGGGTCTAGGATGTCTGTAAACCCCTTTTTTGGGCCTCCAAAGTTTTCAACCTTTTTGCAGGCCTAAGATGCATTTTAAGGGCTTTTTTGCCTACTAAGATATTCTGAACGTTCAGGGGTATAGGATTAAGATTTCGTGCCCGATATATTTTTGGGATTTTCAGTGGTCTAGGATGCGGGTTAATGCCCCTTTCAAGCTGCAAATGTTTTTGGGACATTCAAAGCTCTCTAACCCTGTTTTTGGGCCACCAACATTTTCTGGACTTTAGGGGGTCTAGGATGTCTGTAAACCCCTTTTTTGGGCCTCCAAAGTTTCCAACCTTTTTGCAGGCCTAAGATGCATTTTAAGGCCTTTTTTTGGGTTGCTATCATATTCTGAACTTTCAGGGGTGTAGGATGCATTTTTCGTGCAAAAAATATTTTTGAGAATTTCAGTGCTCTAGGATGCGGGTTAATGCCCCTTTCAGGCTGCAAATGTTTTTGGGACATTCAGAGCTCTCTGACACAGTTTTTGGGCCATCAACATTTTCTGGACTTTAGGGGGTCTAGGATGTCTGTAAACCCCTTTTTTGGGCCTCCAAAGTTTTCAACCTTTTTGCAGGCCTAAAATGCATTTTAAGGCCTTTTTTGGGCTGCTAACATATTCTGAAATTTCAGGGGTGTAGGATGCATTTTTTGTGCCCAAAATATTTTTGAGAATTTCAGTGGTCTAGGATGCGGGTTAATGCCCCTTTCAGGCTGCAAATGTTTTTGGGCCATTCAGAGCTCTCTGACACAGTTTTTGGGCCACCAACATTTTCTGGACTTTAGGGGGTCTAGGATGTCTGTAAACCCCTTTTTTGGGCCTCCAAACTTTTCATCCTTTTTGCAGGCCTAAGCTGCATTTTAAGGACTTTTTTGCCTGCTAACATATTCTGAACGTCCAGGGGTGTAGGATGCATTTTCTGTGCCCAAAATATTTTTGAGAATTTCAGTGGTCTAGTGTGCGGGTTAATGCCCCTTTCGGGCTGCAAATGTTTTTGGGTCATTCAGAGCTCTGACAGTTTTTGGGCCACAACACTTTCTGGACTTTAGCGGTCTAGGATGACTGTAAACCCCTTTTTTGGGCCTCCAAAGTTTTCAACCTTTTTGCAGGCCTAAGATGCATTTTAAGGCCTTTTTTGGGCTGCTAACATATACTGACCTTTCAGGGGTGTAGGATGCATTTTCCGTGTACAAAATATTTTTGGGAAATTCAGTGGTCTAGGATGCGGGTTAATGCCCCTTTCATGCTGCAAATATTTTTGGGACATTCAGAGTACTCTGACACAGTTTTTGGGCCACCAACATTTTCTGGACTTTAGGGGGTCTAGGATGTCTGTAAACTCCTTTTTTGGGCCTCCAAAGTTTTCAACCTTTTTGCACGCCTATGATGCTTTTTAAGGCCTTTTTTGGGCTGCTAACATATACTGAACTTTCAGGGTTGTAGGATGCATTTTTCGTCCCCAATATATTTTTGGAAATTTCAGTGGTCTAGGGTGCAGGTTAATGCCCCTTTCAAGCTGCAAATGTTTTTGGGTCATTCAGAGCTATGGGCCACCAACATTTTCTGGACTTTATTGGCTCTAGGATGGCTGTAAACCCCTTTTTTGGGCCTCCAACGTTTTCAACCTTTTTGCAGGCCTAAAATGCATTTTAAGGCCTTTTTTGGGCTGCTAACATATACTGAACTTTCAGGGCTGTAGGATGCATTTTTTGTCCGCAATATATTTTTGGGAATTTCAGTGGTCTAGGATGCGGGTTAATGCCCCTTTCAGGCTGCAAATGTTTTTGGGACATTCAGAGCTCTCTGACACAGTTTTTGGGCCACCAACATTTTCTGGACTTTAGGGGGTCTAGGATGCCTGTAAAACCCTTTTTTGGGCATCCAAAGTTTTCAACCTTTGTGCAGGCCTAAAATGCATTTTAAGGCCTTTTTTGGGCTGCTAACATATACTGAACTTTCCGGGGTGTAGGATGCATTTTTTGTGCCCAAAATCTTTTTGAGAATTTCAGTGGTCTAGGATGCGGGTTAATGCCCCTTTCAGGCTGCAAACGTTTTTGGGACATTCAAAGCTCTCTGACACAGTTTTTGGGCCACCAACATTTTCTGGACTTTAGGGGGTCTAGGATGTCTGTAAACCCCTTTTTTGGGCATACAAAGTTTTTAACCTTTTTGCAGGCCTAAGATGCATTTTAAGGCCTTTTTTGGGCTGCTAACATATACTGAACTTTCAGGGTTGTAGGATGCATTTTTTGTCCCCAATATATTTTTGGGTATTTCAGTGGTCTACGGTGCAGGTTAAAGCCCCTTTCAAGCTGCAAATGTTTTTGGGACATTCAGAACTCTCTGACACAGTTTTTGGGCCACCAACATTTTCTGGACTTTAGGGGGTCTAGGATGTCTGTAAACCCCTTTTTTGAGCCTCCAAAGTTTTCAACCTTTTTGCAGGCCTAAGATGCATTTTAAGGCCTTTTTTGGGCTGCTAACATATTCTGAAATTTCAGGGGTGTAGGATGCATTTTTCGTGCCCAAAATATTTTTGAGAATTTCAGTGGTCTAGGATGCGGGTTAATGCCCCTTTCAGGCTGCAAATGTTTTTGGGCCATTCAGAGCGCTCTGACACAGTTTTTGGGCCACCAACATTTTCTGGACTTTAGGGGGTCTAGGATGTCTGTAAACCCCTTTTTTGGGCCTCCAAAGTTTTCAACCTTTTTGCAGGCCTAAGCTGCATTTTAAGGACTTTTTTGCCTGCTAACATATTCTGAACGTCCAGGGGTGTAGGATGCATTTTCTGTGCCCAAAATATTTTTGAGAATTTCAGTGGTCTAGGGTGCGGGTTAATGCCCCTTTCGGGCTGCAAATGTTTTTGGGTCATTCAGAGCTCTGACAGTTTTTGGGCCACAACATTTTCTGGACTTTAGGGGTCTAGGATGACTGTAAACCCCTTTTTTGGGCATCCAAAGTTTTCAACTTTTTTGCAGGCCTAACATGTATTTTAAAGGCTTTTTTGCCTGCTAACATATTCTGAACTTTCAGGGGTGTAGGATGCATTTTTCGTGCCCAAAATATGTTTGAGAATTTCAGTGGTCTAGGATACGGGTTAATGCCCCTTTCAGGCTGCAAATGTTTTTGGGACATTCAGAGCTCTCTGACACAGTTTTTGGGCCACCAACATTTTCTGGACTTTAGGGGGTCTAGGATGTCTGTAAACCCTTTTTTTGGGCCTCCAATGTTTTCAACCTTTTTGCAGGCCTAAAATGATTTTAAGGCCTTTTTTGGGCTGCTAACATATACTGACCTTTCAGGGGTGTAGGATGCATTTTCTGTGTACAAAATATTTTTGGGAAATTCAGTGGTCTAGGATGCGGGTTAATGCCCCTTTCATGCTGCAAATATTTTTGGGACATTCAGAGTTCTCTGACACAGTTTTTGGGCCACCAACATTTTCTGGACTTTAGGGGGTCTAGGATGTCTGTAAACTCCTTTTTTGGGCCTCCAAAGTTTTCAACCTTTTTGCAGGCCTAAGATGCATTTTAAGGCCTTTTTTGCCTGCTAACATATTCTGAACTTTCCGGGGTGTAGGATGCATTTTTCGTGCCCAAAATCTTTTTGAGAATTTCAGTGGTCTAGGATGCGCGTTAATGCCCCTTTCAGGCTGCAAATATTTTTGGGACATTCAGAGTTCTCTGACACAGTTTTTGGGCCACCAACATTTTCTGGACTTTAGGGGGTCTAGGATGTCTGTAAACTCCTTTTTTGGGCCTCCAAAGTTTTCAACCTTTTTGCACGCCTATGATGCTTTTTAAGGCCTTTTTTGGGCTGCTAACATATACTGAACTTTCAGGGTTGTAGGATGCATTTTTCGTCCCCAATATATTTTTGGAAATTTCAGTGGTCTAGGGTGCAGGTTAATGCCCCTTTCAAGCTGCAAATGTTTTTGGGTCATTCAGAGCTATGGGCCACCAACATTTTCTGGACTTTATTGGCTCTAGGATGGCTGTAAACCCCTTTTTTGGGCATCCAAAGTTTTCAACCTTTTTGCAGGCCTAAAATGCATTTTAAGGCCTTTTTTGGGCTGCTAACATATACTGAACTTTCCGGGGTGTAGGATGCATTTTTTGTGCCCAAAATCTTTTTGAGAATTTCAGTGGTCTAGGATGCGGGTTAATGCCCCTTTCAGGCTGCAAACGTTTTTGGGACATTCAAAGCTCTCTGACACAGTTTTTGGGCCACCAACATTTTCTGGACTTTAGGGGGTCTAGGATGTCTGTAAACCCCTTTTTTGGGCATACAAAGTTTTTAACCTTTTTGCAGGCCTAAGATGCATTTTAAGGCCTTTTTTGGGCTGCTAACATATACTGAACTTTTAGGGTTGTAGGATGCATTTTTTGTCCCCAATATATTTTTGGGTATTTCAGTGGTCTAGGGTGCAGGTTAATGCCCCTTTCAAGCTGCAAATGTTTTTGGGTCATTCAGAGCTATGTGCCACCAACATTTTCTGGACTTTATTGGCTCTAGGATGCCTGTAAACCCCTTTTTTGGGCCTCCAACGTTTTCAACCTTTTTGCAGGCCTAAAATGCATTTTAAGGCCTTTTTTGGGCTGCTAACATATACTGAACTTTCAGGGTTGTAGGATGCATTTTTTGTCCCCAATATATTTTTGGGAATTTCAGTGGTCTAGGGTGCGGGTTAAAGCCCCTTTCAAGCTGCAAATGTTTTTGGGACATTCAGAGCTCTCTGACACAGTTTTTGGGCCACCAACATTTTCTGGACTTTAGGGGGTCTAGGATGTCTGTAAACCCCTTTTTTGAGCCTCCAAAGTTTTCAACCTTTTTGCAGGCCTAAGATGCATTTTAAGGCCTTTTTTGGGCTGCTAACATATTCTGAAATTTCAGGGGTGTAGGATGCATTTTTCGTGCCCAAAATATTTTTGAGAATTTCAGTGGTCTAGGATGCGGGTTAATGCCCCTTTCAGGCTGCAAATGTTTTTGGGCCATTCAGAGCTCTCTGACACAGTTTTTGGGCCACAAACATTTTCTGGACTTTAGGGGGTCTAGGATGTCTGTAAACCCCTTTTTTGGGCCTCCAAAGTTTTCAACCTTTTTGCAGGCCTAAGCTGCATTTTAAGGACTTTTTTGCCTGCTAACATATTCTGAACGTCCAGGGGTGTAGGATGCATTTTCTGTGCCCAAAATATTTTTGAGAATTTCAGTGGTCTAGGGTGCGGGTTAATGCCCCTTTCGGGCTGCAAATGTTTTTGGGTCATTCAGAGCTCTGACAGTTTTTGGGCCACAACATTTTCTGGACTTTAGGGGTCTAGGATGACTGTAAACCCCTTTTTTGGGCATCCAAAGTTTTCAACTTTTTTGCAGGCCTAACATGCATTTTAAAGGCTTTTTTGCCTGCTAACATATTCTGAACTTTCAGGGGTGTAGGATGCATTTTTCGTGCCCAAAATATGTTTGAGAATTTCAGTGGTCTAGGATACGGGTTAATGCCCCTTTCAGGCTGCAAATGTTTTTGGGACATTCAGAGCTCTCTGACACAGTTTTTGGGCCACCAACATTTTCTGGACTTTAGGGGGTCTAGGATGTCTGTAAACCCTTTTTTTGGGCCTCCAATGTTTTCAACCTTTTTGCAGGCCTAAAATGATTTTATGGCCTTTTTTGGGCTGCTAACATATACTGAACTTTCCGGGGTGTAGAATGCATTTTTCGTGCCCAAAATCTTTTTGAGAATTTCAGTGGTCTAGTATGCGGGTTAATGCTCCTTTCAGGCTGCAAATGTTTTTGGGACATTCAGGGCTCTCTGACACAGTTTTTGGACCACCAACATTTTCTGGACTTTAGGCGGTCTGGGTTGTCTGTAAACCCCTTTTTTGGGCCTCCAAAGTTTTCAACCTTTTTGCAGGCCTAAGATGCATTTTAAGGCCTTTTTTGGGCTGCTAACATATACTGACCTTTCAGGGGTGTAGGATGCATTTTCCGTGTACAAAATATTTTTGGGAAATTCAGTGGTCTAGGATGTGGGTTAATGCCCCTTTCATGCTGCAAATATTTTTGGGACATTCAGAGTTCTCTGACACAGTTTTTGGGCCACCAACATTTTCTGGACTTTAGGGGGTCTAGGATGTCTGTAAACTCCTTTTTTGGGCCTCCAAAGTTTTCAACCTTTTTGCAGGCCTAAGATGCATTTTAAGGCCTTTTTTGCCTGCTAACATATTCTGAACTTTCCGGGGTGTAGGATGCATTTTTCGTGCCCAAAATCTTTTTGAGAATTTCAGTGGTCTAGGATGCGCGTTAATGCCCCTTTCAGGCTGCAAATGTTTTTGGGACATTCAGAGCTCTCTGACACAGTTTTTGGGCCACCAACATTTTCTGTACTTTAGGGGGTCAAGGATGTCTGTAAACCCTTTCTTTGGGCCTCCAAAGTTTTCAACCTTTTTGCAGGGCTAAGATGCATTTTAAGGCATTTTTTGGGCTGCTAACATATACTGAACTTTCAGGGATGTAGGATGCATTTTTCATGGCCAATATATTTTTGGGAATTTCAGTGGTCTAGGGTGCGGGTTAATGCCCCTTTCAAGCTGCAAATGTTTTTGGCTCATTCAAAGCTCTCTTACACAGTTTTTGGGCCACCAACATTTTCTGGACTTTAGGGGGTCTAGGATGTATGCAAACCCCTTTTTTGGGCATCCAAAGTTTTCAACCTTTTTGCAGGCCTAAGATGCATTTTAAAGCCTTTTTTGGCTGCTAGCATATACTGAACCTTCAGGGGTGTAGGATGCATTTTTCGTGCCCAATATATTTTTGGGAATTTCAGTCGTCTAGGGTGCAGGTTAATGCCCCTTTCAAGCTGCAAATGTTTTTGGCTCATTCAAAGCTCTCTTACACAGTTTTTGGGCCACCAACATTTTCTGGACTTTAGGGAGTCTAGGATGTCTGTAAACCCCTTTTTTGAGCCTCCAAAGTTTTCAACCTTTTTGCAGGCCTAAGATGCATTTTAAGGCCTTTTTTTGGGCTGCTAACACATACTGAACTTTCAGGGGTGTAAAATGCATTTTTTGTGCAAAAAATATTTTTGAGAATTTCAGTGCTCTAGGATGCGGGTTAATGCCCCTTTCAGGCTGCAAATGTTTTGGGACATTCAGAGCTCTCTGACACAGTTTTTGGGCCATCAACATTTTCTGGACTTTAGGGGGTCTAGGATGTCTGTAAACCCCTTTTTTGGGCCTCCAAAGTTTTCAACCTTTTTGCAAGCCTAAAATGCATTTTAAGGCCTTTTTTGGGCTGCTAACATATACTGAACTTTCCGGGGTGTAGGATGCATTTTTCGTCCTCAATATATTTTTGGAAATTTCAGTGGTCTAGGGTGCAGGTTAATGCCCCTTTCAAGCTGCAAATGTTTTTGGGTCATTCAGAGCTCTCTGGCAGTTTTTGGGCCACCAACATTTTCTGGACATTAGGGGGTCTAGGATGTCTGTAAACCCCTTTTTTGGGCCTACAAAGTTTTCAACCTTTTTGCAGGCCTAAAATGCATTTTAAGGCATTTTTTGCCAACTAACATATTCTGAACGTTCAGGGGTGTAGGATGCATTTTCCGTGCCCAAAATATTTTTTAGATTTTTTAGAATTTCAGTGGTCTAGGATGCGGGTTAATGGCCCTTTCAGGTTGCAAATGTTTTTGGGTCATTCAGAGCTCTCTGACACAGTTTTTGGGCCACCAATATTTTCTGGACTGTAGGGGGTCTAGGGTGCCTTCAAACCCCTTTTTGGGCCCCCAAAGTTTTCAACCTTTTTGCCAGCCTAAAATGCATTGTAAGGCCTTTTTGGGCTGCTAACATATTCTGAACTTTCTGGGGTGTAGGATGCATTTTTTGTGCCCAAAATATTTTTGGGAATTTCAGTGGTCTTGGATGCGGGTAAATGCCCCTTTCAAGCTCCAAATGTTTTTGGACCATTCAGAGCTCTCTAGGATGCCTGTAAACCCCTTTCTTGGGCCTCCAAAGTTTTCAACCTTTTTGCAGGCCTAAAATGCATTTTAAGGCCTTTTTTGGGCTGCTAACATATACTGAACTTTCCGGGGTGTAGGATGCATTTTTCGTGCGCAAAATCTGGAATTTCAGTGGTCTAGGATGCGGGTAAATGCCTCTTTCAGGCTGCAAATGTTTTTGGGACATTAAGAGCTCTCTGACACAGTTTTTGGGCCACCAACATTTTCTGGACTGTAGGGGGTTTAGAGTGCCTTCAAACCCCTTTTTGGGCCCCCAAAGTTGTCAACCTTTTTGCAAGCCTAAAATGCATTGTAGGCCTTTTTTGGGCTGCTAACCTATTCTGAACTTTCAGGGGTTTAGAATGCATTTTTTGTGCCCAAAATATTTTTGGGAATTTCATTGGTCTAGGATGCGGGTTAATGCCCCTTTCAGGCTGCAAATGTTTTTGGACCATTAAGAGCTCTCTGACACAGTTTTTGGGCCACCAACATTTTCTGTACCGTAGGGTGTCAAGGATGTCTGTAAACCCCTTCTTTGGGCCTCCAAAGTTTTCAACCTTTGTGCAGGCCTAAGATGCATTTTAAGTCCTTTTTTGCCTGCTAACATATTCAGAACTTTCAGGGGCGTAGGATGCATTTTTCTTGCCCAAAATATTTTTGAGAATTTCAGTGGTCTAGGATGCGGGTTAATGCCCCTTTCAGGCTGCAAATGTTTTTGGGACATTCAGAGCTTTCTGACACAGTTTTTGGGCCACCAACATTTTCTGGACTTTAGGGTGTCTAGGATGTCTGTAAACCCCTTTTTTGGGCCTCCAAAGTTTTCAACTTTTTTGCAGGCCTAAAATGCATTTTAAGGCCTTTTTTGGGCTGCTAACATATTCGGAACTTTCAGGGGTGTAGGATGCATTTTTCGTGCCCAAAATATTTTTGAGAATTTCAGTGGTCTAGGATGCGGGTTAATGCCCCTTTCAGGCTGTAAATGTTTTTGGGACATTCAGAGCTCTCTGACACATTTTTGGGCCACCAACATTTTCTGGACTTCAGGGTGTCTAGGATGCCTTTAAACCCCTTTTTTGGGCCTCCAAAGTTTTCAACCTTTTTGCAGGCCTAAGATGCATTTTAAGGCCTTTTTTGGGCTGCTAACATATTCTGAACTTTCAGGTGTGTAGGATGCATTTTTTTTCGTGCACAATATATTTTTGGGAATTTCAGTGGTCTAGGGTGCGGGTTAATGCGCCTTTCAAACTGCAAATGTTTTTGGGACATTCAGAGCTCTCTGACACAGTTTTTGGGCCACCAAAATTTTCTGGACTTTAGGGGGTCTAGGATGTCTGTAAACCCCTTTTTTCGGCCTCCAAAGTTATAAACCTTTTTGCAGGCCTAAGATGCATTTTAAGGCCTTTTTTGGGCTGCTAACATATACTGAACTTTCAGGGGTGTAGGATGCATTTTTCGTGCCCAATATATTTTTGGGCATTTCAGTGGTCTAGGGTGCGGGTTAAAGCCCCTTTAAAGTTGCAAATGTTTTGGGGTCATTCAGAGCTCTCTGACACAGTTTCTGGGCCACCAACATTTTCTGGACTTTAGGGGGTCTAGGATGTCTGTAAACCCCTTTTTTGGGCCTCCAAAGTTATAAACCTTTTTGCAGGCCTAAGATGCATTTTAAGGCCTTTTTTGGGCTGCAAACATATACTGAACTTTCAGGGGTGTAGGATGCATTTTCCGTGTCCAAAATATGTTTGGGAAATTCAGTGGTCTAGGATGCGGGTTAATGCCCCTTTCAGGCTGCAAATGTTTTTGGGTCATTCAGAGCTCTCTGAAAGTTTTTGGGCCACCAACATTTTCTGGACTTTAGGGTGTCTAGGATGTCTGTAAACCCCTTTTTTGGGCCTCCATAGTTTTCAACCTTTTTGCAGGCCTAAGATGCATTTTAAGGCCTTTCTTTGGGCTGCTATCATATTCTGAACTTTCAGTGGTGTAGGATGCATTTTTCGTGCCCAATATATTTTTGTGAATTTCAGTGGTCCAGGGTGTGGGTTAATGCCCCTTTCAAGCTGCACATGTTTTTGGGTCATTCAGAGCTCTCAGACAGTTTTTGGGCCACCAACATGTCTGGACTTTAGGGGGTCTAGGATGTCTGTAAACCCCTTTTTTGGGCCTCCAAAGTTTTCAACCTTTTTGCAGGCCTAAGATGCATTTTAAGGCCTTTTTTGGGCTGCTAACATATTCTGAACTTTCAGGTGTGTAGGATGCATTTTTTTTCGTGCACAATATATTTTTGGGAATTTCAGTGGTCTAGGGTGCGGGTTAATGCGCCTTTCAAACTGCAAATGTTTTTGGGACATTCAGAGCTCTCTGACACAGTTTTTGGGCCACCAAAATTTTCTGGACTTTAGGGTGTCTAGGATGTCTGTAAACCCCTTTTTTCGGCCTCCAAAGTTATAAACCTTTTTGCAGGCCTAAGATGCATTTTAAGGCCTTTTTTGGGCTGCTAACATATACTGAACTTTCAGGGGTGTAGGATGCATTTTTCGTGCCCAATATATTTTTGGGCATTTCAGTGGTCTAGGGTGCGGGTTAAAGCCCCTTTAAAGTTGCAAATGTTTTGGGGTCATTCAGAGCTCTCTGACACAGTTTCTGGGCCACCAACATTTTCTGGACTTTAGGGGGTCTAGGATGTCTGTAAACCCCTTTTTTGGGCCTCCAAAGTTATAAACCTTTTTGCAGGCCTAAGATGCATTTTAAGGCCTTTTTTGGGCTGCAAACATATACTGAACTTTCAGGGGTGTAGGATGCATTTTCCGTGTCCAAAATATGTTTGGGAAATTCAGTGGTCTAGGATGCGGGTTAATGCCCCTTTCAGGCTGCAAATGTTTTTGGGTCATTCAGAGCTCTCTGAAAGTTTTTGGGCCACCAACATTTTCTGGACTTTAGGGTGTCTAGGATGTCTGTAAACCCCTTTTTTGGGCCTCCATAGTTTTCAACCTTTTTGCAGGCCTAAGATGCATTTTAAGGCCTTTCTTTGGGCTGCTATCATATTCTGAACTTTCAGTGGTGTAGGATGCATTTTTCGTGCCCAATATATTTTTGTGAATTTCAGTGGTCCAGGGTGTGGGTTAATGCCCCTTTCAAGCTGCACATGTTTTTGGGTCATTCAGAGCTCTCAGACAGTTTTTGGGCCACCAACATGTCTGGACTTTAGGGGGTCTAGGATGTCTGTAAACCCCTTTTTTGGGCCTCCAAAGTTTTCAACCTTTTTGCAGGCCTAAGATGCATTTTAAGGCCTTTTTTGGGCTGCTAACATATACTGAACTTTCAGGGGTGTAGGATGCATTTTTCGTGCCCAATATATTTTTGGGAATTTCAGTGGTCTAGGGTTCGGATTAATGCCCCTTTCAAGCTGCAAATGTTTTTGGCTCATTCAGAGCTCTCTGACAGTTTTTGGGGCACCAACATTTTCTGGACTTTAGGGGTCTAGGATGTCTGTAAACCCCCTTTTTGGGCCTCCAAAGTTTTCAACCTTTTTGCAGGCCTAAGGTGCATTTTAAGGCCTTTTTTTGGCTGCTAACATATACTGAACTTTCCGGGGTGTAGGATGCATTTTTCGTGCCCAAAATCTTTTTGAGAATTTCAGTGGTCTAGGATGCGGGTTAATGCCCCTTTCAGGCTGCAAATGTTTTTGGGACATTCAGAGCTCTCTGACACAGTTTTTGGGCCACCAACATTTTCTGTACTTTAGGGGGTCAAGGATTTCTGTAAACCCCTTCTTTGGGCCTCCAAAGTTTTCAACATTTGTGCAGGCCTAAGATGCATTTTAAGTCCTTTTTGGCTGCTAACATATTCTGAACTTTCAGGGGTGTAGGATGCATTTTTCGTGCCCAATATATTTTTGGGAATTTCAGTGGTCTAGGGTGCGGGTTAATGCCCCTTTCAGGCTGCAAATGTTTTTGGGACATTCAAAGCTCTCTGACCCTGTTTTTGGGCCACCAACATTTTCTGGACTTTAGGGGGTCTAGGATGTCTGCAACCCCCTTTTTTGGGCCTACAAAGTGTTCAACCTTTTTGCAGGCCTAAAATGCATTTTAAGGCCTTTTTTGGGCTGCTAACATATACTGAACTTTCAGGGGTGTAGGATGCATTTTCCGTGTCCAAAATATTTTTGGGAAATTCAGTGGTCTAGGATGCGGGTTAATGCGCCTTTCAGGCTGCAAATGTTTTTGGGACATTCAGAGCTCTCTGACACAGTTGTTGGGCCACCAACATTTTCTGGACTTTAGGGGGTCTAGGATGTCTGTAAACCTCTTTTTTGGGCCTCCAAAGTTTTCAACCTTTTTGCAGGCCTAAGATGCATTTTAAGGCCTTTTTTTGGGCTGCTTTCATATTCTGAACTTTCAGGGATGTAGGTTGCATTTTTCGTGCAAAAAATATTTTTGAGAATTTCAGTGGTCTAGGATGTGGGTTAATACCCCTTTCAGGCTGCAAATGTTTTTGGGACATTCAGAGCTCTCTGACACAGTTTATGGGCCACCAACATTTTCTGCACTTTAGGGGGTCTAGGATGCCTGTAAACCCCTTTTTTGGGCATCCAAAGTTTTCAACCTTTTTGCAGGCCTAAGATGCATTTTAAGGCCTTTTTTTGGCTGCTAACATATTCTGAACTTTCAGGGGTGTAGGACGCATTTTTCGTGCCCAATATGTTTTTGGGAATTTCAGTGGTCCAGGATGTGGGTTAATGCCCCTTTCATGCTGCAAATGTTTTTGGGACATTCAGAGCTCTCTGACACAGTTTTTGGGCCACCAACATTTTCTGGACTTTAGGGGGTCTAGGATGTCTGTAAACCCCTTTTTTGGGCCTCCAAAGTTTTCAACCTTTTTGCGGGCCTAAGATGCATGTTAAGGTCTTTTTTGGGCTGCTAACATATACTGAACTTTCAGGGTTGTAGGATGCATTTTTCGTCCCCAATATAGTTTTGTAAATTTCAGTGGTCTAGGGTGCAGGTTAATGCCCCTTTCAAGCTGCAAATGTTTTTGGGTCATTCAGAGCTCTCTGACAGTTTTTGGGCCACAACATTTTCAGGACTTTAGGGGGTCTAGGATGCCTGTAAACCCCTTTTTTGGGCATCCAAAGTTTTCAACCTTTTTGCAGGCCTAAGATGCATTTTAAGGCCTTTTTTTGGCTGCTAACATATTCTGAACTTTCAGGGGTGTAGGATGCATTTTTTTTTCGTGACCAATATATTTTTGGGAATTTCAGTGGTCTAGGGTGCGGGTTAATGCCCCTTTCAAGCTGCAAATGTTTTTGGGTCATTCAGAGCTCTCTGACAGTTTTTGGGCCACAACATTTTCAGGACTTTAGGGGGTCTAGGATGCCTGTAAACCCCTTTTTTGGGCATCCAAAGTTTTCAACCTTTTTGCAGGCCTAAAATGCATTTTAAGGCCTTTTTTGGGGTGCTAACATATTCTGAACTTTCAGGGGTGTAGGATGCATTTTTTGTGTACAAAATATTTTTGAGAATTTCAGTGGTCTAGGATGCGGGTTAATGCCTCTTTTAGGCTGCAAATGTTTTTGGGACATTCAGAGCTCTCTGACACAGTTTTTGGGCCACCAACATTTTCTGGACTTTAGGGGGTCTAGGATGCCTGTAAACCCCTTTTTTGGGCCTCCAAAGTTTTCAACCTTTTTGCAGGCCTAAGATGCATTTTAAGTCCTTTTTGGCTGCTAACATATTCTGAACTTTCAGGGGTGTAGGATGCATTTTCCGTGTCCAAAATATTTGTGGGAAATTCAGTGGTCTAGGATGCGGGTTAATGCCCCTTTCAGGCTGCAAATGTTTTTGGCACATTCAGAGCTCTCTGACCCTGTTTTTGGGCCACCAACATTTTCTGGACTTTAGGGGGTTTAGGATGTCTGGAAAACCCTTTTTTGGACCTCCAAAGTTTTCAACCTTTTTGCAGGCCTAAGATGCATTTTAAGGCCTTTTTTTGGGCTGCTATCATATTCTGAACTTTCAGGGGTGTAGGTTGCATTTTCTGTGCCCAAAATATTTTTGAGAATGTCAGTGGTCTAGGATGCGGGTTAATGCCCCTTTCAGGCTGCAAATGTTTTTGGGACATTCAGAGCTCTCAGACACAGTTTTTGGGCCACCAACATTTTCTGGACTTTAGGGGGTCTAGGATGCCTGTAAACCCCTTCTTTGAGCCTCCAAAGTTTTCAACCTTTGTGCAGGCCTAAGATGCAATTTAAGTCCTTTTTTTGGCTGCTAACATATTCTGAACTTTCAGGGGTGTAGGATGCATTTTTCGTGCCCAATATGTTTTTGGGAATTTCAGTGGTCTAGGGTGCGGGTTAATGCCCCTTTCAGGCTGCAAATCTTTTTGGGACATTCAGAGCTCTCTGACACAGTTTTTGGGCCACCAACATTTTCTGGACTTTAGGGGGTCTAGGATGTCTATAAACCCCTTTTTTGGGCCTCCAAAGTTTTCAACCTTTTTGCAGGCCTAAGATGCATTTTAAGGCCTTTTTTTGGGCTGCTATCATATTCTGAACTTTCAGGGATGTAGGTTGCATTTTTCGTGCAAAAAATATTTTTGAGAATTTCAGTGGTCTATGATGCGGGTTAATGCCCCTTTCAGGCTGCAAATGTTTTTGGGACATTCAGAGCTCTCTGACACAGTTTTTGGGCCACCAACATTTTCTGCACTTTAGGGGGTCTAGGATGCCTGTAAACCCCTTTTTTGGGCATCCAAAGTTTTCAACCTTTTTGCAGGCCTAAAATGCATTTTAAGGCCTTTTTTTGGCTGCTAACATATTCTGAACTTTCAGGGGTGTAGGATGCATTTTCCGTGTCCAATATATTTTTGGGAATTTCAGTGGTCTAGGGTGCGGGTTAATGCCCCTTTCAGGCTGCAAATGTTTTTGGGACATTCAAAGCTCTCTGACCCTGTTTTTGGGCCACCAACATTTTCTGGACTTTAGGGGGTCTAGGATGTCTGCAACCCCCTTTTTTGGGCCTACAAAGTGTTCAACCTTTTTGCAGGCCTAAAATGCATTTTAAGGCCTTTTTTGGGCTGCTAACATATACTGAACTTTCAGGGGTGTAGGATGCATTTTCCGTGTCCAAAATATTTTTGGGAAATTCAGTGGTCTAGGATGCGGGTTAATGCGCCTTTCAGGCTGCAAATGTTTTTGGGACATTCAGAGCTCTCTGACACAGTTGTTGGGCCACCAACATTTTCTGGACTTTAGGGGGTCTAGGATGTCTGTAAACCTCTTTTTTGGGCCTCCAAAGTTTTCAACCTTTTTGCAGGCCTAAGATGCATTTTAAGGCCTTTTTTTGGGCTGCTTTCATATTCTGAACTTTCAGGGATGTAGGTTGCATTTTTCGTGCAAAAAATATTTTTGAGAATTTCAGTGGTCTAGGATGTGGGTTAATACCCCTTTCAGGCTGCAAATGTTTTTGGGACATTCAGAGCTCTCTGACACAGTTTATGGGCCACCAACATTTTCTGCACTTTAGGGGGTCTAGGATGCCTGTAAACCCCTTTTTTGGGCATCCAAAGTTTTCAACCTTTTTGCAGGCCTAAGATGCATTTTAAGGCCTTTTTTTGGCTGCTAACATATTCTGAACTTTCAGGGGTGTAGGACGCATTTTTCGTGCCCAATATGTTTTTGGGAATTTCAGTGGTCCAGGATGTGGGTTAATGCCCCTTTCATGCTGCAAATGTTTTTGGGACATTCAGAGCTCTCTGACACAGTTTTTGGGCCACCAACATTTTCTGGACTTTAGGGGGTCTAGGATGTCTGTAAACCCCTTTTTTGGGCCTCCAAAGTTTTCAACCTTTTTGCGGGCCTAAGATGCATGTTAAGGTCTTTTTTGGGCTGCTAACATATACTGAACTTTCAGGGTTGTGGAATGCATTTTTCGTCCCCAATATAGTTTTGTAAATTTCAGTGGTCTAGGGTGCAGGTTAATGCCCCTTTCAAGCTGCAAATGTTTTTGGGTCATTCAGAGCTCTCTGACAGTTTTTGGGCCACAACATTTTCAGGACTTTAGGGGGTCTAGGATGCCTGTAAACCCCTTTTTTGGGCATCCAAAGTTTTCAACCTTTTTGCAGGCCTAAGATGCATTTTAAGGCCTTTTTTTGGCTGCTAACATATTCTGAACTTTCAGGGGTGTAGGATGCATTTTTTTTTCGTGACCAATATATTTTTGGGAATTTCAGTGGTCTAGGGTGCGGGTTAATGCCCCTTTCAAGCTGCAAATGTTTTTGGGTCATTCAGAGCTCTCTGACAGTTTTTGGGCCACAACATTTTCAGGACTTTAGGGGGTCTAGGATGCCTGTAAACCCCTTTTTTGGGCATCCAAAGTTTTCAACCTTTTTGCAGGCCTAAAATGCATTTTAAGGCCTTTTTTGGGGTGCTAACATATTCTGAACTTTCAGGGGTGTAGGATGCATTTTTTGTGTACAAAATATTTTTGAGAATTTCAGTGGTCTAGGATGCGGGTTAATGCCTCTTTTAGGCTGCAAATGTTTTTGGGACATTCAGAGCTCTCTGACACAGTTTTTGGGCCACCAACATTTTCTGGACTTTAGGGGGTCTAGGATGCCTGTAAACCCCTTTTTTGGGCCTCCAAAGTTTTCAACCTTTTTGCAGGCCTAAGATGCATTTTAAGTCCTTTTTGGCTGCTAACATATTCTGAACTTTCAGGGGTGTAGGATGCATTTTCCGTGTCCAAAATATTTGTGGGAAATTCAGTGGTCTAGGATGCGGGTTAATGCCCCTTTCAGGCTGCAAATGTTTTTGGCACATTCAGAGCTCTCTGACCCTGTTTTTGGGCCACCAACATTTTCTGGACTTTAGGGGGTTTAGGATGTCTGGAAAACCCTTTTTTGGACCTCCAAAGTTTTCAACCTTTTTGCAGGCCTAAGATGCATTTTAAGGCCTTTTTTTGGGCTGCTATCATATTCTGAACTTTCAGGGGTGTAGGTTGCATTGTCTGTGCCCAAAATATTTTTGAGAATGTCAGTGGTCTAGGATGCGGGTTAATGCCCCTTTCAGGCTGCAAATGTTTTTGGGACATTCAGAGCTCTCAGACACAGTTTTTGGGCCACCAACATTTTCTGGACTTTAGGGGGTCTAGGATGCCTGTAAACCCCTTCTTTGAGCCTCCAAAGTTTTCAACCTTTGTGCAGGCCTAAGATGCAATTTAAGTCCTTTTTTTGGCTGCTAACATATTCTGAACTTTCAGGGGTGTAGGATGCATTTTTCGTGCCCAATATGTTTTTGGGAATTTCAGTGGTCTAGGGTGCGGGTTAATGCCCCTTTCAGGCTGCAAATCTTTTTGGGACATTCAGAGCTCTCTGACACAGTTTTTGGGCCACCAACATTTTCTGGACTTTAGGGGGTCTAGGATGTCTATAAACCCCTTTTTTGGGCCTCCAAAGTTTTCAACCTTTTTGCAGGCCTAAGATGCATTTTAAGGCCTTTTTTTGGGCTGCTATCATATTCTGAACTTTCAGGGATGTAGGTTGCATTTTTCGTGCAAAAAATATTTTTGAGAATTTCAGTGGTCTATGATGCGGGTTAATGCCCCTTTCAGGCTGCAAATGTTTTTGGGACATTCAGAGCTCTCTGACACAGTTTTTGGGCCACCAACATTTTCTGCACTTTAGGGGGTCTAGGATGCCTGTAAACCCCTTTTTTGGGCATCCAAAGTTTTCAACCTTTTTGCAGGCCTAAAATGCATTTTAAGGCCTTTTTTTGGCTGCTAACATATTCTGAACTTTCAGGGGTGTAGGATGCATTTTCCGTGTCCAAAATATTTGTGGGAAATTCAGTGTTCTAGGATGCGGGTTAATGCCCCTTTCAGGCTGCAAATGTTTTTGGCACATTCAGAGCTCTCTGACCCTGTTTTTGGGCCACCAACATTTTCTGGACTTTAGGGGGTTTAGGATGTCTGGAAAACCCTTTTTTGGACCTCCAAAGTTTTCAACCTTTTTGAAGTCTAAGATGCATTTTAAGGCCTTTTTTTGGGCTGCTATCATATTCTGAACTTTCAGGGGTGTAGGTTGCATTTTCTGTGCCCAAAATATTTTTGAGAATGTCAGTGGTCTAGGATGCGGGTTAATGCCCCTTTCAGGCTGCAAATGTTTTTGGGACATTCAGAGCTCTCAGACACAGTTTTTGGGCCACCAACATTTTCTGGACATTAGGGGGTCTAGGATGCCTGTAAACCCCTTCTTTGAGCCTCCAAAGTTTTCAACCTTTGTGCAGGCCTAAGATGCAATTTAAGTCCTTTTTTTGGCTGCTAACATATTCTGAACTTTCAGGGGTGTAGGATGCATTTTTCGTGCCCAATATGTTTTTGGGAATTTCAGTGGTCTAGGGTGCGGGTTAATGCCCCTTTCAGGCTGCAAATCTTTTTGGGACATTCAGAGCTCTCTGACACAGTTTTTGGGCCACCAACATTTTCTGGACTTTAGGGGGTCTAGGATGTCTATAAACCCCTTTTTTGGGCCTCCAAAGTTTTCAACCTTTTTGCAGGCCTAAGATGCATTTTAAGGCCTTTTTTTGGGCTGCTATCATATTCTGAACTTTCAGGGATGTAGGTTGCATTTTTCGTGCAAAAAATATTTTTGAGAATTTCAGTGGTCTAGGATGGGGGTTAATGCCCCTTTCAGGCTGCAAATGTTTTTGGGACATTCAGAGCTCTCAGACACAGTTTTTGGGCCACCAACATTTTCTGGACTTTAGGGGGTCTAGGATACCTGTAAACCCCTTTTTTGGTCCTCAAAAGTTTTCAACCTTTTTGCAGGCCTAAGATGCATTTTAAGGCCTTTTTTGGGCTGCTAACATATTCTGAACTTTCAGGGGTGTAGGAAGCATTTTTCGTGCCCAAAATAGTTTTGAGAATTTCAATAGTCTAGGATGCGGGTTAATGCCCCTTTCAGGCTGCAAATGTTTTTGGGACATTCAGAGCTCTCTGACACAGTTTTTGGGCCACCAACATTTTCTGGACTTTAGGGGGTCTAGGATGTCTGTAAACTCCTTTTTTGGGCCTCCAAATTTTTCAACCTTTTTGCAGGCCTAAGAAGCATTTTAAGGCATTTTTTGGGCTGTTAACATATACTGAACTTTCAGGGGTGTAGGATGCATTTTTCGTGCCCAATATATTTTTGGGAATTTCAGTGGTCTAGGATGCGGGTTAATGCCCCTTTCA
Source organism: Ambystoma mexicanum (assembly GCF_040938575.1). Taxonomy (NCBI): domain Eukaryota; kingdom Metazoa; phylum Chordata; class Amphibia; order Caudata; family Ambystomatidae; genus Ambystoma; species Ambystoma mexicanum. Next base: position 591,804,629 of record NC_090940.1, on the reverse strand, counting down.
AGCTGCAAATGTTTTTGGGACATTCAGAGCTCTCTGATACATTTTTTGGGCCACCAACATTTTCTGGACTTTAGGGGGTCTAGGATGCCTGTAAACCCCTTTCCTCGGCCTCCAAAGTTTTCAACCTTTTTGCAAGCCTAAAATGCATTTTAAGGCCTTTTTTTGGCTGCTAACATATTCTGAACTTTCAGGGGTGTAGGATGCATTTTCCATGGCCAAAATATTTTTGAGAATTGCAGTGGTCTAGGATGCGGGTTAATGCCCCTTTCAAGCTGCAAATGTTTTTGGGACATTCAGAGCTCTCTGACACAGTTTTTGGGCCACCAACATTTTCTGGACTTTAGGGGGTCTAGGATGCCTGTAAACCCCTTTCCTGGGCCTCCAAAGTTTTCAACCTTTTTGCAGGCCTAAGATGCATTTTAAGGCCTTTTTTGGGCTGCTAACATATACTGAACTTTCATGGTTGTAGGATGCATTTTTCGTCCCCAATATATTTTTGGGAATTTCAGTGGTCTAGGGTGCAGGTTAATGCCCCTTTCAAGCTGCAAATGCTTTTGGGACATTCAGAGCTCTCTGACACAGTTTTTGGGCCACCAACATTTTCTGGACTTTAGGGGGTCTAGGATGTCTAAACCTCTTTTTTGGGCCTCCAAAGTTTTCAAACTTTTTGCAGGCCTAAGGTGCATTTTAAGGCCTTTTTTTGGCTGCTAACATATTCTGAACTTTCAGGGGTGTAGGATGCATTTTTCGTGCCCAATATATTTTTGGGAATTTCAGTGGTCCAGGGTGCGGGTTAATGCCCCTTTCAGGCTGCAAATGTTTTTGGGACATTCAGAGCTCTCTGACACAGTTATTGGGCCACCAACATTTTCTGGACTTTAGGGGGTCTAGGATGTCTGTAAACCCCTTTTTTGGGCCTCCAAAGTTTTCAACCTTTTTGCAGGCCTAAGATGCATTTTAAGACCTTTTTTGGGCTGCTAACATATACTGAACTTTCAGGGTTGTAGGATGCATTTTTCGTCCCCAATATATTTTTGGAAATTTCAGTGGTCTAGGGTGCAGGTTAATGCCCCTTTCAAGCTGCAAATGTTTTTGGGTCATTCAGAGCTCTCTGGCAATTTTTGGGCCACCAACATTTTCTGGACTTTAGGGGGTCTAGGATGCCTGTAAACCCCTTTTTTGGGCCTCCAAAGTTTTCAACCTTTTTGCAGGCCTAAAATGCATTTTAAGGCCTTTTTTGGGCTGCTAACATATACTGAACTTTCAGGGTTGTAGGATGCATTTTTCGTCCCCAATATATTTTTGGAAATTTCAGTGGTCTAGGGTGCAGGTTAATGCCCCTTTCAAGCTGCAAATGTTTTTGGGTCATTCAGAGCTCTCTGACAGTTTTTGGGCCACCAACATTTTCTGTACTTTAGGGGGTCAAGGATGTCTGTAAACCCTTTCTTTGGGCCTCCAAAGTGTTCAACATTTGTGCAGGCCTAAGATGCATTTTAAGTCCTTTTTGGCTGCTAACATATTCTGAACTTTCAGGGGTGTAGGATGCATTTTTCGTGCCCAATATATTTTTGAGAATTTCAGTGGTCTAGGGTGCGGGTTAATGCCCCTTTCAAGCTGCAAATGTTTTTGGGTCATTCGGAGCTCTCTGACATAGTTTATGGGCCACCAACATTTTCTGGACATTAGGGGGTTTAGGATGTCTGGAAAACCCTTTTTTGGGCCTCCAAAGTTTTCAACCTTTTTGCAGGCCTAAGATGCATTTTAAGGCCTTTTTTTGGGCTGCTATCATATTCTGAACTTTCAGGGGTGTAGGTTGCATTTTTTGTGCCCAAAATATTTTTGAGAATGTCAGTGGTCTAGGATGCGGGTTAATGCCCCTTTCAGGCTGCAAATGTTTTTGGGACATTCAGAGCTCTCAGACACAGTTTTTGGGCCACCAACATTTTCTGGACTTTAGGGAGTCTAGGATGCCTGTAAACCCCTTCTTTGAGCCTCCAAAGTTTTCAACCTTTGTGCAGGCCTAAGATGCAATTTAAGTCCTTTTTTTGGCTGCTAACATGTTCTGAACTTTCAGGGGTGTAGGATGCATTTTTCGTGCCCAATATGTTTTTGGGAATTTCAGTGGTCTAGGGTGCGGGTTAATGCCCCTTTCAGGCTGCAAATCTTTTTGGGACATTCAGAGCTCTTTGACACAGTTTTTGGGCCACCAACATTTTCTCGACTTTAGGGGGTCTAGGATGTCTATAAACCCCTTTTTTGGGCCTCCAAAGTTTTCAACCTTTTTGCAGGCCTAAGATGCATTTTAAGGCCTTTTTTTGGGCTGCTAACATATTCGAAACTTTCAGGGGTGTAGGATGCATTTTTCGTGCCCAAAATATTTTTGAGAATTTCAGTGGTCTAGGGTGCGGGTTAATGCCCCTTTCAGGCTGCAAATGTTTTTGGGACATTCAGAGCTCTCTGACACAGTTTTTGGCCCACCAACATTTTCTGGACTTTAGGGGGTCTAGGATGTCTGTAAACCCCTTTTTTGGGCCTCCAAAGTTTTCAACCTTTTTGCAGGCCTAAAATGCATTTTAAGGCCTTTTTTGGGCTGCTAACATATTCTGAACTTTCAGGGGTGTAGGATTCATTTTTTGTGCCCAAAATATTTTTGAGAATGTCAGTGGTCTAGGATGCGGGTTAATGCCCCTTTCAGGCTGCAAATGTTTTTGGGACATTCAGAGCTCTCAGACAGTTTTTGGGCCACCAACATGTCTGGACTTTAGGGGGTCTAGGATGTCTGTAAACCCCTTTTTTGGGCCTCCAAAGTTTTCAACCTTTTTGCAGGCCTAAGATGCATTTTAAGGCCTTTTTTGGGCTGCTAACATATACTGAACTTTCAGGGGTGTAGGATGCATTTTTCGTGCCCAATATATTTTTGGGAATTTCAGTGGTCTAGGGTTCGGATTAATGCCCCTTTCAAGCTGCAAATGTTTTTGGCTCATTCAGAGCTCTCTGACAGTTTTTGGGGCACCAACATTTTCTGGACTTTAGGGGTCTAGGATGTCTGTAAACCCCCTTTTTGGGCCTCCAAAGTTTTCAACCTTTTTGCAGGCCTAAGGTGCATTTTAAGGCCTTTTTTTGGCTGCTAACATATACTGAACTTTCCGGGGTGTAGGATGCATTTTTCGTGCCCAAAATCTTTTTGAGAATTTCAGTGGTCTAGGATGCGGGTTAATGCCCCTTTCAGGCTGCAAATGTTTTTGGGACATTCAGAGCTCTCTAACACAGTTTTTGGGCCACCAACATTTTCTGGACTTTAGGGGGTCTAGGATGTCTGTAAACCCCTTTTTTGAGCCTCCAAAGTTTTCAACCTTTTTGCAGGCCTAAAATGCATTTTAAGGCCTTTTTTGGGCTGCTAACATATACTGAACTTTCCGGGGTGTAGGATGCATTTTTCGTGCCCAAAATCTTTTTGAGAATTTCAGTGGTCTAGGATGCGGGTTAATGCCCCTTTCAGGCTGCAAATGTTTTTGGGACATTCAGAGCTCTCTGACACAGTTTTTGGGCCACCAACATTTTCTGTACTTTAGGGGGTCAAGGATTTCTGTAAACCCCTTCTTTGGGCCTCCAAAGTTTTCAACATTTGTGCAGGCCTAAGATGCATTTTAAGTCCTTTTTGGCTGCTAACATATTCTGAACTTTCAGGGGTGTAGGATGCATTTTTCGTGCCCAATATATTTTTGGGAATTTCAGTGGTCTAGGGTGCGGGTTAATGCCCCTTTCAGGCTGCAAATGTTTTTGGGACATTCAAAGCTCTCTGACCCTGTTTTTGGGCCACCAACATTTTCTGGACTTTAGGGGGTCTAGGATGTCTGCAACCCCCTTTTTTGGGCCTACAAAGTGTTCAACCTTTTTGCAGGCCTAAGGTGCATTTTAAGGCCTTTTTTTGGCTGCTAACATATTCTGCACTTTCAGGGGTGTAGGATGCATTTTTCGTGCCCAATATATTTTTGGGAATTTCAGTGGTCCAGGGTGCGAGTTAATGCCCCTTTCAGGCTGCAAATGTTTTTGGGACATTCAGAGCTCTCTGACACAGTTGTTGGGCCACCAACATTTTCTGGACTTTAGGGGGTCTAGGATGTCTGTAAACCTCTTTTTTGGGCCTCCAGAGTTTTCAACCTTTTTGCAGGCCTAAGATGCATTTTAAGGTCTTTTTTTGCCTGCTAACATATTCTGAACGTCCAGAGGTGTAGGATGCATTTTCCGTGTAGAAAATATTTTTGAGGATTTCAGTGGTCTAGGATGCGGGTTAATGCCCCTTTTAGGCTGCAAATGTTTTTGGGACATTCAGAGCTCTCAGACACAGTTTATGGGCCACCAACATTTTCTGCACTTTAGGGGGTCTAGGATGCCTATAAACCCCTTTTTTGGGCCTCCAAAGTTTTCAACCTTTTTGCAGGCCTAAGATGCATTTTAAGGCCTTTTTTTGGGCTGCTTTCATATTCTGAACTTTCAGGGATGTAGGTTGCATTTTTCGTGCAAAAAATATTTTTGAGAATTTCAGTGGTCTAGGATGTGGGTTAATACCCCTTTCAGGCTGCAAATGTTTTTGGGACATTCAGAGCTCTCTGACACAGTTTATGGGCCACCAACATTTTCTGCACTTTAGGGGGTCTAGGATGCCTGTAAACCCCTTTTTTGGGCATCCAAAGTTTTCAACCTTTTTGCAGGCCTAAGATGCATTTTAAGGCCTTTTTTTGGCTGCTAACATATTCTGAACTTTCAGGGGTGTAGGACGCATTTTTCGTGCCCAATATGTTTTTGGGAATTTCAGTGGTCCAGGATGTGGGTTAATGCCCCTTTCATGCTGCAAATGTTTTTGGGACATTCAGAGCTCTCTGACACAGTTTTCGGGCCACCAACATTTTCTGGACTTTAGGGGGTCTAGGATGTCTGTAAACCCCTTTTTTGGGCCTCCAAAGTTTTCAACCTTTTTGCGGGCCTAAGATGCATGTTAAGGTCTTTTTTGGGCTGCTAACATATACTGAACTTTCAGGGTTGTAGGATGCATTTTTCGTCCCCAATATAGTTTTGTAAATTTCAGTGGTCTAGGGTGCAGGTTAATGCCCCTTTCAAGCTGCAAATGTTTTTGGGTCATTCAGAGCTCTCTGACAGTTTTTGGGCCACAACATTTTCAGGACTTTAGGGGGTCTAGGATGCCTGTAAACCCCTTTTTTGGGCATCCAAAGTTTTCAACCTTTTTGCAGGCCTAAGATGCATTTTAAGGCCTTTTTTTGGCTGCTAACATATTCTGAACTTTCAGGGGTGTAGGATGCATTTTTTTTTCGTGACCAATATATTTTTGGGAATTTCAGTGGTCTAGGGTGCGGGTTAATGCCCCTTTCAAGCTGCAAATGTTTTTGGGTCATTCAGAGCTCTCTGACAGTTTTTGGGCCACAACATTTTCAGGACTTTAGGGGGTCTAGGATGCCTGTAAACCCCTTTTTTGGGCATCCAAAGTTTTCAACCTTTTTGCAGGCCTAAAATGCATTTTAAGGCCTTTTTTGGGGTGCTAACATATTCTGAACTTTCAGGGGTGTAGGATGCATTTTTCGTGTACAAAATATTTTTGAGAATTTCAGTGGTCTAGGATGCGGGTTAATGCCTCTTTTAGGCTGCAAATGTTTTTGGGACATTCAGAGCTCTCTGACACAGTTTTTGGGCCACCAACATTTTCTGGACTTTAGGGGGTCTAGGATGCCTGTAAACCCCTTTTTTGGGCCTCCAAAGTTTTCAACCTTTTTGCAGGCCTAAGATGCATTTTAAGTCCTTTTTGGCTGCTAACATATTCTGAACTTTCAGGGGTGTAGGATGCATTTTCCGTGTCCAAAATATTTGTGGGAAATTCAGTGGTCTAGGATGCGGGTTAATGCCCCTTTCAGGCTGCAAATGTTTTTGGCACATTCAGAGCTCTCTGACCCTGTTTTTGGGCCACCAACATTTTCTGGACTTTAGGGGGTTTAGGATGTCTGGAAAACCCTTTTTTGGACCTCCAAAGTTTTCAACCTTTTTGCAGGCCTAAGATGCATTTTAAGGCCTTTTTTTGGGCTGCTATCATATTCTGAACTTTCAGAGGTGTAGGTTGCATTTTCTGTGCCCAAAATATTTTTGAGAATGTCAGTGGTCTAGGATGCGGGTTAATGCCCCTTTCAGGCTGCAAATGTTTTTGGGACATTCAGAGCTCTCAGACACAGTTTTTGGGCCACCAACATTTTCTGGACTTTAGGGGGTCTAGGATGCCTGTAAACCCCTTCTTTGAGCCTCCAAAGTTTTCAACCTTTGTGCAGGCCTAAGATGCAATTTAAGTCCTTTTTTTGGCTGCTAACATATTCTGAACTTTCAGGGGTGTAGGATGCATTTTTCGTGCCCAATATGTTTTTGGGAATTTCAGTGGTCTAGGGTGCGGGTTAATGCCCCTTTCAGGCTGCAAATCTTTTTGGGACATTCAGAGCTCTCTGACACAGTTTTTGGGCCACCAACATTTTCTGGACTTTAGGGGGTCTAGGATGTCTATAAACCCCTTTTTTGGGCCTCCAAAGTTTTCAACCTTTTTGCAGGCCTAAGATGCATTTTAAGGCCTTTTTTTGGGCTGCTATCATATTCTGAACTTTCAGGGATGTAGGTTGCATTTTTCGTGCAAAAAATATTTTTGAGAATTTCAGTGGTCTATGATGCGGGTTAATGCCCCTTTCAGGCTGCAAATGTTTTTGGGACATTCAGAGCTCTCTGACACAGTTTTTGGGCCACCAACATTTTCTGCACTTTAGGGGGTCTAGGATGCCTGTAAACCCCTTTTTTGGGCATCCAAAGTTTTCAACCTTTTTGCAGGCCTAAGATGCATTTTAAGGCCTTTTTTTGGCTGCTAACATATTCTGAACTTTCAGGGGTGTAGGATGCATTTTCCGTGTCCAAAATATTTGTGGGAAATTCAGTGTTCTAGGATGCGGGTTAATGCCCCTTTCAGGCTGCAAATGTTTTTGGCACATTCAGAGCTCTCTGACCCTGTTTTTGGGCCACCAACATTTTCTGGACTTTAGGGGGTTTAGGATGTCTGGAAAACCCTTTTTTGGACCTCCAAAGTTTTCAACCTTTTTGAAGTCTAAGATGCATTTTAAGGCCTTTTTTTGGGCTGCTATCATATTCTGAACTTTCAGGGGTGTAGGTTGCATTTTCTGTGCCCAAAATATTTTTGAGAATGTCAGTGGTCTAGGATGCGGGTTAATGCCCCTTTCAGGCTGCAAATGTTTTTGGGACATTCAGAGCTCTCAGACACAGTTTTTGGGCCACCAACATTTTCTGGACTTTAGGGGGTCTAGGATGCCTGTAAACCCCTTCTTTGAGCCTCCAAAGTTTTCAACCTTTGTGCAGGCCTAAGATGCAATTTAAGTCCTTTTTTTGGCTGCTAACATATTCTGAACTTTCAGGGGTGTAGGATGCATTTTTCGTGCCCAATATGTTTTTGGGAATTTCAGTGGTCTAGGGTGCGGGTTAATGCCCCTTTCAGGCTGCAAATCTTTTTGGGACATTCAGAGCTCTCTGACACAGTTTTTGGGCCACCATCATTTTCTGGACTTTAGGGGGTCTAGGATGTCTATAAACCCCTTTTTTGGGCCTCCAAAGTTTTCAACCTTTTTGCAGGCCTAAGATGCATTTTAAGGCCTTTTTTTGGGCTGCTATCATATTCTGAACTTTCAGGGATGTAGGTTGCATTTTTCGTGCAAAAAATATTTTTGAGAATTTCAGTGGTCTATGATGCGGGTTAATGCCCCTTTCAGGCTGCAAATGTTTTTGGGACATTCAGAGCTCTCTGACACAGTTTTTGGGCCACCAACATTTTCTGCACTTTAGGGGGTCTAGGATGCCTGTAAACCCCTTTTTTGGGCATCCAAAGTTTTCAACCTTTTTGCAGGCCTAAGATGCATTTTAAGGCCTTTTTTTGGCTGCTAACATATTCTGAACTTTCAGGGGTGTAGGATGCATTTTTTTTCGTGCCCAAAATATTTTTGAGAATTTCAGTGGTCTAGGGTGCGGGTTAATGCCCCTTTCAGGCTGCAAATGTTTTTGGGACATTTAGAGCTCTCTGACACAGTTTTTGGCCCACCAACATTTTCTGGACTTTAGGGGGTCTAGGATGTCTGTAAACCCCTTTTTTGGGCCTCCAAAGTTTTCAACCTTTTTGCAGGCCTAAAATGCATTTTAAGGCCTTTTTTGGGCTGCTAACATATTCTGAACTTTCAGGGGTGTAGGATTCATTTTTTGTGCCCAAAATATTTTTGAGAATGTCAGTGGTCTAGGATGGGGGTTAATGCCCCTTTCAGGCTGCAAATGTTTTTGGGACATTCAGAGCTCTCAGACACAGTTTTTGGGCCACCAACATTTTCTGGACTTTAGGGGGTCTAGGATACCTGTAAACCCCTTTTTTGGTCCTCAAAAGTTTTCAACCTTTTTGCAGGCCTAAGATGCATTTTAAGGCCTTTTTTGGGCTGCTAACATATTCTGAACTTTCAGGGGTGTAGGAAGCATTTTTCGTGCCCAAAATAGTTTTGAGAATTTCAATAGTCTAGGATGCGGGTTAATGCCCCTTTCAGGCTGCAAATGTTTTTGGGACATTCAGAGCTCTCTGACACAGTTTTTGGGCCACCAACATTTTCTGGACTTTAGGGGGTCTAGGATGTCTGTAAACTCCTTTTTTGGGCCTCCAAATTTTTCAACCTTTTTGCAGGCCTAAGAAGCATTTTAAGGCATTTTTTGGGCTGTTAACATATACTGAACTTTCAGGGGTGTAGGATGCATTTTTCGTGCCCAATATATTTTTGGGAATTTCAGTGGTCTAGGATGCGGGTTAATGCCCCTTTCAAGCTGCAAATGTTTTTGGGACATTCAGAGCTCTCTGATACATTTTTTGGGCCACCAACATTTTCTGGACTTTAGGGGGTCTAGGATGCCTGTAAACCCCTTTCCTCGGCCTCCAAAGTTTTCAACCTTTTTGCAAGCCTAAAATGCATTTTAAGGCCTTTTTTTGGCTGCTAACATATTCTGAACTTTCAGGGGTGTAGGATGCATTTTCCATGGCCAAAATATTTTTGAGAATTGCAGTGGTCTAGGATGCGGGTTAATGCCCCTTTCAAGCTGCAAATGTTTTTGGGACATTCAGAGCTCTCTGACACAGTTTTTGGGCCACCAACATTTTCTGGACTTTAGGGGGTGTAGGATGCCTGTAAACCCCTTTCCTGGGCCTCCAAAGTTTTCAACCTTTTTGCAGGCCTAAGATGCATTTTAAGGCCTTTTTTGGGCTGCTAACATATACTGAACTTTCATGGTTGTAGGATGCATTTTTCGTCCCCAATATATTTTTGGGAATTTCAGTGGTCTAGGGTGCAGGTTAATGCCCCTTTCAAGCTGCAAATGCTTTTGGGACATTCAGAGCTCTCTGACACAGTTTTTGGGCCACCAACATTTTCTGGACTTTAGGGGGTCTAGGATGTCTAAACCTCTTTTTTGGGCCTCCAAAGTTTTCAAACTTTTTGCAGGCCTAAGGTGCATTTTAAGGCCTTTTTTTGGCTGCTAACATATTCTGAACTTTCAGGGGTGTAGGATGCATTTTTCGTGCCCAATATATTTTTGGGAATTTCAGTGGTCCAGGGTGCGGGTTAATGCCCCTTTCAGGCTGCAAATGTTTTTGGGACATTCAGAGCTCTCTGACACAGTTTTTGGGCCACCAACATTTTCTGGACTTTAGGGGGTCTAGGATGTCTGTAAACCCCTTTTTTGGGCCTCCAAAGTTTTCAACCTTTTTGCAGGCCTAAGATGCATTTTAAGACCTTTTTTGGGCTGCTAACATATACTGAACTTTCAGGGTTGTAGGATGCATTTTTCGTCCCCAATATATTTTTGGAAATTTCAGTGGTCTAGGGTGCAGGTTAATGCCCCTTTCAAGCTGCAAATGTTTTTGGGTCATTCAGAGCTCTCTGGCAATTTTTGGGCCACCAACATTTTCTGGACTTTAGGGGGTCTAGGATGCCTGTAAACCCCTTTTTTGGGCCTCCAAAGTTTTCAACCTTTTTGCAGGCCTAAAATGCATTTTAAGGCCTTTTTTGGGCTGCTAACATATACTGAACTTTCAGGGTTGTAGGATGCATTTTTCGTCCCCAATATATTTTTGGAAATTTCAGTGGTCTAGGGTGCAGGTTAATGCCCCTTTCAAGCTGCAAATGTTTTTGGGTCATTCAGAGCTCTCTGACAGTTTTTGGGCCACCAACATTTTCTGTACTTTAGGGGGTCAAGGATGTCTGTAAACCCTTTCTTTGGGCCTCCAAAGTGTTCAACATTTGTGCAGGCCTAAGATGCATTTTAAGTCCTTTTTGGCTGCTAACATATTCTGAACTTTCAGGGGTGTAGGATGCATTTTCCGTGCCCAATATATTTTTGAGAATTTCAGTGGTCTAGGGTGCGGGTTAATGCCCCTTTCAAGCTGCAAATGTTTTTGGGTCATTCGGAGCTCTCTGACATAGTTTATGGGCCACCAACATTTTCTGGACATTAGGGGGTTTAGGATGTCTGGAAAACCCTTTTTTGGGCCTCCAAAGTTTTCAACCTTTTTGCAGGCCTAAGATGCATTTTAAGGCCTTTTTTTGGGCTGCTATCATATTCTGAACTTTCAGGGGTGTAGGTTGCATTTTTTGTGCCCAAAATATTTTTGAGAATGTCAGTGGTCTAGGATGCGGGTTAATGCCCCTTTCAGGCTGCAAATGTTTTTGGGACATTCAGAGCTCTCAGACACAGTTTTTGGGCCACCAACATTTTCTGGACTTTAGGGAGTCTAGGATGCCTGTAAACCCCTTCTTTGAGCCTCCATAGTTTTCAACCTTTGTGCAGGCCTAAGATGCAATTTAAGTCCTTTTTTTGGCTGCTAACATATTCTGAACTTTCAGGGGTGTAGGATGCATTTTTCGTGCCCCATATGTTTTTGGGAATTTCAGTGGTCTAGGGTGCGGGTTAATGCCCCTTTCAGGCTGCAAATCTTTTTGGGACATTCAGAGCTCTTTGACACAGTTTTTGGGCCACCAACATTTTCTCGACTTTAGGGGGTCTAGGATGTCTATAAACCCCTTTTTTGGGCCTCCAAAGTTTTCAACCTTTTTGCAGGCCTAAGATGCATTTTAAGGCCTTTTTTTGGGCTGCTAACATATTCGAAACTTTCAGGGGTGTAGGATGCATTTTTCGTGCCCAAAATATTTTTGAGAATTTCAGTGGTCTAGGGTGCGGGTTAATGCCCCTTTCAGGCTGCAAATGTTTTTGGGACATTCAGAGCTCTCTGACACAGTTTTTGGCCCACCAACATTTTCTGGACTTTAGGGGGTCTAGGATGTCTGTAAACCCCTTTTTTGGGCCTCCAAAGTTTTCAACCTTTTTGCAGGCCTAAAATGCATTTTAAGGCCTTTTTTGGGCTGCTAACATATTCTGAACTTTCAGGGGTGTAGGATTCATTTTTTGTGCCCAAAATATTTTTGAGAATGTCAGTGGTCTAGGATGCGGGTTAATGCCCCTTTCAGGCTGCAAATGTTTTTGGGACATTCAGAGCTCTCAGACACAGTTTTTGGGCCACCAACATTTTCTGGACATTAGGGGGTCTAGGATACCTGTAAACCCCTTTTTTGGGCCTCAAAAGTTTTCAACCTTTTTGCAGGCCTAAGATGCATTTTAAGGCCTTTTTTGGGCTGCTAACATATTCTGAACTTTCAGGGGTGTAGGAAGCATTTTTCGTGCCCAAAATAGTTTTGAGAATTTCAATAGTCTAGGATGCGGGTTAATGCCCCTTTCAGGCTGCAAATGTTTTTGGGACATTCAGAGCTCTCTGACACAGTTTTTGGGCCACCAACATTTTCTGGACTTTAGGGGGTCTAGGATGTCTGTAAACCCCTTTTTTGGGCCTCCAAAGTTTTCAACCTTTTTGCAGGCCTAAGATGCATTTTAAGACCTTTTTTGGGCTGCTAACATATACTGAACTTTCAGGGTTGTAGGATGCATTTTTCGTCCCCAATATATTTTTGGAAATTTCAGTGGTCTAGGGTGCAGGTTAATGCCCCTTTCAAGCTGCAAATGTTTTTGGGTCATTCAGAGCTCTCTGGCAATTTTTGGGCCACCAACATTTTCTGGACTTTAGGGGGTCTAGGATGCCTGTAAACCCCTTTTTTGGGCCTCCAAAGTTTTCAACCTTTTTGCAGGCCTAAAATGCATTTTAATGCCTTTTTTGGGCTGCTAACATATACTGAACTTTCAGGGTTGTAGGATGCATTTTTCGTCCCCAATATATTTTTGGAAATTTCAGTGGTCTAGGGTGCAGGTTAATGCCCCTTTCAAGCTGCAAATGTTTTTGGGTCATTCAGAGCTCTCTGACAGTTTTTGGGCCACCAACATTTTCTGTACTTTAGGGGGTCAAGGATGTCTGTAAACCCTTTCTTTGGGCCTCCAAAGTGTTCAACATTTGTGCAGGCCTAAGATGCATTTTAAGTCCTTTTTGGCTGCTAACATATTCTGAACTTTCAGGGGTGTAGGATGCATTTTTCGTGCCCAATATATTTTTGAGAATTTCAGTGGTCTAGGGTGCGGGTTAATGCCCCTTTCAAGCTGCAAATGTTTTTGGGTCATTCGGAGCTCTCTGACATAGTTTATGGGCCACCAACATTTTCTGGACATTAGGGGGTTTAGGATGTCTGGAAAACCCTTTTTTGGGCCTCCAAAGTTTTCAACCTTTTTGCAGGCCTAAGATGCATTTTAAGGCCTTTTTTTGGGCTGCTAACATATTCTGAACTTTCAGGGGTGTAGGATGCATTTTTCGTGCCCAATATGTTTTTGGGAATTTCAGTGGTCTAGGGTGCGGGTTAATGCCCCTTTCAGGCTGCAAATCTTTTTGGGACATTCAGAGCTCTTTGACACAGTTTTTGGGCCACCAACATTTTCTCGACTTTAGGGGGTCTAGGATGTCTATAAACCCCTTTTTTGGGCCTCCAAAGTTTTCAACCTTTTTGCAGGCCTAAGATGCATTTTAAGGCCTTTTTTTGGGCTGCTAACATATTCGAAACTTTCAGGGGTGTAGGATGCATTTTTCGTGCCCAAAATATTTTTGAGAATTTCAGTGGTCTAGGGTGCGGGTTAATGCCCCTTTCAGGCTGCAAATGTTTTTGGGACATTCAGAGCTCTCTGACACAGTTTTTGGCCCACCAACATTTTCTGGACTTTAGGGGGTCTAGGATGTCTGTAAACCCCTTTTTTGGGCCTCCAAAGTTTTCAACCTTTTTGCAGGCCTAAAATGCATTTTAAGGCCTTTTTTGGGCTGCTAACATATTCTGAACTTTCAGGGGTGTAGGATTCATTTTTTGTGCCCAAAATATTTTTGAGAATGTCAGTGGTCTAGGATGCGGGTTAATGCCCCTTTCAGGCTGCAAATGTTTTTGGGACATTCAGAGCTCTCTGACACAGTTTTTGGGCCACCAACATTTTCTGCACTTTAGGGGGTCTAGGATGCCTGTAAACCCCTTTTTTGGGCATCCAAAGTTTTCAACCTTTTTGCAGGCCTAAGATGCATTTTAAGGCCTTTTTTTGGCTGCTAACATATTCTGAACTTTCAGGGGTGTAGGATGCATTTTTTTTCGTGCCCAAAATATTTTTGAGAATTTCAGTGGTCTAGGGTGCGGGTTAATGCCCCTTTCAGGCTGCAAATGTTTTTGGGACATTTAGAGCTCTCTGACACAGTTTTTGGCCCACCAACATTTTCTGGACTTTAGGGGGTCTAGGATGTCTGTAAACCCCTTTTTTGGGCCTCCAAAGTTTTCAACCTTTTTGCAGGCCTAAAATGCATTTTAAGGCCTTTTTTGGGCTGCTAACATATTCTGAACTTTCAGGGGTGTAGGATTCATTTTTTGTGCCCAAAATATTTTTGAGAATGTCAGTGGTCTAGGATGGGGGTTAATGCCCCTTTCAGGCTGCAAATGTTTTTGGGACATTCAGAGCTCTCAGACACAGTTTTTGGGCCACCAACATTTTCTGGACTTTAGGGGGTCTAGGATACCTGTAAACCCCTTTTTTGGTCCTCAAAAGTTTTCAACCTTTTTGCAGGCCTAAGATGCATTTTAAGGCCTTTTTTGGGCTGCTAACATATTCTGAACTTTCAGGGGTGTAGGAAGCATTTTTCGTGCCCAAAATAGTTTTGAGAATTTCAATAGTCTAGGATGCGGGTTAATGCCCCTTTCAGGCTGCAAATGTTTTTGGGACATTCAGAGCTCTCTGACACAGTTTTTGGGCCACCAACATTTTCTGGACTTTAGGGGGTCTAGGATGTCTGTAAACTCCTTTTTTGGGCCTCCAAATTTTTCAACCTTTTTGCAGGCCTAAGAAGCATTTTAAGGCATTTTTTGGGCTGTTAACATATACTGAACTTTCAGGGGTGTAGGATGCATTTTTCGTGCCCAATATATTTTTGGGAATTTCAGTGGTCTAGGATGCGGGTTAATGCCCCTTTCAAGCTGCAAATGTTTTTGGGACATTCAGAGCTCTCTGATACATTTTTTGGGCCACCAACATTTTCTGGACTTTAGGGGGTCTAGGATGCCTGTAAACCCCTTTCCTCGGCCTCCAAAGTTTTCAACCTTTTTGCAAGCCTAAAATGCATTTTAAGGCCTTTTTTTGGCTGCTAACATATTCTGAACTTTCAGGGGTGTAGGATGCATTTTCCATGGCCAAAATATTTTTGAGAATTGCAGTGGTCTAGGATGCGGGTTAATGCCCCTTTCAAGCTGCAAATGTTTTTGGGACATTCAGAGCTCTCTGACACAGTTTTTGGGCCACCAACATTTTCTGGACTTTAGGGGGTGTAGGATGCCTGTAAACCCCTTTCCTGGGCCTCCAAAGTTTTCAACCTTTTTGCAGGCCTAAGATGCATTTTAAGGCCTTTTTTGGGCTGCTAACATATACTGAACTTTCATGGTTGTAGGATGCATTTTTCGTCCCCAATATATTTTTGGGAATTTCAGTGGTCTAGGGTGCAGGTTAATGCCCCTTTCAAGCTGCAAATGCTTTTGGGACATTCAGAGCTCTCTGACACAGTTTTTGGGCCACCAACATTTTCTGGACTTTAGGGGGTCTAGGATGTCTAAACCTCTTTTTTGGGCCTCCAAAGTTTTCAAACTTTTTGCAGGCCTAAGGTGCATTTTAAGGCCTTTTTTTGGCTGCTAACATATTCTGAACTTTCAGGGGTGTAGGATGCATTTTTCGTGCCCAATATATTTTTGGGAATTTCAGTGGTCCAGGGTGCGGGTTAATGCCCCTTTCAGGCTGCAAATGTTTTTGGGACATTCAGAGCTCTCTGACACAGTTTTTGGGCCACCAACATTTTCTGGACTTTAGGGGGTCTAGGATGTCTGTAAACCCCTTTTTTGGGCCTCCAAAGTTTTCAACCTTTTTGCAGGCCTAAGATGCATTTTAAGACCTTTTTTGGGCTGCTAACATATACTGAACTTTCAGGGTTGTAGGATGCATTTTTCGTCCCCAATATATTTTTGGAAATTTCAGTGGTCTAGGGTGCAGGTTAATGCCCCTTTCAAGCTGCAAATGTTTTTGGGTCATTCAGAGCTCTCTGGCAATTTTTGGGCCACCAACATTTTCTGGACTTTAGGGGGTCTAGGATGCCTGTAAACCCCTTTTTTGGGCCTCCAAAGTTTTCAACCTTTTTGCAGGCCTAAAATGCATTTTAAGGCCTTTTTTGGGCTGCTAACATATACTGAACTTTCAGGGTTGTAGGATGCATTTTTCGTCCCCAATATATTTTTGGAAATTTCAGTGGTCTAGGGTGCAGGTTAATGCCCCTTTCAAGCTGCAAATGTTTTTGGGTCATTCAGAGCTCTCTGACAGTTTTTGGGCCACCAACATTTTCTGTACTTTAGGGGGTCAAGGATGTCTGTAAACCCTTTCTTTGGGCCTCCAAAGTGTTCAACATTTGTGCAGGCCTAAGATGCATTTTAAGTCCTTTTTGGCTGCTAACATATTCTGAACTTTCAGGGGTGTAGGATGCATTTTCCGTGCCCAATATATTTTTGAGAATTTCAGTGGTCTAGGGTGCGGGTTAATGCCCCTTTCAAGCTGCAAATGTTTTTGGGTCATTCGGAGCTCTCTGACATAGTTTATGGGCCACCAACATTTTCTGGACATTAGGGGGTTTAGGATGTCTGGAAAACCCTTTTTTGGGCCTCCAAAGTTTTCAACCTTTTTGCAGGCCTAAGATGCATTTTAAGGCCTTTTTTTGGGCTGCTATCATATTCTGAACTTTCAGGGGTGTAGGTTGCATTTTTTGTGCCCAAAATATTTTTGAGAATGTCAGTGGTCTAGGATGCGGGTTAATGCCCCTTTCAGGCTGCAAATGTTTTTGGGACATTCAGAGCTCTCAGACACAGTTTTTGGGCCACCAACATTTTCTGGACTTTAGGGAGTCTAGGATGCCTGTAAACCCCTTCTTTGAGCCTCCATAGTTTTCAACCTTTGTGCAGGCCTAAGATGCAATTTAAGTCCTTTTTTTGGCTGCTAACATATTCTGAACTTTCAGGGGTGTAGGATGCATTTTTCGTGCCCCATATGTTTTTGGGAATTTCAGTGGTCTAGGGTGCGGGTTAATGCCCCTTTCAGGCTGCAAATCTTTTTGGGACATTCAGAGCTCTTTGACACAGTTTTTGGGCCACCAACATTTTCTCGACTTTAGGGGGTCTAGGATGTCTATAAACCCCTTTTTTGGGCCTCCAAAGTTTTCAACCTTTTTGCAGGCCTAAGATGCATTTTAAGGCCTTTTTTTGGGCTGCTAACATATTCGAAACTTTCAGGGGTGTAGGATGCATTTTTCGTGCCCAAAATATTTTTGAGAATTTCAGTGGTCTAGGGTGCGGGTTAATGCCCCTTTCAGGCTGCAAATGTTTTTGGGACATTCAGAGCTCTCTGACACAGTTTTTGGCCCACCAACATTTTCTGGACTTTAGGGGGTCTAGGATGTCTGTAAACCCCTTTTTTGGGCCTCCAAAGTTTTCAACCTTTTTGCAGGCCTAAAATGCATTTTAAGGCCTTTTTTGGGCTGCTAACATATTCTGAACTTTCAGGGGTGTAGGATTCATTTTTTGTGCCCAAAATATTTTTGAGAATGTCAGTGGTCTAGGATGCGGGTTAATGCCCCTTTCAGGCTGCAAATGTTTTTGGGACATTCAGAGCTCTCAGACACAGTTTTTGGGCCACCAACATTTTCTGGACATTAGGGGGTCTAGGATACCTGTAAACCCCTTTTTTGGGCCTCAAAAGTTTTCAACCTTTTTGCAGGCCTAAGATGCATTTTAAGGCCTTTTTTGGGCTGCTAACATATTCTGAACTTTCAGGGGTGTAGGAAGCATTTTTCGTGCCCAAAATAGTTTTGAGAATTTCAATAGTCTAGGATGCGGGTTAATGCCCCTTTCAGGCTGCAAATGTTTTTGGGACATTCAGAGCTCTCTGACACAGTTTTTGGGCCACCAACATTTTCTGGACTTTAGGGGGTCTAGGATGTCTGTAAACCCCTTTTTTGGGCCTC
Source organism: Ambystoma mexicanum (assembly GCF_040938575.1). Lineage (NCBI taxonomy): Eukaryota > Metazoa > Chordata > Amphibia > Caudata > Ambystomatidae > Ambystoma > Ambystoma mexicanum. The sequence continues at coordinate 591,786,991 of NC_090940.1, read as the reverse complement.
CAAAGTTTTCAACCTTTTTGCAGGCCTAAGATGCATTTTAAGACCTTTTTTGGGCTGCTAACATATACTGAACTTTCAGGGTTGTAGGATGCATTTTTCGTCCCCAATATATTTTTGGAAATTTCAGTGGTCTAGGGTGCAGGTTAATGCCCCTTTCAAGCTGCAAATGTTTTTGGGTCATTCAGAGCTCTCTGGCAATTTTTGGGCCACCAACATTTTCTGGACTTTAGGGGGTCTAGGATGCCTGTAAACCCCTTTTTTGGGCCTCCAAAGTTTTCAACCTTTTTGCAGGCCTAAAATGCATTTTAATGCCTTTTTTGGGCTGCTAACATATACTGAACTTTCAGGGTTGTAGGATGCATTTTTCGTCCCCAATATATTTTTGGAAATTTCAGTGGTCTAGGGTGCAGGTTAATGCCCCTTTCAAGCTGCAAATGTTTTTGGGTCATTCAGAGCTCTCTGACAGTTTTTGGGCCACCAACATTTTCTGTACTTTAGGGGGTCAAGGATGTCTGTAAACCCTTTCTTTGGGCCTCCAAAGTGTTCAACATTTGTGCAGGCCTAAGATGCATTTTAAGTCCTTTTTGGCTGCTAACATATTCTGAACTTTCAGGGGTGTAGGATGCATTTTTCGTGCCCAATATATTTTTGAGAATTTCAGTGGTCTAGGGTGCGGGTTAATGCCCCTTTCAAGCTGCAAATGTTTTTGGGTCATTCGGAGCTCTCTGACATAGTTTATGGGCCACCAACATTTTCTGGACATTAGGGGGTTTAGGATGTCTGGAAAACCCTTTTTTGGGCCTCCAAAGTTTTCAACCTTTTTGCAGGCCTAAGATGCATTTTAAGGCCTTTTTTTGGGCTGCTAACATATTCTGAACTTTCAGGGGTGTAGGATGCATTTTTCGTGCCCAATATGTTTTTGGGAATTTCAGTGGTCTAGGGTGCGGGTTAATGCCCCTTTCAGGCTGCAAATCTTTTTGGGACATTCAGAGCTCTTTGACACAGTTTTTGGGCCACCAACATTTTCTCGACTTTAGGGGGTCTAGGATGTCTATAAACCCCTTTTTTGGGCCTCCAAAGTTTTCAACCTTTTTGCAGGCCTAAGATGCATTTTAAGGCCTTTTTTTGGGCTGCTAACATATTCGAAACTTTCAGGGGTGTAGGATGCATTTTTCGTGCCCAAAATATTTTTGAGAATTTCAGTGGTCTAGGGTGCGGGTTAATGCCCCTTTCAGGCTGCAAATGTTTTTGGGACATTCAGAGCTCTCTGACACAGTTTTTGGCCCACCAACATTTTCTGGACTTTAGGGGGTCTAGGATGTCTGTAAACCCCTTTTTTGGGCCTCCAAAGTTTTCAACCTTTTTGCAGGCCTAAAATGCATTTTAAGGCCTTTTTTGGGCTGCTAACATATTCTGAACTTTCAGGGGTGTAGGATTCATTTTTTGTGCCCAAAATATTTTTGAGAATGTCAGTGGTCTAGGATGCGGGTTAATGCCCCTTTCAGGCTGCAAATGTTTTTGGGACATTCAGAGCTCTCAGACACAGTTTTTGGGCCACCAACATTTTCTGGACTTTAGGGGGTCTAGGATACCTGTAAACCCCTTTTTTGGGCCTCAAAAGTTTTCAACCTTTTTGCAGGCCTAAGATGCATTTTAAGGCCTTTTTTGGGCTGCTAACATATTCTGAACTTTCAGGGGTGTAGGAAGCATTTTTCGTGCCCAAAATAGTTTTGAGAATTTCAATAGTCTAGGATGCGGGTTAATGCCCCTTTCAGGCTGCAAATGTTTTTGGGACATTCAGAGCTCTCTGACACAGTTTTTGGGCCACCAACATTTTCTGGACTTTAGGGGGTCTAGGATGTCTGTAAACTCCTTTTTTGGGCCTCCAAATTTTTCAACCTTTTTGCAGGCCTAAGAAGCATTTTAAGTCCTTTTTTGGGCTGCTAACATATACTGAACTTTCATGGTTGTAGGATGCATTTTTCGTCCCCAATATATTTTTGGGAATTTCAGTGGTCTAGGGTGCAGGTTAATGCCCCTTTCAAGCTGCAAATGCTTTTGGGACATTCAGAGCTCTCTGACACAGTTTTTGGGCCACCAACATTTTCTGGACTTTAGGGGGTCTAGGATGTCTAAACCTCTTTTTTGGGCCTCCAAAGTTTTCAAACTTTTTGCAGGCCTAAGGTGCATTTTAAGGCCTTTTTTTGGCTGCTAACATATTCTGAACTTTCAGGGGTGTAGGATGCATTTTTCGTGCCCAATATATTTTTGGGAATTTCAGTGGTCCAGGTTGCGGGTTAATGCCCCTTTCAGGCTGCAAATGTTTTTGGGACATTCAGAGCTCTCTGACACAGTTTTTGGGCCACCAACATTTTCTGGACTTTAGGGGGTCTAGGATGTCTGTAAACCCCTTTTTTGGGCCTCCAAAGTTTTCAACCTTTTTGCAGGCCTAAGATGCATTTTAAGGCCTTTTTTGGGCTGCTAACATATACTGAACTTTCAGGGTTGTAGGATGCATTTTTCGTGCCCAATATATTTTTTGAGAATTTCAGTGGTCTAGGGTGGGGGTTAATGCCCCTTTCAAGCTGCAAATGTTTTTGGGTCATTCGGAGCTCTCTGACATAGTTTATGGGCCACCAACATTTTCTGGACATTAGGGGGTTTAGGATGTCTGGAAAACCCTTTTTTGGGCCTCCAAAGTTTTCAACCTTTTTGCAGGCCTAAGATGCATTTTAAGGCCTTTTTTTGGGCTGCTATCATATTCTGAACTTTCAGGGGTGTAGGTTGCATTTTTTGTGCCCAAAATATTTTTGAGAATGTCAGTGGTCTAGGATGCGGGTTAATGCCCCTTTCAGGCTGCAAATGTTTTTGGGACATTCAGAGCTCTCAGACACAGTTTTTGGGCCACCAACATTTTCTGGACTTTAGGGAGTCTAGGATGCCTGTAAACCCCTTCTTTGAGCCTCCAAAGTTTTCAACCTTTGTGCAGGCCTAAGATGCAATTTAAGTCCTTTTTTTGGCTGCTAACATATTCTGAACTTTCAGGGGTGTAGGATGCATTTTTCGTGCCCAATATTTTTTTTGGGAATTTCAGTGGTCTAGGGTGCGGGTTAATGCCCCTTTCAGGCTGCAAATCTTTTTGGGACATTCAGAGCTCTTTGACACAGTTTTTGGGCCACCAACATTTTCTCGACTTTAGGGGGTCTAGGATGTCTATAAACCCCTTTTTTGGGCCTCCAAAGTTTTCAACCTTTTTGCAGGCCTAAGATGCATTTTAAGGCCTTTTTTTGGGCTGCTAACATATTCGAAACTTTCAGGGGTGTAGGATGCATTTTTCGTGCCCAAAATATTTTTGAGAATTTCAGTGGTCTAGGGTGCGGGTTAATGCCCCTTTCAGGCTGCAAATGTTTTTGGGACATTCAGAGCTCTCTGACACAGTTTTTGGCCCACCAACATTTTCTGGACTTTAGGGGGTCTAGGATGTCTGTAAACCCCTTTTTTGGGCCTCCAAAGTTTTCAACCTTTTTGCAGGCCTAAAATGCATTTTAAGGCCTTTTTTGGGCTGCTAACATATTCTGAACTTTCAGGGGTGTAGGATGCATTTTTCGTGCCCAATATGTTTTTGGGAATTTCAGTGGTCTAGGGTGCGGGTTAATGCACCTTTCAGGCTGCAAATCTTTTTGGGACATTCAGAGCTCTCAGACACAGTTTTTGGGCCACCAACATTTTCTGGACTTTAGGTGGTCTAGGATGTCTGTAAACCCCTTTTTTGGGCCTCCAAAGTTTTCAACCTTTTTGCAGGCCTCAGATGCATTTTAAGGCCTTTTTTGCCTGCTAACATATTCTGAACTTTCAGTGGTGTAGGATTCATTTTTTGTGCCCAATATATTTTTGGGATTTTCAGTGGTCTAGGAGGCGGGTTAATGCCCCTTTCAGGCTGCAAATGTTTTTGGGACATTCAGAGCTCTCAGACACAGTTTTTGGGCCACCAACATTTTCTGGACTTTAGTGGGTCTAGGATACCTGTAAACCCCTTTTTTGGGCCTCAAAAGTTTTCAACCTTTTTGCAGGCCTAAGATGCATTTTAAGGCCTTTTTTGGGCTGCTAACATATTCTGAACTTTCAGGGGTGTAGGATGCATTTTTCGTGCCCAAAATAATTTTGAGAATTTCAATAGTCTAGGATGCGGGTTAATGCCCCTTTCAGGCTGCAAATGTTTTTGGGACATTCAGAGCTCTCTGACACAGTTTTTGGGCCACCAACATTTTCTGGACTTTAGGGGTCTAGGATGTCTGTAAACCCCTTTTTTGGGCCTCCAAAGTTTTCAACCTTTTTGGATTTATAAGATGCATTTTAAGACCTTTTTTGGGCTGCTAACATATACTGAACTTTCAGGGGTGTACGATGCATTTTTCATGCCCTAAATATTTTTGAGAATTTCAGTGGTCTAGGATGCGGGTTAATGCCCCTTTCGGGCTGGAAATGTTTTTGGACCATTCATAGCTCTCTGACACAGTTTTTGGGCCACCAAAATTTTCTGGACTTTAGGGGGTCTAGGATACCTGTAAACCCCTTTTTTGGGCCTCAAAAGTTTTCAACCTTTTTGCAGGCCTAAGATGCATTTTAAGGCCTTTTTTGGGCTGCTAACATATTCTGAACTTTCAGGGGTGTAGGATGCATTTTTCGTGCCCAAAATAGTTTTGAGAATTTCAATAGTCTAGGATGCGGGTTAATGCCCCTTTCAGGCTGCAAATGTTTTTGGGACATTCAGAGCTCTCTGACACAGTTTTTGGGCCACCAACATTTTCTGGACTTTAGGGGGTCTAGGATGCCTGTAAACCCCTTTTTTGGGCCTCCAAAAGTTTGAACCTTTTGGCAGGCCTAAAATGCATTTTAAGGCCTTTTTTGGGCTGCTAACATATTCTGAACTTTCAGGAGTGTAGGATGCATTTTTCGTGCCCAAAATATTTTTGAGAATTTCAGTGCTCTACAATGCGGGTTAATGCCCCTTTCAGGCTGCAAATGTTTTTGGGACATTCAGAGCTCTCTGACACAGTTTTTGGGCCACCAACATTTTCTGGACTTTAGGGGGTCTATGATGTCTGTAAACTCCTTTTTTGGGCCTCCAAAGTTTTCAACCTTTTTGCAGGCCTAAGATGCATTTGAAGGCATTTTTTGGGCTGCTAACATATACTGAACTTTCAGGGGTGTAGGATGCATTTTTCGTGCCCAAAATATTTTTGAGAATTTCAGTGGTCTAGGGTGCGGGTTAATGCCCCTTTCAGGCTGCAAATGTTTTTGGGACATTCAGAGCTCTCTGACACAGTTTTTGGCCCACCAACATTTTCTGGACTTTAGGGAGTCTAGGATGTCTGTAAACCCCTTTTTTGGGCCTCCAAAGTTTTCAACCTTTTTGCAGGCCTAAAATGCATTTTAAGGCCTTTTTTGGGCTGCTAACATATTCTGAACTTTCAGGGGTGTAGGATTCATTTTTTGTGCCCAAAATATTTTTGAGAATGTCAGTGGTCTAGGATGCGGGTTAATGCCCCTTTCAGGCTGCAAATGTTTTTGGGACATTCAGAGCTCTCAGACACAGTTTTTGGGCCACCAACATTTTCTGGACTTTAGGGGGTCTAGGATACCTGTAAACCCCTTTTTTGGGCCTCAAAAGTTTTCAACCTTTTTGCAGGCCTAAGATGCATTTTAAGGCCTTTTTTGGGCTGCTAACATATTCTGAACTTTCAGGGGTGTAGGAAGCATTTTTCGTGCCCAAAATAGTTTTGAGAATTTCTATAGTCTAGGATGCGGGTTAATGCCCCTTTCAGGCTGCAAATGTTTTTGGGCCATTCAGAGCTCTCTGACACAGTTTTTGGGCCACCAACATTTTCTGGACTTTAGGGGGTCTAGGATGTCTGTAAACTCCTTTTTTGGGCCTCCAAATTTTTCAACCTTTTTGCAGGCCTAAGAAGCATTTTAAGGCATTTTTTGGGCTGTTAACATATACTGAACTTTCAGGGGTGTAGGATGCATTTTTCGTGCCCAATATATTTTTGGGAATTTCAGTGGTCTAGGATGCGGGTTAATGCCCCTTTCAAGCTGCAAATGTTTTTGGGACATTCAGAGCTCTCTGATACATTTTTTGGGCCACCAACATTTTCTGGACTTTAGGGGGTCTAGGATGCCTGTAAACCCCTTTCCTCGGCCTCCAAAGTTTTCAACCTTTTTGCAAGCCTAAAATGCATTTTAAGGCCTTTTTTTGGCTGCTAACATATTCTGAACTTTCAGGGGTGTAGGATGCATTTTCCATGGCCAAAATATTTTTGAGAATTGCAGTGGTCTAGGATGCGGGTTAATGCCCCTTTCAAGCTGCAAATGTTTTTGGGACATTCAGAGTTCTCTGACACAGTTTTTGGGCCACCAACATTTTCTGGACTTTAGGGGGTCTAGGATGCCTGTAAACCCCTTTCCTGGGCCTCCAAAGTTTTCAACCTTTTTGCAGGCCTAAGATGCATTTTAAGGCCTTTTTTGGGCTGCTAACATATACTGAACTTTCATGGTTGTAGGATGCATTTTTCGTCCCCAATATATTTTTGGGAATTTCAGTGGTCTAGGGTGCAGGTTAATGCCCCTTTCAAGCTGCAAATGCTTTTGGGACATTCAGAGCTCTCTGACACAGTTTTTGGGCCACCAACATTTTCTGGACTTTAGGGGGTCTAGGATGTCTGTAAACCCCTTTTTTGGGCCTCCAAAGTTTTCAACCTTTTTGCAGGCCTAAGATGCATTTTAAGGCCTTTTTTTGGGCTGCTATCATATTCTGAACTTTCAGGGGTGTAGGTTGCATTTTTTGTGCCCAAAATATTTTTGAGAATGTCAGTGGTCTAGGATGCGGGTTAATGCCCCTTTCAGGCTGCAAATGTTTTTGGGACATTCAGAGCTCTCAGACACAGTTTTTGGGCCACCAACATTTTCTGGACTTTAGGTGGTCTAGGATGTCTGTAAACCCCTTTTTTGGGCCTCCAAAGTTTTCAACCTTTTTGCAGGCCTCAGATGCATTTTAAGGCCTTTTTTGCCTGCTAACATATTCTGAACTTTCAGTGGTGTAGGATTCATTTTTTGTGCCCAATATATTTTTGGGATTTTCAGTGGTCTAGGAGGTGGGTTAATGCCCCTTTCAGGCTGCAAATGTTTTTGGGACATTCAGAGCTCTCAGATACAGTTTTTAGGCCACCAACATTTTCTGGACTTTAGTGGGTCTAGGATACCTGTAAACCCCTTTTTGGGCCTCAAAAGTTTTCAACCTTTTTGCAGGCCTAAGATGCATTTTAAGGCCTTTTTTGGGCTGCTAACATATTCTGAACTTTCAGGGGTGTAGGATGCATTTTTCGTGCCCAAAATAGTTTTGAGAATTTCAATAGTCTAGGATGCGGGTTAATGCCCCTTTCAGGCTGCAAATGTTTTTGGGACATTCAGAGCTCTCTGACACAGTTTTTGGGCCACCAACATTTTCTGGACTTTAGGGGTCTAGGATGTCTGTAAACCCCTTGTTTGGGCCTCCAAAGTTTTCAACCTTTTTGGATTTATAAGATGCATTTTAAGACCTTTTTTGGGCTGCTAACATATACTGAACTTTCAGGGGTGTACGATGCATTTTTCGTGCCCTAAATATTTTTGAGAATTTCAGTGGTCTAGGATGCGGGTTAATGCCCCTTTCGGGCTGGAAATGTTTTTGGACCATTCATAGCTCTCTGACACAGTTTTTGGGCCACCAAAATTTTCTGGACTTTAGGGGGTCTAGGATACCTGTAAACCCCTTTTTTGGGCCTCAAAAGTTTTCAACCTTTTTGCAGGCCTAAGATGCATTTTAAGGCCTTTTTTGGGCTGCTAACATATTCTGAACTTTCAGGGGTGTAGGATGCATTTTTCGTGCCCAAAATAGTTTTGAGAATTTCAATAGTCTAGGATGCGGGTTAATGCCCCTTTCAGGCTGCAAATGTTTTTGGGACATTCAGAGCTCTCTGACACAGTTTTTGGGCCACCAACATTTTCTGGACTTTAGGGGGTCTAGGATGCCTGTAAACCCCTTTTTTGGGCCTCCAAAAGTTTGAACCTTTTTGCAGGCCTAAAATGCATTTTAAGGCCTTTTTTGGGCTGCTAACATATTCTGAACTTTCAGGGGTGTAGGATGCATTTTTCGTGCCCAAAATATTTTTGAGAATTTCAGTGCTCTACAATGCGGGTTAATGCCCCTTTCAGGCTGCAAATGTTTTTGGGACATTCAGAGCTCTCTGACACAGTTTTTGGGCCACCAACATTTTCTGGACTTTAAGGGGTCTATGATGTCTGTAAACTCCTTTTTTGGGCCTCCAAAGTTTTCAACCTTTTTGCAGGCCTAAGATGCATTTGAAGGCAATTTTTGGGCTGCTAACATATACTGAACTTTCAGGGGTGTAGGATGCATTTTTCGTGCCCAAAATATTTTTGAGAATTTCAGTGGTCTAGGGTGCGGGTTAATGCCCCTTTCAGGCTGCAAATGTTTTTGGGACATTCAGAGCTCTCTGACACAGTTTTTGGCCCACCAACATTTTCTGGACTTTAGGGGGTCTAGGATGTCTGTAAACCCCTTTTTTGGGCCTCCAAAGTTTTCAACCTTTTTGCAGGCCTAAAATGCATTTTAAGGCCTTTTTTGGGCTGCTAACATATTCTGAACTTTCAGGGGTGTAGGATTCATTTTTTGTGCCCAAAATATTTTTGAGAATGTCAGTGGTCTAGGATGCGGGTTAATGCCCCTTTCAGGCTGCAAATGTTTTTGGGACATTCAGAGCTCTCAGACACAGTTTTTGGGCCACCAACATTTTCTGGACTTTAGGGGGTCTAGGATACCTGTAAACCCCTTTTTTGGGCCTCAAAAGTTTTCAACCTTTTTGCAGGCCTAAGATGCATTTTAAGGCCTTTTTTGGGCTGCTAACATATTCTGAACTTTCAGGGGTGTAGGAAGCATTTTTCGTGCCCAAAATAGTTTTGAGAATTTCAGTGGTCTAGGGTGCGGGTTAATGCCCCTTTCAAGCTGCAAATGTTTTTGGGTCATTCGGAGCTCTCTGACATAGTTTATGGGCCACCAACATTTTCTGGACATTAGGGGGTTTAGGATGCCTGTAAACCCCTTCTTTGAGCCTCCAAAGTTTTCAACCTTTGTGCAGGCCTAAGATGCAATTTAAGTCCTTTTTTTGGCTGCTAACATATTCTGAACTTTCAGGGGTGTAGGATGCATTTTTCGTGCCCAATATTTTTTTTGGGAATTTCAGTGGTCTAGGGTGCGGGTTAATGCCCCTTTCAGGCTGCAAATCTTTTTGGGACATTCAGAGCTCTTTGACACAGTTTTTGGGCCACCAACATTTTCTCGACTTTAGGGGGTCTAGGATGTCTATAAACCCCTTTTTTGGGCCTCCAAAGTTTTCAACCTTTTTGCAGGCCTAAGATGCATTTTAATGCCTTTTTTTGGGCTGCTAACATATTCGAAACTTTCAGGGGTGTAGGATGCATTTTTCGTGCCCAAAATATTTTTGAGAATTTCAGTGGTCTAGGGTGCGGGTTAATGCCCCTTTCAGGCTGCAAATGTTTTTGGGACATTCAGAGCTCTCTGACACAGTTTTTGGCCCACCAACATTTTCTGGACTTTAGGGGGTCTAGGATGTCTGTAAACCCCTTTTTTGGGCCTCCAAAGTTTTCAACCTTTTTGCAGGCCTAAAATGCATTTTAAGGCCTTTTTTGGGCTGCTAACATATTCTGAACTTTCAGGGGTGTAGGATGTATTTTTCGTGCCCAATATGTTTTTGGGAATTTCAGTGGTCTAGGGTGCGGGTTAATGCACCTTTCAGGCTGCAAATCTTTTTGGGACATTCAGAGCTCTCAGAAACAGTTTTTGGGCCACCAACATTTTCTGGACTTTAGGGGGTCTAGGATGTCTGTAAACCCCTTTTTTGGGCCTCCAAAGTTTTCAACCTTTTTGCAGGCCTCAGATGCATTTTAAGGCCTTTTTTGCCTGCTAACATATTCTGAACTTTCAGTGGTGTAGGATTCATTTTTTGTGCCCAATATATTTTTGGGATTTTCAGTGGTCTAGGAGGCGGGTTAATGCCCCTTTCAGGCTGCAAATGTTTTTGGGACATTCAGAGCTCTCAGACACAGTTTTTGGGCCACCAACATTTTCTGGACTTTAGTGGGTCTAGGATACCTGTAAACCCCTTTTTTGGGCCTCAAAAGTTTTCAACATTTTTGCAGGCCTAAGATGCATTTTAAGGCCTTTTTTGGGCTGCTAACATATTCTGAACTTTCAGGGGTGTAGGATGCATTTTTCGTGCCCAAAATAGTTTTGAGAATTTCAATAGTCTAGGATGCGGGTTAATGCCCCTTTCAGGCTGCAAATGTTTTTGGGACATTCAGAGCTCTCTGACACAGTTTTTGGGCCACCAACATTTTCTGGACTTTAGGGGGTCTAGGATGTCTGTAAACCCCTTTTTTGGGCCTCCAAAGTTTTCAACCTTTTTGGATTTATAAGATGCATTTTAAGACCTTTTTTGGGCTGCTAACATATACTGAACTTTCAGGGGTGTACGATGCATTTTTCGTGCCCTAAATATTTTTGAGAATTTCAGTGGTCTAGTTATGCGGGTTAATGCCCCTTTCGGGCTGGAAATGTTTTTGGACCATTCATAGCTCTCTGACACAGTTTTTGGGCCACCAAAATTTTCTGGACTTTAGGGGGTCTAGGATACCTGTAAACCCCTTTTTTGGGCCTCAAAAGTTTTCAACCTTTTTGCAGGCCTAAGATGCATTTTAAGGCCTTTTCTGGGCTGCTAACATATTCTGAACTTTCAGGGGTGTAGGATGCATTTTTCGTGCCCAAAATAGTTTTGAGAATTTCAATAGTCTAGGATGCGGGTTAATGCCCCTTTCAGGCTGCAAATGTTTTTGGGACATTCAGAGCTCTCTGACACAGTTTTTGGGCCACCAACATTTTCTGGACTTTAGGGGGTCTAGGATGCCTGTAAACCCCTTTTTTGGGCCTCCAAAAGTTTGAACCTTTTTGCAGGCCTAAAATGCATTTTAAGGCCTTTTTTGGGCTGCTAACATATTCTGAACTTTCAGGGGTGTAGGATGCATTTTTCGTGCCCAAAATATTTTTGAGCATTTCAGTGCTCTACAATGCGGGTTAATGCCCCTTTCAGGCTGCAAATGTTTTTGGGACATTCAGAGCTCTCTGACACAGTTTTTGGGCCACCAACATTTTCTGGACTTTAGGGGGTCTATGATGTCTGTAAACTCCTTTTTTGGGCCTCCAAAGTTTTCAACCTTTTTGCAGGCCTAAGATGCATTTGAAGGCATTTTTTGGGCTGCTAACATATACTGAACTTTCAGGGGTGTAGGATGCATTTTTCATGACCAATATATTTTTGGGATTTTCAGTGGTCTAGGGTGCGGGTTAATGCCCCTTTCAAGCTGCAAATGTTTTTGGCTCATTCAGAGCTCTCTGACAGTTTTTGGGCCACCAACATTTTCTGGACTTTAGGGGGTCTATGATGTCTGTAAACTCCTTTTTTGGGCCTCCAAAGTTTTCAACCTTTTTGCAGGCCTAAGATGCATTTGAAGGCATTTTTTGGGCTGCTAACATATACTGAACTTTCAGGGGTGTAGGATGCATTTTTCATGACCAATATATTTTTGGGATTTTCAGTGGTCTAGGGTGCGGGTTAATGCCCCTTTCAGGCTGCAAATGTTTTTGGGACATTCAGAGCTCTCTGACACAGTTTTTGGCCCACCAACATTTTCTGGACTTTAGGGGGTCTAGGATGTCTGTAAACCCCTTTTTTGGGCCTCCAAAGTTTTCAACCTTTTTGCAGGCCTAAAATGCATTTTAAGGCCTTTTTTGGGCTGCTAACATATTCTGAACTTTCAGGGGTGTAGGATTCATTTTTTGTGCCCAAAATATTTTTGAGAATGTCAGTGGTCTAGGATGGGGGTTAATGCCCCTTTCAGGCTGCAAATGTTTTTGGGACATTCAGAGCTCTCAGACACAGTTTTTGGGCCACCAACATTTTCTGGACTTTAGGGGGTCTAGGATACCTGTAAACCCCTTTTTTGGTCCTCAAAAGTTTTCAACCTTTTTGCAGGCCTAAGATGCATTTTAAGGCCTTTTTTGGGCTGCTAACATATTCTGAACTTTCAGGGGTGTAGGAAGCATTTTAGCATTTTTCGTGCCCAAAATAGTTTTGAGAATTTCAATAGTCTAGGATGCGGGTTAATGCCCCTTTCAAGCTGCAAATGTTTTTGGGACATTCAGAGCTCTCTGATACATTTTTTGGGCCACCAACATTTTCTGGACTTTAGGGGGTCTAGGATGCCTGTAAACCCCTTTCCTCGGCCTCCAAAGTTTTCAACCTTTTTGCAAGCCTAAAATGCATTTTAAGGCCTTTTTTTGGCTGCTAACATATTCTGAACTTTCAGGGGTGTAGGATGCATTTTCCATGGCCAAAATATTTTTGAGAATTGCAGTGGTCTAGGATGCGGGTTAATGCCCCTTTCAAGCTGCAAATGTTTTTGGGACATTCAGAGCTCTCTGACACAGTTTTTGGGCCACCAACATTTTCTGGACTTTAGGGGGTCTAGGATGCCTGTAAACCCCTTTCCTGGGCCTCCAAAGTTTTCAACCTTTTTGCAGGCCTAAGATGCATTTTAAGGCCTTTTTTGGGCTGCTAACATATACTGAACTTTCATGGTTGTAGGATGCATTTTTCGTCCCCAATATATTTTTGGGAATTTCAGTGGTCTAGGGTGCAGGTTAATGCCCCTTTCAAGCTGCAAATGCTTTTGGGACATTCAGAGCTCTCTGACACAGTTTTTGGGCCACCAACATTTTCTGGACTTTAGGGGGTCTAGGATGTCTAAACCTCTTTTTTGGGCCTCCAAAGTTTTCAAACTTTTTGCAGGCCTAAGGTGCATTTTAAGGCCTTTTTTTGGCTGCTAACATATTCTGAACTTTCAGGGGTGTAGGATGCATTTTTCGTGCCCAATATATTTTTGGGAATTTCAGTGGTCCAGGGTGCGGGTTAATGCCCCTTTCAGGCTGCAAATGTTTTTGGGACATTCAGAGCTCTCTGACACAGTTTTTGGGCCACCAACATTTTCTGGACTTTAGGGGGTCTAGGATGTCTGTAAACCCCTTTTTTGGGCCTCCAAAGTTTTCAACCTTTTTGCAGGCCTAAGATGCATTTTAAGACCTTTTTTGGGCTGCTAACATATACTGAACTTTCAGGGTTGTAGGATGCATTTTTCGTCCCCAATATATTTTTGGAAATTTCAGTGGTCTAGGGTGCAGGTTAATGCCCCTTTCAAGCTGCAAATGTTTTTGGGTCATTCAGAGCTCTCTGGCAATTTTTGGGCCACCAACATTTTCTGGACTTTAGGGGGTCTAGGATGCCTGTAAACCCCTTTTTTGGGCCTCCAAAGTTTTCAACCTTTTTGCAGGCCTAAAATGCATTTTAAGGCCTTTTTTGGGCTGCTAACATATACTGAACTTTCAGGGTTGTAGGATGCATTTTTCGTCCCCAATATATTTTTGGAAATTTCAGTGGTCTAGGGTGCAGGTTAATGCCCCTTTCAAGCTGCAAATGTTTTTGGGTCATTCAGAGCTCTCTGACAGTTTTTGGGCCACCAACATTTTCTGTACTTTAGGGGGTCAAGGATGTCTGTAAACCCTTTCTTTGGGCCTCCAAAGTGTTCAACATTTGTGCAGGCCTAAGATGCATTTTAAGTCCTTTTTTGGGCTGCTAACATATACTGAACTTTCAGGGTTGTAGGATGCATTTTTCGTGCCCAATATATTTTTGAGAATTTCAGTGGTCTAGGGTGCGGGTTAATGCCCCTTTCAAGCTGCAAATGTTTTTGGGTCATTCGGAGCTCTCTGACATAGTTTATGGGCCACCAACATTTTCTGGACATTAGGGGGTTTAGGATGTCTGGAAAACCCTTTTTTGGGCCTCCAAAGTTTTCAACCTTTTTGCAGGCCTAAGATGCATTTTAAGGCCTTTTTTTGGGCTGCTATCATATTCTGAACTTTCAGGGGTGTAGGTTGCATTTTTTGTGCCCAAAATATTTTTGAGAATGTCAGTGGTCTAGGATGCGGGTTAATGCCCCTTTCAGGCTGCACATGTTTTTGGGACATTCAGAGCTCTCAGACACAGTTTTTGGGCCACCAACATTTTCTGGACTTTAGGGAGTCTAGGATGCCTGTAAACCCCTTCTTTGAGCCTCCATAGTTTTCAACCTTTGTGCAGGCCTAAGATGCAATTTAAGTCCTTTTTTTGGCTGCTAACATATTCTGAACTTTCAGGGGTGTAGGATGCATTTTTCGTGCCCCATATGTTTTTGGGAATTTCAGTGGTCTAGGGTGCGGGTTAATGCCCCTTTCAGGCTGCAAATCTTTTTGGGACATTCAGAGCTCTTTGACACAGTTTTTGGGCCACCAACATTTTCTCGACTTTAGGGGGTCTAGGATGTCTATAAACCCCTTTTTTGGGCCTCCAAAGTTTTCAACCTTTTTGCAGGCCTAAGATGCATTTTAAGGCCTTTTTTTGGGCTGCTAACATATTCGAAACTTTCAGGGGTGTAGGATGCATTTTTCGTGCCCAAAATATTTTTGAGAATTTCAGTGGTCTAGGGTGCGGGTTAATGCCCCTTTCAGGCTGCAAATGTTTTTGGGACATTCAGAGCTCTCTGACACAGTTTTTGGCCCACCAACATTTTCTGGACTTTAGGGGGTCTAGGATGTCTGTAAACCCCTTTTTTGGGCCTCCAAAGTTTTCAACCTTTTTGCAGGCCTAAAATGCATTTTAAGGCCTTTTTTGGGCTGCTAACATATTCTGAACTTTCAGGGGTGTAGGATTCATTTTTTGTGCCCAAAATATTTTTGAGAATGTCAGTGGTCTAGGATGCGGGTTAATGCCCCTTTCAGGCTGCAAATGTTTTTGGGACATTCAGAGCTCTCAGACACAGTTTTTGGGCCACCAACATTTTCTGGACTTTAGGGGGTCTAGGATACCTGTAAACCCCTTTTTTGGGCCTCAAAAGTTTTCAACCTTTTTGCAGGCCTAAGATGCATTTTAAGGCCTTTTTTGGGCTGCTAACATATTCTGAACTTTCAGGGGTGTAGGAAGCATTTTTCGTGCCCAAAATAGTTTTGAGAATTTCAATAGTCTAGGATGCGGGTTAATGCCCCTTTCAGGCTGCAAATGTTTTTGGGACATTCAGAGCTCTCTGACACAGTTTTTGGGCCACCAACATTTTCTGGACTTTAGGGGGTCTAGGATGTCTGTAAACCCCTTTTTTGGGCCTCCAAAGTTTTCAACCTTTTTGCAGGCCTAGGATGCATTTTAAGACCTTTTTTGGGCTGCTAACATATACTGAACTTTCAGGGTTGTAGGATGCATTTTTCGTCCCCAATATATTTTTGGAAATTTCAGTGGTCTAGGGTGCAGGTTAATGCCCCTTTCAAGCTGCAAATGTTTTTGGGTCATTCAGAGCTCTCTGGCAATTTTTGGGCCACCAACATTTTCTGGACTTTAGGGGGTCTAGGATGCCTGTAAACCCCTTTTTTGGGCCTCCAAAGTTTTCAACCTTTTTGCAGGCCTAAAATGCATTTTAAGGCCTTTTTTGGGCTGCTAACATATACTGAACTTTCAGGGTTGTAGGATGCATTTTTCGTCCCCAATATATTTTTGGAAATTTCAGTGGTCTGGGTGCAGGTTAATGCCCCTTTCAAGCTGCAAATGTTTTTGGGTCATTCAGAGCTCTCTGACAGTTTTTGGGCCACCAACATTTTCTGTACTTTAGGGGGTCAAGGATGTCTGTAAACCCTTTCTTTGGGCCTCCAAAGTGTTCAACATTTGTGCAGGCCTAAGATGCATTTTAAGTCCTTTTTGGCTGCTAACATATTCTGAACTTTCAGGGGTGTAGGATGCATTTTTCGTGCCCAATATATTTTTGAGAATTTCAGTGGTCTAGGGTGCGGGTTAATGCCCCTTTCAAGCTGCAAATGTTTTTGGGTCATTCGGAGCTCTCTGACATAGTTTATGGGCCACCAACATTTTCTGGACATTAGGGGGTTTAGGATGTCTGGAAAACCCTTTTTTGGGCCTCCAAAGTTTTCAACCTTTTTGCAGGCCTAAGATGCATTTTAAGGCCTTTTTTTGGGCTGCTATCATATTCTGAACTTTCAGGGGTGTAGGTTGCATTTTTTGTGCCCAAAATATTTTTGAGAATGTCAGTGGTCTAGGATGCGGGTTAATGCCCCTTTCAGGCTGCAAATGTTTTTGGGACATTCAGAGCTCTCAGACACAGTTTTTGGGCCACCAACATTTTCTGGACTTTAGGGAGTCTAGGATGCCTGTAAACCCCTTCTTTGAGCCTCCAAAGTTTTCAACCTTTGTGCAGGCCTAAGATGCAATTTAAGTCCTTTTTTTGGCTGCTAACATATTCTGAACTTTCAGGGGTGTAGGATGCATTTTTCGTGCCCAATATGTTTTTGGGAATTTCAGTGGTCTAGGGTGCGGGTTAATGCCCCTTTCAGGCTGCAAATCTTTTTGGGACATTCAGAGCTCTTTGACACAGTTTTTGGGCCACCAACATTTTCTCGACTTTAGGGGGTCTAGGATGTCTATAAACCCCTTTTTTGGGCCTCCAAAGTTTTCAACCTTTTTGCAGGCCTAAGATGCATTTTAAGGCCTTTTTTTGGGCTGCTAACATATTCGAAACTTTCAGGGGTGTAGGATGCATTTTTCGTGCCCAAAATATTTTTGAGAATTTCAGTGGTCTAGGGTGCGGGTTAATGCCCCTTTCAGGCTGCAAATGTTTTTGGGACATTCAGAGCTCTCTGACACAGTTTTTGGCCCACCAACATTTTCTGGACTTTAGGGGGTCTAGGATGTCTGTAAACCCCTTTTTTGGGCCTCCAAAGTTTTCAACCTTTTTGCAGGCCTAAAATGCATTTTAAGGCCTTTTTTGGGCTGCTAACATATTCTGAACTTTCAGGGGTGTAGGATTCATTTTTTGTGCCCAAAATATTTTTGAGAATGTCAGTGGTCTAGGATGCGGGTTAATGCCCCTTTCAGGCTGCAAATGTTTTTGGGACATTCAGAGCTCTCAGACACAGTTTTTGGGCCACCAACATTTTCTGGACTTTAGGGGGTCTAGGATACCTGTAAACCCCTTTTTTGGGCCTCAAAAGTTTTCAACCTTTTTGCAGGCCTAAGATGCATTTTAAGGCCTTTTTTGGGCTGCTAACATATTCTGAACTTTCAGGGGTGTAGGAAGCATTTTTCGTGCCCAAAATAGTTTTGAGAATTTCAATAGTCTAGGATGCGGGTTAATGCCCCTTTCAGGCTGCAAATGTTTTTGGGACATTCAGAGCTCTCTGACACAGTTTTTGGGCCACCAACATTTTCTGGACTTTAGGGGGTCTAGGATGTCTGTAAACTCCTTTTTTGGGCCTCCAAATTTTTCAACCTTTTTGCAGGCCTAAGAAGCATTTTAAGGCATTTTTTGGGCTGTTAACATATACTGAACTTTCAGGGGTGTAGGATGCATTTTTCGTGCCCAATATATTTTTGGGAATTTCAGTGGTCTAGGATGCGGGTTAATGCCCCTTTCAAGCTGCAAATGTTTTTGGGACATTCAGAGCTCTCTGATACATTTTTTGGGCCACCAACATTTTCTGGACTTTAGGGGGTCTAGGATGCCTGTAAACCCCTTTCCTCGGCCTCCAAAGTTTTCAACCTTTTTGCAAGCCTAAAATGCATTTTAAGGCCTTTTTTTGGCTGCTAACATATTCTGAACTTTCAGGGGTGTAGGATGCATTTTCCATGGCCAAAATATTTTTGAGAATTGCAGTGGTCTAGGATGCGGGTTAATGCCCCTTTCAAGCTGCAAATGTTTTTGGGACATTCAGAGTTCTCTGACACAGTTTTTGGGCCACCAACATTTTCTGGACTTTAGGGGGTCTAGGATGCCTGTAAACCCCTTTCCTGGGCCTCCAAAGTTTTCAACCTTTTTGCAGGCCTAAGATGCATTTTAAGGCCTTTTTTGGGCTGCTAACATATACTGAACTTTCATGGTTGTAGGATGCATTTTTCGTCCCCAATATATTTTTGGGAATTTCAGTGGTCTAGGGTGCAGGTTAATGCCCCTTTCAAGCTGCAAATGCTTTTGGGACATTCAGAGCTCTCTGACACAGTTTTTGGGCCACCAACATTTTCTGGACTTTAGGGGGTCTAGGATGTCTAAACCTCTTTTTTGGGCCTCCAAAGTTTTCAAACTTTTTGCAGGCCTAAGGTGCATTTTAAGGCCTTTTTTTGGCTGCTAACATATTCTGAACTTTCAGGGGTGTAGGATGCATTTTTCGTGCCCAATATATTTTTGGGAATTTCAGTGGTCCAGGTTGCGGGTTAATGCCCCTTTCAGGCTGCAAATGTTTTTGGGACATTCAGAGCTCTCTGACACAGTTTTTGGGCCACCAACATTTTCTGGACTTTAGGGGGTCTAGGATGTCTGTAAACCCCTTTTTTGGGCCTCCAAAGTTTTCAACCTTTTTGCAGGCCTAAGATGCATTTTAAGGCCTTTTTTGGGCTGCTAACATATACTGAACTTTCAGGGTTGTAGGATGCATTTTTCGTGCCCAATATATTTTTGAGAATTTCAGTGGTCTAGGGTGGGGGTTAATGCCCCTTTCAAGCTGCAAATGTTTTTGGGTCATTCGGAGCTCTCTGACATAGTTTATGGGCCACCAACATTTTCTGGACATTAGGGGGTTTAGGATGTCTGGAAAACCCTTTTTTGGGCCTCCAAAGTTTTCAACCTTTTTGCAGGCCTAAGATGCATTTTAAGGCCTTTTTTTGGGCTGCTATCATATTCTGAACTTTCAGGGGTGTAGGTTGCATTTTTTGTGCCCAAAATATTTTTGAGAATGTCAGTGGTCTAGGATGCGGGTTAATGCCCCTTTCAGGCTGCAAATGTTTTTGGGACATTCAGAGCTCTCAGACACAGTTTTTGGGCCACCAACATTTTCTGGACTTTAGGGAGTCTAGGATGCCTGTAAACCCCTTCTTTGAGCCTCCAAAGTTTTCAACCTTTGTGCAGGCCTAAGATGCAATTTAAGTCCTTTTTTTGGCTGCTAACATATTCTGAACTTTCAGGGGTGTAGGATGCATTTTTCGTGCCCAATATTTTTTTTGGGAATTTCAGTGGTCTAGGGTGCGGGTTAATGCCCCTTTCAGGCTGCAAATCTTTTTGGGACATTCAGAGCTCTTTGACACAGTTTTTGGGCCACCAACATTTTCTCGACTTTAGGGGGTCTAGGATGTCTATAAACCCCTTTTTTGGGCCTCCAAAGTTTTCAACCTTTTTGCAGGCCTAAGATGCATTTTAAGGCCTTTTTTTGGGCTGCTAACATATTCGAAACTTTCAGGGGTGTAGGATGCATTTTTCGTGCCCAAAATATTTTTGAGAATTTCAGTGGTCTAGGGTGCGGGTTAATGCCCCTTTCAGGCTGCAAATGTTTTTGGGACATTCAGAGCTCTCTGACACAGTTTTTGGCCCACCAACATTTTCTGGACTTTAGGGGGTCTAGGATGTCTGTAAACCCCTTTTTTGGGCCTCCAAAGTTTTCAACCTTTTTGCAGGCCTAAAATGCATTTTAAGGCCTTTTTTGGGCTGCTAACATATTCTGAACTTTCAGGGGTGTAGGATGCATTTTTCGTGCCCAATATGTTTTTGGGAATTTCAGTGGTCTAGGGTGCGGGTTAATGCACCTTTCAGGCTGCAAATCTTTTTGGGACATTCAGAGCTCTCAGACACAGTTTTTGGGCCACCAACATTTTCTGGACTTTAGGTGGTCTAGGATGTCTGTAAACCCCTTTTTTGGGCCTCCAAAGTTTTCAACCTTTTTGCAGGCCTCAGATGCATTTTAAGGCCTTTTTTGCCTGCTAACATATTCTGAACTTTCAGTGGTGTAGGATTCATTTTTTGTGCCCAATATATTTTTGGGATTTTCAGTGGTCTAGGAGGCGGGTTAATGCCCCTTTCAGGCTGCAAATGTTTTTGGGACATTCAGAGCTCTCAGACACAGTTTTTGGGCCACCAACATTTTCTGGACTTTAGTGGGTTTAGGATACCTGTAAACCCCTTTTTTGGGCCTCAAAAGTTTTCAACCTTTTTGCAGGCCTAAGATGCATTTTAAGGCCTTTTTTGGGCTGCTAACATATTCTGAACTTTCAGGGGTGTAGGATGCATTTTTCGTGCCCAAAATAATTTTGAGAATTTCAATAGTCTAGGATGCGGGTTAATGCCCCTTTCAGGCTGCAAATGTTTTTGGGACATTCAGAGCTCTCTGACACAGTTTTTGGGCCACCAACATTTTCTGGACTTTAGGGGTCTAGGATGTCTGTAAACCCCTTTTTTGGGCCTCCAAAGTTTTCAACCTTTTTGGATTTATAAGATGCATTTTAAGACCTTTTTTTTTGCTGCTAACATATACTGAACTTTCAGGGGTGTACGATGCATTTTTCATGCCCTAAATATTTTTGAGAATTTCAGTGGTCTAGGATGCGGGTTAATGCCCCTTTCGGGCTGGAAATGTTTTTGGACCATTCATAGCTCTCTGACACAGTTTTTGGGCCACCAAAATTTTCTGGACTTTAGGGGGTCTAGGATACCTGTAAACCCCTTTTTTGGGCCTCAAAAGTTTTCAACCTTTTTGCAGGCCTAAGATGCATTTTAAGGCCTTTTTTGGGCTGCTAACATATTCTGAACTTTCAGGGGTGTAGGATGCATTTTTCGTGCCCAAAATAGTTTTGAGGATTTCAATAGTCTAGGATGCGGGTTAATGCCCCTTTCAGGCTGCAAATGTTTTTGGGACATTCAGAGCTCTCTGACACAGTTTTTGGGCCACCAACATTTTCTGGACTTTAGGGGGTCTAGGATGCCTGTAAACCCCTTTTTTGGGCCTCCAAAAGTTTGAACCTTTTGGCAGGCCTAAAATGCATTTTAAGGCCTTTTTTGGGCTGCTAACATATTCTGAACTTTCAGGGGTGTAGGATGCATTTTTCGTGCCCAAAATATTTTTGAGAATTTCAGTGCTCTACAATGCGGGTTAATGCCCCTTTCAGGCTGCAAATGTTTTTGGGACATTCAGAGCTCTCTGACACAGTTTTTGGGCCACCAACATTTTCTGGACTTTAGGGGGTCTATGATGTCTGTAAACTCCTTTTTTGGGCCTCCAAAGTTTTCAACCTTTTTGCAGGCCTAAGATGCATTTGAAGGCATTTTTTGGGCTGCTAACATATACTGAACTTTCAGGGGTGTAGGATGCATTTTTCGTGCCCAAAATATTTTTGAGAATTTCAGTGGTCTAGGGTGCGGGTTAATGCCCCTTTCAGGCTGCAAATGTTTTTGGGACATTCAGAGCTCTCTGACACAGTTTTTGGCCCACCAACATTTTCTGGACTTTAGGGAGTCTAGGATGTCTGTAAACCCCTTTTTTGGGCCTCCAAAGTTTTCAACCTTTTTGCAGGCCTAAAATGCATTTTAAGGCCTTTTTTGGGCTGCTAACATATTCTGAACTTTCAGGGGTGTAGGATTCATTTTTTGTGCCCAAAATATTTTTGAGAATGTCAGTGGTCTAGGATGCGGGTTAATGCCCCTTTCAGGCTGCAAATGTTTTTGGGACATTCAGAGCTCTCAGACACAGTTTTTGGGCCACCAACATTTTCTGGACTTTAGGGGGTCTAGGATACCTGTAAACCCCTTTTTTGGGCCTCAAAAGTTTTCAACCTTTTTGCAGGCCTAAGATGCATTTTAAGGCCTTTTTTGGGCTGCTAACATATTCTGAACTTTCAGGGGTGTAGGAAGCATTTTTCGTGCCCAAAATAGTTTTGAGAATTTCAATAGTCTAGGATGCGGGTTAATGCCCCTTTCAGGCTGCAAATGTTTTTGGGACATTCAGAGCTCTCTGACACAGTTTTTGGGCCACCAACATTTTCTGGACTTTAGGGGGTCTAGGATGCCTGTAAACCCCTTTCCTCGGCCTCCAAAGTTTTCAACCTTTTTGCAAGCCTAAAATGCATTTTAAGGCCTTTTTTTGGCTGCTAACATATTCTGAACTTTCAGGGGTGTAGGATGCATTTTCCATGGCCAAAATATTTTTGAGAATTGCAGTGGTCTAGGATGCGGGTTAATGCCCCTTTCAAGCTGCAAATGTTTTTGGGACATTCAGAGTTCTCTGACACAGTTTTTGGGCCACCAACATTTTCTGGACTTTAGGGGGTCTAGGATGCCTGTAAACCCCTTTCCTGGGCCTCCAAAGTTTTCAACCTTTTTGCAGGCCTAAGATGCATTTTAAGGCCTTTTTTGGGCTGCTAACATATACTGAACTTTCATGGTTGTAGGATGCATTTTTCGTCCCCAATATATTTTTGGGAATTTCAGTGGTCTAGGGTGCAGGTTAATGCCCCTTTCAAGCTGCAAATGCTTTTGGGACATTCAGAGCTCTCTGACACAGTTTTTGGGCCACCAACATTTTCTGGACTTTAGGGGGTCTAGGATGTCTAAACCTCTTTTTTGGGCCTCCAAAGTTTTCAAACTTTTTGCAGGCCTAAGGTGCATTTTAAGGCCTTTTTTTGGCTGCTAACATATTCTGAACTTTCAGGGGTGTAGGATGCATTTTTCGTGCCCAATATATTTTTGGGAATTTCAGTGGTCCAGGTTGCGGGTTAATGCCCCTTTCAGGCTGCAAATGTTTTTGGGACATTCAGAGCTCTCTGACACAGTTTTTGGGCCACCAACATTTTCTGGACTTTAGGGGGTCTAGGATGTCTGTAAACCCCTTTTTTGGGCCTCCAAAGTTTTCAACCTTTTTGCAGGCCTAAGATGCATTTTAAGGCCTTTTTTGGGCTGCTAACATATACTGAACTTTCAGGGTTGTAGGATGCATTTTTCGTGCCCAATATATTTTTGAGAATTTCAGTGGTCTAGGGTGGGGGTTAATGCCCCTTTCAAGCTGCAAATGTTTTTGGGTCATTCGGAGCTCTCTGACATAGTTTATGGGCCACCAACATTTTCTGGACATTAGGGGGTTTAGGATGTCTGGAAAACCCTTTTTTGGGCCTCCAAAGTTTTCAACCTTTTTGCAGGCCTAAGATGCATTTTAAGGCCTTTTTTTGGGCTGCTATCATATTCTGAACTTTCAGGGGTGTAGGTTGCATTTTTTGTGCCCAAAATATTTTTGAGAATGTCAGTGGTCTAGGATGCGGGTTAATGCCCCTTTCAGGCTGCAAATGTTTTTGGGACATTCAGAGCTCTCAGACACAGTTTTTGGGCCACCAACATTTTCTGGACTTTAGGGAGTCTAGGATGCCTGTAAACCCCTTCTTTGAGCCTCCAAAGTTTTCAACCTTTGTGCAGGCCTAAGATGCAATTTAAGTCCTTTTTTTGGCTGCTAACATATTCTGAACTTTCAGGGGTGTAGGATGCATTTTTCGTGCCCAATATTTTTTTTGGGAATTTCAGTGGTCTAGGGTGCGGGTTAATGCCCCTTTCAGGCTGCAAATCTTTTTGGGACATTCAGAGCTCTTTGACACAGTTTTTGGGCCACCAACATTTTCTCGACTTTAGGGGGTCTAGGATGTCTATAAACCCCTTTTTTGGGCCTCCAAAGTTTTCAACCTTTTTGCAGGCCTAAGATGCATTTTAAGGCCTTTTTTTGGGCTGCTAACATATTCGAAACTTTCAGGGGTGTAGGATGCATTTTTCGTGCCCAAAATATTTTTGAGAATTTCAGTGGTCTAGGGTGCGGGTTAATGCCCCTTTCAGGCTGCAAATGTTTTTGGGACATTCAGAGCTCTCTGACACAGTTTTTGGCCCACCAACATTTTCTGGACTTTAGGGGGTCTAGGATGTCTGTAAACCCCTTTTTTGGGCCTCCAAAGTTTTCAACCTTTTTGCAGGCCTAAAATGCATTTTAAGGCCTTTTTTGGGCTGCTAACATATTCTGAACTTTCAGGGGTGTAGGATGCATTTTTCGTGCCCAATATGTTTTTGGGAATTTCAGTGGTCTAGGGTGCGGGTTAATGCACCTTTCAGGCTGCAAATCTTTTTGGGACATTCAGAGCTCTCAGACACAGTTTTTGGGCCACCAACATTTTCTGGACTTTAGGTGGTCTAGGATGTCTGTAAACCCCTTTTTTGGGCCTCCAAAGTTTTCAACCTTTTTGCAGGCCTCAGATGCATTTTAAGGCCTTTTTTGCCTGCTAACATATTCTGAACTTTCAGTGGTGTAGGATTCATTTTTTGTGCCCAATATATTTTTGGGATTTTCAGTGGTCTAGGAGGCGGGTTAATGCCCCTTTCAGGCTGCAAATGTTTTTGGGACATTCAGAGCTCTCAGACACAGTTTTTGGGCCACCAACATTTTCTGGACTTTAGTGGGTTTAGGATACCTGTAAACCCCTTTTTTGGGCCTCAAAAGTTTTCAACCTTTTTGCAGGCCTAAGATGCATTTTAAGGCCTTTTTTGGGCTGCTAACATATTCTGAACTTTCAGGGGTGTAGGATGCATTTTTCGTGCCCAAAATAATTTTGAGAATTTCAATAGTCTAGGATGCGGGTTAATGCCCCTTTCAGGCTGCAAATGTTTTTGGGACATTCAGAGCTCTCTGACACAGTTTTTGGGCCACCAACATTTTCTGGACTTTAGGGGTCTAGGATGTCTGTAAACCCCTTTTTTGGGCCTCCAAAGTTTTCAACCTTTTTGGATTTATAAGATGCATTTTAAGACCTTTTTTGGGCTGCTAACATATACTGAACTTTCAGGGGTGTACGATGCATTTTTCATGCCCTAAATATTTTTGAGAATTTCAGTGGTCTAGGATGCGGGTTAATGCCCCTTTCGGGCTGGAAATGTTTTTGGACCATTCATAGCCCTCTGACACAGTTTTTGGGCCACCAAAATTTTCTGGACTTTAGGGGGTCTAGGATACCTGTAAACCCCTTTTTTGGGCCTCAAAAGTTTTCAACCTTTTTGCAGGCCTAAGATGCATTTTAAGGCCTTTTTTGGGCTGCTAACATATTCTGAACTTTCAGGGGTGTAGGATGCATTTTTCGTGCCCAAAATAGTTTTGAGAATTTCAATAGTCTAGGATGCGGGTTAATGCCCCTTTCAGGCTGCAAATGTTTTTGGGACATTCAGAGCTCTCTGACACAGTTTTTGGGCCACCAACATTTTCTGGACTTTAGGGGGTCTAGGATGCCTGTAAACCCCTTTTTTGGGCCTCCAAAAGTTTGAACCTTTTGGCAGGCCTAAAATGCATTTTAAGGCCTTTTTTGGGCTGCTAACATATTCTGAACTTTCAGGGGTGTAGGATGCATTTTTCGTGCCCAAAATATTTTTGAGAATTTCAGTGCTCTACAATGCGGGTTAATGCCCCTTTCAGGCTGCAAATGTTTTTGGGACATTCAGAGCTCTCTGACACAGTTTTTGGGCCACCAACATTTTCTGGACTTTAGGGGGTCTATGATGTCTGTAAACTCCTTTTTTGGGCCTCCAAAGTTTTCAACCTTTTTGCAGGCCTAAGATGCATTTGAAGGCATTTTTTGGGCT
The DNA here is from genome assembly GCF_040938575.1 of Ambystoma mexicanum. Taxonomy (NCBI): domain Eukaryota; kingdom Metazoa; phylum Chordata; class Amphibia; order Caudata; family Ambystomatidae; genus Ambystoma; species Ambystoma mexicanum. The sequence continues at coordinate 591,761,293 of NC_090940.1, read as the reverse complement.
GCTAACATATACTGAACTTTCAGGGGTGTAGGATGCATTTTTCGTGCCCAAAATATTTTTGAGAATTTCAGTGGTCTAGGGTGCGGGTTAATGCCCCTTTCAGGCTGCAAATGTTTTTGGGACATTCAGAGCTCTCTGACACAGTATTTGGCCCACCAACATTTTCTGGACTTTAGGGAGTCTAGGATGTCTGTAAACCCCTTTTTTGGGCCTCCAAAGTTTTCAACCTTTTTGCAGGCCTAAAATGCATTTTAAGGCCTTTTTTGGGCTGCTAACATATTCTGAACTTTCAGGGGTGTAGGATTCATTTTTTGTGCCCAAAATATTTTTGAGAATGTCAGTGGTCTAGGATGCGGGTTAATGCCCCTTTCAGGCTGCAAATGTTTTTGGGACATTCAGAGCTCTCAGACACAGTTTTTGGGCCACCAACATTTTCTGGACTTTAGGGGGTCTAGGATACCTGTAAACCCCTTTTTTGGGCCTCAAAAGTTTTCAACCTTTTTGCAGGCCTAAGATGCATTTTAAGGCCTTTTTTGGGCTGCTAACATATTCTGAACTTTCAGGGGTGTAGGAAGCATTTTTCGTGCCCAAAATAGTTTTGAGAATTTCTATAGTCTAGGATGCGGGTTAATGCCCCTTTCAGGCTGCAAATGTTTTTGGGCCATTCAGAGCTCTCTGACACAGTTTTTGGGCCACCAACATTTTCTGGACTTTAGGGGGTCTAGGATGTCTGTAAACTCCTTTTTTGGGCCTCCAAATTTTTCAACCTTTTTGCAGGCCTAAGAAGCATTTTAAGGCATTTTTTGGGCTGTTAACATATACTGAACTTTCAGGGGTGTAGGATGCATTTTTCGTGCCCAATATATTTTTGGGAATTTCAGTGGTCTAGGATGCGGGTTAATGCCCCTTTCAAGCTGCAAATGTTTTTGGGACATTCAGAGCTCTCTGATACATTTTTTGGGCCACCAACATTTTCTGGACTTTAGGGGGTCTAGGATGCCTGTAAACCCCTTTCCTCGGCCTCCAAAGTTTTCAACCTTTTTGCAAGCCTAAAATGCATTTTAAGGCCTTTTTTTGGCTGCTAACATATTCTGAACTTTCAGGGGTGTAGGATGCATTTTCCATGGCCAAAATATTTTTGAGAATTGCAGTGGTCTAGGGTGCGGGTTAATGCCCCTTTCAAGCTGCAAATGTTTTTGGGACATTCAGAGTTCTCTGACACAGTTTTTGGGCCACCAACATTTTCTGGACTTTAGGGGGTCTAGGATGCCTGTAAACCCCTTTCCTGGGCCTCCAAAGTTTTCAACCTTTTTGCAGGCCTAAGATGCATTTTAAGGCCTTTTTTGGGCTGCTAACATATACTGAACTTTCATGGTTGTAGGATGCATTTTTCGTCCCCAATATATTTTTGGGAATTTCAGTGGTCTAGGGTGCAGGTTAATGCCCCTTTCAAGCTGCAAATGCTTTTGGGACATTCAGAGCTCTCTGACACAGTTTTTGGGCCACCAACATTTTCTGGACTTTAGGGGGTCTAGGTTGTCTAAACCTCTTTTTTGGGCCTCCAAAGTTTTCAAACTTTTTGCAGGCCTAAGGTGCATTTTAAGGCCTTTTTTTGGCTGCTAACATATTCTGAACTTTCAGGGGTGTAGGATGCATTTTTCGTGCCCAATATATTTTTGGGAATTTCAGTGGTCCAGGGTGCGGGTTAATGCCCCTTTCAGGCTGCAAATGTTTTTGGGACATTCAGAGCTCTCTGACACAGTTTTTGGGCCACCAACATTTTCTGGACTTTAGGGGGTCTAGGATGTCTGTAAACCCCTTTTTTGGGCCTCCAAAGTTTTCAACCTTTTTGCAGGCCTAAGATGCATTTTAAGGCCTTTTTTGGGCTGCTAACATATACTGAACTTTCAGGGTTGTAGGATGCATTTTTCGTGCCCAATATATTTTTGAGAATTTCAGTGGTCTAGGGTGCGGGTTAATGCCCCTTTCAGGCTGCAAATGTTTTTGGGACATTCAGAGCTCTCAGACACAGTTTTTGGGCCACCAACATATTCTGGACTTTTGGTGGTCTACGATGTCTGTAAACCCCTTTTTTGGGCCTCCAAAGTTTTCAACCTTTTTGCAGGCCTCAGATGCATTTTAAGGCCTTTTTTGCCTGCTAACATATTCTGAACTTTCAGTGGTGTAGGATTCATTTTTTGTGCCCAATATATTTTTGGGATTTTCAGTGGTCTAGGAGGTGGGTTAATGCCCCTTTCAGGCTGCAAATGTTTTTGGGACATTCAGAGCTCTCAGATACAGTTTTTGGGCCACCAACATTTTCTGGACTTTAGTGGGTCTAGGATACCTGTAAACCCCTTTTTTGGGCCTCAAAAGTTTTCAACCTTTTTGCAGGCCTAAGATGCATTTTAAGGCCTTTTTTGGGCTGCTAACATATTCTGAACTTTCAGGGGTGTAGGATGCATTTTTCGTGCCCAAAATAGTTTTGAGAATTTCAATAGTCTAGGATGCGGGTTAATGCCCCTTTCAGGCTGCAAATGTTTTTGGGACATTCAGAGCTCTCTGACACAGTTTTTGGGCCACCAACATTTTCTGGACTTTAGGGGTCTAGGATGTCTGTAAACCCCTTTTTTGGGCCTCCAAAGTTTTCAACCTTTTTGGATTTATAAGATGCATTTTAAGACCTTTTTTGGGCTGCTAACATATACTGAACTTTCAGGGGTGTACGATGCATTTTTCGTGCCCTAAATATTTTTGAGAATTTCAGTGGTCTAGGATGCGGGTTAATGCCCCTTTCGGGCTGGAAATGTTTTTGGACCATTCATAGCTCTCTGACACAGTTTTTGGGCCACCAAAATTTTCTGGACTTTAGGGGGTCTAGGATACCTGTAAACCCCTTTTTTGGGCCTCAAAAGTTTTCAACCTTTTTGCAGGCCTAAGATGCATTTTAAGGCCTTTTTTGGGCTGCTAACATATTCTGAACTTTCAGGGGTGTAGGATGCATTTTTCGTGCCCAAAATAGTTTTGAGAATTTCAATAGTCTAGGATGCGGCTTAATGCCCCTTTCAGGCTGCAAATGTTTTTGGGACATTCAGAGCTCTCTGACACAGTTTTTGGGCCACCAACATTTTCTGGACTTTAGGGGGTCTAGGATGCCTGTAAACCACTTTTTTGGGCCTCCAAAAGTTTGAACCTTTTTGCAGGCCTAAAATGCATTTTAAGGCCTTTTTTGGGCTGCTAACATATTCTGAACTTTCAGGGGTGTAGGATGCATTTTTCGTGCCCAAAATATTTTTGAGAATTTCAGTGCTCTACAATGCGGGTTAATGCCCCTTTCAGGCTGCAAATGTTTTTGGGACATTCAGAGCTCTCTGACACAGTTTTTGGGCCACCAACATTTTCTGGACTTTAGGGGGTCTATGATGTCTGTAAACTCCTTTTTTGGGCCTCCAAAGTTTTCAACCTTTTTGCAGGCCTAAGATGCATTTGAAGGCATTTTTTGGGCTGCTAACATATACTGAACTTTCAGGGGTGTAGGATGCATTTTTCGTGCCCAAAATATTTTTGAGAATTTCAGTGGTCTAGGGTGCGGGTTAATGCCCCTTTCAGGCTGCAAATGTTTTTGGGACATTCAGAGCTCTCTGACACAGTTTTTGGCCCACCAACATTTTCTGGACTTTAGGGGGTCTAGGATGTCTGTAAACCCCTTTTTTGGGCCTCCAAAGTTTTCAACCTTTTTGCAGGCCTAAAATGCATTTTAAGGCCTTTTTTGGGCTGCTAACATATTCTGAACTTTCAGGGGTGTAGGATTCATTTTTTGTGCCCAAAATATTTTTGAGAATGTCAGTGGTCTAGGATGCGGGTTAATGCCCCTTTCAGGCTGGAAATGTTTTTGGGACATTCAGAGCTCTCAGACACAGTTTTTGGGCCACCAACATTTTCTGGACTTTAGGGGGTCTAGGATACCTGTAAACCCCTTTTTTGGGCCTCAAAAGTTTTCAACCTTTTTGCAGGCCTAAGATGCATTTTAAGGCCTTTTTTGGGCTGCTAACATATTCTGAACTTTCAGGGGTGTAGGAAGCATTTTTCGTGCCCAAAATAGTTTTGAGAATTTCAATAGTCTAGGATGCGGGTTAATGCCCCTTTCAGGCTGCAAATGTTTTTGGGACATTCAGAGCTCTCTGACACAGTTTTTGGGCCACCAACATTTTCTGGACTTTAGGGGGTCTAGGATGTCTGTAAACTCCTTTTTTGGGCCTCCAAATTTTTCAACCTTTTTGCAGGCCTAAGAAGCATTTTAAGGCATTTTTTGGGCTGTTAACATATACTGAACTTTCAGGGGTGTAGGATGCATTTTTCGTGCCCAATATATTTTTGGGAATTTCAGTGGTCTAGGATGCGGGTTAATGCCCCTTTCAAGCTGCAAATGTTTTTGGGACATTCAGAGCTCTCTGATACATTTTTTGGGCCACCAACATTTTCTGGACTTTAGGGGGTCTAGGATGCCTGTAAACCCCTTTCCTCGGCCTCCAAAGTTTTCAACCTTTTTGCAAGCCTAAAATGCATTTTAAGGCCTTTTTTTGGCTGCTAACATATTCTGAACTTTCAGGGGTGTAGGATGCATTTTCCATGGCCAAAATATTTTTGAGAATTGCAGTGGTCTAGGATGCGGGTTAATGCCCCTTTCAAGCTGCAAATGTTTTTGGGACATTCAGAGTTCTCTGACACAGTTTTTGGGCCACCAACATTTTCTGGACTTTAGGGGGTCTAGGATGCCTGTAAACCCCTTTCCTGGGCCTCCAAAGTTTTCAACCTTTTTGCAGGCCTAAGATGCATTTTAAGGCCTTTTTTGGGCTGCTAACATATACTGAACTTTCATGGTTGTAGGATGCATTTTTCGTCCCCAATATATTTTTGGGAATTTCAGTGGTCTAGGGTGCAGGTTAATGCCCCTTTCAAGCTGCAAATGCTTTTGGGACATTCAGAGCTCTCTGACACAGTTTTTGGGCCACCAACATTTTCTGGACTTTAGGGGGTCTAGGATGTCTAAACCTCTTTTTTGGGCCTCCAAAGTTTTCAAACTTTTTGCAGGCCTAAGGTGCATTTTAAGGCCTTTTTTTGGCTGCTAACATATTCTGAACTTTCAGGGGTGTAGGATGCATTTTTCGTGCCCAATATATTTTTGGGAATTTCAGTGGTCCAGGGTGCGGGTTAATGCCCCTTTCAGGCTGCAAATGTTTTTGGGACATTCAGAGCTCTCTGACACAGTTTTTGGGCCACCAACATTTTCTGGACTTTAGGGGGTCTAGGATGTCTGTAAACCCCTTTTTTGGGCCTCCAAAGTTTTCAACCTTTTTGCAGGCCTAAGATGCATTTTAAGGCCTTTTTTGGGCTGCTAACATATACTGAACTTTCAGGGTTGTAGGATGCATTTTTCGTGCCCAATATATTTTTGAGAATTTCAGTGGTCTAGGGTGCGGGTTAATGCCCCTTTCAAGCTGCAAATGTTTTTGGGTCATTCGGAGCTCTCTGACATAGTTTATGGGCCACCAACATTTTCTGGACATTAGGGGGTTTAGGATGCCTGTAAACCCCTTCTTTGAGCCTCCAAAGTTTTCAACCTTTGTGCAGGCCTAAGATGCAATTTAAGTCCTTTTTTTGGCTGCTAACATATTCTGAACTTTCAGGGGTGTAGGATGCATTTTTCGTGCCCAATATTTTTTTTGGGAATTTCAGTGGTCTAGGGTGCGGGTTAATGCCCCTTTCAGGCTGCAAATCTTTTTGGGACATTCAGAGCTCTTTGACACAGTTTTTGGGCCACCAACATTTTCTCGACTTTAGGGGGTCTAGGATGTCTATAAACCCCTTTTTTGGGCCTCCAAAGTTTTCAACCTTTTTGCAGGCCTAAGATGCATTTTAATGCCTTTTTTTGGGCTGCTAACATATTCGAAACTTTCAGGGGTGTAGGATGCATTTTTCGTGCCCAAAATATTTTTGAGAATTTCAGTGGTCTAGGGTGCGGGTTAATGCCCCTTTCAGGCTGCAAATGTTTTTGGGACATTCAGAGCTCTCTGACACAGTTTTTGGCCCACCAACATTTTCTGGACTTTAGGGGGTCTAGGATGTCTGTAAACCCCTTTTTTGGGCCTCCAAAGTTTTCAACCTTTTTGCAGGCCTAAAATGCATTTTAAGGCCTTTTTTGGGCTGCTAACATATTCTGAACTTTCAGGGGTGTAGGATGCATTTTTCGTGCCCAATATGTTTTTGGGAATTTCAGTGGTCTAGGGTGCGGGTTAATGCACCTTTCAGGCTGCAAATCTTTTTGGGACATTCAGAGCTCTCAGAAACAGTTTTTGGGCCACCAACATTTTCTGGACTTTAGGTGGTCTAGGATGTCTGTAAACCCCTTTTTTGGGCCTCCAAAGTTTTCAACCTTTTTGCAGGCCTCAGATGCATTTTAAGGCCTTTTTTGCCTGCTAACATATTCTGAACTTTCAGTGGTGTAGGATTCATTTTTTGTGCCCAATATATTTTTGGGATTTTCAGTGGTCTAGGAGGCGGGTTAATGCCCCTTTCAGGCTGCAAATGTTTTTGGGACATTCAGAGCTCTCAGACACAGTTTTTGGGCCACCAACATTTTCTGGACTTTAGTGGGTCTAGGATACCTGTAAACCCCTTTTTTGGGCCTCAAAAGTTTTCAACCTTTTTGCAGGCCTAAGATGCATTTTAAGGCCTTTTTTGGGCTGCTAACATATTCTGAACTTTCAGGGGTGTAGGATGCATTTTTCGTGCCCAAAATAGTTTTGAGAATTTCAATAGTCTAGGATGCGGGTTAATGCCCCTTTCAGGCTGCAAATGTTTTTGGGACATTCAGAGCTCTCTGACACAGTTTTTGGGCCACCAACATTTTCTGGACTTTAGGGGGTCTAGGATGTCTGTAAACCCCTTTTTTGGGCCTCCAAAGTTTTCAACCTTTTTGGATTTATAAGATGCATTTTAAGACCTTTTTTGGGCTGCTAACATATACTGAACTTTCAGGGGTGTACGATGCATTTTTCGTGCCCTAAATATTTTTGAGAATTTCAGTGGTCTAGTTATGCGGGTTAATGCCCCTTTCGGGCTGGAAATGTTTTTGGACCATTCATAGCTCTCTGACACAGTTTTTGGGCCACCAAAATTTTCTGGACTTTAGGGGGTCTAGGATACCTGTAAACCCCTTTTTTGGGCCTCAAAAGTTTTCAACCTTTTTGCAGGCCTAAGATGCATTTTAAGGCCTTTTTTGGGCTGCTAACATATTCTGAACTTTCAGGGGTGTAGGATGCATTTTCCGTGCCCAAAATATTTTTTAGAATTTCAATAGTCTAGGATGCGGGTTAATGCCCCTTTCAGGCTGCAAATGTTTTTGGGACATTCAGAGCTCTCTGACACAGTTTTTGGGCCACCAACATTTTCTGGACTTTAGGGGGTCTAGGATGTCTGTAAACCCCTTTTTTGGGCCTCCAAAGTTTTCAACCTTTTTGCAGGCCTAAGATGCATTTTAAGGCCTTTTTTGCCTGCTAACATATTCTGAACGTCCAAGGGCGTAGGATGCATTTTCCGTGCCCAAAATATTTTTGAGAATTTCAGTGGTCTAGGATGCGGGTTAATGCCCCTTTCAGAGCTCTCTGACACAGTTTTTGGGCCACCAACATTTTCTGGACTTTAGGGGGTCTAGGATGTCTGTAAACCCCTTTTATGGGCCTCCAAAGTTTTCAACCTTTTTTCAGGCCTAAAATGCATTTTAAGGCCTTTTTTGGGCTGCTAACATATTCTGAACTTTCAGGGGTGTAGGATGCATTTTTCGTGCCCAAAATAGTTTTGAGAATTTCAATAGTCTAGGATGCGGGTTAATGCCCCTTTCAGGCTGCAAATGTTTTTGGGACATTCAGAGCTCTCTGACACAGTTTTTGGGCCACCAACATTTTCTGGACTTTAGGGGGTCTAGGATGCCTGTAAACCCCTTTTTTGGGCCTCCAAAAGTTTGAACCTTTTTGCAGGCCTAAAATGCATTTTAAGGCCTTTTTTGGGCTGCTAACATATTCTGAACTTTCAGGGGTGTAGGATGCATTTTTCGTGCCCAAAATATTTTTGAGAATTTCAGTGCTCTACAATGCGGGTTAATGCCCCTTTCAGGCTGCAAATGTTTTTGGGACATCCAGAGCTCTCTGACACAGTTTTTGGGCCACCAACATTTTCTGGACTTTAGGGGGTCTATGATGTCTGTAAACTCCTTTTTTGGGCCTCCAAAGTTTTCAACCTTTTTGCAGGCCTAAGATGCATTTGAAGGCATTTTTTGGGCTGCTAACATATACTGAACTTTCAGGGGTGTAGGATGCATTTTTCATGACCAATATATTTTTGGGATTTTCAGTGGTCTAGGGTGCGGGTTAATGCCCCTTTCAAGCTGCAAATGTTTTTGGCTCATTCAGAGCTCTCTGACAGTTTTTGGGCCACCAACATTTTCTGGACTTTAGGGGGTCTAGGATGTCTGTAAACCCCTTTTTTGGGCCTCCAAATTTTTCAACCTTTTTGCAGGCCTAAGAAGCATTTTAAGGCCTTTTTTGGGCTGTTAACATATACTGAACTTTCAGGGGTGTAGGATGCATTTTTCGTGCACAATATATTTTTGGGAATTTCAGTGGTCTAGGATGCGGGTTAATGCCCCTTTCAAGCTGCAAATGTTTTTGGGACATTCAAAGCTCTCTGACACAGTTTTTGGGCCACCAACATTTTCTGGACTTTAGGGGGTCTAGGATGCCTGTAAACCCCTTTCCTCGGCCTCCAAAGTTTTCTACCTTTTTGCAAGCCTAAAATGCATTTTAAGGCCTTTTTTTGGCTGCTAACATATTCTGAACTTTCAGGGGGGTGTAGGATGCATTTTCCGTGGCCAAAATATTTTTGAGAATTGCAGTGGTCTAGGATGCGGGTTAATGCCCCTTTCAAGCTGCAAATGTTTTTGGGACATTCAGAGCTCTCTGACACAGTTTTTGGGCCACCAACATTTTCTGGACTTTAGGGGGTCTAGGATGCCTGTAAACCCCTTTCCTGGGCCTCCAAAGTTTTCAACCTTTTTGCAGGCCTAAGATGCATTTTAAGGCCTTTTTTGGGCTGCTAACATATACTGAACTTTCATGGTTGTAGGATGCATTTTTCGTCCCCAATATATTTTTGGGAATTTCAGTGGTCTAGGGTGCAGGTTAATGCCCCTTTCAAGCTGCAAATGCTTTTGGGACATTCAGAGCTCTCTGACACAGTTTTTGGGCCACCAACATTTTCTGGACTTTAGGGGGTCTAGGATGTCTAAACCTCTTTTTTGGGCCTCCAAAGTTTTCAACCTTTTTGCAGGCCTAAGGTGCATTTTAAGGCCTTTTTTTGGCTGCTAACATATACTGAACTTTCAGGGGTGTAGGATGCATTTTTCGTGCCCAATATATTTTTGGAAATTTCAGTGGTCTAGGGTGCAGGTTAATGCCCCTTTCAAGCTGCAAATGTTTTTGGGACATTCAGAGCTCTGACAGTTTTTGGGCCACCAACATTTTCTGGACTTTAGGGGGTCTAGGATGTCTGTAAACCCCTTTCTTGGGCCTCCAAAGTTTTCAACCTTTTTGCAGGCCTAAGATGCATTTTAAGGCCTTTTTTGCCTGCTAACATATTCTGAACGTCCAGGGGCGTAGGATGCATTTTCCGTGCCCAAAATATTTTTGAGAATTTCAGTGGTCTAGGATGCGGGTTAATGCCCCTTTCAGAGCTCTCTGACACAGTTTTTGGGCCACCAACATTTTCTGGACTTTAGGGGGTCTAGGATGTCTGTAAACCCCTTTTATGGGCCTCCAAAGTTTTCAACCTTTTTTCAGGCCTAAAATGCATTTTAAGGCCTTTTTTGGGGTGCTAACATATTCTGAACTTTCAGGGGTGTAGGATTCATTTTTTGTGCCCAAAATATTTTTGAGAATGTCAGTGGTCTAGGATGCGGGTTAATGCCCCTTTCAGGCTGCAAATGTTTTTGGGACATTCAGAGCTCTCTGACACAGTTTTTGGGCCACCAACAATTTCTGTACTTTAGGGGGTCAAGGATGTCCGTAAACCCCTTCTTTGAGCCTCCAAAGTTTTCAACCTTTGTGCAGGCATAAGATGCATTTTAAGGCCTTTTTTGGGCTGCTAACATATACTGAACTTTCAGGGGTGTAGGATGCATTTTTCGTGCCCAATATATTTTTGGGAATTTCAGTGGACTAGGGTGCGGGTTAATGCCCCTTTCAAGCTGCAAAGGTTTTTGGGTTATTCAGAGCTCTCTAACAGTTTTTGGGCCACCAACATTTTCTGGACTTTAGGGGGTCTAGGATGTCTGTAAACCCCTTTTTTGGGCCTCCAAAGTTTTCAACCTTTTTGCAGGCCTAAGATGCATTTTAAGGCCTTTTTTGGGGTGCTAACATATTCTGAACTTTCAGGGGTGTAGGATTCATTTTTTGTGCCCAAAATATTTTTGAGAATGTCAGTGGTCTAGGATGCGGGTTAATGCCCGTTTCAGGCTGCAAATGTTTTTGGGACATTCAGAGCTCTCAGACACAGTTTTTGGGCCACCAACATTTTCTGTACTTTAGGGGGTCAAGGATGTCTGTAAACCCCTTCTTTGAGCCTCCAAAGTTTTCAAACTTTTTGCAGGTCTAAGATGCATTTTAAGGCCTTTTTTGGGCTGCTAACATATACTGAACTTTCAGGGGTGTACGATGCATTTTTCGTGCCCTAAATATTTTTGAGAATTTCAGTGGTCTAGGATGCGGGTTAATGCCCCTTTCGGGCTGCAAATGTTTTTGGACCATTCATAGCTCTCTGACACAGTTTTTGGGCCACCAACATTTTCTGGACTTTAGGGGGCCTACAATGCCTGTAAACCCCTTTTTGTGCCTCAAAGTTTTCAAAATTTTTGCAGGCCTAAAATGCATTTTAAGGCCTTTTTTGGGCTGCTAATATATTCTGAACTTTCAGGGGTGTAGGATACATTTTTCGTGGCAACAATTTTTTGGGGGAATTTCCGTGGTCTAGGGTGCGGGTTAATGCCCCTTTCAAGCTGCAAATGTTTTTGGGTCACCAACATTTTCTGGACTTTAGGGGTCTAGGATGCCTGTAAACCCCTTTTTTGGGCCTCCAAAAGTTTGAACCTTTTTGCAGGCCTAAAATGCATTTTAAGGCCTTTTTTGGGCTGCTAACATATTCTGAACTTTCAGGGGTGTAGGATGCATTTTTCGTGCCCAAAATATTTTTGAGAATTTCAGTGCTCTACAATGCGGGTTAATGCCCCTTTCAGACTGCAAATGTGTTTGGCCCATTCAGAGCTCTCTGACATAGTTTATGGGCCACAAACATTTTCTGGACTTTAAGGGCTCTAGGATGTCTGTAAACCCCTTTTTTGGGCCTCCAAAGTTTTCAACCTTTTTGCAGGCCTCAGATGCATTTTAAGGCCTTTTTTGCCTGCTAACATATTCTGAACTTTCAGTGGTGTAGGATTCATTTTTCGTGCCCAATATATTTTTGGGATTTTCAGTGGTCTAGGAGGCGGGTTATTGCCCCTTTCAGGCTGCAAATGTTTTTGGGACATTCAGAGCTCTCAGACACAGTTTTTGGGCCACCAACATTTTCTGGACTTTAGGGGGTCTAGGATGTCTGTAAACCCCTTTTTTGGGCCTCCAAAGTTTTCAACCTTTTTGCAGGCCTAAAATGCATTTTAAGGCCTTATTTGGGCTGCTAACATATACTGAACTTTCCGGGGTGTAGGATGCATTTTTCGTGCCCAAAATCTTTTTGAGAATTTCAATGGTCTAGGATGCGGGTTAATGCCCCTTTCGGGCTGCAAATGTTTTTGGGACATTCAGAGCTCTCTAACACAGTTTTTGGGCCACCAACATTTTCTGGACTTTAGGGGGTCTAGGATGTCTGTAAACCCCTTTTTTGAGCCTCCAAAGTTTTCAACCTTTTTGCAGGCCTAAAATGCATTTTAAGGTCTTTTTTGGGCTGCTAACATATACTGAACTTTCCGGGGTGTAGGATGCATTTTTCGTGCCCAAAATCTTTTTGAGAATTTCAGTGGTCTAGGATGCGGGTTAATGCCCCTTTCAGGCTGCAAATGTTTTTGGGTCATTCAGAGCTCTCTGACAGTTTTTGGGCCACAACATTTTCAGGACTTTAGGGGGTCTAGGATGCCTGTAAACCCCTTTTTTGGGCATCCAAAGTTTTCAACCTTTTTGCAGGCCTAAGATGCATTTTAAGGCCTTTTTTTGGCTGCTAACATATTCTGAACTTTCAGGGGTGTAGGATGCATTTTTTTTTCGTGACCAATATATTTTTGGGAATTTCAGTGGTCTAGGGTGCGGGTTAATGCCCCTTTCAAGCTGCAAATGTTTTTCGGTCATTCAGAGCTCTCTGACAGTTTTTGGGCCACAACATTTTCAGGACTTTAGGGGGTCTAGGATGCCTGTAAACCCCTTTTTTGGGCATCCAAAGTTTTCAACCTTTTTGCAGGCCTAAGATGCATTTTAAAGGATTTTTTGCCTGCTAACATATTCGGAACTTTCAGGGGTGTAGGATGCATTTTTCGTGCCCAAAATATTTTTGAGAATTTCAGTGGTCTAGGGTGCGCGTTAATGCCCCTTTCAGACTGCAAATGTTTTTGGGACATTCAGAGCTCTCTAACAGTTTTTGGGCCACCAACATTTTCTGGACTTTAGGGGGTCTAGGATGCCTGTAAACCCCTTTTTTGGGCCTCCAACGTTTTCAACCTTTTTGCAGGCCTAAGATGCATTTTAAGGTCTTTTTTGCCTGCTAACATATTCTGAACGTCCAGGGGTGTAGGATGCATTTTCCGTGTACAAAATATTTTTGAGAATTTCAGTGGTCTAGGATGCGGGTTAATGCCCCTTTTAGGCTGCAAATGTTTTTGGGACATTCAGAGCTCTCTGACACAGTTTTTGGGCCACCAACATTTTCTGGACTTTAGGGGGTCTAGGATGCCTGTAAACCCCTTTTTTGGGCCTCCAAAGTTTTCAACCTTTTTGCAGGCCTAAAATGCATTTTAAGGCCTTTTCTGGGGTGCTAACATATTCTGAACTTTCAGGGGTGTAGGATTCATTTTTTGTGCCCAAAATATTTTTGAGAATGTCAGTGGTCTAGGATGTGGGTTGATGCCCCTTTCAGGCTGCAAATGTTTTTGGGACATTCAGAGCTCTCAGACACAGTTTTTGGGCCACCAACATTTTCTGTACTTTAGGGGGTCAAGGATGTCTGTAAACATCTTCTTTGAGCCTCCAAAGTTTTCAACCTTTGTGCAGGCCTAAGATGCATTTTAAGTCCTTTTTTTGGCTGCTAACATATTCTGAACTTTCAGGGGTGTAGGATGCATTTTTCGTGCCCAATATGTTTTTGGGAATTTCAGTGGTCTAGGGTGCGGGTTAATGCTCCTTTCAGGCTCCAAATCTTTTTGGGACATTCAGAGCTCTCAGACACAGTTTTTGGGCCACCAACATTTTCTGTACTTTTGGGGGGGTCAAGGATGTCTGTAAACCCTTTCTTTGGGCCTCCAAAGTGTTCAACATTTGTGCAGGCCTAAGATGCATTTTAAGACCTTTTTGGCTGCTAACATATTCTGAACTTTCAGGGGTGTAGGATGCATTTTTCGTGCCCAATATATTTTTGGGAATTTCAGTGGTCTAGGGTGCGGGTTAATGCCCCTTTCAAGCTGCAAATGTTTTTGGGTCATTCGGAGCTCTCTGACATAGTTTATGGGCCACAAACATTTTCTGGACATTAGGTGCTCTAGGATGCCGGTAAACCCCTTTTTTGGGCATCCAAAGTTTTCAACCTTTTTGCAGGCCTAAGATGCATTTTAAGGCCTTTTTTTGGGCTGCTAACACATACTGAACTTTTAGGGGTGTAGGATGCATTTTTCGTGCAAAAAATATTTTTGAGAATTTCAGTGGTCTATGATGCGGGTTAATGCCCCTTTCAGGCTGCAAATGTTTTTGGGACATTCAGAGCTCTCTGACACAGTTTTTGGGCCACCAACATTTTCTGGACTTTAGGGGGTCTAGGATGTCTGTAAACCCCTTTTTTCGGCCTCCAAAGTTTTCAACCTTTTTGCAGGCCTAAGCTGCATTTTAAGGCCTTTTTTTGGGCTGCTATCATATTCTGAACTTTCAGGGGTGTAGGTTGCATTTTTCGTGCAAAAAATATTTTTGAAAATTTCAGTGGTCTATGATGCGGGTTAATGCCCCTTTCAGGCTGCAAATGTTTTTGGGACATTCAGAGCTCTCTGACACAGTTTTTGGGCCACCAACATTTTCTGGACTTTAGGGGGCATAGGATGTCTGTAAACCCCTTTTTTGGGCCTCCAAAGTTTTCAACATTTTTGCAGGCCTAAGATGCATTTTAAGGCCTTTTTTGGGCTGCTAACATATACTGAACTTTCAGGGTTGTAGGATGCATTTTTCGTCCCCAATATAGTTTTGGAAATTTCAGTGGTCTAGGGTGCAGGTTAATGCCCCTTTAAAGCTGCAAATGTTTTTGGGTCATTCAGAGCTCTCTGACACAGTTTTTGGGCCACCAACATTTTCTGGACTTTAGGGGGTCTAGGATGCCTGTAAACCCCTTTTTTGGGCATCCAAAGTTTTCAACCTTTTTGCAGGCCTAAGATGCATTTTAAGGCCTTTTTTTGGCTGCTAACATATTCTGAACTTTCAGGGGTGTAGGATGCATTTTTTTTCGTGACCAATATATTTTTGGGAATTTCAGTGGTCTAGGGTGCGGGTTAATGCCCCTTTCAAGCTGCAAATGTTTTTGGGTCATTCAGAGCTCTCTGACAGTTTTTGGGCCACAACATTTTCAGGACTTTAGGGGCTCTAGGATGCCTGTAAACCCCTTTTTTGGGCATCCAAAGTTTTCAACCTTTTTGCAGGCCTAAGATGCATTTTAAGGCCTTTTTTGGGCTGCTAACATATTCTGAACTTTCAGGGGTGTAGGATTCATTTTTTGTGTCCAAAATATTTTTGAGAATGTCAGTGCTCTAGGATGCGGGTTAATGCCCCTTTCAGGCTGCACATTTTTTTTTTGGGACATTCAGAGCTCTCAGACACAGTTTTTGGGCCACCAACATTTTCTGGACTTTAGGGGGTCTAGGATGCCTGTAAACCCCTTCTTTGAGCCTCCAAAGTTTTCAACCTTTGTGCAGGCCTAAGATGCATGTTAAGTCCTTTTTTTGGCTGCTAACATATTCTGAACTTTCAGGGGTGTAGGATGCATTTTTCGTGCCCAATATGTTTTTGGGAATTTCAGTGGTCTAGGGTGCGGGTTAATGCCCCTTTCAGGCTGCAAATCTTTTTGGGACATTCAGAGCTCTCAGACACAGTTTTTGGGCCACCAACATTTTCTGGACTTTAGGTGGTCTAGGATGTCTGTAAACCCCTTTTTTGGGCCTCCAAAGTTTTCAACCTTTTTGCAGGTATAAGATGCATTTTAAGGCCTTATTTGGGCTGCTAACATATTCTGAACTTTCAGGGGTGTAGGATGCATTTTTCGTGCCCAAAATATTTTTGAGAATTAAAGTGGTCTATGATGCAGGTTAATGCCCCTTTCAGGCTGCAAATGTTTTTGGGACAGTCATGGCTCTCGGACACAGTTTTTGGGCCACCAACATTTTGTGGACTTTAGGGGGTCTAGGATGTCTGTAAACCCCTTTTTTGGGCCTCAAAAGTTTTCAACCTTTTTGCAGGCCTAAGATGCATTTTAAGGCCTTTTTTGGGCTGCTAACATATTCTGAACTTTCAGGGGTGTAGGATGCATTTTTCGTGCCCAAAATAGTTTTGAGAATTTCAATAGTCTAGGATGCGGGTTAATGCCCCTTTCAGGCTGCAAATGTTTTTGGGACATTCAGAGCTCTCTGACACAGTTTTTGGGCCACCAACATTTTCTGGACTTTAGGGGGTCTAGGATGCCTGTAAACCCCTTTTTTGGGCCTCCAAAAGTTTGAACCTTTTTGCAGGCCTAAAATGCATTTTAAGACCTTTTTTGGGCTGCTAACATATTCTGAACTTTCAGGGGTGTAGGATGCATTTTTCGTGCCCAAAATATTTTTGAGAATTTCAGTGCTCTACAATGCGGGTTAATGCCCCTTTCAGGCTGCAAATGTTTTTGGGACATTCAGAGCTCTCTGACACAGTTTTTGGGCCACCAACATTTTCTGGGCTTTAGGGGGTCTAGGATGTCTGTAAACCCCTTTTTTGGGCCTCCAAAGTTTTCAACCTTTTTGCAGGCCTAAGATGCATTTTAAGGCATTTTTTGGGCTGCTAACATATACTGAACTTTCAGGGGTGTAGGAGATATTTTTCGTGCCCAATATATTTTTGGGAATTTCAGTGGTCTAGGATGCAGGTTAATGCCCCTTTCAAGCTGCAAATGTTTTTGGGACATTCAGAGCTCTCTGACACAGTTGTTGGGCCACCAACATTTTCTGGACTTTAGGGGGTCTAGGATGCCTGTAAACCCCTTTCCTGGGCCTCCAAAGTTTTCAACCTTTTTGCAAGCCTAAAATGCATTTTAAGGCCTTTTTTGGCTGCTAACATATTCTGAACTTTCAGGGGTGTAGTATGCATTTTCCGTGGCCAAAATATTTTTGAGAATTGCAGTCGTCTAGGATGCGGGTTAATGCCCCTTTCAAGCTGCAAATGTTTTTGGGACATTCAGAGCTCGCTGACACAGTTTTTGGGCCACCAACATTTTCTGGACTTTAGGGGGTCAAGGATGTCTGTAAACCCCTTCTTTGAGCCTCCAAAGTTTTCAACCTTTTTGCAGGTCTAAGATGCATTTTAAGGTCTTTTTTGGGCTGCTAACATATACTGAACTTTCAGGGGTGTACGATGCATTTTTCGTGCCCTAAATATTTTTGAGAATTTCAGTGGTCTAGGATGCGGGTTAATGCCCCTTTCGGGCTGCAAATGTTTTTGGACCATTCATAGCTCTCTGACACAGTTTTTGGGCCACCAACATTTTCTGGACTTTAGGGGGTCTAGGATACCTGTAAACCCCTTTTTTGGGCCTCCAAAAGTTTGAACCTTTTTGCAGGCCTAAAATGCATTTTAAGGCCTTTTTTGGGCTGCTAACATATTCTGAACTTTCAGGGGTGTAGGATGCATTTTTCGTGCCCAAAATATTTTTGAGAATTTCAGTGCTCTACGATGCGGGTTAATGCCCCTTTCAGGCTGCAAATGTTTTTGGCCCATTCAGAGCTCTCTGACACAGTTTTCGGGCCACCAACATTTTCTGGACTTTAGGGGGTCTAGGATGTCTGTAAACCCTTTTTTTTGGCCTCCAAAGTTTTCAACCTTTTTGCAGACCTAAGATGCATTTTAAGGCCTTTTTTGCCTGCTAACATATTCTGAACTTTCAGGGGTGTAGGATGCATTTTTCGTGCCCAAAATATTTTTGAGAATTTCAGTGGTCTAGGATGCGGGTGAATGCCCCTTTCAGGCTGCAAATGTGTTTGGGACATTCAGAGCTCTCTGACACAGTTTTTGGGACACCAACATTTTCTGGACTTTAGGGGGTATAGGATGCCTGTAAACCCCTTTTTTGGGCCTCCAAAGTTTGAACCTTTTTGCAGGCCTAAAATGCATTTTAAGGCCTTTTGTGGGCTGCTAACATATTCTGAACTTTCAGGGGTGTAGGATGCATTTTTCGTGCCCAAAATATTTTTGAGAATTTCAGTGGTCTAGGATGCAAGTTAATGCCCCTTTCAGGCTGCAAATGTTTTTGGGACATTCATGGCTCTCGGACACAGTTTTTGGACCATCAACTTTTTCTGGGCTTTAGGGGGTCCAGGATGTCTGTAAACCCTTTTTTTGGGCCTCCAAGGTTTTCAACCTTTTTGCAGGCCTCAGATGCATTTTAAGGCCTTTTTTGGGCTGCTAACATATTCTGAACTTTCAGGGGTGTAGGATGCATTTTTCGTGCCCTAAAAATGTTTGAGAATTTCAGTGGTCTAGGATGCAAGTTAATGCCCCTTTCAGGCTGCAAATGTTTTTGGGACATTCATGGCTCTCGGACACAGTTTTTGGACCATCAACTTTTTCTGGACTTTAGGGGGTCCAGGATGTCTGTAAACCCTTTTTTTGGGCCTCCAAAGTTTTCAACCTTTTTGCAGGCCTAAGATGCATTTTAAGGCCTTTTTTGGGCTGCTAACATATACTGAACTTTCAGGGGTGTAGGATGCATTTTTCGTGCCCAATATATTTTTGGGAATTTCAGTGGTCTAGGGTGCGGGTTAATGGCGCTTTCAAGCTGCAAATGTTTTGGGACATTCAGAGCGCTCTGACACAGTTTCTGGGCCACCAACATTTTCAGGACTTTAGGGGGCCTACAATGCCTGTAAACCCCTTTTTGTGCCTCAAAGTTTTCAAAATTTTTGCAGGCCTAACATGCATTTTAAGGCCTTTTTTGGGCTGCTAATATATTCTGAACTTTCAGGGGTGTAGGATACATTTTTCGTGGCAACAATTTTTTGGGGGAATTTCCGTGGTCTAGGGTGCGGGTTAATGCCCCTTTCAAGCTGCAAATGTTTTTGGGTCACCAACATTTTCTGGACTTTACGGGTCTAGGATGCCTGTAAACCCCTTTTTTGGGCCTCCAAAAGTTTGAACCTTTTTGCAGGCCTAAGATGCATTTTAAGGCTTTTTTTTGGGCTGCTATCATATTCTGAACTTTCAGGGGTGTAGGATGCATTTTTCGTGCCCAAAATATTTTTGAGAATTTCAGTGCTCTACAATGCGGGTTAATGCCCCTTTCAGATTGCAAATGTTTTTGGCCCATTCAGAGCTCTCTGACACAGTTTTCGGGCCACCAACATTTTCTGGACTTTAGGGGGTCTAGGATGCCTGTAAACCCCTTTTTTGGTCCTCCAATAGTTTTCAACATTTTTGCAGGCCTAAGATGCATTTTAAGGCCTTTTTTGGGCTGCTAACATATTCTGAACTTTCAGGAGTGTAGGATTCATTTTTGTGCCCAATATATTTTTGGGATTTTCAGTGGTCTAGGATGCGGGTTAATGCCCCTTTCAGGCTGCAAATGTTTTTGGGACATTCAGAGATCTCTGACACAGTTTTTGGGACACCAACATTTTCTGGACTTTAGGGGGTCTAGGATGCCTGTAAACCCTTTTTTTGGGCCTCCAAAGTTTGCAACCTTTTAGCAGGCCTAAGATGCATTTTAAGGCCTTTTTTTGGGCTGCTATCATATTCTGAACTTTCAGGGGTGTAGGATGCATTTTTTAGTGCCGAAAATATTTTTGAGAATTTCAGTGGTCTAGGATACGGGTTAATGCCCCTTTCAGGCTGCAAATGTTTTTGGGACATTCAGAGCTCTCTGACACAGTTTTTGGGCCAACAACATTTTCTGGACTTTAGGGGGTCTAGGATGTCTGTAAACCCCCTTTTTGGGCCTCCAAAGTTTTCAACATTTTGCAGGCCTAAGAAGCAATTTAAGGCCTTTTTTGGGCTGTTAACATATACTGAACTTTCAGGGGTGTAGGATGCATTTTCCGTGTCCAAAATATTTTTGGGAATTTCAGTGGTCTAGGAAGCGGGATAATGCCCCTTTCAAGCTGCAAATGTTTTTGGCTCATTCAGAGCTCTCTGACAGTTTTTGGGCCACCAACATTTTCTGGACTTTAGGGGGTCTAGGATGTCTAAACCTCTTTTTTGGGCCTCCAAAGTTTTCAACCTTTTTGCAGGCCTAAGGTGCATTTTAAGGCCTTTTTTTGGCTGCTAACATATTCTGAACTTTCAGGGGTGTAGGATGCATTTTTCGTGCCCAATATATTTTTGGGAATTTCAGTGGTCCAGGGTGCGGGTTAATGCCCCTTTCAGGCTGCAAATGTTTTTGGGTCATTCAGAGCTCTCTGACACAGTTTATGGGCCACCAACATTTTCTGGACTTTGTTGGCTCTAGGATGTCTGTAAACCCCTTTTTTGGGCCTCCAAAGTTTTCAACCTTTTTGCAGGCCTAAAATGCATTTTAAGGCATTTTTTGCCAACTAACATATTATGAACGTTCAGGGGTGTAGGATGCATTTTCCATGCCCAAAATATTTTTTAGAATTTCAGTGGTCTAGGATGCGGGTTAATGCCCCTTTCAGGCTGCAAATGTTTTTGGGACATTCAGAGCTCTCTGACACCGTTTTTGGGCCACCAACATTTTCTGGACTTTAGGGGGTCTAGGATGCCTGAAAACCCCTTTTTTGGGCATCCAAAGTTTTCAACCTTTTTGCAGGCCTAAAATGCATTTTAAGGCATTTTTTGCCAACTAACATATTATGAACGTTCAGGGGTGTAGGATGCATTTTCCATGCCCAAAATATTTTTTAGAATTTCAGTGGTCTAGGATGCGGGTTAATGCCCCTTTCAGGCTGCAAATGTTTTTGGGACATTCAGAGCTCTCTGACACAGTTTTTGGGCCACCAACATTTTCTGGACTTTAGGGGGTCTAGGATGTCTGTAAACCCCTTTTTTGGGCCCTCAAGGTTTTCAACCTTTTTGCAGGCCTAAGACGCATTTTAAGGCCTTTTTTGGGCTGCTAACATATACTTAAATTTCAGGGGTGTAGGATGCATTTTTTGTGGCCAATATATTTTTGGGAATTTCAGAGGTCTAGGGTGCGGGTTAATGCCCCTTTCAGGCTGCAAATCTTTTTGGGACATTCAGAGCTCTCAGACACAGTTGTTGGGCCACCAACATTTTCTCGACTTTAGGAGGTGTAGGATGTCTGTAAACCCCTTTTTTGGGCCTCCAAAGTTTTCAACCTTTTTGCAGGCCTCAGATGCATTTTAAAGCCTTTTGTGCCTGCTAACATATTCTGAACTTTCAGTGGTGTAGGATTCATTTTTTGTGCCCAATATATTTTTGGGATTTTCAGTGGTCTAGGAGGCGGGTTAATGCCCCTTTCAGGCTGCAAATGTTTTTGGGACATTCAGAGCTCTCAGACACAGTTTTTGGGCCACCAACATTTTCTGGACTTTAGGGGGTCTAGGATGTCTGTAAACCCCTTTTTTGGGCCTCCAAAGTTTTCAACCTTTTTGCAGGTCTAAGATGCATTTTAAGGCCTTATTTGGGCTGCTAACATATTCTGAACTTTCAGGGGTGTAGGATGCATTTTTCGTACCCAATATATTTTTGGGAATTTCAGTGGTCTAGGGTGCGGGTTAATGCCCCTTTCAAGCTGCAAATGTTTTTGGGACATTCAGAGCTCTATGACACAGTTTTTGGGCCACCAACATATTCTGAACTTTCAGGGGTGTAGGATGCATTTTTCGTACCCAAAATATTTTTGAGAATTATAGTGGTCTATGATGCAGGTTAATGCCCCTTTCAGGATGCAAATGTTTTGGGACAGTCATGGCTCTCGGACACAGTGTTTGGGCCACCAAAATTTTCTGGACTTTAGGGGGTCTAGGATGTCTGTAAACCCCTTTTTTGGGCCTCCAAAAGTTTGAACCTTTTTGCAGGCCTAAAATGCATTTTAAGGCCTTTTTTGGGCTGCTAACATATTCTGAACTTTCAGGGGTGTAGGATGCATTTTTCGTGCCCAAAATATTTTTGAGAATTTCAGTGGTCTAGGATGCAAGTTAATGCCCCTTTCAGGCTGCAAATGTTTTTGGCCCATTCAGAGCTCTCTGACACAGTTTTTGGGCCACCAAAATTTTCTGGACTTTAGGGGGTCTAGGATGTCTGTAACCCCCTTTTTTGGGCCTCCAAAGTTTTCTAAATTTTTGGAGGCCTAAAATGCATTCAAGGCCTTTTTTGTGCTGCTAATATATTCTGAACTTTCAGGGGTGTAGGATGCACTTTTCGGGCCCAATATATTTTTGGGAATTTCAGTGGTCTAGGGTGCGGGTTAATGCCCCTTTCAAGCTGCAAATGTTTTTGGGACATTCAGAGCTCTCGGACACAGTTTTTGAGCCACCAACATTTTCTGGACTTTAGGGGGTCTAGGATGTCTGTAAACCCCTTTTTTGGGCCTCCAAAGTTTTCTAAATTTTTGGAGGCCTAAGATGCAAGGCCTTTTTTGGCTGCTAACATATACTGAACTTTCAGGGGTGTAGAATGCATTTTTCGTGCCCAATATATTTTTGGGAATTTCAGTGGTCTAGGGTGCGGGTTAATGCCCCTTTCAAGCTGCAAATGTTTTAGGGTCATTCAGAGCTCTCAACAGTTTTTGGGCCACCAACATTTTCTGGACTTTAGGGGTTCTAGGATGTCTGTAAACCCCTTTTTTGGGCCTCCAAAATGTTCAACCTTTTGGCAGGCCTAAGGTGCATTTTAAGGGCTTTTTTGGGCTGCTAACATATACTGAACTTTCAGGGGTGTAGGATGCATTTTTTGTGCCCAATATATTTTTGGGAATTTCAGTGGTCTAGGGTGCGGGTTAATGCCCCTTTCAAGCTGCAAATGTTTTTGGGTCATTCAGAGCTCTATGACAGTTTTTGGGCCACCAACATTTTCTGGACTTTAGGTGGTCTAGGATGTCTGTAAACTCCTTTTTTTGGGCCTCCAAAGTTTTCAATCTTTTTGCAGGCCTAAGATGCATTTTAAGGCCTTTTTTGGGCTGCTAACATATACTGAACTTTCAGGGGTGTAGGATGCATTTTTCGTGCCCAATATATTTTTGGAATTTCAGTGGTCTAGTGTGCGGGTTAATATCCCTTTCAAGCTGCAAATGTTTTTGGGCCATTCAGAGCTCTCTGACACAGTTTTTGGGCCACCAACATTTTCTGGACTTTAGGGGGTCTAGGATAACTGTAAACCCCTTTTTTGGGCCTCCAAAGTTTTCAACTTTTTTGCCGGCCTCAGATGCATTGTAAGGCCTTTATTGGGCTGGCAACATATTCTGAACTTTCAGGGGTGTAGGATGCATTTTTCGTGCCCAAAATATTTTTGAGAATTTCAGTGGTCTAGGGTGCGGGTTAATGCCCCTTTCAAGCTGCAAATGTTTTTGGGTCATTCAGAGCTCTATGACAGTTTTTGGGCCACCAACATTTTCTGGACTTTAGGGGGTCTAGGATGCCTGTAAACCCCTTTTTTTGGGCCTCCAAAGTTTTCAACCTTTTTGCAGGCCTAAGATGCATTTTAAGGCCTTTTCTGGGCTGCTAACTGTAGTATCTACTATTCTGATAGAAGCTGCCTGATCTATGTGGGACATGCCTGACCACATTATGGTATGTAGAATCAGAATACCTGGAGCTCAGGTGTTTACAGAGTTCTAGAAGGGAAGGCTGGAATTGAATCCTAACTGTCCAGATCCCTTTGCTACTAGTTGTCTCCCTCCTCCTTTTACATATATTGTTATATACTTATATTATTATATATATCATTCAATAAATATACTTACGTTTATAATCGCCTCCTGCCATTTGTACCATATCGATTGCGGCTACTTCATTAACATATACTGAACTTTCAGGGGTGTAGGATGCATTCTTCGTGCCCAATATATTTTTGGAATTTTCAGTGGTCTAGGATGCACGTTAATGGCCCTTTCAGGCAGCTCATGTTTTGGGACATTCAGAGCGCTCTGACACAGTTTCTGGGCCACCAACATTTTCAGGACTTTAGGGTGCCTACGATGCCTGTAAACCCCTTTTGTGTGCCTCAAAGTTTTCAAATTCTTTCCAGGCCTAACATGCATTATAAGGCCTTTTTTGGGCTGCTAATATATTCTGAACTTTCAGGGGTGTAGGATGCATTTTTCGTGCCCAAAATATTTTAGAGAATTTCAGTCCCTTTCAGGCTGAAAATGTTTTTGGGACATTCAGAGCTCTCTGACACAGTTTTTGGGCCACCAACATTTCTGGACTTTAGGGAGTCTAGGATGTCTGTAAACCCCTTTTTTGGGCATCCAAAATGTTCAACCTTTTTGCAGGCCTAAGGTGCATTTTAAGGGCTTTTTTGGCTGCTAACATATTCTGAACTTTCAGGGGTGTAGGATACATTTTTCGTGGCAACATTTTTTGGGGGATTTTCAGTGGTCTAGGAGGCGGGTTAATGCCCCTTTCAGGCTGCAAATGTTTTTGGGACATTCACAGCTCTGACACCGTTTTTGGGCCACCAACATTTTCTGAACTTTAGGGGGTCTAGTATGCCTGTAAAATCCTTTTTTGGGCCTCCAAATTTTTCAACCTTTCTGCAGGCCTAAGATGCATTTTGGGCCTTTTTTGCCGGTTTACATATTCTGAACTTTCAAGGGTGTAGGATGCATTTTTCGTGCACAAAATATTTTTGAGAATTTCAGTGGTCTAGGATGCGGGTTAATGCCCCTTTCAGGCTGCAAATGTTTTTGGGACATTCAGAGCTCTCTGACACAGTTTTTGGGCCACCAACATTTTCTGGACTTTAGGGGGTCGAGGATGTCTGTAAACCCCTTTTTTGGGCCTCCAAAGTTTTCAACCTTTTTGCAGGCCTAAGATGCATTTTAAGGCCTTTTTTGGGCTGCTAACATATACGGAACTTTCAGGGGTGTAGGATGCATTTTTCGTGCCCAATATATTTTTGGGAATTTCAGTGGTCTAGGGTGCGGGTTAATGCCCCTTCCAAGCTGCAAATGTTTTGGGTCATCAGAGCTCTCTGACAGTTTTTGGGCCACCAACATTTTCTGGACTTTAGGGGGTCTAGGATGTCTGTAAACCCCTTTTTTGGGCCTCCAAAGTTTTCAACCTTTTTGCAGGCCTAAGATGCATTTTAAGGCCTTTTTTGGTCTGCTAACATATACTGAACTTTCAGGGGTGTAGGATGCATTTTTCTTGTCCAATATATTTTTGGGAATGTCAGTGGTCTAAGGTGCGGGTTAATGCCTCTTTCAGGCTGCAAATGTTGTTGGGCCATTCAGAGCTGTCTGACACAGCTTTTGGGCCACCAACATTTTCTGGACTTTAGGGGTCTAGTATGCCTGTAAACCCCTTTTTTGGGCCTCCAAAAGTTTTCAACCTTTTTGCAGGCCTAAGATGCATTTTAAGGCCTTTTTTGGGCTGCTAACATATTCTGAACTTTCAGGGGTGTAGGATGCATTTTTCATGCCCAAAATATTTTTGAGAATTTCAGTGGTCTAGGATGCGGGTTAATGGCCCTTTCAGGCAGCAAATGTTTTGGGACATTCAGAGCTCTCTGACACAGTTTCTGGGACACCAACATTTTCTGGACTTTAGGGGGTCTAGGATGCCTGTAAACCCCTTTATGTGCCTCAAAGTTTTCAAAAATTTTGCAGGCTTAACATGCATTATAAGGCCTTTTTTGGGCTGCTAACATATACTGAACTTTCAGGGGTGTAGGATGCATTTTTCGTGTCCAATATATTTTTGGGAATGTCAGTGGTCTAGGGTGCGGGTTAATGCCCCTTTCAGGCTGCAAATGTTGTTCGACCATTCAGAGCTCTCTGACACAGTTTTTGGGCCACCATCATTTTCTGGACTTTAGTGGGTCTAGTATGCCTGTAAACCCCTTTTTTGGGCCTCCAAAAGTTTTCAACCTTTTTGCAGGCCTAAGATGCATTTTAAGGCCTTTTTTGGGCTGCTAATATATTCTGAACTTTCATGGGTGTAGGATACATTTTTCGTGGCAACATTTTTTGGGGGATTTTCAGTGGTCTAGGAGGCGGGTTAATGCCCCTTTCAAGCTGCAAATGTTTTTGGGACATTCAGAGCTCTGACACAGTTTTTGGGCCACCAACATTTTCTGGACTTTAGGGGGTCTAGGATGTCTGTAAACCCCTTTTTTGGGCCTCCAAAGTTTTCAACCTTTTTGCAGGCCTAAGATGCATTTTAAGGCCTTTTTTTGGATGCTAATTTATACTGAACTTTCAGGGGTGTAGGATGCATTTTTCGTGCCCAAAATATTTTTGAGAATTTCAGTGGTCTAGGATGCGGGTTAATGCCCCTTTCAGGCTGCAAATGTTTCTGGGACATTCAGAGCTCTCTGACACAGTTTTTGGGCCACCAACATTTTCTGGACTTTAGGGGGTCTAGGATGCCTGTAAACCCCTTTTTTGGGCTTCCAAAGTTTAAAAACTTTTTGCGGGCCTAAGATGCATTTTAAGGCATTGTTTGGCTGCTAACATATTCTGAACTTTCAGGGGTGTAGGATGCATTTTTCGTGCCCAATGTATTTTTGGGAATTTCACTGGTCTAGGGTGCGGGTTAATGCCCCTTTCAAGCTGCAAATGTTTTTGGGTCATCAGAGCTCTGACACAGTTTTTGGGCCACCAACATTTTCTGGACTTTAGGGGCTCTAGGATGTCTGTAAACTCCTTTTTTGGGCCTCCAAAGTTTTCAACCTTTTTGCAGGCCTAAGATGCATTTTAAGGCCTTTTTTGGGCTGCTAACATATTCTGAACTTTCAGGGGTGTAGGATGTTTTTTTCGTGCCCAATATATTTCTGGGCATTTCAGTGGTCTAGTGTGCGGGTTAATACCCCTTTCAAGCTGCAAATGTTTTTGGGTCATTCAGAGCTCTCTGACACAGTTTTTGGGCAACCACATTTTCTGGACTTTAGTGGGTCTGGGATGCCTGTAAACCCCTTTATTGGGCTTCCAAAGTTTTCAACCTTTTTGCAGGCCTAAGATGCATTTTAAGGCCTTTTTTGGGCTGCTAACATATTCTGAACTTTCAGGGGTGTAGGATGCATTTTTCGTGCCCAAAATATTTGAGAGAATTTCAGTGGTCTAGGATGCGGGTTAATGCCCCTTTCAGGCTGCAAATGTTTTTGGGCCATTCAGAGCACTCTGACACAGTTTTTGGGCCACCAACATTTTCTGGACTTTAGGGGGTCTAGGATGTCTGTAAACCCCTTTTTTTGGCCTCCAAAGTTTTCAACCTTTTTGCAGGCCTAAGATGCATTTTAAGGCCTTTTTTGGGCTGCTAACATATACTGAACTTTCAGGGGTGTAGGATGCATTTTTCGTGTCCAATATATTTTTGGGAATGTCAGTGGTCTAGGGTGCGGGTTAATGCCCCTTTCGGGCTGCAAATGTTGTTGGGCCATTCAGAGCTCTCTGACACAGTTTTTGGGCCACCAACATTGTCTGGACTTTAGGGGGTCTAGTATGCCTGTAAACCCCTTTTTTGGGCCTCCAAAGGGTTTCAACCTTTTTGCAGGCATAAGATGCATTTTAAGGCCTTTTTTGGGCTGCTAACATATACTGAACTTTCAGGGGGGTAGGATGCATTTTTCGTGCCCAAAATATTTTAGAGAATTTCAGTCCCTTTCAGGCTGAAAATGTTTTTGGGGCATTCAGAGCTCTCTGACACAGTTTTTGGGCCACCAACATTTCTGGACTTTAGGGAGTCTAGGATGTCTGTAAACCCCTTTTTTGGGCCTCCAAAGTTTTCAACCTTTTTGCAGGCATAAGGTGCATTTTAAGGCCTTTTTTGGGCTGCTAACATATACTGAACTTTCAGGGGTGTAGGATGCATTTTTTGTGCCCAATATATTTTTGGGAATTTCAGTGGTCTAGGGTGCGGGTTAATGCCCCTTTCAGCCTGCAAATGTTACTTCCACATTCAGAGCTCTCTGACACAGTTTCTGGGCCACCAACATTTTCTGGACTGTAGGGGGTCTAGGGTGCCTTCAAACCCCTTTTTGGGCCCCCAAAGCTTTCAACCTTTTTTGCATGCCTAAGATGCATTTTAAGGCCTTTTTGGGCTGCTAACATATTCTGAACTTTCAGGGGTGTAGGATGCATTTTTCGTCCCCAAAATATTTTTGAGAATTTCAGTGGTCTAGGATGCGGGTTAATGCCCCTTTCAAGCTACAAATGTTTTGGGTCATTCAAAGCTCTGACACAATTTTTGGGCCACCAACATTTTCTGGACTTTAGGGGGTCTAGGATGCCTGTAAACCCCTTTTTTTGGGCCTCCAAAGTTTTCAACCTTTTTGCAGGCCTAAGATGCATTTTAAGGCCTTTTTTGGGCTGCTAACATATACTGAACTTCGAGGGGTGTAGGATGCATTTTTTGTGCCCAATATATTTTTGGGAATTTCATTGGTCTAGGGTGCGCGTTAATGCCCCTTTCAAGCTGCAAATGTTTTTGGGTAATTCAGAGCTCTCTGACACAGTTTTTGGGCCACCAACATTTTCTGGACTTTAGGGGGTCTAGGATGTCTGTAAATCCCTTTTTTGGGCTTTCAATTTTTTCTACATTTTTGCAGGCCTAAGATGCATTTTAAGGCATTTCTTTCGGCTTATAACATATTCCGAACTTTCAGGGGTGTAGGATGGATTTTTGGGAATTTCAGTGGTCTAGGATGCGGGTTAATGCCCCTTTCAGGCTGAAAATGTTTTTGGGACATTCAGAGCTCTCTGACACAGTTTTTGGGCCACCAACATTTTCTGGACTTTAGGTGGTTTAGGATGTCTGTAAACCCCTTTTTTCAGCCTCCAAAGTTTTCAACCTTTTTGCAGGCCCAAGATGCATTTTAAGGCCTTTTTTGGGATGCTTACATATACTGAACTTTCAGGGTTGTAGGGTGCATTTTTCGTGCCCAATATATTTTTGGGAATTTCAGTTGTCTAGGATGCGAGTTAATGCCCCTTTCGGCCTGCAAATGTTACTGGACATTCAGAGCTCTCTGACAGTTTTTGGGCCACCAACATTTTCTGGACTGTAGGGGGTCTAGTGTGCCTTCAATCCCCTTTTTGGGCCCCCAAAGCTTTCAACATTTTTGCAGGCGTAAGATGCATTTTAGGCCTTTTTTGGGCTGCAAACATATTCTGAACTTTCAGGGGTGTAGAATGCATTTTTCGTGCCCAAAATATTTTTGAGAATTTCAGTGGTCTAGGATGCGGGCTAATGCCCCTTTCAAGCTACAAATGTTTTTGGGTCATTCAAAGCTCTCTGACACAATTTTTGGGCCACCAACATTTTCTGGACTTTAGGGGGTCTAGGATGCCTGTAAACCCCTTTTTTGGGCCTCCAAGGTTTTCAACCTTTTTGCAGGCCTAAGATGCATTTTAAGGCCTTTTTTGGGCTGCTAACATATACTGAACTTTCAGGGGTGTAGGATGCATTTTTCGTGCCCAATATATTTTTGGGATTTTCAGTGGTCTAGGATGCTGGTTAATGTCCCTTTCAGGCTGCAAATGTTACTTCCACACTCAGAGCTCTCTGACACAGTTTTTGGGCCCCCAACATTTTCTGGACTGTAGGGGGTCTAGGGTGCCTTCAAACCCCTTTTTGGGCCCCCAAAGTTTTCAACCTTTTTGCATGCCTAAAATGCATTGTAAGGCCTTTTTGGGCTGCTAACATATTCTGAACTTTCAGGGGTGTAGGATGCATTTTTCGTGCCCAAAATATTTTTGAGAATTTCAGTGGTCTAGGATGCGGGTTAATGCCCCTTTCAAGCTACAAATGTTTTGGGTCATTCAAAGCTCTGACACAATTTTTGGGCCACCAACATTTTCTGGACTTTAGGGGGTCTAGGATGCCTGTAAACACCTTTTTTTGGGCCTCCAAAGTTTTCAACCTTTTTGCAGGCCTAAGATGCATTTTAAGGCCTTTTTTGGGCTGCTAACATATACTGAACTTTGAGGGGTGTAGGATGCATTTTTTGTGCCCAATATATTTTTGGGAATTTCCCTGGTCTAGGGTGCGGGTTAATGCCCCTTTCAAGCTGCAAATGTTTTTTGGGTAATTCAGAGCTCTCTGACAGTTTTTGGGCCACGAACATTTTCTGGACTTTAGAGGGTCAAGGATGTCTGTAAACCCCTTTTTTTGGGCCTCCAAAGTTTTCAACCATTTTGCAGGCCTAAGATGCATTTTAAGGCCTTTTTTGGGCTGCTAACATATACTGAACTTTCAGGGTGTAGGATTTATTTTTCGTGCCCAATATATTTTTGGAAATTTCAGTGGTCTAGGGTGCGGGTTAATGCCCTTTTCAGGCTGCAAATGTTGTTGGGACATTCAGAGCTCTCTGACACAGTTTTTGGGCCACCAACATTGTCTGGACTTTAGGGGGTCTAGTATGCCTGTAAACCCCTTTTTTGGGCCTCCAAAGGTTTTCAACCTTTTTGCAGGCCTAAGATGCATTTTAAGGCCTTTTTTGGGCTGCTAACATATTTTGAACTTTCAGGGGTGTAGGATGCATTTTTCGTGCCCAAAATATTTTAGAGAATTTCAGTCCCTTTCAGGCTGAAAATGTTTTTGGGACATTCAGAGCTCTCTGACACAGTTTTTGGGCCACCAACATTTCTGGACTTTAGGGAGTCTAGGATGTCTGTAAACCCCTTTTTTGGGCCTCCAAAGTTTTCAACCTTTTTGCAGGCATAAGATGCATTTTAAGGCCTTTTTTGGGCTAACATATACTGAACTTTCAGGGGTGTAGGATGCATTTTTCGTGCCCAAAATATTTTAGAGAATTTCAGTCCCTTTCAGGCTGAAAATGTTTTTGGGACATTCAGAGCTCTCTGACACAGTTTTTGGGCCACCAACATTTTCTGGACTGTAGGGGGTCTAGGGTGCCTTCAAACCCCTTTTTGGGCCCCCAAAGCTTTCAACCTTTTTTGCATGCCTAAGATGCATTTTAAGGCCTTTTTTGGGCTGCTAACATATACTGAAATTTCAGGGGTGTAGGATTCATTTTTCGTGCCCAATATATTTTTGGAAATTTCAGTGGTCTAGGGTGCGGGTTAATGCCCTTTTCAGGCTGCAAATGTTTTTGGGACATTCAGTGCTCTCTGACACAGTTTTTGGGCCACCAACATTTTCTGGACTTTAGGGGGTCTAGGATGTCTGTAAATCCCTTTTTTGGGCTTTCAACGTTTTCTACATTTTTGCAGGCCTAAGATGCATTTTAAGGCATTTTTTTGGGCTTCTAACATATTCCGAACTTTCAGGGGTGTAGGATGGATTTTTGGGAATTTCAGTGGTCTAGGATGCGGGTTAATGCCCCTTTCAGGCTGAAAATGTTTTTGGGACATTCAGAGCTCTCTGACACAGTTTTTGGGCCACCAACATTTTCTGGACTTTAGGTGGTTTAGGATGTCTGTAAACCCCTTTTTTCAGCCTCCAAAGTTTTCAACCTTTTTGCAGGCCCAAGATGCATTTTAAGGCCTTTTTTGGGATGCTAACATATACTGAACTTTCAGGGTTGTAGGATGCATTTTTCGTGCCCAATATATTTTTGGGAATTTCAGTGGTCTAGGATGCGAGTTAATGCCCCTTTCGGCCTGCAAATGTTACTGGACATTCAGAGCTCTTTGACATAGTTTTTGGGCCACCAACATTTTCTGGACTGTAGGGGGTCTAGGGTGCCTTCAAACCCCTTTTTGGGCCCCCAAAGTTTTCAACCTTTTTGCATGCCTAAAATGCATTGTAAGGCCTTTTTGGGCTGCTAACATATTCTGAACTTTCAGGGGTGTAGGATGCATTTTTTGTGCCCAAAATATTTTTGGGAATTTCATTGGTCTTGGATGCGGGTTAATGCCCCTTTCAAGCTCCAAATGTTTTTGGGACATTCAGAGTCTCGACACAGTTTTTGGGCCACCAACATTTTCTGGACTTTAGGGGGTTTAGGAAGCCTGTAAACCCCTTTTTTGGGCCTCCAAAGTTTTCAACCTTTTTGCAGGCCTAAGATGCATTTTAAGGCCTTTTTTGGGCTGCTAACATATACTGAACTTTCAGGGGTGTAGGATGCATTTTTCGTGCCCAATATATTTTTGGGATTTTCAGTGGTCTAGGATGCGGGTTAATGCTCCTTACAGGCTGCAAATGTTTTTGGGTATTTCAGAGCTCTCTGACACAGTTTTTGGGCCACCAACATTTTCTGATCTTTAGGGGGTCTAGGATGTCTGTAAATCCCTTTTTTGGTTTTTCAATGTTTTCAACCTTTTTGCAGGCCTAAGATGCATTTTAAGGCCTTTTTTTGGGCTGCTAACATATACTGAACTTTCAGGGGTGTAGGATGCATTTTTCGTGTCCAATATATTTTTGGGAATGTCAGTGGTCTAGGGTGCGGGTTAATGCCCCTTTCAGGCTGCAAATGTTGTTGGGCCATTCAGAGCTCTCTGACACAGTTTTTGGGCCACCAACATTGTCTGGACTTTAGGGGGTCTAGTATGCCTGTAAACCCCTTTTTTGGGCCTCCAAAGGTTTTTAACCTTTTTGCAGGCCTAAGATGCATTTTAAGGCCTTTTTTGGGCTGCTAACATATACTGAACTTTCAGGGGTGTAGGATGCATTTTTCGTGCCCAATATATTTTTGGGATTTTCAGTGGTCTAGGATGCTGGTTAATGTCCCTTTCAGGCTGCAAATGTTACTTCCACATTCAGAGCTCTCTGACACAGTTTTTGGGCCCCCAACATTTTCTGGACTGTAGGGGGTCTAGGGTGCCTTCAAACCCCTTTTTGGGCCCCCGAAGTTTTCAACCTTTTTGCATGCCTAAAATGCATTGTAAGGCCTTTTTGGGCTGCTAACATATTCTGAACTTTCAGGGGTGTAGGATGCATTTTTTGTGCCCAAAATATTTTTGGGAATTTCATTGGTCTTGGATGCGGGTTAATGCCCCTTTCAAGCTCCAAATGTTTTTGGGACATTCAGAGACATTCAACCTTTTTGCAGGCCTAAGATGCATTTTAAGGCCTTTTTTGAACTTTCAGGGGTGTAGGATGCATTTTTCGTGCCCAAAATATTTTAGAGAATTTCAGTCCCTTTCAGGCTGAAAATGTTTTTGGGACATTCAGAGCTCTTTGACACAGTTTTTGGGCCACCAACATTTTCTGGACTTTAGGGAGTCTAGGATGCCTGTAAACCCCTTTTTTGGGCCTCCAAAGTTTTCAACCTTTTTGCAGGCCTAAGATGCATTTTAAGGCCTTTTTTGGGATGCTAACATATTCTGAACTTTCAGGGGTGTAGGATGCATCTTTCGTGCCCAATATATTTTTGGGAATTTCAGTGGTCTAGGGTGTGGGTTAATGCTCCTTTCAGGCTGCAAATGTTTTTGGGACATTCAGAGCTCTCTGACACAGTTTTTGGGCCACCAACATTTTCTGGACTTTAGGGGGTCTAGGATGTCTGGAAACCCCTTTTTTGGTCCTCCAAAATGTTCAACCTTTTTGCAGGCCTAAGGTGCATTTTAAGGCCTTTTTTGGGCTGCTAACATATACTGAACTTTCAGGGGTGTACGATGCATTTTTCGTGCCCAATATATTTTTGGGAATTTCAGTGGTCTAGGGTGCGGGTTAATGCCCCTTTCAGACTGCACGTGTTTCTGGGACACTCAGAGCTCTCTGACAGTTTTTGGGCCACCAACATTTTCAGGAATTTAGGGGTTCTGGGATGCCCGTAAAGCCCTTTTTTGGGCCTCCAAAGTTTTCAACCTTTTGCAGGCCTAAGATGCATTTTCAGGCCTTTATTGGGCTGCTAACATATTCTGAACTTTCAGGGGTGTAGGATGCATTTTTCGTGTCCAATATATTTTTGGGAATTTCAGTGGTCTAGGGTGTGGGTTAATGCCCCTTTCAAGCTGCAAATGTTTTTGGGTCATTCAGAGCTCTCTGACAGTTTTTGGGCAACCAATATTTTCTGGACTTTAGGGGGTCTAGGATGCCTGTAAACCCCTTTTTTGGGCCTCCAAATTTTTCAATCTTTTTGCAGGCCTAAGATGCATTTTAAGGGCTTTTTTGGGATGCTAACAAATACTGAACTTTCAGGGGTGTAGGATGCATTTTTCGTGCCCAATATATTTTTGGGAATTTCAGTGGTCTAGGGTGCGGTTAATGCCCCTTTCAGGCTGAAAATGTTTTTGGGACATTCAGAGCTCTCTGACACAGTTTTTGGGCCACCAACATTTTCTGGACTTTAGGGGGTTTAGGATGTCTGGAAACCCCTTTTTTGGTCCTCCAAAATGTTCAACCTTTTTGCAGGCCTAAGGTGCATTTTAAGGCCTTTTTTGGGCTTCTAACATATTTTGAACTTTCAGGGGTGTAGGATGCATTATTCGTGCCCAAAATATTTTTTGAATTTCAGTGGTCTAGGATGCAAGTTAATGCCCCCTTCAGCCAGCAAATGTTACTTCCACATTCAGAGCTCTCTGACACAGTTTCTGGGCCACCAACATTTTCTGGACTGTAGGGGGTCTAGGGTGCCTTCAAACCCCTTTTTGGGCCCCCAAAGCTTTCAACCTTTTTTGCATGCCTAAGATGCATTTTAAGGCCTTTTTGGGCTGCTAACATATTCTGAACTTTCAGGGGTGTAGGATGCATTTTTCGTGCCCAAAATATTTTTGAGAATTTCAGTGGTCTAGGATCCGGGTTAATGCCCCTTTCAAGCTACAAATGTTTTGGGTCATTCAAAGCTCTGACACAATTTTTGGGCCACCAACATTTTCTGGACTTTAGGGGGTCTAGGATGCCTGTAAACCCCTTTTTTTTGGGCCTCCAAAGTTTTCAACCTTTTTGCAGGCCTAAGATGCATTTTAAGGCCTTTTTTGGGCTGCTAACATATACTGAACTTTGAGGGGTGTAGGATGCATTTTTTGTGCCCAATATATTTTTGGGAATTTCCCTGGTCTAGGGTGCGGGTTAATGCCCCTTTCAAGCTGCAAATGTTTTTGGGTAATTCAGAGCTCTCTGACAGTTTTTGGGCCACGAACATTTTCTGGACTTTAGGGGGTCAAGGATGTCTGTAAACCCCTTTTTTGGGCCTCCAAAGTTTTCAACCATTTTGCAGGCCTAAGATGCATTTTAAGGCCTTTTTTGGGCTGCTAACATATACTGAAATTTCAGGGGTGTAGGATTTATTTTTCGTGCCCAATATATTTTTGGAAATTTCAGTGGTCTAGGGTGCGGGTTAATGCCCTTTTCAGGCTGCAAATGTTTTTGGGACATTCAGAGCTCTCTGACAGTTTTTGGGCCACCAACATTTTCTGGACTTTAGGGGGTCTAGGATGTCTGTAAATCCCTTTTTTGGGCTTTCAACGTTTTCTACATTTTTGCAGGCCTAAGATGCATTTTAAGGCATTTTTTTGGGCTTCTAACATATTCCGAACTTTCAGGGGTGTAGGATGGATTTTTGGGAATTTCAGTGGTCTAGGATGCGGGTAATGCCCCTTTCAGGCTGAAAATGTTTTTGGGACATTCAGAGCTCTCTGACACAGTTTTTGGGCCACCAACATTTTCTGGACTTTAGGTGGTTTAGGATGTCTGTAAACCCCTTTTTTCAGCCTCCAAAGTTTTCAACCTTTTTGCAGGCCCAAGATGCATTTTAAGGCCTTTTTTGGGATGCTAACATATACTGAACTTTCAGGGTTGTAGGATGCATTTTTCGTGCCCAATATATTTTTGGGAATTTCAGTGGTCTTGGATGTGAGTTAATGCCCCTTTCGGCCTGCAAATGTTACTGGACATTCAGAGCTCTCTGACACAATTTTTGGGCCACCAACATTTTCTGGACTGTAGGGGGTCTAGGGTGCCTGTAAACCCCATTTTTGGGCCCCCAAAGTTTTCAACCTTTTTGCATGCCTAAAATGCATTTTAAGGCCTTTTTGGGCTGCTAACATATTTTGAACTTTTAGGGGTGTAGGATGCATTTTTCGTGCCCAAAATATTTTAGAGAATTTCAGTCCCTTTCAGGCTGAAAATGTTTTTGGGACATTCAGAGCTCTCTGACACAGTTTTTGGGCCACCAACATTTCTGGACTTTAGGGAGTCTAGGATGTCTGTAAACCCCTTTTTTGGGCCTCCAAAGTTTTCAACCTTTTTGCAGGCATAAGATGCATTTTAAGGCCTTTTTTGGGCTAACATATACTGAACTTTCAGGGGTGTAGGATGCATTTTTCGTGCCCAAAATATTTTAGAGAATTTCAGTCCCTTTCAGGCTGAAAATGTTTTTGGGACATTCAGAGCTCTCTGGCACAGTTTTTGGGCCACCAACATTTTCTGGACTGTAGGGGGTCTAGGGTGCCTTCAAACCCCTTTTTGGGCCCCCAAAGCTTTCAACCTTTTTTGCATGCCTAAGATGCATTTTAAGGCCTTTTTTGGGCTGCTAACATATACTGAAATTTCAGGGGTGTAGGATTCATTTTTCGTGCCCAATATATTTTTGGAAATTTCAGTGGTCTAGGGTGCGGGTTAATGCCCTTTTCAGGCTGCAAATGTTTTTGGGACATTCAGAGCTCTCTGACACAGTTTTTGGGCCACCAACATTTTCTGGACTTTAGGTGGTTTAGGATGTCTGTAAATCCCTTTTTTGGGCTTTCAACGTTTTCTACATTTTTGCAGGCCTAAGATGCATTTTAAGGCATTTTTTTGGACTTCTAACATATTCCGAACTTTCAGGGGTGTAGGATGGATTTTTGGGAATTTCAGTGGTCTAGGATGCGGGTTAATGCCCCTTTCAGGCTGAAAATGTTTTTGGGACATTCAGAGCTCCCTGACACAGTATTTGGGCCACCAACATTTTCTGGACTTTAGGTGGTTTAGGATGTCTGTAAACCCCTTTTTTCAGCCTCCAAAGTTTTCAACCTTTTTGCAGGCCCAAGATGCATTTTAAGGCCTTTTTTGGGATGCTAACATATACTGAACTTTCAGGGTTGTAGGATGCATTTTTCGTGCCCAATATATTTTTGGGAATTTCAGTGGTCTAGGATGCGAGTTAATGCCCCTTTCGGCCTGCAAATGTTACTGGACATTCAGAGCTCTTTGACATAGTTTTTGGGCCCCCAACATTTTCTGGACTGTAGGGGGTCTAGGGTGCCTTCAAACCCCTTTTTGGGCCCCCAAAGTTTTCAACCTTTTTGCATGCCTAAAATGCATTGTAAGGCCTTTTTGGGCTGCTAACATATTCTGAACTTTCAGGGGTGTAGGATGCATTTTTTGTGCCCAAAATATTTTTGGGAATTTCATTGGTCTTGGATGCGGGTTAATGCCCCTTTCAAGCTCCAAATGTTTTTGGGACATTCAGAGACATTCAACCTTTTTGCATGCCTAAGATGCATTTTAAGGCCTTTTTTGGGATGCTAACATATTCTGAACTTTCAGGGGTGTAGGATGCATCTTTCGTGCCCAATATATTTTTGGGAATTTCAGTGGTCTAGGGTGTGGGTTAATGCCCCTTTCAGGCTGAAAATGTTTTTGGGACATTCAGAGCTCTCTGACACAGTTTTTGGGCCACCAACATTTTCTGGACTTTAGGGGATCTAGGATGTCTGGAAACCCCTTTTTTGGCCCTCCAAAATGTTCAACGTTTTTGCAGGCCTAAGGTGCATTTTAAGGCCTTTTTTGGGCTGCTAACATATACTGAACTTTCAGGGGTGTACGATGCATTTTTCGTGCCCAATATATTTTTGGGAATTTCAGTGGTCTAGGGTGCGGGTTAATGCCCCTTTCAGACTGCACATGTTTCTGGGACACTCAGAGCTCTCTGACAGTTTTTGGGCCACCAACATTTTCAGGAATTTAGGGGTTCTGGGATGCCCGTAAAGCCCTTTTTTGGGCCTCCAAAGTTTTCAACCTTTTGCAGCCCTAAGATGCATTTTCAGGCCTTTATTGGGCTGCTAACATATTCTGAACTTTCAGGGGTGTAGGATGCATTATTCGTGCCCAAAATATTTTTTGAATTTCAGTGGTCTAGGATGCAAGTTAATGCCCCCTTCAGCCTGCAAATGTTACTTCCACATTCAGAGCTCTCTGACAGTTTCTGGGCCACCAACATTTTCTGGACTGTAGGGGGTCCAGGGTGCCTTCAAACCCCTTTTTGGGCCCCCAAAGCTTTCAACCTTTTTTGCATGCCTAAGATGCATTTTAAGGCCTTTTTGGGCTGCTAACATATTCTGAACTTTCAGGGGTGTAGGATGCATTTTTCGTGCCCAAAATATTTTTGAGAATTTCAGTGGTCTAGGATGCGGGTTAATGCCCCTTTCAAGCTACAAATGTGTTGGGTCATTCAAAGCTCTGACACAATTTTTGGGCCACCAACATTTTCTGGACTTTAGGGGGTGTAGGATGCCTGTAAACCCCTTTTTTTTGGGCCTCCAAAGTTTTCAACCTTTTTGCAGGCCTAAGATGCATTTTAAGGCCTTTTTTGGGCTGCTAACATATACTGAACTTTGAGGGGTGTAGGATGCATTTTTTGTGCCCAATATATTTTTGTGAATTTCCCTGGTCTAGGGTGCGTGTTAATGCCCCTTTCAAGCTGCAAATGTTTTTGGGTAATTCAGAGCTCTCTGACAGTTTTTGGGCCACGAACATTTTCTGGACTTTAGGGGGTCAAGGATGTCTGTAAACCCCTTTTTTGGGCCTCCAAAGTTTTCAACCATTTTGCAGGCCTAAGATGCATTTTAAGGCCTTTTTTGGGCTGCTAACATATACTGAAATTTCAGGGGTGTAGGATTTATTTTTCGTGCCCAATATATTTTTGGAAATTTCAGTGGTCTAGGGTGCGGGTTAATGCCCTTTTCAGGCTGCAAATGTTTTTGGGACATTCAGAGCTCTCTGACACAGTTTTTGGGCCACCAACATTTTCTGGACTTTAGGGGGTCTAGGATGTCTGTAAATCCCTTTTTTGCGCTTTCAACGTTTTCTACATTTTTGCAGGCCTAAGATGCATTTTAAGGCATTTTTTTGGGCTTCTAACATATTCCGAACTTTCAGGGGTGTAGGATGGATTTTTGGGAATTTCAGTGGTCTTGGATGCGGGTTAATGCCCCTTTCAAGCTCCAAATGTTTTTGGGACATTCAGAGTCTCGACACAGTTTTTGGGCCACCAACATTTTCTGGACTTTAGGGGGTTTAGGAAGCCTGTAAACCCCTTTTTTGGGCCTCCAAAGTTTTCAACCTTTTTGCAGGCCTAAAATGCATTTTAAGGCCTTTTTTTGGGCTGCTAACATATACTGAACTTTCAGGGTGTAGGATGCATTTTTCGTGCCCAATATATTTTTGGGATTTTCAGTGGTCTAGGATGCGGGTTAATGCCCCTTTCAGGCTGCAAATGTTTTTGGGCCATTCAGAGCTCTCTGACACAGTTTTTGGGCCACCAACATTTTCTGGACTTTAGGGGGTCTAGGATGTCTGTAAACCCCTTTTTTTGGCCTCCAAAGTTT
Organism: Ambystoma mexicanum; assembly: GCF_040938575.1. Classification (NCBI taxonomy): domain Eukaryota; kingdom Metazoa; phylum Chordata; class Amphibia; order Caudata; family Ambystomatidae; genus Ambystoma; species Ambystoma mexicanum. The sequence goes on along the minus strand of NC_090940.1, from coordinate 591,722,140 downwards.
TCAACCTTTTTGCAGGCCTAAGATGCATTTTAAGGCCTTTTTTGGGCTGCTAACATATACTGAACTTTCAGGGGTGTAGGATGCATTTTTCGTGTCCAATATATTTTTGGGAATGTCAGTGGTCTAGGGTGCGGGTTAATGCCCCTTTCAGGCTGCAAATGTTGTTGGGCCATTCAGAGCTCTCTGACACAGTTTTTGGGCCACCAACATTGTCTGGACTTTAGGGGGTCTAGTATGCCTGTAAACCCCATTTTTTGGGCCTCCAAAGGTTTTCAACCTTTTTGCAGGCCTAAGATGCATTTTAAGGCCTTTTTTGGGCTGCTAACATATTTTGAACTTTCAGGGGTGTAGGATGCATTTTTCGTGCCCAAAATATTTTAGAGAATTTCAGTCCCTTTCAGGCTGAAAATGTTTTTGGGACATTCAGAGCTCTCTGACACAGTTTTTGGGCCACCAACATTTTCTGGACTGTAGGGGGTCTAGGGTGCCTTCAAACCCCTTTTTGGGCCCCCAAAGCTTTCAACCTTTTTTGCATGCCTAAGATGCATTTTAAGGCCTTTTTTGGGCTGCTAACATATACTGAAATTTCAGGGGTGTAGGATTCATTTTTCGTGCCCAATATATTTTTGGAAATTTCAGTGGTCTAGGGTGCGGGTTAATGCCCTTTTCAGGCTGCAAATGTTTTTGGGACATTCAGAGCTCTCTGACACAGTTTTTGGGCCACCAACATTTTCTGGACTTTAGGGGGTCTAGGATGTCTGTAAATCCCTTTTTTGGGCTTTCAACGTTTTCTACATTTTTGCAGGCCTAAGATGCATTTTAAGGCATTTTTTTGGGCTTCTAACATATTCCGAACTTTCAGGGGTGTAGGATGGATTTTTGGGAATTTCAGTGGTCTAGGATGCGGGTTAATGCCCCTTTCAGGCTGAAAATGTTTTTGGGACATTCAGAGCTCTCTGACACAGTTTTTGGGCCACCAACATTTTCTGGACTTTAGGTGGTTTAGGATGTCTGTAAACCCATTTTTTCAGCCTCCAAAGTTTTCAACCTTTTTGCAGGCCCAAGATGCATTTTAAGGCCTTTTTTGGGATGCTAACATATACTGAACTTTCAGGGTTGTAGGATGCATTTTTCGTGCCCAATATATTTTTGGGAATTTCAGTGGTCTAGGATGCGAGTTAATGCCCCTTTCGGCCTGCAAATGTTACTGGACATTCAGAGCTCTTTGACATAGTTTTTGGGCCACCAACATTTTCTGGACTGTAGGGGGTCTAGTGTGCCTTCAATCCCCTTTTTGGGCCCCCAAAGCTTTCAACATTTTTGCAGGCGTAAGATGCATTTTAGGCCTTTTTTGGGCTGCAAACATATTCTGAACTTTCAGGGGTGTAGAATGCATTTTTCGTGCCCAAAATATATTTGAGAATTTCAGTGGTCTAGGATGCGGGCTAATGCCCCTTTCAAGCTACAAATGTTTTTGGGTCATTCAAAGCTCTCTGACACAATTTTTGGGCCACCAACATTTTCTGGACTTTAGGGGGTCTAGGATGCCTGTAAACCCCTTTTTTGGGCCTCCAAGGTTTTCAACCTTTTTGCAGGCCTAAGATGCATTTTAAGGCCTTTTTTGGGCTGCTAACATATACTGAACTTTCAGGGGTGTAGGATGCATTTTTCGTGCCCAATATATTTTTGGGATTTTCAGTGGTCTAGGATGCTGGTTAATGTCCCTTTCAGGCTGCAAATGTTTTTGGGACATTCAGAGCTCTCTGACACAGTTTTTGGGCCCCCAACTTTTTCTGGACTGTAGGGGGTCTAGGGTGCCTTCAAACCCCTTTTTGGGCTCCCAAAGTTTTCAACCTTTTTGCATGCCTAAAATGCATTGTAAGGCCTTTTTGGGCTGCTAACATATTCTGAACTTTCAGGGGTGTAGGATGCATTTTTTGTGCCCAAAATATTTTTGGGAATTTCATTGGTCTTGGATGCGGGTTAATGCCCCTTTCAAGCTCCAAATGTTTTTGGGACATTCAGAGTCTCGACACAGTTTTTGGGCCACCAACATTTTCTGGACTTTAGGGGGTTTAGGAAGCCTGTAAACCCCTTTTTTGGGCCTCCAAAGTTTTCAACCTTTTTGCAGGCCTAAGATGCATTTTAAGGCCTTTTTTGGGCTGCTAACATATACTGAACTTTCAGGGGTGTAGGATGCATTTTTCGTGCCCAATATATTTTTGGGAATTTCAGTGGTCTAGGATGCGGGTTAATGCTCCTTACAGGCTGCAAATGTTTTTGGGTATTTCAGAGCTCTCTGACACAGTTTTTGGGCCACCAACATTTTCTGATCTTTAGGGGGTCTAGGATGTCTGTAAATCCCTTTTTTGGTTTTTCAATGTTTTCAACCTTTTTGCACCCCTAAGATGCATTTTAAGGCCTTTTTTTGGGCTGCTAACATATACTGAACTTTCAGGGGTGTAGGATGCATTTTTCGTGTCCAATATATTTTTGGGAATGTCAGTGGTCTAGGGTGCGGGTTAATGCCCCTTTCAGGCTGCAAATGTTGTTGGGCCATTCAGAGCTCTCTGACACAGTTTTTGGGCCACCAACATTGTCTGGACTTTAGGGGGTCTAGTATGCCTGTAAACCCCTTTTTTGGGCCTCCAAAGGTTTTCAACCTTTTTGCAGGCCTAAGATGCATTTTAAGGCCTTTTTTGGGCTGCTAACATATTTTGAACTTTCAGGGGTGTAGGATGCATTTTTCGTGCCCAAAGTATTTTAGAGAATTTCAGTCCCTTTCAGGCTGAAAATGTTTTTGGGACATTCAGAGCTCTCTGACACAGTTTTTGGGCCACCAACATTTTCTGGACTTTAGGGGGTCTAGGATGTCTGTAAATCCCTTTTTTGGGCTTTCAACATTTTCTACATTTTTGCAGGCCTAAGATGCATTTTAAGGCATTTATTTGGGCTTCTAACATATTCCGAACTTTCAGGGGTGTAGGATGGATTTTTGGGAATTTCAGTGGTCTAGGATGCGGGTTAATGCCCCTTTCAGGCTGAAAATGTTTTTGGGACATTCAGAGCTCTCTGACACAGTTTTTGGGCCACCAACATTTTCTGGACTTTAGGTGGTTTAGGATGTCTGTAAACCCCTTTTTTCAGCCTCCAAAGTTTTCAACCTTTTTGCAGGCCCAAGATGCATTTTAAGGCCTTTTTTGGGATGCTAACATATACTGAACTTTCAGGGTAGTAGGATGCATTTTTCGTGCCCAATATATTTTTGGGAATTTCAGTGGTCTAGGATGCGAGTTAATGCCCCTTTCGGCCTGCAAATGTTACTGGACATTCAGAGCTCTCTGACACAGTTTTTGGGCCACCAACATTTTCTGGACTTTAGGGGGTCTAGGATGTCTGGAAACCCCTTTTTTGGGCCTCCAAAATGTTCAACCTTTTTGCAGGCCTAAGGTGCATTTTAAGGCCTTTTTTGGGCTGCTAACATATACTGAACTTTCAGGGGTGTAGGATGCATTTTTTGTGCCCAATATATTTTTGGGAATTTCAGTGGTCTAGGGTGCGGGTTAATGCCCCTTTCAGCCTGCAAATGTTACTTCCACATTCAGAGCTCTCTGATACAGTTTCTGGGCCACCAACATTTTCTGCACTGTAGGGGGTCTAGGGTGCCTTCAAACCCCTTTTTGGGCCCCCAAAGCTTTCAACCTTTTTTGCATGCCTAAGATGCATTTTAAGGCCTTTTTGGGCTGCTAACATATTCTGAACTTTCAGGGGTGTAGGATGCATTTTTCGTGCCCAAAATATTTTTGAGAATTTCAGTGGTCTAGGATGCGGGTTAATGCCCCTTTCAAGCTACAAATGTTTTGGGTCATTCAAAGCTCTGACACAATTTTTGGGCCACCAACATTGTCTGGACTTTAGGGGGTCTAGGATGCCTGTAAACCCCTTTTTTTGGGCCTCCAAAGTTTTCAACCTTTTTGCAGGCCTAAGATGCATTTTAAGGCCTTTTTTGGGCTGCTAACATATACTGAACTTTGAGGGGTGTAGGATGCATTTTTTGTGCCCAATATATTTTTGGGAATTTCCCTGGTCTAGGGTGCGGGTTAATGCCCCTTTCAAGCTGCAAATGTTTTTGGGTAATTCAGAGCTCTCTGACAGTTTTTGGGCCACGAACATTTTCTGGACTTTAGGGGGTCAAGGATGTCTGTAAACCCCTTTTTTGGGCCTCCAAAGTTTTCAACCATTTTGCAGGCCTAAGATGCATTTTAAGGCCTTTTTTGGGCTGCTAACATATACTGAAATTTCAGGGGTGTAGGATTCATTTTTCGTGCCCAATATATTTTTGGAAATTTCAGTGGTCTAGGGTGCGGGTTAATGCCCTTTTCAGGCTGCAAATGTTTTTGGGACATTCAGAGCTCTCTGACACAGTTTTTGGGCCACCAACATTTTCTGGACTTTAGGGGGTCTAGGATGTCTGTAAATCCCTTTTTTGGGCTTTCAACGTTTTCTACATTTTTGCAGGCCTAAGATGCATTTTAAGGCATTTTTTTGGGCTTCTAACATATTCCGAACTTTCAGGGGTGTAGGATGGATTTTTGGGAATTTCAGTGGTCTAGGATGCGGGTTAATGCCCCTTTCAGGCTGAAAATGTTTTTGGGCCACCAACATTTTCTGGACTTTAGGGGGTTTAGGAAGCCTGTAAACCCCTTTTTTTGGGCCTCCAAAGTTTTCAACCTTTTTGCAGGCCTAAGATGCATTTTAAGGCCTTTTTTGGGCTGCTAACATATACTGGACTTTCAGGTGTGTAGGATGCATTTTTCGTGCCCAATATATTTTTGGGAATTTCAGTGGTCTAGGATGTGGGTTAATGCTCCTTACAGGCTGCAAATGTTTTTGGGTATTTCAGAGCTCTCTGACACAGTTTTTGGGCCACCAACATTTTCTGAACTTTAGGGGGTCTAGGATGTCTGTAAATCCCTTTTTTGGTTTTTCAATGTTTTCAACCTTTTTGCAGGCCTAAGATGCATTTTAAGGCCTTTTTTTGGGCTGCTAACATATACTGAACTTTCAGGGTGTAGGATGCATTTTTCGTGCCCAATATATTTTTGGGATTTTCAGTGGTCTAGGATGCGGGTCAATGCCCCTTTCAGGCTGCAAATGTTTTTGGGTCATTCAGAGCTCTCTGTTGGGCCACCAACATTTTCTGGACATTAGGGGGTCTAGGATGTCTGTAAACCCCTTTTTTGGGCCTCCAGAGTTTTCAACCTTTTTGCATGCCTAAAATGCATTTTAAGGCCTTTTTTGGGCTGCTAACATATTCTGAACTTTCAGGGGTGTAAGATGCATTTTTTTGTGCCCAATATATTTTTGGGAATTTCAGTGGTCTAGGGTGCGGGTTAATGCCCCTTTCAAGATGCAAATGTTTTAGGGTCATTCAGAGCTCTCTGACAGTTTTTGGGCCAACAACATTTTCTGGACTTTAGGGGGTCTAGGATGCCTGTAAACCCCTTTTTTGGGCCTCCAAGGTTTTCAACCTTTTTGCAGGCCTAAAATGCATTTTAAGGCCTTTTTTGGGCTGCTAACATATTCTGAACTTTCAGGGGTGTAGGATTCAATTTTGGTGCCCAATATATTTTTTGGATTTTCAGTGGTACGGGATGCGGGTTAATGCCCCTTTCAGGCAGCAAATGTTTTTGGGACATTCAGAGCTCTCTGACACAGTTTTTGGGCCACCAACTTTTTCTGGACTGTAGTGGGTCTAGGGTGCCTTCAAACCCCTTTTTGGGCCCCCAATGTTTTCAACCTTTTTGCATGCCTAAGATGCATTGTAAGGCCTTTTCTGGGCTGCTAACATATTCTGAACTTTCAGGGGTGTAGGATGCATTTTTCGTGCCCAATATATTTTTGGGAATGTCAGTGGTCTAGGATGCGGGTTAATGCCCCTTTTAGACTGCACATGTTTCTGGGACACTCAGAGCTCTCTGACACAGTTTCTGGGTCACCAACATTTTCAGGAATTTAGGGGTTCTAGGATGCCTGTAAAGCCCTTTTTTGGGCCTCCAAAGTTTTCAACCTTTTTGCAGGCCAAAGATGCATGTTAAGGCCTTTTTTGGGCTGCTAACATATACTGAACTTTCAGGGGTGTAGGATGCATTTTTCGTGCCCAATATATGTTTGAGAATTTCAGTGGTCTAGGATGCGGGTTAATGCACCTTTCAGGCTGCAAATGTTTTTGGGACATTCAAAGCTCTCTGACACAATTTTTGGGCCACCAACATTTTCTGGACTTTAGGGGGTCTAGGATGTCTGTAAACCCCTTTTTTGGCCCTCCAAGGCTTTCAACCTTTTTGCAGGCCTAAAATGCATTTTAAGGCCTTTTTTGGGCTGCTAACATATTCTGAACTTTCAGGGGTGTAGGATTCAATTTTGGTGCCCAATATATTTTTTGGATTTTCAGTGGTACGGGATGCGGGTTAATGCCCCTTTCAGGCAGCAAATGTTTTTGGGACATTCAGAGCTCTCTGACACAGTTTTTGGGCCACCAACATTTTCTGGACTGTAGTGGGTCTAGGGTGCCTTCAAACCCCTTTTTGGGCCCCCAAAGTTTTCAACCTTTTTGCATGCCTAAGATGCATTGTAAGGCCTTTTTTGGGCTGCTAACATATTCTGAACTTTCAGGGGTGTAGGATTCAATTTTGGTGCCCAATATATTTTTTGGATTTTCAGTGGTACGGGATGCGGGTTAATGCCCCTTTCAGGCAGCAAATGTTTTTGGGACATTCAGAGCTCTCGGACACAGTTTTTGGGCCACCAACATTTCCTGGACTTTAGGGGGTCTAGGATGTCTGTAAACCCCTTTTTTTGGGCCTCCAAGGTTTTCAACCTTTTTGCAGGCCTAAGAAGCATTTTAAGGCCTTTTTTGGGCTGCTAGTATATACTGAACTTTCAGGGGTGTAGGATGCATTTTTCGTGCCCAAATTATTTTTGAGAATTTCAGTGGTCTAGGATGCGTGCGGGTTAATGCCCCTTTCAAGCTGCAAATGTTTTTGGGTCATTCAGAGCTCTCCGACAGTTTTTGGGCCACCAACATTTTCTGGAATTTAGGGGGTCTAGGATGTCTGTAAACCAAAGTTTTCAAACTTTTTGCAGGCCTAAGATGCATTTTAAGGCCTTTTTTGGGCTGCTAACATATACTGAACTTTCAGGGGTGTAGGATTCAATTTTGGTGCCCAATATATTTTTGGGAATGTCAGTGGTCTAGGATGTGGGTTAATGCCCCTTTTAGACTGCACATGTTTCTGGGACATTCAGAGCTCTCGGACACAGTTTTTGGGCCACCAACATTTTCTGGACTTTAGGGGCTCTAGGATGCCTGTAAACCCCTTTTTTGGGCATCCAAAGTTTTCAACCTTTTTGCTAGCCTAAGATGCATTTTAAGGCCCTTTTTGGGCTGCTGACATATACTGAACTTTTAGGGGTGTAGGATGCATTTTTCGTGCCCAAAATATTTTTGGGAATTTCAGTGGTCTAGGGTGCAGGTTAATGCCCCTTTCAGGCTGCAAATGTTTTTGGGACATTCAGAGCTCTCTGACACAGTTTTTGGGCCACCAACATTTTCTGGACTTTAGGGGGTCTAGGATGCCTGTAAACCTCTTTTTTGGGCCTCCAAAGCTTTCAACCTTTTTGCAGGCCTAAGATGCATTTTAAGGCCTTTTTTGGGCTGCTAGCATATAACTTTCATGGGTGTAGGATGCATTTTTCGTGCCCAATATATTTTTGGGAATTTCAGTGGTCTAGGGTGCGGGTTAATGCCCCGCTCAAGCTGCAAATGTTTTTGGGTCATTCAGAGCTCTCTGACACAGTTATTGGGCCACCAACATTTTCTGGACTTTAGGGGGTGCTAGGATGTCTGTAAACCCCTTTTTTGGGCCTCCAACGTTTTCAATCATTTTGCAGGCCTAGGATGCATTTTAAGGCCTTTTTTGGGCTGCTAACATATTCTGAACTTTCAGGGGTGTAGGATGCATTTTTCGTGCCCAAAATGTTTTTGGGAATTTCAGTGGTCTAGGATGCGGGTTAATGCCCCTTTCAGGCTGCAAATGTTTTTGGGACATTCAGAGCTCTCTGACACAGTTATTGGGCCACCAACATATTCTGGACTTTAGGGGGTCTAAGATGCCTGTAAAACCCTTTTTTGGGCCTCCAAAGATTTCTAAATTTTTGAAGGACTAAAATGCATTGTAAGGCCTTTTTTGGGCTGCTAACTTATTCTGAACTTTCAGGAGTGTAGGATGCATTTTTCGTGGCAACATTTTTTGGGAGAATTTCAGTTGTCTAGGATGCGGGTTAATGCCCCTTTCAAGCTGAAAATGTTTTTGGGACATTCAGAGTTCTCTGACACAGTTTTTGAGCCACCACCATTTTCTGGCCTTTAGGGGGTCTAGGATGCCTATAAACCCCTTTTTTGGGATTCCAAAGCTTTCAACCTTTTTGCAGGCCTAAGATGCATTTTTCGGGCCCAAAATATAGTGGTCTAGGATGTGGTTTAATGCTCCTTTCAGGCTGCAAATGTTTTGGGATATCCAGAGCGCCCTGACACAGTTTTTGTGCCACAAACATTTTCTGGACTTTAGGGGGGTCTACGATGCCCATAAACCCCTTTTTTGGGCTTCCAAAGCTTTTAACCTTCTTGCAGGCTAAGGTGCATGTAAGGCCTTTTTTGGGCTGCTAACATTTTCTGAACTTTCTGGGGTTTAGGATGCATTTTTCGTGACCAAAATATTTTTGGGAATTTCAGTGGTCTAGGATGAAGGTTAATGCTCCTTTCAGGCTGCAAATGTTTTGGGATATTCAGAGTGCCCTGACACAGTTTCTGGGCCACCAACATTTTCAGGACTTTAGGGGGGTCTACGATGCCCATAAACCCCTTTTTTGGGCTTCCAAAGCTGTCAACCTTTTTGCAGGCCTAAGATGCATTTAAGGCCTTTTTTGGACTGCTAACATATACTGAACTTTAAGGGGTGTAGGATTCATTTTTCGTGCCCAATATATTTTTGGGATTTTCAGTGGTCTAGGATGCGGGTTAATGCCCATCTCAAGCTGGAAATGTTTTTGGGACATTCAGAGCTCTCTGACACAGATTTTTGGCCACCAATACTTTCTGGACTTCAGGCGGTCAAGGATGCCTATAAACCACTTTTTTTGAGCCTCCAAAATATTCAACATTTTTGCAGGCCTAAAATGCATTGTAAGGCCATTTTTGGGCTGCTGACATATTCTTAACTTTCAGGCGTGTAGGAGTTTTCTCGCACAGTTTTGGCCCACCAACATTTTCTGGACTTTAGGGGGTCTAGGATGTCTGTAAACACCTTTATTGGGCCTCCAAAGTTTTCAACTTTTTTGCAGGCCTAAGATACATTTTAAGGCCTTTTTTGGGCTGCTGACATATACTGAACTTTCAGGGGTGTAGGATGCATTTTTCGTGCCCAATATATTTTTGGGATTTTCAGTGGTCTAGGGTGCGGGTTAATGCCCCTTTCAAGCTGCAAATGTTTTTGGGTCATTCAGAGCTCTCGGACACAGTTTTTGGGCCACCAACATTTTCTGGACTTTAGGGGGTCTAGGATGCCTCTAAACCCTTTTTTGGGCATCCAAAGTTTTCAACATTTTTGCAGGCCCAAGAAGCATTTTAAGGCCTTTTTTGGGCTGCTAACATATACTGAACTTTCAGGGGTGTAGGATGCATTTTTCGGGGGAATTTCAGTGGTCTAGGATGCGGGTTAATGCCCCTTTCAAGCTGCAAATGTTTTTGGGTCATTCAGAGCTCTCGGACACAGTTTTTGGGCCACCAACATTTTCTGGACTTTAGGGGGTCTAGGATGCCTGTAAACCCCTTTTTTGGGCCTCCAAAGTTTTCCACCTTTTTGCAGGCCTAAGGTGCATTTTAAGGCCTTTTTCGGGATGCTAACATATTCTCATCTTTCAGGGGTGTGAGAAGCATTTTTTGCGACCAAAATATTATTGAGAATTTCAGTGGTCTAGGATGCGGGTTAATGCCCCTTTCAGGCTGCAAATGTTTTTGGGACATGCAGAGCTCTCTGACACAGTTTTTGGGCCACCAACATTTTCTGGACCTTAGGGGGTCTAGGATGCCTGTAAACCCCTTTTTTGGGCCTCCAAAGATTTGAACCTTTTTGCAGGCCCAAGATGCATTTTAAAGCCTTTTCTGGGCTGCTAACATATTCTGAACTTTCAGGGGTGTAGGATGCATTTTTCGTGGCAACATTTTTTGGGAGAATTTCAGTTGTCTAGGATGCAGGTTAATGCCCCTTTCAAGCTGAAAATGTTTTTGGGACATACAGAGCTCTCTGACACAGTTTTTGAGCCACCAGCATTTTCTGGACTTTAGGGGGTCTAGGATGCCTATAAACCCCTTTTTTGAGCCTGCAAAGTTTTCAACATTTTTGCAGGCCTAAGATGCATTTAAGGGCTTTTCTGGGCTGCTCTCATATTCTCAACTTTCAGGGGCATAGGATACATTTTTCGCGGCCAAAGTATTTTGGGTAATTTCATTGGTCTAGGAAGCAGGTTCATGCCCCTTTCAGGCTGCACATGTTTTTGGGACATTCAGAGCTCTCTGACACAGTATTTGGGCCACCAACATTTTCTGCACTTTAGGGGTCTAGGATGCCTGTAAACCCCTTTTTTGGGCCTCCAAAGTTTTCAACATTTTTGCAGGCCTAAGATGCATTTAAGGCCTTTTTTGGGCTGCTAACATTTTCTGAACTTTCTGGGGTTTAGGATGCATTTTTCGTGCCCAAAATATTTTTGGGAATTTCAGTGGTCTAGGATGAAGGTTAATGCTCCTTTCAGGCTGCAAATATGTTTGGGACATTCAGAGCTCTCTCGCACAGTTTTTGGGCCACCAACATTTTCTGGACTTTAGGGAGTCTAGGATGCCTGTAAACCCCTTTTTTTGAGCCTGCAAAGTTTTCTACATTTTTGCAGGCCTAAGATGCATTTAGGGCCTTTTTGGGCTGCTAACATATTCTGAAGTTTCAGGGGTCTAGGATGCATTTTTCGTGGCAACATTTTTTGGGGGGATTTCAGTTGTCTAGGATGCAGGTTAATGCAGGTAAATGCCCCTTTCAGGCTGCACATATTTTTGCAACATTCAGAGCTTTCTCCCATAGTTTTTGGGCCACCAACATTTTCTCAACTTTAGGGGGTCTAGGATGCCTGTAAACCCATTTTTTTGGGCCTCCAAAGTTTTCAACCTTTTTGCAGGCCAAAGATACATTTTAAGGGTTTTTTGGGCTGCTAACATATTCTGAACTTTCAGGGGTGTAGGATACATTTTCGTGCCCAAAATATTTTTGGGAATTTCAATGGTCTAGGATGAAGGTTAATGAATGAACTTTTCAAGCTGCAAATGTTTTTGGGACATTCAGAACTCTCTGACATAGGTTTTTTGCCACCAACATTTTCTGGACTTTAGGGGGTCTAGGATGCCTGTAAACCCCTTTTTGGGCCTCCAAAGTTTTCAACCTTTTTGCGGGCCTAAGATGCATTGTAAGGACGTTTTTGGGATGCTAACATTTTCTGAACTTTCAGGGGTGCAGTATGCATTTTTCAGGCCATTAATACTTTTGGGAATTTCAGTGTTCTGGGTTGTTGGTTAATGCCCCTTTCAAGCTACAAATGTTTTTGGGACATTCAGAGCTCTCTGACACAGTTTTTGGGCCATCGACATTTTCAGGACTCTAGGATGCCTGTAAACCCCTTTTTTGGCTCCAAAGGTTTCAACATTTTTGCAGGCCTAAGATGCATTTTAAGGCCTTTTTTGGGCTGCTAACATATTCTGAACTTTCAGGGGGACTAGGATGCAGTTTTCCTGGCCAAATATTTTTGGGAATTTCAGTGGTTGAGAATGCGGGTTAATGCCCCTTTGAAGCTGCAAATGTTTTTTTCTGACATTCTGAACTCTCTGCACAGTTTTTGGGCCACCAACATTTTCTGGAATTTAGGGGGGGTCTAGGATGCCTGTAAACCCCTTTTTTTGGGCCTCCAAAGTTTTCAACATTTGTGCAGGCCTAAGATGCATTGAAAGGCCTTTTTTGGGCTTTGGGCTGCTAAGATATTCTGAACTTTCAGGGTTGTTGGATGCATTTTTCATGGCAACATTTTTTGGGGGAGTTTCAGTGGTCTAGGATGTGAGTTAATGCCCCTTTCAAGCTGCAAATTTTTTGGGACATTCAGAACTCTCTAGCACAGTTTTTGGGCCACCAACATTTTCTGGACTTTAGGGGGTCTAGGATGCCTGTAACGCCTTTTTTTGGGCCTCCAAAGTTTTCAATCTTTTTGCAGGCCTAAGATACATTTTAAGGGTTTTTTGGGCTGCTAACATATTCTGAACTTTCAGGGGTGTAGGATGTATTTTTCGTGCCCAAAATATTTTTGGGAATTTCAGTGGTCTAGGATGCGGGTTAATGCCCCTTTCAAGCTGCAAATGTTTTTGGGACATTCAGAACTCTCTTGCACAGTTTTTGGCCCACCAACATTTTCTACATTTGTGCAGGCCTAAGATGCATTGAAAGGCCTTTTTTGGGCTGCTAACATAGTCTGAACTTTCAGGGGTGTAGGATGCATTTTCGTGGCAACATTTTCTGGGGGAATTTCAGTGGTCTAGGATGCGGGTTAATGCCCCTTTCAGGCTGCATGTATTTTTTGGGACATTCAGAGCTCTCGGGCACATTTTTTTTTTGGCCGCCAACATTTTCTGGACTTTAGGGGGTCTAGGATGTCTGTAAACCCCTTTTTTTGGGCCTCCAAAGTTTTCTACATTTGTGCAGGCCTAAAATGCATTTTAAGGCCTTTTTTTCAGGGAATTTCAGTGGTTCAGGTTGCAGGTTAATGCCCTTTTCAGGCTGCAAATGTTTTTGGGACATTCAGAGTCTGACACAGTTTTTGGGCCACCAACATTTTCTGGACTTTTGGGCCTCCAAAGTTTTCAACATTTTTCCATAACTAAGATTTTCTTAAGGGCTTTTTTGGGCTGCCACCCTTTTCTGGGCCTCCAGGGGTGCATGGCACATTTTTTGGGTTTAAAATATTTTCTGAAATTTCAGATGTCTAGGATGTGGGTTAAGGCCCTTTTCAGCCTCCCAATGTTTTTGGGACATTTAGACCACTCTGACACCTTTTTCGGGCCTCCAACATTTTCTGGACATTGGGGGTCTAGAATGCATGGAAACCCATTTTTCAGGCCCCCAAGGTTTTCTAGATTTTTGGAGGCCGAAGATACTTAATGCTTTTTTTTGGGCTGCCAACATTTTCCTGACTTTCAGAGGCATAGGATACATTTTTCAGGCTGAAAATGTTTTTGGGATTTTCAAGGGTCTAGGATATGGGTTATGATAATTACATGATATGGCATTTATAATGCGCCTATACACAAGTGTTTCAAGGCGTGACGTGGCAAGGGATGTGGACAGACGGAAGACAAAGACAATGATCCTACTAGGCCAGGTGTCATTCAGATCGTTGAAAGTGCATGGGAGGAGGGAAGGGGGAAAGTGCAGAGGGAGGGGACAGTGCAAAGCATGGGATAATAGAATTAATAACAATAAGTCAAAGTACGGCCAGCTGGTGGCAAGTGCAAGAGTAAGTGCAGACATCGGGTGTCAAGTGCCTAATGGTGGGACTGTAGGGATACAGAAAACATTCCCCAAGTGCAGGGGTAGCCAGGAAGGAAGTGCAGGTATACAACTGGTGGGGAAGGGGACCTGGGCCCGAGATTACAGGGTGGCCAGATAACCAGTGCAGTTTCAGTATGAGCCAGGAAATTCAGCAGGGAAGAGGAGGAAAAAAAGCAGAAGCAAAGAAAAAGGTTTTAAGGTGCTTTCCAAACCGGAGATGATTCTCCTCAAGTTTCAGGGAGGCATGGAGGCTGTTCCAGGAGGAGGCCCCAGCTGAAGAACGAGGTCTACCACCAACGCGTTGCTTGGAGAAGTGACTGACCCTGAGGGAGTTGGAGGTGGATGAGCGAAGAGCTCGAGAAGGAAGATATTTAGGAAGAGAGAGTTGAAGGTATTGAGACCCCAGGCCCCAGAAGGCCTTGTGGACAATGCAGAGGGGTTTGAACTTAATCCTCGCAGCCACTGGGAGCCAGTGCAGAGATTTCAGTCCAGGAGAGATACGATCCATGGGCCTGAGGCCAAGGACAAGTCTTGCAGTCCTGTTCTGAATGAGTTGCAGAGGGCGGAGAGTAGAAGCAGGCAGATTTAGAAAGAGGCTGTTGCAATAGACCAGCCTAGAGAGAACCAGAGCTCTGGAGAAAGTGAACTTCTGGAGGAAGGACTGAAAAAGGAAGAATACCTCTGAGGAGGTGCAGCTGGTAGTGCGACTTCTTAGAGACGTCGGAGATGTGAGGAGAGAAGGAGAGTGTGGAGTCGAAGATGACACCAAGGTTTTAAATCTCACATGTGGGAGCAGGAAGAGGGCCGAGAGAGGCCAGCTAGAGTGTGGCAGGAAAGGAGGGAGCGTGTGTGCCAATGAGTAGAATCTTAGTCGTACTGGCAGACAGTCAGAGATGAGAGAGGGAGAAGAGGTAGTTGAAGGTAGCCTGAAAATGAGCTGAGTGTCATCCACATAGCACTAGAAGTTGGGGCAGAGCACAGTAATGCAGTGGGCAAGAAGTGCCAGGTATTGGTTGAACAGACAGGTGGAGAGGTTACAACCCTGAGGAACACCACAGGTTGAGATAGAAATAGAGGAGAGGAAAGACCCAAGTTGAACCTGGGAGGGTCAATCAGATGGGAAAGAAGTCAGCTATGCCAGAGCCAGACTGGTGATACCCAGGTTATCACGGAGACGGTTGAGCAGAATGGCAAGGTTGACCGTGTCAAAGGCAGAAGAGAGATCAAGTAAGATGAGGAGAAAGGGGGTGTTGGAATCAAGGCTGCAGTGCAGGTCTTCATGAATGTTCAGGAGAGCAGTTTCCATGCTTCTGGCAGCTCTGAAGCCAGACGGATGATCACGGAGACAACCAACCGACTCAGTGTGCAGATTAAGCTGGGAGATGGCCAGCTTTTCTAGGAGTTTTCCCAGGAAAGGAGTGATGGAGATTGGGCGGTATTTAGCCAGGCAGACAGGATCGGCAGAGGGATTCTTAAGAAGAGGGTGCACAAGGGAGTGCTTCAGGGGGGAAGGGAAGAGTCCAGTGGAGAATGAGTGTTTGCAGAAGTCAGCCAGAGAAGGAGCTAGAGAGTCAATGTGGTCCTTGATGGTTTTGGAGGAGAAAGGGATGAACCTGTTTTGACGATCCTTTCACAGATCAGACTTATCTAGAAACCTCGTCTGGGGAGAATAGGGGAAAGCAGAGAAGGAGGGAGGAGAGGTGGCCGAAGAAGGGCCAGAGGAAGAGCATGGAGTAGAAGGAGGAAGAGAGAGAAGACAGGATGCCCTGAGTTTTAGAGATGAAATGAGAAGCCAGTGCTGTGCAGAGGGCCTGGGTAGGGACAGGAGAGGTAGAGATAGCGGCAAGATTGTCCAGTTCCTTGCAGAGTTTAAAGAGTTCAGCCGAGTTGTTAGATGCCGCAGAGACGTGGGCTTGGATGTGCGCTCTCTTCTTGGTGAGGACAGGGATCCGGTTTTGCCTTTGAAGCAGGCAGCAGGCCAGTTTGTCAGAGGATGTACCAAAAGCACGCAATTTCCTCTCAGGCACCCTGCACTTGCGTTTGAGGGTAATGAGGTCTAGGTCATACCAGGAGTTGCACTTGGCTTTGGGCTTCAGGCGGATCCTCATGACAGGGGCAAGAACATCAAGAGTATCAGATATAGCAGAGTGGAGCATGGAAAGGGCTCTGTCAGGGTGTGCGTCAGCCAGAGGGGGGGGTGGTGAGAAAGTGGCAGCAAAGGCCTCAACTGACACGCTCTTCATGGGCCGAATGACCGAGAAGGTGGGTGGCAGTGCTGGAGTTGGCTTGGCCTGAGGGGTAGAGAGGGTGATGTGGGAGGAAAGGAGGAAGTGATCACTCCAGGAGAAAGGAATGGTGAGAGGGATAGAAAGGGGAAGGTCTGAGGAGATCATAACATCCAGAGAGTGCCCTGCACAGTGAGTGGGCCAGAGGGGAGAATAGAGAGAAAGAGAGTTGCAAAGGTCGCTAAATAGTCCAGAGGAAGGACAGGGAGCATCCAGGTGGATGTTGAAGTCTCCTAGAAGGTGGATTTGAGTGGACGAGACCAGGAGGGAGGAGGAGAGGTCCGCCCACTTAGAGAAGAAGGAGGAGATCTGACCAGGTGGCCAATAGATAGTAGCCATAGTAAGGGAATGGTTAGGAGAGAGAGAGTGCCTGCAGCCTGCAGACAAGACATTCTTTTTTTTATTTTTTTTATTTTTTTTTTGTTGTTTATTAACCCAATTGGGTTTTTTTACAAAACGATGCTCCATGATGAACTGTCTTTACTCTTGCGAAGGCTACTCAAGACACCACTCTATAGTTCGACGTCTGTATTCCTAGGGGTCGAGTGGAAGGCCGCCAGGCGTCATGATTAAGGGAGGGCCAAGGGTACTTGCTTTTTGTAGGGCCACTTCCAGGAATTTGGCAGCCATTCTCAACCATCTTGTGGAGTCGCCAGCAATCAGTCGGAACCATATGGTTTCTTCATCAAGTACCGCCGAGCAGGTAATGAGTGATGCCAAGTAAGCCTGTCTTTCTGACGATAGTGCTGGACATGATGTGAGGAGGTGGCGAACTGTCTCTACTTGATCTACTTGGACGCACACGTGGCAGTCTGCCACTGCCGAAAGGGCTCTGGTTGCCAAGACTTCTCTGGTATGGAGTAGGTTTAGACGGGCCCGCATAAATAGTTTCTTCAGTTTTTTCTCAGGGAATTTTTCACAGCATCTCAGCGGAGCCTTTATCCGATTGTAGGTTGGAGGCAGATCTTTTAGCATTTATACTGGAGTATTTTTTCGTTCGTATTTATACAGTCTTGTTGGTAGAGTTTTAACTTTACTCGCCCAGGATTTGAAATGAGCATGTCCACGTTACAATAGACTTCCTCCAGCTTTTCTTCAATTTTTTTTGCCCATTTCATTAGCGGTATGCAAGACCCTTTATTCAGTTCTGCTTCCACCACTCTGAATATCGGGAGAGTGTCAGAAGTCCGTATTTTTCTATAGAGTAATATTGCGCTTTGCAGTACCACCGAGGCTAGCGATGGTAGGCCCAGGTCACGTCGAATTGCTGGCGTAGGGGCTGATTTAGGGAGTCCCAAAACCGATTTCCACAGGAACCCTCTAGCCTGGACCAAAATTCCTCAGTTAAATTTAGATTGGCTGCTATGCCGTATGTTATTGAGGGAACTACCTTTGTTTTGTAAAATTGTAGTACCGGCGTCCAAGAAAACTTTCCGAATTTTCTGTCCTCTGCTCGGGATTGAGCTGTCAAATTTTTCATCTTTGACCATAGAGAATCTTGCAGGGAGCTTTCGTTCAGTGTGTTATCCAGCTGCATGCCTAGATATTTAAATTTGTTCACCACTTCGATTTTTGTTTTACTAAGGAACCAGGTCGGACTTGTCTGGCTCTTCTTTAGGCTTTTGGAGAATGACAGGATTTTTGTCTTGATTTTGTTAATTTGTAGATTGTTATCTTCCATATATTTAGACAAATTTGCTAGTTGCCTCTGCCTAGTTGCCTCTGCAGGCCGATCGCTGTCTGGTCCATCAGTATCAGATCGTCTGCATACCAGAGTCTCGAGATTTTTGAGGTACCGACTTGTGGTGGGAAGGATCTTACTGTTTTTTCCGATTCTTGGAAGTCCCCAACGACAGACCGTCGAGCCCCGGGGCCCTAGAAGACTTCAACTTCATAATAACTTTCATAATATCCTCGATAGATGACAGGTGGATCCATGCGGAATTAGACGGTGCCACTTGCAGTGGGGATGAAGTGAGGGGGCGTCGGTATAGCTCAGTAAAGTGCCGAATTCACTTTTGTTCAGGGACACAGTTTGAGAGCGAATTTGCCTTCTGTCCGTTTATTGATTTTAGCAGCAACCAAAAGTCACGTGTTTTTCTTGAGGCCCAGGGGTGCAGCATCGCTTCAGCATCATTTTGGTACATTTGACGCCTCTGCTGCTTTAGCCACAATTTGTAGGACTTGTATTCAGAGAGATATGTGGTCCAGGCTCCAGAGGAGTCTGCTCTCGCTGCCATTTTTTTTTAGCTTGTTCACTCTTTGTCTTTTGATCGCCACTTCTCGATTGAACGAGTGGGTGCGAGTTGGATGACTAGTACTTCTGCCTGCAAAACTCACTTTGTGGGGAGCCAGCAGGGACACGTACTCTGGTCGTATGTCAGTTTTCCCCTCATTTGGCTGATCAAATTTCGTGGATAAGTTAGTCGTGAATGATCTAACGTTGTCAAATGTTAGACATAGTCTGTTTTGTTTCAGATTTGACTCAATGTCCAGTGCGTACAGGAGTCTTGTCGCAGCTGGCCCGTTCCACGACATCTGGAGAAGGTTGTGATCACTTTCCTTTGTTTTTATGACTGCGAAGTCGGTAAAGTGCGGGATCAACCCTTCTGTGATAAATATGTAATCGAGAGTGGCGGCCGAGCGAAGCCTTTCCCACGTTGGAATTTGTGTTCTCTCGTCCTGGAGGGACGACACATTATGAAACTTTCTCATTTTCATTAGAAGGGACCAGGCCCGACCCCTTTCGTCCATCCGCAAAGAAGCCACATTTGGCGTTCAGGTCCCCACAGATTATATTTGGCACTTTTCGGTCCACAGTTAGTTCGCCGATTAAGTTGGCAACCATGGTACGGAATTCTATGGTGTTTGTTTTGTCCGAGTTCCAGTACAGGTTTATAATAGCCAATTCGGAGTTTATCCAGGCGTCACGGACTTGGTGGAACCATAAGGTCAGCGTGGTTAGCATTCCATACCCTTCTGCAATTTTTCCCTTTGGCGTAATCCCAGAACCCAGACGGATTGCCGTTAGTATGCCCGCAGAGGGACGGCCCAGAATGGACTTTGATGCTGGGGAGGCTTCTATTGCAAATCCGTCCATGGATGGTTTTTGTACCAGCCATGTTTCTTGAAGGCATATCAGCTCAAATTCACTCAGGTTTACATCGCTAGGTGTGGTTAAATGACGATAGCCTCTCGTGTTCCAGGATGCCATATGCAGGGTGCTCTTTATTAGATGGTTATGAGGTCCGGTTTGCTGCTTCTTTGTAATGCTGGTTCCTTGTATTTGTTGCTATTTCATTTGGTTTCGAGAGAAAGTATCCGCTATCCACCTCCATGGTTTGGGTACAGCCAATGCACTCGGTTCTCTTTTTGGCACAGCCTCCCTTTTGTTGTCCACGCCGGGCTCTCTGGTCCCTTCCCTCGTGTTTTTTTGAGGTTTTTGGTGATTCGTAGTTTCTATCTGGCCTGGTCTTTACTGGAGTGGTTTGATGGAACCGCCACTTCCGGTCTTTGCCATATGAGGGGTTGGGCCTTCTGGATGTCTTTAGCGGGTGCCTTTCTCTATACTGTTCAATGCCATGACTCGAGACTTCCCATTGGTCTCTGCTTCTGTTTGCTGTGTCCGTTGAGGGCTTCTGCAGCTGGTTTAATTTTAATCCCTGTTTGTGGAGATCTTTTATTACTTCTGGGGTGAGTGCCATCGCTGCCTTGCTTCTTACATGTAGGTAGGCTTGTATGGTTCAACCAGTATTAAGTCATCCGTTCTTAGATAGCGGAGCTCATCTACTTTCCCCAGTCTATTTAAGACTGTTCTACGGTTCAATACCAAATAGCTGTCTTTAGCTGAGATTTGTTCCAACTTGAAAAGTAGTGCCCCTTCAAGGTTTTGTGACTTTCTTTAATCAGCCTCCAGGAATCTTCTGGACTCTTTAAATGAAGGGAGTCGCACTCTGTCGGCGTTGTAAGTTCTGTTTTGTTTTGGTTCATGTTCTCTTCGAGGCTCATCTTTGGGTGTTTTACTTGATTTCTTTAAGTTTCTTAGTGCCTCCAGTGCAATACTTGGGGAATTTGAGCGCGAGCGTTGGTTTGAGTTGGCCAAGGCCACTACCTCGTGCTTGTTTTTCACTTCCTGAATGGGGTCCACTTCTTGCGAGGGGATTTCTTGTATTTGCTTTGACGAAGCCCCTCGCTTTGACAGAGTTGGCGAGTCTATTTCTCTGGCGTCTGCGTACTGTGATATATTCAGCAAGTCTGAGGACGAATCCAAGTTGTCACTTGTTTCAGGAGTGTCTGCCATTTTGGTATGTTCTATCTTTATTGGCGTTGGCTTTTTGACTTTTTCCCCTTGATTTGGCAGGGTAGCCGTCCCTTGAATGGGGCCCAGTTGGGGCAGGGTTTCTGGTGTATTTTCTTGTGTGCATAAAAGCAAAGATGGTTTGGTGCAATTTTTTTTCTTTTCTTTCTGCTTCCTGCTAGGTATGCGCGCAGACGGAGATGATGGTGCCGCAGGAGCGGATTGAGATGCCGTCTTTGGTGGCACTTTTGAGAAGATAGGGGCCACTTCTTTTTTCTTCTCACACTGTGTGGTCTGCGTGGCTTTAGTTGTGCGTGCTGTGCTTATTTGATGCATGTCACATCTGTTTTGTAGTTCTATAGACAGTTTGTCAATTTTTTCTTCCAGTTTTGCATATATGTTATTCGAATTTCTTTCAGTAGCAGTTAGATATCCTTCGACGAAAATTAATTTGTCCTTCAGTTCGCTGATCATTGATGTGTTGTCTTTAAAGGCCTCATGAATTGATTCATATAGCTTTCCGAAGGGGTTTAGAACAATCGAAAATGCTGACATCACAGACAGAAGGTCTTTTTTCTTTTTTGAAGGTGAGTCATTTTCGGACGTGTTTGATGTGTTGGTGAGGTGTCTGGATTTGGGGGGGTATTTAACTCTTTGGTGCCCTGGAGCACCGGAAGTCTCTCAGAGAGCCTTCTTTCTGAGGCTGGAATATTGACTTGGGTTGCCTGCAGCAGATTTTCCAATGGTTGGCTCGGTTTCCCTGAATGTGTGGGCATGTCAATGCGTAGTTATCCGCTTGCTGGTTGAAATTGTGGTTTTGGCTAGGCTTGGCTAGGCCTAGGGTGGTCGAAGAGTTTGCAGGGCCTGTCCGGAGTGTGTTAATAAGGCTCAGGGGGTCTTCAGCGGTCTTTTTGGGACAACCCGTCTTCTTTTCCATGAAGTCCGTCAATCTCGCTTCCAGCTGTGGAACTTTTGGGAGCGACGGTCTCTTTAACTCTGGTCTCGGCGTTGCTGGTGGGCCTAATTTTTGGGGTGATGGAGTCGTGCAGATTCGCCCTTGGAGATTTGTGTCGGTTTTTCTGGCTTTGCTCAGTGGTGAGTTGTCTTGGATTGCCTCTAAGATTTCCGCGTCCGACAACTCGGGTTCTTGCCCTAATTTTCT
Source organism: Ambystoma mexicanum (assembly GCF_040938575.1). Taxonomy (NCBI): domain Eukaryota; kingdom Metazoa; phylum Chordata; class Amphibia; order Caudata; family Ambystomatidae; genus Ambystoma; species Ambystoma mexicanum. The sequence goes on along the minus strand of NC_090940.1, from coordinate 591,700,702 downwards.
TTTATGCTGTTTCAAGAAGTATTCTTTCAGACTTATTGGGTTCGACGAGCTTGGGCAGCCTTTAGAGCCCCCATGGAGTTTAGAAGTGACTTTTCTCTGTTTCTTTGTCGTGAGTTTTCCAACTGTTTGTTTCTGGTTTGGCCTTCCATTGATGAACAGGATCTTTGGAGCCTGGCTTACTTTCTTATGTTCTAGATCACCGTGTTTTGAATCGCTCAGCTGCGCTTCAATTAAGTCTGGGGGGCTGCCGACAGCCGGGTTTGAAGTTCGAACTCTGGGGGCTGTGCCCAGATGAAGGTCTATAACTCCACTCGCAACTTTGGCTGGCGGAGTCTGCTTGGTGTCGACTTAGGCACCTCGTTCCAACTCAGGGTCCGTGATGCTTACCACTTGAGACAGTGTAGCTGCCCCAGGCTTGTTCAGCTGTTCATTGGGTGAGAACACCTCGTCCTCAGATTCGGTGCCCCAGGAGTCATTTACACTAGTTTTCCGGGGAATGGCTTTGGGTCTGTGATGTTGCACCCGCTTGAATGGCCTGCGGGGTGTGTTTGACTGCGATGAATTTGGACTGTGGTCGCTGTGAGTCGGATTTTGTTTCCCCCTCCGATCGCTGCTGGTGTCGGCGCACTGGCTGTCGGGTCCTTCGGGTTTCTCTCGACCACCTGGTCTGTAACGTTTGTCGGCCGTGCTGAAGGGTGTAGGCGTGCCAGAGAGTCCAGGTGTCTGTTCGTGTCAGGACTTGTGTGCGGGTGATTGAATTTCGTCACGCCCGGCCATGAAGATCCCTGCCGTGACTGTCTGACAGTCTCCGGCGAGGAATCACTCGTCGAAACGGTAATCGGGCCAGGCATTGGTGGCCGAGCCCATCTTGAAACAGGGCTGGCCGACTCGTTCGCTCTCGACACAGATGGCACAGAAGATGCAGATGATACAGCGTCCCCCGCCTCGCTTTCCCCTGAAGAATGGAGTTTTGGGTCTACGGGCACCCCAGCCCCACCAGTATTCTTCGTCCGTAGAGGCCCGCTGGTAAGTTCGGGAGAAGGGACGGTGCCACAGGGATGGTTTGCCTTGGCTGTAGCCGTAGTGACGGAGGCAGTCGCTGTCGACAGCCCTTTTCCATTTCTGCGGGTTTTTTTGATCACTTCTGTAAGGTCCTGCTGATCTTGGTGTTGATGTTGGTCTTGAAGTATTTTGCTGCTTCGTAGTCGACGACTAATATCCTCAGTGGGGGACAGAGGCGCCATGTCCAATGGGTAGAGAGTGGGTAGAGAGTGGGGGGAAGGGTTTAGGAAAGACCGCTGATGGGTAATACCCTACCCGCTCCGACCCAACTCCCGCCACCAGATACAAGACACACTGCTTCGCTGAAAGTTCACTGGAAAGCGAAAGCGGACTGCGAGTCCGTGTAGAAGAACCAAGGTGCGTTCAGCAGCGTCCTTTCCTCACTCCTCACAAGACACACTGCTTCGCACACTGCAGAGACATTCGAAAGAGGAGTAGGCAGAGGCAGGAATCCACTCTGGGAAGATCAGGGCTACACCCCCTCCAGAATGGTTGGACCAGGGCGCGGAGAGGATCTTGTAGCCATCAGGGAGGAGTGTGTCAAAGCTTGTGACAGAGCTGGCCATGAACCCGGTCTCGGTGAGACTGAGCGGACATCGAGGTTAAGTTCCTCCGGAAAGCGGCAGATGTCCGAGGAGAGTTTGACAGCATAGCGAGAATTAAGAGTGGCAAGATGGAGAAGGTTGCCATCCTTAAAGGATTTCAGGGGAGGGGTAAAAATCAGAAGTACACCCTGCGGAGGTGTAGAAGAAGCCCGAGGGGGGGGGCATAAAAGAAAGGAGGAGAGGGCAAGGCAGCCAAGGAGGTGGGACAGCAGGGAAGAAAGGAAATTGATGAGGCATGGGAAGCCGCTGTAGAAGGGAAGAAGGTTGGCCTGAGGGCCTTGGACAAAGACCGTACCATTCACATAAACATTAATGATGACCTTAGAGAAGTGGGAGGAGGCTCCCACCGGTGCCACCGTTAATGGGAGAGGAATAGAAAGGGGAAAGCACAGAGACCATATGAAGCATCCATAGGTCTGGTGTGGGAACGACAAAGAGGATTGTAAAGACTAGAGGGGGTGTCTGTACTTCTGCTCTTTATATTGTAGAGGAGAGGCACAGAGGACTCTAGCCAAGATTCTCTATTGTTTGTAGCAAAGGACGAGCAATCAAGCCTAGCTTCTCAGGAGGCGATGCAGGCTGGTTCTTAAGTACAGTGTTATCCCCAAGCACCACAAAGGAATGTCCACACACTGCATTATTTAAAACACAGTCTTTATATAATTAAGGTTCAAGGTTATATACACAATCACAGTAACTCACTTTGTGCTCAGTTAATCTACAATGGCAAATATATACATTTCTAAGTGGTACCACAATGATTATCAGATTTCATTAAATTGCATCAACTGTACTCTGGTTAAATGTCACACAAATCACTTAATAAAAGGTAGCCAACAATAGACACAGGAGGAAAGCAGCTGGTTAGAACAATTGGCAGACTACTGGCCCCGTTACCTAGGCACAGTTCTGTGTGGAGATCCCCCCACCTGGGAAACCTGTAAAATAAGAATACATCACAAGCCCAGTCCAAATATTGTTCTATAAGTCTTATTTCCTTCTATCATGTTTCTACCACCCCAATTTACCTGGAATAGCAGAGTTTGATGACGAGTTGTTGATGGATCCTTCTTGAGCGGCTCCCTTTAAAGCAGGAGCCACAGATCGTTGAGATCCCTCGAAGAAAGTGAACTCGGCGTCGAGGTGTTAGCTTCTATCCCAGCGGTGCTCATCGATGACGGAGCGAAGACGTCCTGCAAGGAAGAGGCGTGCGGGGCACCTCGATGTCAATAGTTCAGGACCGCAAAGAGTTTGTGAAGAACTGTGGCCCAGCAAGGGTGTTGAGTCATCCGGTGTCTCTATGGTCTTTGGGTGGCGGGAAACCCACCGACGGATGCTCCTCGGCGCATCGACGGCCTGGCCTTCTCGGGCGGGATAAAGCAGGTGACGGTGCAGATGAGCGCATCTGTGATTCAAAAGTCTTAGGCAAAGGAGCATGCAGTTCCAGTTGTCGATGGCACAGGGTCAAGCGGTACCCTCTTCAGGGCAACACGGCTTCGATGGGCCTCCAGCAGTTATGCAAACCTGTGAACCCCGGTCGACGGCAGTGGATGGAATGTCCGGTGCTCTTCTTCATTCACCTTGGCGGTCCCCGTCGCCAATCGGCAGCCTGTCAGGGGTCTGACTTCCAGGGAGCTTCGGCAAAGGTTATCGGTGCTCGATGGTCCCTCGGAGCATGGGAAGAGGGCGGCTAACCAGGTCCTCTCTTGGATCAGTCTCGACAGCTAACGGATTTCGACGAAGGGAGACAGCAGTCAACCTTCTTCTTCAGGCTCGGCTTCGAGATTCAGCTTCAGTTTCAATGTTAGTTTCAACTCCAGCTTCTGAACGAATTCTAGCAGTGAGAGGACCCCAGATATACTAGTTGATCCCCCATTCATTTTGCTGGGTCACACTCAGGCAACCAATCACTCAGAAGGGCATTCAGCAGTCAGTCAGCCAATCAGGCATACAGTGCATTCAGGCCATACTCCTCCCTCTCAGACACTCACAACAAGGAATGTTTATTGGGACAAGTACCCAGCCATTCAACACTACACACTGCATTCATGCCAGTTTCGGGCAGGGATGTCTCAGTCATTGTGTCAAACACCAGAAACCAGACATCCACAACAAGAAGTGCATATTGGTCACATACCCCATTAACCCAGGTCCCACCCATGGGGAGTACCCACAACATACAGTCACTGTGAAGGGTCCAGCCAGTCTGGACTGGACTTCACAACAACACCATATATGGAACTTCCACCCAACAGCCAGTCAGGGGGAAGGGACCAAGTCAGGGCTTCCCAGGACTTTGGGGAAACAAGGTTACAGGCAATAGAAAGCAAGAGGCCACAGGGGCCATCTTTTTTCCTATCAGGAATCAACTGATTCCAATGGCAGGACCTGGGTATCCCAAAATGGAGGATACTCAGGGCACCTGTTAAATTCAGCATGGAGCTGCCACCGGCCCATACCCTGCTCTGTGGGCCACACACAGGTGCCCAAAAACATACACTAGGGGCACAGGGTTGTACCCCCCCGCCCATGGGTCCAATAAGGGTATCCCATGGGTCTGTACACCAAACCAAAAACAGGAAGAGCTGCACTGTCAGGAGTCCCACATGGACTCCTGAGCAGAAATCAATACAGAACACAAATGAAAAAGGACTGCAGGACAAGGACAGGGAGGCCCTGTCCCTCAAATGCATTTCCAGCATAACAGTTGCCCCTGCAGACTGAGGTTAGGGTGCCAAATCTCCCACTAGATAGACACCCTCATCCAGTCGGTCAACATACCTTCTGGAAAGGCCATCAGCATTATTGTGACTCTTCCCTTGTCTATGTTCTATGGTGAAGGCTAGCCATTGCAGGCTAATGGACCAGCTGAGCAGTTTCGGGTTCTCATCCTTCATCTGCATAAGCCACTTCAGGGGCTTATGATCTGTTTGGACCTTGAAGGTAAACCCCGTAAGTTAGGGCCTAAAACGCCTAAGGCTCCAAACTATGCTAAAACATTCCTTTTCAACAGTAGCCCACCTAAGTTCTCTACCCTTGAGTTGTCTGCTGATGAATATGATCAGATGTTCCCTCCCTTTGTCATCTAACTGGGACAAGACAGCTCCAATTCCGGTGTTGCAGGCATCCGTCTGGACGATAAAGGGTTTGCTGTAGTCAGGTGCACACAACACAGGTGCCCTACACAGACTGTCTTTCAAGCCATCAAAGGCCCTCTGACAGTCTTCAGTCCAATTAACCTTGATAGCCTGTTTGGGTGAAGTCAGAGCTGTCAGGGGTGCATCTATGGTTCCATAGTCTGCCATGAAATTGCAATAATACCCAGTGAGGCGCAAAAAAGCTCTCATCTGGGTTTGAGTAGTGGGAGTCTCCCAGTCATGTACATCCTGTACTTTGCTGGGGAGAGGTTAGATTTGACCCCCTCCTACGTCATGACAAAGATACGTGACTTTCCCCTGAGCTATCTGGCACTTGGTGGCCTTGATAGTGAGGTTAGCCCTTTGCAAGGCCTGCAACACCTTCTCCAGATGTGTCAAATGCTCTTTCCAGGTGTAACTGTAGACGGCAATGTCGTCCAAGTAGGCCACACACAAGGCCTCTAGCCCACTGAGCGCATGATTGACCGATCATTGGAAGGTGGCAGGGGCATTCTTCAACCCAAAAGTCATGACCCTAAACTAGTAGAGATTCTCAGGTGTTCAGAACGCCGTCTTTTCCTTGGCATGGTCTGTCAGAGCCATTTGCCAATAGCCTGAGGTAAGGTCAAAGGTGCTCACAAATTCTGCATCACCTATGGTGTCCATGAGTTCATCAGCCCGGGGCAATGGGTGCGTGTCAGTTTTGGTGACGGCATTGACTCCTCGGTGTCCACACAGAACCTCCAATCCTTGGTACCTGCCTGGGAATTTGCCTTGGGGACAAGGACCATGGGACTGGACCAGGGACGGATTGAGGGTTCAATAACACCCAGATCATCTTGGTGACCTCAGCCTGGATGTGGTTCTTAACGGTATCTGACATATGGTAGCACCTGATTTTGACAGGCACACTCTCACCAGTGTCAATTTGATGCCTACACCACTGTGTAAGGCCTGTTGTCAGGGAAAACAGAGAGGCATACTGCCGGAGCAAAGCCCTGCAGGCCCTCTGCTGCTCTGTCGTCACATCTGGAGAGAGAGATGCACTCCCTCCACTGAGCCATCCTGAGGGTTGCCATGCAGCAAATCAGGAAGGGGCTCACCCCCATCCTCTTCTTGCTCTGAAGCTAGCAAGGGACATGAGACTTCTGCTCGCCTGTGGCAAGGCTTGAGCTTGTTAACATGGAATACCTGAGGGGCTACCCCAGGGACTACCATGTCAACCAGATTATTGACTTCACCCATCTTGCAGATGATTCTGAAGGGTCCAGTCCACTTGTCAGCCAAAGCTTTAGGCTTGGCAGGCTCCATCACAAGGATTTCCTGTCCCGGAGTTCAATCCACTTGCAAGGATTTATGGTCATGTCAGTACTTCCATAATTCCTGGCTGGCCTTGAGATTTGCTGTCGCTTGACCCGACATCATCTGAGGGCTAACACATAGTTCCCCACTTGCTTGGTGGGACCTGGAGGGGTGGCCTCCAAACCTTCTCTGATCAAGGCAAGGGGCCCCCTCACAGAATGTCCAAAGAGTAACTCAAAGGGGCTGAAACCAACACCCTCTTGAGGTACCTCTCCGTAAGCTAACAGCAGGCATGGCAGGAGGAGATCCCATTTCCTCCTTAGGGGCTCTTCCAAAGCACCTAGCATGCCCTTGAGGGTTTTATTAAACCTCTCAACCAGACCATTGGTCTGGGGATGGTAAGAGATGGAGAACTTATAGGTTACCCAGCACTCTTTCCACATGGTTTTGATGTAACTAGACATGAAGTTGGATCCTCTGTCAGAGACAACCTCCTTAGGGAATCTATCACGGGTGAAAATGCCCAAGAGAGCCCTTGCAACCACCTTGGCAGTAACAGTCTGAAGGGGTATAGCCTCAGGGTACCTGGTGGCATGATCAACCAAGACCAGGGTGAACCGATGTCCACCTGAAGTGGGAGGGTCAAGGGGACCGGCAATGTCGATGCCCACCCTCTCAAACGGTGTGCCAACCACTGGCAACAGCTGCAGTGGGGCAATTACACTGCCTCTATTCTTGCCAGACAACTGGCAAGTTGGGCAGGTCCTGCAGTGTGTCATGGGTATCAGGCAGGTAGTTGGGGCAAGCTGGGTGGAGGCTTGGCAGGCCTGGCATAGGCACACAAAGAACCCATAACAAATCCCTCCTTTCATTCCTTCCTAGTGTTTGTAGTAACTTCCTGGTTACCACTTCCTGTTGCCAAACAGGAAGTGCATGATAATTCATGAGCTCTCTAGTGTTTGGGTGTGGCTGGCTATATAAGCCACACCCAAGATTCTTCTAGTGCTTCGTTTTGCTTACTGTGAGCTGTATCAGCAACACACTTGGCATGCTCTGGATCAGCCAGCATCTGCTTACCTGCTCCGGATCATCCTGCTTCTGCTTACCTGCATTGGATCATCCTGCTTCTGCTTACCTGGTTCTTACTCCACGCCGCTACTATCTCCATTCAAGAGGGGACTTCTACACTGGCACCTGTAAGAACAAAGAAGAACTGCGTGAACACGTGCACATCAGTAACGCTGCGCATACTCACCGAATCTTCCCGCGACGCTGGAATCCAGGTTAGTTGTACGAGTGCACAAACCCCTTTAAAAGAAAGAAGAGATTTTATTAATTGTGCTCGCACCAATAACGCTGACCTTTATTTCACTGCGCGCTCTCTCTCCCTCTAAGCGGTGCATACTTACCAAAAGCCTCCGTGCAAACTTACCTAACCACCAAGTCTCCAGTAGCGCTGAACCCAAACTCGAGGCGCTAATACCACATAATTTCTCCTGCAAAGGAAAGGGAGAGACATTACTAGGTGCGCTCGAATTGAAGGCGCTGCGCAAACCTACCAGCAGCTAGCTTCTACACGCAGCGCTACTCACCCACAAATATACTGGCAAACAAAGACAATACGGACAATTTTGGACACTCAACATTCTCCACGCAATGTTGACTTGTGGGAAGGACTTTCTAGCCAGTGAAGAAACTGGCACCTTGAACTCTCGGCCTCACTGTGAAGGCATGAAACAGTGTTTGGCATCTGAACTCAGCCTACAGACATTGGCACCAATCACATGAGTGAATCACGGCCCTGCGAAGGAAGGATAGAGTGCACACCCTACTAAAGATCAAGGTAAGCCCATAGGGGGACATCACAGCACACAGTAAAGAGAAGGGAAGGGCCCAGGGGAATCGGGTGAATTCAGGTCTGAGTGTACACCTTGTATTTGACAGGTATTCCTCCGGGTGAAACAGGGCAAGTGAAGACTTTGGGTCAAGGGAGGCTCGTCCATCGCTCCTGCAGAGACACAGGTGAGAGACAAATGGGACTCCACTTCTACTGCCATCCGAGGCCAGTAGAAATGGGCAGACAGCCTCTGCTTAGTCTTCTTTGTACCAAGATGATCAGCTAAGGGCACCTCATGTGCTAACTGCACCAGGAAGGGCCGGTAAACCCGGGATACCACCAACCTCTTGAGGGTACTAGGTTCAGGCTTAGTGGGCTCACTAACAAGGATCCCACCCTCCTTATAGATTCGGAATGTCCTAGGCACTTCTCCTTGTGCCTGGGACAGGGCCTGCTTTCTCAAACCCTCTAGAGAGTGGCACTCTCTCTGACCCTTACAGAAGTCCGCCCGGGAGGGTCCCCCTTCAGCCAACAGGCATTGAAGGTCGGATGGTCCTCCGGGTTGAGAACCTCTCCCGCAGGAGGATCTTCTGCCGCTTCTCCCTCAGGAGTTGAGTTTGGGTTTTCCACTGGACCCAGCCTGTCTGTAGCGTGGATCCCAATGGGTGCTGTAGAAACAACAGGAATAGAAGGTGCCCCCTTCACAGAGGTGGCCTTCTTGTTCTTCTGTCTTCTTGCTTTAGGCCTCACCTTTGGCTCGGGTACCTGACTCACAGGCACACCTGGTGTCACCTGTGACCTAGTGAATGCAGGAGCAGTCATGGTAGACCATCCAAGATCAACCCCAACTCTACTAGATAATTTCCCAACAGAATGTTAGCTGGGACATTGTCCTGAACCAGGACAGGAAGCTTTGCTGTCTTGTCTCAAATCAGGAGTGTGACTAAGGCTACAGGTGATAATTTGGGGGGCCCACCAGCTAACCTGGTGGTTCTCAGAGGAGCACCTACATAGTCCTTTGGCTTGAGCAGGGTCCTGTCCACCACTGTCATGCTTGCCCCAGTGTCTCTCAAGCCAGTAGAAGGCTGGCCATTCAAGAGGACACTTCTCAAAAACCTACGGTGTTCTGTGGGATTGTCGCCAGTACTTCTGCGTACTGGTCCCAGGCCCCAAGGGTCACTAAGGAAATCTCTACAGGAGCACCGAATGTGATCCCTGTAGAGGAGGGGCGGACATGGGGTAAGTGTAGGTCAGGCTGACAGCCTGGACTCCAAGTGCCTTACCTTTACACTTGGGGTCACCCTTCTTGTGATCCAGAGCCCCACAGTCCCAACAAGTGCCAGGAATGCGGGGTACGGTACTGGAACCAATGGGAGCCTGGGTTTTAGGAGAGGGAGGTTTTGGTTTACCTGACTTGACTGCTTTTGGGACTCCTCAGCTTTCTGAGAGGTCCCCTTTTCTTTGTCCTTGTCCTTCCCACTGGAGTCCTTAGGGGACACCCGGTGGGAGACCCACTTGTCAGCCAGCCTGGCCAGCTTAAAGGGATCCAAACTGTTCTGGTCAGCAAAATACTGACACAGCTCTGGTGAACAGGCTTCAAAGAAATGCTCAAAAAACAAAAAAAGTGGGACAATTCAACAAAAGTTTTCACCTTGTATCCATCAATCCCCCCAATCATGTTTATGTGCGCAGCACTCACCCAGTCAACTCAAGACACAGTCTCTCTTAAATTCCCTGAAGCTTTCAAGGTATTGGGTAGGTGCCTTACCAAACTTGGCAATCAAAGCAGACTTCATGCACTCATACCGACCCCTTTCTTCCACACTCAGTTTCAGAATACAGTCATATCCAGTCTGAGGCACTCTGCTTAACAAACACTTAGCCCAATCTCTCTTATCTACATCATGAATTGCACAAGTCATTTCAAACGCTTATATCCTTTGGAGGATAGCTGAACCCTCCACAAACACCAAATCTTTCATAAACTTGGTGGATGGGGACCTGACACTTTCAACGGGTTTAGCTGAAGTCTCCACTCTAGCTTTCTCTAGCTGGATTCTCTGACATTCAGTGTCCTCGTCTTTGAGTTCAAGATCCCTATTATTGAGTTCCGCTTCCCGTGCCAGCTCCTCTTTCTTAAGCTCAGTTTCTATTTCCAACTTGTGGTATTCAAAGGCCAATTTCATCCTTAATAACTCAAGTTCCACAGAATTGCTGGGGGTGGAACAGAGGCAGCAGGAATGGTGGCATTCCCAGAAACAGATTCAGCAACATCCCCAGGGGCAGAGTCCTCATTGGTTGCACCCCCTCCTTCAGGAGTTTCACCATCAGTCTGGTAGTCCACCAGGGCACCTATCAGCTCAGCCCTAGACTTATCCACAAAGTCCAGCTCCTTGGCTTCACAAGCACTCTGGAAAGCCCCTAAGCTCATCCTAGTCAATTTTGCTTGTAATGCAGTTATCTTGTACACAACTAAACCTCAATTTAACAAAGTGCAGATATTTTGTAAGTGGCACAGTTATACACTGATTCTTAAAACCATAAGCATCCCACCACTGCCACCAGTGTAAAGACTGGAGGGGGGTGTCTGTACTTCTGCTCTCTATATGGTAGAGGAGAGGCACAGAGAGCCCCAGCCAAGATTCTCTATTGTTGGTAGCAATGAATGAGCAATCAAGGCGTAGCTTCTCAGGAGTTGATGTGGGCTGGTTCTTAAGTACAGTGAAGTCCCCAAGCCCCCATAAAGAAATGTCCACACAATGTATTAGTTAAAACACAGTCTTTATATAATTAAGGTTCAAGGTTATGCACAATCACAATAAATCACTTTGTGCTCAGTTAATCTACAATGGCAAATATATACAGTTCTAAGTGGTACCACAATTATTATCAGATTTCATTAAAGTTCATCAACTGTACTCTGTTTAAATGTCACACAAATCACTTAAAGGAAACCAGCAATAGACATAGGAGGAAAGCAGTTGGTTAGAACAATTGGCAGACTACTGGTTCGTTACCTAGACACAGTTCTGTGTGGAGACCCCCCCCCCCACCTGGGCAACCTGTAAAATAAGGATATATCACAAGCCCAGTCCATATATTGTTCTTTAAGTCTTATTTCCTTCTATAATGTTTCTACCACCCTAATGTGCCTGGAATAGCAGAGTTTGACGAGTCCTCGACGGATCCTTCTTGAGTGGCTGCCTTTAAAGCAGGAGCCACAGTCGTTGTGATCCCTCGAAGAAAGTGAACTCGGCATCGAGGCAGCAGCTTTGGTCCCAGCGGTGCTCGTCGATGACGGAGCAAAGACATCCTGCAAGGAAGAGGCGTGCGCGGCACCCCAATGTCGATAGTTCAGGACCGCAAAGAGTTTGGAAGAACTGTGGCCCAAAGTATGTAAACCCCCTTTTTTAGGCTTCCAAAGTTTTCTATATTTTTGGAGGCCTGCAGTGCATTTTAAGGCCTTTCTTGGGATGCCAACATTTTCTGGACCTTCAAGGGTGTAGGGTGCATATTTCAGGTTGAAAATGTTTTTGGGAATTTCATGGGTCTACGACGCGGGTTTAGGATGTATGTATAACCCTTTTGCGGGCCTCCAAAGTTTTGTAGATTTTTGGAGGCCTAAGATGTATTTTAAAAGCCTTTTTTTGGGCTGCCAAAATTACCTGGATCTTTAGGGGTGTAGGATGCATTTTTCATGCAGAAAATGTTTTCGGGAATCTCAGGGTTCTAGTATGTGGTTTATGTCCTTTTTCATGCTGCTGATGGAGCTCTGAGACACATTTTTTGGTCCACCAACATTTTCTGGACTTTAGGGGGTCTAGGATACATGTACACCCTTTTTCAGGCCTCTACATTTTTTGAGATTTTTCAGAGGCCTAAAATGCATTTCAAGGTCTTTTTTGGGCTGCCAACATTTTCTGGACCTTAGGTGTTCTAGGATGCATGTAAACCCCTTTTATAGGCCTCCAAAGCTTTCTAGATTTTTGGATGCCTAAAATACATTTTAAGTCCTTTTTTAGGCTGCCACCATTTTATGGACATTCAGGGATACATTTTTCAGGCTGAAAATGTTTTTGGGATTTTCAAGAGTCTAATATGCACATTAAGGCCTTTTTCAGGTTGCCGACATTTTTGGGACATTCAAAGCTCTGTGATAGCTTTTTTGGGCCACCAATTAGGGGGTCTAGGATGCAATACAAGTGTATCAACAAGCGGGAATTTGGAGACTGAGCCAGGGGGGTATAAAAGATATGAGCATGTTAGAAAAACTTTGCATCAGTGCAAGTACAATTAGCAAAAATTGCCCTGGTTTTAAAAAGAAATGTTTTCAATTCATTGTTGCACTGGGACAAAGGACTAGAACCACGGCAAACATTGGCATGGTGCAAAAATGCATTGAAATAAGAGATTGTTTGCGCTAAGGAAAACTGCATTGGTGCAAATCCATTTAGCACAAGTCCAAAAACCATATACTTTCAGTGCTTTTTTTGCCAAGGAAAGGACCAAGATTCTATGTCAAGACAGGAGGCAAGCATTATGCTTACACGTCTTAAATTCTATTATCCATCTACCCTTCAAATCTCACTGCAATGTACTTGAGTATACAGGCTTCATCCAGCAATATAGCTCGGAAATTGAGTGATTGCGGCACAGCTTCCATCGAAGCCTAACAGGGACAAGAGCAGGTTCCCTTCTAATTGCTCGGCTTATGAGCCACATCCTGACCAACTAGACTGCATTTAATAGTATCAAGTACACAAAAAATAAATGTTTTACAATATTTTATCATTAATATATCAGCAATGAACGCCGGAATCTAGGAAGTGACTGCATACAGCAGCTTGTCACTGCTCAGAGATGTCATCACAAGATGGAGGACACAGTGCCTGACTGGGACATAGCTGATTCCTGGAGTGAGGCAAGCCAGGATGAGGAATGCCAGGAATAGCGTGGATGGACTCCAAAGCACCTGTGGATTTCCTCAATGAGGAAGACGCTGAACTCATCCTCAGCTTCAAGAGGGTCCTTGGAGACTCTTTAGTACAGGCAGTCTCTCACAGGGTCAAACCCCTTCAGGACAGGCTGGAGATGCTAGAAGCTCTCATCAGTAATAAGAACCAGTCCAGGCCCATGATGGCCAAGGAGAAAGAGGACGGTAGTCCAGCAGAAGGACTAAGCCATGTGCACCTGCAAAGCAGGGTTTTTACAGCAGGGAAGTCAAGCGACCCGGAAAGAGGAAGGTCTCTTCTACTCCTCGGAGTAAGGACAAGGGGATAATAGAGAAGCCTCTGGAGGCAGCCAATGCATTTCAAAAGCTTAAAGAGGCTTTTCTATTAGAGTCAGAGAGAACAGAGGGAGATGAGCAGAAGAGAGATGCTGCGGAGTACGAGGCATCTGACGGTGGTCCTGTTCGCCACCAGGATGCCAGCGAGAACTGGAGGAAACTGCGGAGCTAGGAAGTGCCATGCGAAGGCCACAGCATTGGGAGTCTCACTGCTTGGTGCCTGCATTAGGAGCTGTGGGTCGGAGAAGAAAGCCCATTGTTATAAGTCACAGGCAGCATCATCGTGACATGAGTGGAGCTGCTGGTGACTCACACAAAGAGAGAGAGAAGAGAACTGTGAGCAGGCCTTGGCATTCACAAAGGAAATGTATGCAGAGCAAAGCAGGAGTGACAGCCGCCCAGAGGAGATGCTGGAGACCGGGGAGTGAGGAAAGGGGATCGCTCAAACTGCGGTGCTCCTGGGGCTGTTATGTTGCACAAAGGGAATGCTGAATGAATGAGAATTAAATAAGACACAGTGAACCAAAGTAAATGTTTTTTGATGATTAGTGCAAAGTGTGAGCAAAATAAGAACTGGAACTTATTGAATACCGAAATGAATGAGAGCTTTTGGTGAGCATATGAAAGCTTTTAATAAATCAATATGCAAATGACATGTTGGTGTGAAAAGCGAATACCATATATCACAATATTTTTAAAAAGGTAGCAGGCACTCCACTACAGAAAGAACATGGCATGATAACCTGTTCTGAGATGAGAGTTTGCAGCACACACTTTTTGCTCACTGTACCTTTCACAGATGGGAAATATCCATTTGCATATCAGGATTTGTCCCGCCCACAAGGGCAGTCCAGCACCGAAATGCTATGGCAATTCCTTTATGAACAAGAGTACCACCAGCAACCCCATACACGTGTTTCAGCCTTGTTGGGCCTCATCAGTGAGGTGAAGCTGCTGAAAAGCAATATAAAGCAAGAATGGAACATTGCTAATGAGGGTGAGAGCAACGTGGTGAAGGGAAAAGAGCACCGCAAAGTGAACTGTATAACTGAGCTCATGGTGGCAAAGCCCAGAGACTGGCAAAGAGAGAGCTAAGTGAGAGTGAATCAGAACACAGGTGTAGAGGAGTAGGTCCTCCCCCGCTCCCTGGTGACAGGCGGATGACTATGCCATTTGGGCCGTGACCTGCCTCCTGGTCCAATAGTGCAGATATGTGAAGATTGTGCAGTCAGACAACTGTTTTAGCCATACCCTAAAAAGAAATAGTGAAGATAAACATGGTGTGGACCAAGGAGGAAAGAAGTGATGTCATGTCACCTATGACATCATATAGTTGTATAAGAGACATGGTAAACATGTATTTATTATAGAATACAACAGGCATTAGGCCACATTGTGTTTAGATATGCAGGAAGTTGCTTACACCCAATAGACATTAGACATCAGAAAACTGGTAGTGCTCAAATACTTCCAAATTGATCCTTGACAACAGAAATGTAACCGCAGCAGTCGTCATTATCTTAAAATGGACTCCACAGTGTGCCTTGCAAATGAATAAAAGCCTCAAGTATTATAGGAGTTTACAAGTGTTTAGAATCACAGACACACAGAATTGGGGATAACCAAGATAAATAGTTGAGCCCCGGCCAAGGTTGACAGAGCAGCGGAAGACAGGTGCAGACAAGTTGGCAACATTTAACAGCAGAATGTGATTACCAATGGTATGGCTCATAAAAAGGAAACTGTCTTACAGTCAAAAGTAGATATGCAGGGCGAGATGGCCTTGGACAGAATGTGCTAAGAAGTATGAAGATGTGCATTATTTCCAGAACCTGCTCTGTCCAGTTTTAAAGACCGCAACATACGTTCAATGTGGAAAACGCCTAGTGATGCTAATTAGCATACACATCAGGTGTTTCAGAAAGTGTTTATGTCCAATAGGAAACAAGTGATGTTTGACCTTTAAGTAAATTGGCCAATGAAAGCCTTTTAAGATATAAGGTTTATATTAGCATTAACTGATGGCACAATCTGTTGCCATGTATAAAACTGATGTATGCAGAACAGAATTGAGATCTTCTTTTTGTCAGCCTGTAAGATGGGTAATTAAAAATAACATACTCCTAGCTAGTCATTATCTGTGTCTGGCTTATGCACATTGTGATCCCCTGCCCCCCTGGAGGCTGGTAGCAGTTAATTGTCCTAAGAAATTGACCTCCTATACATATGGCGACCGATTTACGGATGTATTAAATTAAAAGTGACAAGGACCCACAATCTTCTCTGTTGAAGTAGCACTGCCAAGTACGAAGGATTTGTAACAAGGAAAACATGAAAGATAAATGGAGAAACTGCAGATGGACTCCCATGTTTCAAAAGTATATTGTGTCATGAAGGGCAGCGTGGCCGATAGAAGGGAAGGAGACCACCCTCCATCCATTCATGTTGATGTGTCACTGTGCAAACAACAGAAGTAGGGGAACAAATGATATATATGTGAAACAGGGTTTTTGTGTAAATAGAAGGATTTGTTTATGGAACAGATTACTTGATAGTAAAGTGCTTTTGAAGGTGCTGTGCTGTTCTCTGTGAAGAGACGAAAAAATATTTATGTTTAAAGGTTATCCTCAGGCAGAGCCTGATATGAGCACATTTCAAGCTCCAAGATGGAGCAAAACAGAGAGGTTAAAGGTTTGATTATGCCCTGTGAGAAATCTAAAGCGGTCTCACTTGAGAGTCCCCAGGGATCTGTCATCCAGGTGTCCAGGACATGGCCATTGCTATTGGATCCTGTTCCTTAGGGAGGATCATATGGATGAGGGTTTTCTGGGGAGTGAAAGTGGGACACCGAAGGGTGAGACATTGTACAGTCTTCCTTATGACACCTTTTCCCCACCCCACCCCATAGGATATCTAGAAACTATACCCCCCTTTTCCGACATGAACACTTTCTTACACCGTGAAAGACAACAGACTAACACCAGAGGCATTTACCTGACATGTCCCAACACAAGGGTCAGGCAGAGTTAGGCAAATGACAGCAACTAAACACACCTGATGGCCCTTTCCCTTCCCCACAGGGATAAATGTCGGAGCCTGAGAGCACACTTCGAGCAAGGCCAACCACATGAGCTATTCCAGGATGGCAGTTCAAACGGAGAAGAGGGGCGATGAGACCTGAAAGGACGACAAGGCGTGAAGTGCCTTTGCCCTTTTCAACCCAGACCCACAAAACCTCAGTGAAAGCAATCATAAGACAGGGAACGTCCGCTGGCATATGGTATAAGAGATGTCAACAGTGCACAAGGCCCTCCCGCACTGATAGCCAATGCGGGGAGGTGTGCCTGCTACTGTGGTATTGTCCTGGACTCCAGAGACAAGAAATGCCAATGAGTTCAACACAGCTGGTGAGTCGGAGGGAGTTGATAGTAAGCCGGATTGTGTTGACCCGCATGTTGCAATCAGCAACATTAGATGAACTCGAGGAACCTGCGAACAAAGAACTTGTGTGTGTTTGAATGTTTGGGAAAGCCCAGCGAAGAATCAGTTGCAGAGTGGTCAGGCACTGCAGGAGCGCTCATTCGAATGACTCTGGCTGATCCCCTTTGTCGGCGTGAGGTGTCAGAGTGGTCCTACAAGGGTCACATCAATCCACTTGTACAATCAAACATCTCTGACCCGTTGTCAAGAGGAAAGCAAAGTGAATTGTGTTTATAGAATTGTGTGTAGCCTGGCTGGGGGCTTTAAGGAAAGCCTGACTGGGGGCCGAGACCTGGACTTAGGTCTAAAAATACTGTCTTGAGACTGTGGTTATGTGAACCCGACAGAGAGCTAACAAGAGAAAGCTAGGTGTGAGAAACCTAGGGTATTCTCCCGAGCAAACCTCGAGGAGCACCTAATCAGGTGTCCAAAAGAAGCTTGACATACTCTGATCCCAGCCCTGGGGGGGAAGAGCAAAAGGGAATTACCTGGGTAGGGGAGCCCAAGGTTGTGCTTGGGGAAATGCCTCAGGTGAGACACAGTATAGTGCCAGAGAAGGAGGGCAAGATATCTGAGACTTTCATGGGCTGTATTGCATCTGCCTCCCTTCCTCCCGTTAGACCTCTCCTCCCCAGATCGGACACCCCCTGAATACGTAATCAATCCTCTAAGGTCCCAAACCCAGTTGCACCCAAAAAGCATAACTGCCAGAATCCTTTTTTTAAAAAAAAAAATGTATTATTTTAAACAACACATCAAACTTAACCAACATATCGGACATTTCCATTAATGCACATCTTGTTTTACAATCACATGTCACCCTTTACAGTCCTCCCCCTCAAACCCCCTTAATTCGAGCTCCTAATTCAGTACCTTAAAGTTTGTTTATTAGGGTTTATCTCCTTTATTGTTTTCAGGCATATCGTCTTCACTGGATTCGACCTCGGGAAGTCCCGACATCGTGGTTATCATTTGCCTCCATGCCACCAGGGGCCCTGTGTCCCCTTCCCCTCCCCTACTAACTGCTTCATACCATGCCATCGTCTCCGCCTCTGCCCACTTTAGGAGGTCATTACACCACACCTCTACTCTAGGTCTGTGGGCTGCTTTCCAGTCCATAGCTATTCTCCGTTTGGCCAGTATGTACGCCAGGTCTTTTAGTTTGCTAATGTGTTTTAAATTATGTGGTCTAGCAAACCCCCCCCCAACATGCATGCCCACGCTGATACCACCTCCAACTTGATCCCCTTTTGGGCCAGGTGTTGTTTAACCTCCTCCCAGAACCTGCCCACCTCCAGGCATGCCCAGAACAAGTGAATCATCCCGGCATCCACCTCCCCGCACTTAGGGCATTTCTGTGTCTCTGTATTTCCAAACCTGGCGATTCTACTCGTGGCCATGTATGCCCAGTGGGTGATGTATAGCTGGATCTGCTGCAGCCGCGCATTCCGGGACACTTTCGTGTGGTACCTCTGGGCTCTTACCCATTGCCCCTCCTGCATAGGTTCTCCCACCTCCTCCTCCCACTCCTGCCTCAACTGGAGCAGCTCCTTACCCACTCTGGACATCAATAATTCGTATATTCGGGATATTTCGTGCCTGCCCTCTGAGATATCATACATCGTTTCAATGACTGCGTCGGGTTCAGTGGTCGAAGTGTACGAAAAGAAGTAGTGGAGCTATGCTCCCTGCCAGTCTGACCCACTCTCCACAAACCCCATTGCTGTGCCCCCTCCCACACACAGTCCAAACCCCCAAACAAACACACCTATTATTTAAGGGAATGTTCAGTGCAGTGCATCGAAGGGCAAGCTTCAACTTCTTCCTACACTTTTATTTTAAAGCTAAACTTTTCCCAGAACAGTTTCCTTTTAAAATAAAAGTATAGGAACAGTGAAACTGAAAAATAAAAAAGTATCTGAGCACCGCTCCCGCCCACTTCGACCTCTGGTCGGGTTGTTCTGTTAATACTGCCGCAGGCCACTTCCCTCCTACTCGTTTACTTATTCTGGTATATGTTATGTGTTGTCCTGGGTGTACACCGCTGTCTTCCATTATTTTTTGAAAATCTAGTGCCTCCCCTTCCTGCCATATGTCCTTGAGGGTCACCAGGCCCATCGGTTCCCAGAATTTACGGACACCTTTTACCATTTGCGTATCATCGCTGCATAGCGCTACCAGGGATACCTGCGGAGAACACGGGGTAGGGTTTCCCAGCACTTGGCATGCTTTGTGCTAGGCTTTCCAGCCTAGTTCCAGCAATCTTGAACGTCCCTGCATCTCTGGTTTAGGCAGCCATATTAGCTCCCTTAGAAAGAATGGAGTGCAGTCAATATGCTTAACAATCTTGCTTCTGCTGTCTCTTCTCCAGATAGCCATCTGGCCACGTACTGAAGCTGCCCTGCCAGGTGATATATCTCGAAATTCGGCAGGTTTATGCCAGCCCCTATCATACGGGTTCTGCAACTTCCATAGGGCTACTCTGTTTCTGGAATTATGCCATATGAAGCCCCTGCATAAGCTCTGGAGCTTCGTGAAAAAAAAAGTTTGGGGAACATGTATGGAATATTCGTGAAGAAGTGCAACAGCCTGGGCAGAACCACCATCTTAAGCAAGGCTGCGCTGCCAACCATGCCCAGGGGGAGTTTTGCCCAAAACCCCATCCTATTCTTGATACCCTCCACAGCCTTCTCTAGGTTATATTTATATTAATCTACGGCCTTATGATATATATCGATCCCCAAGTATCTAAATGTTTTGGTCTGCCAGGGTATTTGCAATACGGGTAGGTCTCCCGGTGGGGTCCCTTTGTATCTCCCCAGAGGAAACATGCTGGATTTTTTAGGGTTTACTGCTATGCCCGAGAGGGTTGCGTAATGTTTCATCCATTCTAGGTTATACTGCAAGTTTTCCTCTGGGAAGCGCAGGTATAGCAACATATCATCAGCGTACAGCGATATCAGATGCGTTCCCCCCCTTCATGTGGATGCCTATCTCCCCATATTGTTGTCCAAGGTAGATTTCTAGTGGTTCTAATGCCAGTATGTATAGCATGGGGGACCAGGGGCAGCCCTGCCTTGTGCCTCTGCTAAGTTGCCATTTATCAGAGATTATCGCGCCTGTTTTGACCCTAGCTACTGGGAAGCTGTATACCATCTTCCCCCACCTCAGATACCCAGGACCTATCCCGTATTCTTTTAGGGCCACCATCATCCAAGGCCACCTCACGGAGTCAAAGGCTTTTATTGCATCCAGCGAGACTATTGCCATTTCACCAAGCTCGCTCTCTGTCTGTTCTATTATATGGTGGGGTCTCCTATGGTTGTCGGTTATGTTCCTTCCCGGGACATATCCAGTTTGATCAGGGTGTACGAGTTTATTAATTACCCTTTTTAGCCTATTCACCAGCACTGCCGTAAGGATTTTGCTGTCCTGGTTTAACATTGATAGGTGTTTGTATGACCCCGCAGTGTGTGCTTGGTTTACCGGGTTGCAGGAGCAGAACAATCACCGCTTCTCTCAGGTATTCCGGCAGCCTTCCCATTTCGAACGCCTCATTTAGCATGGTCAGCAGGAGGAGGCGGGGGGGTTGGGGAGGGAACTTCCTGCCTATAAGTTTTATAAAATTCACTCGGGAGCCCGTCTGGTCCCGGGGCCTTACAGGTGGGTAAGTACAGGACCACTGTCTCAAGTTCCTCTAATGTGATTGTGGCTTCCAGGTTTTCCCTTTCCTCCTCATTTAGTTTAGGCAATCCTATGTCCTGCAATGTTTCCAGAGTCTCCCACCCTGCTTCCTCCCCTGTATCTTCATAAAGGCGTTTGTAAAATCTAAGGAACCCCTCGTTCACTCCCTCCTGGGTGTTCCAGATCTGCCCTTCTTCACCCATTATCTCTCTGATTACCGTTCTCAGTGTCTCATTTTTATATAGCCATGCTAGCAGCCTCCCTGTTGTGTCCCCCCTGCGTGTTGTCTTTCAATATATTTCTTATAATTCAATTTTCATAGACAATCCCAGAGCTCCCTGTTGGCTTGCTGTAATTGGCTCACTTGTTCGGCATCCTCCTGTGAGGTGCCCCCTTTCTGCATAATTGCTTCTAGTTTCTTCTCTGTCTCTTGCAGTTCTCGCTCTATACCCTCTTGGAGCCCACTAGATTTAGATATGGCAGCACCTCTTATTACCACTTTGAACACCTCCCATATAGTTTCTTCTGACTTCACACTCCCTGTGTTAGTGTCAAAGTACTTGATAATTTCCACCCTTAAATCCTCCCGGAATGCTGAGTCCCTTAGGGCATCAGCTCCAAGTCTCCATGTTGGGATTCTTGCTCTCGGGGGCTGATGTCTCCACTCCACCACCAAGGGGGAGTGGTCTGATAGCGTTCTTGCCTTATATTCCGAGCCCACCATTTCACCTACAAGTTCAGAGGCTGCAAACATATAGTCCAGTCTCGTGCATAGGTTTTGAGGGGCTGCGTAGTGCGAGTAGTGCCTATCATTCGGGTGTTGCTGTCTCCAGATATCCTCTAGCCCAAAGTCTTTCAACAAGGCCTGTAGGGCTTTTGCGGCTGGGGTGGGCTTATCTAGTTCCGTGTCAGACCTCTCTATTTTGGGATATAATGTGCAGTTTAAATCCCCCCCACATGATCGCACCTCCCAGGAGGGGGCCAACTTTGCCATATAAGGTCCTAAAGTAGGCCGCTGTGTCATGGTTGGGGGCATAGGTGTTTATGATGCTCAATTCTCTATTTTCCAGCAGCCCCCGGATTACAACTATCCTCCATTCTGGCTCCACCGTAACTTGGAGCGTCTGAAACGGCATGTGAGGTGCTACCCAGGTAACCTCCTTCCTAGCATAAGCGGAATATGTCGCTCCCACGGTGGTCCCTCTCCACTTTTTCTTGACCTTCTCATGTTTGTCTTTAGTGAGATGGTTTTCCTGTAATAATGCTATGTCCACTTTCTGCCTCTTCAGATACAACATTACCTTGTTCCTCTTCAGGTAGCTGTTAAGTACCGCAGCCTCTATGTTACTTATCTGCACCGCCTTCTTTCTGGGTGCCAGTCTCTGATGGGCAGTTCTGGCTGTCCAACCAATCTGATGCCTCTTCTGGGATGTCGAAGAACAGCGCTCTGTTTTGGTGGTAGACCTTAAATTTTGCAGGGTACATCAGCATGTAATTATACCCTGCTTCCCGCAACCGTCTTTTCACTGCACCATAATTCATGCGCCGTCTCTGTACCATCAATGTATAATCCGGGTATGCCGTGTTGTTCGCTGATGCCCTTTGTATCATTCCTCCTTTCCGAGAAAATTCCAGAATTCTCTCCCTGTCTCGATAGTTCAGGATTTTGGCGATGATTGGCCTTTGTGGTGCCCCTGGTGGTGGCCTCCGCGTTAAGGCCCTATGTGCCTGTTCCACTGCAGATCCTTGGGTCAACATCCCTCCCGTTATTTCCTACAACAGCATTGATTCGATGAAGTCTGTGGGGTTTGATCCCTCTGCTCCTTCTGGTAGTCCCACAAAGGCTATGTTGTTTCTCCGGGCGCGTCCCTCTGCTTCTTCTGCCCTATTTTCCAGGTTACTCATGCGTTGCTCTAAGATGTGGATCTCTGATTTGTGAGACGCGCATGCAGCTGTGTTCGGGGCCATCTCTTTTTCCAGTTCGCCCATGCATCCCGCCAGCGTTCTGACGTCTTGCCTGGAGAGATATACCTCTTCCTGTACTGCGCCCACTTTAGTTCTAGTGCAGCCTTTAGTTTGACCATGGCCGATTCCAGTTTAGTTTCCCATGCAAGTTTCAGGTCTGCAATTGCTTCCAGGATCTGCTGGTCTTTATTCCCCGAGGCGGTGTCTGCGGCTGGGGTCTTACTTCTGGCCCCTCCTGATATTTGCGGTGTTCTTGCATATTCCTCCAGCATGGGTTGTTTGCCCTTCCCCTTGGTCTGCTTATTCGCCATCTGGGCGTCGCCTTATGTTTCTCAGCAGGTGCTCAGAAATGTGGTTTTTGGTTCCTCAGGGATGGTCCGTGCTTGGGTATATTGCCCTCAGGGGGCTGTAGTGAAAGTTCCCGTGCACTGTGTCATGATGCAAATGGATTATGTTCTCCAACGTCCTCAGCCGCTGCCGTTTATTCCTATTTGTGTTCTCTGGCTCTTAGTGGGGCCTCTCGCCGTCTACACGTCCTGGGGCTTGGGGGCCTGTGTTAGTGTTACTGCAGGCCCTACGGGTACCCACCTTGGTCTGGCTTGCAACTTCACGCGGTGTCTCAGCTGCCGTGATTACCAGTGGCCTCCTCGCATGTCCCTTGGAGCTTTTAAATGCCCGTCCCGCTCTACTGCTGCTGAGTCTCAGGCTCATGTGGTGCCCGGTGCTGTGAGACCACGTTGGTGTGAGCCCGCAGCCCGGTGTTGGCTTATAGCTTGCCTGCCGCCGTTCTTTACTTTTTGTCACCCCACGAGCGCCCAGGGTGAAGCAGCGCCTTGCACTATCCAATTTCCTATCCTGCCCTCATGCAATCGCCACTACGGACCATCCTCTCACCAGTGTTGTGTGTTATTGTGCTTCCTTACACACTGGGTCTCACTATGCCCAGCTCCTTTGTCAATTACCATCTGGCAGTCTGGACAGTATCGCAACGTGCTTGCAACAGTTGCGCCCCTTCTTCTGGTATGGCACATCAATGGGCCATGGCCATTTCCTGTCCCCTATGCCCATCGCTCATCACTGCATGCCATGTAACGGGTCCAGCTTGTATTGCTGTATATGACGATTTGCTGGGGGTTTTGGGTCAAGTGTGGCAGTTTGCAACTGATTGTAATGTTCAAGCCTCAGGGAGTGGGTCACCCCTCCCATCTGGGACATCAATAATGAACAGCACGCAGTGATTACAGGGGTGTGTCATGGCTATTGCCTCCTAGCAGAGTGGGCAGTCTCCCTCACGTTTGCTTGAACAAAGAGCTGGTGTCCGTCTCCGTGGAACGCCGGTTTAGTGTGTTATGTAGAGTGCTGCCCCCTCCGCACGCAGTGGCAGGCAAGTGTTTATGTTCTCATCTCCCACTCTGGGGTGCAGCTCCCCAGGCTCTTCTTCCACTCCATAAATACCGCTAGCCACGTCCGGGCACCTGTGTAAGATCACGAGTGTGGGAGTAATTTGTAGCAGCTGCAATGTCTCATGTGCTCAGATGTGGTGGCCGTGCGCCTTTTGTGAGTCCTTCAGGGGCTGGTGCCGCAAACCTTGTCTCTTCTCATCTCCATCAGGGAGATGATTTAAGAGCAACCCCTTCCCGTCCTGGTCAGTGCTGTGCTCCTACAGGTGGATCGTAGTGGGCAGTGTTGTGTCCTTCGCTCTATCCTCTGCCCGGATGCTATCGTGGGGCTGAGGGCTTGGACCTATCCTCTGCTATGTTATGCTTCCTTCATAACGTTGCCTGCAGCCCTCCTTAGCGCGACTGTGGTCACCCTGGTTATCCGGTACGCCGGCACTCTGCGGTGCTCAGCATGCTCTACTCTTGTCTTGCTGCGGCAGACCTACTTCGTTCCGCAGCTGTCCCTCTCCATCCCAGGGCCTGTTGAGGACCTCAAATCCGGCGTAGATGCGAAGGAATTCGCCTTTTGGTTCATTTCGCGCAGCACCTCTCCCTGCTACGCAACGTTCTTCATGCGTGGTCCTTTTTCAACATTCGCCATTTTGTCGTGCATCAAAGATCGTGCTTGTCGGAACTTCGTTCACTGAATGCAGGCCGTCCGCACCGCGGATCATTCCTTCTATGGGCTCATCATGTGCCTGTGATATTCATGTATCTGTGGGTGTTGGTTAGTCGTGCTTGGCAGGTTTGAAGCATGATTGCTTCACAGGATAAATGAAGGCTCTGCAGGAGCCATTCGGGAACACGTCCTCTCATGCAGCCATATAGTCACGCCACCAACTGCCAGAATCCTTGTTTCACTGTTCTCCATTTGATTACTCCCCATCCGTCTTCCTCCCGTCTTTCCGATTATTATTATTTTCTGATCTCCTGTCCTGATCAACAAAACACTATGATTCCCACAATCCCCTTGGTTCATTTCTCAATCCCAGCTATTCCCGTTTACCCCACAAACCCTACCAATCCTGTCCCTTGGACTATCATTTTCTGAATTCTCATAAACCCTCCTGCTTATTTCATAAAACATTCCCTTCTGAGGTCACCACAAATCCTATCCTAGGGTTATAATTCCATGTATCACCTCTTTCCCTTCCGACTCTGTAGGATACCTGGAAACTCTACCACCCGCTTCATCCAACACTCCAACCGCTTCCTTTTATGACACTGTGATGCTGGAAATGCATCAGAGGGACAGGGCCTCCGTATCCTTGTCCTTTACTGCTTTTTATCATGTGTTCTGTCGTGTTTTCCGTGCAGGAGTTCATGTGGGACTCCTGGTGGTGCAGCTCTCTTTTGGTTTGGTGTACAGACCCATGGGATACCCTCATGGCACCCATGGGTGGGCGTGCAACTTAGTATATGTTTTTGGGCACCTTTGTGTGGCCCACAGAGCAGGGTATGGGCTGATGGCAGCTCCATTCTGAATTTGACAGGTGCTCTGAGTATCCTACATTTTTGGATACCCAGGCCCTTGCATTGGAATCAGTTGATTCCTGAAAGGAAACAAGATGGCCCTTGTGGCCTCTTGCTTTCTATCGCCTGTTACCTTGTTTTCCCAAAGGCCTGGGAGGCCCTGACTCTGTCCCTTCCACCTGACTGGCTCTTGGGTGGAAGCGCCATATATGGTGTTGTTGTGAAGTCCAGGCCAGACTGGCTGGAGCCTTCCCAGTGACTGTATGTTGTGGGTACACCCTGTGGGTGGGACCTGGGTGAATGGAGTGTGTGATGAATATGCACTTCTTGTTGTGGATGTCTAGTTGCTGGTGTTTGACACAATGGGCCTCATTACGAGGTAGGTGGTAAGGGATTACCAGCACCGGTAAGGAAACCAGTGCCGGTAATCCCTTACCACCTATTCCGAGGTCCCTTAGCGGGTCCTTTCCTTAATGCCTGGTTTTACCAGGCGTTATGGGAGGAACCCGTTAAGGGACTTCAGAGCTAATAACGGTACCACAGATTGCGGTACCGTTATTAGCTTCATCCCCATTCCTATTGACCCCTATGGGGGCTCAAAAGGGAATGTGGAATTGTTCCCGGAATGGGGACTTACCAGGTCCTCCAAGGTTGGAATGACCCGGTAAGTCCCTATTTCGGGAACCTGGACCCGGAATGCGGTAAGGGGGTAGCCATGGTGCTAATAGCACCATGGCTACATCCTACCTCGTAATGAGGCCCAATGACTGAGACAGCCCTGCCCGAAACTGGTATGAATGTAGTGTTGAGTGTTGAATGGCTGGGTACTTGTCCCAATACACATAACTTGTGAGTGTCTGGAGAGAAGTGAATGACCTGAATGCACTATGCACCCGATTGGCTGCCTGCCTGCATGAATGTTCTTCTGACCGATTGGTTGCCTGAGTGTGACCCAGCAGAATGAATGGGAGATCAACTAGTAGTAGGACTGACTGTCACGTTGAGGCTCCGCGATGACTATGAATACCTCCGCCCCCAAGCACTGATCAAGGAGGGGCAAATATACCCCCTGACCAGTTATTGAGGCCACAGGTGCAAAAGGGCAGGAACACAGGTACCAGTTAGCTGCAAGGGAAAAGGTTAGGCAGACGTGGGCGCAGGATCAATATCACAAATAGAATTACAAATAGGAGGAATGGGCGGCACCTACCAAAAATGCGGGAAAGGTGAGGTTCTATGCCAAGAGAGATCCATTGGCGGTAGATGGTGATGATGGTGATGAGAAGACCAGGAGAGTACGGGCACCCTTGTCCCCTTTGATGTTGAAGCACCTGATGCAGGAGGGGATGAGCAGATCCAAAAGGAGCACAGTCAAAGTTAACTTGAGCCAAAGAGAAGTTCAAAAGGCAGTCCCAAAATCCAGTAACCAAGAGGTCCAAAACACCAAATCCAAGGCACAGACTAAGGCAGTTCCAATGACACGAAAAACAAGATCAAAAAGCCGAGAAAACGGGGTCCAAGCAAAACAAATGCCACTCGTAAACAGCTGAGAAGCGTGGCTGTGTGGATTCAGCATTCCTTTATGCTGGGATTTCGATCATGTGACCGTATCCTCATTGAGTCACGTGAGCGGCATTGAGCGTCACGTGGCCTGTGTGACCAGGAAGTAGCAATGGGATTGGTTGGGTGATGCAGCCTCATGGTGTCACGTGGGTGGTGTCGAGCGGCACGTGACCATGAAGCAGTGCCGGCGAATCCTGGTGTCCCTCAGCACCATTGCGGCCACAACTGCCAAGTTCCTGCACGTCACCCTCCCGGGGCGGAACTTCAGGTGTAGCGGGACCCGCTGGAGGGACACACCCATGAGGAACGCCCAACACAGGTACCGTGCTGTGGGGTGATCCGGGCTGCGTGTGTGGGAGCCTTCATGACAGAACCCTCCCACCCCCCAAGGGCCCAGGTCCGCGTGGGCTGGACGGGTGATCTTGTTGTAACCTAGAAACCAAGAGGGGGCATGCACATTAGAGGCGGGCTCCCACACCTTTCCTCTGGGCCAAAGCCGACCCAGTCCACCAGGTAATACAAAACCCCTTTCCGGAGACGTGACCCCAGGATACCCCTGACTTCGTATTCATTTGAGGAATCCTGCACAAGCGGGGATGGAGGCAGAACCAGTCTCCTGTGAGGCAGGCAGGGCTTCAATAGGGAAGTGTGGAACACCGGATGAATGCTCCATGAGGGGGGTAATGATAACCGAAAATCTACCCGATTTATAACCCTAGTGACGCGATATGGACCCACAAAACGCGGGAGGAGCTTTTGACATCCTGGTATCCGTAGATGTCGAGAGGACAACCAGACCTTATCACCAACAGAATAACAAGGGGCAGGTGCACGTTTCGTTTTAGCTGCATGGCACATGGTGGCTTGGGCTTCCCTCAGATGTGTAAGGGTCTGAGCATGCACGTCTCCCAAATCCCTAAGCAAGTGGCCGCAGCAGTCGCCAGAGCCATAGAAAGTCTGGTATGGACAAAACCCGGGGATGTTGGCCATACATGGAGTAGAACGGGGAAAACGCAGTTGCAGAATGTGGTGCGTTGTATGCGAATTCCGCTAGGTCTAGCACTTGATACCAAGTGAATTGATGTTGCAGGGAGAGGCAGCAGAGATACTGTTCTAATGTTTGATTGACACGTTCAGTTTGGCCGTCAGTTTCAGGGTGGTATGAGCATGAAAACCTGGTGTCTATACCCAGAAGACTAGTGAGGGAGCGCCAAAACCGGGAGGTGAATTGGGAACCCCTATTGGACACAATAACAGAAGGTAACCCAAAGAGACAAAAGACGAACTGAAAAAACAACTTGGCTAATGTTGGGGATGAAAGGATGCCAGTGCAAGGGATAAAACGTGCCATCTTGGTGAATGTGTCTACCACAACCCATATCGTATTGTGGCCCCGGACTTTTGGCAGATCAGTAATAAAATCCATTGTCACCGTATGCCAGGGACATGGGGGAATGAGCAGGGGTTGAAGCAACCCTAAGGGGCGTCCCTTCATGTTCTTACATTGAGCACAGATCGGGCAGTTCGATACATAGGTGTTCACGTCTCTGCGCATGGTAGGCCACCAACACTATCTGTGTAACAATGTGAGGGTTCGTTTTTGCCAAGGATGTCCGTTGATCAGGGCATCATGAGACCATTCAAGTGCCTGGATACGGGTATCCTGGATGGGAAGATACAACCGGCCCTGTACGAAAGGTAACCCTTTGTGGAACATCAAGTCCCATTCATTAGTGTCATTGGGATGCAAGGAGACCCATTGGCGGATGGAATCGAGAAGACTGACAGATGGGGTACAAAGACAAATTACATGTTTTTGTCCAATAGGGTCTCAGGAAAAACAGGAAGGGATTCACCACCCGGCAAGCGCGATAGGGCGTCAGCTTTACCATGACCAGTACCAGGACAGTGCCGTATGATGAATTTGTAGGAGGAAAAGAACAGATGTCAACAAACTTGTAGGCTGTTCACACATCTAAGGGATGCCGGGTCTTGTAAATTACGATGGTCAGAATAAACGGTTATTTGGTGTTTGGCCCCTAACAAATGATGTCTCCACACCTGAAACGCATCCCTGACGGCTAGTAACTCATTTTCTGTAACAGTATAGTGCTATTCAGTAGGTGAAAACTTGCGTGAATGGTAAGCAACAGGATAGAGTAGACCCGTGGCAGGACAGGTCTGGGACAGTACTGCCCCTTGTGCAAAAGATGAAGCATCTGCTTCAACCATGAAAGTTACATCAGGGTTAGGATGCTGCAGGATGGGGGCAGACGTAAACTCTGCTTTTAGAGTCTTGAATGCCTCCTCCTGTGATGTAGTCCATATGTAGGGCTCTCGTGGGCTAGTAAGACTAGTCCGAGGCGCTGATATGAAAGAAAACCCTGCAATAAATCTCCTATAGAAGTTTGCGAACCCGAAAAATGACTGCAAGGCTCTGACAGTCGTGGGTACAGGGCAGTTCAAAACAGCATCAACTTTAGCCGAATTCATGGAAAGACCCTTGGAAGTAATGTGAAACCCTAGAAATTCCACTTCTGTGACATGAAAAAGACATTTCTCGGGTTTTGCAAACAAAGCATTGGTTCTGAGTCTATGGAGTACCTCTCTGACGTGGCCTACATGGGACGAGAGAGATGGTGAATAGATCAGGATGTCGTCTAAGTATACAACGATATAAGTATCCACGGTGTCGTGAAATATGTCATTCATGAATCTTTGGAACGTCGCGGGGGCATTACAAAGACCAAAGGGCATGACGGTGTATTCAAATAACCCATGTCTGGTACAAAAGGTGGTTTTCCACTCGTCCTCTTGTTTTATTCGGATCAAGTTGTAAGCCCCCCCCCCTGAGGTCAAGCTTAGTAAATATGACAGCATGAGCAAGGTTGTCCAGGAGTGGAGTTATCAGGGGAACTGGGTACCAATTTTTTATTGTAATTTGGTTAAGGCGACGATAGTCCACACATGGGTGTAAGTTGCCTTCCCTTCTAGGGACGAAAAAGATGGGACTAGCAGCAGGAGATTGTGATGGGCGAATGTGGGCAATTCTCAGAGCGGTTTGGAGATCTTCTTTTAAGGCCAGATCTTCCGTGGGGGATAAGGAATATACCCGACAGCAGGGTATAACAGCCCCAGGGATAAGGTCGATGGGACAGTCATACGACCTGTGTGGCGGAAGGTGTTCAGCTAGTTTTTTGTCGAAAACATCAAGATAGTCCCTGTATTCTGCAGGAATGCCGGATATGGTGGCACCCACGGCATGGTTCGGAGGTTCACAATCCATGCCCTGCTCGTCATTGAGCTGTAGATGGGCCAATGCGCCAAAAACTTGAGAAGGGGAGGTCATCTGGCCAGGGGATACAAGACAGTGATTTTGGCAGTGGACGGACTCAAAGAATAGTCCACCTTGAGCCCGGTCAATTACCGGATTATGGGTTCGCAGCCACGGGAGACCCAGTATGAGCCGAATTGTAGTGTAGTGATGTGGCCAAATGAAAGAGTTTTCCTATGTGTGTCCTGGATGATAAGAGTCAGAGGCGCCATTTGTTGCTTTATTGGGCCTGATACAAGTGACGAACCATCTACGGCGTGTACAGGTTCCGGTCTCCGCTTATTGAGGAGGGGAAGATTGAGAGATGCGGCTAGTGTTATGTCCACATAGTTCCCTGTTGCCCCCGAGTCAATGACTAATTGCACCGGGTGATGAGTGTTATCTACGGAAATCAGAAGGGCTTGGATATGCATGGGTGCCATAAATCCTGATGATGCTTTTGAAGAGGAAGGAGAAGGTGAGCCCGTCCGAATCCCCACATTTAGGGATGGGCTTTCTGAAAAACCGCTGTCTTTGGTTTGGGGTGTCCTGGGCATTCTCTGACATAATGGCTGTTAAGCCAACAGTAAAAACAGGCATTGGAGGTTCTACGACGCTCCCTTTCTATGGCTGTAATAGGGCTGTGAACCCCGCCTATTTGCATGGGTTCGCCTGGAGTGTCACTGGAGGGAGAGCTAGATGAGAAGGGCACAGACTTTCTAGAGTCGTGTCTTCTCTCTGCCCTCCGGGCATCCACTTGTAAAGACAAATCCACAAGTTCAGGAAATTGAGCTGACAAGGAAGGCACCACCGCCAATGCATCCTTCATAGCATCATTAAGATCATGATAAAACACCACAGCCTTTTTGTTTTCCAGCCATGCTGTCTCTGATAGTTGATTGAAACGGGTAATATAATCGACCAGTGTGGTCTTACCCTGGCTCAATTCCAGAAGTTCTAGGTCCCGAGCTTGTGCCTTATGTCTCGTATCAAACACTCTGGTCATTTCAGTGATCAATAAGTTGAAATCGTATAACACAGGGCTGTCGGTCTCCAATAATGGGTTGGCCCAATCAGCCGCTATCCCCCCCAGGTGTGAGAGTGTGAATGCTGCCTTTGCTATGGAGTCTGGGAAAGCTTGCGGACGACACAAGAAATGGAGTTTGCACTGATTTAAAAAGTTGCAGGATTTGAGGATCGCCCTGGAACTTCTCGGGAGGGTCCAGGGGAAACAGAATGGGGTCAAACAGGTGCAGGAGTCGGGGCAGGAGCAGGGGGTTCCCCTGGGGAGGGGCATCCCCAAACTCAGGATCAGGGGGTAGTGTATGACGATCACTTTTTATGGTATCCAGCCGCTGGTGGATGGCGGCTGTTGCAGCTGACATATCAGCTCTGAGTACCATGATGGCCTGAACTAAGGCAGCCACCTGGTCCCCGGCGGCGGCATCCGTAGCCAAAGTGGAGAGGCTTCTCAGTCTGTCACGATGAGGCTCCGCGATGACTATGAATACCTCCATCCCCAAGCACCGGTCAAGGTGGGGCAAATATACTCCCTGACCAGTTATTGAGGCCACAGGTGCAAAAGGGCAGGAACACAGGTACCAGGTAGCTGCAAGGGAAAAGGTTAGGCAGACGTGAGCGCAGGATCAATATCACAAATAGAATTACAAATAGGAAAATGGGCTGCACCGACCAAAAATGAGGGAAGGGTGAGGTTCTATGCCAAGAGAGATCCACTGGCGGTAGATGGTGATGAGAAGACCAGGAGAGTATGGGCACCCTTGTCCCCTTTGATGTTGAAGCACCTGATGCAGGAGGGGATGAGCAGATCCAAAAACGAGCACAGTCAAAATCCAAAGTTAACTTGAGCTAAAGAGAAGTCCAAAAGGTAGTCCCAAAATCCAGTAACCAAGAAGTCCAAAAATGCAAAAAGGCAGAGTCCAAAACACCAAATCCAAGGCACAGGCGAAGGCAGTTCCAATGACACGAAAAACAAGGCCAAAAAGCCGAGAAAACAGGGTCGAAGCAAAACAAACACCGCTCGTAGCAATGATAAACAGCTGAGAAGCATGGCCATATGGATTCAGCATTCCTTTATGCTGGGATTTTGATCATGTGACCGTATCCTCATTGAGTCATGTGAGCGGCATTGCGCGTCACATGACCTGTGTTACCAGGAAGTAGCAACGGGATTGATTGGGTAATGCGGCCTCATGGTGTCACGTGGGTGGTGTCGAGCTGCACGTGACCATGAAACAGTGCCGGCGAATCCTGGTGTCCCCCAGAGCCATCGCACCCACAACCGCCAAGTTCCTGTGCGTCACCCTCCCGGGGCAGGACTTCGGGTGTAGCGGGACCCGCCGGAGGGACACAGCCATGAGGAATGCCTGACACAGGTATCGTGCTGTGGGGTGATCTGGGCTGCGTGTGTGGGAGCCTTCATGACACTGACCCAGAGAGGACCTGGTTAGGCGCCCTCTTCCCGAGCTACAAAGGACCATCATGCACCATCTGATCTTTGCCAAAGCTCCCTGGTTGACAGACCTACGACAGGCTGCCGACCAGAGACCTAGTCCGTCGCGGAATCACAAGGAGAAGCGCCCGGACACTGTTGTCCATCACGGTCGCCGACTGCCGTCGCTGACCAGAGCCACCACGCTCTCTTTGCCTAAGTAACATTTGATCCAAGGATGCTCTCGCCTGCATGGTCGACTGCTTTGTCCCGCCGGAGAAATGCAAGGCCGCCAACGCGCAGAGGAGCATCTGCCAGTGTGTTTCCCGCCACCTGACGACCACACAGACGCCGGACGGCTCGACGCCCTTGCTGAGCCACAGTTCTTCACAAACTCTTTGCGGTCCTGAACTATCGTCACCAAGGTGCCCCGCACGCCTCTTCCTTGCAGGATGCCAATGCGCCGTCATCAACGAGCACCACTAGGAACAAAGCTGCCACCTCACCGTCGTTTAACCCTTTTTCCTCATGGGATCTCGACAAACCGTGGCTCCTGCACTAAAGGGAGCTGCTCAAGAAGGATCCGTCGAAGACCCGACAACAAACTCTGCTATTCCAGGTACATTGGGGTTGTAGAACTATTGTAGAAGGAAATAAGACTTCTAGAACAATATATGGACTGGGCTTGTATGATATATCTTTATTTACAGGTAGCCCAGGTGGGGGGGGGGATCTCCACACAGAATTGTGCCCAGTTGGTAGGGGCCAGTATTCTGCCAATTGTTCTAACCAACTGCTCTTCCTCCTTTGTCTATTGTTGGTTACCTTTATTAATTGATTTGTGTGACATTTAAGCCGAGTACAGTTTATGCACTTTAATGAAGTCTAATAATAATTCTGGTACCACTTAGAGCTGAATATATTTGCCATTATAGATTAACTAATCACAAAGTGAGTTATTGTGATTGTATATAACCTTGAACTTGATTGTGTTTTAACTAATAAAGTGTTTGGACATTCCTTTGTGGGGGTTTGGGGACTACACTGTACTTGGAACCAGCCCGCATCACCCCCTGAGAAGCTAGACCTTGATTGCTCGACCACATACCAATAATAGAGAATCTAGGCTGGGGTCTTCTGTGCCTCTCCTTTGCCATAAAGAGAGCAGAAGTACAGACCCCCCTCCAGTCTTTACAGACACAAACACTTTTTCCCCAGAGACACAAGACAACGGACTTGTAATGAAACCGATTACTTGACATGTCCCAACCCCAGCATCAGGCAAAGTCAGGCAATTAACCTGAACCACACACGCCTGATGTCCCTTTCCTTTCCCCACAGGGATAAAAGGTGGAGTAAAAGAGCACAGTACGAGCAATGCAAGCACAGCAGACAGCACAGCGAGACAGCTAAGCAGGTGCAACAGTTCAAACAAAGGAGAAAGGTGGTAGAAATCGAGAGGGTGGCGAGGAGAGAAGTGACCTTGCCCTTTCCGTCCCAGACCCACTGAATTTTTGTGGAAGAGAGCATAAGACTGCAAACACTAGTATATGTGTCTTGCAGCAGATGCCAGCGGTACACAGGGCAAGCTTATGCTGATAAGCAGGAGCGAGGAAAGCTCCCGCATCCCTGTTAATGGCCTCGAGTCGGAAAAGCCAAGCGGTTCATCAGAGCTGGTGAGTCGAGGGGAGAATCAATAGGAACCATGCTGTGTTGAGTGAGAGAATCGCAAAGTTGCAAATTTGAACAAAGTTTAATGAACTGTAAAGAACTGTAACAAATGTTAAAGGGGTGACCCGCTGCAGGAGGAAACCGGCACCACGTGGGTGCTAACTCAAGAGACTCTGGTCGAGCCCCATAGGAGAGAAACTACAGATACCAGCTAGCCGTAGGAGAGCCAGCAGAATAGGTCAAAATGGTCAGAGTCAAGCAAAATCCCTGTACAATCGAAATACTTATCTATAAACTGTGTGAAAACAAGGGAAGTGAATCCTGCAGTGAGAGGAAACAACGGAATTGAATCCCGCCATATGAGAAAGCAAGGGAAGTGAATCCTGCAAATAGAAGCAAATTTGAAGTTGGTAGGGGTCAGAGCCCGACAGAGGGAGATCCAGGGGTGATGCCATTGTAACGCTCACCTGATTCCCGTAGAGGCGCCGGTCTTGACTGGGCGTATACCGTATCTTCAAAGGTGATGTGTAACACACGGCTGGCTCTTTGGGCTGGACCTCTGTGCACTGTATGTCTGACTCGAAGGGTAAGATGTCTGCAGATAGAAAATATGGGATTAAGGAACTGGGTTATTGAATGTCTCTCTCTTCTTCCCTTTCTCTTCTCCTGTAGAACCCCAAAGGTTAACGCTCTCACCTTAGGTAAGTGAACGCCGGGCTCTCCATCTTCCTCGGGGCAGGGTGCTGTAACCAGTTTCTTCACTGGATAAGGGGAGCAGGCCTCTTGACTTCAGAGGACTGCTGTCCGTCGTTTACTGCACGAACGGTAAGTTTCGAGTAATTCTAATGTCTTTAAAGTCTTTAGTAATGATGTTTCTTGTTTTGCAGGGTTCCGGCGATGGCGGATGACGGGCTGAAGTGAGTTGAAGATGGAGCCCGTGTGATGAATAGAAGCGCCTGGAAGCACGTAAGTAAGCGCTTGTTGCCTGCTTCACGATGCGCTCATACTGTCTTTTTATTTTGCAGGTACAAGTTCGGAGCGGCTGCAGGGTGCCGGAATACCCACTGCGTTAGATGTGGAAAGTAGTAATGGCACGTGAGTATTAAAGTTCCCCAATGTCTTTAAACGCACCTTGTTTTGTCTTTCAGATGCGGGATACAGCGCCGAAGGCCTCCGGAGCGTGCGAAGAGTTGGTAAGCTTTTGTCTTTCAGATGCCGGAATGCAGTGTGAAGACCTCCGGAGCGCACGAAGAGTAGGTAAGCCTTTGTCTTTCAGATGCCGGAATGCAGCGCGAGGCGTTGGTGACAGCCGATGGAACAGGTAAGTGAAGAGCTGTCACTGAAGACCGTAATGCTAACCTGTTCTTTCTTGTCTTTATAGGTGTTGCTGAAGACTGGATTCAGGATGGTAAGCCTTTTT
Organism: Ambystoma mexicanum; assembly: GCF_040938575.1. Taxonomy (NCBI): domain Eukaryota; kingdom Metazoa; phylum Chordata; class Amphibia; order Caudata; family Ambystomatidae; genus Ambystoma; species Ambystoma mexicanum. Next base: position 591,665,012 of record NC_090940.1, on the reverse strand, counting down.
CCTTAGGCCCAGGATCAGATGCAGAAGACACGATGAGCGTTCTGCTGCAGAGGATGCAGAATAACGCAAAGCAAGATTCATCCATCGGGTGTGGTTTAAATAGCCTCCTGTAGTGCTTAGGTGTCTCCTTCCACAGCCACGCCTAGGTAAGAAAAGAGTTCCTGCTTTCCAGAAGAGTTCCAGTGTTCTGAATCTAGGGAGTGGCTCCTGCCCCACCCAACAGGAAAAGTAGTTCCAAACAGAAGAGGATCAGAGGCTCAACTGGCAGGCAAGTAAGCAGCATGGTCTGCTGTAGGTAAGTCCACCCAAGCATTATGAGCCCGGTGCTTCCAGCGCTGGGACTGGGCATATTTATGAGCCTGGTGCCACTGGCGCCAGGACTGGGTCCAAAAGGTCCCAATTGGGACTGGTTGGCACTCGGAACCTGGGTTATGGATCTGCTTCCAAGGGAGTTGGGAAAACCCTGACATTTTGGAAGCAGAGATCATGACAGTACCCCCCCCCCCTCAAGGCCCCTCCCAAACCGGGCTTCTCCGGGGGTTTTGGCTTGTCAGGAAATGTTCGGTGAAATCTTTTGATTAGGCGAGGAGCGTGGACATATTCAGCAGGTTCCCAGGATCTCTCTTGGGGGCCGTAGCCTTTCCAGTCAATTAGGTAAAATAGTTTAGATTTGGAGATCTTGGAGTCCAAAATGCTTTTGACTTCAAACTCGAGTTCTCCATCAACTAGGATAGGTTTTGGAGATTTAGTTAGTCGGGTTTGAGGTTGCACGGGTTTTAATAGAGAGACGTGGAAGACCGGATGTATCTTCATGTGCGGAGGCAGGTCCAACTTGACCGCTACTGGGTTTACTACGGTAGTGATGGAATAGGGACCAAGGTATCTTGGGTTGAATGTGCGTGGCCCTTTTAGAGGTAGATATTTGGTGGATAACCAGACTTGATCCCCTACTTGATATTGAGGGGCTTCCTTCCGATGTTGATCTACTCCTTTCTTGTATTGTTCTTTAACCCTTTGAAGGTGAGAAACAGCTTCCTTAAAGGCTTGGGTGATTGTAGAATGCAGGTAGTCTACTGCTGGTGTTTCAAGATCTTGGAGGGGATCCAACTCCGAGGTTCGAGGGTGACTGCCGTACAAAAGAAAAAACGGGGTTTTCCCAGTTCCCAAATGGACAGAGTTATTGTAGGCATATTCGGCTATCCAAAGGATGTCTTTCCAAGTTTTTTCAGTTTGTTGCAGCATGCAGCGTAAATACTGTTCCAGAGTTTGATTGGTCCTCTCGGTTTGTCCCTCGGTCTGAGGGTGGTGACTGGTCGATAGTCTCACATCAATTTGAGCCGACCGACAGCAACTTCGCCAAAAATGAGAAATAAATTGACTACCTCGATCCGAAATTAGAACCGAAGGAAAACCGTGCAGTCGGACGATGTTTTCGAGAAATTCTCGGGCCAGAGTTGCTGCTGTTGGCAAGCCTTTGAGAGGAATGAAATGCGCCATCTTGGAGAATAAGTCCACGATTACTAGAATCGTATTGTATCCGGAGCATGGAGGTAGATCGGTGATGAAGTCCATAGAAAGCGTATGCCAAGGGCGAGGTGGGATGTCAATAGGGCGTAAGAGGCCTGCTGGTCTTTCCTTTTGACTCTTGTTTTGGGCACATACTCCACAGGACATTTTAAAGTCTCTGATATCTTTTTTCCAAGACGGCCACCAGAAGTAGCGCTTGATCTTTTCTGAGGTCTTGGCCATACCGGGATGTCCTTCCATTAAAGAATCGTGATAACAAGAGATTACTTTTTTCTGTAAATCTGTGCTGGGTAGGTATAATCGTTCTTGGAAATACAATAAGTTGTCCTTTACTGCAAAGTCCTTTCCCTGCAGATGCCAATTCTGTATGTCTGCTGGAGTTACAAGTTGCCTAGCTTTATCCTTAACTTCCTCTATGGATTCTGTGGCGATTACACCCAGAATTCTTTGTTCGGGAATGATTGGTACAGGTTTAGGGTTGATCAAGTGTTCTTCCACTCCCATCCGAGAAAGGGCATCAGCTTTACCGTTCTTTGTACCAGATCGATAGGTAATTATGAAGTCAAACTCGGCAAAGAATAATGCCCAACGGAGTTGTCTAGAGGATTGGGCTTTTGCGGTTTTCTAATATTGCAGGTTTCGGTGATCCGTAATCACAGTAACGGTGTGTCGGGCCCCCAGAAGCTAATGCCGCCAAGCCTTAAAGGCAGACTTGATAGCCAGTAGTTCCTTGTCAGTAATCGTGTAATTGATTTCAGGAGGCGAGAATTTGCGGGACCAAAATGCCACGGGATGCAACTGATTGGTTACCGGGTCCTTTTGTGATAGAACTGCCCCCATGGCAAGGCTTGAAGCATCAGTTTCCACGATGTAGGGGAGTTCGGGGTGAGGGTGTTTTAAGATTGGTGCAGAGATAAATTTAGTCTTCAAATCCTGGAAAGCTTGTTCCGCCTCAGTAGACCATTCAAAACGTTTGTTTTTCTTTAACAAGGCAGTGATGGGCTGGACTATTCGAGAGAATTTGGGGATAAACCTGCGGTAAAAGTTAGCGAAGCCTAACATGCTTTGCACACCTTTTACGGAGGATGGTGATGGCCATTTGAGAACTGCATCGACCTTCTTTGAATCCATACGCACTCCGCCAGGTGATAATATGAATCCCAAGAATTCAACTTCAGTCACGTTGAAAACACATTTTTCCAACTTAGCGAAAAGTTTGTGTTGACGCAATCTTTCGAGGACCATTTTCACGTGTTTCCGATGTTCAGATTCCGATGAAGAATAAACGAGGATGTCGTCAATGTAAACAACAACACACACATCTATGAGCTCTCTGAGGACATCGTTCATGAAATATTGAAAGGCGGCCGGGGCATTGCAAAGTCCGAAGGGCATGACCTGATATTCAAATAGCCCATACTTGGTGCGGAAGGCCGTCTTCCATTCATCGCCCTCTTTTACTCGTACCAAGTGGTAAGCTCCTCTAAGATCCAGCTTTGTATATATGCATGCTTTTCTGACTTGGTCCAGGAGTTCAGGGATCAAAGGTAACGGATATCTATTCTTAACGGTGATCTGGTTCAGGGAGCGATAATCTATACAAGTTCTAAGGTCTCCTTCCTTTTTTGGAACGAAGAACAAAGCTGAAGAAGCAGGGGACTTGGAAGGACGAATAAACCCATTTGCCAGGTATTGATCCAGGTATTGTCGAAGGTGAAGGTTCTCAGGCTCGGTGAGGGCATAAATTCTACTACAAGGAGGAGTAGATCCAGGTATCAGGTCTATCTGGCAGTCATAAGACCTATGAGGAGGTAGACAGTTAGCCTGATCCTTCCGGAAAACATCTTGGTATTCTAGGTATTCGGGAGGTAACTGGGGAGTCTCTGAAGAAATTGCTGCCAGTGCAACACCAGGTGGAGGGTGACAAGTAGAGACACATTCTGGAAACTGGACCGTTCTTGCTCGCCAATCGATCAGAGGATTGTGTTTCTCTAACCAAGGTTTTCCTAGAATAATCTGAAACTGAGGGGCCTTGATCACATCGAACACGATCTTCTCATGGTGTCCATCTTGACTTACTAGCGTCACCTCTTGAGTGGTATGCGTTACTGGCCCGGAGGCTATCTCCGTACCATCCACCGTAGTAATGACGTCCTTTACAGCCTTGGGACAAAGAGTTAGATTCATCCTCAAAACCATTTCATGATCCACATAATTGCCGATGGCACCGCTGTCGACGTAAGCTTCAATTGCATGTAATCGATCCGGATTATCAGGGCTAATGAGGACCATAGGTATCACGAAATGCGAGGTCACGGAACTGGTTTTCACGCTCGGCAAGAGGACCTCTATTCTTGTCGGGCGAGGTCGTTTCCCTGCTCAGAGTTTGTAACTTTGGTAACTGCAGCTCCTACTGCCTTCTCGGCAGGTTTCACCGGACAGTCTCGAAGAAAGTGCCCTGAGTTTCCGCAATAGAGGCATAATTGCAACTGTTTTCTCCTTTCCCGCTCCTTTTGTGTTAGAGGACCTTTCAGACCCCCTATTTGCATGGGTTCCCCGGAGTCTACTCCTTTGGAAGGAGTTGGCGGTTTGGAAAATACTCGAGCATCAAACTTGGAACGATCGGCCTTCCTGTTCTGCAGTCTGTGATCTATTTGAACGACTAAGTCTATATAGTCCGAACAATCTTGTGGGGGATTCACTACTTGGGCTAACACATCTTTGAGCTCTCCACGTAGACCTCTATAAAACAGCGTAATCCTTTTGTCCTCAGGCCATTGAGTTTCCACTATCAGTCTGTTGAAAGACGCAATATAAGCCAAAAGGTCTTGATTACCTTGTCGCAACGAAAGAAGCTCATTGTCCAAGGCCTGCCCCTGTGAATGTCTTGCGAACAGTTTTTCCATACTGAGCTGAAAAGCTTGAAAATCATTGAGGACCGAATCATCTTGATTTTCTAGAGGGATCGACCAGTCTGCCGCATTGCCACTAAGGTACGAAAGCACGAAAGCTACTTTAGCTTGATCAGTTGGAAAGGCTGCTGGCCGGCATAAGAAATGCAACCGGCACTGATTGATAAATACTGCAAACCTCTTTGGGTCACCAGAAAATCGTTCGGGCGGAGCCAGAGGTACATTCCCAGGTAGGTTGATCTGCACTGGATTCATAGAGGATGTAGAAGGAAGATTTCCCCCAGATGCGGGTAACGGGGTCTGTCCTGCTTGTGACTGTAGCAATTGTCTAGCGAGATCATCCGTTCGCTCCTTGGAAATAATCAGTTCCCTTCTTAGAGCATTCGTTTCCTGACGGGCTGCATGCACTTCTGCCCTTAGTTCCCCAAGTAACTGGGCTAGCTGGTCGGTATCCGAGGTTTCCATAGCGCCTGGACGGGAGTTTTGTGGTAGGATTTGCGTTCTGTAACGCTCACCTGATTCCCGTAGAGGCGCCGGTCTTGACTGGGCGTATACCGTATCTTCAAAGGTGATGTGTAACACACGGCTGGCTCTTTGGGCTGGACCTCTGTGCACTGTATGTCTGACTCGAAGGGTAAGATGTCTGCAGATAGAAAATATGGGATTAAGGAACTGGGTTATTGAATGTCTCTCTCTTCTTCCCTTTCTCTTCTCCTGTAGAACCCCAAAGGTTAACGCTCTCACCTTAGGTAAGTGAACGCCGTGCTCTCCATCTGCCTTGGGGCAGGGTGCTGTAACCAGTTTCTTCACTGGATAATGGGAGCAGGCCTCTTGACTTCAGAGGACTGCTGTCCGTCGTTTACTGCACGAACTGTAAGTTTCGAGTAATTCTAATGTCTTTAAAGTCTTTAGTAATGATGTTTCTTGTTTTGCAAGGTTCCGGCGATGGCGGATGACGGGCTGAAGTGAGTTGAAGATGGAGCCCGTGTGATGAATAGAAGCGCCTGGAAGCACGTAAGTAAGCGCTTGTTGCCTGCTTCACGATGCGCTCTAACTGTCTTTTTATTTTGCAGGTACAAGTTCGGAGCGGCTGCAGGGTGCCGGAATACCCACTGGGTTAGATGTGGAAAGGAGTAATGGCACGTGAGTATTAAAGTTCCCCAATGTCTTTAAACGCACCTTGTTTTGTCTTTCAGATGCGGGATACAGCGCCGAAGGCCTCCGGAGCGTGCAAAGAGTTGGTAAGCTTTTGTCTTTCAGATGCCGGAATGCAGTGTGAAGACCTCCGGAGCGCACGAAGAGTAGGTAAGCCTTTGTCTTTCAGATGCCGGAATGCAGCGCGAGGCGTTGGTGACAGCCGATGGACCAGGTAAGTGAAGAGCTGTCACTGAAGACCGTAATGCTAACCTGTTCTTTCTTGTCTTTATAGGTGTTGCTGAAGACTGGATTCAGGATGGTAAGCCTTTTTCCTTAGGCCCAGGATCAGATGCAGAAGACACGATGAGCGTTCTGCTGCAGAGGATGCAGAATAACGCAAAGCAAGATTCATCCATCGGGTGTGGTTTAAATAGCCTCCTGTAGTGCTTAGGTGTCTCCTTCCACAACCACGCCTAGGTAAGAAAAGAGTTCCTGCTTTCCAGAAGAGTTCCAGTGTTCTGAATCTAGGGAGTGGCTCCTGCCCCACCCAACAGGAAAAGTAGTTCCAAACAGAAGAGGATCAGAGGCTCAACTGGCAGGCAAGTAAGCAGCATGGTCTGCCCAAGCATTATGAGCCCGGCGCTTCCAGCGCTGGGACTGGGCATATTTATGAGCCTGGTGCCACTGGCGCCAGGACTGGGTCCAAAAGGTCCCAATTGGGACTGGTTGTCACTCGGAACCTGGGTTATGGATCTGCTTCCAAGGGAGTTGGGAAAACCCTGACCTTTTGGAAGCAGAGATCATGACAGCCATCACCCAAAAACTGGCAGTCAAGAGGGGTCTGAGCCCGACCAAGGGAGATCCAGTGGTGAAGCTTTCGCCCAGAAGTTCATTGAAAATGAACTGTCATATCATTTGTGAAATGAGATATGCAAGAAGGGTCAGTGCCCAGAAGAGGGAGACCCAGGGGTATAACCATCACCCTACGTGAAACTGTGATAAACAATGGAGATGAGTCAGTGCCCAGAAGAGGGAGACCCAGGGGTGAACCCATCACCCAGAAAACATTGGAAATTAACTTTCTTTTGTTAAAGGACCTTTTGTTTTGTTATTTGAACACGTCAGTCCCTCAAAGGCGAGAGACTTTTAAGGGAAACAAGACTTGGCCATTGACGGCCCTGATAGCTGAAAGCTCAAGAGTTCAAAGCTGAACTGTAATCTCGCGCTGGAGAAGCCAGAGACTGTACTGTGCTCAAAACTCCCATCTTACCCCGTGCACAAAACGGGGGGAAGGGAGACCCAGGCTATCGCATCCTGACATATTATTTGAGAACACTTCTTTCTTTTCTTTTAAACTATCCTGCAGCTCTTTTTTTATTAGCTGTGAGGCTTGGCAATAGGTTTCTTAGGAAAGGCCTTTTAATAGGACACAACGCCACTACGACTGTCTTATTTTTCATTTGATAGTTGACGCTTGCTTCCATCTTAGATTTAGGTTTCATATTAGGCATTTCTCCAACCTGCATACAACATTCATTGTTTAATAAACACCCTTGAACTGTGATAACTTGTTTCTGTCTTACTTGTTGCCACCATGAGTATCTCACATAGGGGAAAGGAACTCCGCTTTCTGATAAGATGAGCAAATCATGAACTGTATTAGAAAATCATTAATTGTGTTAGAACTGCTATGTAAACCCGGCGGAGGGAGATCCAAGGGGTGAAGAGCAATTGCCCAATGTTAAAAATCACGGAAGGAACTATTGTTTGTTGTTGGTCCAGCAGGCCTTTCCAAGGCAAGAGACTTTGCAGAACAGAGACTTGGCCCCAGAAGGTCCTGGTATCATTGAAAGGAACTGTAACCCTCGTGCTGTAGAGGCCCAGAAGTGTGCTGTGCTCAAGAGTCCTGCCGTGTCCCGTGCTGAAAACGTGGGAAAGGGAGATCCCAGCCATACCATCCTGACTTATCATTTGGTGAACAATTCTTTTGTTTCTTGTGAACATTATCCCACACTATTTTGTAGCATAGCGCTAAGGATTGGCAATAGGTTTTTTAGTATAGGACCTTTTTATTTGACTAGACTCCACTTGGACTGGATTATTATTATTTTATGGTCATAGCTTGTTCCCATCTTAGATTTAGGTTTAGATTAGGCATTTATCTCACTGAATATCCAGTTTAATAAACACCCTTGAACTGTGATCACTTGTGTCTATCTTTGCTGTTGCTACCATGAGTTCCTTACAAATGGTGTCAGCGTGGGAGGTGATTCAACTGATAAAAAGTGAAACCCATGTTATAATTGTGGTACCACCAGAAGGGGAAAATAAAATAGTTAATCTCCTAGACTCTGGCCGTGTATCCACACTGAAAGAGGTGTTCTCTAAACTGCGGGTCCAACCTGGTCCACAGGATTTGTTCTTTAAAACTCAAGTGTTGCTAGAAACCCTTCCTCTCTCCCATTACAGCATACAACCGTGGGACCGAATAATCCTAAAAGTTGTGCCAATCTTTTCTTTTATCAGGCCTAGTGCTTTGAATCCCGCTCCCTCCAAGCCTTTTTTCATGGTACCCAGTCACCATCCGTCGCAGGACCATCAGGGTTAAAGATTAATTTACCAAAGTCCTCCGCTTTGACAGACTCAGAATCAGAAGTCTCTGAGAATTTTGGAACCTTATCTGAGGGAGTCGAGAGTTGTTTCTTTTCTGATTCGGACACTGCAGAAGGATCCCTTACACCCCCAGAAGAAATGGCCGACTGAGCTAATTTCATCACCCAATTGGCGCCCCATCAGATACAGGCCGAAAATCGACTCCAAGAAAATGTATCTAGATTAATTGAGCTACAAGCGAGTCTGTTACTACCACAGGGCGTACTTCAACCATATCTTGAAGGCAAAGATTTAGGAAATGTTTTCTAAACTTTGAACGCCTGGCCGAACAACTGGTACGGGAAGAGAACCTAAAAAGATGCTAATTGTGTCCTTTGTTGAAAGGACAACTACAAACTTCCTATCAACTACTTAACCTTGCACAAGGAGCCACCTTTCTATCCATCAAGGAAGGGTTGTTAAAGAGTGGGGCAGACCTGCAATTTTTAATCGGTAGAAATATACGAGCCATTAGGTTAAACCCGGGAGAAACTCCTTTAGAACTGGGCGAACATGTCAAAAACACGATGGTCTTATAGATTAATAAGAAGGATTAATAATTAGAACTGATGGAGATGATTACCCCAGAACAATTTACTAATTCCTTAAACTCTTTTTTGCAAAAATCTGTCCTTCAGTTAAATAAACCTACCCCAGCCATGGCCATTGCGACTGCACATAACCACTAGGATGCAGCTAATCACTTCCAATTGGCCCATTGATGGGAAGAACAGAAGGATCATAAGCCCATCCATCGACCTCAACCTCAGGGAATAGATAAATAAGGGGGGTTGCATTGGATCAAGGCAGGGACACCACGAGAGAGAGCAGACCACCTCCTCCAGTCAGTTTGTCCTGTAGAGAAACAGTACATTTAGCTAGGCATTTTCCAAAGAATATAAAGGACGAACCTATGGAAATAGGTTGTTTGAAGGGCGAAGAGTAGAAAGAACCAGAGGAAGAGCTTGAGACCTTTACCATCTGTTTATGTCAGACTCCAACCGATTTCATAAATGACAAGGTTTGGGTGAATCGGAGGTAAGTAAGGGCCTTGATCGACTCAGGTAGTAAGCAAACTGCTATACAGGCCAATTTAGTAACAACAAAAGACCTAGACAATGCAGCCCTAGTTAGAGTAACATATCTACATGGAGACAAGGAAGTATATCCCAAAATACCTGTACACTTTGAAATACGGGGAGAATCCTGGAGAATATCAGCCTCAATTACAAGGCTCCCTGAAGAAATGATTCTGGGATGGGACTTCCCTACCTTCTCTACTCTCTTACACAAATCTCTACCTCCCTTTGCAGATTTTCTACCCCAGAGATCCTGGCAGGTGAACTACTACTGTCAATATTCTCTAATATGGGACTGGGAAAACTGAGCCTACGAAACACCAAACAGCCCTTGAAAGCCAATTCATAAGTTATTGTAGAGAGACTGATAAAACCACTCCACCTCTACATACACTGGCCAAAACCGATCAGTAGAATATGCAAGAGTTCCTGGACATCTCTCGTCCCTGTTCTCTTTCAGGTCTTAACAACGGGGAACCTGGACAAAGAACAGGCATATCCACCTTGTATAGTGGACGGGTATGTGAGAAAGCTGAAGGTGTATTTTGATTTAACACCAGCTGAAGACATTTGAGATTGGATAGATTTTGAAGAAAAAAAAGAATGTGATATTTTGTTACATGTTATGTTGAAATGATGTGCTTGGGGAGCATTTGATTTGAATATACGGGATTGTGGGGTGTTGTTTTGGCTAAACTTCATGCATGACTAACCATATTTTGAGTACATTTTTTGCATTAGAACATGTCCCCATTCGTTACCCATATATGATTCAATTGGCTTTATTAGAATTTTTTTTTAATTACTCAAGCCACTTCCAATTTTAAAGGTTTTAGTAGTTATTTGGGATTTTTTGGAGCTATGCCAAATATCTTTTATAAAGGACCTGATCATAGACATTATATTAGCACACACCAAAGTCCCCCTGATTTTTTAATCCCATTTACACAAGATAGGTATTTTTATTAGTAATAGATGGGTCAATTTTAAAAGGCATATACTGTAGGTTTGCACAAGGTAGAAACAGACAAGGGGGGGAAAAAGGCACGTTGAGCAATGGAAAGAAACCATTTTGAAAGTTTAGGCACATTGTATGGAAAAAGGAAAGGTGCCTTGCTCAGTGATTTTCAACATGCAATGAATGAACATAGGGTGGTGCCCCTCACCCTTCTGTTAAATAGCATAGAAATGACTGCAACAACTGGAAGGGCTCCTAGATGTGTCAGTACAGTATCAAAAGGAAGAGCAGATGCACAAAGTTTATTTTCACAGAAATTGTAACAATAAGAAGGAAAGGAAGTATGTCAGAAGAGGGGAATGTGAAAGTAATTGAAGAAGGAGAGAGCAAGAAATTATGGTAAGAAAGAAAACAGGCATGGGGAAGGCAAGAGTGTGATAGAGATTGCAATGAAGGCACGGGAGACTACTACAAATAACCAGACAGTGAGGCCACTGGTAATTAAGGACAGAAAGAAGGGGGGCAGCATCTCCTCCACTGCATAGCACAGAATCATTTATATTATATGTCCAAGATCACACATGATGCCAGGAGTGCACTGACAATATAAGAACACTTATAAATGCAAATTACACAATAGAGAATGTCAATGTGAAGAACAAGTGACACCAGATTAGGCACGGCAAATACTTATATGAGTTCAGCAGGAATTAATAAGATTACAAGCACCTTTTACAGTAGCACATTTGTATTCAGAACAGGCGAAGTAATGGTAATGAGAGGGAACACTCACTAGCACAAAGACTGAAGTTACATACACCATAGGAGAGTTGAGCATGATCTTTTCATATCATTATTACATTTCTTGTAACATATTAGCAGATATATTGGGGAGAGATTTGAGTAAATGGCCATGGGATAACATGGACTATTTTAAGGATTAATTATGCAATTACACTAGAAGTCACATTAGTATTTTAAGGTCAGGAAACATAAAGGAGTGTGCCATTAGGCCAAAGAAGCATTGTTTTTATGGAGCACACACACAAATTAGTATGGCTTTCAAGAATAAAAGGTAGATTGTTAAGATTACTCGGGAGGATAGCTCAGGGGCAACACGCTCGCCTTGGAAGAAAGATGGCGTGGAGCAACACAGGTTCGATCCCGAGTCCGCGCTTAGAAACCTCTGGTTATTAAGCGCGTTATAAATAACCTATCATATCATAAAGAGGTTTTATTCAGATAAAATATACCCATCCATGGATGAGAAAGAAGGACCAATAAGTGCAAGCAAGCTAGGAGTTGCACAAATGAGGGAATACAACTGAAGGACAGTGACGGCTCTTGGAGAAAAACACAGATAGAATAATCTGACAAATCAAAGGCTTGTTTAATGGAAGTTTATTTAGCAGTTAAGGATTGCAAACAGAAACAAGGATGAATTGGCACAAGTATTGAGCATGTTATGGGTCAGTAGTATTAATGATGATTGGTTTATTAGAAGGAGTGACGAGAAGGGGAATTTAGAGATATGGAAAGAGAAGCAATCATGCAAGAGATTTGGAAAAACATCAGGATATTAGGTTAGGGTTTTGTCATGTTATGGCCATAAATAGGGGGAGTGATGCACACACATTAAACACGTATACACCCCCCACAAGAGTAGACAATATTTTTACAATGCAAGTATAGCGCCAACTTAAGTAACAGAAACCCCACGTCTTGCTTAAATATAACATGAGAGAAAAGAAAGTGCATATTTTTTTTCTATCATATTTGGAGCATTTTTTTAAATGATAGGGGAAGGGTTACAAGATATTAAGGACACACAGTAACATACAACTGTGAGGGCCAAGAAGGAGGGGTTATGAGGAAAAACATAATGAAAGAACTCCTCCCAGTGCACAAACAACGTATGAGAGTAAGTAAAATGAACCTTATTTTATTTTGTATATGTATATGTGTTAATGTAAAAATGTTGATTTATGTTATATACAAAAAAGTGGCCTTTTTGGAGCACAAGAGAAATGTATTCATGGCCTTAGTGGAGTATAGTGCTATGGTTGGAAGAAACAACATTATGAGAAAAGGTAAGTGCTAGTGGATGAAAGAGGGAGATACATAGAGAAAAGGTGTGGACACAAGAAGTGTGTCAATCTCCTCATTGATCATTACTAGAAGAAAGAGGACCGAGGCGAGTACAAGTGAAAGATAGTGAGGGATGCAGTGCTTTCAAACTGATAGCATTTTTTCCTAAGTAAAGTATAGCAGGTGAAGGTAAAGGGTAGTATATGTATATAAGTATGGCTATATTTAGTGAAGGAGGTAGAGAAGACCTTTGGATGTAAGAAGGTGGAGTAATCCTTTTATGATCATGTTAATTTAAAATAATGAAAGAACGGTTGGTATATGTTTTGTTTTTTAAAGGAGCAAAGGAATAGTGGGATATGATAATGTAGTGATAGGCAAACACTGAATGCATATATGCCACACTTGCATGCACTTACGTAGGACAATGCGCTCTTGTTCAGCGTCATGTATAGGTAGATTAGAGTAGGAAGGTGCAACAAAAGAGTTTACTATATCTTGCCAGGATAAACAAAGCAAAGACAGAAGAGACCGTGGTCCGGCGACATCAGGAGAAGGATTACGAAAAGTAAAAGACACAGGGCCTCATCACGAGTTGGGTGGTAGCCCTTAAATGCAGCAGTGACGGTGTTACCCCCACATTTAAGGGTCCGCCCAATCTCGAGTTTGGCGTGTTTATCCCCAGCTCACTGCTGGGGGGTAAACATGTCAGAAAAATGCCAATTTTCAGTGCAATTACCGCTGACGGTATTACCTCGTGGTAATTGCACCGAGAGTGGACCCAATGGGGAATGGGAAGTAACAGTGCCCAACCTGTGATCTGGCGGTAATACCACCGGACGGGTGGGCGTTAATGCAAATAAAGTTGGCCCGTATCACATCCGAGATACCACCCAGCTGGTGATCAGGCCCACAGAGAAGATTCTCACCGAGGTAGCCAAAAGCAGGCCTGCCACTGCACCATGTTCATAAAAAAGGTAAAGCAAAGTGCACCATTGTTTCTACTTTAAAAAAGATGAGATTGTGTTTTACTTGGCCATGGAAATAAAGAGATGACTTCAGCATCATCACGTAAAGGAAATGCACAAGCGACAAGGTCAGTTCCCTCTGTTCAGAAGAAGGAAGAAAGCCCATCATTTCGGGAAGTATGGACCACTTTGTTAGCTTAGCATGACTTTTGCCTCCATTTGGTTTCTGCAGGAAGTCCATGGATGCGCCCAGAAGAAAGAAGAAGAACGGCTGAAGTAGAAGACAGTTCCTTTTGTGTTCTTGTTGGATTTTTCATTTTGTCTGTTTTAGTTTATTAATTTTGTATTGTAAAGTATTATTAATATTTATTAATATTAGTATTTATGATAAAGTACTATTTAACCCCAGTAGTGTTAAGAATGACGCAACCATTTATAAAAAAAGCTCTATTGAGAATAGAGGAGAAAGGTTTTCTTTTCCAATTAAGAAAGGGATTTGGAGATGACGTTTAAGCTCAGCACGGCACTAAGGAGAAAATAGGGTGTGAACCTATGAAAAGGGTGGGGCAAGTGAGGGTAAAACAACATATGTGTGTGCTTTTTGGTCCTACGTTACAGGCAGACCCAGGATAAGCATAGATGAACACAGGTGACACTAAGGTATGCATGAAAGTGAGGGGAAGCAGACATTCATTTAAAATAAAGAAGAGGAAATTAGGTGTTTTAGGAAGTAGGAATACTTTAAAGAAATAGAAGCATTGAAGTAGTAATGTTTAGGTTTTAGGAGGATGTGCTGATAATAAAATGCACATATTTTTCAAGAACTCACCCAGTTTTTTATATTTCAGATGGACAGGGAGCACCTGCACTTCGAGTGAAGTCAGCACACAAGCCTAAGAGTAGGGACAAAAGCCGTAATTGCCATGAAATGGGACGCGGGGGACTCAGCCCAATGCCTGTTGCTGCTGAATTGAAGAAAACAAGAAGAAGAAACAATCCTCTTTATGGACTCCCCCATCCTTATGTCCCCTCAATTGACTATTTTACTCAAGAAGACAATGCGTCCTAAAGCGTGGCCCTTTTACAATGAAGGGGTCCCTGATCTTCCTGCAAAGCAGAGAAAAAAACAATGATCAACTGATGAAAGAACCTTGAAATAGAAATGGAGAAGGAAAGAGAACCTGATAGAAGATGTTCTAACGGAAGTTAAGTGAGATGATGGCCAGGAAATGGACTCCAAGCAGATGGCAAATGGGACAGGTATGAAGAAAACGTTTTGGGGTGAAGAAGAGTAATAACTTACTATTTACAGGAAAAGAGAAGGAGAAAATAATAATAATAAAAAATGAATGAGCTGGTGGGTCCCCTTCAAAAGAAAATATACAAATGTCATTTAACGATATCTCCCGATTCTCATACTGGCAGAGTCCCTCTTTGTGCATGTAAATTAAGGTTTAATTGGGTAACAGGGGTGGGAACAAGATGGAAGTAAACAATGTTGCTGTCTGGGGATACATACATATACACAAATAATGAAAGAGGGCAAAATATGCTACACCTTTGACAAAAAAAGGATACATATACGATAGATTAGGAGAATACACTATGATTAGAGACACTATTGATTCTTTACAAGTGTCTTCCACAATATCTCCCATGTTGAGATAGAGCATCGAGTTGAGGGGGGGTGATTGAGGAGGGAATGTAGAGGAGGATATCCTCCCTCTGCTCTCTGGTGATGAACAGGTGACTATGCAATTTAGGGGCTGTGTCCTGCCCACTTGTCCAATAGTACAGATATGAGAAGAATTGTGCACTCAGACAACTCTATTAGCCATACCCTAAACAAAAATAGTGAGGATAAAAATGGTGTGGACCAAGGATGACAGAAGTGATGTCATTTCACCTATGACATCATATAGTTGTGTTAGAGACAAAGTAAACGTGTATTTGCTACAGGATAACACAGCCATTAGGCCACGCTGTGTTTAAATATGGAGGATGTTACTCAAACTCAATAGATATTAAACATCAGAAAACTGGTAGTGCTCAAATACATGCAGAAAAATAGTTCCCTGACAACAGAAATGTGACCACAGCAGACGTCCACTATCTTAAAAGGGACTCAACAGTTTTCCTTGCAAATGAATAAAGGCCTAAAGTCTTATAGGAGTTTACACATGTTTAGAATCACAGAAACACAGAGTTGGGGAAAACCCAGATAAATAGTTGAGCCCCAGCCAAGGTTGACTGAGAGCAGCTGAAGACGGTGCAGACAAGTTGGCAACATTTTATAGCACAATATGCGATTTCCAATGGTGTGACTCATAAAACGGAACTCGCATACATTATAAAAGTAGATAAGTAAGGCGAGATGGCCTTGGACAGAATGTGCTATCATTTCCAGAACCTGTTCTGTCCAGTTTTAAAGGTTGCAACATATGTTTGATGATTCAGAAAATGTGGAAAACACCTAGTCATGCTAATTACCATAATAATCATGTGTTTCAGAAAGTGTTTATGTCCAAAAGGAAACAAGTGATGTTTGACCTTTTTACGTAAATTGGCCAATGAAAGCCTATTAAGATATAAGGTTCATATTAGCATAAAACGATTGTGCAATGTGTTGCCATGTATAAAACTGTGATGTATGCAGAACAAAATTGAGATCTTCTTTTTGTCAGCATGTAGGATTGGCGATTAAAAACAGCAAACTCCCAGCTAGTCATTATCTGTGTCTGTTTTTTGCACATTTTGGGTCCCCCCTGCCCTCACCAGGATGCTTGTAATAGGAAATTACCATAAGAAATTGACCTCCTATACATAGTTGCAGCTACAGAAGAACCTGTGTGGGAAAGCAAGCCTAGGGTGACAGGTTGCATGACCTGTAATGGGTGGACCGTGTGGTCTGACAATGGCAACTGGACGGGGTATCCCCTATCTGTGAAAGCCAAGGAAATATACAGAAAGTAATTATAAGTGCCTGAAAGAGATTGCTGAAGTGAAGAAGAAGAAAGCAATCTGTATGAACTGTCAAAAACTAGAAGGAGTTTAAAGTTGATCTGGAATTGGTTTTTAATATTGAGAGACTAACCTTAAAATTTGTGAAGCTAAGGGCCAGAATGTCGGAAGCATCAGTAGCCACAAAGGGCTCAATTGGGTTGGATATTAGCAGTAGTAGGGAGGACATTATTCCCCCAGGTGAAAGAAGACTGATACCCACTGATTTGATCCTAATTCTGCCCCGGATATATATATATATTAGGCTGGCACCTAAATCTGAGCTGGCATTGGGGTTTGTAAGTGATGTATCAGCTGGTGTTATAGACCCAAACTTCAAAGGTGATGTTAAGGTATTGTTACAAAATTCTGGGAAGGATCCATTCCAGATCCATCAAGGCGATAACATTGTTCTCAAGGGGTACTTGAGAAAGCAATGTCCCATAGGTATAAGGAGGAACAAGGTAACGAGGGAACAAATAGGGGCACTCAAGGTTTCGGAGAGGCAGATGAAACACCAGATGCCCTTCCCAAACTCAAATCCAGAAAACATACAGAAGAGGACTGGAGACACTCCCAGACCTAGCCTTTGTCTAAAGGAACCACCCCTTACTGGCTTAAGAATTTTTGCAAGTCCTATCTGAGCCAGAAGTTCATGAGAAAGGGGAACTCTTTTTCAAGCATGGACTTCTATATAGAGGGGACACTACTTCTAAGGGCATGGTAAAAACACAATTGGTTGTCCCGAAGATTCATAAGCAGGTGGTCCTAGAAATAGCCCATTCAAATTTCACTACAGGCCATCTGGGACACTCTAAAACCCAGGCCCAAAAGGCAAATACATTTTAATGGCCAGGACTCCATGCTGACATAAAATACTTTATTCAAGCTTGTGAGATCTGCCAGAGGACCAGCACTCATATACCACCACATGTTCGCTTAAATCCATTGACAAGAATTGAGATCCTGTGCTTGAGGATTGGTATGGATATTGTAGGACCCAGAGAAACCTCCAAACTAGGAAATAAACATATTCTAGTCATCGTGGACTAAGCTACACGATATCCAGAGACCGTTCCCCCCGAGAGTCAACACAACACAAAATATGTTGAACCACCTGCTCCCGAGGGTTCCCAAATTAACTGACCAAGGCCCTACCTTCATGAGCAAACTTATGGGGGAAGTTAAACTGCTACACATCACTACTCTATGAACATCAGCATATCATTCCCAGACCGATTGCTTTGTGGAAAGATTTAATAAAACCCTAAAGATCATTCTGCAGAAGTTGGTGGAACAGGAGGGTAAGAACTGGGATCAAATGATTCCATGGGCTCTGTTTGCTGTCAGGAAAACCTGTCAGCCTTCCACAGGATTCGCCCCATTTGAACTACTGTATGGACAGGGACCCCGGGATGTCCTGGATATTTTAAGAGAAACTTGCGTGGAGAGAGAAGAAGTACTAATTCCCCTCTCCCAAACTGCAAACAGATTTAAAGAACACATGACAGCTGTTAGATATTTAGTACACACTCACATGGTTAAAGCCCTGAAACAACAGAAGACCTCCTGTGATAAAAAGGTCTCATTAAGGTCCTTTTCCATAGGTCAAAAGGTGCTGGTGCTCTTACCAACTTCATAAAATAAACTTATATCCAAGTGGCATGGACCCTATGAGGTTCTGGAACAAATGGGTCTGTATAAATATAATATCTGACACCCGGCCCGTCATCTTAAAACCCAAGTCTACCATGTACATTTACTAAAACAAGACCAGTATGAATTTATAAGACATTTTACTGACGTGTTTAGAGAGGAACTGGAAGAGTGAAGGGTATTTATCATAATATACGCACTCCCGAAAGCAAAGTGGTACATTTGAAACCTTACCGATTACCAGAGTGTAGAAATGATGCCATCATACAGGAGGTCAAAACAATGCTTGAGGCTAATATCATTGAGCTGTGTAAGAGCCTCTGGTTGTTGGTGGCAAAACCTGATAGGAGTTGAGGATTTTGCATAGACTTTAGAAAGGTGAATGCCATCTCTGCCTTTGACGCTTACCCAATGCCACGTAATGACAATCCTATTGACATGCTGGGTAATGCGGTCTACCTCTCCACAATAATCCTCATGATAGGATACTGGCAGGTTTTGCTATATGGACCTGACAAGGAGAGAACTGCTTTTGCTACTCCCATAGGACTGTTTCAGTTCAACGTTCTTCCATTCGGTCTACATGGTGCTCCCACAACATTCCAGAGAATGATGGACAAAATGTTACAACCATACTCAGAATTTTGCAGAGCCTATATAGTGATACATAGCAAGACTTAGGAAGACCCCCTGTTTCATCTTTACCAAGTTGTGAGAGTATGAAGGAAAACTGGGCTGACTGGTAGCCCCAGAAAGTGTAAACTAGCCCAATCTGCGGTTACGTCCTTAGGTTTCTTCCTGGGTAATGTGCTGTTGAACCACAATAGGAGAAAGTTAGAGCGGTTCTTGGGACGCCCCCACCAAAAACTAAGAAAGACCTGAGAGCCTTTTTTTGGGGCTAATCAGTTACTACCGCCATTTCATTCCAAATTTCTCCAGTAAGACCCCACAATTAACCTACAAGTTGAACAATATCAACCACAGAAGATCAAAATGGGAAGAGGACGACAAAATCTGTTATACAACCTTAAAACAGACCTTATGCCAGAGCCCCATTTTGAAAGCAGCAGACTTTTCTAAGGAATTCATCCTCCAGACTGATGCTTCCTTAATGGGACTGGGGGCAGTCTTACCTCAAAATCATGATGAATTAGAACACCTGATATTATACATCAGTTGGAAGTTGCTCCCTCTATAGAAAACCTACTCAGTCATTGAGTTAGAGGCCCTGGCAATCAAATGGGCAGTGATAAATCTTAAATACTATTTTTTGGGTCGTAGGTTTCGAATGATTACAGATCACTCCCCTTTGATGTGGATTAGTTAGAAGAAGAAATCGAATCCTAAGGTTATGCAATGGTTCTTGGAACTTCAACACTGCTGCTTCATAGTGGAACACCAGAAGCGCAGCAAGCAAGGTAACGTGGACTTCCTCTCCCAGTTCCCATGTGAAGCACCCCGGTCTAACCCACATAGGGGAAGGATATGTGAGAAACCGGAGGGTATCCTAACACCTACCCCCTTGGATCCTCTTCTCACTATTCTTAGAGAGGCACAGCTCCTCCCTACTGATGAGGTCCAACCAGACCGAAACACGTGTCTGGGGATGCTGTTGATACTCTTGTTCAGAGGAGAATTGCCTAGCATTTCGGTGCTGGACTGCCCCATGGCAGGACAAAGACTGATATGTTTGGGATAATTCTTCTCTGTGAAAGATAGTGAGCTAAAGACTCTGGGTAAGTCTCTCGTAACCAGGACTAATGTCTGGCAGAGGGACTCCCAGGACCCCCCCTTGTGAATTTGCATCCTCTTCTCAGAGGGCCAGGGAAAGGCCATTGCTTTTGGATCCTGACCCGGGTGTTGAGAGGGAGGATCACCTGGCTAGAGGGTCCTTTGGGCTTGGGGGGGTGTATCCATGAGTGTGACATGGTATCCCCCTTTTCCAAATGAGAACCAACATCCCCCTCCATCTCACTTTATAGGCTACAGTAAACCCTCTCCCCTGAATTCCTCTAGTTCATGTCCCTATAGTACTGGGATGATGAAGAGGTGACTAGGAGTAATGCACACTAAGAGATCCTTTCACCATTCTAGTACCGAGACGAGGAAGAGGCCTACAGACTGGTGTAAGGGTCAGGCATGTCCAGAATTTTTCACTAATTGTGGTCAGGCAATTGTGCCTGAAGGCTCACACCTGCAACCTGTTAAACAGTTGCAGGTGTATAAAAGGTGGAGTCGGAGAGAACAGAGGGAGTCCAGCATGGAGACCTGCAGAAGGAGAGATCCTGTGGAGTACGAGGCAGCTGAGGGTGGTCCTGTCGGGAAACCAGACACCGGTGAGAACTGAAGGAATCTTGATCCAGGGCAGGAAGGTGCATGCAAAGGCCCCAGGATTTGAAGCCTCACTGTTTGGTGCCTGCATTAGGAGCTGCAGGCTGGAGAAGAAACCCAATTGTTATAAGTCAATGGGAGCACCCGCAGGGCATGAGCGGAGGACTGAGTGAGAGAGAAAGAGAGAGAGAGAGAGAGAGAGAGCGAGAGAGAGAGAGAGAGACTGCGAGCGGGGATCACCATCCACAGAGGAAGTGCATGCAGAGTGTGTGGGAGTGTTCTCAGTGTTCGGAACACTAGGTGGTGTGCGGTGCTGGAGTGAGGATTTTTTTTTGTTTCCATCCAAGAGGAACTGAAAGCTTAAAACCCCACCTGCGTAGCATCAAGGAGTGTGTGGGAGTGTTCTCAGTGTTCGGAACACTACGTGCTGTGCGGTGCTGGAGTGGGGATTTTTTTTGTTTCCATCCAAGAGGAACTGAAAGCTTAAAACCCCACCTGCGGAGCATCAAGGAGTGTGTGGGAGTGTTCGGAACACTATGTGCTGTGCGGTGCTGGAGTGAGGATTTTTTTTTGTTTCCATCCAAGAGGAAATGAACGCTTAAAACCCCACCTCCAGATGCGGAGTGTCGCAGAGTGTATGGGAGTGTTCTCAGTGTTCGCTGTGTCCACGAGGGAGAGAGGAACACAAGATCTGGATTTTGTTATAACTCTCGTTGAAAGTCTGAGGAAAATAATTATGTCACTGTTGCGGTCTAATACGCCGCGACAATGTCATTCGGAGTCTGTAGCGATTGGCTCGACGAACTATAAGCAAGTAAGTGTTACTGCTGCTATTGGTGCAGTGGGTGGGCTGGAAAAGCCAAATGTAAATTGGTCAAATTAAGAAAAAAACAATCCATATCATGAGGTTCAACCAGTGGACACTATTAGAGTTATAGTGGCTGTGAATACGGACATTGGGTTAAAATCAGACTTGGAAAGGTTGGGGTGGGCAAAAAGCATTCATGATCATAGGACGCTTATGCCAATAGAGCAAACAAATGATATTCCAGGGGGGAGGAGCAGCCGGAGGAAGGTCGGTCGAGAGCCGGTAACCAGTCCATCGGTAACTGAGGTCTCACCTTCGAATAACTCACCCCTAGAAGTGGGTATGAGCGGATACTGAATCATGATAACTATGAGAATAGGAGAGAACAAGATGTGTGTATCTCCTTTGAAAAAGGTCCACCCACCTATTCCCTTCACCCATCCCGAGGATTGACTACGAGGCCGCTATCGATAAGGTACCATCTCTAAGACTTATAGCCAGCCAGCTAGTCCATTAGATGAAATCTGCACAAAAACCAGGCTTAGGAATCAACCACACAAATCCGCGCAAGTGGTAGGTGAAAACCATGATGAAGTATTTTATGCTGGTGCTCTGATGATGTTGGATATCAGAGATGATAATACGATAAGAAATAGCGGAACAGACCAGACCTCTGATAATAAAACAAAGAGAAGAGACTCTACAACTGTTGCAGATCAGCTGCTGAAAAACTTGACAAAAATCAATGAGACAATCACAACAAACCAATTAAAGAAAAAACAAAAGATCAGAGAAATTGCCTAATCAAGACAATGATGGCAGAAAAATGGAAGGGAGGAAATAAGACAAACGATGTAAGCAACCAGCCAGGATGGTGTGGTAGAGGCTGGTCGAAAGTGCGGACCCAACCGCAGAAGAGAAGAAGGCACGACTCAAGCCCAAAGCAACTGATTACCTGCTCACAAAAAAGAAATCTTATTGATCCCTCATTACAAGTGAAGAAACAGATACAACACTTGTCAGAATCAATGAAGAAACAAAAGCTGGATAGAACTTCCCTTACCAGTGAGTCATCAGTGTCGGAGGCGTACTCAACAACTGACTCCTCATTTATAGAGAGAGTATCCAAAGATACGAAGAGGATTCCCAAAGTTAGTAAACACTAGGAAAGCGACTTCACCAAATGATAGAAGGCCATGCCTTGATTTGGTGGAGCAAGTGATAAATTAACTTTGGACAAATTTAACTTCTGCATTGACCATCACGGTAGCTCAGTTGATTAAATTGTATGAACAGTTAATGAAACCAGTAGGGATCAAAACACGTTGATGGCATTACTGAACTCGAAAGTGACAAATATTTAGTCGGTGATCCAAGATATGGAGCAACAAGGAAGAAATGATATCAAGGCATACGAAATGCAAACTTCTCTTCTGACAGAGCAAATGAAAAATAATCCTGAGGACAAGCGTCTTCTAGCTGAAGTGTCCAAAGAAGCCTTATTAACACTGAAAAGACATCAAAGTCTGGTTGAGAAGCGAGAAATAATACCAACAGAACAAAAAGTGAGAAGTCAAAATAGTGAGAAACAGGTGGACGTGTCAAAAGGGCTCAGCACTGAGCATGAGCTACCAGTGACAACAAGCGGATGTTATGGAACATCCTGCAAAGAAGGTCACTCAGAAGATCATTGACCCTGCGATTAAAATTTTGCCAATAAATATGAGCCTAGTGAGGCAGGTCCGGACATCTGTAAATGAAGACCTAATGATCCAAATTGATGATGAGCCAGAGGTGCTGCCTTCAACCTCAGTGAATGTGGATGGCTTTGCCTCCATGTCAATTTCAACAGATCATCTAATGAGGAGGAGAAAGATATAATAAATGGTAACTTCCCGATATTTGATAAGATAAATCAGGATCAAACGAAAAGGCACAACCAAAAAATAAAACAGGAAAGCAGACAAGAAAGACCAAAAATATGCCAAAACGTAAAATGTTTTGGCACACGGGATGTGAAAGCAATGAACAGAGTGGAGATTTCACCAAACAACAGGTCAAATTGTGAAATCAATAAATAAAGAAACTGACAAGTCTGCGAGATCCGACGATGTAGAGGATGGAATCAGCAAAAGAATTGTCTGTGACAAACAATCAGTTGGCGAGATTACATCAAAGATCTGATATAGACTCTGACTCATCCACGGCTGATAGGCCCTGGTTAAAAAAAAAAAAAGAGTGGGGAATAATTAAGAGAAAAGCAGACAGTCGACAAACTTCAGAAGATGAGAGCGGAAATTAAAAGAAAAAAAACAGTCTTGACAAATAGGAAGAACTTAATAAAAAGGCGGAAAATAGGTTCAAATTACTGCTTAATGCTGGAAAGAGTCGAGGAAAATATACTCTTATATTAAACAGATGTAATGTGTTACAACTTCTTAAACAACTACCACAACTTCGCTTCATAGCAACCGAGGACAATAAAACTGTTGAATTTATAAATGAGAACATGATGGATCGAGTATTACTTCATATATACTCAATAATTGTTAGAGATCTCATTCTAAACAACAGTTCAGATTTGAACTCACTGGGTTTTGATATCACAGAGATATCTGAGGAGGAGCTATTAGACAAAGAGGCATGCGATAAAAGCGCACAAAAAGAGAAAAGACATGACACGAGCTAATTTGTTGTGCAAGATCAGCAGACAAAGGGAAATGAAGAGCGCAAAAGAGCCGAAGGTCCCACGAAGAGAAACAACGATCAAACGGAATGGGAGGATGGACAAGTAGTACCAAGAAAGGCTTTAAAGGATGAAATTAAAATCACAATCGTCTGTACAGAACAATTGGGAAATAATAGTAAGAGCGAACCCAATGGTGATGAAGTAATGAACGAGCAAGAGAGCTGGAGCTGGTTAGCCAAGTCCCTGAACCGTTGTCCCAAAAGCTAATGCCAAATAAATCCGACAGTAGAAGCTATAAGAGTGGGCTTGTGGAATACACGTAGCTTCATGCATCTATATAATAAGCATCCTGAAGAATTGGAAAATCTAGACTTGATCTGTCTACAGGAAACATGGCTTCAGTCTTTACCATGCTCTGTTAGTTATGAAATCGGCCTAAATCCAGCAAACAGGCAAAAGGAAGACCAATGGCTGGCCTATTAACGATGGTTAAAATTGGGAAGAATATGCATATAATATCGTCAACAAATCCTTCCCCCTATATGCAAGTCTCAATCATAGAAATGAAAGAAGATCATGAGCAAAACAAGAAACTGATCCGCATAATTAAAATCTATGGCAACATAAAGCCACTGATGAAGCAGAATTTCTGGATCTCATCTTTTAGACAATAGATTTAATTAAGGCAGGTGGCAAAGATGAAGAAATCATCCTATGTGGAGCTCTCAATATGGAATGTGTGTATTTCGGATTGAGAAATTAAATTTAAAAAAACAAAAATGCAGAGACCTATACCAAATTAAAAGTGCCTGGTCGGAAGAGATGGAAATTAGGAAAATGACCCTACTAAATGGAAACACTAATGGTGACATTCTTCCTAAGCATACATGGGAACGTGGTCAGAGAAAATCGATATTGGATAATTTCTACATCTCTGAGGCAGTCATTGGGAAAATAATAAAATTGAGTGTGCTATCCATGAGTCAGAGTGACCATAATTTGGTCACAATAAAAATGGAAAGACCACATGTTGGGGAGAAAGACTCATGGAAAATCCTGATAAATGTGTTACCGGGAAGAAATAGAATACGGATGGATGATGAAAAAATCCATAGTGTGACAGAATTACTTGTGGAGGCCAGAAATAATGCACTTATGGACCAGATAGACTATACGGCACTTCTCAAACAGTACACTGAACATCAAAGAGAAAGTAACAAGCCCGTGTTCAAACATCGACATAATTATGATTAAAAGATCGTAGCAAAGAAAAAGGAGCTACAAAAAACAATAAGAATTATTAAGAAAGCTGGAAAATCTGACCAGTGGGCTGAAATTAAGCGATGCAAAACCTGCTACCCATCCTGGCTAGCCTCGCATAAACATAACATCTTGCAACAGGATGCAGAGGCAATGCTAGAAATGATGACAAACAGAGACCTTAGTAGATTTTGGGTGGTCATAAACAATGTAGATGCTCCACAAAGAGCTCCCCTCTCCAGTCTCGTAACGGAAAGCAAATGGATCAATCATTATACTGAATTGTTCAGGAAACATGAGAAAGCAATGTATGCTAAACCTGAAGTTTTGATTGCATGGGATCTTGAAATCTCGAAAGATTATATATTGATCAACATCAAGAAATTAAGCTCCTCCAGAGCCCCTAGCCCAGACGGCCTAACAAACATGACACTCAAACAACATCCTGAGGCTTGGGCGGAATTTTGTCACACTCTTTTCTTAAACATACAAAAGAAAAATATGGTACCAAAATCCTGGAAGATGGCTTTGATTGTGCCGGTGTTTAAAAAAAGGTGATAGATTGGAGGCAAAAAATGCCAGACCCATAGCTTTGCTTGATGTGATCAAGAAGGACTTTGCAACTCAGTTGTTAAACCAACTATGGAGATGGATAAGAGAAGCTGAAATATACGATATCCGTCAAACTGGGTTCGTAAAGGTAGTAGGTTACACCCTCAATCTACTGATGATCAACATGTTGAAGATAGACGCTGTAAAGAGAAAAATAAAAATATACGTAGCTTTTGTCGATTTGGCATATCCCTTCAACAGTGTTGATCGAGAACTATTATGGACCAAGATGGCAGCAAGAAATTGTCCAAAACATATTTTGATGACAATCCAGGAGTTTCTCTGACACAGAAATTAAAATCAAGTTGAATCAAGCTGCTCCCTCTCTTGAGCAATAAACACTGCAAGGGGAGTGAAGCAGGTGTGTTCCTTGGGAGCCAAGCTATTCAACCTACTTATCTCCGATGTGGGAAAGGAACTAAAAGAAGTCAGAGCTTTCTCTCCAAAGATAAATGGAAAAGAACTGAGGCATATCGTATATGCAGATGACATGGTGCTGCTGGACTTAACCCCGGTTGGTTTGCAGCGCAAACTGACTGCATTGAAGATATACACAGAGAAAAAAGGATTAGTGATCAATGCCAGTAAAACGGAGATCTTGGTACTACAAAATCTAATTGGAACCAAAGGATGTTAAAAGAGAAAGTTCAAGTGGTTAATTGGCGGCGACCCTATTTCATGCGTAACCCAGGTACAATATCTGGGTGTTTTTATAAACTCGCACCTAACAGACGAGCCGATGATACAGAAGATCAAGAGAAAATGTAAACTCCTAGCTGCTGAAGGGGCCGTAATACATAAGAAATATGGGAAATTTAGCCTAACGCCAGTGATGGAGTTTTACAGAGCAAAGGTCATTTCATCTTTGATATTTGGAGGTGAAGCAATGCTGGGATGTGCCGACAAAATGTGCTCTTGTTGCGAAAACACTTTCTGGTCTAGAAATTCTACAATTGGCTAAGGGGGCACCCATTGGCTGTTTGCGTTACGAACTAGCGATGCTATCAATAAATGCTAGAGTACAATGGAACACCATGGTATTGTACAGGAAATTTCTGGGGGCTGACAATCTACCACAATTTAAAATACTGAAATCATCTGATGAAGTAAGATCAGACTCCATTCTTGGCCAATGGAAGCTAAATTGTGAAAATCTGCTAGAGCATATAGACACAAATAAAGAAATGCGGATCCAAAACCGGAATAAAGTGAAGAAAAAACTATGGGTATTGGATTGGTGTGAAACGTCTGAACAAAGATCAAAGCATAGATGCACGAGTAATGCTCTTAACAAAGCAAGATGAATGAACACTTTACCCAAGTACTTAGAATTATTCCCCTGTAATAACAAAAGGAAGTGTTTCATCATGTTTCGTTTGAACTTATTTCAAACGAAAGAAGTAATAAACCTCAGAAAGAGAGTAACAAAAAACGAGGACTTGTGCAGATTTTGTGAGAGGACTAAAGAAACATTGAAACATCTCATACTATATTGCACTAACCTAAAAGACTTACGAACGGTGCATTTGGGGAATGTAAAGATTGTAAGAACACTACTGAACGGAGAAGAATTGTGGTGCTTAATGAATGAAGGGAACAATAAGCAATTAACATTTGCCTTACTATTTTATCTGGAAGAACTGGAAAATAGATTAGTTGCTAATAAATGAGTGGTGGAATGTAATGTATAAGCGATTTGCTAAAACTACAGAAAATTAACTAAGGAAAACATGATAACAGATTTAAGTTAATTTGTATATTTGATGGAAGAAATTGAACTGTAATTATATATTTTAAAAGTTTGTAATGAACTAATAAAATTAATCAAAAAATAAAACATTTTTAAAAAGTATGCGGAACAGAGCAGGAGGTGACAGCCAGCTAGTTGAAATGCCAGAGATGATGAACCAAAGTAAATGGTTTTGATGATTACTGCAAAGTGTGAGCAAACAAGAACTGGAACTTATTGAATACCGAACTGAACAAGAACCTTTGGTGAAGATGTGGAAGCTTTTAATAAACCAATGTGCAAACGACAGTTGGTATGAAAATTGAACACCATATATTGCAAGTTAAGAGTGAATCTGATGGAAAGCAACATAAAAGAAAGAATGGAACATTGCTAAAGAGTGTGAGAGCAACGTGGTGAAGGGAAAAGAGCACCACAAAGTGAACTGTATAACTGAGCTCATGGTGGCAAAGCCCAGAGACTGGCAAAGAGAGAGTCAAGTGAGAGTGAATCCGAACACAGGTGCAGCTACAGAAGAACCTGTGTGGGCAAGTAACCTAGGGTGAGGAGTTGCATGACCTGTAATTGGTGGATCGTGTGGTCTGACAACTGCACCTAGACTGGATGTACCCTATCTGTGTAAGCCAAGAAAATTCACAGAAAGTAATTACAAGTGCCTGAAAGAGATTGCTGAAGTGAAGCAGAAGAAAGCAAGCTGTATGAGTGTCAATAACTAGAAAGAGTACTTGGAATTGATTTTGAATATTGAGAGACTGACCTCAAGTACAAGTTGGCACGCTGAGCAGGTTGGTGTCTTGGGGGAAGGAGAATTCTGAGTTTAATTTTGAACTGTGGTGTTTTCTTGGGGAAAGGAACCCAGAGACCTCGCTTTGGAAGGGAACTCTGAGATTCCTTTTGAGACTTTGCAAAACTGCCTTGAACTTGAACTTGGGGGCAGGGAGTGGGGAAGTAAGCCCAAAGCTAGAAAAAGCTCAGAACTCCATTTATAACACTGTTTCTTTTGTTGCTGACATTCCAATATATTGTTTGGCTTTAGTTGTGAGGGTAATTATAGTTTTTAGACACAGACAGGGCCCAGTTCATGAAAAATGCACAGAAATCCTGCAATGCCTGCCTGGCAAGAACGTAACTGTGCAAGCCTGCATACAGAAATTTTTATGAGTCCTCTGCGTATTCACGGAATTGTTCACGCAAAGTAACTGTATACGCAAGTCACGGCCGGAACGCCCCAACACGCCCCCACGCACATCAAAAACAGCCCCCTTTGCATGCTTCTGATGTGAATACATGCACCCTCAAAAAAGTGCGTGGGGTTCCCCCATGAGCAGTCTTACATCTCAGGGGCCCTGTGTGGGGTCCTCCATAACTGTTGCCGGCACCCGACATCATATGTACAATTTATCATAACTCAGGTAAAACTCAGAAAAACAGCATGCAAAGCATCCAAAGCCCCATAAACCATTCCTGCACCCCGCTACACTGCGTATGAACACACCTAATTTAGAATGGAACTCCAGCTGTATGCATGCACCCTTAAATCTGACACCCTTTCTCACCTCTTCACCGAGAATCCTATGTGCATGTTTCTGTCTTCGGGTAGTGGATAGAATTGTAGTGGGGCAATTGTTGGCTAAAAGCAGGTGCCCCCCTGCCTTCCCCAGAAAACACTGAATTATAAAATCAGAAAGAACACATTTGAAACTGCACTTTAAATTCTCCTGGAAATACAGCTGGCGCATTAAATAGTTAGCTTTGCTATACAAGTAGGGACAGAAGAGGTATTAGCTTGAACAATTAGTGTGTCCTTTTAAATAAAATAGACCAGGTGGCAGGAAAGTGCGTACAAAGAGAGGGTCTCACTACACATGTAGGGTCAGCAGGCCTATAATAGGTAGGGGCATGTACCAGCTTACCCATGGGTAGAAAAATGATGTGTCAGGCATGCACCAGCTACTCGGTAGACGGCAAATAAATGTAGACCTAATGTGGTTTGCAGAAGAAATATAAACGTGGCAAAATGCCATTTTAAAAATTGCACCAACAGAGAATTCAACCTTGTCACTTTAACAAAGGCCCAGTTGAACACGCTTGAACAAATCAGGAAAATGCTGTAGCCAGCTTGACAGTGACTAAGCCAAAGGTATGTCAAGGCTGAGCTGTTGCAGGCAGTGCACATGGCGAAGTAAGATATTATTGTGTTCAGTCAGTTGCTAGATAAATCAAGTTACAAGGATACAGCAAACTATTTCAAGTTTATAACATCCTGGTAAATCAGAAGGAGATGACAGATTAATATATTCTGCGCCCGGCTACGCATGAAGACAAGATGCGAGAAGCGGCCTAGGAAAAACAACTAAAATGCCATGATGAAATCTTAGCAGTATGAGTGGCAGAATAATTATTCATAAATCTGTCAAGAGAAGGATGGCGATTACAGATTGCGAACACGGCTTTGAGCATGGCAGGTAAAATATGGGCTATTTGATTTAATTAAAATAAAGCGATATGCTTGTCTCTCCCTCTCTCGTACCTAGATAAACATGTCAGCATACAGACAGTTAATGGATAGTGTGACCGCATTGTACCCCATTTGCACATGTCTTTTTTCACTGCAGAAGTAAATTAGGGACTACCAATTAATTTCCAGAAATGATGAGGTAGCACTTTTTTTAGGGAAAGGTACATGCGTGGGATTTTAGATAACGGTTGTCCAATCCCTGGGTGTACACATATAGGTTGCATATGTAGCTTAGTTGAGGGAGCCAATGAGCAGGAGCGTTAGGTTTGCATAACTGTGACATCACAGGGACTTTTCTGTACTATATAAACTCCTGTTGACTGTTCAAACATTGGAGAATTCTGGAGTGAGAGCTTGGCTTTTATCTTGACATTTCCCTGGTCTATTGCAATAAACTGGGTTACCTTTCATTTAACATCTATGTTGTCTCTTTTTTGACAAATGCCAATTGTTTTTTTTTGTGGCTTTTGACCTCTACTTAAAAGAATGAGGCTTTGGATGGCCATTTCCCAGCCGGGAGGTTGTGCTGTCGGATCCCTGAATACGTATTGCTCTGTGCAGTAGTGGGTATGCAATGGATTGTCTGCGGGCCGTCCCTCGTAATGCCCAAATTTTTCAATGTTCTTCCCCATTTTATGTTTTCCGCCCCTTCCCGCTTTCTGCACAAGCCAAGTCAACGTTCTGTCAGGCCGATTCATGTAATTCCTCTCAAAAGTGTCGCACGCGGCTGACGCACAGCGTGCCCGTGCGAATGTCTGCGCCAGCCGCGTGCGATAAAATCAATTTCCGTGTACAGCAGCGCCAGTTACGCCCCCAAGAACGCCCTCGCGCAAGGAAAAGCCACCAAGATCGCAAAACCATCGCAAAGGGCTGCGCCAACCCTGTACCAGTTTACCGGACTGGCAAACAGCAAACGCAAAGCGGGGAACACGTATTACGGGTGTCGGGAACACGCGTGCGCGAGAAGTTTCACACGCGACCTTGCCTGGGGGAGCGTGTGCGTGTATTTCAGGGGTGCGCGAGAAGTCCCACACGCGATTGGGCTGCGTGCGTGTATTTCAGGGGTGCGCGGGAAGTTTCACACGAGATTGGGCTGCGTGCGTGTATTTCAGGGGTGCGCGGGAAGTTTCACACGCGATCGGGCCTGCGGGCCTGGGGGGAGCGAGTGCATGTAATTCAGGGGTGCGCGAGGAGTTCCACACGCGATTGGCCTGGGCGCGTGTATTTCAGGGGCTCGCGGGTGGTTTCACACGCGATTGGGCCTGGGGGAGCGTGTGCATGTATTTCAGGGGTGCGCGAGAAGAATTACACGCGAATGGCCTGGGTGCGTGTATTTCAGGGGTGCGCGAGGAGTTCCACACGCGATTGGCCTGGGCACGTGTATTTCAGGGGCTCGCCGGTGGTTTCACACGCGATCGGGCCTGGGGGAGCGTGTGCGTGTATTTCAGGGGTGCGCGAGAAGTTCCACACACGATTGGCCTGGGCGTGTGTATTGCAGGGGCTCGCGGGTGGTTTCACACGCGATCGGGCCTGGGGGAGCGTGTGCGTGTATTTCAGGGGTGCGCGAGAAGTATTACACGCGAATGGCCTGGGTGCATGTATTTCAGGGGTGTGCGAGTGTGATGCTGGAAATGCATCGGAGGGACAGGGCCTCCGTATCCTTGTCCTTTATTGTTCTTATCGTGTGTTCTGTCATGTTTTCCGCGCAGAAGTCCATGTGGGACTCCTGGCGGTGCAGCTCTCTCTTTTTGGTTTGGTGAACAGACCCATGGGATACCCTTATGGCACCCGTGGGTAGGGGTACAACCCTGTGCCCCTAGTGTATGTTTTTGGGCACCCGTGGGTGGCCCACAGAGCAGGGTATGGGCTGGTGGCAGCTCCATGCTGAGTTTGACAGGTGCGCTGGGTATCCTCCATTTTGGGATACCCCGGCCCTGCCATTGGGATCAGTTGATTCCTGATAGGAAACAAGATGGCCCCTGTGGCCTCTTGTTTTCTATTGCCTGATACCTTGTTTTCCCAAAGTCCTGGGAAGCCCTGACTCTGTCCCTTCCCCCTGACTGGCTGTTGGGTGGAAGTTCCATATATGGTGTTGTTGTGAAGGCCCAGCTAGACTGACTGGAGCCTTCCCGCTGACTGTATGATGTGGGTACCTCCTGTGGGTGGGACCTGGGTGAATGGAGAGTGTGACCAATATGCACTCCTTATTGTGGCTGTCTGGTTTCTGTCATGAGGGACAAAGACTGAGACAGCCCTGCCCGAAACTGGCCTGAATGCAGTGTGTAGTGTTGAATGGCTGAGTACTTGTCTCAATCCACATTCCTTGTTGTGAGTGTCTGAGCGGGAGAAGAGTGGCCTGAATGCCCTGCGTGCCCGATTGGCTGACCGACTGCATGAATGCCCTTCTGTACGATTGGCTGCTGAGTGTGTGCCAGCAGTATGGATGAGAGACTGGATAGTATATCTGGGGACCTCTCACCATTTGAAATTGTTCAGAAGCTGAAGTCCACTACGACGAGTAACTGGAGTAACTGACGCTTGACCTTGAGGCCCTGCTGGAGGAGAAGGACTGCTGCTGCTCTCCTTCACAATCTGAAAGCTGCTGTGTCGCCAAGGACTGACCCAGAGAGGACCTGGTAAGGCGCCCTCTTCCCGAGCTACGAGGGACCATCGTGCACAGCTGATCTTTGCCAACGCTCCCTGGTAGACAGACCTACGACAGGCTGCCGACCGGAGACGGGGACTGCTGCGGAATCCCAAAGAGAAGTGCCCGGACTGTTGTCCGCCACTGTCGACGACCGCTGTCGCCGACCGGAGCCGCCGTGCTCCCGTTTGCCTAAGAACTTTCTCTTGATCAACGGACGCTCTCGTCTGCATCGCCGTGTCCGTCTCCTGCTGGAGAAGGCCTGACCGTTGACGCGCCGAGGAGTATCCGCCGGTGGGTTTCCCGCCACCCAAAGACCGCAGAGACGCCGACGACTCGACGCCCTTGCTGGGCCACAGTTCCTCCTCATCTCTTTGCGGTCCAGAACTATCGTCACCGAGGTGCCCCGCACGCCTCTTCCTTGCAGGACGCCAACGCTCTGTCGTCGACGAGCACCGCTGGGATCGAAGCCTGCTGCCTCACCGACGGCGTTCTACCCGGTTCACGGTCGGACGTTCGACGCCCCGTGCCTCCCACTTGAAAGGGAAGGCATTCAAGAAGGGCCGTCGATTCCCCGACACCGAACCCCGAGTCCGCGACGCCTCTCGACGATCCGTGGCTCCTGCCTTAAAGGGAGTCACTCCAGAAGGATCTGTCGACGCCTCGCCGACGAACTCTACTCCACCAGGTACATTGGGGGGTAAAAACATTGTAGGAGAGAATGAGACTCTTGACAATATATGGACTGGGCTGTTCTATATATCTTATTCTACAGGTTGCCCAGGTGGGGGGATCTCCACTCAGAACTGCGTCCCGTGGTAAGGGCCAGTCTTCTGCCTATTGTTTCATCCGTCTGCTTTCTCTCCTCTCTCTATTGCTGGTTTCATTGCTATTGATCTGTGTGGCATTCTGACAGTCTTGTTGATGCACTCTAATCGAATATTAGTAGTACCACTTTAGAATTGTAGATATTTACCATTGTTGATTTTCCGGAGCACAAAGTGCGTTATTGTGATAAGTGTACATAACCTTTGAATATTAATTATTAATTATATAAAGACTGTGTTTTCAGTAATACAGTGTGTGGACATTCCTTGTGGGGGCTTGGGGACTACACTGTACTTAAGAACCAGCCTGCATCACCTCCCGAGAAGCTAGGCCTTGATTGCTCGTCCATTGCTACCATATTGGAGAATCTTGGCTGGGGTCCTCTGTGCCTCCCCTCTACCATATAGAGAGCGGAAATACAGACACCCCCCATCAGTCTTCTTCACAGCGAGAAGTTCCACACGCGATTGGCCTGGGCGCGTGTATTTCAGGGGCTTCCGGGTGGTTTCACACGCAATCAGGCCTGGGGGAGCGTGTATTGCAGGGGCTTGCGGGTGGTTTCACATGCGATCGGGCCTGGGGGAGCGTGTGCGTGTATTTCAGGGGTGCGTGAGAAGTACCACACGCGATTGGGCTGGGCTGCGCGGGAAGTTTTACACGCTCGCCTACAACACGTATTCATGGAAACAAACGTGGCCAATCTGGAAACACGTACGCCAGCAGGAAGTAGGCGTACGTCCACCCGCACAGCATAAAAGTGCACGCAAACAACAAACAAGCTCAGACGCCAGGATGAACATACTGTTCCTAGCAGCAGTGGCCGTGGGATACCGCAGGAGGAGGAGGAGGATAGTTCGGGCCAGAATATTTACACCCAGAACCAGCCTTTTTGGGATGCCCGATGACCATGTGTATGGGAGGTACAGGTTTCCACCACACATAATACTCGACCTGGTCAGTGAGTGGGAGGATGACCTCACATCAACCACCCTGTGCTCCCAAGCACTCAGCCCCCTGGAGAAGGTCCTCAATGTACTGCACTTCCTGGCCACTGGATCATTTCAGCGGACAAGTGCCATAGTGGGGGGGGTGTCACAGGCCACACAGTCACGCTGCCTACACCAGGTCTTGGCCATCATCACTGCACGCCCATCAGTCCGCAGGCACATATACCTGCCCAGAACACCTGCAGAAAGGCAGGCTGTTGCCCAGGACTTCTACAGGGTGGCACAATTCCCCAAAGTGCTAGGTGCCATTGATTGCACCCATGTGGCTCTACGTCCCCCCAGGGCAACTGAGCACATCTATAGAAACCGCAAGCACTGGCATTCCATCAACGCCCAGGTAGCATGTGATGCCAATGTAATCATCACCTCAGTATACGCCAACTATCCAGGCTCCACCCACGAGAGTTTAATCTACAGAATGTCTACCCTAAACCGGGACATAGAAGCTGGGCGGCATGGCGATACATGGCTGCTCGGTGAGTATAAATGCAACTGCACATGCATGCATGTCAGATACTGAGTAATGTCACAACCCCACTGATGATACCCATCACCACCACCCCAGGGGACAGTGCCTACCCTCTCAGCATCCACATGATGACGCCAATTCGGAACCCCACTACGCCACCCCAGGTAAGATACAACACAGCCCACATTGCAACCCAGGGCATCGTGGAGCGGACATTCGAAGTGCTCAAGTCACGCTTCCGCTCCCTTGACCGTTCTGGCGGGCAGCTGTTATACGCTCCCCCAGTAGTGTGCAGGATCATAGTGGCAGCATGTGTCCTGCACAACGTTGCAACACGCCGGGGCCTGGCCGTGAACATGGTGGTGCCCCCACATCCCCAACCACATGCATGCCCACTGCACATGGGAGGGGAAAGGACACGCGCTGAGGCAGCCCGTACGCAGCTCTTGGCTAATTACTTCACATAAAATCACACCCCTGTGGAGTGCACACAGCCCTGGCACATACCAGCTGACAATCAATGATGATTGTTACTGACAATTATGATGTGTCAATGGACAGTCAACTGTTACAACCATACCAGCCTGAGATTGTACATCTGGAAGTGTTCCATTGTGTGCTTCCCAAGCCTACACAAACAGCACCAATGCTGTGTCCAAAAGACACACTCCTATGCTGCTAAAATCATTACCCCCTTGCAAGACACAACATGACAACAGTGCCATGTCACCCAACCCCTCCCCAGCACCGCCACCCAACACACCATGGCATGACATGCCATGTGAGAGCAAACAAAGTCATCCCCCAAACATGACACGTGTCACAAAGTACAGTGTCCCTAATGGAAACTGGCCACACACAATATGCCCACATGAATGTAGAAACAACAACACACATGACCAAATACTTACCACAATACAATCGACATAGCATAAACATGACAGTACTAAGGCAAAGGATACGTAGTCTTACAACATGAGAATGCCAGCACATCCACCCCCTTCAACTGTACAGTGTTGTTGCCACGCACATCTGGAAGTCCACTGCTCACAACATGAGCCCCATCTCCAAAGTGGACGGCCTTGTGAATATATGAGGAATGAACCTGCAAATCAGGAGGGAGACATGGATGCACAAGCACACATCAATACACCATGCAGTGCACAATACAACAACAATATGCACTAGGAATGTATACACAGTATTGACTACAGACTGCCCACACAGCTCACTGCGTAATTCACTGTCACTTGGGCGCACCCTTTGCAAGCCCATGGAAATGGGAAGCAGGAGGGGTGTGTGTCTCACTGACCCAAGCATCTAACCCAAACTCAGGACAAGCCTGCATGTGTCCAGCCGGAATACAGTGGATGCCCACGGGAGCCACACAAGGCAACACACTGCAATAAAAACTCAAAAATCAAAAATCAAAAATGGCCATGTGTGGGCGAGGGGGGGTGGGGGAGGCCACCCAGGAGGTCCGAGGACAGGGTGCCCACCAACAGCCACCTGCGTGAATGTTGCAAAAAAAAAACACCTCCATGGGCTCATGGCCTGCACGGCTACTAAATAGTGGGAGATTCACTGCTGGATTCGCTCTCCTCAACCTCTGCTGCTGCTGCTGCCACAGGAGGTGGTGGTGCCATGGGAGGCAGCCCATGCAATGCCCTAGTTTGGTCCTCCATGGCAGCAAGCATGCGGGCCTGGAAGGCCTCGTTCTGGAGGGATATGGTGCGGAGATCCCCATGCAACACCCGACGTGTTGCCCGGACCTCCGTCCGAGTTGCCTGCATCTCTGCTGAGAGCGTACGGGTGACGCGCTCCAGCAGCTGTTCCGTCCTGGTGACAGTGGAAGCCTCAAGGTCCACAAGAGTCTGCCTGAGGTGCCGGACCTCTCCCCTCAGGGCTTCCCTCTGTCCCTGGGCATCTATAGAAATTGATTCCCTCAGATTGTCCAGGGCCGCCTGTCTGTCCCTGTTGGACGCCAACATGTCCTCCCTGACTGATTGGCAAATGGAGTCTGTTGCCTGCTGTAGTAGCTCCATCTGCCTTTCTGGGGGGACAATGAAAGTGGCCACCCTCTCCATGGCTTGAGCAATCATTTCGGATGATGCTGCCTGTTGGTTGGCCATACCGTAAATGGATTGCTCCCATGCGGTATTGCCTGGTGGCGGACGGCCACCGCGTTGTCGGGCACCACACCTGTCTGGGGCAAGGCGAACTGTGCCTTGCTGTGTCGGCACTGCCTGAGGCTGCAGGACTGCATTTCCCCTCTGAACTGCTGGCCCAGGAACAGGATCAGATGTTGCGGAGTGTGGCCCTGCATCCGTAACCACCACAGGCGCACCTACCAACACTGACATCCCAATAGTGGGCTCTACCCCTGGTGCAGGTGGGTCGGACAGAACAGTATCCCTTCCATGAACACATACCTGCGAATCCACATAGGCCTCATCCGAATCAACACCTGAAAAGAGTTCTGGGAGGTGCAGCCAGGGACACCCCGGGACAGTATGGCCTGCAGCAAGAGAGGGTTCTCCCCCACCACCAAACCACGTCCCCCACTGGTGCCTGGTCGTGCTTCAGATCCCTCCTGGGCCTGCACCATCTCCTCTCCCTCAACAGCATCAGGTGCGTCATCCTCTGCAAAAACAAGAAAGACAAAAAATGGAAACAGGCATTAGCACCATGGCACGCTATTAGGCCAGACAAGCTACAGTACCAGTACTTGATTTACACATGTCCCACATGACTATAACCCTCCCATGCATGCACTGTCCATGAGTTGGAACGGGAGGTAAATGTCAGACACTGATGACACCAAGATGGGAGAGCAACACATCAGCTGCATGCTGGCTAGCAGTGACATCACACATTGGCCTGTGAGTGGCATGTCCAATACACATACATGACACATGCCATCACACAGATGGCATGTACCATGGGCATGTCATATATGTGACAATGGGGCAGAGTGATGCGCAGTAGAACCAGGTGAATTCCTACTATCAGCCTGAATGAACACAGCTAAATACGGAACAATGTGGTAGCAAGATGCCACTTCAAGGGCAACTGGCGCAATGTAGTGCAAAACGCCTACTGTGGCCAGAAGGGATACTGTAATACCCAAATCCCGGGGCGCAGAATGCATTGGATGAAGCACATGGGTGGGACAAAACACTCAGGCGCACACACCCTGACCTGGCACTCAACCAGATCCCCTCCCACAAACTACATACACATGGATCACACACACACATGCATGTGCACTCAACGGACAATGCCTCGTAATCTGGCAGTTCTCCCACACCTTGGATCTGCTCCTCTGTGACGTAGGTCCCAGCAACATGCTCATGTAGAGTGAGTTCTATGT
Source organism: Ambystoma mexicanum (assembly GCF_040938575.1). Classification (NCBI taxonomy): domain Eukaryota; kingdom Metazoa; phylum Chordata; class Amphibia; order Caudata; family Ambystomatidae; genus Ambystoma; species Ambystoma mexicanum. The sequence goes on along the minus strand of NC_090940.1, from coordinate 591,626,746 downwards.
CCTCTTGTGGAGACCCACCTCCAGTCACCAGAGTTGCGGCATGACTTGAGGCCAGCTTTTTCTTTGCCCTACGCTTAAGGTCGTTCCAGCGCTTGTAGCACTCAACAGCTGTGCGCCTCATAAACCCAAGGGCACTTATGCTGTCCGCGATGGACTGCCAGTGTGCCTGACGTTGAGCAGGTGTAATCCTACATCCTGAAGTGACCAACATTTCGGCGTCATGTTCGGACACATACTGCACAAGTGCATCCAGTTCGGCATCATTGAAGCTAGGCTTCCTTGGCGTGCCAGGCCGTGTCCGGGTCATCAGCCTGTACTGGACGAGCACTCTTCCTCTTTCTTTTTGTGGGTGGTGGGGATCCGGAGTGCCCTACGCCGCTCTGGACACTAGAGGCAGGAGCACCGGTGGACTGTGTAGTAGTAGTGTGCGATGGCACACTGACCACATGACTTTCTGCAGGCATTAGCTGAAGTGTGATGATGGCAGGGGGAACCTCAGTCTGATGTACCGGGACCAACACTGTCCTTGCTGGGGGAGTCAGAGCTGGGGTGGACGGAGCTGCAGCTGCCCCTGCAGCCTCCCCACCCCGCCTACTCGGGGCAGCAGATGACATGGCTGCCCCTGTACCACGTGGCCTGGTGACACTGGCTTGCGCTGCCACCCGTGGCCTAGACTTGGCGATCTGGAAGTCAGCCTGGGAGTCACCCTGTGCTAGGTCAGGTGCCACAAGGGGCCGGTCCAACAAGGGCTGAGCAGGGATGGTGTCAGCCACGTTTCCCTCAACCATGGGGGGGGATATGTGTCCCTGACTGGTCCTCCACACGTGGGGGGCTTGGGGGAGTCTGCAAATCCTGGCCACGTCCCCTACCGCGCCCACCTCTTGAGGCTCGGCCACCTTTGCCACCCTTACCACTTGCTCGCCTCCCAGCCATGGCACTGATGGAGTTGTGCGTATGGGAGTTGCAGTGGACAATTGTCCTGGGCAATTGGGGGTCAAAGGGGTAGGGTACTAGATGGAATTTGTACCCAAGTGCTCTAGCAAGGCTGTATGTAACCCCTGGGGAAAGATGACGGGTCACGCAACACACAGGCATCCCTAAAACAGAAAATGACGTGCACGCGACCCCTCGTAGACCACGTGCGTGGGAAAAGGAACCTGCACTACGCTGTGGCACCCCCTACAATGACCTCTGAAGGGGTACGCTACACACGGGGCTAGCACAGTTGGTAAATATGTGCGCGACTCACCGTCTGCCTGGGAAAAGAGCGTGAAAATTACGCGCGTGTGCGCGTTGGCAACACCCCTGCCAAAAGAAGAATTGTACACTGTCTGAGGAGACAGGACAAAAGGAGAAGTCAACGCTGTTTGAGGAAACAGGTCGAAGAGAAAATCAGAAAAATACTGACAGAGGTAACAGGGAGTACGAACTAGAAACGCTGTGAAGTAAATCGCGTGTGAACCGACAAGAAGTACAGATTTCACCCACTCGCTCTCCACGGGAAGCACGTACAAGGAAATGACGTACTACACGCACCTTTTAAACCGCACCACATGTCCAACGTCACTTTCGCGTATACGCACTGAGGCACTATCCTCCAATCACGCAGGCTGACACTCGGACGTGCAGTTTTTGGTCTTGTGACATTCCCCCGGGTACAGGGACACGCCCGCGCGTGTCACGTCACAGACGCACCTGCGCTGTCAGGGCCTTTGGTCCAATGGAATTGCGTACACAGGCCAATCGCGTGTGGAACTTCTCGCGCACCCCTGAAATACACGCACACGCTCCCCCAGGCCCGATCGCGTGTGGAACTTCTCGCGCACCCCTGAAATGCACGCGCCCAGGACAATCGCATGTGAAAACACCCGCGAGCCCCTGAAATACACGCGCCCAGGCCAATCGCATGTGGAACTTCACGCGCACCCCTGTAATACATGCACACGCTCCCCCAGACCCGATCGCATGTGGAACTTCTCGCGCACCCCTGAAATACACGCGCCCAGGACAATCGCGTGTGAAAACACCCGCGAGCCCCTGAAATACACGCGCCCAGGCCAATCGCGTGTGAGAAACTTCTCGCGCACCCCTGAAATACACGCGCCCAGGCCAATCGCATGTGGAACTTCTCGCGCACCCCTGGAATACACGCACACGCTCCCCCAGGCCCGATCGTGTGTGGAACTTCTCACGCACCCCTGAAATACACGCACACGCTCCCCCAGGCCCGATCGCGTGTGGAACTTCTCGCACACCCCTGAAATACACGCGCCCAGGACAATCGCGTGTGAAAACACCCGCGAGCCCCTAAAATACACGCGCCCAGGCCAATCGCTGGTGGAACTTCACGCGCACCCCTGTAATACACATACACGCACACGCTTCCCCAGGCCCGATCGCGCGTGTAGGACTTTGGCGCACATTTTTTTCCCTGCGCAGGGACGCTACCGCCTGCTTTCATGTGGCGGACATGTATGGGCCTGTGCGCGTCTTTAGCCGTGCGCTGTTTTTCCCTATTCGATTCCATGAATACGTGTTGTAGGCGAGCGTGTGGGCGTTCTGCGCACTTGCCTCCTGTACTTCCCCCGTGACGCCCACATTTTTACGAGTTGTTTCCCATTCTGCGTGTGACACCCCGTGTACGCCTACTTTTGTTATGTGCGCCGCGCTATGTGCGAATTCGCTGTGGCCTTATCGCACGGCGTTCGATGACCCGTGCGCCGCGCACTTTCTCAGCGCACAGCCCACATTTCGCGCATGCACGGACTTCCATGAATTGATGTGCGATGTTTTCTGTGCGATAATCGCACTTGCACTGCGATTTTCGCTGTTTCTCTGCGAATCGCACGTTTTCACACGCATGCGCCGTTTTTTCGGCGCACGTTGATTCCATGAATGGGCCTGTGTGTGTTTTCTCGCACAAGGAACTCGGCTGCTCGCACGGGCATGTCAGTCTGCCGTGAAATCCATGCAAGTTCATATTGAGATTATTGTTGTTAATATTTAATAACATGATTTCTTTTATTGCATACAATGCAACTGTACCCTAATTTTAAGTCTGAGTCGACATTTACTCAATATTTCTGATTTCAATCAGCCTGTTGCATGGTGGCTTTTTCCTCATTTGTTTGAATATTTCACTGTTTGCATTCACCAAAGGAGATTTTGTTGCGCGTGGTGCACATTGGTTGTACCTGGCACAAACCTAGAGACTGAAAGTAATGCAGCAGCCATTTTCCAATAGATCCATTTCATGACTCGGTGTAGCAAGAATCTCACTGGTGATTGACTAATTTTGACTCTGGATACCCGTTTCTTTATTGAAAGTAACTGACAAAAAAGCGGTCCGCAACACTAAATTCTATTTTGCATTGATATGCCAGTATGATAAATTTTTTAATTTCTGAAGTGAAAAAAATTGGTTTAATAAAATAATTAAAAAATGACTGATTAAGACTGCTCCGAGGGGTCTTTCTAGATCGAACGGTCACACCTTGCTTCACACAGTGCATGCAGGATCTGACGGGCATGACCAGGCCGGAAGAGGGGAGTCGTAAGTGTTTTGAGATTTTGGTAGAGAGAGAGACTATGTGTGTGTGTTTGTGACTGTCTGTTTTTGACTGTGGGGGAGGATGGGGAATGTCTGTGGCATGGAAGAGGGGGAGGGGGCAAACATGCGTGTTTGCATGTTTGGGTGTGTGAATCAGTGTGTCTGTGGTGGGGCTGAGGGGAATGCTTTAGGGAGAAGGGAGGCAGGTGGGTGGAAAGGAATTTGGGGGTAAACCCCCACAATTAAAAAAAAAAACCACCATTGCAGCAGAGGGTGGGTACAGGCAGGGGAACAGCTTCTGGAGGGGAGTTGAGGGGGAGGGTTGAATTTCCTTCCACTTTTGAAGGCCGTACAAAATATAGCTGAAATAAATCAGTATTTTTGATGTGTGCCCTTTAAAAAGCAGAAATATCACATAGAACCAAAATATGCTATGCAATATTTCTGGTTTGTTATTGCTTTCAATGTCTGTCCAGGAACACTGCAAAATGTTGAAAACACACACAAAGACTTCTTTAAAAATGTCAAAGTGATGTCTAGGAAGCATGAGCAGTTGCTGGCCTGAAGCACAGCCAAATAGGCCCTGCCCCAGCATGCAAACGGATGTATAGGGTTTATCATAGATGGCACAGAAAACACTATGGGTTCAAGGATGAGTCAAGGGTTTTAATTAAAATGTGGTGCGGTCTAGGAGCACCCCTCTCTCTCTCTCTCTCTTGACTATCCATGACCCTCCTCCCTAAACAAGGCATCCGTAGCACCTGGTTCACGTTACTGCCTAAACTCTTCCATGCAGGGGTGCGGAGTACGCAGAGTAGGGTAAAAAAAAGGGATTTCTGTCTGTTTTTTATTTTTTATAAATCAATAGAATTGGAAAACAGGAAACCTTAGGCCAGAGTAAGTGGTGTTATGCATTCCCTGCCATTCAACTGCCTTAGTCAGCAAGTGTTTTCAGTAATTGGCCATTTGGGGCAGTACATGACATTTGAAATAAGTAATGGGAGTACTGGGGAACATTCTAAAATACCAGGCTTTTAAAGGGTGTATACAGGTTTATAATTGCATTACCTAGGTACATGATGAAAATACATGGGAGAAGCCTGGCCCTATGTTGGCCTATGATAGGAGTATATTGCATAGCTGGGTGTGCCTCTGTGCTATTGCATGTGTTAGTGAACAAAGGTGTATCCCTTTACATGCATGTGCACACATTTATGTGTGAGAGTACCCATGTGTATACGTGTGGGTGCGTTACAGTTAAGGCATCATGAAGCAAGACACAAACAACAGATTCAAAGTTCAAACAGAACTCCTTTATTAACCTAGTTGTCATGGTGGATGAGGGCCTAATTTGCCCTATACCAAGGTGGGGTTTCCCTACCTTAACAAAACTAAGGAAAGTTGAGCCAGAACGTTCAACTTAAAAGTCTGTCTGTGTTCAAAACCTATCTTTGCCCTCACAACTAAAGCTATACAATGTGTAGGGATATCAGCAATTAAAGAAATGGTGATCAAAATAAAGTTCTGGGCTTCTTGCAGCTTCTAGCTTACCTTTTCAGCTCCCCTTCGCCAAGTTCAAGGAAGTTCCACAAATGCTCGGGGTTCCCTTCACCAAGTTCAAGACAGTTCCACAAATTCTCTGGGTTTCCTTCTCCATGTTCATAGCAACACAGTTCCAAAGAAAGGGTCTTCAAGTTCCCATCCTCAAGACAGCACACCAGTTCATTAAGTCTCACATTTCCCTTCCCCAAGACTTCAACTTGCCAATTTATACTTCGTCACAGTCTCTCAATGTTCAAACACAACTCCAGAGCAACATGACACTCCTTCTGGATTGGATTAACAGTTCAGTCAGATTATGCCTTCTTGGTTTATTTCAACAATGTCCTTGGCTTTCACAATTGAGGGTTCCTTGGTCTAGGCGCAGTTGCCAGACCACACGGTCCACCCATTACAGGTCACACAACCAGGAACCCTAGGCTCTCTAGCCGACACAGGTTCTTCTGTATCTGCTCCTGTATGAATGTTCACACTCACTTGGCTTCTCCTTGTAAGCCTTTTGGCTTTGCCATAATGTGGGCCATATCCTTTACCAGTTGTTGGCTTTCCACACTTTATTCATGCATAAAGCACACTTTGTGGTGGTTTTATTCCTTTACTACCTTGCTGCCATGCTATCTTGCAATCTTTCACACTTGCTCCCTTACCTTATACTTTGCTTTTGAACAAGCAATATCTGAATTTAGTATTCTTTTATCATCAGGCCGTAGCTTTGCCCATAAAGGTTTAATTCAGTTTGGTATTCAATGTTGGTGATAGTTTGCTTTGCCACTTAATTTTCTCCCAACCTGTAGCTTCAGGTTTGCTTCATTATGTGGATGCAGTTTTATCTGTTCAGCATTCTTCTCGCTTCCCTACAGCAGACAGGAGTGGAGTGCCCCGATTTGAGTGACTCCCCCCCCCCCCTTCAATCACCGGTCTCTGGTGTTCCCTTCCAGCAGCTGCACTGTTCAGTTTCAGCTCTGCCTGCTGGCTGTCCCGCAACCGTAAGCCCCACTCGCACTTCGGATTCTCTCCAGTTCTCACTGACAGCTCTGCTTCCTCACTGCGGATGCTGGTGACAACATTGCTTCCTATTCCTCGCCTGTAGCTCTGGCTGCGTATCTCTGACCACAGAGGCTTACACACCTGTGGCTTTCTTGCGGCCCATCTGGCTCTAGGTGCCACAGTTCCTTGTGGTTGTCTGCTGGCATCCTGGCCCGCCTGCAGGACCCACCACGGCTGCCTCCTCATATATAGGATTCCCTGCCGGTCTCCTTTCTGCTGGTCTTCTCCCTTCTTATACACCTGCAACCACTTGACCGGTTGCAGGTTTGATGTTCCCAATTGTAATTGCCTGGTTGCAATTAGAGGAGAACTTTGGACTTGCCTGAGGTTTACAATTCTCTGCAGGCCTCTTCTTCATCTCAGACTTTCAAATGTTTACATTTCTACTTGCGACATTCCAAATTTTTGAGTGCCATTCCAGGTTGTCTTTGAAAGAAAAGGTCTCCACGTTCTCATTTAAATAATCTCCATTTTATTAATTCATTAGTATACTGTTGTAGCCATTCTCATCACTCTCTACACGTGTTTCACCTCTGTTTAGGTCACAGATGATCATCAGGAGAGTTTTGTCATTCTTATTTTTTGAAAAACAAAGAAGAAAGAAAAAAGAAAAGTATTCAAAATCTATTTATCCTATGTACAGCAAAAGAATAAAATTGTTTGATAGTAAGATTTGTTTCAAGAGCTTGCCAAATTGCCCCCTTCCCAGTTGCTAGCTCCCCACTCCCTTGAATCTCTGCTTCCTTTATCGTGCACTTCCCCCTATGACTTCCGGAGGCTAGTTCCATGCTCAATAAATACCGTAATAAGAATAATAAAAGTTATCCTACGCATCAAATGTCAAGAAAATTTCAATTTTTATATGCAGTGTTACCGGACACAGTTGGATGCTTAGAAGGTCACTTTTAGCGTCAGACTTAAATAGATTTACATCCCATTTCATGTTTTACTTGATTGCTTACAGCTTTGTCTGGCTGAATGGTGTAGTTTATTTACCTAATTGTATTATACGACTCCTGCCAGCTGGCTGAATGCAGGTTCTGCCTCAGGACACAGAGTTATCGCCATTCTCTTGTGCCAAAAGGGATTCATGCCAGTGGTGATGAAGTGACCAGAGCGTGTATCTGAAAATGACATGTCTGACGAATCCCCAGATGCTCTCACTTCTCCCCTAGGGGCAGCCTCTTCCAATGAGACCAGGGAGGTGAGGCCGCTATCCGATGGTCCCCCTGTGTGGTACTCAGCAGGTGGATCTCATGGAGAGGGAAGGCCCCTATGGAATTAGTGATGACCTGGGGAGAACATGGTATCCCATAACCCACCTAACTAACACACCTTCCTATCCCACTTCACCAACCCTTTCCCTATTGTTCCTATATATTTTTGCAATACTGTCAGTATAGGAAGTACTGGGATGAGGAAGAATGTTGACTCCCCAAGGGACATGTATCCCTTAAGTAGTGGGAACAATTGACTAACTGGAAGACCTCAAGATCAGTACTGGGACTAAGAGAAGTGCGGAAGCAGAGAGAGCACTCATGAGAACTTGAATGAACAGTCTAGTGTTTCCAGAAACCTGATAGGCAAGAACCCATTCAAAACTGAAGAGGGGAAACCAGGAAGGGGAGGAACCGCAAGATGGGAAGGCAACCAGAGCAGAGAACAGAGAAGGCTGTTGCTGGGGACGCTGCCCCGCAGGTGGAGCTGTTCCTATCCAGTCCGCTGTGGGGAGACCAACCAGAGCTGGCGAGAAGCAGGCATCCAGACACGAGAAGCAGCTGGAACTCATAGTCGACAGGAGATGTGCAGCCTGCGAGGAACCACCGCAGAACCAGGGAAGCAGCAGGAGCTGCGATAAGCCCTAAAGGACACCTTGAAGAGCCCATGACCGACCGAAGAACACTGGCAAGCCCCTTTCAGATACCTGGGTTGCCAGGGCGGTTGGTGGGTCTTCAGAAGGGCTGAAGAGCATCCAAACATGGGTCAGGGACCCGTAAGCCTTTTATGAAGAGTAACCTAAGTCATCTTCATAGTCACAGTACCTGGCAGGATATTGTACCGGGTCCGCATCACCAAGAGGAGTGAATCCCACAGGTCTGGGAGTCACACCCATAACACTTGAAGTTCATGTGTTATTGAACTGTGAACTTTTTCAAGTGCAACCCAAGCTAGGTGAAAAGAGGCATCTGGAACTTTGTTTTGTATCTTGGAAATGAACTGAGACCCGGGTAAGGGAGTCATTCTCTCAGGCACAGTTCCCACCTACGATTGGAACTATAGTGTTCGGAAGAAAGCAGCCATTCTTCTGGACCAAGAAGATCTGCTACTTTTAGTTTAGTTACAAGTGCAAGTGCTAGAAGCAGAGACATCATTTGGGCATTGCCAGGGGTCACAACTGTGACCACTAGGGGCCCCAGTTGCAACCCCTGGGGACTCACTTGTGACCCCAATTTTTTTTAAAAAGTTTCTTTTGCAAAAAATAACAAAACGGGTGCTCCTGGTGTAGCAGGCCCTGCCGCGGTGTGGGGGGACCTGCCACACCAGGTCTGGTGGGTCCCAGACCCAGTCCTCACCCACCAGGGTGAAGGCTGTGCCAGGGAGGCACTCAGTAGGGGTTGGAGCAGACGGTGACATGTGGCACATGTCGCATGCCACATTCAGCTCCAACACCTTCTCCCTCATAGGGTGTGCCTGTGCGCAGAGAATGTTATGAGTGGATATAAGAGAAGGGAAGATGTGAGTGACTGGTGGTGAACGAGAAGTGATGTGATGTGTGTTTTTGAATGTTCTGGGTGGGTGGGTGTGTGCCTGTGTAGGGAATGCAATGAGTGCATGCAACAGAAGGTGTGAGTGAGTGACTGACGGGTGAATTAGCATACATGTGGTAGTGTGTGTTTGAATGTTTTGGGTGGGGTTTGCTGTGTGCCTGTGTGGTGAATGCAGTGTGAATGATTGTGAGAGTAGATGTATGTGAGTGACCGGAGGGTGAAAGGGGATGCATGTGTGTGCAAGGCCTTTGGAGACGGGGATCACTGGAGCATTTTTGCCACATCGTTATTGACTTTGCATGTTTTACTGGTATTTTTGGGGAAAGGCAAGTTCATGTGTGCCATTCCCTGGCTAGACTGGCATTTTGGTGCAGTCAGCCTAGCCATTACTTACAGTGGCATGGCATTTATTACCTGCAACTTTTAAAAATCAAGCATGATATGCAGTGTTACCTCGCTAGACTGATATTTTGGGTAGCGGCCTGTATATTCTTCACTGTAGCATGATTTTTATTAACTGAGCATCTATGATGAATCAAACAAGACAAGTGTTCTTATGGTAAGTGTCCCATAAGAACACTGGCTTACACTGGAAACCAGTTTGGACAGGTTTTCCTATTGTGACATGTCACTTTTAATGGCCAAACCAATGGCAGTATGTACTTACATATTTTATTTTATTTTCATGCTTACATAGCGCCGAAAGCCCGGGGGCATCAGGGCACTTAACATAAATTGTACAGATTACACCAACAACAACAGGAAAAGACAAACAGAAATATTGAAACCCCTGACTTACCCAGCATACAGTGGGACGATTGAAAAAATGCCAAAGTGCTACAGAGATAGTGGTTATGCATCAAGGCTAGAATGAAGACACAGCTGTTATTCTAGACTGTTACCCTTCCCTAATTAATTCAACACAATTCTAAGATTGGTCGATGAACATACATATTGTGAGATTAAACATCTAAATACATCGGTAGGCTACTGGATCCATAGCCTACGACAATACAGTCAATATTGACAATGGAACACCACTTGTCAATTTGTGTTCTACGGAGGACCTTTAGGGCACATGTTCTCACACGATTAGGGCCCAATATGTTGTTAAGCCATGCTAATATCTTGTTTTTTAAGGCTTCCCGGGATTCAACTTGGGATGGCCTAGGCACATTAGTAATTATAAAATTCCTGGGGTCCAGGGCAAATCTCCTAGAGCCAGTATCCACAATTTTGTCCATTTTATGTTTTCTTTGTCGAATGTCCCTGTTGGATTGCCGGTCCACGTAGGGGATAGCTTTGTGAGTGATGTGATAGTTTCGCACATGGCTTTGACCCCCCCCACCCCGCCCTAAGGTGATGGGGCACACCAGAAGCACAGTACTCTATGCCGACTGCATGGGGGCCACATAAGTTATTTTTCTCAGAAGGTGAAATTGATGATGAATTGTCCATTCTATTAATTTCCCAAGAAATCAGGGTCTCCATTAGTGGTACAGAGGTAGTGGGCAAGTTAGAACCAACAAAGGCCGCTCATTTCTCAAAGTCCCTTATATTATCACAGGCCTCCAGCACCCACCAGAACTGCTCTTGGTGAAGTCGTAGTGCATAGGAGTACTGGTATATTGGCAGAGCCAGTTTTGTGCCCCGTGCCAGTAATGATACTATAGAAAAACATCTAAAAGCGAACATAAGTATTGTCTAATATGGGAATACCACCTTATGTTGGTGGGGCCAGCATGGAAATGTAAGGGCACAGCCAGCATACAAATGTTTTTTATACAGGCATATATTGCAGGGACCAGCATAATAATGCTTTGGGAAATGCGCTTGTGCACATTTGGTGACTTGCTTCTATTGTACTATTCTTCATGATTTACCCTACACCCTGCAAAACCGATTGTTGGACTTTTACCCACATTTTCCCAGAAAGTGTGCTGTGCAATGTACCATTTTAACCCATTTTTCGGGATTCGAACCAATCGACCTGCAGGGAACCAACTGCGGGGAACCAACTTAGATCCATAAAGAATGCATTTTAAGCAAATCTATACACAAAGGGGCTAAAAAAATATATTATATTTAAAATGTAGCCACAGGTGCCCAAATGGGGAATGGAAGTGAGCGTAATGTAATAGGCCATCAGGGGGTGCTGGTGTTTTGACAGACCTTAGACTGTACCAGACAATCAAGCTAATGTGTTGCATTATGACTGCCACGGCCATTGAGGTTGGTTTGTTAATATAGGTTCCCCTAATGGAGCGAGTGTGATAGAGAAAGAATTTTCTGAGGTTACAATTTTTTGTAAATGATTAGGGTTTCGGCATACCGCAACAAATGTGCAGATCCAACAGCACAACCAACCAATCAGTATCCAGCACATAAAGTGAAACATTGCCTTAGTGCTTTGAGAAGAGACTGATAATTGGTTTTAATCTGAACACAACTCTTTTCAGAAAGGAAGGACCTTGTGAGAGACAAAATGGTGTGTATTCTCTGAAAATGCAGCCATTTATAAAGAAAATTATTACATTTGACCAACTTTGTTAACTAGCTCTTTTTAAAAGTGTACAATGTTAATTTCCAATGGCCACTTTCAGTACATATTGTAGACATAATAATGATGGGTCACTTGTCTAACTGATCAAGGCACATTATCATATCCTAAAATACGACATATATATTATTATCTGACAGAAACGTGTCATTACATTATGGACTATCTTAGTACGTTCATATTGCCCTCTTTTGAATATCCCTGGCAGAAAAGGGAGGGGGACTAATAGCACCAATGTTGGCTCCAGACAGCTTTGCATAAAGCAAAGAGAATATTGGGAATATAAGAACGAACACAGATCTTTATTTTTCACAAATATGTCAGTGATAAAGTTTTGTATGCTTGAATTACATAATGAACACTGGGATTGGTGTTCATTTCATTTTTTACGACATCTGCCTTAACATTAAGGTTTTTGTAACCATGAACATTATAAACTCATTCGGACAGTCATAAGATATGGGTGTGAGGATAAAATGACAGCAACATCTGTCACACCAATGCCTGTTCTCTCCCCAAACCTGGAGGCTTGCACATCTTTTCAAGAGAAGTGGATTTGAGGGGAAGCCAGATTTTACAGTAAGTATGGGTCTGTTCCCAGGCAATATCCCAGTTTTACAGACATCCTTATAGATATATATATTTATATTACTCGGCCACGCTAGTGCCCGTGTATTTATGGTTAAGTTGCTGTTTCCATAGGAAGAGCACTTTTTTGGGCAGCTTTTAACTCCGCTCCCCCTGGATGAATCCACACCAAACTTGGAAAAAAAAGTATATGGGCCACTGTGAATTTTTTTTGCAAAGTTTGGTGATGTTTGGTCTGGGGGGGCGTCCTAGGGGAAGGGTCCCAAAACGTCTTTTTTTCCCATAGACTGAATGGGGGAAAAAAACTTTGCGCACGTGTACAGCCCAAACCCCTGGACGGATTTTCACCAAATTTGTGGCAGGAGCTTGGTCCTGAAAGCGTGCTTTTGTAGATTTGGTGCCAATCCATCCAGTACTTTTCTTTAAAACAACCAAAAAGTATGTCTCAAAAAATTAGTGATATCTATGCCCGCTCTGCGGACACACTTCCCTATTCACTCCGCGGACAAGATACCCATTGGCTAATCCGTAGCGTCATGTTCACGAACATGTGGTGCATTCACTGATTGGATGTTGAACAGCGTGAAGTGTGTCAGATTCTTTGGCTGCGCCCGCCATCTTTCATTCGTGTTTTGGTGTACGCGGACACCGCAGCTAACACACAAAACAACACACCATTGCACTTGTTAACCTTATGAAATACTGTTTCGGAAGGTGAGGGTTAATGAGACTGGGACTGGGATGGGATGTGGCAGCAGGAAGTCAAAAAGTGGTGTTTTGTCACCAAAGTCATACGGTAAATTGAAAGTTGCTGCTCAATATAGTGTCCAAGTACAGACGAAGATTTACTGTGTCTGTGTTACAATGTATGTAAAATAATATTGCAGTCAGACTGGCATCCTAGAGTTTGAAATCTGAGGCAGCCACCGGCAATGTTTGATGGAAACAGCGGTTCTGCAAATGTATGGGAGTTGCAGTTCTCATCCATGCCTTCAGATATGTTGTTGCAAAGTCAGAATGGTCAGAATGTATTTTCATTCTGAGTGAAGGTCACTTGGTTTGCTTTTTTGGTTGCAAGTTCAGTAGGCCCATGCATCTGACTGAACCCATAAGGGTCAATTGTTTTTTGACCTTGAGCGAAAGAGAAAATTCATGAAGAATGCAGGAAGTGAAAGTTTGGAAAAAGTACCATTTGATAAGGTTATGTATTCAAAACGTTTTTAAGACACATGTAATATCAGTTGAAGAAGATTATTTGCTGCAAGTACATTGCTGTCTGGGGTTAACAAAGACAATGGAGACGGTAAATATCGTGTAAGTTTACTTTTGACGACTGTAAACCGGAATGAGTTTTTATTTCTTATTACCAGTACAATAATTTTGGCAATGTAACTGAGGTACTATTTTTCTGTGTAGCTGTCATTATTTTTTTTTACTTATGGAGAGTACAGATTCTCGGCGTTTGTAGGCTATCATTAGTTTCACCCATGTTCAACGCTATTATTTCTTTAAAATGTCATGTATGACCACATCGATTTGTGTATCAGTTTCCACGTTCTTTTTGTCTTTGACATCGTTTGGTAAAGGTTGGGTATTGATACATATTTCCTGTTAGGTTTTCCAAACAGCTACAACATTCTGCCATACTGTGATTGCCATGGATTCCAGATGCCAAGTGATGGCTTCTTTGCACGCCAGATGCATGTAATCGTGACCGGCTGCCTAACCGTCACTGTTTCGTGGGACAAGCAGCCCAGCCACATTTGTCCATACACTGGAGTGGCCATTAGGAGTAACATAACATCTTTTATGGTGGTTTAGGTCGAAGTTTATGCGGACGCCTTGGAAATCACTGTGCGACCGAGGCGGTTGCTTTATCGACAGCGAATACTTTGTGTATGTGAAAAGATCAACGTGTGCCTCACGATTAACATTTTCGATGATGACCGACGAAACAAAGTTACTATTTGATTGAAAATGGGAATAGTCCAATGGTCAGACAGTTTATTGTGAAATAAAAGTACTTTACAAATTCTAAAATGTTAATGTTTTCTTTAAAAAACAGTTTATTATTTCCAAATGTAACATGCTACGTTGTACGCCGCTGTGTGTTCATTTGCAGGTTCTGTGTCATGGCACGTAGGTGCTTATGGGGATATTTGGCTACGCTGGAGAGGGACGTCATCCAAAAAAGTGTACAATATCATTAGGGTTGGTTATGTGACGAGATGTGGGAGTGTTTTCTTATTTGACAAGTGTCGAAATGTAGTTAAAAAATTAGCGGTACACCTTCACTGACTGAGGGGTAGGCTGTAGCCATGGGGAGTGGGCAGAATGTTGGGGTTATGGTATAAGGTCATGATCCGTACAATGTGGCTACTGGCCATGACCAGAAGGGTGAACAGATAGGATTGAAGTGCCCATGTCCACCTAGTACTGCTTTTGTGATAAAGTTGTTCGACATTAGGATACATTTGAAAGGGAAGAAAAAAGTGCTCATGATAATATGTTAACAGGGTTTCGTTTTCCTTTTTGCAGTCTGCCATGGAAAGCGAAGAGGGGCCCTGTATGGAGCACCTGCCTTCCCTTTCTATGGTGGCCATCTTGGAAAAGGATTTTGTTTTTTAATCCGGGACGCAACAGGCGTCCCGGATTAGAACTAAAAATCCTCTTTTTTAGTTGCACGGTTTACTGCTTTGGAAATTTAGATTGTTAATGGCATTCATCCCCCATTTTAGGGGTGGAAGGATGGTTAATGATCCAGAGATCGCGTTAGGCACTCTCGCTTCGATTGGGCTGATAACTTGGCCTGCTGGCCCTTCATTCACCGTTCCAGTCCCTGGGACGGAGGATGAACGCTAGAATATTCCCATTAGAATAACACAAACCGCAAATGGAAATGGTGGAAAAACTTATTGCGTCTATGTACTTTACTGAGAAATACAAAGTAGATGGAGTCTACGTGATTTTTTCATTTATATTTTTAAACTGTGAAAGATGGTTCTTAAAGGAACATTTAATTTGTTTGTGGATTTTTTTTTTTGGGGGGGAGGACAGCTAAGAATGAAAGTTGCGGACGGAAATGAGCAAAGAGGCACCAAACCGTAATATGGAGGGGTAGGTGGACGAGGGGAATGTTGTGCGTGTGTTATTTGTAAGGTAGGGGCAGTGTTTCTCATGCTCCTTCATTACAGCAGTGGTGCTGTTTCTTGGGGAGAGGGGATGGCCTTAGCTGATGTCGTTTTCAGATAAATAGTACTTTTGCTAAAAGTACGTACTGTGTACTAGATTGTTAATGGCCGAGTACGAATAGGTGTTGGAGCTGTGCAAGGGAAATGTTGAAGTTGCAAGTTCCTAAATCAGTAACAAATGTAGTTCCACACTGTCCATGAGGCATAGATCTTATTGTTAAGTGTGTACAGGTTCTCGGACACGTCACCGTGCTGTGCACCAGCATATGGTCATGTGGCATTCTCCGGAAGGTGTGCAATGAAGTCAGATGTTCGTTGACATTAGGGTTACGTGCTACTACTACAAACCTATGAAATTCAGTAAAAAAAAAAACTTTGTTAAAAGGGAGGTTATGGTTCCAAGTAAAAACCTAAAAACCCTTGAAATTCACTAGTTATGGTGAGCTACGCAACCATAACTCACGCCACCACTGTGCACTGCTAACACTAACACCCAGGACATCAAAGATGACATCAGAAATGTCATTGATGACATCACTGATGACATCACATGTCTGGTCCCCTTTTTTCTTTACTGACATATCTAGGCCACATGGTTTTCTTCAGTAACAGTCAGGAATTAAAAATTGAAAAAGGTACTATATTTGTACACTTATCCTTCAAGTATGTTCTTACAGTAATTTCCTTAGGGTCCAGTCAAATAATGCGATAGATATGCATTGGGTAAGTAGCAGCTTTGAAACAGAGCAATCATTTCGCTGCATAAAGGCAATCAGTTAGGTTATGAACACTTTCTGCTACTACTGCTGCTTTTTTCCTTACTTCAATTTCCTGGTCTACACTCATATTTGTGTGTGTTGTCTCTGTGTTTTGTCTGTAATAATGCAATTATTTAGTAAGTGGGTTTTATTACCTACTTATCACATGTTTCACAGCACGCAAAACTCTAATAAGAAAACAGTTATCATTTCACTATTCAACATGGCAAGCTTATAAATATTGCACCTCCATCATTTCTGCTGCACACAATGCCTATGTTTCTACACGAGTAGCTTAGTATACTGGATAGAACTTAGCACTTGATACTTATTCCAATAATCCTTGACACTTTTTGGTCAACATTATAATAAGAATCCCATCTACAGAGTTTTCATGAAAAGTAAATGCACATGTGATGTCATCAGTAATGTCATCAATTACATTTCGGATGTCATCTTTGATGTCCCGGGTGTTGGCGAATTTCAAGGGTTTTTCGGGTTTACTTGGAACCATAACGTCCGTTAACAATTTTTTTTTGTGAATTTCATAGGTTTTTAGTAGCACAACTTAACCATAACCTCCCTTTAACAAAGTTTTTTTTACTGATATATATTCAATGAAAAAATTTGTAAAAGGGACGTTATGGTTAAGTTGCGCTACTAAAAACCTATGAAATTCAGTTAAAAAAAAATAATAATAATAATTAAAAAAAAGGGACGTTATGGTTCCAAGTAAAACCGAAAAAGCCTTGATATTTGCCAGTTATGATAATCTAAGCAACCATAACTCGCGCCACCACCAACTGGAGAGAGACACGGGGCATGAGCAGTGGGTGGGGGGGAACAGGAGGGATACACGGGGCATGAGCAGGGGGTGGGGGGAACAGGAGAGAGACGCGGTGCATGAGCGGGGGGTGGGGGAACAGAGGAGACACGGGGCATGAGCGGGGGTGGGGGCAACACAGGGGAGACGCGGGGCATAAGCGGGGGAACAGGGGAGACACGGGGCATGAGCGGGGGGTGGAGGTGAACACGAGGGAGACACGGGACATGAGCGGGGGGTGGGAGGAACACGAGGGAGACACGGGGCAGGGGGTGGGGGCAACAAGAGGGAGACACGGGGCAGGGGGTGGGGGCAACAAGAGGGAGACACGGGGCATGAGCAGGGGGTGGGGGGAACAAGAGGGAGACACGGGGCAGGGGGTGGGGGCAACAAGAGGGAGACACGGGGCATGAGCGGAGGGTGGGGGGAACACGAGGGAGACACTGTGCATGTGCGGGGGTGGGGGCAACAAGAGGGAGACACGGGGCATGAGCTGGGGTGGGGGGACAGGAGGGAGACACGGGGCATGAGCGGGGGTGGGGGGGAACAGGGGAGACACGGGGCAGACAGGGCATGAGCAGGGGTGGGGGGTAACAGGAGAGAGACACAGGGCATGAGCAGGGTGTGGGGGCAACAAGAGAAAAACACAAGGCATGAGCAGGGGGTGGGGTTAACAGGAGAGAGACACGGGGCATGAGTGGGGGATGGGGGTAACAGGAGAGAGACATGGGGCATGAGCAGGGGTGGGGGGCAACAAGAGGGAGACACAGGGCATGAGCGGGGGTGGGGGGCAACAAGAGGGAGACACGGGGTATGAGCGGGGGTGGGGGGAATAGGGGAGACAGGGCATGAGCGGGGGGGTGGGGAGGCACAGGAAGGAGACACAGGGCATGAGCAGGGGGTGCGGGGGAACAGAGGAGACACGGGGCATGAGTGGGGGGTGGGGGGAACAGAGGAGACACGGAGCATGAGCGGGGGTGGGGGGAACAGAGGAGACACGGGGCATGAGCAGGGGGTGGGGGGGAACAAGAGAGAGACACAGGGCATGAGCAGGGGGTGGGAGGGTACAGGTGGGAGACACGGGTTATGAGCGGGGATGGGGGGGTACAGGAGGGAGACACAGGTAATGAGCGGGGTGGGGGGGGGAACGGGATATCCGCTCCTCGCTGCTCCGCAGGCCACCGTGTGGCAATGGCGTGTCTCCTGAAGGTCTGCAGCAGCCTGGGACGTTCAGGAAGTGTAATCCACATGAGCCTCACACAGCCCCATTGGAGGCCCCGCTGTCCTCTGATCTCATCCATTGGAATGACAAAATTTCACTTTCGCTTGTTCCGTTGTGATAATCACTTGCAAAGTCACCGCAGTGCTTGCCACGGATGCCAATAGGCGAACGATAAAGTAAGATGATGGACGTCTCTGAAAATACGACGCAGTGCATGCTGTCAATGGGAGAGCACGTCAGATGTCCGCGGACATCACGCAAGCCGCTTGCCCAATCCCCGTCCTGTCTGGGGATCAAACAAGGAAGTGTGTCCGCAAAGCGCACACAGATATCACTCATTTTTTTCACTTACATTTTTGTCATTTTAAAAAAAAAAAATACTGGACGGATTTACATCACATTTTAAAAAAGCACGCTTTCGGGACCAAGCCGCCGCTCCTGCTGCAAATTTGGTGTAAATCCATCCAGCGGTTTGGGCTGTAGGCGTGAGCAAAGTTTTTTCCCATTATGTTTATGGGGAAAAAAAAGGTTTTGGGACCCCCCTATAACTTTTCCCCCCCTGGACCAAACCTCACCAAACTTTGCAAAAAACATTCAGAGTGGGCCATATACTTTTTTTGCAAAGTTTGGTGAGGATTCGTCCAGGGGGAGCAGAGTTATAAGCCGCCCAAAAAGTGCTCTTCCTATGGAAACAGCAACTTAACCATAACTACATGGGTGGCCATGTAAAATATATATACACACACATATATATATATATATATATACACACATACACACACACACTAGTTACATTCAGTGGATCCCGAGGCGATCTAGCACCCTCTCTATATCTCTCTCTGTTCCCACTCTTTACCTCAATCTTTTTCTATGTGGGTGAGAGTCATGTCAATGGGTGCACTTTGCTAAAGCCACCCAATCAAATGCTGGGACGTATGTGATCAGAGGAAACCAAAGGGCATGTTGCGGGATGGGGCTATATTTGTTTGCAAATGCATCTTTAGAAAAATATATTTAATTGTACTAACATTGTAAACTGGCTCTTTTTAAAATGTTATAATATTAATTTGTAATTCTAATTTCCGGTATATACTGTAGTCGTAAACAAATTGTCTTACTGAGCAAACACCATTACCATTTTATGACAGGTTATCATTCCAGGGTGAACAGCCTGGTTCACTCCTGATGCACTCTTAAAAGCCCCTATGCAGAGCCGTAGCCAGGATTGTCAAAAAAAGTGGGGCCTGAAGCTAATGTAGTTAGGCCCCCCGCAGTGACATTAACATCTGTAAATGCCCACACAACGCTGCTGAGTGGACATTTACAGATTTTGGGTGGGCCTTGCCTGCTCAGGCCCTACCCTGTCTACGTTTATGCCCCTATGAGATAAATAGCACCAGTGAGCACTCCTGCCTGCTTTGCATAAAAACAAGTAGCATTTTAGGAACAATGGAAAAGACCACTTATCTTAATAATTGACAACTATGTCTGTGATACAAGGATTGTATGCTTCAATCACTAGTTACGTAAGCACACAGGGTTCTCTGTGAATTATAAATTCATGATGATATATTTTCCACATAGGTTATTGAAAGCATAATTACAAATGATATCAGGGGATATTTGTTTCATATGAATGCAGTATGCCTATTTATTTTGTGTTGCTGGATGGCAAACATATCCAGTTTCTGGGATCTGCAGTAAATCAGAATCATGAGACAAACAAAGTGGTGTTTTGGTGAGCATCTTTCGTTATTTAAGCAACTTACCTGTCCCTATGTTCTTAAAGAAAAGAAACACGTCTAAAAAGGTCCTAGTCAGGATGTCCAACAACATAATCTCAGTCCGTTGTCTAGAAACCTAATCCGGCCTGATTCCTGTCCCTACCACAACAAACAGAAAATAAGCTACCAAACAATTTTAGTGGCTCGTTGCATAATAGTGGTTGGTTTCAGACCCCATCTTTACATTACAAAAAGGGGTCTGTGACACAGTTTAAGTAAACAGGCACTGAAATTTCTCTCCACTTTCCCCTCCCTGGCGTTGTGTACACCCAGTCTTCAGCTTTGCCCCTCATCAGCCCACCTCAGGGCTTGTTCACTCTTATCCAACGTTGCGGTCAGACTCTTCTCAGCCCATCTTGGGAACACTTCTTGCTCACCCGCCTGGGGGTCAGTTTCTTCCCACCCGCATTGGGGTAGATAGGTTCAGTCCCCTCCCCTCCCTGCTACTTTTAGCCACATTGATGCAGAAGTGGGCCACAGGATAACGTCCCAACTCCCGACATATGACATGCCATATTGCAAAATTTGATGAGGAGCAGAGTTGGTGAAGGGAACCTCATGCACATTTTGGCCTGTTTAGAGAGGGTCTAATCAGGCAGTGTTTTGGGTGGGGATGTATTTTTGAAGGCACTCCTTGCTGTGGATGACTCCCCCCAATGGTCATTGTCCACCCCAGAGGCAGAGAAATAGGAGAACCCTCCATAATCGGGCAACCGCAAGGGCCCTCAACTCTGACAATTACACCCCACACTGAAAGCAACGTTCCCTCAAATTAAACCACCCAGAGGCCAATCTGCCAAGGGACCAATTACACCCCTATCCGGGAGAAGGGTGGGATATCAACTTGCATAATCGCCACTCAGCCGTGGTTCCCTGGTTCTGAATATCAGTGGTTTTTCATAACTAAAAACCTATGGAACTGACACAAAGCCCTCAACACAGTCTACTCCACGGTTCAGGCCTGCATGGTGGCCAACTGGCTCTGCCTAAACGGAGATAAAACTGAAATCCTCCTAGTCAGTCCCAAGGAAACCCTAAAAAATCTTAATAGTCAATACACCTCTTTCACTATTGAAAACACGCGGATTCATGTCTCAGCCTCCATTAAGTCACTAGGAGTCTACCTTGATGCCTCACTCTCAATGTCGCGCCAAGTCAACGCTATCGCCTCTTCAGCTGCGTACTCCACTAAGCTTATCAATGCGGTCAACCCTTTCATATATACTGAGAATTGTCTTTACATTGCTAGAGCCACAATAGGTGCAAAATTGAACTACTGCAATGTCCTCTTCACAGGCACAACCGCAAAAAAACGTAAATAAAACTTCAAACAATTCAAAAGAACGCTCGCCGTGCTGCCCTCAACATACCCAAAGAGAACACATCACCACTGCCAGAAGCTCCGCACACTGGCTCACTGTCAAAGAACAAAACCTATTCGAGATCCTTGCCATCACTCATAAGTGCCTCACTCACACGCCCCCCCCATACCCGTCAGCAAAAATAGTGAGAGCCGGCTCTTCCAGCCCAACCAGAACACCCTACTCCCACCAAAGCAACATCCCCATTGTTAAACGCGCCAAAGCAGGCAGGGCCAGCTTCCCTTTCATTCCCTTTCATTCCTACGAGACAATTGAATGCCTTGCCACCTACCCTCAGGAACGAACCTTCACATCTTGCTTTCCGCAAAGCCCTCAAAATAAGGCTGTTCAACGAACCCACACATCCGCCTCCATATTATACCTCTATCTACCCTCTTGTGCAAAGTTACTATGCTGGTTTACCTGGTTCTCCTGTAACCCCACAAACCTTGTACACCATTTATATGTTTCACCTTTGTAACTAAGTAACATATGTACCAGGTGCTTCTGTAACCCTATGAACCTCGTACACCTTTATGTGACTCACCTCTGTAACTAAGTAACATATACCTCACTGTAACAGTGCCGCAATGCCTAAGGGCTGCTTTTTGCGCTATACAAATGTCAAAAAATAAATGAGCCCCCAGTTCCCCTCCACGTATGTGCTGATGCGAGCTAGAAGTACAAGTCGCCCTCTATGGACTCCACCTTTCATCATCCCAAGTTTAGTCCCACTAACTAGATCTTTTCTGACATCACTTTGGCTCTAGAAGCCTGGAGTTCTGCCAGCCCTCTGGATTGCAGTATCAGCACTTGGGGTGAGCTTCTGCTGACAGGAAGACTGCTTCTCTGCTGCTCTTCCCACATGTCAGCACCTTTTAAGTGCAGACATGGTAATAGCATCTGACTTAAGAGGATATGAGCGTCTACGTTCCTGGCTTTGCAAGTGCAAAAATAAAATAAATAAATAAATAAATAAATAAAATGTCACACAGAGGTCAAAGGAGCTCACCCGAACAGCAGCCTGCAGAGCAGAGCAGAGCAGCAAATGAAGGTCGAGACAGACCTGTATAAAAGCATCACTAATTACCATTGACCTCTTGCCGTAATGGCAAGTGGCCATTAATAAAGATGTATTTTTAACAATCATGGTTGGTTAAGATTTTTGGGCATTAGAACTGTGAAAAGTGCACTTCACTTCTTGTATTTTGTGGCGTGCTGGAGGAAGGAGTCAGGTGGTATAAACTCTTTTTTATTAAATAATAAGAAAGGAAGGCCTAACTCTCCCTATTCTAAAGGGTACTCCCTAACTAAGGAATACTCGGGTGCTCGTCGTTGGGGTGGTTGTCCAAATGAAAAGAAAGTCCAGTCCTCTTTCCATAGCGACCTACCTCTAGTCCTACCACTATATATACAAACTACTTAAAGAACACCAGGACAATGACGACTCCCTTCTCCTGGTCCAGTGGTTATGCATCTTAATGATATATTTGGCAACTGTTGCCCTAGGCACTGAATCAACAAAAATCTCTTTGGAACCCTGAAGAAGGACCCGCTTCTCATGGTTCACTTGTCTTTTGATGACTGTGTCGAAATTTCTTTGGAACCCTGAAGAAGGACCCCCTTCTCATGGTTCACTTGTCTTTTGATGGCGGTGCCTCGTTACAGTACTTAATTAAACGTTGTACTTCTCTCCTGGCTTCTTCCAGAGTAACTGTTCCCCAATCTCAACTTTTCGTGGTTCAACCACGTTTGGATCAACTATGCAAGCAATTCTACAGTGTGGAAATGTTTTCCCCAAGGTTCACTTCACTTTGCTTACTGTTACAATATACATTGTGGTGAGGGAGATTACTCCAGAGTCTTTGGTTATCTTTGCCAGAATCACTGAGTGGAGGGAGATCACTCCTGATGCTTTGATAGTCTTTACAACAATTATTGCTTATTCCACTTTGCTTCTTATTATAAAGCATTGCAAGGACCACTACTGAGGTGAGTGCAACTCCTCCCGAAGCCTTCCTCACCTTGATTGGTTTTGCCACTATTACTGAGATGAGGGAGATCACTCCTGAGGTCTTAATGAGGTTTGCTGGTATTTCTGAGATGAGAGAGATTACTCTGATGCTTTGTTCAGTTTACAACAATTACTGAGAAGAGGGAGATCACTCCCAATGATTTGGTCAGTTTTACAACAATAACTGAGACGAGGAAGATCCCTCCTGATGCTTTAATAAGCTTTGCAAGAATCACTGGGACTAGGGAGATCACTCCCGATGCTTTGATCATCTATACACACATTCCTGTGATGAGGGAGATCCCTCCTGATGCATTAGTTAGTCTCCCCCAAGCTCTTAACGGGGCTACTGTGGTCCCGTTACCTCTTTCTTCCTGGGATCACATCTCCGGTTCTTCCAAGGACTTTGGGGCCACTCTGCTGTGTTCGTCGCCACTCTTTCCTCGCTTCTCTATACCACGCTTTTGTTTGGCAGGGACTCCGGTTCAAGAGTATCGGCATTGTTCATAGACCTACACACGCCACGTTTGAACGGATTATCACATCTGCGTTGGTTGGGCCTCCTACTAGCTTATGAGGCTTCCTCTGACATTCCAGCCACATCCTCTCAACTGAGGACTTGCTTCTCCGTCTGGCATCTTAGTTGCCAGTTTTGAACTGCCTTGGCAGGTGCATCTTCACACTGACTTCCCTCTAATTTCCCTGGTTCCCTTTCAGGCAGTCCTTCCTTTGTTTTTATGGTGGGTAGCTGGGTCCTCCCCTGCGCGATGTCAAAGTACCTTGTCTGTTTCGATGATGCACTCTTCAGGCATCCTCTGGGCCACCTCTTCTCTGTACTTTGGAGATCAAATGAAATAGTCGTTTGTATAACTCCTGTAATAGTCATATTCATGGTATTTCTATTAGATAATGAATTCAGTTTTATAGGAAGAGAGGGAGGAGTGTCAAAATAACATACAGTGGTACTGTCACAGCCATTTATTACAGATCTAAGGGATTTCGGAGACTCAAAGGTAAGAGGGTTAGGGGGTTACAGCATGGGTTAGGGAGTCACCATGCCCGTGAGGGAAGTCTCTCCCTGTGAGGTCTCCTGCTTTTTACCACCTCTAGGGGGAATATCGGGTAGCAGCTTCACCTAGCTAGCCCCACAGTGAAGGGCTCCTCCATGGGGAGAAGTGATGTGATCCCACGATTCATCACAATAGGCAGCAGTGATTTGAAGTGTACATACATTACAATTACAAATAACACATTGCTTTATCGTAAATGAACAACCAAATTCAACAATCATCTCTTTTCAATGTTGTGATAGAGATTTTGTATGGTTTTATATAAAGCTATAAAAAAAGTAAATATTGTGCTATGTGCTAGAGAATTCATCCCTTCTGCCCAAGGGAGAGCAACCCCCATTGAGACTAGGGAGGTGAGCCCGCTACGCAAGGCCCTCCCTAGGGGTTTGGGCAATCGCGATCTCGGTGGGAGTGACTCCACCCTTTGGGGACAAAGACTCAAAGACTTTGTAAAGATCTTCCCCAAAGAGGATAAAAGCGGTTGTTAAAATGGTAAAATCTGTATTTTTGTCTAACATCAATGCTGACCCCAACTGAACTCTGAAATCCTGCAGTCAACAGAACTTTGTCTCTCAATACAAAGACACATATAAAGAGCTTTTAATTCTCACCTGGAGAGGTAGACCTGCTAATGCAGAATCAATCAGCGGGTGTGGAAACGTGCAGAGCAAATGCTGCCGCTATCACTCGAAACCAGCGCTGCATGGAGGTGGGACCACAGTGGTGAGCGAGCAGCCCGCAGAACTTTCTATGAGTCCAAGACCACTGACCAAATAAAGTTTCCTGCTCTTATCCTGAGAGATGCAGACAGAGGAAGGAGAAGAGACACCAGCGAGCCCACGAGAAGGCCGCTACTGAAGAAAGCCATGGAAAGACACCGGGGGAGCACAAAAAGACCGTCACAGAAGGAACGCTGAGAAAGAGACTATGGCAAGTGTGACGACTCTAGAGATACCGTCACGACTCACTGGAGGGAAGCTTCTCTTACGTGGCCAGAGAAAGGTAGAAGCTACCTATCAGGTTCTGGGCCTACAAGGCAATAAACAGACCATAACAGATTTGAGACTCAGCGCAAGACTTTGATACTCACCCACCGGGAAAGCCTTACAGATGCTTGGCCAGACGCCCCCATGGGTATTTGCTTGTTCTCATACAACCACCCGAGGCCCCTCAACTTGAGGGAACCTTCCCAGCAATAC
Source organism: Ambystoma mexicanum (assembly GCF_040938575.1). Lineage (NCBI taxonomy): Eukaryota > Metazoa > Chordata > Amphibia > Caudata > Ambystomatidae > Ambystoma > Ambystoma mexicanum. The sequence goes on along the minus strand of NC_090940.1, from coordinate 591,601,251 downwards.
ACCCTACTGCTTTCTTAAGCCACCAGGCTAGATGGGTTTATTGCTTGATAGGGCGTGAGACCCTGATTCCCAGTGTTCCCACAGCAAGCTGCCGAAGCAAGCAGAATTCAGATTAGGAGGGGACAGCAGAACACTTCAAAGGCAGTACAGGAAGATGCGGGAGACAAGGCACCAACGCGAGGGAAGAAGGAGCCAAGTTCCCGAGTAGCACTTGCGCGCCATCCCCACACGTTCTGCCTCTGGAGAAAAGCACAATACCCAGATCTTAGTCAAGAGAACCCGCAAGGAGAAAATGAAACACAAGGAAGGGCCAAGGACACAAACAGGGCTATTGAGAGGTGATGAGTTGCGCTTACCGGAGGATGGTGTAGTGAAGAACTGAGGAAGTCCAAGTTCCAGGAGGGATGAAGGGAAGAACAACGGAGGAATGAAGATCAGTATAGGTGCTACCCCGGGCGGCACAAGGGATGCACTAGAGTCGGGCTGTGGCACCACATGTACAGTATTGCGTCCAAAGTTATTGTGCCAATCTCTTTGTGGTAGCAGGATAAAAGGTCCGGAGGAGAGGAAGGTGATTTGACAGAGCACGAGGTATGCATGCAGGAATTATAGTTCGTATGGAATGGGAAAGGCAATGTACAGGGGTAACGTGAGGTAGAGGAGCGAGAGACAGATAACCCCTCTCAAGGAATCCAAGACAGTCGTGGTCAGTACACTGTCAGGCTGGAACAGATACAATGAGAGGCAGAGACAGTCCAGATAACACGCTGAGTCGAGTATCCGTGCAAGCATAAACAGAGCCAAATGTAATCCGTAGTCAATCCAGTCACAGGCAATAGTCAGCAACTGCGTAGACGTGAAGGACAGAATCAGGAAGCGGAGGCGTAGTCAGTAAAGCAGACCAAGGCCAGGGAAACGGAAATCAAATGGAAACAGGCAATGGCATGACACAAGGAATTCACAATGCAGGCACAGAAAATCTGGAAATGATCAGAAGCGTCGACACAGATGTTGGAATGCCTTTTACTGGCCCAATGGAACAGTGCATTTGGCATCATGACACTACCTGACTCTGAGGTTGGCTATCTGAGGGCGGACCACGTAGGGTAAGACCAACTCCTGAGGGGGAGGAAAACATTCTACCACGAGAGCCTTGCAGCCACAATACCACATGACACTCATGGGCCTTTACAACATACCTCTATGGTCTATTTTGCTGTAGATAATGATTTTCCAGGTTTTTCCAACCAGTCGCCCTATATACCGTGCCCCCAATTTAGTACTGAGATGAGGAGGAGGAGGAATGGAGCAATTAAGATGACTGGAAGCCAGAATCCAACACCGGTTTCTAGTTTTTGGAAACATTTGACCAATGCTGGGACGTTTAAAGTTGCTACAGCTGCTCTGTATGATAGAGGCAGAGTCAGAAGCTGCATGTAACTTGTTCTGATGCCAATCGGGACACCAGATCCGAGTCGATTTTAAGAAGCAGCACAGAGGCTGATACAAATGGTGTGCAAGAAAACCAAATAGAAGGAAGCTTATCGCTTGATGACCGTGGGCCGCTTGAGCCACCCAGAGCAAAAGAAGGAAAAGGGAAAACTGACCGGGTGACAGGACATATGCCCAGTCAACGGATGGAGAGAGAAGTGGAGGAAGAGATGCCAGGACCGCCAGAGCCACGCAGTAAGGCCATGGAGAACGAATGGCATACCAGAGCATGTGAAGGCAAGTGTGTATCACAGTGGTAACACGAGAGAGCCCAATTAAAGGCATTAAAGAAACTGACATGGATGACAACATTGCTGGAAATGGGGTGCTGACCCAATGCTTGAGAAGAGGATTTGATATAGTTAATACATATGTATGAACAGTGTAAAAGGTGAGTCAGAGACCCATTGCTTGAGAAGGAGATTTTATATCCATGTAAATAGTAATGAGAGAGGGCTGGAAACCCAATGCTTGAAAAGAGGAATCGACACAGGAGAGTAAACCAGGAATGAGAGGCGAAGTAATATCCTGGCAGGAGATTAAACCAGGAGTGAGAGAAGAAGTGAACCTGAAATTGTAAATTCAAAAGGAAGGAGATCAATAAAAAAGTTAATAATACCCTGGCAGGAGAGTATATCAAGGGTAGAAAGAGGACCAAGTGTGAGAAATTGAACATTGTAAAGAAATGCGTGCAAAAGCGAAAACTCAAAAGGGAAAATACAGGCCCCTTGAATAAAGTTGAACTGTGAAAGTAAAATGTAACAAGTGGAGGAATTCAAAGGGAAGAACCATTCCCCTGGGGTGAAGTAGAAAGACTCTAAAGTGCTGAATATGAAAGATAGAAGAAGTCAAGGGAAAAAAAGTATTTTCCTTAAAACTATGGGAATATAAAAACTAGAGGGCCTCAAGGAATAAGTTATGCCCTTTCAGTACTGTGGAGTGAAACAGTTGGAGAAGAGCGAAATATAGGGGAGGATACCCCCCTTCCATGCCCCCGTTTTTGTGGAGTAGTCGAACATTGTTGACCTTTATCCAGAAGTGCTGTATAGACAGTGAAGGACCAGAGAAAACATAGGGGAAGGAAGGACCCCTTTCTCTGTTAGAACTTGTATATCTTTTCTGCTCTGCATCTTAAAACTTAATGTTGAGAACTTAGAAAGAAAGCAACATAGTTTGCCAGAATCCCCTTGTACACATTATACTGAGTTCAGTGTGTGAGTGTCAGGGATGGCACTCTATTAAGAGTGGCACAGGACACCCAAAAAGGGTTTGGGTGGTTGTGCCTAAATAAAGTGGACAGAGAAGCACACACACAGCTGAAAGGAAAGAGAACGAAGAGTAGGCAAGAGTAGCAAGGAAAGGTACAGAATGAATTCCCTCGTGGGGTGTATGCAGATATAGGAAAAGAGTATTCCACGAACCTTAGGAAATACTCAAGCCTTCTGCACAGTTTGCTATAACAGAGGCCCACGCTGTTTGCTCATGACTTGGAACAGCAGCTATGGGTGTCTGTAATGTAGAAACGAGACAAGGGAAGGGGCAGAGGTTGACTGATGGGAACCATCAGACAAGCTCTGTACAAAAGGGTCTACAAACAGGACAAGAGAAGATACTTACAGACAAATCCAGGAAAAGGAGGTTGATAGCAAACTAGCAGAAGGAAATGAAGGGAAAGTCGTGTAACAGGATAGGATAGCAGAGGACAGTAAGGAACAAGGTTGAGAGCTCAGAGGAGCAGGAAAGCAATGAGCAAGCCCACAGGAGTAGGGCTGTAAGGTAGAGAACCCAGAGGGAAAGGGCTTAGGGCAGCAGAGTAAAGCAAGCTGCACGACAAGGAACCCAGAAGGGCCGGGCAGCAAGGAGTGAGCCCTGAGGGGAAGGGCCGCTGACCGTAGAAGGTTGCAGAGGACTGTAGAGGGCTGCTAGGCCGAGAACCCAGCGGAAAAAGGTAGGTAGTAAGCAGCGGAGCGTGATCAGCTGCAAAGTAGGAAGCCCAGAGGACAAGGGCTGAGACTGGAAAGCAGCAGAGCGTGATCGGCTGCAATGTAGAAAGCCCGGTAGGGCAAGGGCTGAGACTGGAAAGCAGCAGAGCGTGATCGGCTGCAATGTAGAAAGCCCGGTAGGGCAAGGGCGGAGGCTGGAAGGCAGCAGAGCGTGATCGGCTGCAATGTGGAGAGCCCGGCAGGGCAAGGGCGGAGGCTGGAAGGCAGCAGAGCGTGATAAGCTGCAATGTAGAAAGCCCGGTAGGGCAAGGGCAGAGGCTGGAAGGCAGCAGAGCGTGATCGGCTGCAATGTGGAGAGCCCGGCAGGGCAAGGGCGGAGGCTGGAAGGCAGCAGAGCGTGAACGGCTGCAATGTGGAGAGCCCAGAGGAGCAGGGCTGTGAGGAAGAGAGCCTGGAAGGCTATGGCTGTAGGCAGCGAAGAGTAACAGGCTGCAAGGCAGGAAGCCCAGAGGAGCTGGACTGAGGCAGGGAGCCCAGAAGGCTAGGGCTGTAGGCAGCAGGGTGTAGCAAGCTGCAAGGCAGGGTCCAAGCAGGAGTGATGGTAAACAGCATACAAAGATCCATAGAAAGACACGAAAGGTGGAGGAAGGTCTCTCAATGCAAGAGGCTGAGCCACTGCAGGCAGCAGCCTTTTATACTGCCTAGCCCAGCAGAGAGGAAGGCTAATTGGTTGCACCTGGCTAAGCACACCTGCAGACAATCGGCCACCTCCCTCTCTGTTCCTGAGTTGGTGGAAGCAGAGCCAATCCCTAGGGCTTCTGGGGGGTGTAGTTCCTTTGATGACCAATAGGAACAGCCAGGAATCGATGCTTATAGCCAAGTGCATTGTGGTATGCGTAGTTTGTTGGAAAAAATAATAAAGCACCAAAGTCTCGCAAATGGGAAATAAAGTCCCCAAAGTAAATATAGATTGATCCAAGAGTCTGTTGTAAATAAATGATAAACAAATAGTCCATATTGAGCGCAAATGGATGCGCCCATGGCGCAGGCATGACAGTGAGGGTCAGTTCAGGATTTTTGGACACAGACGTTCCTTAGTTTTGTTGAGGCAGGGAAACCCCTCGTAGGTATATGGACAGATAGGATTTCCCCCAACCCTCCTTATTCATTTCTTATAAAAAAAACACCAACTTTGTATCAAAAATGATTTCTGCTTCTGAGTCTAACTCTTGAGCCCTTACACAAGCCAGCAAGAACGCTGCCACCGGAAAGTGCAGAAAAGCGGTCTGATGTGAAGTAGTCTACTTCCAATGGAACCACTGACCCTCCCTGAAGAGAGTACCACAGAGTATCAGGTACACGGTCCGCGCATGATAAAGGGAGGCGGGCAGTGAGGCTGAGCAGCAACCATGGGGAAATACAAAACTCAATGATTTCCAAGGAAGGTGAAGTCCATGAGAACATGAGTTGCCAACCCCACGAAGATGTACTTACAACCCACAAGGAAACAGAGATGCTAGTGACATTTACGACAGAATGATCACCCAATGGGATAAATATACCACCCATATAACTAAGCCAGACATGTCTGAGCAGAATGTAAGCCAAGGGGCTAGAGGCACCAGTAACCATCTAGCTCGACCAAGCAAAGAAACAGAAATGGAAGAAAACAAAGAAGTCCAGGAAGTCCCGGAGAGGAAGTTGACCATAGCTCAAACAAAGACTACAGCTCTAACAAGAGGTGTAATTGCTAAAAAAAAAAAAGGAGTTGGTCGCGATATTAGATATTACCAGAGGATTTGGAAGTGGATGAGAAAAGTAACCTTTTCTCTGCTTCAGTGAAACTTCCAACTTTGTGGAGGACTGGAAGTGAAACCATTTAATTTGGAAAACTCTTGAGGAGTAAACTATTTTCAGGAACAGCAAAACTGAATGACAGTTTCCTAAGGAACCTTCGGCAAATGCCAAATACAGAGAGCTGTGATGAACATTTATTTTCAAGAACCATCAACAGAAGAAGTGGTTAGTTACGATATCCCAAGAATCCAAGCCTAACAGCCATTTTCTTTAGGTATTATAATTTGTGTATAATGGTAGGGCCAGTTAGATTAGAATTCATATGGCGGACAGGTTTAATGTTGACTGACCTTCCTGATGAGCCCCTTCCATTTTATTTGATGAAAGGGAACCTCCTAGTTGCAGTAGGGCCAGGTGAGGCAAATTTCATTCGAGTTAACAAAACATTCCATTTTACCATGTCCACTGGTCTGACTCCTATTTCGGGTGCACCAGAGTTATTAATGGTTCAAATTTATTTGCATGTGTTTTGGGTACATATATACCCAAAAGAAAAACATCCTGAAAAACGGCTGAGACAAATTTTCTATGAAGTTTCAGAAAATAACTTTTCTTAACTCTTGTACCTTTCCATGAAGAATTCAGACAATATTCCCTAGTAGAATTTTGAGGTGTGCGCCTCCGATGATAAAGGGGGGGCAAGAGCTCCCCACACGGGAAATGGCTCCTAAAGTCCTCATTGGTTCATACCATCTGCTTGTGACATATTGGGTGTTCGCCCAGTTTTGGAGTTATTTGCATGTATCCAGGACCATGGCCGAATCCTGCCTCCTCGTAACTCTGACCAATCTTGGCAGGGTCTGTGCGTCCGATACCATATCGTTTCCAGGATTTTGATCCAAGGATAGTGTATATTTCTCATCATCATGATCAGCTTCTCGATTAAAGGCTCTACAGTGCCTTGAGTGGTGGATGGAACTCTGGTCCTATGGTTCAGATCTTCTGGTACTGGATGCATTGTGGGAATCTTCGCTTACTTCCTCAAGCCCTGGTTGTTGGCGTTGGGTGGACTTTATCATCCCCATCATTTCATACCTTAATTTTTTCTCTCCTTGGAATTCCACCTCTTCGACAAAGGATCTTGGCAATGGGAATGTGTGCGTTGTCCCTGTCGCAGGACATTTCCATCACTCATCGAACTGATGAGGAGGAAGTGGCTGTGTTCATTCAATATTTTTGCATGAGGAGCAAGCAGCCCCTCTGCTCACGAGAGGCGGTCTCTGCCTCGGTGAGATCCTTCTTGATGTTCTCTTTAAACGCCTCCCTCATCACTCTTTTCTACTGGAGTTTGTTGGAAGAAGGCGTGGTTCTTTCTGCCCTTTTTCAGGTTTTGCACTGCTGTCAACACCGTGGATGGTTTGGCTGGGAAAAATAAATCTTCTTTCTGGTTTATGATGAATAAGATGTCTCTGCGGAATAGTCCCAGCATGGGAACTACCGGGATGTCATTAATTCCTGATACTGTTATGATAAAGGCTATTTAGACTGTGCAGTATCACCACCTGTGTGATCCCCAGGTGCTCTGGTGGATCTGAAAAGCAAGAGGGTAAGATGTGGGTGGGTACGTTAGAAGGACTGAACGGAGAAAAAAGCACAAGAGAGCTGTAATGTGCTGTTGACAGCTTCAGTTCGGTTTACTCCATTCACTGAGGTATTTTGTATATTTTCTGTGTACTGTATATCTATGAAAAAAGAGTGCATTGTCACAATTTTAGTTCCAATAGAAAGATCGCTGTGACCGCCCATCTAGTTGCAGTGGCCTCCTTTGGCCCACAAGGTTTACCAACAGCTCCTTCGAATCAGAGCTCACTATCATCACAAACTACTCCTGATATCTAACACGCACCTTGATAAAGACCCCTGTTGGGTCGAAACATGTGTCGGCATAAATGTGTAATCAACTCACCTTGATTATAAGGCACAATCATCCAAATGAAATGACCTGGAACATGCCCAGTACACAAGACTCTGCTTTTATTATTTACAAGAGCCCATGGATCGATGGATACTATCAATATCCCTGATCCAGCGCCTGGTTTGAGTGCAGTTCCCCCACTATACTAATATCCAATAAAGGACCCATATCATTCTGCCTTCCCTGCATTCCTTTGCTTCCACTGCTTTAGAGCCTCAGACTCCAGAAACAAACAGAAGACATGTAAGGTTTCAAACAACTAGATTGAGGGCAGGTTCCTGCCAAGAGCATGCTAGGGTTGCAAGAACTCCATAGAGGATGTTTAATACCGGCTTGAAAACAGAGACAAAGATGGGAGCGGCTAGACTGGCTCTGGTGGGAGCGGCTAGACTGGCTCTGGTGGGAGCGGCTAGACTGGCTCTTCCACTGACCTTGCAGAAATTGATGGACCAGGTTCTGTAGCCCCTGTGCCACTTGAAGGAGAATAAGAGGTGGAATTTGGGAGACCCTTTTCCCTAGACAGAGTTAGTAACTCATCTGTGCTCCCCGAGTAAGCCGGGGTAAGAGAAACCATGCAGATTGGGGTTCTACATGGTCCTCAGGACGAGAAGGAATATAATTATATACTGCTAAACTCTCATGAAGCAACATCAACCACTTATCATGAGGACGGAGAGTTTTTGTGGAAATGCCCCACATCCTCAAGTGGCACGTCACCATCAGGTGGTATGTCACCCTCAGATGGCATATCAGACAAGGTGCTACATTTATGCTGGGAATAGTTTGAAGGTGATACCTTTTGGGGGGGATTTACGGAAGAAATGTTCTTCAGGATTCTACCTAATTGCCTCTAAGAAAAACTTTCAAGTGCTTGGGAGAAAAACTGTCCAGAATCTCTGGGTGTAAGGGTGCTTTGTTTAGTAGTAGGGTAGAAAGGTTAATCAGATGGGTTCATGGCTAAACGGGCCACAGGGAACTCGTCGACCCTATCTGCATTCTTTGATCCTGAAAGAAGGGGACCCCACCATCAAGTCGAAAGATGCAGCGAACAAGAAGCCACTATTTCAGACCAAAACTATTACCTGTGAGGGAAGAGTTGTAATGCCATAGTTTTAGAGATACACTCAGGATTGAGTTTGGAAACAAACTGTGAGCAGTGTTTCTTAGAAGAATAATCTGGTTATAAAATGAACATGGTGGTCAGTATAGAAATACAGACCATGATTGGCTAGGCGATACAGCAGCCATTTTGAAAAGCTCAATCAGCCATTTTGAAAAGCTCAATAAGTTTTCTGTCCAACCCTCCCGGCAGCCCTCCATGAAAAATGAGCAGCCAGGTTGGCATTGGAGGAGAAGGCGGGGTCTGCTGGTGTAGAAGACAGGGCGTGAAAAGTGGCATCTTCAGAGCAGGATAGGCCTTGATGAACACTTAGAAAAGGAGACATTAGGACTGTTCGGCTGTTCCCTAAGACGGTCCCGCGCCCTGCTTCTAGGAAGCCAGCCCGGACAAAAAAGCGCCCATCTTTATATCTCCCCGTACCATTAAGGATGTGCGGAAGCGGGGAATGGGGGATTAAAAGGTATAGGCAGACACTTGTTTTCAGGGGCCCATAGCCACCGGTTGGGGCTACTATTGCACCGCTGGTCCTAGGAGGGGAGGGCTTCATCATCCTGGGCGTTGCCGGCATCAAGCTGATTGGCACACACGAGGCAGGAGCCCCATATACTCCCTACGTGTGGTAGGGAGTAAGTTTCATACTCCAATATGTTAACTTGTACCCTCCCGAGTACTTCAAAGGACAATCTGAGCATATACGATCTGAAGAGCTATACAGCAGGTGTGCACTAGACTGAAAATGCCTGCCTAAACTGCGTGAACCATTGCATTCTGGGACATGCAGTTTTTTTTATATGTTATGTGGATATGTCATGTTATTTTGGACACAGTCCTTCAGAATGGAGCCTGCATGCCTGGGAATGCCCAGTCAAACGATGTCCATGCATGGACACATCCGTCTTTTTAGCCAAATATATAATGTGTGCTCGGCCAAAAATCAATACACTATTGTTTAACAGTATAAAAAGTGTGAATTCTCTACTCCTGCAGTGGACCATTGGTCTACCCTAACACATGCTGTAGATGCAGTCGTAAAATCCTCACAATCTTAGGCCTCCCTCTTGTGGTGGGTTAGTCAAATTGCATGTCAATTGAGGATTGGAGGGGAGGCAGCAAGGCCTCAATATGTTGCGCAGGGAAGGCACGCCCAGTAACGGACCACTGAGCACACCCACTAGCCAAATACTGCCTCGCTCGATTCACAGCAAGTGTTGCCACGTCCAGTGAAAGTTATACCTCCAGGACAGCCCAAGGCCGAGGCGGCAGGGCATTGCCACCTACCCCACTGTTATCGCTACTGCAGCCAAATCCTGCCGCACCTCCATAACCGCAAGCAGCGTCTTGCTCCACCGTCAGCCGAAAAGCCATTGGCTCAATCCTTACTGTTTCTACTCAGCGTTCGTCACGATTCCTGAAGTGACGACACAGCAGGTCGCCATACACTGTGTTCTTGCATCATGGTGAGGGTGCGGGGCCCAAGTGAAAGAATGGCTATCCTGCTTCCTATTCAGGGTTCAATTATATTTGCTTATGGTCAGTGGTAGAAGTGTACTGGAAAAAGTAGTGGAACGCAGCTCCCGACCGTTCCCGCTCACTTCGATCTCTGGACGCAATGCAGGCACTGCATGTGCAGGCAGTTTCATGCACGCACATTGCCTTGACTCCCCTGTCTCCATTTTGAAGGGGAGAGACTATACGGGCGGGGACTTAAAAGGGGTGCAAGGGAAGCCAGGAGTGAGAAATGGAGATAGCTCCCTTCTATCGTGTGCCTAGAAGCCAGGTCTTGGTTTGACTGTGGGACTCCATGAACCAGTCACAACGCCACCATCCTGGCAAAGTGTTAGACCAGCTGTTTTACAGACCAAGACCTGCAAGCTAGACCTCCCCGACTACCCGAGAGCCCCCTCTCGTAACGCACGGTGCAGGCGCGTCCCTCGCCAATAAACAACTCAGCAAACGAGTTCCGATTCGGGAACCACATCCCCCACAATCCTCGTCGCGTGCGCACATAACGCATTGGGAGCCAGATGCGTAAAAGCTTTACCTTCGCAGAGTTCACCCCTCCAATCAGCGAGGAAATCAGCATCTCCATAGAGCCGGCTTGTCCCATCCAGACGAATTAAAGTACACTTACTCCCTAAGGTAAGACGCACCCGCACTCAGCGCGCACCAAAAGGACTGGAACTGCATAAAATACAAGCAGCCCAGTCAAGCTATTATCCTCTCCAAATGCCATCTGATACGTCCTGTGTAGACCTTACCTCACAGGATACCTGCCCCTTAACCTCAACAGCCAGCAGGTCAGTGTTCAGGAATCAGAGACTTTGCTCCTGCTTCTGCAGCACCCCCTCTATAACAGCACCTCAACATTTGCAAATGAGAGCAAGCACAGCACTACCCGCCTTGTTAAATGCCAACTACGGCAATCAATATCCAATTAAATTGAACCCCAACTGCCCAGGCCCCATTCTCATCTCTGCTCCAAGGATAGTGATAAGTCCATCCAAGAATTCAACACCCCGTCATCTCCCCTCCAGTGGCTCTGTAAAGGACATCCCCAAGCCGATCCTTTCTATGCCTCGCCACCGCATGACCTTTCTATCTCAACACCCCCAAACCCACACCAACCATAATCCACCACCTAACATGAGAAAGGATGCAGCTGCCTAACACACTTCCACCAAGACAACAGCAACCTGTCCTACCCCCTCGCCTAGCCACTCCCATGGAAGACTCAAGCCCAGGCCTATTCCCCCCCACCACAGTCACACAGCCCTTCCTGACCTGCGCCCTCATCAACGCACGCCCACTGCCGGCCCTTGCGTTAGACATCAACGACCTGATCACCAAACATAACCTTGACGCCTTAGCCATCTCCGAAACGTGGCTTCATGGTGCATGTGGCCCAGCCCTATGCCTAGCCATGCCCGCGGGGTAGACTATCTTCCGGAAGGACAGACCCTCCTCAAGAAGAGGTAGCGTTGCACTGATAGCTGTAGAATTCCTTCCCTTCAGATGGTGTAACACTTCCATCAATGACACCACAGACCTTCTGTTACTCAAACTCTCATCATCACCCACTTGCTCTATCAACATCCACCTCTTCTACCGCCCACCTGGCCCCATTCACAATTTCGAGTCAAGCCTTCTTCACTTTCTCCAGGATAACTTAAAAGCCTCTTCTAAAATCATCCTTCTAGGAGACCTTAATCTACGCATACATGACCTAAGTGAGCCGCAAGCTCGATCTCTGATGCCCTTGATACCCAAAGTTTCTGTCAGTGCATCGCCTATACCACCCACAGCAAAGGACACACTCTTACCTGGATTGCCGGCCAGGTCTCTACCAGCGCCAATACACCATGTCCCTGGTTGGACCACCACATCACCCACTTCTCCATCCCACAACCCTCTAAACCCAAAACCAAACCTAACCCTCTACCTCCAGCCATGACATGAAGCTTGCGGAAGCTCACCAGAGACAACATCCTACCCTTGCTCAACACCCCAGGCCTCCAGCCCCCCTTCGAATCCAATCCCATCTCATTAGTGGATACACTCACCTCCATCCTTTCTTATGCAGTCAACTCCATAGCCCTCCTAGCTCCTCACAAATCCAAAACAGTCAGACATTCAAACTTATGGTTTACCCCCCACCTGTTGGAACTGCGCACTCAGAAACGACAGGCCCAGTTAACTTGGCTAAAGGATCCGACCGATGCTCTAAAAAATGAGTTCATAAAAATATCCAGACTCTACAAATCTGCCACCATCGCAGCCAAATCAAATTCCTTCAACTGTAGAACCAGCAATGCCAACTCTGATGTAAAATAAATCTTTACCATCTTCAGAGAATTTGATGAAGCTTCTGCCCCACCCCCACCACCCTCACTAAAGATGCAACTTGGTGCTCAGACATCCAGGCAGCAGTACTAGGTAAAATCGACACCCTGAACACTAAAATCCTCTCTAAACAAGCTACATTCAACAAAGACCTCATTGGCAGAATTATCAGCTGCACCCCTTCCCTGCACCCCCTCCATCACACAGTTTTTCTTCAGAGACCTCCCTAAAAGTGAAGTCCTAAAGCTGATCAAAAGCCTGAAACCCTCCAAATGCAAAGGCGATGTATGTCGTGCATCACTCATCAAAGACTGCGCTGACGTGCTTGCGCCCATCATCGCAGCCTTCATAAACGCATCTTTCACTAAAAGCCCCATTCCAGCTAGCCTCAAAGAAGCCTGGGTCCCCCCTCACCTAAAAAAAAACCTCACCAGACCCGTCTATTCCATCCAACTACAATCCAATCAACACTATCCCCTTCCTACTGAAAATCCTAGACCGTGCAGCCTACCTGCAAGCTTAGTAGTTCCTGGAGGACAATAAAATCCTAGGTATGCATCAATCCGGCTTCTGACCCGGGCACATCCCTGAATCTGCCCTTCTCGACCTAAAGAATCGGCTGGACGAGATCAGGGGTTAAGGAAACTCTGCCCTGCTCCATCTCCTAGACCTATCTGCAGCATTCGACTTGGTTAACCACCAAATCCTATGCAACCACCTCACCACTTACACTAACTTCTCCCCACCTGCCACTGCCTGGATTGCTTCCTTTTTGGAAGGTAAGGTCATGAGGGTCCTCTCAGAGATTGCAAATGCCTCACCCTATCCCATCACCTGTGGTGTACCTCAAGGGTCTTGCATTGCCCCAACCCTCTGCAATATCTTTACCAGGCCACTTTTTTACAACCTCGATTCCCTCGGCATAGCTTACACCAACTATGACAACGACACTCAAATCCTGATCCCACTCTCATTAGACAGATGATCCTGCCACCCTCAACAACACCTAATTTATTATACAGGCATCGATGGCAGCTAATCATCTTTGTCTCAAAAATGACAAGAGGGAAATCTTAATTGTCGGCCTACCAAATGCCCTTAAGTCTCTCGATAATCAATACAATGCCTTCCAGATCGACAATTGCCTAATTCCCGTCTCAACCTCTGTAAAGAGTCTAAGAGTTTACCTCGATGCTTCACTCACCATGTCTAGACAAGTAAGCGCCATTGCCTCTTCAGCAGCCTACGCCACCAAGGTCCTCAACGCAGCCAGACCCTTCCTCACCAAAAATAACTGCCTTATAATTGCCCGTACCATCATTGGCTCCAAGATTGACTAGTACACCGTCTTATTCACAGGCACCTCCTCTGGAAATATCCAGAAACTACAAGTCATCCAAACAGTGCCTTGAGAGCAGTCCTCCATAACCCGAAAAGAGAACACATCTCTAATACCAGAAGAGAAGCAGACTGGCTCCCCATCCAGGAGCAAATAACCTTTAAACCACTCTCCATCACCCACAAGTGCCTCTCCAATGGGAGCCCCAATACCTCATACCAAGAATCACCAAAGCTCACTCGTCAAGGCCCACTGGGACCGCCTGCATTGATCGCCTAGTCATGACCAAAGTAAAGAGATGCAAAGCCGGAGGCTCAAGCTTCCCCTACCTAGGGGTAAGCTAAGGACTCTGGAACAACCTCCCCCCACCCTGAGGGCTGAGAAATCCTACTGCATCCTTCACAAAGCCCTCAAAACACAGCTCTTGTCCTCACCCGGAACCTGCCTCCTTCCCACAGAGCCTACCTGTCAAACACTGATCTCTATTGCCATCACACTGTACCATTAACACATATGATACTGCTTCTCAATTATGTAACTGTGCTACTGTTGTAACTGCACCCATGCCACCCCCATTGTTTACGTGACTAAAATTCACAACTGTAAGACAAAGTATGCTTTCTTGACTTGTACTTGCAACAGCGCCTCAATGCCTCTGCATTGTATGCGCGCTTCACAAATGAAATACATGAATAAGTAAATAAATAGTGAGGTGTTTGGTAGGACTATGCAGTGGCGGGTTGATTTAGAGAAGCAGGCACAGCAGTGTGTGTACCTGAAGCCATCTCACTTGCCAGCAAGGATTAAAGGAATAGAGAAGCAGTGTGGTGCCCAAAGTCTATGCATGCATTATATTGTCAGGTACTGTATTTGGGGGTACCACAGTGCCACCATTGTCACTGCCCCCTGAAAATTGCACTAGGACCCAGGCCACAACTTTTTTTCAAGTAGCAAATGTCCACTGGCCACCACCAGCACTCTTTCCCTGCAGTAAAATTTTCAGTGATACCTTTTCCCACTCATAATGAGGCGATAAATAATACATGCAGTATTTTCCTGCAGAAGCTGTCTGGGAAATCCTGCATGGGTATTTCTTTAGGAATCTGCATGGGGAAATATTGCATAGGGCAGGAGTCTGCAACCTTTGGCTCTCCAGATGTTTTGGACTACAATACCCATCAGGCCTACACAGCATAGATAATGGTAAGGGATCATGGCACTGGTAGTCCAAAATATCTGGAGAGACACACTTTGCTGACCCCTGGCATAGGGGTATCCTTCTCATAAAGAAGTAGTCGGTAAAAACAAATGGTAGCATGTGCAGTTTAGTTTAGCTTATTATTTGTAAAGTGCACAAAACCCTGAGGAATCTGGGCACTTGAGCGTAAGTATTACAAGTACATACATATAGGAACAAAGGACATATGGCTTGTTGAGACAGGTTACAAATTGGTCGCCAAGCCAGCATAGGAAAAACAAACATAAAAGATACAAAATACAGACTACAAAGTACATGAGTGCTGAGGAGCAATTCACAGTTGTCACAGGGACCTTTATTGTTGCTTGGCAAAGAGCCAGTCTTTCACTTTGGCTCTAAAAGACTAAAAAAGAGGGTTCGGCTCTAATGGCTGGGGGAAGAGAGTTCCAGCACTTAGCAGCTAGCACAGGGAAACTAGATCCACCTGCAGTTTTTATTTTGTAATTCGGGATGTTGTGACAGTGTGAGTTGATGGATCTAGTAGGTCTGGAAGGTTGGTTCCTTGTGTATTTGTCAGCCAAGTATTTGGGGGCTGAGTTTGACAAGCATTTGTGTGTGATAAATAGAGTGCGCAGTAAGAGATTCTGTCGCGCACTGGGAGCCAATGAGTGTCCCGTCTAATGGCCGAGATGTGGTTGGATCGGGGAATATTTAAGGCGGATCTAAGGGCACTGTTCTTTTGGACTTGTAATCTGTTAAGATTACGTTCAGTAGAGTTTAAGAATAGAGTATTACAATAGTCCAGCTTAGATAAAATCAGAGCTCTGGCTAGTGTGATGCAGCTGTTGGTAGACAAGTAAGGTTTGCAGGCATTAATCAATTTATTGGTATATGCTGTAGTTAAGGCGGTAGCATTCACTTTTTTTTTTCGGGGGAGACCGTGGAGTCTAAGTAGACGCCAAAGGTTTTGACCTCATTGGTGACTTTAATGATGTTCCCGTCAATATTGAAGATCTTGTACCGTGTCTCAAGTTTGTTTAGACGTACTTGGGATCCAATGATCAGAAGCTCTGTCTTATTGTCGTTTAGTCAAAGGCTATGGGCAGCCATCCACGCCTGTATTGCAAGGTAGATTTCATTTAGCAACTTAGAATCTGTTATGGCAGTATCTCAAATACCACCTGTTTGTAACCTTACCATCAGCCTCGTAATGAGGGCCTTAACAGAAAATCAACAAAATGTAGACTAAACGAGACAACAGATAGGGGTCACCTTAGCGGCTTAAGCCAAGTCTATCAGTCTTATTTGTATTTTGTTCCAGAGGAATGCACACTCGTGCACTGAGGTACAGAGGAGAGTACCATCATTAATTAACCTTGAGACTGATTTCAGTATATTTAATACAGTATTTGGATTAATTATTTATTCTTTGGGTAAATAAATCTGTTGTTTTGTCGTGTAAGCAAATGATTTACAACCTCACTGCACTCTGAATTTCACTATATTATTTCATTGAACATGACACAAATTGAACATTGGACCAACATGTGCCTGATTTACAAAGCGAATTTCATAGGGTTTTCCGACTGAAAAACGCGTTTGTATATGTTTCTCATACAGATCGCGTTGCTCGGTATGCAATGTTTGGGTGCAGCGCTTTTGGCGCCGGCCCTTTCAGCATGGCACCTTGGGCGCAGGTCCCTTTTAAAAGCAGTGTAAAATAGAAGAGACTCCAGGACTCAGCGCCATCAAAGATGTGTGTATGTTTAATTATATCACATATTCACACTTCTTGAACAAAAGCCCATAAACGATAACATGTTTCGGCTCCGCTGAGCCTTTTTCAAATCTGGGCCTTAATGACTTGCAATAAATCCATAGGACTGTTGTCCCTGTTGTAATAACTGGGTATAATCCCCAATAGAATGTCTGATTCTTACGGACTGAAAAGTACCACGCGTTAAAAGCACCCTTGTTGGCTGCGACCAGCAGGGCGCAGGGTCCTGCACACCTGGATAATGCTGTTTGTTTATATATAGTCACCCGAAGCACCGGAAAATGCAGCGCTTCCGATGACATTATATTTAAGCAAACACTAGCAGCTCAGCACATGTAGCTGTGCTTTAATCCCACGCTGTGTCCCGCATGTTATGTTTGCAGGACACGGCAGCCTATTTGTGCACAGAGCGTGCACTCTCAGGGCAGGTCCAGGAAGTGTAACAAAACAATTGAGCTGACCGGGCTTCAGCACCCCCCCAAAATGTTGGGCCATGTTGACTCGACCTGGCTGACCTGCAGAGCTGTGCCCGGACAGAACAAGACACAGATATTAAACGGCGACTGGGCTTTGCTGTTAATAAAGGCCCTGCCATTACTAACATAAAGCATTTCACTGTTAGCATCTGCGTTCATATCCATACATGTTTAGGCAATTAGAATTGTGATGTGGGTTTAGTACTTGCATGCCAGGGGAATGAGTGGAAGGGGAGAGAGAGGCCAGGAGACCACTCATTCTCACAGCAGTCTGTAAGTGACTGTTTTCACATTTAAAGCAGAGAGTTAACTGCTTCTAACATTGAAGCTGCAATAGAATGGTCTCATTAGATTACGTAAAGAAGTTGGATGTCCCCCACACAAATAAGTTTGACCATCATACACAGTCTCTGAGGTTTGCACATTCTCCCAATATTGGAAGAGTTGGCCCACCCCCCCAAAATGTAGGTTTTGTTGCGCCTCTAGGTCCATGAACTGAGCATGTGATGCTGCTTAAATATACGGTCAACCAAATCACCGGTTTTGTTCCTGCTTCCGTGGACAATACATTTTATCAAGAATAAATAATACCATGCACCCTGCTGACAGTGACCAACAAATCGCTCCTAGAAGGGAAGTGCGCCCAAGATGCCGCTCCAACAGCACGGCAGGGAATGTCTGGCTTCGTTCATGCATTGTTGTGGAAAACAGGTATTGTTTATACAACATTGTCATCTAGTGGTCGCATTATGATATTACCATAATATTTATTTTCGGTTAAGGATCTTAATAAAAAGAAACGTAAAGGTCCTGCCCTTATATAAAGTTATTGATAAATGGGCCTTATGATAACCGAGGTAACCTTTTTTGTTTTTTTTAATTAAACCTTTTTTATTGGGTTCATTATAAGCCACATACAGTATGACGGTACATTGTATCCATATAAACAAAAACCACATTTAGTTTTTCTCCCCCTCCCTCTTAAATCCCACCCCCTCACCTCCGAGACTACCCCCACACTTTTATCCACTTCAGCCTCTTTTACGGGCGTCTCCACATTGTCATCTTTTGAAGAGGCTCCTTCCTCCGAGCCTCCTGAACTACCCCCAAACAAGGATGCCACCAGGTGTCTCCAAGCCATCAACGTATCTGCCTCACCCTCCCCACCCACTGATGGTGGCCTCCTACATACCGTTGTTTCGGCATTTGCCCATTTCTGGAGATCCTGCCACCAAGCCACAACTCTCGCTCTCCTGTTTGCCTTCCAACTCATAGCAATCCTGTGCTTGCCAAGTATATACGCTAGGTCTTTAAACTTGCTCACATGTTTAAGGTGATATGGCCTAGGGAACCCCTCTACCATCCGCGACCACTGGGATTCTATGTCCAAAATTATCTCTTTCTCCACTAGGAGGTGTGCCACCTCCCCCCAGAATCTTCTAATTTCGGGGCATACTCAAAACATGTGCACCATTCCAGCATTTTCCTTTCCACAATTCAGGCATGTCTGTGTCCCAGTGTTTTTTTAACTTGGCTATCTTCCCGGGGGTCATATACGCTCTGTGGGTAATAAACAATTGAATTTGTTGCAGCCTTACATTCCTAGATACTTTTTTATGATACCCCTGTGCTCTGCACCACAGCCCATCACCCATCAGCACTCCCCCCCTCCTCCTCCCATTCACGTCTTGTCTTAATCACCTCCTTTCCCAACCGTGACATCATCAACTCATGTATCCGAGAGACTTCATGGCCTCCCTCTGACACATCACAGAATGTTTTTATGATCAAATCAGGTTGTTGCGTCAATACTGTTACTGGCCATCTGCTCTGAACCATCTTTATCAACCTGGCATATGTGATGTATTGTCCTCCGTGCTATCCTGTATCCCTCACTAGCGTGTCAAACTCAACCCCTTTCCCATCTTGCCATATATCTCCTAGCGTTGCTATACCCTTCGTTTCCCATTGTCCCCTAAGTATCCCTCTAATCTGTCCATCAATCCCCTCCATGGCCACTTGCGTCATTTGCGGAGAGCACAGCGTCAGATTTCCCAACATCCGGCAGGACCTCTGCCAAATTCCTCTACCCACATCTAGCAATCTCGTCTTCCCCATTCATTGCTGGATCGGCAACCACATCCATTCATTCAGAAAGTAAGGGGCACATTCCGCTCTGAGCAACCTAGACTCTGGCGTGGGGTCAGTCGCCAATCACCGTTCCACATATTGGAGTTGACTGGCCAGATAGTACACTTCAAAGTTAGGCAGTCTAATACCTCCTTGTTCACATAGATTTTGTAGTTTCCATAACGCAATCCTGTTCCTAGAATTATGCCAAATAAACCCCCTTCATATACTTTGCATATTAACAAAGAAACGTCTGGGTATCATGTACGGAATGTTGGCAAAATAGTGAAACAGCCTGGGCAGCACCACCATTTTCAACAGTGCTGCTCTCCCCATCATGGTCAATGGTAGCTTAGCCCAAAATGTCATACTATTCCTAATTTTAGCCACAGCTTTCACTGTGTTTTCCTCATGCTCCACTTCGATCTTGTGGTGTATGTCTATTCCCAGATATCTGAGCTTAATTGTTTCGACCTTATCTGTAGCACTGGAAGTCTGTCTTTCGGCACCCCTGCATACCTTCCTAGGGGAAATATGCTAGACTTTTTAGGGTTAACTGTTATGCCCAAAAACTTTGCATACTGCTCCATTACCGCTAGAATGTATTGTAGGTTCTCCTCTGCGTATTTTATATATAACAACATATCATCCACACACATGGAGATTAATTGTCGCCCTCCTCCAGTGCTGATCCCAACCTCACCATATTGCTGTCTTAGATACGCCGCCACGGGCTCCAGTGCTAGGATGAAAAGCATCGGGGACCATGGGCAACCTTATCGGGTTCCTCTGCTCAATCTCCAGTGTTCAGATATATTCTCCCCATTTTAACTCCGGCTGATGGATTAGTATATAACAGCTGGACCCACTTCAGGTATCCGGACCCAACTCCATATTCCTTCAACACTGCAAGCAATCAGGGCCACTTAACTGAATCGAAAGCCTTTACTGCATCTAAGGAAATTATCGCTATTTCCTGGGAGCTTCCCTCAGTCTGGTCTATAACATGGTGAAGCCTCCTAAGGTTATCTGAAATACACCTCCCGGGGACATAGCCTGACTGATCTGAGTGAATTAGCTTGAGTATCATGGGCTTCAACCTGTTTGCCAATACCGCTGTAAGTATTTTGCTGTACTGATTGAGCATCGAGGGCGGTCTATAGGACCCACAATCCGTCTCCGGTTTGTTGGGTTTGAGCAATGGGATTATCGCTTCCCGAAGTGATGTGGGAAGCGTGTTGGCATTGAATGCTTTGTTTAACATAGCTAGCAGTGGAGGGAGTAACTCCGTCTTATATGCCTTATAGAACTCGCTCGGTAGGCCATCTGCCCCCAGAGTCTTATTAGTGGGTAGTGTCTTCATAACATGATCTAATTCCTCCAGCACCACAGGTGCTTCCAGGCACTCCCTTTATGTCTCATCTAGCTTAGGCAGAGTTATCTCCGTCAATGCCTCTAACATGTCTATTTCCTCATCTTCCGCACCACTTGCGTACAGTTCCTTATAATATTCATAAAACATTAATTTACCCCTTCCTGAGTGTCACATAGTTAACCATCTGCTCCTTCGACTACTCTGAAGGCCTGTCTAGTGGCCTCACTCTTATACAACCATGCTAGCAGCATGCCAGGCTTATCTCCTTCAGCGTGTTGTCTTACCACATATTTCTCATAATTTCGATTGCATAGTCTCTCCCAATGCTCTCTACATGTTTGCTGTAGTTGGTGTATGATCGCTGTATCATCAGGGGATTTCCCACCCTTCTAGCTCTTTTTCCGCACCAGAGGTGCTGCTAGGGGGCGGCTAAGGGGGCAATAGCCCGGGTCTTTTGGTTGTAGCCCTGGATAGAAGCTCACGGCTTACAACCAAAAAGGCTAGCTAGCCCCCAGTCCCAACAATCTCAAAATTAGCATAGCCCCGGATCTTTTCCAGACCTAGCAACACCCCTGCTCTGCACTGATCAGTTCCCGTAAAATGCTACCCTGTGTCCCCCCGCGAGGCTCTGCTGATGGTGGTCGCGCTCCTGCTGCTGCCTCCCCCACTGCCTCCCCCTCATTTATACCCCAAATGCTGAATATTGCAATGGGAGGCGCTTCACAGGGGAGGAGGCAGTGATTATGGTCTGAGGAAGAGCCCCAGTCTGAGGAAGAGCCAGGAGGCACAGGACCCCAACACTGCTGAAGCAGTACTGCCCCCAGCCTGGGAGAGGCTAGGGTTGAAATCCCTTGCAGCATAGGACATCACAACCAATTTTCTTTCGTTATCATCCTGAGCAGTTTCGAAATCTGCCGCACACCCCACATTCCGTGGGATGCTGCACTGTGCATCGCCACAGTAAAATCCTGCAAACTGTGCTTTAAAAAGCAGCAATCTCGCCGCTGCCGCCATCAGTCACGAGGAGGCTTTTCCATTTCCAAGATGGCTGAGCGCCATCACTCGCCGAGCCACACCAGCCTGTTGATGATGTAGGGCCACTTCGATTGGCTCACTGACCCCTCATCAGCCAAGCCAATCCAAGTCGCGGGCAGGTGAACGCCGGCCCACACCCTAAGGCCACACACCAAGGCTTCCTGTCTGGAGCCTGTCGGGAGCCAAAGGAGCCTGGGGCCAGGAACTCTGTCCGTTGCGGATCTCTGGTGCCTACCATCAACGCCTCGAGTCTTGTTGGGGTAAGTGCCCTCATCACGCCCAGCCGATCCCGCAATCCACTCATCACTTGCCGACAACTTTTCTGAACTTGCACGTGCATTTCTTACGTGACTTGCTACGCTGCATACCTATTGCATCTACTGTATTCATCTCCTCTAATCATGTTGTAACTCATATGCGCTGCACCCTGTTCTGCCTTTAAGCGCTTCCGTATATTAGCTGTCACATTTATATGTCCCCATTAGCCACCTGATTCAGTGACACTATTACACAGTTACTCTACCCATATTGTACTACGGACTGCTCAAGTCTCTTATACCTGGACTTGGATCACTCGATGTGTGCTCCGCGCCCGCTCAGGCAACGCCACACATCTAAATATAGGTGCCTGGAATGCTCTATGCCGTGTACGCCCTTCTGTAGCACCTGTCATACGAACGAGTGCACTGTGAGGCACTGTGCCACTCCTTGTTGGCCTTTTCTGCATTTCTACGCTTTGTTTAATATTCGTAGTCACCTTGCCAATATTGAATAATATTCCTTGGTCATCTCAGCCGCAGTATGCATTGCTTAACTTCACCTTCTGTTATGCTCAGCCTCAGTATGCACTTCCTTCACTTTGCTAAGTCTGAAATGTCCATGCTGGTCAACGAAGCACTAGTATGTACTGCTAGGTATTCACTATGTATTGCTAGGTATTCACTGCTACTATGCCATATCCAAATGTTTGTATAACCCTTGCTGATCACTTTAGCATTTGTTTGTACTTAATAGGTATTTTTAGTCACTGTGCCACCTATGTTGATGGGCTTTAAGGGTTGTGGTAACCATCCGACACTCGCTGCCCCGATATGCCCAAGTCATCATATTCCTAACACAAACCTGTACCCAGGACCTATTGCCTTACCTTACTACGCTAAGCTGTCAGTCATCCACTGTGTCACCCACTAGCTCTCCACAGCACATTGTGCGACACTATTATAAATTATGCATTGCACCTGGACTACATACCTACTATGCCCATTTCCTGACATCATCACCACTAATCCTGTCTATCTACACTCGCTTCACCTCGTCCTCTGCTTACTGTATACCTTTCTGGCCTCAACCACACTACAACCTGTTCCCACTATGGCCATTCACATTAAACCAGCTACCACTACATTATTGCCGTGCTCACTTCCATCCTGCAACACAATATCGCACAACCCATACCTAAATGAGCCAGCCCTGTGGCTACAACACTTTACCACCAGACCTATCCCTAAGCAACCATGCCATGTGCGCATCAGGAATGCTAGGCTTTGCTCTCGTATCTATCACCCCTCAAGCACACATATTACACCACGGAACGGCATTACCTCTCACGGCTACACATCATCCCTACCTGACACTGCTAGGTCCAAACTCACCACAGATAAACCCTCACTGCTACGCTTACCTAGTTGCCTATCCCCAAGCCGACGGAGTAAACCTTGTGCCACTCCAGTCCGGAACCAAAGATTAGCAACCAGATGTCACCACTGGTCCTACCACCTGAACACAGACACCAGGGTCAATTCTGCCAACTTAACCAAGAATAAAACCTCTACCCTAGTGTTGGGGAGAAGCTGGACCCCCACCAGGGCTGTAGGGCCCAGCAGCCGTACCCTCACCAGCTATGGGATACTCCAACACCTCCCATATGAACCACAGAAATGCAACCGGGACCCCAGCAGGCAGCCACATGTTCCAAACTGCTTTTATTTCTGGGCAGCAAAAAAAAGAAAAAAACACGCAGAGCATCGTGCACATCGAGAGTTCAGGCGCCGTCTCCCCCGGGGCTGGCTTGCAAGCCAGCTTTGTAATCGCACTGCAGGCTGACCTCACAGAATTGGATCAGCTCCCAGAAACCTATCTCCTCCTGTTATTGACTGCTAAGTAATGTGTTACCTATGTAGCCCTTATAGAGAGCCTGATAATTGGACATTAGAGTTTTGCATCAGTGGGTTGGTTTAGCTGTGCCAGCCCACCATTACCTAATTCTAGCTTGTTGCATTATGAATTTGTTCCCATAACTTTTTAGCTGAAGCAAGCATTTCGCACCTGAGCTCTGAGCGCTCATTGGCCAGGGCTGAGCCATTCTTGTTACAATTATGTTTCAAATGTTGTGCGAGTCTTTGCGAAAATGTCTTTTGTTCCCAGAAAGAAAAGAAGAAAAAAAAACAAAACACTGGGCTTTGGTGCTTTGCCATGGCTTAGTAGCATTAGTGGAGAATTAGGAAATGTGTGCCTGCAGAAAGCAATGTTATCTGACTGCGCGACCTTGGCTGCTCGTGGGTTTGCGAGGAGCATTGGTGAAGGCATCTGCAGCTAGTGTTCAGTGAGAGAAATTAACTTGGCTGTAATTTTCCTGAAACATGGCTTTACACACTGCAATTAGACCATGTTAATTCATATAGGCATTTGCAAGCCTTTAAACAGGGATTCTTATGTTTGTAGATTCTGATATTGCTGCATTGGTTGTAATGTAGCATGGAAGTTGCACTGTTGGTGAAGTGGGTGTCTTTCAGCATATTTGTCACCCATGGGTGCGCTGGGGCCTGGTTCAAATGATAAGTGCGCTCCTTGTTCTTCCTGCTGTTCTTCTGTATATGCGCCTGATCTCGATTTTCCCTCTTCAGTCCCCCCTCTGGTCGACTTTGTCAACCACACCACCAAGCAACATTCACCTCCTTCCGGTCTGCATATCTTTGTCAATTCTTTGAAGTGTCCATAATTGTTCACATTGTTGTTGATGAACAGTACATATAGGAGTGTTCTCCTTCTGTGATCCATCACACTCACTTCCCTTCGTACTTCCTCTGATCACAGGGAGTGAAGTGGGAGAATGGAACAAAAGGCTCCCACCAATCCCCTCACACCCCTGGCCTAGAGGATCGCGGCCCAGACACCCGCCACGAGAGGAGTTTGCCCATCTACCAGACAACCAAATACCCTGGTACAGGAACATACGGATGTGCCCACCAGCCTGCCCACCAGCCTGCCCTGCCCATGCCGACACCTGCGGCATGGATGAACTCGACTGAACCATTCAACAGTAAATGAACACATCGTTAGAGATGCCATGACGACCCAGCCAACGGTCAGCACACCCGTGCAAACATGCACACTGGACACTCCCACATCAATCCACACGAAGAACATATTCAGTGCTATGACTTAGGTGACGGACACACCCACTGACGCGCATCTTTATTATTTTTCACATAGGTTTTTCAAAATGCAGAAACGCAAGACGCGCAACGAACTAATCTAAAATGCTTGCTGACGCTTCTCCTACCCCATGCATTGCAATGAGAAATATAACGAAGACAAGATACTAGGGATAAAGCAATATGATACCATAACCTAAAGCGCCGTGCATCAAACGTCCCCACCTATGCACCAGGCCCAAGTAGGCCGCAAGCAAGAGCCTCCATGAACATTGAACGAGCAAGAGTACAATTGCTGACCCTGCAGAATGAGCCCGGCGAGAGCAGACAGTCAAGTGCACAATGTTGCAAACTCGCATGCCACAAGCCGAAGCCAAGGCCACACCTGCAAATTAAGCCAGGCACACAGTGGAAAATGCAATATTAAATGTGCAGAATTCTGCCTCAACCACGGTCTCTCCTCACGTGACCAAGCCGAACCTGACAGGGTGCCAGGCCCAGGAGGAGGGAGGCGCCTGGATCCCACATTTTAAGACACAGGCAGATACAATTAAGTGACTCAATAGACATCTGCGGCGGTGGGAGTAGTCTGCCCTCCAGCATATGAATAAATCCTTGCATTGTCTGCACATACCCATAGTGATACATTGTTGCAAATGACAGGTGCACCGCGAGCTGGGAACAGCGATGGTCCCAGACTGGGGGGCTCGCGAGTGGACCAATCAGAACATGGGGCTCTTATCACTGATGCCATTAACATTAGCCAATCCTCAGGGGTCTTCATGTAACAATTTTCATGTATCTAATTGAAGGGACAACCCAAGTATACCACCTGACTGACCCTCAACCACTAACAATCTTCTCTATACGTGTGCTATACTAACCCTACCACTCGAGGAACCAATCCAGAGTGGCGATAGGTTTTTTGCTAACTTTCCCAGGTGACGCAAGTAGCGCGTCATACTAAGGTAAAAAGGGCCTGCGAGCCCCACGATTTGAGAGAGAGTGTCAGGACGGACGCGTACGATCCTTGACCCATCCCTGCCGTTTGTTTAATAAACAGCAGAATCACCTTGCTTCTTGCGTGTGCCTCATACTCATTTTTTTTGGGATACACGGGAGGAGTTGGGGCCTCCCTGCCCGGAGGTCCGCGGATGGCCCAGCCGACCCCGGGAGAATTTCCCCCCGACAAGTTGGAGGCACTGCTGAGATCTGTTTAAGATCTGCTTTTATTTTATTTTTCCGAGTGCTCCCGTTGCGAGGAGGCCCGGCGGCGCGGCCCCCTCTGCCGCTGCCCCCTTTTGAGGACTACAGGACCATCGCGGAACTGCGAGACGACCGGACTGCGCAATCCGGATATTGTCCTTCAGGACCAGGTTGAGAAGTATCCCGTCCGTGGTTGGCGAGTGTCCAGACGTGGTCCAGACGAGGGGAGGTGGCGAGCCGCTTGGAGGGGTGCATGCAGTCGAGCAGCCCCGCATCAAGAGAACTTGGTGAGTATGCCACGCCCAACAAGCAATGTGAAATTGTGAGGGAGGGGGGAGGAATAGAATACGGGAGGCGGGAGGTGTTACACAGGTGCGCAGCGAAGGTTGATAAATTAGTGTTGACGGTGAAGTGAATGGTAGCTGGACAAGTGCGAGAGCAGTCCGCTACGTTACGGAAGAGGAGGGGGCGGAGCATGAAAACATCACGTGCGGCCGCCCGTAGGCACTGATTGGCCTAGGTCGCGACCACGTGTAAGGGTGTGTGTGTGTGCGGCTTCCTACGATTTGGTGATTCTTGATCAATGAGTAGATGAGGATCCCTATTGATCGAGCAGGAAACTCGATAGATAGATGACGTTTCCTTGTAGGCGGTAGCTAGCTGGTTGCCTAATACGGAAGATAATTGGCTGGTTAAGCCCTCCTGTCGAGGGGCGTATCACACGCGAGGCGACGCAGCGTGTGCAGTCCGATTATATTGTTGATTACCTTGTTCCAGGCGTGACAGGAAGACAGCTGTGGGGTTAACGGGGGTAGATTGCAAGCGTATTTCGTACTTTTAAGAACGTGTAAAGAACTTACCAGTAGTTTTTGAAGAGATCGGTGACGTCACCAGTAGGGCTTTCATAGGATATCTCGAACACAAGGCATTTTTCTTTCGGAGAGTGGTGGGGAAGAGAATTATGGTAAGGGAGTGGAGACAAACGGTAACGAGTTGATCGTGGAAGGGTGAAAAGGGGGACGTGGCTGCGCACGGAGAACGCCGGCCACGGCAAGTGAAGAAAGAGGAGGAGGGGTAAAAGAAAGTGGGACGGCTGTATAAGAACGTCACACGGGGCACGCAGCCGCAGGGGGCTACGTGCGCCTCGGCCGCAGGGGGCCGTAAAGGTGTTTGGTAAAGGAAGAAAAGAAAGAAAAGAGTATACAAATGCTATATTTTTCTATTTTTCCTTAGCGGACAATCGCAAGTCCCCAAAATTACGGGGCCAGGTAAAGATCTAAGATTGTATAGTGTACACTGTTAGCAAGATAACCGCTACCAACTAGGGGTAGGATAACAAGTGAAGTGATACTATGTCATACGGGACAGGATCGGGAGGGTGGGGGAACACCCTCACTACCCCGCTACAGCACATATTTAAAACACTGTCACCCCATAGGGAGAAACTGATCAAATATAGCATAGAATGGACACAGGGGACGGACAACAAAATGACAACACCATGGCCGCCTAATGGCAGTTTCGATCCATATACCCAACATTCACTATTAACTCATCTGCATAACACATACAAGGGGAAGAAGCTGATACACCACGTGGAGGTGTTTAACTTATGGAGGATGTTCCAAGGCTCCCGACCAGGACCAAACGGAATGTTCATTATGGGGGAAGCAACGGAAGAGGAGAAGATTAAGGAGGAAGGAGAGAATGGGGAAAAAGAGAGTGAAGGCACACAGAACACGGGGAACGGACAAGAGGGAGGAGAAAAGAGTAACAACCTAAACGAAAAGGAAATAAAAAAGGAACAGAGCAACGATATGCCCCTAGCGAAGGTAGTGAAAAAGGAGGAAGGGGGGTTATATCCTTTAACAGAACTACGAGAAATAGTACAATTAAGGGCGGCTGAGGGGTACTCGAACCTGGCATACAGCCCGCCACCATATACAGCTACAGGTGGCCACACGGGAGGGGAGCAGACTAGTACGACGGCATCAGCTCGTACAAAGATGCCCGCAGGGCAGGGGAGGGGAGGACTGACGAAGAGCAGGTCGCGGAAATAGGGCATGATGAGTGGGTAGCTGCGCAGGTACTATTAAAATTACGAGGTTCATTAACAGGAGAAGAGAAGGAGGCAGTAAGGAAAATGGACGAGGATAATACCAGGAAGAGTGAAATGAAAGGGGAAGAGGGGAAAAGAAAGGGTGGAGAGCTGTTAAGAGAAAAGGAAGAGATTTTGGAGGAACGATTAGCAGAATTAAGGCATGAGCAGAATGCACTGACCAAGCAGCTCGAGAGAGAGGAAAGAGAGAGAGCACGGGAAAGGAAAGAAAGCAAGAACAGTTGGAAAAAATGAGGGAACGAACTGAGGAGCAAAAGAGAGAAGCCGAAAGGGTGAAGGCAGTAGCAGAAAGGGTATCCAGAGCAGCACTGCGTGACAAGAAAAGAGAGGAAGAAGAGAAAGAAAAAGAAATGGAAATATGGAAGAGGAGATTACTATCAGAAACGACAAGGAAATATGAAGAGGGGAGGATGATAGAGGGTGGAAGAGCAAGGAATGGCGGAAAGGCAGGGACGTGCAGCTACACCCTCACCACCCCGTCCAACATGCTCCACTACCTCACGCTCATTACGTGCAACATGCCCACCTAAACTCGCACCCTTCCCCCACGAACTGACACCCTATGCAGGCAGGCTTAGAGACCTCCCTGGATGTAGGCAGGGAGAACGAATACACACGCCCACATTAAATAAAGGAAATGATAAAAGAAGGGGAAGAGATGGAGGAGAAACAGTTACGAGCAGGGGAAATATGGACCCAATTGACGATGTAGAAGAAACGGAAGAAGAGGAGGGGTGCACAGACTCGATTTTGTGGAACCCAGGGGGTCAAACAGGACACAACTTAATGCCACTTCTGGAGAGGGGAGGGGTTAGACCACAATACGTCCCTTGGAAGCATGCAGACAAGGAAAATATAAAGTGCAGGCTCCCATCATTAAGTGGAGGTGCGGGAAAATGGATATATGAAATCGAAAAACACACCGCAGGACAGAAACTGGCAGTGGGGGATCTAAAGGGCCTTCTAATATCAATATTGGAGGATGCAGCAGATGACATCTGGAAGAGAGCAGGCTTCCCCGGGGTCACAATAACAAACACATCACACGATGGGGCACCATTCGCAAACTGCAGACATGCATTATGGCAAGCGCTGAGGGTACAGTACCCAGACACATAAGACATAGGAGCAATTACCTCACGCAAGATGCGTGAGAATGAAGATCCTGTTGATTACATCCAGGAAATTCAAGAGAAGTGGCGTATGGAAACTAGAGAACAATGGGACAAAACACCAGCAATATTCTATCATATACTAATACAAGGGCTCCCAGAAGCAGTTCAGAAACAACTGAAGAAGGTGATGGGGATGGAAGCAAAAGCATGGCCAGAAATACAACTGACGATAGTACATCATTGTAGGACATGGCAAGAAAAGATGAAACAAAAGGAAGAGGATAGAAAAGCGGAAGAGGCTAAATTGGTACAGAAAAAACTTACTAAATACACGATGGAAGGTGCACTAATAACTACACCTGCAACAATGACTCAAAACCCCACACAAGTAGTGGCTGCACAAGATCCCTCCCAAATACAATCATCACAGATTGTAGCACAACAACTGCCACCACCCCGACCATACACGACTAACATGGGAGGAGGATACTCAACGCCAGGAGCTGGATATTATAATTACAACAGGGGAAGGGGAGGAATGATGAGGGGGAGGGGATACGGCTATAACACACAACAGCAAGGGGGAGGATCCAGAAATTTCTACCCCACCGGGCAACCAGTATACCAGGACAATTCAGGAAGCTTTCCATGGCAGAACAGGGAACCACCGGTATGTTGGATTTGTGTATTAGTAGGGCACATGTCACGCACATGTAGAGTGAGACCAGGCACACCATCATGGGGAGAACAGGGACAACAAGGGCCTACAAGGGAACAACAGGACATCCAACAACAGCAGGCACTGCAACCGGGAAATGTGCAGCAACAACTAGTAACACAACAACAGCCACAGGCATATTCACTGCCACAACAACAGGTAGCGATAACTCAACAACCCCAAGTGCAGCAAGTACAGCAACCTGCCCAAATTCAAGACCATAACATAACCTCTACCAATACAAACACAACTGGGAAGGGTGACGGTCCTGGGACACAACCCCTACACAGGAAGTGGTCAATCATTATACCCACAATAGGACAGCCCACAGACGGCCTTGGTGTGTCCCATCCTGTCGGTAACACCTAATAGTGCGGAGGAACCACGCATAGAGGTAACGATAGGTGACAAAAAATTATCATTCCTTGTTGACACCGGGGCGACCCGGTCTTGCATAAGGGAAGGTAAATTTAAGATGTCAGGTGAAGCCATGAACCCCCAAGGATTCTCCGGGGCTAGGGGGTTGGTTCCCTTTACTGATAACATTCCCTTATCGATAGGGGATTATGACATGTCCGTCCCGCTTTTATATTCTAGGGCCTCACCAGTAAACATACTGGGGAGAGACATAATGAGCAGGTTGAATATGACGATCTCCTTTACGGAGGACGGCATAATTTGCTCCACTCCAGGAATAAACATGCTCACTGCACGACAAATTATGCAAGCATACTGTGGACAGATAGTGATTAGGGCTGAGCCAGTTGATGGTGAACTGTTCCAGTACGGAACGGACATGGCATTTGCATGGATGCCAGGAATAGAAGGAAAGATCTGGAGGAGGCCAACAGCCTATTTGTTTAGACCAGAAACACCAGCCAATGAACCAGAAGGAAAGGTGATTTCAGTGAGCATAGAGAGCATTATAGCAACTGCTGATTATATTGCAGTACATGCCCAAGAAAGAGAAGGAAAATCTGGGAGGGGAGTGATGGCCATAACAGAGGGATGCAGGCTCACCCAGGTGTCAGACAAAGAGCTCTTCTCAGAAGAAAAGGAAGAAGGTGAAATGGTATTTATGATGATTGTAGAAATATGGCTAAGAGTGACATACAAACAAGTGGCACAGAAAATTGCAATGGCACTTGAAGCACCCACATCCACCCCAGTTCCCTTCTTTGAGGAGGATATGGCAAAAGTACCAGCATCATTATGGACTACTAGTCCCTATGACGTGGGGTGCATAAAGAGTATAGGGGGAGTAAGAATAAAATTGAAAAAAGGTGCAATACTCCCTAGAGTGAAGCAATACCCACTATCAAAAGAGGCAGATGAGGGCATATATGAAACAATAACGGCCCTTATAAATAATGGCATATTGGTACCATCAGAATCACCATGTAACACAGCTGTATACCCAGTGCGCAAAGCTAAAGGAGGGTCTTGGCGTTTCATCCAGGACCTCAGGCCCTTGAACAACATAGTGGAGGCAGAATACCCCATAGCAGCAAACCCGGCCACAATATTGTGTGGCATTCCAGAAGAGGCATCACGATTTACAGTGATTGACCTCAAAAATGCCTTTTTCTCAATACCCCTGCATCCAGACTCACAAGATCTAACAAGCTTCACGTACAGAAACACAAAATGGAAACACACCAGGTTGCCACAAGGGTACTGCGAGTCACCCTCAATTTTCAACAGAGTAATACAGATGGACTTGGGTAACATTGAAGTGGAAAGCACAGTGTTGCAGTATGTTGATGACATAATAATTTGCAGCACAAGCGAAAAAAGATGCAGAGAGGACTCATTGAAGATGCTGACAATATTGGCTGAAAAAGGTTACAAGGTAGACAAAGAAAAGTTACAGTACTGTCAGGAACAGGTACTATACATTGGTCAGCTCATATCCCAATACGGAAGAAAGATTGCACCACAAAGAGCACAGGCCATATCAAAAACGCCGTTGCCCCAAACAGTGAGGGAACTGCAGCAGTTCCTGGGACTGTGCAACTACTTTAGAGCATTGGTATTTGATTACAGCTCAAACATAGGACCCCTACTTTAGGCCTTAAAAGAAGCTAACAAAGGGGAGAAAAAATTGGGGTGGACAATGGAAATGAAATAGGCCTTTGATGAACTGAAAGATGCAATATCAACTGCTCCCGTACTGGCCACCCCAGATTATGAACGACAATTCTTTATATTTTCACATTGCGACTCAGCAGTAATGAAAGCAGTGTTGGCTCAAAAAACAAGCATGGGTTAGAAACCAGTAGCGTTTTACAGTGGTCACTTGGATCCTGTGATGTTAGGACATTTCCCTTGCGAACAAGGTCTCGCTGCAGCTGCCTTTGCGGTAGAGAAAGCATCATCAATCACAATGGGGTGCCCAACCACACTATTTGTGGAACATGCACTATTTGCAATATTGAACAAGCCTAAGTCCACACTAACCACGCAGAGGGCGTCAGGTTACGAGATCATCTTATCTAGACCAGAATTATCAATTGTTAGATGCAGCACAGTTAATCCTGCAAGGTTTATAGCAGAGCTAATTGAGGAAGGAGACTATGCACATGATTGTACACAGACTACCGAAATGTACTCATGTACTAGAAAAGTTGAAGAGAACGCACTAGATGGAGGAGAGCTTTTGTTCATTGATGTGTCATCAACAATTGACCAAAGTGATGGGATAAGGAGAACTGGGGCAGCAGTGGTAAAAATGACAGAGGAACTGGTGTGTGTGGCGGTGAAATGCGTACAATTACCACAACATTACTCTGCTCAAGCAGCAGAATTGGTTGCACTGATCTTGGCGTTAAAGGAAAGCTTTGACAAAAGAGTGACTATATATTCTGACAGGGAATATGTCACGTCTACTGTCCACTCAGGATTGTCCAAATGGAGGAGAAGAGGGTTTAGGAGAGCTGACGGCACCCCAGTGCAACATGCTCTCTTATTAGCTGAACTAATTGAAGTAATAAATGACCCACAAGAATTAGCTTTGGTCAAATGTACCGCACACACAAATGGAGAAGATCATATCTCAAAAGGAAATGCAGCAGCAGACGCACATGCGAAGTATGCTGCATATTTTGGTGAGATATGGAAACCCCCCAGAGTCAGAGAGAGGGAGAGGGAGGGGGATAGCTAAAGAGATGCTGATAACAGAAGGGTACACCCATCTCCCAGCCACACAGATAATGGAGTTACAAGCGGCTGCACCAATGGCAGAAAAAGAAATATGGGTAAAAAGAGGATGTACAATGTCACCAACTGATGCACTATGGTGCCAGGGTAACACTGGAAAGATGGTAATGCCATTGGCACTATTGAACACCGCCCTGAGCCAACTCCACCACCCAGCCCACACAGGCAAGGAAGTTATTGCAGCACGAATTAGGGAAGATTGGTTCTGCCCCGAGTTAAATTCCCATGTGACAAATTTTATCAGCAATTGTCTCACATGTCAACAGTTTACGGCCGGTCACACGCTGAAAGTGATAAAAGGTACTATACCCCGGCCAGAGGGACCCTTCCTGCACATCTATATTGACTATGTTGATATGATCAACGTATGTCAAGGAAGTAGGTATATGATTGTAGTAGTATGCCCATTCTCCAGGTGGATTGAGGCAGGACCCTGCTCACATCCAGATGCATTTAGAGCAGCTAAATTTCTAGTGAGGGAGGTTTTCCCCAGGTGGGGAGTGTGCGAAGTACTGCGGTCGATAATGGCCCGCATTTCGCTAATTAAATGTTCCAGCACATCACATCCTTACTGAACATCAAGCATAAATTTGCATGTGCATATCACCCACAGGCCAACGGTATATGCGAACGCCTGAATGGCCTACTGAAGGAGGCAATTACAAAGATACAGCAAACAACAAAGAAGAGTTGGTTGTATTGCCTTCCACTAGCTCTATTTGAGCTGAGGAACAGACCAGGCTCCGACCACCACCTCACTCCTCATGAGGTGGTGACCGGACGACAAATGCGCCTTCCTCTAACGCCAACATCAAGGGCATTCACAGACTATGAAAACACTGCAACTGTTCTTGGTGATGAAATGTACCAATATGTGTCTTCTTTGATTACTAGTGTAGTGTTTGTGTCTCAACAGCTCGAGCGCACGCGGGGCGGGTCTAAGAGTGATCAACAAGAAGACGCGGATAAAGAATTGGAAAAGGAAAAACTGTGCAAAATTGCTAAAGGTGATCACGTGCTACTCCGCAATTTTAATAGGAAGTGGAACAGCCCACGCTTCACTGGCCCCCACCTGGCAGAGGAGGTATCTACGAGAGCAGTAAAGTTGCAGGACAAACGTGCTTGGAATCACCTACACGACGTAAAGATCTGCAAACTCCAGACCCGCCCTAGCGTCACCGACAGGGCCATTGGAAGAACAGCAACAACATCACCCACGGAGGAAGACACTTATACCACAGCTGACGACCTAAGTGTCTCCATACCCTGCCACCCCCCAGATTCCCCAGAGACAACTACTGAAATAGAAACTGGTAATTCCCATACCGCCCACCCCATGGTCACACGATCAAAGAGTAAAGAGACTTCCACCAGTTGAGCACTAAACCCTCTGCCCATCGACCCCCTACCCACTACAGTAACCACCCAATTGAAGGACATTGTCTTGCACATATACACATGTAAACACTTGAATGTTCTCTTTTTTCTTTCTCGCACATGCAGGTACCGCGTATTATTGTATTGCTAAGAAAACAGATAACTAACAAAGTTCATTGCCCAGGAGTAGATGCTACCCTCAGACGATAACTACCCTGAAGAGCTATCACACCAATTTGTCTATCACATAAAAAGGCCAAAGTACCTGAAAAGAAGGAGGGTACGTGTCTACTACACAGCATTTATCTTGGCCATAGAACAATCAATGCCCCATCTTCACCAACACTTGCCTGCCCTAAGAGATTGGCGTGGGAACAGCTCTTCGCCTGGGCACTGAACGACTACTTGATAGGGAGAGCTTGAAAACAACAACTAACACTAATAACAAGCATATTGAGAATTTTCAGGCGGGCAACTTTAACGTCGCAAGAACAAGCTGCCGGACTGCAGCAAGGTAAGAGCAAAATGCCGGTGAGACTAGCCTCTGTAATAAAGATGATAGGGATTTTGATGATCACCGGGTTTTTGGCTGCCTCTGTATGGCAGAAAAGTTATGCGATCAATATTTTGGCTGTACCCAAACCTAATATACCCCCACCCACGGCTGCAACAGGTGTTACGTCAGGTGGTACTAGCAAGATTCCACATAAGGGAAATAGAGCTAAACGCAGCACATACTCAGATAATAAAGGTATTGACAACTACATAACAGATTCAGCACATGTCTCGAACAACATGTGGTACCAACACATGACCCAAATAGGTAAGCAGACAACAGAAGACAGCTGCTAGGTCTGCTCATTGATCCCATACGCCATGAGCGCTTCTCGAACATTCGTTGCCACGGAAATAGATGAAAAGACAGCACGATGTATAGTATACTTGGCACTGTTCCAAACGAAAGGGAGATTTCAAGGGACGGTGGTGAACCTGGTATGGAAAACTCGAGACACATATCCATACGAAAACAACTTCCTCAAGACTTATTTGAGTTACCACAAGACCAGTTTGCATGCTGAAGCATTCAGATACATGACAAGTGGCCCTGAAAAAGGAGAAACAAAGAAAGTAACACTACAATACCTACCATGTGACTGGTACGCCACTGAAGTTCCTGGTACACAAGGATGTTGGGAAAGACCGCTGGTAACAATAACAGGGAAGGTGTACATGGACAACAAATGGGACATAGGAGTGGTTGGCAGCAACATGGTAACAAGAGAAAATATTACAACCATTAATGAACACAACGACAGATGTTGGACGATTTGGGTCAAGTACGTACCCATGCTAACGTGGATAGAGAAGGATGAAGACCCAATAACCATACTGCCGCTGTCTGCACCTAAGGTAGGCTACCAACATAGAGGAGAAGTGGACGTGGGATACAACACCAACTGTGCCAGCGTGATGGAGTTACCTGAGGGGGGAGCAGGAACAGCAGTATTAATGGACCATTACTGGGCCTGCAGAGACAAGGCATACCACACACTGCCCCCTCTGTGGAATGGTATATGCACAATGGTACACGTTAATGTACCATCACTAGTGGTGCCCCAGAAACATGTGAACGTGGCGAACTTCCCTAAAATGGATAAAGGAAACAAGAGGGAGAAGAGATCTGTAAAACCTCAGAAGGGGCCAGAGAACGAAGACAACAACAACAACAATGTCCTGAATAGAAAGAAAAGACAAGGAGAACCTCTGACAGGAAATTACCTATGGGGAAGGTCGGAAACAGCACTCACTTCAATCCCCCCAGAACACAGACTATTCAGCAGAGCAGCAATGTTCTTCTCGTCAATAATACATCCGGGACTACAAGCTTACGCAAACGCAAAATGGCTCCAGATAACTAGATGGGAGCTAATGATGACAATTAATTCTACAGTAAATGGATTCAACGCAATAAAAGAGGAACTGCGAGCAGTGAGGATGGTAGCACTACAGAACAGATATGTATTGGATCTCCTTACAGCAATGGAAGGAGGAGTTTGCGCAAAGATAGGACAATCATGCTGCACATTCATTCCTGCTAACAATGCTGACAATGGTACACTGACAGAAGCAGTATCACAACTGGCCCAGATGCACTCCAAAATGATGGAAGAAAGTAAAGGAGTGAAGAAGGATGACAGCTGGTTTTCACTGTTATGGTCATGGATGCCATCTTGGCTGTCGGACGGACTGAAGATTATAGTTGGATGCATAATACTGGCTGGAGCTGCACTGATCATAATAAGATTTTGGAAGGCCCGGAAGGCACGCACCACAGACGAAATGATCGAAATGGTTGGTATGCACCCCTTGATGCCGGCAGATGATGGCCAGCACACAGGCACAATAATAAAAGAGAGAGAAAAACTGCGCAAACAGATCATCACCAACCACCTGGACCCACCATCTGTGAAGCTCGAAAACCCAAGAAACCCAAGGAGCTACATAGGGAAATGGGTATAGTGCACACCTGGAGGCACCTGTGTATATATGTATTGGTCATTTGAAGACCATGTCAACCACTATGGACATTTGGGAGGAGTAACTAAAATATGGAGAGTAAGAGGAGATAAGGAAAAAGATATGTTTGTGGTCGACAAGTCGACCAGAGGGGGGACTGAAGTGGGAGAATGGAACAAAAGGCTCCCACCAATCCCCTCACACCCCTGGCCTAGAGGATTGCGGCCCAGACACCCGCCACGAGAGGAGTTTGCCCATCTACCAGACGACCAAATACCCTGGTACAGGAACATACGGATGTGCCCACCAGCCTGCCCACCAGCCTGCCCTGCCCATGCCGACACCTGCGGCATGGATGAACTCGACTGAACCATTCAACAGTAAATGAACACATTGTTAGAGATGCCATGACGCCCCAGCCAACGGTCAGCACACCCGTGCAAACATGCACACTGGACACTCCCACATCAATCCACACGAAGAACATATTCAGTGCTATGACGTAGGTGACGGACACACCCACTGACGCGCATCTTTATTATTTTTCACATAGGATTTCAAAATGCAGAAACGCAAGACGCGCAACGAACTCATCTAAAATGCTTGCTGACGCTTCTCCTACCCCATGCATTGCAATGAGAAATATAACAAAGACATGATACTAGGGATAAAGCAATATGATACCATAACCTAAAGCGCCGTGCATCAAACGTCCCCATCTATGCACCAGGCCCAAGTAGGCCGCAAGCAAGAGCCTCCATGAACATTGAACGAGCAAGAGTACAATTGCTGACCCTGCAGAATGAGCCCGGCGAGAGCAGACAGTCAAGGGCACAATGTTGCAAACTCGCATGCCACAAGCCGAAGCCAAGGTCACACCTGCAAATTAAGCCAGGCACACATTGGAAAATGCAATATTAAATGTGCAGAATTCTGCCTCAACCACGGTCTCTCCTCACGTGACCAAGCCGAACCTGACAGGGTGCCAGGCCCAGGAGGAGGGAGGCGCCTGGATCCCACATTTTAAGACACAGGCAGATACAATTAAGCGACTCAATAGACATCTGCAGTGGTGGGAGTAGTCTGCCCTCCAGCATATGAATAAATCCTCGCATTGTCTGCACATACCCATAGTGATACATTGTTGCAAATGACAGGTGCACCGCGAGCTGGGAACAGCGATGGTCCCAGACTGGGGGGCTCGTGAGTGGACCAATCAGAACATGGGGCTCTTATCACTGACGCCATTAACATTAGCCAATCCTCAGGGGTCTTCATGTAACAATTTTCATGTATCTAATTGAAGGGACAACCCAAGTATACCACCTGACTGACCCTCAACCACTAACAACGTTCTCTATACGTATGCTATACTAACCCTACCACTCGAGGAACCAATCCAGAGTGGCGATAGGTTTTTTGCTAACTTTCCCAGGTGACGCAAGTAGCGCGTCATGCTAAGGTAAAAAGGGCCTGCGAGCCCCACGATTTGAGAGAGAGTGTCAGGACGGACGCGTACGATCCTTGACCCATCCCTGCCGTTTGTTTAATAAACAGCAGAATCACCTTGCTTCTTGCGTGTGCCTCATACTCATTTTTTTTTGGGATACACGGGAGGAGTTGGGGCCTCCCTGCCCGGAGGTCCGCGGATGGCCCAGCCGACCCCGGGAGAATTTCCCCCCGACAGGAATGTCCACCTTTATTACTGCTGGAACCATGTCGGACACTGCTATCTTCTCCCTTAGTCCGGCTCTTCCTTTCACCATGTCTCTTATTTGCATTCCGATGTCGTCTTCTGTTGTTCTCTCACATCTTGCAACGTATCTTGATCTTGCACAATGATTCTGCGCTCTGTAGTAGTGCTTCCGTTACCACCTTCAATCGACCAGCCAGTCATGATGGCATCCATTACTATGTAAACGCTAGCCAGTTCTTGTCTTTCTCTGTTCACATGTATTTTCTGCTGATCATTCTTTTGTGTGCTGGTACTTTATCCTATGTTGCTTCTGTCACGCACGACAAGTAATCCCCCCTCTTTTCACTCCTGTCTTTTTCTCTTCTTCCATTCTTTTCCATCTTGGGGAATGTGTCATTCTTCACATCTTCCTTGGACATCACCAACAAGGGCATGCTGATGCGCACCAATGAACAGTCTCCTCCCCAATTCGGTGGTAGTTTCTCTTGAGCTTTAGATGCATGTGCTCAATAGTAGTCCATAAGCAGTGAAGTTCCTGCTCTCATCTTCCTACTTCTCTCAACCTTCTTGCATCCAGCATGATTGTCCACTTCTAGTCACTGTTGTGCTGGTAACATAAGGCTGGTACCTTCACAGTATACGTCCTTCTTCATTCTCCACCCAAGTGACCATCTTCGCTCTTTTGTCTCACTCCGTTAGGCACTTATCATATTTTTGTCTCTTTTTTTTTCTTCTTCACTCTTTTGTTTTTTCTTTCTTCTTTTAGTATTTATTTGTTTTTTTCTTTTGTTTTTTTTTTTCTCTTGCAGCTTGCTCACTGGCGCATTTGCTCGTTGTTTCTTCTCTCTCTGGTCACTTTCCACATACAGTTGTTCTCCAATTAGCTGCTTTATGTAATCATCTTCCATAGGGGATTAACCCCTTTTTTTAAAATGTATTATTATTATTTTTTTTAATCAATCTCATTGTTGCTGTCTTCCCTTGCAATCTTCTTTACACCTTGGGATACATGGGCGTCGTGCTCTGTTGTAGTAATTTCTGTTGTAATCAATTCTCTCACGGCATATGTTAAAGAAGTCAGGACAGCTCTCTCCAGTGGTGTCCCTACCAATTTTGTACATGTGTGCATGTTGTTGGTCACTTCTGCTATGTGTGTTATGTGTATGTTTTACTCCCTTTGTGTCTGCCCTTACCTCTCCTTACTTTAGCAGCAGCTTTTCCTCACCCACTGACGCCGTAACTCTTCCTGCTTAGGTTAGGGAATGTTAGCAGGGGATACAGCGGTAATGCTCACTATTACAAATAATTTTCAAATTACCACCCCCATTATTTCGTTCATCATTAATAGTCCCATCGTGAAGGTAAAAGTCCTTATTTGCTTGCCCATAACCACTTACGCTGCTGGGTCCTTGCAGCTGATGAGATGATAAAGTTGCCCGCCTGAAAATCGCAAGAAAGGCGTTAATACGTTAGTACTTGTTAGTAACCTCAAGCTCCGCGAACTTAACAATCACTAAGGGCAAAAATGAAACCTCCCCCTGGACATTTCGTGTTTTCAAAATTTCTGAATATGGGTAGGGAAAATCTTGGGCTGTTTATTCAATGGAAGCAAGGAAATATACTTCAGGGAAATGTGCTCTAAGGGGTCTGAGGTTCCTGATAGGGTGGGCAATTGAGTGGGGAATGCTTCACGATGGTTTAATGAGTAGGCCTCAGGGTTACTAATGGAAGATAACATTAAGGACATTTCCTACACATTTCTAACAGCATACATCCGCAACAACCTGCATGTGCAGGGAAAAGAGAAGGAACAAAACAGTTTTACAGCTGTAGGTGCACAAAATGTAATATGAAACTCAATTAAACTTTGGACATGCGTGTGTCGGTCCCTATTCTAGTTGCTAGTGTGCGTTGGACCAGAGGATGGCCATATTTCCCTAACTCGGGAGTGTTTGTGCTATTTTGCAGTTCATGAAAATCTCTTGCTTTGGCCCTGTTGATCGTTGCTCCCTCGTTGCCAGGGTGGCCACCGCTTTGTAGGGCTTGACGCCTCACACATCTAACAAAGTCTGTCAGGAGGGGAAAATGTCCCACTGTAGTCCGTAGCCATTGGGTGTTAGTTGTCCGTTGTCTTCAGGCCTGCCCTGGGTCCTTTATGTCTGGCGAGAAATGAAATGGTAGCGCTTGAGACCTGAGCATTTACATATTCTTCAATTTCTTGACCTAACCTCTCTGCACTACTCTTGCACTATTCTGTGTCCTAGTGGGAGGAGCCAATGGTACATTTATGCACCATCCTGTCACCACCTGGTGGCGTTCAATGACGGTCTGACCGTAACTTGTTGCGCTATTCGAAATGTATCCAGAAAATGGGTAGGCACTTAATCTATGTGAAGATACTCATTACGCACTTGGATCATATATACGCAATTTAGGTGCTAGTATACAAATGGGCCTTTGGATCTTTATATTTAATGTGCTTTTGTTGTAAGCTATTTATAGTGCGTGCCTTTGTCCCGTGGGGCATCAGGCACTGACAAGCTAAACAGGGAAACATCAGGGTGGTAAATTTGTCATATAGGATGGCTGTGTTTCTAAATTAAGTGGACCATGTTACTTAGTTAAGATAATCGCAGGGTTTTTAAATCTTTTTTTCTATGGCTCCTCTCTCAACTTCTCAGGGCGTGTCTCACAGTGAACTGCAAGCACTTTCAGCTGGTGCTAATGAAATTCACTACCAATTATTCGCTATCTGTCCCTCCCCCATCTTTGTATTTATTTATGTATTTATTTATTTATTATTTATTTACTTCCTCCTTTCTTTCAAACCCAACCGTCACAATTTACTCCCATGCTCTCTATCCCACCCCATGCCCACTTGTTAAACCCTACCTACTCTGTTAATTACTCATTTAAGTCTAGTATTTTATCACTCCACTACTTTCATTACTGTTACAGTTGAACAATATATTTCCACCCATTATCTGCTCTCAAATTTTAATACAACCATTATTCTCCAGTTCGTGCAGCAATGTGTGTTGGCTAATGCATTTGTGACAGTGCTGTGTTCAAAAGCGCTAGTGGCATTACTACTTGCACTGTGTTATTTTGTCGCCAAATTGAGTCTGTTGGGAACATGGATCATCCACCCTTTACCTCTATTTCTCTCCTCCCGTGGTGAACTGTCAATGAAATGTATGCCCCCCCTCAAGTGCACCTTTCTCCACCTTGTGTGTCTCATTTAATTGCTGTGTTATTCGTGTATGCATGAGCCCAGTCTCCTTGCTGAAAGATGTGTGCTCAGAATGTAGCTAAATGTACTCTCTTGTGATGCACTATCATTATGCACCCCCCTCTGTACCGTGCACCTGCATTATGCTTAAACAATCTTCCTTACTTTCAACATGTGTATGCCTGGTGTTTAACAAGTTATGGATTTCTCTGTTAATAAGGTGGTCATATCCACATCGCTCACATGTCACAAATGTCTCTTCCCTAATGCATGGCCTAGTCGCCCCACTGTCACCCAGAAAAGAAAATGTTTTGATACCCATCACCACCCTTATGCAATTGTCCTCTGCATTATTGAGTGTGCATGAGTGTGTGTGTCGGCGTGCGTCTCGCCCGCTCTGTCGGGGAGGTGGAGCATGAGCGTGTGTGGCAGAGTGAGTCAAATCAAGTTTGTCTTGGGCTGTCCTATTAGGGGTATAATGTCAATCTATGTCCTTTGAAAGGTTTGTTCCCCATCAGGAA
Organism: Ambystoma mexicanum; assembly: GCF_040938575.1. NCBI lineage: Eukaryota > Metazoa > Chordata > Amphibia > Caudata > Ambystomatidae > Ambystoma > Ambystoma mexicanum. Next base: position 591,558,601 of record NC_090940.1, on the reverse strand, counting down.
GACCCCTCCCAGTCATGTAACCGGTACTATTGCTATTGTGTCAGTGTTCTGTATGGGTGCTTACTGCTGTGCAGTGCCCCTGGGTTGTGATTCTTGTCAGTCCTGGGGTAGTGGTGCTGTCATTTGTTGTGTCTGTACATGTAGTGGTGACAGTGCCTGCGTTGGTGCTTGTGGTGTCTGCTGAAATGATCCCGTCCTGCCCCATGTATCCTCCCCACATGGACGGTACATATTGTGGTGGTTGTTGATACTGCTATTGTGATGCTTGTACGTGTGTGTTGAGGCTGTTTTTAACTACCCCTCCCATTGCATACTTTAATAATTTATTTTGTGCCTCTTGTCCTCATCTACCTTTCTGTGCCTCCGCTGTTCTCGTGCCACAATCTACAATGCACACAGTCAATGTCTAGCGCGCTATCCTTCCTTCCTCCCTTCCATAACCCCATGCATGCTGCACCACCCCTTACTGATCCTCTATCGTGTTTGGCTGTGCTGTCTCGTTCAGTCCTTCTCTCCTCCTCCAATCACTTTCTTTCCCATTCCACTTCAACCCACTCACTTACCACTTTTATCTCTTCTTCATCCTCCTGCTTTTCTGCCCATTCCCTTGCCATCTATCCCTTCTACACCCTCTTTTTCCATAATTTCCCTCTCATCCTTCCTCCTCCATTCCCTTTCTTCCCTTTCCAGTTCCCCCCACTCTCTTCCTGTCCCTTTGCAATTCACTTTCTTTTCGCGGTCCCTCTCCCTTCTCTCTCTTCTCCCTCCATGTGCACTGCCCAGTCAATCTTTTGTGCTCCTTCTCCCCACTCTCTTTTGCTATTTTTACTCCTTGCACCTCCCCCGTTATCTTCCCTTAAATTTAATTCCTCTGTACCTGTTCCTTCAAATCTGCTTCCATGCACTGCAGCCTTCCCTTGCTCGCTCCTGTGCTGCTAGTGGGTTGTTCTGCACCTTCCTGTTTGTTCTCTTTAGTGTATTGTTATTGTGTGTGTGTGTGCTGTTTAAATGTCCTTCTGCTGTTTTCAGTTCTCTCATGCAATTCATTCCTTGCTTACCATCTGTGTCATCAAATATTACACTCCCAGAGGTGCAGAAGGGTGAGTCCCCTCTTCCCTCTGCTCGTGCTGGTTCAGCGTCTGCTGACGCCTCGCCACTTCCCTTCCCTTCGTGCACACCGTTCAACTGTAGCCAGGTGCTTTTTCCCAGCTTCTTTCCTGTGTAATTGCTATGCATGTGTGTCATTAGCTATTGCTGCACTCTTCTGGAGAAGCTGCCTATGGGCAGCCATGGTCTTATTTATTTACCTTCAGTATTTTTGAATCTTTGCACACTATGTTTTACTTACTTATTTTGGCATGGAAGCTGTGTGCTACACAACAGGTGAAGGAGAGTCATTTCTCTATTGTGTGATACCTTTTACCTCACCTCAGTTTGAAAATTTCGATAGTCCGCTGTTCAGAGAGCAAAAGTTAGAAGATAATTGAACATATTTTCAATTTCTGTGAGCCTTCTTGGCCCCGCACCTTAGCCAGTGCACTCCACGTGCAGCCCATCTTCACCAAACCATTGCCTTCTCCGGCACACCCCCACAATCTTGCGCATGTGTCTTACACACACCGCCTCTGGGTCACCTCTTCTCCAAAACCACACCACCATCTCCTCACCATCAAAAATCAGTATCCTATGTATCAATCTAAATGTAACGTCACCAAGCTAAAAAAAACAATACAAATTAACATACAAATGTGCATACACAGAACAATAACCCATTGCTTCCAACCCCACAAATATCCCAAAATAAAACCCCACAATCCCCACAGCTGTCTTCCTGTTTTAACTGGAACAAGGTAAACCACAATAAAACTCTTATAATTGGACTGCGCACGCTGCGTCGCCCACGTGTGACACGCCCCTCACCAGGGGAGCTTAACCAGTCAATTATCTTCCGCACTCGGGAACAATCTAGCTACCTCCTGCGGGGAAACATCATCCACTCACTGAACTAAAACGCTCAATTAGCAGGGAACCTCATCTACTCATTGATCTACAATGTCAATTCATAGGAAATCCACATCCCCGTACATGAAATCGCCATCCGGACCAACCAGCGCGGCACTCCTTTCTATAAGTGGGGAGTCACTACCCCACCCAATATCCTCATAAACACAAGAAGGGACCACTGCCACCGCTCCAGTCCCAACTACAATTTTCGTGCCGATCACCACCAATGCGCCGAATTTTGCGACAATGTACAATCACCCACCACCCAATTTACAATGCCTCCCCCAGTTTCTACCCAAACAAAAGAACTTAACATTTCTGCAACATACTGATCAACAATACATTATAATACTTGAAACATTTCCCACAATCACACCCTGCCCTCAAAGCCCATGTTGCTGGTTGACTTACATTTCCTATGCTGCACTGGCACTTGCTCTGCTACTGGACACTCCCTCAAGGCGCTTCACCATACCCCTTCTCCTGCAGGGCTCTCACCTGCCCTCAAGCGGGGTATTTCCAAGTGGCCCCCGATGCCTTTAACCGGTTACGCGTTTTCCGGTGGTCTTCAGGTGCAGGCGAGGGTCCCACAGCTTCCTTGAGTCGGCGGCAGGGACTGCAGTTCAACGCAGGGCTTGCGCAGGCAGTGCTCATTCACCCATGTTACAATGAGCAATGAGCCTCACAGAGGGCACCAACTTGTTGGGGGAGAAGCTGGACCCCCACCAGGGCTGTAGGGCCCAGCAGCCATACCCTCACCAGCTATGGGAGACCCCAACACCTCCCATATGGCCCACAGAAATGCAACAGAGACCCCAGCAGGCAGCCACATGTTCCAAATTGCGTTTATTCCTGGGCAGCAAAAAAGGAAAAAAAAACACGCAGAGCGTCGTGCACATCGAGAGTTCAGGCGCCGTCTCCCCCGGGGCTGGCTTGCAAGCCAGCTTTGTAATCACACTGCAGGCTGACCTCACAGAATTGGATCAGCTCCCAGAAACCTATCTCCTCCTGCTATTGGCTGCTGAGTAATAGGTTACCTATGTAGCCCTTATAGAGAGCCTGATAATTGGACACTAGAGTTTTGCGTCAGTGGGTTGGTTTAGCTGTGCCAGCCCACCATTACCTAATTCTAGCTTGTTGCATTATGAATTTGTTCCCATAACTTTTTAGCTGAAGCAAGCATTTCGCACCTGAGCTCTGAGCGCTCATTGGCCAGGGCTGAGCCATTCTTGTTACAATTATGTTTCAAATGTTGTGCGAGTCTTTGCGAAAATGTCTTTTGTTCCCAGAAAAAAAAGAAGAAATAAAAACACTAGTTCTGGTGCTTTGCTGTGGCTTAGCAGCATTAGTGGAGAATTAAGAAATGTGTGTCTGTAGAAAGCAATGTTATCTGACTGCGCGACCTTGGCTGCTCGTGGGTTTGCGAGGAGCATTGGTGAAGGCATCTGCAGCTAGTGTTCAGTGAGAGAAATTAACTTGGCTGTAATTTTCCTGAAACATGGCTTTACACTGTGCAATTAGACCATGTTAATTCATATAGGCATTTGCAAGCCTTTAAACAGGGATTCTTATGTTTGTAGATTCTGATATTGCTGTATTGGTTATAATGTAGCATGGAAGTTGCACTGTTGGTGAAGTGGGTGTCTTTCAGCATATTTGTCACCCATGGGTGCGCTGGGGCCTGGTTCAAATGATAAGTGCGCTCCTTGTTCTTCCTGCTGTTCTTCTGTATATGCGCCTGGGGTGAGGGGCAGGGGTTTGATCTCGATTTTCCCTTTTCACTAGATGCCCCATTATCGGTAGAGGCCTCCCCAGCCAACATCCCCATTTCCCAAGCTAAACTCAAAGGGGCGCTCATTAACGCCCGCTCTGTTTCCGCTCACGCGTTAGACATCGCTGACTTCATTGTGACTGAAAATCTTGACTTTCTGGCAATCACAGAAACCTGGTTACATGCGGCGTCAGGCCCTGCTCTGACCCTCGCCATTCCCAATAGTTACTCCATCATTAGGTGCGACTGGGACACCAATCAAACTAAGGGGGGGTGGATTAGCATTCATATTCAAGTGCTCTCTTAACCTAAGAGTCGCCAACAGTCATCAGCGGCCCTCTGCTGAACTACTCTCGATTAAACTCCCAATCTCACCTAATCACACCGCCTCAGTTTACCTCATCTATCGGCCACCTGGTCCCAATTCCACATTCGTAGAAGATATCTCCTCCATCCTAGCATCCAGCCCTAAGCCTAAATCCCAAATTATCATACTTGGAGACCTTAATTTAGGCTATCTGGACACGAACGACACTAAAGCCTGTGACCTAGCCAGTGTCCTATCCGACTTTGGCCTCACCCAGCATGTCAATGTACCTACCCATATCAAGGGACGCATATTGGACTGGGTTTCAGACTTGAATTGTGCACTAAACTTAATTTCAGTGTTACCATGTGCATGGTCTGACCATCACAAAATAACATTCTCCATCAATTCTTGCCCACCCGCGGACATCCTTTGTACTGTGTCACCCACACTCACGCGTAACAAGAAGGATATCACAACTGAGAAACTACTTCCCCTCATCCTCCCACTATTAAACTCGGTCTCCACCACCTGTGCTGACCCTACCGTCCTGGTGGACACCTACAATCGAGCCATGTTAAAAGCCTTGGATTCCATTGCCCCACTTAAATAGCGCAAAGAAAAACCGCGCAACCACCTTAATTCCTCGTTCACCCTACACCTATGAGAACTTTGTAAAGATAAACGTAAAGCTGAGTCTCTCTGGAGAAACTCACCTACGCCAGTAAATAAAATTAACCTTCTATCCATCACTCTCTCGTACAAAGAAGCCATACTAGCTGCCAAAAAAGAAGTCTATACCAACAGGATCATACAAGCTCAATCCAACACTAAGGAACTCTTTAAAATCTCAAGGAATTAGAGTCCCCAGCTGCCCCCCTTGTCACGTGCACCCCTGACACCGAATGGTGCGCTAACATTAAAAAAACACTACTAAACAAAATCACTACACTCCAAGCTAAAATCAACACCAAAAAAAACCCATCACCTTGACTCGGCAGGTAACACCCAACCCACCAACATCCCAACCCCTAATCATTCTTTCAAACCTTTTAGTTTCTCACCTCTCACCATTAGGGAAGTGGAAAATATCATCAAGAAGTTAAAACCATCCAATTGTCAAGGTAACGCTTGCCCAGCACCAATCGTAAAGTAAGCAGCACCTGAGCTCGCTCCCTTCATCAACTCCTCCTTTAAATCTGGCATAGTACCAAATAACCTTAAGGATGCTTGGGTAATCCCCTTAATCAAAAAACCTAACTTAGACCCTATCAACCCCACCAACTATAGGCCCATCACCACGGTACCTTACCTCCTAAAATCCTGGACCATGCTGCTTATCTCCAAATTCAATATTATCTCGATAAGAACAACCTGTTAGGACTCAGACAATCTGGTTTCCGTCCGAGACACGGTACAGAGACTGCTCTACTAGATCTAAAAACGCAAATTGAGGATTTGAAAGACAAGGGCAAACAAGCGCTCCTACTCCTTTTAGATCTATCCGCCGCCTTCGATCTGGTGGACCACCAAATCCTCTGCCAGCATCTCAAAACGGCTGCCCACTTCTCTGTTGCAGCTACCTTCTGGATCAGCTCATTCCTTGCCAACAGATCCATGAGAGTCTTCTCGCCTCTTGCCGCTGCTGAATCAGCGCATGTCCCTTGCGGAGTCCCACAAGGCTCGTGCGTATCACCCACGCTTTAGAACATTTTTTCTAAACCACTCTTTGATATTCTTGACCATCTGGGTGTTACCTACACAAATTATGCGGATGACACCCAGATACTCCTCCCTATCACTGGTGATTATGTAACTGACGTCAAAGCTCTCAATGCAGTCTACACCGTCATCCAGGCGTGGATGGCCCACCATGGTCTCTGCCTAAATGATGAGAAAACTGAGCTATTCATCCTTGGCTCTCAGTCCAAACTTTCAAAGCTTGACAGCAAATATGATGCTTTCAACATTGATGATAACATCATCAAGGTCACCAATGTCACTAAAACCCTCAGAATTTACCTAGACTCCACCCTCTCTCTCACCAGACAAACCAACTCCGTAGTCTCAGCATCTGCATACACGTGCAAACTAATCACTGCTTGCCGTCCCTTCTTAACTATGGACAACTGCCTGATCCTTGCTAGAACACTCATTGTATCCAGAATTGACTACTGCAATGCCCTTTACCTTGGAACGAGTCAAAGAAACATTGACATACTTCAGGTAACCCAGAATAACGCCATCAGGGCTGCTCTTAACATACCTAGGCGCGCCCACATCTCATCCACTAGACGCAACATACATTGGCTCCCCATTTCACGGTGTATCACCCTCAAAACACTTGTCCTAAGTCACAAAGCACAGAACAATGCAGACCGGCCTACCTGTCAGTGCGCTTCACACAACACAAAGCCTCCAGACCTCTAAGATCTGCACAAGCACACACACTCATCATTCCTAGCTTCAAGCTTCAGACTGGCAGAGGCTCGAGCTTCCCAGTCCTGGCAGCGAAGCTTTGGAATTCACTACCCAATGATCTCAGAAATGTCCCCTCCCTTCAATCCTTCAAAAATAGAGCAAAACATTGGCTCTATGAGCAAGACGAAGCTTCAGCCGCCCCTTGGTAGACACCTATTGCACATTGTGCCCCCTCCCCCTCGATTACCTCTGTATATACTGAGCCGACTGACTACCTTTGTAAATGTATGTATATAGCTTTGTTCTATGTATATATATATTATGTAATATGTAACTGCCTTCTGTAACTTTTCACTGTAACCTTTCCAAACATGCGCCCTGATGCCCGTGGGCAGGCTGCGCAATATAAATAAATACATACAAATACAAATTTTGATATAGCCGCTCCCCTGACTACAACCTAAATGCCTCCCACAGTGTCCCAGCCGCTTCCACATTCCCGGTGTTGAATTCAAAATACTCCACTATGTCTTTTCTCGGGGCTTCCCTGAATGCTGTATCCTTCCGTGCCTCTGCCCTAAGTTTCCAAGTCAGGATTTTCGCTCTAGGGGGTGAGATCTGCCACGTTATGATCAGCAGCGCATGGTCCAAGAGAACTATAGCCTTATATTCTGCTTGTGCCACTGCCCCCAGTAACTCTGGTCCAATGAATATGTAATCTAATCTGGTATGTAGGTTTTGTGGGGCGGAATAATGGGAGTACCCCTTATCCACACATCTTCTAAACTGAATTATTTCAGCACTGTAAGCAAGGCTCTTGCCGCCGGTGCAGGCTTATCTACCTTCTCCTCCGACCTATCCAGTCTTGGGTCTAAAATACAATTGAAGTCTCCACCCCATATGACTGCCTTATCCATGTTTGGGCTAATCTTACCGTACAGGGTCTTAAAGAAGGTTGCGGTGTCATGATTCGGGGCATAAACGTTTATAATGTTAACTTCTTTATTTTCCACTAATCCCTTAATCAGTACCATCCTCCCATCCTTATCTATGGTAGATTGCAATAACTTAAACGGGACGTTTGGCGCTATCCATCGGATAACTCCTCTAGCATATGCTGAGTATGTTGCCCCCAAGGTTGTTCCTTTCCATTTTATCCTCACTACCCCCACCTTCGCCTTATTCAAGTGAGTTTCCTGCAGCAATGCAATATCTACTTTCAACCTCTTCAAATACATGATCACTTTATTGCGCTTAATATAAGAATTCAATCCTCTCACATTCCAAGTCAATATCCACAAGTCTTCCATTCTATCCATTTCCCACTCCTCCCGTCTCCGCCCCCACTCTCCTAGTCTTCCTCTGTGGCTTGTGAACGTAGGCTCGTACCCCAATTACCCCCAACACCCTTCCCTACCCCTCCCATCAACTTCCCAACTTCCCCCCTCCCCCATCCCTTCCCACTCCCAACTTCCCAGCTCTATCCCTGGATCTCAGGCTATCCTGCATCTAGCTTTCGCCGCCTCGATGGTGCCGGGACTCCGCATGGGGATACCCTACTAAACCAACTACTAGGAGGGTGAGGACGTAATTCCTTATCCTCCTGCATTAAGAAGAATTGTTTAAAAGCAACACTATGCCGACTTTGCAGATTAATATATATGTGTGCCCAGATGTCTGTTCTAAGGGCAAACTCCATTCAATGTCTGCAATAAACAAACACACTATGCCCCCTTTGATCCGGCATCTCTGTAATCGGTTTATGGTACAATTTATACAATACTTGTCCTGCTCTTTCCGATGTCGACTCTCCGTGCCGTCAGGGCAACCCAGCGTGTCTAGCCAGCTTACAGCCTCCTCAGGCGTCTCAAAGAAAAACGCCTTATTCTTGTGAAAGACTTTTAGTTTAGCTGGGTACAGCAACATGTACTTAAAGCCGGATTCTCGCAGCCACCGCTTTATCACCACGTATTGTAGTCATTGTCTCTATACCCCCATGGTGTAGTCTGGGTACGCCATGACCATGGCCAATGCTCTAGTCATCGTCCCTCCCTTGCGGAAGTGTTCCAGGATTTTCTCCCTATCTTTATAGTTCAGGATCTTGGCGATGATCGCTCTGGGAGGGGCTCCTGATTGGGGTTTCCTCACTTGGGCCCTGTGTGCCCTTTCCACTGTGAACCTGTTTTCTACATAGTTCCTTGGATCCATACCCTCTTCTTCTGGCAGCCCCACCACCCATATGTTATTGCGTTGCGCCCTTCCTTCCGCTACTCCGCTTGGCTTTCTAGGTTGCGTAACTGTTGCTGCAATATGTGAACCTCCGTAGCGTTGGTCTTGCAGGTGTCGGCATTGGTTTTTACTTGACTCTCTAACCCATTTGTGCGCTCTGCCAGTGTGCGCACACCCTGATGTAAGAGGTTGACGTCTATACTGACTGCGTCAATTTTGACTTCCAATAAGGTCCTCAATTCCGCCATGGCTGCATGGAGTTTTGCCTCCCACGTGGATTTCTGGTCTGCTATGGCCGCCAGAAACTGTTGGTCACTTCGTAGTGGGGTGGCTACTTGCTGCGGGATCCCCTCAGTGTTCGCAGGCGTGTCTGGTGACTTTGATGACTTAGCGAATATATCCAGCGTAGGTTGCTTCCCTTTGACTTTGCTGACCTTGGACGCCATTGTTCCGTATATCCTGGATGTCCATCGCGCTGCCGAAAAGCCTCTTAGTTGCAGCAGTCCTTGGCAATATGCGCCTCCTACCCAGCTTGCGTTTCCCGGTCTGCACACAGTTTTATCTGTCCCTCGGCGCAGGTCCCTTGACTTGTTTGCTGTCAGCACCGCTCTCGCCCAAACACTGTGTCTGACCATAGTCACTCTGGGTCAGCTCAGCGTCACCTGCGTTCACCACAGTTCACCGATAACAGAGGTAACCTTGCAATGATGAGATAGGGTGACGGACTTCTTATCAGAAGTCTTTATCGAGTCTTTATTTCTGACTCTTATATTTACACTCAAAAATCGATCTCGTATTTTCGTGTTTCATTTTAGTCCGATATTTATAAACGCCGCTATATTTACATCCTCACAGAGCACAGCGATTCGTGTAAATGTAATATTTTAATTCATTATTTTAGTTTTAAAAAAATGTAATTCAGTGTTTTAATACGAATTTAACTTTGGAACTATATGGGCTTGATTTATAAAGTGTTTTCATAGGATTTTCACAATGAAAAACGGTTCTATGTGATATTTCTGCTTTTTGGAGGCTGCCTACCAAAAAGACAGATTTATTGCGGCCGATTTTTGGCGGCCCACAACAGCTAAAATATCACAATCCGGCGCTCCCACACTATCGGATATGTTCGAAGTTGGTGTTTCACCCCACTCCCTCCCCTTCCTCAACCGACACCTCCCACCCCCCAAGCATTCCCCTACTACACATAAACACACTCACACACACATAATCACTCACCTTGCTCTTCCTGGCCTTGAAGTGCTCGTCAGCCCCTGCGCGCTCTCGTGTGCGACAGGGGCATGACACTTCGATTTAGAAAGACCGCTCTGTGTAGTCACACAGCGGTCTTTTTAAATGGTCTTTTATTCAAACGTCCTTTTCACTTAATAACTGAAAAAAGCGTATGTATATCGGGACCAATGTGTTTCTCATATAGATTGCATTGCTTCGGAAAACATTCGTTATTTATACAACACTCCCATCTAGCGGTCACATCATGATATTACGTAACATAATTGTTCGGTTCAGAAAAACAAACGTGTAGATCATGTCGTCATATAAAGTTACTGATAGAGTGGGCCTTGTAATACAGAACGAACCCCCTATAGTTTTGAGCTAATTTGATGCATTTATTCCCAGAACACAAATTCTTTAGAGATTATATTTCTGACTCTGACCGCCGCAGCACTCCGAAATCGAAATAGTATTCTTATGTTTCATTTAAGGCCTATATTTGTAAACGCCATTGTGTTTACGTTCACTTCTTTGTGGCCACCGTGGCACTGGACCGTCCTGTGGTAGGCAAAAGCAAGATTAAGAGGTCGTTCCTCCATGCCAGCATGCATATTTCCAAGCCCTTTCCATTACACACGCTTGCCTCGCAAACACAGCACCTCCCTACCTCTCAGAAACCATTCACCGCGCCACATCAGAGAGACCTAAACGCACCTAACACTGCAACCTGCTCGCCATCCCACCCTTTAAAAGTGCTAAAGCTGGAGGCGCTAGCTTTGCAGTCTTAGCACCAAGAAATCGGAATGCACTACCACCAACACTCGGGAAAGAGACCTCACGCTCAGTCTTCCTCAAAACGCTGAAACTCTACTATTCCACTAACCAGTAACTTCAGACACGCCTTACAAAAACTGTCACCTCTCCCATCTGTACCTGACCAGTGGGGTTATGGATGCAAAATGCCTTAACTATAACTGAAATGTATGACTAAACTGCTGTATTCTTATATAAATTTACAAGTTATGCTGTTTGTGTAAGCAAGTATCCTTAACAGCACCACGCTGCCCAAGGGCCGATGTGCGCTATTCAAATAAATAAATAAATACATATTTTGTATTTTTAAGGACACTATTAACATGTCGGGTAGATCAATGGCTACAACATCAGATGCTCAGTTTGCATTTCTATAGATTCAACCTTATTGATTTAAAATAAAAAAGTAAATAAAAATATAATAAAAAGTGTGTATTTGTTGGTGAATTGCTTATAATTTTCATGCATCTTAAGCGGACAAACTCCGGATGCTGCAAAACAGCGATCTATTTTAATTTGTTTTAAATTACAAACCCATTGCATATAAGTACTGCATCAGTATTAGTTAGCCCTTTCTTTATTGCACACACCTGAGCTACTTGATAGACCCAAGGTAAGGTGAAGGGCTTCAGAGGTCAATGTAGCAATTAGAAAATGCAGTCTCAAATCTGGAGGGAGCCAGTGAGGCCTTGATGAACGTGCGTGTGAGGGGTGCCATCAAAATGCACAGCCACAGAAGGACAGATCCACGCGGACACAAAGAGCCAATGGTGGTCGAGACCTTTCTGGCAAAACACCGGCAGCAGCAAGTGCAGATTAGTTCAGGGACCCCGGGATCTGTAACATAATCCATGCATTACTGTTACTTTGGGGACAAAGCAGCGCACTCTGACAGTGGCACACTCACCCAGCACTCTCCTGTAGCCCACAGGCTAGCTCCAAGCTTGTTTATCTGTGTGGGCTAGGATGGCAACCACGAAGGGGTGGGGTGGGGGAATAGTAGCATAAACCCAGTAGAGCAGTACCATTTAGGTTTATAAACAAGTCAGACGATACACATGCTAGATAGTTTTAATATGTATTTATGTTATTTATTTATTACATTTGTAGAGCGCACACAAACCTGTGGGCATCAGGGAGCTTGTTCCAGTTACATGAGCCCAGCTTGGGCATAAGTTCAGTAGACAACATACAGACAGTATGAGGTTGCGAGGTGAGTACTCACCAGTCTGTACCTTGAAATCCTCTGGCAGGACAGGCTTCCACATAGAAAAATATGTTTTCTGTTTAGGCCGGATCTCACAGGTATGTAGTATGCATGACATAAAAGGCGAACATGGTCCATACTCGCCATCCTAGCCTTGATATTTACAGTTTTAACCCCTGTGGTGCCAATCAGTGAGGAGCAGCTTAATTCCCTTGGCATGGCAAACAAACCAGCCTCATGTGAGCATATAATCTCCATTCCATTCAGGGGGAAGACATTTATGTGGCAAGGCACAATTTTGCCTGCCGCCTCATATCAAGGGCGAACCGCTCCACTCTCCCTCTATGAATCTTCATTGGGGTGAGTGCCATTCTCTACTCCTCTCTCTCTTGAACACAGAGGGACAGCGTGATCGCACCTGCGCTGACACAATCCTTCTACATTATCTTTTAACAGATCACCAGGTGCCAACTGCCAACCACCTGGGGCAGCTTTTCTTGCCAGCCACCATTTCATGGACGGGGGCAGTCCATTGTCTACTTACCTATAAGTGCTTAAATCCAATGTACTCTCATTATAATTCTCATTCCTGCACACTGAGAATTTCTCTCCATGGGCTTCAAACATGATATCACAATACTGTGTATTTTTCAGGCACCTCCATTTCCATTCAAGGCACGATTCCACGTGAACAGCCTTGGACCAGTGAGTACCCCTCCTCTTTTTTAGTTTGATGCCACCTTTATATATATATGTTGTACTTTCCCCACACCCACTGATATCCTCGTTTGTTTTTTCTTAGCACTAGTGGGAGTCCTCTTAAAACAAGAATTCGTTTCTTGGACCAGATTGAATGCCACACATCCAGTCCTGATGAAAGCCAGCCCCCTCCAGGGATGAGGTGGAAACTAATGCAGGGTTTACCACTTCAAGGAGCCTGCCAGAGCTCACCATTGAAGACAAACATTGAATGCATCTCATCTAGTAGACTAGAGTGTTGTTTCTGTATGCTAGATTCCAAAATGTCCTGTCTGTGCACTAAACTCGTGGATCGACAACGGTATAAACTACCAAGTCGCCTGAGAACCATTGTGATTCTGGTCCAAATGAGAACCGGACTGTTTTACTGTATCCTCTGTACTACTATTGTGCTGTGCTTGCCCTGTGTTAAAACACAGGAAGCACTTGACATTTACAAATTGCCCTGTGTCCAACATTGTTTGCATGCACTGTATTGGACATGTAAACAGGTATTGTTCTGGGGGGGTAGTCTAAACTCTTGTTTAAAATATAAAGAATATGTTTATTTCTCGTTAAACTGTAGTATTTAATTTGTGAACCTGAGACACAGTTTTCTTTAATGATTATGAGCTATGGTATCTCAGGTTTTTAATGGAGCAAACCTACTCTGTTTTCCATACATTTGAATCAATCATAACCATTGGCATTGCTCTGGGAAGCCTTGCTTATCATGGTTTGCAAATCAGTCTTGGTTCTGCCACTAATGTGAATTGTTCTGCCCAAACTGCTAGACCAAAAGGCCTACAATGGGCAGGGGTGGCTAATGTTCCAGTGCAGAGGGAATGTGGCCAAGCGTTTCAGAATGAGCCATGCCTTTGGATGGCAGGCCAACCATCATTTGTCTATGGCTTGTGTCCTTATGGAATGGAAGTCTGCCAAAGGGTTCTATGTAGTTTCCCCACAGGCCGATTTCATCGAAGCCCGGTCACCTGGGCCCGATTTCGGCGCTGTAGCGTAAAAATCTTTCCCTTTCAGCGGACCAATCCACTCTGATTCCCAATTTCCTTGCTATGTCCGTTTCCTCCCCAAGACTAATCGGCTGTTCAGCGGCTGATACCCCGTCCCCCGCATACACTCCTAATACTGCCCAAAGCCCCTCCTTACCTGTCCGTCTGCGCTGCAGCCCACTTCCCCATGCACAGTTCCACGACAGGCCACTTTGCGCCGAAAGCGGCCTTCCTGGGAATTTGCTGCGAAGAAAATGGGCGAATCAGCCCAGAGCATTGATAGTGGTAATGATTAATTCAAAGCCCGGATGTCTTCCGCCATTGTTTTGCTCCACTGTGATTTTACCTTAGCTGCTGGCCGCAGTGGTATTTGCTCCCAGTACAGAGTTGCGCGGCTCTCCCCACAGTGACCCTGCTTCGGGGTTCACCACGACAAGGGCGCCTGGCATGTCCATATTGGTTAGATTTTCAAATGCCCACCAGTGCCTCCACTGCCTGCACCCCCTCAAAAACGTGGTCAAATTCTATTTTCTACTTCATAATACACATATTCACTAAGCAACGCACGTAGCAATTAAACACACAGGGCTTGAAGTAGCATCACAGCAAAGGCTGCTCTGCCCCAATCATGTACAGGTATGCATAAAAGGGGCGGGGCAATGTGTCCTGCCTTTCAAATGTCTCCCTCTTTTAGAGTTGATATTAATATGTTCGACATTCTCCATCGTTCTTTGCCAAATTTTCCAAAACACTGTAGGAATGGAAGCAAAGGACAGTCCACTGAAAATATATATGCAGAAACAAAGCTCTCCATTTGTCCAAGATAAGGGTTGGGATGTTTAGGAAACATTGAGCGTTTGTAGCACGTTATTCTGTATTAGCACATGGAAATCATTATTGGCCTCCTCTCAGCCAATCAGAATATTTAGACTGCAGTCAATAAGTACAGGTATTGACTGCATTCTGAACATACTATCTTCCGAAGCAGACAGAGAAATAAGAATGCAATTTCCAAACAATATTATTTTTTCAACATGACACTTCCGCTCTGGGAGCACCATTTTTGGGCTGCAGCAACGTACTTTTTAACACACGAAAGAAAACGCGAAAACATTGGAAGATTTTTTTATCTTTCCTGTAGAGAAACCATTAATGTGTACATGATGCCTAACGATTGCTCATGTGAAACCTGTTCCAGTTCAACCAGGTTTTAATTAAAATGCTTATCTTATGAAGAAAACTGTCATTTGAATAACACAAAATAAAAACACATTTAATTTACTAACTCGTTTACTTTTCTTACTCTTAAAGTAACATTTTTTACTTCACCTTCAAAACATGTACCAATAGCCTTATGGCCCTTGGGAGGGGTCATTATCACTTGGGATAATGACCCTTCCACAATGTTCCACGGCTATGCTTCGGGCCATAACTCGGTGGTGAGTCATTATCCTGCGATAATGACCTCTCCCTCAGTCTATAAGGCTATATTGTGGACTGTATATTTTAAGTTACATTTTCTCATTATGCATGCAAGAATTCCAGAATGCAATGTGATGGGAGTCAAAAAGCAAGGAGGTGCTGGGCATATCACTGACATGAACAGCCGGAAGTATTTAATCTGTTTCCAGGGATGGGTTATTCATCAGTGTGAACATGACCTGATGCTATTCATCGTTTGATACACTTATAAATCTTATTGTGCACAAGGTGAATAAAAGTTCCCACAAATACTAAACTTACCTTAAGGTACATTAATCAATTGATGATTTGCTTTTCTGTTTGAGTAAATAGATGGGAAACCCCTCGTCCTCACTGCGCTAGAATACCATCTGTGAAGGGTGTGCAATACAGTGAGCCTGGTGCATTGGAAAGGGAGGCCTGCTTAGAAGAGCTCACTTTCTGAGGGAGAAAACCAGAATCATTTTGCATAGCAATACAACATTGTATGAATATCTTATTGTATCTTAAATATCCTAAGGAGTAATTATCTGGAGCTTAGCAATGAGAACAGAGGTCAGATTACTGCACAAAATAGTTGATTAGATGTGTTATTAAGAGGTGATTATTGGGACATAAGAAGGAAGAGTCTGTTGATTCAGGACAGTATAGGAGATGTACTAGCAATTAAGATCCTGTTTGAATAGACACGCAATGACAATAGTGAAATGATCAATTAAACATTGTATTTTGGGATGCAAGAACATATCACAACTAACAAGGTTGTTTGTGCATTTTTGTTTTTGTCTTCCATCCCTCTCCCTGATATAGTTCAGCTCCCCTGGTGCGTGTTTCAAATATAAATGGTCTACTTATTTATAATTTGGGTAAATTAATGAAATGTGCATCATGGTTTTGATATGTGTCAATCATGTAACCTTATGGATGATGTAATATAATTATTGATGTCACTTTAACAAATATCACTATGCAGCCTTGAGGAAAACCTGCGAAAGGTTGAAACACATGTCGGCTTTAGACTGTACCACAAACAACGTGCTTCAATAAATAGAACTTAGCTACACATTAACCAATCTCTTGTGTACCCCAGGCTTGGAGTCGGTAGGATTTAATGAGACTTCTATTAAGAGAAGTGCTGCTGTTGAGCTTTGTTTGGCCATGACCTACAGGTTACAGATCAAATCCCGGCATTGCCAACCCATCCTTAAATCCAGAGGCGGAAAATGAAATGAGTAGTATTAATTACATTTTATGAATGATACAGATCTACACAATGTGCCATTGATACCATGTTCTGGGCTGAAATCTTGAGCTGAACTGTTTCGACTCCCTGCATTCGCTACTTGACTTCATCAGGCCTACTTACGGATTCAGGACCCAATGTAATTTTGTTTGAAATTGGCGACATCTCCAAATCTTGCTTCTCTGGGGTCTGCGGTTCATCCTGCCCACAACATTTTACCAGAGTGCCTATGTCTCTCCTGCTTGTCTCGCTCACAAAACAGTACAGAATCGGGTCGGCAATACAGTTGAGGCTTGCTAGGGCCAGCGTTATTTTGTACGGGTTAAATATTGAGCGAGCAAACGTACAACTCCCTGGCTCCCAGATGCTGCGCATTAGTAGAAGAACGTGATAGGGTGAGAAGCATAAGAAGAAGGTAACCAGAATAGTGATGAGTAACTTCCGGATCCGCAGCTTGGCTACATTAGTGGTGGCTTGGTTACGCTTCACCGCCATGTGAAGGCGTTGGTAGCAAAAAGCCATGATCACTAAAGGTAGAAAAAAGCCAACACACATTCGCGAGATATTGAACAATGCTCTCCAATGTTCCATTGGGTAAATCTCATAGCAGAGCAGGTGCTTCTCTGTGTCGTTGGATGTTTGCTGATAAAAGAATATGGCACTATTTGAGGAGATCTCTACTGACCACACCAGTAGGCAGAAGCACACAGCTGTTCTTCTCGTCCGCAGCTGATGGAACTTCATTGGATGGACCACAGCGAGGTACCTGTCCACTGAGATGCAGGTGAGAAAACCGGAACTGGCATAAAAGTTGGTATGCATGAGGAACGCGCTTAGCGTGCAAAGCCCGGCGGAGAACCTCCAGCTATCATGATGTAAAACATAGTCCACCCACAACGGCAATACCAGAGTGTACATGAGGTCTGCCAGGCACAGGTTGAAAAGGTAAACTCCGAGCTCATTTTTCTTTTTTATCTGCAAACAGGAAACGAAGAGCGAGGCAAGGTTGGCGGGAACGCCAATCATGATCACTGTGATGTACACAACAGGAAACAGTCGCTGATCCAGGTCATGATCGATGGTGCAGTTTGTTTCGTTGGCGGCCATCGTCCACATGAGCATGATGTTCGTCTAGTCATGATCAGCACCAGGGGGAAGGGTGGACACTGGTGGACATGGACAGGAGTGTCCTTTACCTTCACTTGCAAGTCAACCAGAAGCCAGCAGGAATGCCCTCCAGTTGGATATCATCCAGACATATCTGGCAGCAAAGGTCATTGAAGGTCACCGGGTAGCTGAAAATGGCACCAACATAGTCATCATCTTCTTCACTGATCCTGCATCAGTAAGAAGTAGAAGATTGAACACAATTAATAGAACATTCCACAATATACAAGGCAAACTATTTAACAAATCACAGCCTAAAACATCAACCCAACCTACAATAATGGGTGCCCAGGTTCCGAATTGTAATAACTAGTGCTGTGAATAGTGGCCCACCAAATATTAACATCCATACAGGGATGTTAGAATGACAAAATGATGTGTCTTGTGTTGAGTGCAGGTACCCTTCAAATGTGTGTTGCGCTTGTGTTGTTTGTTGCCTAATTATTCTATTGTATGCTTCAATTATCATAAAATGGGCTAGGGTTTCCGATGACCTGCACTAGATTGATTTAATATTAGAGCAAAATTAAAGTTTATGAAGTCAGTTCTTCGTGTGATAAGTATTAACATTTTCTACAGTATAATAGATACTAACAAATGATTGCCGATTTTCTCAAATGGCTTTCTTAAACAAATCCTTTCTTTATTTACTTTTGTGCTGTGTTGTTTGCCTAGAAATTTGAGAGAACATATACTAGATAGTGAATTGGATGAATTTATAGTATGTCCTGAAGAAGCTTACAGTAAGTCAACAAATGCAGGTCGAAACCTATTAAGCGAAGCACATGTTGGTATATCAAGTGTGATTGCAAATTGTAAAAAGACATAATAGAATTGTAATTAAGGAATTGGACTTTGTTCTTGGATAAAGAAATGGAACAGGCAGAAATAGAAACGTTCTGTTATTTTTTCTAGTAGCACGATGGCTAATGTGTAAAGCACAATACAATGGTGGTTCGTTAAAATAACAAGCTCAATTTGGGTTATTGTAGATACGTTTGTTTCACAAAATTATATGCAAATGGTCGCCAGTGAAATAAAATGTGTAATGTAGTCTACTATATATTAATTGTGGAAGTCTTGAAATCTAGACAGTATTATACTGTTTGGTAAGGGGACGAGCCTAGGGCTGACAATAACAGCGCAGCGACAGTCAAAGCCCAGCATTTCCTTTTGGTTGTGGCATGCAGGTAGTGCAAGCTACTAGCATGCAAGAAATATTGCAGCACAGAAAGATGTAGTAAACAGATTGCTGCAAGTAGAAATATACACACCTCACACATCTATCTCTCTCCCTTTTACTCTCATTCTCTCTTTCACTCTCTCTGTCTCTCACTCACGCTCTTTCTCTCTCCATGTCTCTCTGAATGCATTCACTCTCGCACCAGTCAGTTGAACAATGTTTTGTGGTTAGTTTGCAAGATCCAACCCTTTTTGTGATCCTGCCATACAAGAAACCCAGAAACTTTTTTAAACTTATTTTATTACCACAGAATGCAGGGGGGGAAGCCCCCCCCCCACACACACACTCCCCCACCCCATCCTAAAAAATATTGTCTGAAACCAACCCACCATCTACTTTTTGGTGGTAAAAACTCTACAAATTCAAGAAATAAAATGTGGTCAAGTGAGGGTCAAGCAAAGCGCATAAACCTTCCAAGGTATAGGAGCAACCAGCAGTGGGAAAACGGGGAACTGTCGTCCTCAAATTCGTCCCTTTGGGTGGGCCTCTTCCAGTTGCAGTCGCAAGAGTGTGCATGCCTGTCATTTTCCTTTTTGGACCTGCACTTCAGGTCATTACAATGTTTATTCACTTGGTGGACCAGTGCGCCACACTGAGGGCGTGTGCACCAGGGAAAGACAGATTGTCACGTTCGGTCTTTCCAAGGGGCGAGTGTATAATCACCGGCCGCACCTGCGGCATAACATCGAAAAGTGACTAAGGGCCTCATTAGGACCCTGGCGGTATGGGTTTAATGGCGCCATTAAAGGTGCCAGCGCCGTTAAACCCATTCTGCCCTATTACGAGGTTCCCTCGCGGGACCCGCTCTGGACGTCTGGTCAGACCAGACGTCCTTAGCGGGTCCCGCGAGGGGGCCAACATGCTAACAACTGGCCCGTTGTTAGAATGCTCCCCATTCCATCGAGCCCTATGGGGGCTCGAATGGGATGGTCCGGGTCCGGGTTCCCTGAATGGGGAAATACCGGGCCCTCCAAGGTCGGAATGGCCTGGTATTTCCCCAATCAGGGAACCCAGACCCGAGGTCCATTAAGAGCATGGCTACCTCCAAACTCCTAATGAGGCACCAAGTCCCTTTTCAGATGACGGCAGAACATTTTTAACCAGTTTTTTTTATGGCTGCCGACATCCAAAATGGAAGCTAGCCCCTTTTCCATTTGAATGGTGGCAGCCATTTCTTTTACCTTCCTTTTTTTTTTGTCGGGAGATGGGCTTGTGCACTCCGTGCTCATATATGCACTTTCTTGTGCAAAGTGCTTTTTCGGTGTGTTTTCTGTGGATGTAATGAGATATGCAGTGGCACATGAACATCTTATCGCAGTTGTGCATCTTATTGGGAATCTGCCCCTCCAAATCTGAGTGGAAGCTGTTTAGAGAGTCAGTGGTTATCATGGAAGCCTGGTTGTTTTGGGAATTGTAAGGCTAGACTAGGGTCTTTGGGGCATACGATGATTTTTGATTTTGGGGTGAAAATCTAGAAATGGTGGCAAGGGGATTGGGTTGACGATCTTAGTGAATCTGTCATCCCCACAGCCCTGATCTCTCTTGAAAATTAAAACATAATGAGAATGAGAGGTGCCCCTATGGAGAATGCAGAATTAAGTGTTACTGCCCTGTTAGAGAGGGCGTTAACTGGAGTTATTGACCCACACCTGAACAAAGATGAGGCCACATCACGAGGCTAAGGGACAAGTATACCTGTCTCAGCCATCTCCTTTAGGACTGTAATGCCATTATAATATCCAAAAATCCCCCAAATGGGTTAATAACAGATTAGAGGCGAATGAAAGCAGTCGGAGGAGGAGCTCAGAGCCTCGCAGTGAGCATTGTTCTTATGGAATGTTGGCTAAAGGATACACTGAGACCTTACAGCCTGGGGAGAGGGCTGTACCAAGTGTTAACGGCCCACACCCAAGCACCTATAGGCTGAGGGAGCATCATAACAAAGGTAAGAGAGGAGTTTTACATGTTTAAAGTGTTTCCTCCAGAGCTGTAATGCAATTAAAAAATCACAAAAGAGGAGAAAAACAGGATAGGAAAAAAAGGTGCTCAGGACCTTGTAGTGAGTATTGTAATGTTGGATAAGGAAGACGCTGCGCATTGAGGCAGAAAGATGAGAGAGAGAGGTACTTCAAGCTGCTGAGGACGAGTGTTCTCGTCCTGTTTGCATAGACATGCACAATAGCCCAGCAGTTAAGGGGTTACATTAGTTAAGCCCTATGCGACCCATTGTTTGATAATCGAATGCTCTGCCGAGATCACACAGCATCAACGTTCCTCTACATGGGCCTGACCTGAGGCGCTTAAAGAAGTGAAAGGGAAACACATCCGTGGGGCGCGAAAGAAAAGAGGAAGTGACTCACTTCCCTTCCTGCTCTCTGCTGAAACGAAGCCGACCGCAACAAGTTCCCGTTCAGGTGGAACCTTGCAAAGTGTCAAAGGCAAACAATACTCGGCCTTTCTGGTGTAGAAACAGATCCTGGTCATCCAAGTAAAACTAGAGGTTGATGTCTGGAAGTTATGAATGTCTCCAAACCACTGCCAATTGCTCTGTCCAGAACATCCCTCTTGGCCATGGTCAGTGCGGTGTAGCTTGGGTCTCCAGGCATGGCCAGCTAAGGACCCACTTCTGGGAATACTGGTCCCACTCAGGATGACTTGGGCAAAACAGAAAGGTGACGGCTCGAAGGTTTAAGGAATCGGGACCTCTGGCGATGCTCTGAGAAGACCACACTTCATCATGATTTCTCCTGTCCTGCCGTTACAGAATGAACATTGGCTCGATGTAATTTTACCGGTTTTTGAAGGCCACATGTAAAAAAGACCGATTTATTTCGGTCGATTTTGTGCAGCACTCAAAAAGCCGAAAAAGGACATGGTTCCGTTTTTTTTTTTTTTTTAAGTGGGGGTGTTTCTCCACCGGAGTACCCCTTTCCTCCTTGTTCCCCCTCTCACTCGCTCCCCCACCATATACACACATGAACGCACTTTCATCTCCCCCACCCTTACCCTTCTCAAACATTCGTTTTCTCTCGCTCTCTCGCTCTCTCTCTGTCTGTCTCTCTCTGTGTTTCTCCCTCTCTCTCTCTCTCTCTCTCTCTCTCTCTCTCTCTCTCTCACACACACTCACACACACATGTACACACTCACCTGACACTCGCACGGTACCTCCTCTAGGCAGTGCTTTAAGTGGACCGGGACCCAGACCTGGCAGTCTCCAGAAAAGACTCCTGAGCTGAGGCCCTGCTGGGGCCCACCACCGACTAGCCCAGCCATGCTGACACCTGAGGCAGCCCGTGTAGCGGCTGCATGGTTACACAAGCTGCCTGTAGGTGTCAGCACTTTGGATTAGAAGAAAAGAAAAGGCATGGCCTTTTCTTTTTTCTAAACCGAAGTGCGGACACCTGCAAGCAGCAGGTGTAACCGTGCAGTGTGGGCTGCCTGATGGCTCCTCACGCTGGCTGATGACTGACTATTTACTCGGAAACAAAAGGAGAGCTGGGCAGTCCAACCCATTCCTTTTTTAGAGTACAGAGCCATCAGCAGCAGGCAGCACTTTCATTCAAGGAGCCCGTGGTAAAAGATTCCACCACGTTGCTCCTTGAGTGACAAGGCTGCCCGCTGGGTGTGAGCTGGGGCACACCAGTGTCACACCTTTGGTGCTCCCAGCCCCTTCTTTCGTTTAAAAGGAGGGACTGGACGCAGGCCACACCCCTAACGAGAGTCCTCCCTTGATTTCTAATCCCACTTAAAGCACTGCCTCTGGGTCTCGCCGTGCCCCCTCAACCCCTGTGTGCACTCGTGCGCGTCGCAGTGGCTGACAGTTCGATTTCGAAAGTCCGTTCTGCGCGGTCGCAGAGTGGTCTTTCTAAATCGATCTTTTATTAAATCGATTTTCTGAAAACTATACTTTCACTTATTACCTGAAAACCAGGCTTGGTCCCAGCCTAAAATGAGCAGTCCAACCAAAATTGAAAGGCAGCGAGACTACAAGCAACTCAGGCATGTTTAGGCCTTTGTGATCAATACCTCCAACAGTACTGTGCACTCCAGTACATCAACCTTTGCACGAGTATGAGTCTGTAAGTAGCAGCATGCAAAGCCCTATTGACTTAAAGCCACAACCGATTAATGATTACCCTAATGATGAGGTTCCAGTTCACAATATGAAGAAGCAGGGAATTTGAAAAAATTGGCAGGTGCTTCTGTGCCACCAGGACACCGCCTTTTTCACTCCTGGGCTTTCATTTCATCACCTGAGGCATTCTAGGTGCTGTTGCCTGTTCCTTCCAAATTGGACCTTAGCACTCTCTCACTCACTCTCCATCTCTCTCTTAGACTGTTATTATAGATGATAGAGTCTGCTTGTCTGAAGCTCTTCGACTCCCTTGAAACCAATTTGTGTCTTACCACCACTGTCCCTGTGGACTAGAATGACAGGAATGGCGTCTAATTCTCATGGATCTTTACGAGTTACTACTGCGAGTGCACTGTAATCGGAGGAACTACAACTCTCAGCGTGCAGCTCTTCTGGTTCTATTTCCTTATCAATGCTTCTTCTTTATACTTGGGCATTATTGGAGCCACCACTCTCAGTGATATCCAACTCCTTCCCATTCCAATCCTGAGACCCTTCCGATAGCATGAGATGGGATATCCAACTCCTTCCCATTCCAATCCTGAGACCCTTCCGATAGCATGAGATGGGATATCCAACTCCTTCCCATTCCAATCCTGAGACCCTTCCACTCTTGGTTCCCTTCGGTTGGTCATTGCCACTGAACTATTATCAGGCATGGTTGGAAGTAAAAATCCCCAAACCAAGTTATTGTGGTTATCCTCAGCTAGCCAAGGCTCCCACACTAGGATCAGGAACAGTTAGCAACACAACTCCCACTCTACAATTTCCCTGTATTCTCTTTGGTTTGTCAGCGACTTTTTTGCTTGGATCAGGAATTGTTAGAGACTGAACATTCACCAAACAGTGTCACTCGATTCACTCTCATTCGCCGGCATCACCGGTGTTGTGCTTGCACAGTGTTGGAACTATTACTGCTAAAGTGCAAAGTTTCATGTGTCTTAGTTTTGCAATGTTGGAATCAAGACCATGTGCAGTATCTCTTGGTCCATTTTTTTGCTCGACATCGTCACCTGCTCTATGCTTTCAAATTGCCAGGACGCCACGTTTCAATCTGCAATGTCTCTTGGCGCTCTGTCTCTTGCAAGTGTCACATTCACTATGGTTTAGGAGTGTTTAAACAACAACTCACAGAATGCCCCTAAGCTACCTTTCTCTTGTCACTGTCACCTGTGGTAGGCATTTGGAGTGCTGAACCACAAAGCATGCAATGTTTCTTGGCTATCTTTTTCGTGTCATTGTCACCTGTTCGGCGGAACAGCGTTCTCACATCTTTTTTTTTTTTTTATATAATTGATTAACCCACAAGTTTTTTACAAGAATTGATCACTTTGTTTCTTTGTTAATCCATTCTTTGTCCATACTTTTCTTTGTCAGCTGCGTCCATTAGAATTGAGTCCATTATTTTAGCTGTGGCCGTCACCCATGCTGTCTTCGGTCCTCCGATAAGTCTTGACCACCAGACGTCGTCTTCGAAGATGTGAGCAGAGGCCAAGATAGGATTCAGGTAGGCTTGTCTGCTGTTTTCCAATCCTGGGCAAGATGTGAGACGATGCCTCGTTGTTTCGACTTCGTTGGGTTTTTTACAAAATCTGTATTTGAGGTCGTGAATATGTGAATGGCAAGAATTTCATTAGTGTGCAACAGATTAAGGCGAGCTCTTAGAAAAATGTTCAGCAGTTTTCGGTTTGGATATTTTCCCACAAAAGTGTAGTCTATTTGTGTAGTTGTCGGGGCACATATGGAGTTTGTGAAGTTAGTTGTATGTCGCTGCTTGCTTGCATGTCTTGATCCAGTCTAGATCGTTCATTTTTTTTGTGGATCCTTGTTAGATTCTCGATCAAGTCTTGGTTGCAACACTGGATCATTTCTAATTTAGCTTCTTGATCAGCTGACCAAAGGTTTAGGACTGTACAGCGCCTCACCATAAGCTCTTTTTTTGATTTCTGCCAACAGCTGGGGGCTGTTTTCCAGCAGATGTTTTCTGAACAACATCATGGAGTTTCTTTCGACCGCCGATTGTAAGGACAGCTGACTCAATTCTCGCCTTATTAGAACTATAGGCGTTGAAATCGGCAGTTTCAACACTTTCCGCCAGAAGTTGCTTTCAAGTGTAGACCAGATATTCTTGGGTAACCCTGGCATCGCTTCCGCGCCATACACGAGTGATGGGACGACCTTGGCCTTATAAAAGTCTATAACTGGAGTTAGAGAGAAGCGGCCAAACTTCTTGTCAATGGCTTTGGCCTGAGATATTAGGCTCTTGGTTTTGTCTTGAAGATAGTTTTGCATTGCACTTTCGTGTTGCGAGTTGTCACTCATAATGCCCAGGTACTTGAAGTATGTAACCTTCTCGATTCGTTCGCCTTCCAGCTGTCTTCTTTTGCGCTCCCTTTACCAAATGATAGTATTTTGATTTGTTGATTTCTAGGTGATTTTTCTGCAATATACTCCGCAAAGTTGACCGATGGCGGTTTGGTCAAGAAGAATTATATTGTCCGCATATAGGATCCTGGATATTTTGGCCTGGCCAAGTTGCGAGGGGAAGGCTCTCACCCTTACCTCCGTTTCTTTGTAGTCTCCCATGTATGCCACAAACAGAGCCGGGGCCAAAGGACAGCCTTGTTTCACCCCTCGATTTGTGGTTATCTCTTCAGATAGGAGCCCTTGATGGTTTAAGCGGACCTGTATCCTGGTGTTATTGTGGAGTGCTCTGATGGGTTGTACTATTTCGGCCAGGGATTTCCATTTTTTTAATTTCTCCCACAGTCTTGCTCTGTCTACCTGATCGAAAGCCTGACAAAGGTCAATGAAGGCCATGAATATTTGATTGCCTAGTGCCGGTGTTTCGCACTTCAAGACACTCAGAGTTAGTATGTTGGTATTGGTTCCTGCATTTTTCTTGAACCCAGACTGAAGTGGGTCCTCACAAGGTGCCTTGCTTGACCATGATTGAAATTTATGTAGCAGCAGTGACCTGTAGACTTTGCCAATGACGTCCAAAAGTGCAATCAGACGAACGTTCTTAGGATCGTCTCAATTTCCTTTTTTGAAGTTGGGGACCACTACTGCAGTAGTCCCGGAGTTTGGTAGTGTCTTGGTTTGAGTTTGTCTTTGGTCTTGCATCTAATTGCTAACCTATGGAACACCATGTCCAAAGAAATTAGAAACACAGAATACCACATCACCTTCAGTAAACGACTCAAAACCTGGTTACTGAACAGACAATGACAACCGCAAAGGGACAACCGCAGCAACAACATCACAGACCAACAACTAAAAAGGAGGTGAGATGGGCAGACGAATCACAACCAAGAACCTGGGTAGATCGCATCTGGTGGCACCCAAAGAGTCTCACCAGTGGCTCCAACAAACGACAGACTTAATAACCCACTTCCCCTTCCTGCTCCTCTAACATAACCAACACCACTACACCTGAACTTGGGCCAGCCACACTACACATAAACACATCAAGAATAAATTCTATGTTCACACCCATCTCTGAGATGCTGGAAGCACACCTAGAGTGAACCACCCCAAATAGAACTGCCAACCGTCAACAACGCAAGTAGACGCCGAGACACCAGACAGTCTTACAGCTATGGCCACCTGCGACTCTGTATCCTTTTGGACACAATATAACCAGGGCGCACAACTACAACTCATGCCAAAATCACACGACATACTAACACCAACACAAACACTAGCACACACCTGGGGCACTGAGTCTTAACCATATGGTTATAACGCACGGGGAACACCAACTCACGCATGCAAAAACAACACTCACTGATGCCAATTCCTTCTTGTTCCTGGTTCTGAATCCATCCTCTCACTCTATACTCACTAACGAGCCCACCCCCTTATCTTGCAACTCTCGCGAGCACCTGGAGACTACTCCTTGGTGGTAGCGGTGAGCTGTATAAATCAACATAACCTCTGCTAGGCTTTTTGAGTGTTTGAACAACGTATGCAATGTTGCTAGGCTACCATTCTCTTGTCAATGTCACCTGTCCTGGGCATTTGGGGTGTTTGAACATATCTCATGCAATGTCTCTTTGCTATGTTTCTCTTGTCACTGTCACATGTGCTAGACATTTGGGGTGTTAAACCACAACTCATGCACTGTCTCTTGGCTATCTTTCTCTTGCCAGCATCAACTGTGATAGGCTTTTGGAATGTTTTAACCCCTACACTTATGCAATGTCTCTTGGCTATCATTCTCTTGCCACTGTCACCTGTGCTAGGCTTTTTCAGTATTTGAACCACAACTCATGCAATGTCTCTTGGCTATTTTTCTCATGTCACTGTCACCTGTGCTGGGCTGTTGGAGTGTTTTAACCACTGCACTTATGCAATGTCACTTGGCTATCACTGTCACCTGCGCTAGGCATTTAGAATGTGTTAATCACTACACTTATGCAATGTCTCTGGCTACCTTTCTCTTGCCACCGTCACCTTTGCTAGACATTTGTGGTGTTAAACCACAACTCATGCAATATCTTTTGGCTATCTTTCGCTTGCCACTGTCACCTGTGATAGGCTTTTGGAGTGTTTTAACAACTACAATTCTGCAATATCTCTTGACTATCACTTTCACCTGTGCTGGGATTTTGGAATGTTTTAACCTCTACAATCTCTAGGCTTGAATCCTCCATCTTTGCCTGGCATATATGTCATAACAGCTGGACTGAGGCAGCCTAAAATATGTAATGGAAGGAAAAGCAACACTTTAAAGCTACATGGTTGGATAAGTACACAAACAATACACCATCTCACTAAAAAAGTGATGAGGAATTCTGTTTGTCAATTGATTTTTTGGGGGGTACTTGATTTCCAGGGGGGACGGTCAGGGTGCAACTTGTATTTGTGTTCACAGCCTCGTGAAAATCTTGTTCCTGCGATTGGTCTGTACGTTTCTTTGCTAACAGTAAGAATTGCACCCATGCTGTGCTACAAATTCTAGGTTTGGGTCTTTCAGCTTTGTTTGGAATACTTGTCATACAGCTCGACCAGGGCTAACATTTCTGAGAAGTGAAGACAATGCTGCTTGTTTGGCTAAGTAGAAAAAAATACAATTTCTCTTTTTACGTTATTCTCTGGATGACAATTGATTGCTTGGGGTAGTAATTAAGTAGGGGGATTCGGGGCACAAATGTTGGTCTTTGTCTCCACAGCCTCGTGAAAATCTGGTCACTGCGATGGGCCTACAACGGATTCCTGAAATGTTGTCTGGTAACAATAAAAATTGCACAACTGCTGTAATATGATCTCTATGATCTCGCTTCCAGACAGCAATGCCAATTAACCAATCAACTCACATTTTCACCCCTCTGCTTACACCTCTCAAACTCGTAACCAAACACAACAACAAGCCTACAACACAACAATCCGAACACTACACTGCAACAACAAAACAAACTACACATAGACCCGCACAACAGCACATGGCGACTACCGACCAGAAAACACACCAAGCCCCGCCAACGGAGTTACCGGGTTGAGGCCGCCAACAGCACATCACTGCTCTCGCACTTTTCCAGCTTATTCCCACTAACTCACCCCCCTCCATTTTTCAGAGCCGCCAGAGCGCCAGGGGACCACTCCTGTGGTGATAGTGCGCAGTACAAATATCCTTTAACATTAACATTAACTACACTTAGGCAATGTCTCTTGGCTATCACTGTCACCCTTGTTAGGCTTTTGGAGTGTTTTAACCACTACACTTATGAAATGTCTCTTGGTTATCATACTATTGTCACTGGCACCCGTGCTAGGCTTTTGGAGTGTTTTAATCACTGCACCTATGCAATGTCTCTTGGCTATGTACTGTAAAACATTAGCAGCACATGTTGTCAG
This sequence comes from Ambystoma mexicanum, assembly GCF_040938575.1. Lineage (NCBI taxonomy): Eukaryota > Metazoa > Chordata > Amphibia > Caudata > Ambystomatidae > Ambystoma > Ambystoma mexicanum. Next base: position 591,529,757 of record NC_090940.1, on the reverse strand, counting down.
TAGAAATGTGCTGCTAATGTTTTACAGTACATACAATAACACAGTATCTGTTACTAACCACACTATGGATTGAATTTGCAAGGTTTATGTATAGTGAATGATGATCTTCACTTGCTCCTCTGTGATTTTATTATGTTATTCGATTTAGAATAAACTTTGTTTTACCAGTATCTTTTCATTGTGTAAATGTGATCTTATGTGGCTAGTCGAAAATGGCTTCCAGCCTTCTGTAGGTTTTCCAGCACTACATGTGCGTTGAAGGGAGGGGTGGCCTTGACTCTGTTTTCCTTTTGTCCATTTCATATTCTCCCTCTATAGTCAGGCCCTGTCAACAAAAAAGAGGGTTTCTGCCCTATATCTCTTACGTGTTTTAACCACTACACTTATGCATTGACACCTGTGCTATACTATTGGAGTGTTTTAACCACTACACTTATGCATTGTCACCTGTGCTATACTATTGGAGTGTTTTAACCACTACACTTATGTAATGTCTCTTGGCTGTCTTTCTCTGGTCACTGTTACCTGTGCTAGGCCTTTGGAGTGTTTTAACCACTATACTCATGCAATGTCTCTTGGATAACATTCTCTTGTCACTGTCACCTGTTCTAGGCTTTTGGAGTGTTTGAACCACAACTCATGTCATGTCTCTGGCCGTCTTTTTTTGTCACCACAGCAGGTGACATGCTTTTGGAGTGCTAAGAGCAATAGTCCCAACTTGAATTTTCTCTTGCTTGTCGGTGGTGGGTCAGTGGCACATGCACTATTCTTTTGAGGTGTTTGAACTAGAACTACCAAATGCGGTCCTTTTTTGATATATTTACTCTCAATAAGGCCTCTGAAATAACAAACACTGTTGTAACTCTTCCGAACTTAGCCTCACACGCTTTGCTGTCCTCTGCAATGGGGTCCCTTGCTACTACCTGTCTGTGTACCCCACCTGTCGCTGTTGGTTTCCTCATGGCTCTTGTTGTCCTATCTCCCCTTAACACCCCCGGTGTCCCAGGCACTCGTGAATACTGCCTACTCTCTGCTTCCACGTCTGTGCTTCCTCTTTCTGCAACTCTTTTTGAGAGCTCCCACTCACTTGTCTGCAGCTTGAACCCTAGGCCGTCTGACAGATTTACACCGAAGCAAATTTAAGATGGCAAAGCAGTAGTGCCGCTCACCAAAACCAAGAATTCCACCTCTGCCTTACATTTCATGGAAAAGACCACAAAAAACTGCTCTTAAAGACAATCAGTGTGACTTCCTTTCCATTGTTGTTAATCTCTGACACACCTGCATCTTGACTACAAGGAAATGCTCGACTCTTGGGTCTCTTTAAAAATCCTAAGCACAGCAAAATGGGATTTGAAATGGCATCCCGTCAGATCACAGGTACTAAAAAAGATCTCTCCTCACCCGATCAGCCATCAGTGGTAACAGCCGAGGCAACGATGAATGCACTCAATCGGTAGCAGTCCGCTTTCTGCAATCCAGATGTGTAGGCCTGCAACTCCCATCAGCCCTGGCCAGTATAATCACTTATGAGGGATCATGGGAGTCAAGGCCAAAAAAATGAGTCGCTGATTTCTGACCAGTGTGCTAAATTATCTAGAAATCTATCTTAGATGGCAACCATCCTATCTGATATGATATAATATTTTATTTATATTGCACCCATGCACAAGTGTTTCAGGGCGCGACAAGGCAAACAGAGGGGTACACAGGAGGACAGAAACAATGATCTTACTAGGCCCAGTGACTTTGAGAAAGTGCAAGCGCAGGGGAGAGGGATTGGGGGAAAGTGCAAGGGGCAGGAGATGAGTGAAAAGTGCCAAACATGTGATCAAAAACAACAGGTAGTGCAACCAGCAGGTGGCAAGTGCATGAATTATGCGCAGACAGCGGGTACAAATAAGTGCAGGTAAGGGGACTGTAGGTTGCAGATACAAACCCAAGTGCAAGGGATGCCAGGGGCAGTGTGGGTGTGCAGCTGGGTGGGCAGGGTTCTGTGCCCGAATCAGAGGGTAGCAGCTGCCATTTGCAGAAACAGACAGAGATAAGCAGGGTAGAGGAAGAGAGAAGGCAGAAGCTAAGGGGAAGGTCTTGAGGTGCTTCCGGAACCAAAGATGGTTCTCAAGTTTCAGAGAGGCAGGGAGGCTGTTTCAGAGGGAGGTCCCAGCCTAAGAGCGAGAACTACCACCAACTCGCTGCTTGGAGAAGCGACTGGCCCTGAGTGAGTTGGAGGTGGAGGAGCGAAGACATCGAGTGGGAAGGTATTTCCGAAGGGAGAGTTGAAGATATTGCAGACCTAGGCCCCAGAAGGCCTTGTGGACAATGCAAAGGGTATTAAACTTGATCCTTGCAGCCACTGGGAGCCAATGAAGAGATTTCAGGGCTGGAGAGATACGATCCCTGGGCTTGAGGCCAAGGACAAGTCTTGCAGTCCTGTTCTGGATGAGTTGCAGAGGGCAGTTGGTAGTAGCAGGCAAATTTGGAAAGAGGCTACTGCAGTAGTCCAGCCTAGAGAGAACCAGAGCTCTAGAGACAGCGAGCTTATGGGGGAAAGAGAGGAAATGAAGAATATCTCTGAGGAGATGCAGTTAGTAGTTAGACTTCTTAGAGATATGAGGAGAGATGTGTGGAGAAAAGGAAAGTGGGGAGTCGAAGATAACAGTGAGGTTCTTAGCCTCACAGGTGGGAGCAGGGAGAGGGCCAAGGGAGGCCGGCCAGACAGTGACAGGACAGGAAAGGAAGGTGCAGGTGTGCCGATGAGGAGGATCTCAGTCTTACTGGCATTAGGACAGAGGTCGTTTGGTGGCACACCCCTCCTGGATTGCAGAAAGACAGTCAGAGATGAGAGAGGGAGAGGAGGCGGCAGAGGGGAGCCTGAAAATGAGCTGCGTGTCATCAGCATAGCACTGAAAGTTGGAGCAGAGAGCAACAATGCGGTGGACGAGGGGTGCCAGGTATTGGTTGAAAAGCGAGGGGAGGGGTTAGACCCCTGGGGAACACCACAAGTGGAGAGTGAGATAGGGGGAAGGAAGTTGGAGAGGAAGGAGGTCAGCCAGACCAGGGCCTGATCAGTGATACCCAGGTTATCACTGAGGCGGCTGAGCAGGATGGCATGGTTGACCGTGTCAAAGGCAGAAGAGAGATGAGAGCAGGTCTTCACGGATGCTCAGTAGAGTTGTTTCTGTGCTTCTGGCAGCTCTGAAGCCAGACTGATGGTCATGGAGACAACCAACAGAATCAGAGTTAAGATTAAACTGGGTGATGGCCAGCTTTTCCAGAAGTTTGCCCAGGAAAGGAGTGATAGAGGTCGATGATAGTTAGCTGGGCAGGAGGGGTCGGCTATGGTTTTCTTGAGAAGAGGTTGCTTCAGAGGGGAGGGGAAGGCTCCAGTGGTGAAGGAGTGGTTGCAGAAGTCATACATGGCGGGAGTGAGGGTGTAAATATGGTCCTTGATGGATTTGGACAAACAGGGAAGAAACTGTTTTGACGAGACTTTGATAGATCGGACTTGTCTAGAAATCTCATCAGGGGAGAACAGAGGAAAGGAAGAGAAAGAGGGAGGAGAGGCAGCTGCAGGTGGGCTGCAGGTAGTGGAGAGAGAAGCTGGAGGAGGAGGAGGAGGGGAGGGGTGGAGGAGGGGAGGACGAGAGGGCGAAAAGGATGTCCAGGGTTTTAGAGATTAAACGAGAAGCCCAGGCCGTGGGAGGTGACAGGAGAGGTAGAGACTGCAGCAGGATTGGCCAGCTCCTAGCAGATTTTAAGGAGTTTGGCTGAGTTGTTAGATGCAGCAGAGATGGAGCTTTGAATGTTGGGTCTCTTCATAGTGCGAAAGAGAGCCGGTATTGCCTTTGGAGCCAGAGGGTGCACAAGAATCCCACCATTTCCTCTCAGTGACCCTGCACTTGCGTTTAAGGGTGACAAGGTCAGAGGAGGAGGAGGAGGATGGGGAGGAGGAGGAGGAGGAGGAGGAATCAAGAGTGTGCCTGCAGAGTAGAGAGAGAGAGACCATGCAGAGGTCACGAACGAGTGGAGGGACAGGAAGCATCAAGGTGGATGTTGAGATCTCCAAGGAGGACGAGTTGAGTGGTTGAGGCCAGGAGGGAGGAGGAGAGCTCGGCCCACTCAGAGAGGAAAGAGGTAGTCTGACCTGGTGGCCGATAGATAGTAGCAATGGTGACAGAGTGAGAGAGAAAGCCTGCAGACAAGGCATTCAAAGGAGGAGTAGGCCTGCGTAGGAATCACAGAGGAAGGAATCCACAACGGGAAGATCAAGGCTACACCCCACGGGGACGGTTGGATCTGAGCGCAGAGAGAATCTTGTAGCCATCAGGGAGGAGTGTGTTAAAGCTTGTGACAGAGCTGGCCGTGAACCATATCTCAGTGAGACCAAGGACATCGAGATTGCATTCTTCAAGGAGGCAGCAGATGTCAAAGGAGTGTTTGACAGCCGAGCAACAGTTGAGAGTGGCAAGATAGAGAAGGTTGCTAACTTTGAAAGACTTCTGGGGAGGGGGTACAAATCAGAGGTGCGCCCTGTGGAGGTGTAGAAGGAGGCTGAGGGGGGGCAGAAAAGGAGGGAGGAGAGGGCAACGTAGCCAGAGAGGAGGTAGAAGTGGGAGGCAAGGAAGCCAGAGCAGGGAGAGAAGGCACACCAGGGGAAGGAAGGATGTTGATGAGGCACAGGAAGCGTCTATCATAGAGGAGGAGGTTAGCCTGGGGGCCTTGGACCAAGACAGTGTCATTCGGGTAAACATTAGTGATGACGTTAGAAGAGTGGAAGGAGGCCAGGAGGGCCTACCATTGGGTGCCACCATTAATGGGAGAAGAAGAGAAAGGAGAAAGCACAGAGACCACATGAAGAGTCCATAGGTCTGACGAAGGAACGACAAAGAGGATGTTGGGGAGGGTCTGTTTGGAGGAAGAGCTGGTGTAGTTGTCAGCGATAGGGAGACCAGGGTTAGAGACCAAGATATCCTTTTTGAACTTCTTCCTGCCAGACTTAGTGAAAATGGTAGGATAGTCAATGGAGAAACAGATGGGGAAGATAGGAGAAACGGAGAGCGCCATAGGTGATGAGGAGGAGTAAGAAGAGGAGAGAGGAGGTTTGGGTAGGGAGCAAGAGGGTTGGAAAATGGGCAGTGGGGGGGACACAGGGTCTGGGCGCAGAGGGGGGGTGCAAGCAGAAGTAGTGGAATGGGACATAATAGCAGGACAAGGTTGCACAATGCAGTCACTGGGCCAGACAAATGCGCAACTGGGTGAACACAGTTACAGCCACAGGGCAGCGCTAGATTTAAAATTAAGCAAACTAGGTAAACACAGTTACAGCCACAGGGCAATGCTAGATTTAAAATTAAACAAACTAGGTGAGCACAGTTACAGCCACAGGGCAACGCTAGATTTAAAATTAAGCAAACTGGGTAAACACAGTTACAGCCACAGGGAAACGCTAGATTTAAAATTAAACAAACTAGGTGAGCACAGTTACAGCCACATGGCAATGCTAGATTTAAAATTAAGCAAACTGGGTAAACACAGTTAAAGCCACAGGGCAACGCTAGATTTAAAATTAAGCAAACAAGGTGAGCACAGTTACAGCCACAGGGCAACGCTAGATTTAAAATTAAGCAAACTAGGTAAACACAGTGACAGCCACAGGGCAACGCTAGATTTAAAATTAAACAAACTAGGTGAGCACAGTTACAGCCACAGGGCAACGCTAGATTTAAAATTAAGCAAACTAGGTAAACACAGTTACAGCCACAGGGCAACGCTAGATTTAAAATTAAACAAGGTGAGCACAGTTACAGCCACAGGGCAACGCTAGATTTAAAATTAAGCAAACAAGGTGAGCACAGTTACAGCCACAGGGCAACGCTAGATTTAAAATTAAGCAAACTAGGTAAACACAGTGACAGCCACAGGGCAACGCTAGATTTAAAATTAAACAAACTAGGTGAGCACAGTTACAGCCACATGGCAATGCTAGATTTAAAATTAAGCAAACTGGGTAAACACAGTTAAAGCCACAGGGCAACGCTAGATTTAAAATTAAACAAACAAGGTGAGCACAGTTACAGCCACAGGGCAACGCTAGATTTAAAATTAAGCAAACTAGGTAAACACAGTTACAGCCACAGGGCAACGCTAGATTTAAAATTAAACAAACTAGGTGAGCACAGTTACAGCCACAGGGCAACGCTAGATTTCAAATTAAGCAAACTGGGTAAAACACAGTTACAGCCACAGGGCAACACTAAATTTAAGATTAAGCAAACTAGGTAAACACAGTTTCAGCCACAGGGCAACACTAAATTTAAGATTAAGCAAACTAGGTAAACACAGTTACAGCCACAGGGCAACACTAAATTTAAGATTAAGCAAACTAGGGGAAACACAGTTACAGCCACACAGTATGTCATACAGTATGGTATGCAGTTGCACTGAATATTTAAAACTTGCAGGTGTGCACAATCACCCGGAAGAAAATTTTGCGTCCTGGAGTCAAAATTGAAACATATCACCAAGCCTCCTTCTGCTATTCCCCAAGATGTTGGAATCCCTGAATACCAGTGGTCGAAGTGAGCGGGAACGGTCTGGAGCGGTGTTCCACTACATTTCTTTTTTACTGTTAATCGTACCACTACTTTTTGCAACCATTTTCACCATTCCGGAACTGTTCTTCATGAAGTTAAAGCACACTTCTCTATTTTACTACCAGATATCAGTTACAGCTAAACTTAAATCTGTTTCAACTCAATGGGCTGTCAACCAGCATGGTTCCAACCCTTGAAAAATGTGTTGCACGTGGCTCCCCTCCTTCATACTCTGTCCCCCGCTGGAGTCACGGTTCCACGACTTTTTGGTACACTTCTGTCACTGCGGAATATTTGAGCCTTGTGTCTTCACTCATGTCCTTTCACAGATCTGAAGAAATATTCTGTTGTCAAATTACTCTTCGCCACAGATTTTCCTCATGGATGTACGTTGCTTCCCATAAGGATTGCTACTGTAGCCTTCCCTGCCAACTGTGCACTATTCCTTATCAAGACATAAATAAATAATAGATAATAAAAATCTTTGCTATGGACTAAGCTTGAAATGTAACTGGGTCTACTGATAACTCATGTATCAACACTATAAGTTGACTACAGCAATGTAACCACACAATTAAGATCATACTGTAACCACATTCATAAGCATAAGCGCCCAGATGCCCAAGAGTTGGGTACGCTATATAAATGTATAAATAAATAAATATGCTCAAATATTCATATGACTTTCCCCTGTAGGGAACACAGACTTGATAGGAGAGAGCCATCTCTGCGGCATGGCCCGAGTAGACTTACCCCAAGCCTCTGCAGCACAGCATGCAACGCCCGCTCCCACTGCACACTGTGCACGGAGCCACCAAGACGATATTAAGACATTCAACCACCAACTGCAAAGGAGGCGCCCAACAGAGCGCGATCCAACATGAGGACAAAAGTGATCCTTGCAGCCGAATATAGACGGGCAGAAGTAAATGCTACTGTCGCAAGAGTATCTTCTTACTCACTTCCTGATTTGTTAATACAGGGGACATTTTTTCCGCCCTCTGCGGCTCAGGGGTTTGTTGTGTGTTCATCGCGAGGCAGAACAAGGCCGGAAGTTGCCCTGCTTTGTCTAAAGAAATTGTGTTCTGCAAACCTTCAAGCTGAGCAATCAGTTGCACCACGCTTTGCTACTAGCACTGCTTTAAGAGGAAAAAAACTGAACTATGAAATGTTGCTGATTACGTACAATTATGTCTGCCATTTTCTTTCATTGAATCTGCCTAATTGCATTTTGTGATTGTGGGGCAATATTCCCTGGAAGGGATTCTTAGGGAAATTTATTCAAGTGCAGAGCCCGCGTGATGATCTCACTTGGCCAAAGTGGAAGGTGAAATAGAGACACAGTTGAAAGCTACCCAGCTATCATTGTATGTTGTCTATCGCCCCTCAGCAGTAGTGGAGGCAGGTTCTGGTGCCGGGGGTCGGGGGAGCAGATAATCGGGTGCCAGTGGGAGACTGGTGGGCGCACTGGGCACCGGGTGGGAGCGAGGGAGGGCACCCCCCCGACTCGCTCCGCCAGTGCCCCTCAGCCAGGATGATAGCTCAGTGGCAATGCACTCATCGGGCCGTATGGGTTCAATACCCAGACACGTGCTTGGAGGCTGGAGACCGGCATGAAGCGTGTAAATGCAGGCGGGGGGCTCCCAGGATAGAATCAGATGAGTGGAGGGGGAGGGGGTCAGCCCCAGGGTTCTCTCCAGGTGAGAGCTGAGCTCGTTTGTGAATTCATGAGCATTGGCCGGGGGAGAACTCCAGTGGAGGGTGGGTTCATTGAAAAATCAAAATATGTGATAGGTTATTGGAATTGCATTGATTGATCTTTGTTCCAAGAAAACCTAATAGAAATTGAATTAAAAAAATATAATGACAGCCAAAACCAGCATTGTGGGGAGTAGAGGGGGAGCCACGAGGGTACGATATGAAACAAGAAAATACAAGGTTCCATGGATATCTCTCAACCATTTGTCTCGCAAAGGCGGGTGAAATCACCCGATTTTGTTTCTGGCGGGTGAGACGCCCATTGGAATGAATGGGCGTGCAGGAGGCTTGGCGGGTGAGTCAGCCGTTTGCAAGGCGGGTGACACCCGCCAAAAGCGGGTGAGTTGAGTGACCCCACCCCCAACAAATGTCATACGCCACTGCTGTGATGTCATAGTCACTAATTATGAATTCCATAATCCTTTGCCGTGACATCACAGAAGGAGGCTACAGCATAAAGAAAGGGAACGTATTGTAAGCTATACACAATGCAGACTTCTAGTTTTGATGCCAGTCCTGTCCCGTCGCTCTGGCATCTGCGCTCAAAGCGCCATTGCAGTACCATTGCAGAAGGAGGCCAGTAGAACTGTGTATTTCTGCTCACTAAGCCTCTTCCCCACCCCCTTTCCAATATGCAACATCAGGGCAGACACTTATTGGAGAAGATCTGGCGTGCTGGCCCTCTACAAGGACGGTAGCATTGCTTGACATATGAGTGACTGTGAGCCAGCCTTGCCGGCCTTTCAGAAGTCTGGCAGTGCCCTGTCTGCCTCTGTGTGCAGGGTGCCCGGTGAAGGGCCTACCAGACAGTGTTTCCGCTTCTCATCCTGTCTGTGTGAGAAACTGGTGCACAGGTGCCTATTTAGACATGTCCCACAAGGCCGGAAGCGGTGAGAAGTTGGTAAGTGATGCCGGAAGTGGATGTCACGTGATAGGAAACGCTTACTTTCAACCCCAAAAGCAGACAGGCAGACTGCGGCAGCTTCAAAAGACTTGCTTCGGTTTTTTTTTTTTAAATCAGTGTCATTATTGTCATTATGCATATATGCTCTCAGTCTCCAATACGTAATCTTTGGCTATTCATTTAATTTGCAAAATGGCAATTCTTATTTGCGAAGTAAATAGTCACCCGGGTCCAGCCAATGATCGAATTATCTCACACGCAATTTCTGCATAACCAGTGAATTTAGCCTATGCTGTTTATCCCAATATAATGTCTTCCGGGTAAAAGCCCCTCCTTCTTCCGGAATCAGAGTTTGATTACTTCTGGGTCAGAGGCCAACTTCCCCCTGAGTCTCATTCTGATCTGTGACTGTTTTGCAGACCAACCCCTCAGAGGCTTCCTACTGCCCCGGAGTGCCACCGTGTTAAACCTAGGGTACACCATAAAATCCTCATTGTTGAACTCTCGGGGTATGGTTATAATCACACTGTAATTTCACCTGTGTGGCGGTCAGTCTCTCTATCTCTATATATATATATATATTTTTTTTTTTAAATCTTTCACAAAATGTGCAGTCCGGGGTGGACCGTGACAAACCTTTTGTTTGGAAAATATCAGCAAAACACATCCTGCAAGACAAACGTTATTAGCACAGGTACCCCCGCGATGTGGGGCCCCCCACCAGCACATGTCCTGAGAGTGGTCCTCACTTGGAGAAAAAAATGCAAACTTTTTTTTCTTCACAACATTTTTTTAAAGTTTCTTTTTAAATTCACTCTGCATTCTTGAAGAAAATATTTCTTTATGAAGGCAGAGTGACTACAAAAAGAAACTTTCTTTTTGAAGTCCGAGGGATCTCTCCACCCCATGACATGGAAGAAACTAGGCTGGATGCATCCATGTCATCTGGTGAGGGGAGCCATATGACTTCAAAAAGAAATAGTTTGTTTTTGAAGTCACTCAGCCTTCATAAGGAAATGATTTCCTTTATGGTTCGATCCTTAACGGAAATAAATTCTTAATGAAGTCAGAGTGACTTCAAAAAGAAACAATTTCTTTTGAAGTAATAGGGCTCCCCTCAACCCCATGACGTGTGAGTTTGTGAGTGTATGGTGAAAGGGTGCACACTTAAATGTATAGGTGGCTGACTGTGTGAGTGTATGGTGAAAGGGTGCATACAAATGCATGGGTGGCTGGGTGTGCGTGTGTGCATGTTCGGTGAAAGGGTGCACACTTAAATGTATGTGTGGCTGCCTGGGTGCGCCTGTATGGTGAAAGGGTGCACACTTAAATGTACGGGTGGCTGCCTGAGTGTGCTTGTATGGTGAACGGATGCACACTAAAATGTATGTATGGCTGCCTGAATGTGCCTGTATGGTGAAAGGGTGCACACTTAAATGTATGGATGGCTGGGTGTGCGTGTGTGTATATGGTGAATGGTGTGTTTGTTTGTGTTCAGGGACACAACAAAACCTACATTTGGGGGGGCGAATCCTTCAAATGTTGCGAGAGGCGCTAACTTCACTGGCGGTGGGGAGGGGCAAACCTATTTGTGTGGGGGGCATCTAACTTCTTTACGCATTTTAATGAGACTATTCTAGTGCAGCTTCAATGTTACAAGCAGTTAACTCCCTCCTTTAAGTCTGAAAGCACCCACTTATGGACTGCTGTGAGAATGAGCGGTCTCCTGTTCCCTCTCTACCCTTCCAATCACTCCCCTGGCATGCAAGTACTAAACCCACATCAAGATTTCAATTGCCTACAAAATGTGGCATTTGAATGCAGGTACTAACAGTGAAATGATTTACGTTGGTAATTGCTGGGCCCTTGTTAACAGCGAAACTCGGGTGCCATTTAACATCAGTGTCCTGTTCTGTCCGGCAACTGCTCTAAATGTCAGCCAGGTCGGGTCAGCATAGCCCAAAATTTCAGTGGGGGGGGGAGTGCTGAAGCCCAGTCAACTCAATGGTGTTGTGCCACTACTTGTGTTTAATGCCTTGATTACTTATTGGTAATCTGCATTACTCCTAGCCCTATTCTTCCTCGTCTCAGTACTTACCTATGAGGCAATAATTGTGTATGACGCACAATTTTAGGAGGCATCCTGTCTGTGTGAGAAGCTGGTGCAAAGGCGTCTATTTAGACATGTCCCACAAGGCCGGAAGCAGTGAGAAGCTGGTAAGTGATGCCAGAAGTGTATGTCACGTGTTAGGAAATGCTTACTTTCATTCCCATAAGCAGCCAGGCGGCCTGCGGCAGCTTCAAGATGCCGCCAGCCATCACGTCTTCACACTGAAACAAGTCTTGCTTTGTTTTTTTTTAAACTAGTGTCATTATTGTCATTGTGCATATATGCTCTGTCTCCAATACGTAATGTTTGGCTATTCATTTAATTTACAAAATGGCAATTCTTATTTGAGAAGTAGTCAGCGGGTCCGGCCAATGATTGAACGCGATTTCTGCATAACCAGTGAATTTAGCCTCTGCTGTTTATCCCAATATAATTTCTTTCATGTAAAAGCCCCTTATTCTTCCGGAATCAGAGTTTGATTACTTCCGGGTCAGAGGCCAACTTCCCACTGAGTCTCATTCTGATCTATGACTGATTTGCAGACCAACCCCTCAGTGGCTTCCTACTGCCCCTCTTGTGGAAAAAGCACCACCGTGTTAAACCTAGGGTACACCATAAAATCCTCATCATTGAACTTTCAGGGTACGTTTATAATAACACTGTAATTTCACCTGTATATCTCTCTCTTTCTCTTTCTCTCTCTCTTATATTTATATATACAAATCTTTCACAAAATGTCCAGTGTAGGGGGCCCGTGCCAATCTTTTTGTTTGGAAAATATCAGCGGAACAAATCCTGGAAGACAAACGTTATTAGCAATATACTTTTCGGGTTTCCTATGACTCAAGGCTATCACCTTACCTACAGGGCAGTGAGTGCCGCCCTACAACACATACACACATTTATCTTGACCCTTCCTCCAGTTTGACAGGACGGTTTCTTAGCTTCTGGCAGGAACACAGAGAAAGAGTGTGCTCTCCTCCAGCAGCTTTTAATGCATTCTTAGCCGCTCTCCTTGCCCCCGCCGCCAAGAATTTCCGGTGCTGGTATCAGATGTGTAGAAAGGGCACCACCCTTCCACCTCTTAGATAATAGGAAAGGCATTGATGTTCAAGTGCCTCGCCCCTCTTCCAGTGGAGTCTCCTCTTGGGTTCCTGGAAACAAAAACAGCCCAATTCCTCCCAATTCGCATAAATTACCTGACTTTAGATGGATGCAATGGTTTACATTAAAAACGTATGCGCTGTATTCAAATCATCAACAACCTGGCTTGAACATACACCCTGTACAAAATACAATCTGCCTCTCTCAGCCACCCACACTGCAACGGCTAAAATGGGGCGGAGTGATAGTAGATTCTACATCACTGGTGCGGCGCCCTGCACGCTTTGGCTGTTTGGAATCTTATGGATGGAATGTTGAATGAATGAAGGTTCGGAGAGTCTGGTGCAGTTGGTGGGATGAGATGATGGATCCAGGGCTTGTTTTCTATGGAGTCTCTATCTCACAGTCCTGCCTAGAACTGCAACCTTTTTACAAACACGCAGAGTCCAACTTGGTTCCTGCACAGCCTTCCTCATCCTAGTACAGGCAGCATACAGCAACGTAAAGAGTTCAAAGTTCTCGCCATCACTCACTGCTACCTCGCAAACACAGCCCCCTGTGATGCTGGAAATGCATCAGAGGGGCAGGGCCTCTGAATCCCTGTCCTTTTACTGCTTTTTATCGTGTGTTCTGTCATGTTTTCTGCCCAGGAGTCCATGTGGGACTCCTGGCAGTGCAGCTCTCTCTTTTGGTTTGGTGAACAGACCCATGGGATACCCTTATGGCACCCATTGGTAGGGGTACAACCCTGTACCCCTAGTGTATGTTTTTGGGCACCTGTGGGTGGCCCACAGAGCAGGGTATGGGCTGGTGGCAGCTCCATGCTGAATTTGACAGGTGCTCTGGGTGTCCTCCATTTTGGGATACCCAGGCCCTGCCATTGGGATCAGTTGATTCCTGATCGGAAACAAGATGGCCCTGTGGTCTCTTGCTTTCTATTGCCTGTTACCTTGTTTTCCCAAAGTCCTGGGAAGCCCTGACTCTGTCCCTTCCCCTGACTGGCTGTTGGGTGGAAGTTCCATATATGGTGTTGTTGTGAAGGCCCAGCTAGACTGACTGGAGCCTTCCCAGTGACTGTATGTTGTAGGTACCTCCTGTGGGTGGGACCTGGGTGAATGGAGTGTGTGACCAATATACACTCCTTGTTGTGGTTGTCTGGTTTCTGGCATGAGAGACAAAGACTGAGACAGCCCTGCCCGAAACTGGCCTGAATGCAGTGTGTAGTGTTGAATGGCTGGGTACTTGTCCCAATCCACATTCCTTGTTGTGAGTGTCTGAAAGGGAGGAGTGTGGCCTGAATGCACTGTGTGCCTGATTGGCTGACTGACTGCATGAATGCCATTCTGTATGATTGGCTGCTGAGTGTGTGCCAACAGTGTGGATGAGAGACAGAATAGTATATCTGGGGACCTCTCACCACTGGTAGTTGGTTCAGAAAGGTTCAGAAGGGTTCAGAAGCGTTCAGAAGCTGAGTCTTCACTCTAAGAGTAACTGGAACTGCTGATCCTCGACGTCCAGCTGGAAGAAGAAGACTTGCTGTGGCATTTGCTTCAACCGATCCGAAGGCTGCCGAAATCGTCGAAGACTGACCCGAGAGAGGACCTGGTAAGGCGACCTCTTCCCGTGCTCCGAGGGACCATCGAGCACCGCTCCATCTTCGCCGAAGCACCCTGGAAGACAGACCCTCGAAAGGCTGCCGACCCGAGACGGGACCGCCGAGGAGATCGAAGTGAAGCACCCGGACATCGCCGCCGTCGAAGTCCATTGCCGTCGACCAGGGTTCGCAGGTTTGTGTAACCGCTGGAGGCCCGTTGAAGTTGTGTTGCCCAGCCGTGGGAACCACTTGACGCCGTGCCGCCGACGACCGGAGCCGTCCGCTCCTTTGCCTAAGAACATTTGAATCGAAGGACTCCCTCGTCCGCACCGTCGACTGCTTTATCCTGCCGGAGAAAGTCGAGGACGACCAACGCGCCGAGGAGAAACCTGCTGGTGGGTTTCCCGCCACCCGAAGACCACAAAGACTCGAACGACTCGACGCCCTTGCTGGGCCTCCGTCTCCACAATCTTTGCGGTCCAGAACTATTGTCACCGAGGTGCCCCGCACGCCTCTGCCTTGCAGGACGCCGATGCTCCGACGCCGACGAGCACCGCTCGGACGAAGCTGCCGCCTCATCGACGCCGTTCTACCCTGTTGGTCGACGGACGTTCGATGCCCCGTGTCTCCCGCTTGAAAGGGAAGGCATTCAAGAAGGGCCGTCGATTCCCCGTCGCCGAACACCGAGTTCCTCGACGCTTCTCGACGCCTCTCGACGATCCGTGACTCCCGCTTGAAAGGGGGTCGCTCAAGAAGGATCTGTCGACGCCTCTTCGAAGAACTCGACTCCACCAGGTACATTGGGGGGGTAAAAATATTATAGGAGGGAATAAGACTTGCAGAACAATATATGGACTGGGCTTGTGCTATATCTTTATTTTACAGGTTGCCCAGGTGGGGGGATCTCCACACAGAACTGTGCCTAGTGTGGTAGGGGCCAGTATTCTGCCTATTGCTCAACCATCTTATTTTCTCTCCTCTCTGTATTGCTGGTTTCACTGTATTGATCTGTGTGACATTGTTACAGTATTGTTGATGCACTTTAATGAGATCTAATACAAAGGGTGGTACCACTTTAGAATTGTATATATTTGCCATTGTTGATTTTCCTAAGTACAAAGTGAGTTATTATGATAAGTGTACATAACCTTTAATATTGATTATATAAAGACTGTGTTCTAACCAATACAGTGTGTGGATATTCCTTTGTGGGGGCTTGGGGTACACTGTACTTAAGAACCAGCCTGCATCACCTCCTGAGAAGCTAGGCCTTGATTGCTCGTCCATTGCTACCGTAATAGAGAATCTTGGCTGGGGTCCTCTGTGCCTCTCTTCTACCATATAGAGAGCAGAATTACAGACACCCCCCACCGGTCTTCTTTTTCTACACCCCATATGCCTGGCTCGAAGACTGGCTAAAATAATTGATTTTCTTGTTTTTGTTTTGTTTTTTTTGTTTAAGGGTTTTATTTTATTCAATATCACAATACATATCAACAGTCAGATCGATAATAAGTTTCAATTAACATGATAAATACATTAGCATATCATCTGTAATATATTAGCAGAAGACCGCTGTGGCAATGAAACAGTGATATTACAAGTGTGAGTTACCCAGACTGATCTAATAGAGTGAAGAAAGGAAAGAAAAAGAAAAAAAAACTACCATTACCATATCTGGCTAACAGCGGAGAATAGCGAAAGTAATAGACAAACTGGCATTACAATAAATGATTTCTTCCATATAATACCTGAGTGAGTTAGACATTTGTAGCATTTAAATAATTCACAAAAAGGAGCCATTTTCTGTCATGTTTAAGAGAAAGAGGAGGTGACTTTGCAATACATTTTTCCAATCTGTGTACATCGCATCTATTATTCCACCAACGTTTAGTGGAGATTTTGGTAAAATCTTTCCAAATAGATGTGATCAATCGAATAGCCAAACGTATGACCAAGTCAAAGGTGATAGAGGCCGCCCTGATTTTGCCCTCATTAAACGCTAGGCTGCCCAGTAAAATATTGGTGAATTTTGGTGGAATTGAGACTTTAAAACTATTGGAGGAGGGACCAGATCTGGTTCCAGAAAGGGTTTAACAAGGTACATTCGAAGAACATGTGCTTAAAGGTCCCAGAGCCTGAGTGGAAGGACCAGCATAAATCATTATCTGAAGTGTGTTGGGAGTAGTACAGGCTATGTGTGAAGAAATAAAGGGTCAGAGTTACATTATAAGATGCGTATATAACCTTAATCTGGGACCACGTCATTAACCACATATCACTCCCAAAGCGTGTCTCACCGTCTTCTTCCCATTGCAATTCACATGCCCACCGATTGAGGATTCTTTCTGACATAATAGCTTTATAGAAGGTAGAGACTTTGATCAAAAGATGTTATAATGCGCCGTCTGCTAGTGTCTACAGCGAATAGTTGAGAATCAGTTCTGTTGCTGGCATCTAAACATGCGTTAATTAAATTCAGATATTGACTGAGGGGGAAAGTGGGTAGCAAGAATTTGGTTTTAAAATCTTCTACTGAAAGGATATTCCTTCCCATAATTATTTGGTCCATAAATGTAACTCCTTTAGTTATCCAAAATTGGGTCTGTAACCCAGGTGCTCTTCATACAGCCGAGCAGGAGGCCGTAGCTTCCCAGTCAGCGCCTCCATGCTCTGGAACTCGCTCCCTGCGTTCGGAAACATCCTATTTGCCGTTTAGAAAACATTTTAAAACGTGGCTTTTCAAATAACTGGAACAATTCTGATCACCTATCTTATTTAAGCTTCACCAGACCTGCCCACATCTGCACATCAAAAACCTTGAGATTTATGTCACACAGTGCCACACCGCTAGCCTTTTGAAACTATGCCATAATATGCTAAAGACACCATCCACCTGCGCTGCCTGTATGTAACAAAAAACTATAAACACTAGCTGAGGGCCCATTCTGAGGTGTATGTAAAAGTTGAAAAGTGATGTTCCACGGAGGAGCCACACTTTTGTTAAAAGCACCATATTCTGTGAAAGAAATAATGTGTCATATTGTCTTCAAATCGTTGGAAGTCCGTGATTTATGGTCAAACAACAACCCTAGCAACCATCAGTAATTTAGGGCAGCCACTTGAGTGCATTTTCATTGCAGCCCCCACTTTTGCCTTCTGACGTGTGCTCTCCATGGCAACTGCCAGTGCAGGAAGGGTTGCAACCGGGCACGTACATTGTACCCGGTATGGAGCTTTCGGTCCTGTGGGGCAACCAAATCACGTCAATCTCGAAACCTGGGGGGAGTAGTGTGGGGGCCCGGGGAAGTTGTTGTGGGGATGCTAGCAGTGTTCTGATGTACAGAGGAGTGTCTAACATGGCCCCCCCCAAAGGCCCACGACCCCATGGGCATGACGGGTGATCCTGATGGAACCGGGACACCAACCGAGGAGCGTTAACGTCCAAGGCGGAAACCCAAGAGCACTCCTCCGGGCCATAACCCGCCCAGTCCACCAAATACTGGAGCCTACCCCTAAACCAACGGGAACTCAGAATAGCCGACACCTCAAAGACATCAGGGGAGGTCAGGGACACCGGGGCCACTGGGGCACGGAGACAGGAGGAATCAGGGCAAGGCTTGAGAAGGGAGACAAGAAAAACGGGATGGATGCGCCAAGAGCTCGGGAGAACCAGGCGAAAAGCCACCGGATTCACAATCTGGGAGATCACATACGGCCCAACAAAGCGAAGCAGAAGTTTCTGACAACCAACCAGGTGAAGGTGACGGGAAGTCAACCACACCCGGGAACCCACCGCAAGAGGAGGAGCAGCCAAGCGCTTGCCATCAGCACGGGACTTCATGGAGGCCTTTGCTTCAGTAAGGTGGACAAGCGTACGAGCATGAACAGCAGACAGATCCCTAAAACAAGCCGTGGCAGCAGGATTCAAAGAGACAGAAGCGTCAGGGACGGGCAACACCTTGGGGTGTTGGCCAAAGAGGGCGTAGAAAGGAGAGAGACCCGTAGCAGAGCCGCGTTGTTGTAGGCGAACTCGGCAAGCCGTAAAACACTGAACCAGGAGGACTGCTGCTGCAAGATAAGGCACCAGAGATACTGCTCCATAGATTGGTTCGTCCTTTCGGTCTGCCCATCAGTCTCGGGGTGATAGGCCGAGGAGTACCTGGTATCGATGCCAAGCAGCTTAGTCAAAGCCCGCCAAAAACGAGACGTGAATTGCGACCCAAGATCAGAGATAAGGACAGAAGGGCGCCCAAACAACGAGAAAACCGATTAAAAAAACAAGTCAGCCAGGACCGGGGCCGAAGGGATTCCTCTACAAGGGACAAAGCAAGCCATTTTGGTGAACGTATCCACCACCACCCAGATGGTATCAAAACCCCGCACCCTGGGGAGATCGGTCACGAAATCCATAGTCAGTGTGTGCCAAGGTCTCGGGGGTACCGGCAGTGGAAGCAGTAGGCCAATTGGGCGGCCCCTTCGGTGTTTGGATTGAGCGCAAACAGAGCAGGTGTTGACATAACATTCCATGTCACGCTTCATAGAGGGCCACCAGCACCAGCGCTTTAGGAGATCCATGGTGCGCTCCTGGCCGGGATGGGCGTTAAAGGGGGCATCGTGGGACCATTCAAGAGCCAGGTTACGGGTGTCAGGCGTGGGAAGAAACAAACGATCATGCACGAAGGGCAAGCCGTCACAATACACCGGATCCCAGTCCCGCAGTTGGTCAGAGTGACTGCTCGTCCATGCTCGCACAGAATCCAACAATGAGAGAGAGGGAGTACAGAGACAGATCACGTGACTCTTGCCTAGAAGAGTATCTGGGAAGGTTGGCAACGAGACCCCACCCGGAGAGCATGACAAGGCATCCGCTTTCCCATGAGTGACCCCAGGACGATGAGTGATGTTAAAGTCAAAAGCGGAAAAGAAGAGATGCCACCGGACCTGTCTGCTGTTGATGCACTTCAGGGAGGCCAAGTCCTGCAGGTTCTGATGGTCAGAGTAAACGGTGATTCGATGCCTAGCCCCCAGGAGATGATGGCACCAGACACGAAAGGCGTCCATGACAGCCAGAAGCTCCTTCTCCGTCACAGTATAATGGGCCTCTGTACTGGAAAACTTGCGGGAGTGGTAAGCCACCGGGTGCAATTTGCCCGTGGTCGGACAGGTCTGAGACAACACCGCAACAAGGGCGAAGGAAGAGGCATCCGCCTCGACTATGAATGGGAGTTCGGGATTGGGGTGCTGAAGGATCGGTGTGGTGGTGAAAGCGGTCTTCCGAGCCTCGAAGGATTCCTGATGTTCCTTCCGCCACTGATAGGGTACTTGAGGGCTAGTCAGAGCTGTGAGTGGGGCCACAATGGTGGAATAGGACGAAATAAAGTGCCTGTAGTAGTTGGCGAAGCCCAAAAAGGCCTGCAAGGCCTTGAGCATCTGAGGAATCGGCCATTCTAGAACTGCCCTCACCTTGGATTCGTTCATGGTCAGGGCTCCAGGGGTGATGTGGAAGCCCAGAAACTCAACAGACGTTTTATCGAACTGACATTTCTCGGGTTTGGCAAACAGCGAATGTTTCCTTAGACGGTATAAGACCTCCCGGACATGCTGCACGTGCTCATCTAGATCTCGCGAAAAGATAAGGATGTCGTCCAGATAAATAACCATGTACACGTCCAGAATGTCCCTGAATATGTCGTTCCTAAAACGCTGGAATGTGGCCGGGGCGTTGCATAAACCGAAGGGCATGACTAGGTATTCGTACAACCCGTAACGGGTGCAAGTCAGTCTTCCACTCATCGCCCTCGCGGACGCGCACTAGATGGTACGCGTCCCGGAGGTCCAGCTTGGTAAAAACGGACGCATGGGATAAGTGGTCCAGGAGGGGGGTGATCAAAGGGATTGGATACCTGTCCTTTTTATTGATGGCATTGAGGCGCCGGTAATCCACGCAAGGGCGGAGATCCCCCTCTTTCTTGGGAACAAAGAAAATGGGACTTGCGGCTGGTGAAGTAGAGGGGTGGATGTGGCCGATTCGCAAGGCGTTCTGGACATACTGCTTCAGGGCCTGTTCTTCTGAGGGGGACAGAGAATAGATCCTGCCCACAGGAACGGCAGAACCCGGGATTAGTTCAATCGGGCAGTCATATGGCCGGTGTGGGGGGAAGCACCTCAGAAGAGCCACGATCGAACACTGATTCGAATTCCCCGTACTCAGGGGGAATTCCGTTAACCACCCCTCCAACAGTATGGCAATCCGCAACCATCGGTCCACCGTCATCCAATGTGAGATGAGCGAGAGCTCCCAGGGCCCGTGATGGAGTATCTGCTTCGTGATGGGCTGGGAGACAATAGTTCTGGCAGATATCTGACTCAAAGAGGACCGTGCCTGTTTGCCAATTAATGAGAGGATTGTGCTCACGCAACCAGGGTATCCCTAATATAATACCGAACTGGGGTGTGGTAATGGTAATTAGCGTTTCTGTGTGAATGTCTTGTATAGTCAATAAGAGGGAGGCAGTTTGCTGCCTAACAGGACCAGAGACTAAGGCAGTGCCGTCTACAGCCTGGACCGGTTCGGGTCGGGCTTTCACCACTAAAGGCAGATTGAGGGAATGGGCTGAGGCAATGTCTACGTAGTTCCCTGTGGCACCAGAGTCGATGATGATCGTGACTCGTGGGAGACGCCCGCAGAGGGACAAAGGGTGGCCTGTACAAAGATGGGTTGAACACGAGCAAAAGCAGGAGAAGCACCCGGAGAGGAGGACTGGAAGCTCGACCTGGTCTCCGGGTCTAGGGTCGAGCTGTCTGAAAAACCTGGGACGACTTGGGACGTCGGGGGCATTCCTTAACATAGTGTCCCGTGGTGCCACAATAAAAGCGTGCATTATCTACCCTCCTATGTTCTCTCTCTGATGTTGTGATGGGACTACGCAACCCTCCACTTGCATGGGTTCCTCTGTGCTGGAGGTGGGAGGAGTGACCGCTGCGGGGTGGGAGAAGCCCAACTCAGCCCTGCGCTCTGAGCGAAGTGCGTCTACCTGTAGGGCAAGATCTACTAGTTCCTGATACTGAGTGGGCACGGAGGGGACCCACTGATAAGGCATCTTTCATTGGATTGTTCAACCCTCTATAGAAAATGACCGCCCGCTTGCTTTCCAGCCATGAAGTCTCGGCGACCAATTGGTTGAAGCGGGTGATGTAGTCTATCAAGGCCCCCCCCTACCCTGGGTTAGTTCTAACAGCTCCAGATCCCTGGATTGTGCCTTGTGCCAGGTGTCGAAGACTCGAGACATCTCAGTAACCAGCAGGTCAAAATCATAGAGAATCGGACTGTCGTTCTCCAGTAAAGGGTTAGCCCAGGCGGCAGCCGTTCTGGCCAGGTGAGACAGGGTAAAGGCCGCCTTAGCAGTGGCGTCGGGGAAGGACAGGGGTCTGCACAGGAAGTGCAACTTGCACTGATTGATGAAGGTCCTGAACTTCTTGGGGTCGCCCTGGTAACGTTCAGGAGCAGCCAGGGGAAAAGGGGCTGGAAGGACCACCGGGGTCGGGGCTGGGGCACTTGCCACCGGAGGAGGCGTGGCTGGAACGGCAGCATTCCCGAATTCAGGATCTGCAGAGAGGGAACGCTGGACACTCTGTATGGAATCTAACCTTTGGTGAATCGCGGTGTTTGCGGCGGTCATATCCGCACTTATTATTGTAATTGCCTGTACTAAAGCCGCTATGGGTTCTTCCGAGGACCCCTGCATATTTCAACACGACTATACGGCTTCTCAGTCTGTTCTGACTTGAGTGTCGTGTAGACCGTTGATACCTCCGTCCCCAAGTGACGCACAGGGGAACCTAACAGAACCTCGCTGTGCGACCTTTGGAGCCACAGGTGGGAGATGTTGCTTCCCGGATCCACGGAACCTCAGGAACACCGATGCTGCTGCAGAAAGAACGGGGTTAAGTACCAGGCAAATACAATACAATTCAGGAATCACAGGGTCTGAATAAGCGTACCTATCCGGTGGTTGGAAAACCCGGGAGACCTAGTGGAGGAGGTTCGAGACTCAGATGAGGGGCAGTCCCCAGAACAACAGGGACCGGAGTCACACGTGGGTACTGGACAGCCCACCTGAGCCAAGGGCTGGAGTCATAGCGTGAGTCCCCAAAGGGCAAGGGCGTAGCGAAGACAAACAAAGTTCCAAGGGATGATCCGAAGGCAAGTGAGGGACGGGCCGAGGTTCAGCGATGAGTCAACAGTTCCAAGCAAAGGTACAGAGGAAAGTCCGAGGGAGTCCAGGTGAGTGATCCAGAGTCAAGGTAAACCAGCAAAACAAAGTCCAAACGTAGCGCCAAACAGAGTCGAAAGACAGCTGAGAAGCGGTGAGTGCTCCGTGCATCAAGCGTTATGTACTGGGCGCTTCCGGGTCAAGTGACACCCTCCATCGTCACGTTGGAAACGCCGCACTGAGTCACATGAGCGGACGACTGTCCGATGCGGAAGCATTCTGCCGCCCCTTCTGACGTGTGCTCTCCATGGCAACTGCCAGTGCAGGAAGGGTTGCAACCGGGCACATACATTGTACCCGGTACGGAGCTTTCGGTCCTGTGGGGCAACCAAATCACGTGAGTCTCAAAACCTGGGGGGAGTAGTGTGGGGGCCGGGGGAAGGTGTTGTGGGGATGCTAGCAGTGTTATGATGTACAGAGGAGTGTCTAACAACTGCCTAAACACCCAGCATCCAGGATTTACATCATACTTTCCACACAAATCCACACATGACATATTCTGTTTGCGTGCAAACTCTGTACAGTTACTCGATCAGAATGAGGTTATCAAGTCAGTACTTATCAGTTTGAATCATGAAAAGTTCTCTCAGAGTAGACGAGGCTTCCAAACCACAATACATTCTATTTAGGTCGGTGACCCACTGGTAAGTATGCATGAGAAGATCTGAAACTGGTCAATACTTGCCAACCTAGCCTTATCATTTTAATGTAGGGTCTTGTTGGATCAGCACAGTGAGGTGCAGCTTGATTCCCAAGACGTAGCAAGCAAAACACCCACATCTGGGCATATACACATTCACTTAGGGAGACAAATGGAAGCCAACATGCATTGGCAAAGTCAACAGCTTGGGCTTTTGATTAGTCACAGATGGGCACCTGGCCATAAAATGGGAACTCCTGGAAAATGGTGCTGGGCATATGATGGCATTACCTGGCAAATGTCTGCTAATACTTATACGCAAGCCAACACTGCTGGCTTTGTGATTGCTTGTTTAAGAGAGGACTTCAGTGCAAGTAACAGAGGCATTGACAAATATATTGATTATACAATCAACTGGCTGAAGACACACATTAAGAGAATTGTACTATACCAGGAGCTCATTTACAGAGGCAATTAAGTAAACACTCAAAAGAATGCTTAGACATAACATCCGCAGGACCTATTCAGCAACACGTTTGGTGTTACTTTGTGATAGAGTTTGGCCAAAAAGTTCTAGAAACTTTAGGTACTGGGCTTGAGGCATTGACATAGCCATGGCTAGTCGTTAGGTGGGTAAATGACCAGACACACTGATATGATGTGGGTTTCTCCTTACATTTTATTGCCATCCTGTCTGTGTTCCACAGCATGCGTTCTGGTTGCACCTAATACTTAAAACGTCTCTGAATCAATTAGAACCACAGTCATTGCTCTGGCCAGGCTTCCATACCATTGTTTACCCATCAGTCTTGGCCCTGTCACTAATGTCAGAAGCCCTTCCCAAACTGTTAAACCACAGCACCTAAACAGTCATATGGTTGCTTGCGTTCCAGTGCAGATGGAACACGGCCTAGCAATTGAGATTGAACTGAACCTTTTGGTGGCAGCAACAAAAGTAATTTTCTAATGGCTTGTCCCCTTCTCTAATCGCACAGACATACTACTGTTTAATTCACTTTTTGATTTTACTACACCCTCCGATTTTTGTTACTACCAACCTAATCTTTTCACTTATACTCAATTAGTTAATGCATCAGAATATATATTTTGAATGTAATTTGTAAGGGCCCCTAGTCAGTTGACGCACCTTCTGTAGAAATCTGTGTTCAAGCAACTTCGCCTGACATTTATTGTTTGATATAATTAACCATTTTAGTAAGCATGATGTGAAAAACCACTATATTTCAACAAATAATAAACATACTTTAAATTACAGAAACCAAAATTGTGATTTTTTTGGTTTCAGAAAATAGTTGTAGGCGGCCTGCTTGAATAAGTGGGCTACCTCACTTAGAGATGTGAATGGTCCTCCATCTCCCTGGTCATTTGTACTTTTATGGCTGTAGGGCATAAATCATTGTCTAGGGCAAGACAACAAATCCTGGCCAGGCCTCCTGGAATTCAGCCTCTCAGAATGATGTCTCTGAGGTTTCTGCTGAAAATTTAGAGTGACATCCACCGCCCACTCCCTCAGTCATCAATGGTGTATAACACCACTGTCATGGCCTCCTTTCTAGGGAGAGGCCAGAGGCTGGTTCTGGGGGAGGAGCTGGCCTCCCTGTCCCCCCTGCTGGAGCTGGGCCTGTTTGGCTGCAAAGTGGTCCATGATTAATTGACCCTCCAGCACACCATACATGGGCTTGCTGGCTAAATTACTGAAGTCAGTAACCAAGTCTTCTATGTTTTCATGCACACCCTTTTTCTTAGAGGTCACAAGTTTTTTTTTTTTGTAATGCAAGCTCCTGGGCTGTGGCCAGCATCATGTGGCTCTTTACTTCTGGGGTGGCTGGCTTTCTTGTTCAGGCTCCTTAAAAAAAAAAAGGAAACAAATAAGAACAGGAGTGCCACAAGTCTAACACTTTCAGCACTGACCCTAAATAAGAAAGAATAGGCATACCAAATAATGTGTCTTTCTAGAATTCTATACAATAATTGGTAGACTCATTAATGGTTTATTTCAGGCACACTTTAGGGGATGAGTCACTGATTTAGTCTGTTCTTAAACGCTTCAACTCAGCCTTTCATCCTTCTGTGGTCGATAAATGTGTACCAACACAGGTTGGCTGATATTGGGTGTATATTTTTTCTATATAAAGCGCTTAAGCGCAAGTGCTATATAATAATACATCATTATTATTTGGTCATGGACGTCTGCTTGTATTCACAGTAATTTGGTAATATGGGCCTATACACATTGATCTTAACGATACATATAGCGATCCATTCTTGTATGAAATGTACATCACATTATAGTGATGTCATAACCATGTTTTTCATAGTGTACGATGCTATGTGATGCCACTTCCTGTTTTGCCAACGGGTGAAAGGTCGTGTTCCATGGCTTCCCGCGATATCACTTTGGGGTGGGGTCAAATTACATCACTTCCTGTGATGTCATCATGGGGTCATGGGTCGTGTGATGTCACTTCCGCTACCCCAGGCATTTTGGTGAAATGACGTCCCTACTCCTCTACGATGTTCACTTTAGGGCCAAGCCTGTGTTCCATACACTGTGGGGCTTCTTCATAGGCATCGGGGCAGGCTGTGCCATCATGCTGTGCCACACCAGAGTTGGATTGCAAAGTCCCTAGTTTGGACCTAGGTGCCAAAAAGCATAGGGGAATTGGGTCCAATAGGACGGGCAGTACACCTAGCGCCAAGAAGAATGGAGGAGGAAGCACACCTTGTAGCGTCAGTGATGGGTAGACGTGCAATGATGGGTAAAGGAGAGCGGAGAACTTGCGATGAAACCCAAAACTCGTCACCACCTTTGTGGAGCAATGTGTGATCACACGCAGTATCACCCTCCCAACTTGTATTTTATAATGAAAAACACATAGAGGCACAAACGCTGGGAGAGATGTCATCACTTTGTGCCTCCCGTCCTTCTCCTTATCTGTGCTTCCTCATTTCTCTAGTTTATTACTGGTATTTGTAGGGCCATCTTGGCGCTATTGACAGATAACAGATGTTTATTGTTACAAAATGTAATGGTACTCATTTTATTGACATCACAAGGATGGATGGCTGAGGGGGGCTGCCAGGATTCGTACCTGTGATCACGAGATCAAACATGGCTGACTATGTCAGATGCATTAGTCCACTGAGCCACAGACCCACCTACACAAACACGCGTTTGTGCCAAAGTATGGAGTCATCTGATTCAACTAAACAGTGATTGCAACCTAGTACCAGCATGTTTAAAATAGATGTATCTGGATAAACATACATATTGCAGTTTTGTGGTTAATAATTTAAAAAAATTACGCACATTCAATCTAGTTCATTGTTATCATCTAATCCGCGCCAAGAGAGATTTTAAGCAGTTTGCAATACAACTCTTGCAGATAAGGGACAGTGGAATAGGAGGGCAGCTCAGGGGCAATGTGCTTGTATTAGGGGTTAGGTAGGTATTGATTTATTTACTTTTGCATCTTGTATAGCGAACCGAACCCTGAGGCATCTGGGCGCTGTTCTTGACAAAGGTAGGTCACCCAGTCCTGTTGCTTCTTCGAATTCTTGGAGTTGTAAGCTCTAGAATACAACCATTAGAATCTGGTTGAGCTGTCCAATGCCTGCCGGGACAAAGAAACTTCAGAAACGACTGCTCTACGCATGCACACCAGTGTTCTATGCACGGTATACATAAGTTTAGCATAATGGATTAGTCAAGATTGCAAAATAATTTTTTTTATAGATTTTTAGCAACCAGAGCTGAGAAGCTATGTGGACAGTAAGGGGCCTATATTGCAGACTGTGCGAGATGCTAATTTCTTCACTTAAAATGTGTGTTCTTGGACACATTATTTTCTCTGACTGGACCTCATATGCCCACATTGTAAGTCTGTAGAAAGAAATGTGCCATGGAGTCATTTTCACAAGCTCTTGTTGTGGCCCAGTTAAAAATATAATGAATATAATCAAATAAGCGTGCAGTCAGATATATAATTGTACCAGAAATAACATTGTATTTGCGCTATTCTACATATACTTATGAATGATGTTTCAATATGTCAAGAAAGTCACTGATGGTGAACACAAGAGCACAGAACAGTTTTGCCCAAGATCAGAAGGCACTCCAGTGCAATCCCACCACTGATTAAACGGTACCCCTCGCGCTTTGCCAGTGATCTGGTCAGTGTGTAAGACTATATGATTACTGTACTCCAGTTACCCACTGTCCACAAACCCTGCAACTGAACTACCACACCTACCATGCCCACCAACCAGTCACACGTTTCACCTGGTACATCTTACGTCACCTCAGTCATTACAGCCCACTGTACCTATGCTACTTGAACCGTATTTACTGCAGCCCATTGTGTCTACGCTGAACTTTGCCTACCGCGCCCTTTGTGTAAGTTAGTCATTGTAGCCCACTGTGCCTATGCTACTTGAACCTTAGTCACTGTAGCCCATTGTGCCTACGCTGAACTTTGCCTACCGTGCCCTTTGTGTAAGTTAGTCATTGCAGCCCACTGTGCCCATTGTGCCCATTGGAAGTAGCCTTTTCCAGCTTACTGTGCCCATTGGAGCTTAGCTTCCACATTATGAGTAGCACCCCCTGCCGCCTGCTATTGTACTTATCACACACCAGAGAGAGGACTGTAGCTTCCCCACAGCATTCACCAGAGCCCTAAACAAATATTCCATGACCTCACTAGCTACCGGTACCACTATAGAACTCCAGGATCTGAGTCCCTCAATTGAGTCTCCCAGGAACCCATGTAGTCTACTACTCAGAAATTCCATGCTCTGAGCTACACTCTCGAGACTTCATGAGCCCCTGACTAGAGCCCTACCTCCCACCAACAAAAAATCTAACATCCGGAAGGCAAATATCGTCCATCTCAATTGCCTGAGGCCTCTCCCCAGCCTTACCCAAACAGAACCGTCTCATCCGACTGCCTCCCCTCTCAAAGGAGGACTAATAAATGCCAGATCCTTGACCGCACATGCCACAGACATCTGCAATTTGATAGTGCTTGATAACTTGGACTTCCTCGCTATCACAGAGTCATGGCTGCATGACGCAGCAGGACCTCTACTCTCCCTAGCAATCCCGGAAGACTATACCACACTCGGGCAAGATAGAACCAATATGCGCGGTCGCGGCATTGCTATCATCGCAAAGACCAGCTTAGGTATGAGAATTACACATACCATAGCATCCCATTCATGCGAAACGCTCACCATCAAACTTCCATTAGCTAGCTCCCAAACACTGACTATCCACTTCAACTATAGACCCCCTGGACCTATAGGGACATTTGAGGAGGACATCTACAACCTACTTTCGAACAACCTTAAAACCTCTTCCCAACTACATGTCCTAGGGGACGTCAACTTGTGTTTCAATGACCCTCTAGATAAAAATGCCACCACCATTGCCAATTCTCTTTCCAACCTGGGTATAACGCAAAAAACTCTAGAACCCACTCACAATAAAGGGAGAATCCTTGTGTGGCTAGCAGACTATAACTGCATCGCCAATATCAAAGCCATTGTCCCTCAACCCTGGACAGACCACTTCTTCTTGTCATTTGAATGATCTACTTCCTGACCACCTCCGGCAGTATCTATCATGGCCCTGCCATGCCTAACAAGAAATAAAAAGAGCATCACCAGAGACAAAGTGATCCCGGCGATTCTACCCATCCTTAACCATGTAGAAGATCATTTAGACCCAGAAACATTTGTCAACGAGTATAACAAAATTATGTTAACCACCCTTGACAACATCGCCCCTTTGAAACTTAGACCAAGTAAACCTAAATCCCACCTAAATAAATGGTTTACCCCTGAACTAAAGGATCTGCGACTACTTAAGAGGAGTTGAGAAACAGCTTGGAGGCTTATCCCCTCAGAAGATCATAAAATGAAACTAACAGAAATCTCCTTCCAATATAAAAAAGAAATCCATTTTGCCAAGCAGAACTCATTCAATAAGCGTATATCCAATGCTAATTCAAGCATGAAGGAACTGTTCACATCCTCAAGGAACTAGAGCCACCCACCCCCACTCCGGATATATGCTCCAAAGATAAAACTTGGTGCCCTGATCTGATATCCAACAAGCCCTATCAAATAAAATCTGCTTACTCCAAATGAAAATAGCCACAAAAAAAGCCTCCCTTACACATCTACCCAAGACTTACAACCCAATTAAAGACCGTGCTCCAAAGGAACAGGACCCAGCTGCACGATTTATGTTCTCTAAAACCTCTATCCTTGAGGTGGAGAAAGTCATCCTCTCTCTCAAGCCTTCAAATTGTCAGGGCGATACCTGACCTGCCCAGCTGATAAAAGATGCTGCTAGGGATCTTTCCCCATTTATTGCAAAACTTGTCAACTCCTCATTCACGTCCGGCACTGTGCCCACCAATCTAAAACAATCTTGGGTACTACCACTGCTCAAAAAGCAAACGCTAGACCCACTTATACCCACAAACTACCGTCCCATCACGACAATTCCTTCTCTGCTTAGAATCCTGGATAAGATTGCTTATAATCAAATCCAAAGTTTTCTGGAACAACACAAACTTTTAGGAGAGAGGCAATCAGGATTCCGTCCCCAACACGGCACAGAGACTGCCCTCATTGATCTGAAGGCACAAATAGATGAAATAAGAGATAAAGGAAAAATGGCTCTCCTCTTGCTGTTGGACCTCTCTGCTGCATTTGACCTTGTGAATCATGGGGTGCTTTGCAGCCATTTCGACTCAGCCGCACATTTCTCCATAGAGGCCATAACTGGGATTGAATCCTTTCTTAGCGATGGGACCATGAGGGTGTTCTCCCCATCAGAAGCGGCTGACCCTATCCCCATCTTGTATGGAGTTCCTCAGGGCTCTTGTGTCTCCCCGACTCTATACAACATATTTACTAAGCCCCTTTTTGATGATCTGGACCTTCTCGGTATCACCTACACTAACTATGCAAATGATACCCAGATTCTCCTCCCACTTTCCGGGGATTATAATAAGGATTTGGCCTTGGTAAATAGGGTGTATATTATCATCCAGGCATGGATGGCAACCCACGGTCTATGTCTGAATGATAATAAAACAGAGCTTATCATCCTAGGGACTCATTCTAACCTCAAAAAACTAAGCCAGGACTACACTTCATTTGAAATTGATGGTACTATCATCAAGGTGTCCAAAGAGGTGAAGACACTTGGCTTCTATTTGGATGCCACCCTCTCTTTCGACAAACAGGTGAAGTATTAGGCTTCGGCCACTGCTTACACATGTAAGCTCATTAGAGCAGGCAAACACTTTCTCTCTGACAACAACTGCCTTATCCTAGGGAGAGCATTAATCCTCTCTAGGCTCGGCTATTGTAATGCCCTGTACATTGGAGCCAATAAATCCATCACCCATCGAATTCAAATTTTACAAAATAACGCCCTGCGAGCTGCCCTCGGTGTCTCCAAAAGATTGCATATTTCAAAGATCAGGCACCAAAACAACTGGCTCTCCATCCAAAATAAAATCCATTTAAAAGTAGCATCCCTTGTTCACAAAGCCCTGAACAATGCTGCACCGAGCTATCTCACAAATAAACGTACAAAAAGAAACCATACACGCCCAGCTAGCACCTCAAATGCCAATAGCCTCATCATACCAAGATTTAGGCGAACTAAGGCTGGGGGAAGTAGCTTCCAGGTTCGAGCGGCCCAACAATGGAACTCACTGCCCTACCCTTTACATTAGGAGCAGCCCTTTCTGAAATTTAGATCCAACTACATTAATCTGCTAAGGTCTGCCAATGATTAGCCCACTAGTGCCTACTCATCCTCACAAGACCCTTGTTTAGACACATCATTGTCCTGCTTACCTTTGCTCTTATGGACCTCCTCACTCTGCCCATCTGGCCGATGAGCTAACATCCATCTTGTGCCTGTACATATACTGTCCACATTGTACTTTGTACTCATTATGCCTGTTTTTAAACTGCATTTGCTGTCTACCTGTAATATACTGTATTTTGTATTTTGTATTCTGTATGTAACCCATGACCCTACCCTGTAACTTAAGCTTTGCATTTTCTGTACTGCTGCGCCCGGCTACTTTCGGGTTTCGTGAGCATTATAAGTGAATAAAACAAACAAACAAAAACAAAGGTACAATGCAGTATTCACTTTCACTATGGAACACAAATATGATTAAATGCTTGCCTGTCATACAGCAAACCACTCTACTAAGTAGCGGTCATCATCATTCAAGTAATAATTGTAATTGGTTATGTATAACGCGCTTAATACCCAGAGGTTTCTAAGCACGGACTCGGGGATAGAACTTGTGTTTCTCTGCCTCGCCTTGCTTCCAAGACGAGGTGTTGCCCCTGAGCTATCCTCCCAAGATGAGATACACTTGTCTACACTATTATAAACTTTTATAAAAGGCAAATTAAAGTGAACTTTGCATGGTCTTGATTCTAATGTAATCTGCCCTCAATGTGGTGGGTTCAGCATAGGTAATGAAAGGGCCAGAATAAGACACAGCTGCTCTGACAAAGTTTGTCTTGGTCCTGAGGCCCATGGCTTGCCAAATAAAACCCCATATTTATTTATTTATCACATTTGTAAAGCGCACTAACAGCCCGAGGGCATCGAGGCGCTGCTGCAGGAAAATGTCTTAGTTACAGGAAGATTACTTTGCTCATGGTTGCAGCAAGCGCCTCTACAGGTGATGCAAGTTATTGAGAGACATACATATCTCCTCCCAAGCCTAATGAGCAGCCCATGCTTCATTAGACAGGGCATGGGTGGCCCCAGGCATCCCTAGGGAGTGGCAAAGGCCCTAATTGCTTGCTTGCCCCCCCTCTAATTGGTGCCCTGTCTTCTTCTGCCCCCCTCCCAGCACAAAACCCTTCCCAGGAGCTCTGACGGTATCCTTTGACCAGCCGGGCGCAATGGCATGTTTACATTTTCGGTGTTTGCTGAGGCTGTCCTTTCCTCTGACCTGAAGGGGAAACAGAGCGCCTGAAGACCGCCCCCGGGTGGTAGCAATGCACGGTGTAAATCAACATAACATAAGATATGTGTTATGGGGCTACTATGCCTCCGGGCTTGTGATTGGCGCCTAATAAATACATATAAATAAATAAATACATTGGCGGTAATAGATGGGCCATGAGTATCAGTAGAGTGGGCTGCCACATATATCTTAACACCAGGCCTCCCACATGCTGGGCACACTTGATTTGACAATGGGCAGCTTACAATGTCATTGAAACCACAAAACAAGCCATTTCCAAAGTGAAACGTGCTTCCTGAACTTAAATCTACCAGCTTTATTTAACTTTGTGTTTCGTTTTTTAATTGGACTACCCCCACAAACACCTGGTGATTTGGGTGCACTACCTTTGAGGTTCATGGCAAGGCATCCTTCTAAGGATGTTATTTGTTTGTCAAATTACTAAACTGAAAGTAAATGCTTCTATCGTGCTGGCAGCAATCATGCGGGCACTGTGCTGTAGGTTCATGGGCGTTAGCTTTTGATGTTCACTATGGAGAAAGAAATTCAATCCAGATCTGGCCTGAATAGGAGAAAGTAGCCAGCGCAACCCATACCTTGGCCGATCAGTGCATTTTTACAGTACATATATATATATATATATATATATATATATATATATATATATATATATATATATATATATATATATATATATATATATATATATATATATATGGAATTGCAAAAAGCTATACGTTTTACAGCCCGCTTTAAACCTATAAGATTTCAACAAGTCACTTAACCTGCTGAGCTACCCTGATAGCGTTCTACTTTAGGACGTGTCACTCTACCTTCCAAGATTTCAATATCAGATCCGAATCTCTGATTATGCTCAAAATCACTATTACTAATAGTGCAGTTCATATATATGACTTTAAAGTCAATGGTGTTTCGTCTCCAGCCGCAGTTGCCCTGTTAGACTGACTCGTTTTTGAGGGGGCATTATTTGAAGCTGAACTGGGAGTGGTGTCTCTTCTGTTAACCACCATCTCTCGCTGCATATTATTTGAAGCTGAGCCTGAACTATGAGTGATGTCTTCTCATCACAAACATCCTGTCTCTTGCGTGCATGCACATTACGCGTAACAACAAGCTGCATGCCTTTTTTCAAACAACTACTAAGAGCAAGTGGCTATCCCTTCCCATGTATAACCCAGCGGGAAGATTAAAGACATTCCAAATTAGTCTATGTCAGATGTTAGATGCTTAACTGTTGTGATAACCTAGGGCCAGATTTGGCGGTATTACCATGAGTAATAGAACCAACTTGTTACCTTTACCCATGTGGTAACTGCCCGGTGCCCAGGACTGTATGATTCGAAGTAATGTGGAACTTTCTGTTATTCCCCATTTTGAAGTCCAATGGGACTCCATGGGAACCTGTATTTACTGGATGCAGTTATTACCACATCGAGTACTGAATTTGTGTGGTGCTAATTACTGCCGCACAAAAGTTGCTGGTAAAAATAAAACTTTGATGTGATTTTGGTAGAGGGCGAAAACACCAGCAATGGTAAACTTTTGACCAGGCCCTTGGTCTTCGGAAAATCTCTCAAAATCTGTCTGGCCACTAGACCGCAACAGACAAACTGGCACGACCCCTCTAAAGGCCCAAGAAAGCAAACCTTTAAACCTCTACCCGCTCCACGCTGGGACTAAAAACCAACTAGAACCACTCAGATGAACCGTCATTGTCTTGCAACTCCCAAGGCACGCATCACTCGGATTTTAACAACATAATTGCCATCACAAATCTGGACACAAGGGATGATCAGAGTGCCAACCTTGCATACCAGGATTAAATAGAGACTTAGACATTCGGGCAGCTTCACTGACATGTGCAACACACCTCTGCGCAACACTTAAATCATAAACGCCTTGGACCGTGCATTTAATGGAAAAAAACGAAATGCAGGTAATCACCAATCCAGGCTTTAAGTGGGCCAGGGCTCAAGCCCATCAGGGTCATAACATTGCTCTCACACTGGGGCCCTACAGGGCTCTGAGCCATTTCTACTTATCACACTGTGTGTGTCCATTTTCAGTTTTCTATTTCTCACTTTCCTTGTCTGTCACAAACTTCACCTCCCTTTTTATTTGTCTCTCGCCTCATCTACCCACACCCCAACTCCAGTCAGTCCCGTACATCCTCTTTAACTCTCTGTGCCAGTCTCCTTTTTTCTGAGCCTGGGTCTTGGGAGCAGGATAGCCAAAACATCTCAGTCAGTGATTCCAACATGAATCTAATTATAACGGTTTACAATCACATACTGATGTTACCCCTTATTTGAGTTAACATGGTAATGTACAAAAGTACAGACAGTGTGAAAATTACCAATTTTTGCAGATAAGGCACAAAGAGATTACATTATTTGCCAAAGAAAACACAGTTTGTTAAGCTGTGAAGATAGTATTTGAACCACCACTGTGCAATGTAGGCACCTGACCATATAATTTCTGAGCTGCAGTGTGATACATATCTAGGTTTGGCTTTCAAGAACACAATCTTTTAAGGTTTAATTCAAAAAGTAAATCAATCACATAGTAAATCAACCTGACAATGTATGCATCCATGTAAAATATGTTAAGCTAAGAGCAGAATTTCAGATTTATTTTATACAGCCTTAAAGGACTACAAGTACCAGCAAGCAAAGTAATGGGACCCTAAACAATACCCTCTCTTTTACACCACTTTATTTTCAGAACAAATAAATGTTGTGATACGTACGGTCACCTGCCTAGAAAATAGTTTTAGACAAACTTTCAGGTCAGTTATGCATGCTCTTGCAAATATTTGACAGAACATCCTAATAAAAGCAAATGCTTTCTTTTGATAATGTAAAGGTAGCAGACATCAGAGCTAAACACTAACATTCAAAAGATGAGCTTTATATTTTGCTCACTTTTATGGCCTAGTAAGAAGGTCAATATTTGGTAGGTAACTGGAGTCATGTGTGGACTTTCAGTCCGAAACATCCCATCACAGTCACAGGTTAATTTACACATAAAAACATTGCTAATAAAAAAAACAAGTTAAAATGTAATTGGCAGGGTGACAGCATGGAAATTATGGGTTTACGGAGAATGGCGGTCCCTGTAGGCTAGATGACAATATCTGGCTCAAGCTCTGAACATAAAGGCAGTTCAAGACATGGATCGAGGCCCACCTGGCCTTCCACGTTAAAGTCACATTCCAACTTCCAAAACACAGTTCACAAATCAGTTCACGTTAGTCCCCCTCTGTCGGGCTCAGACCTCTTAAAGCAAAAATTTACATCGGTCTCCCTCGATTGGGCTCAGACCTTTCACAGCAAAACAAAACGCATGCAGGGATTCCCTTCTTCAAGCTTGATTCACCTTTTTTAGGCGTTCCCTTTCCTCTAACTTATTACACCTTCGGTCTCCCTCAGTCGGCCTCGGACCGTTTCCCAAATGTGCGTGCCTTATTCTCTACAGACCTCTGCAAGACCACTTCAACCTTCGAGGTTTCAATTCACACTCCTATGTTATTTGCCTTAGTGCTTCCTGGTCTGAGTACTTCACTGTATTATGATCCAAAGTTCAACAATCACCTTTTCTCTTTCCCCTTGCCTCGGGATCAATTTCAATCACCTTGCTTTTACAATTCATTAATTTTATCGCTACAATCTTTTCACCTATCACTGAGACTTTCGAGTGGGCTACTTCCTTTTGCTGGACCACTCCGTTATTAAGTAACGCTGACCTTCCAGCTATTGTTACTTCAAAGTTCATTTGCAGGTCTGCCTTTCTTTGCGTCTCATCCACACACACGCAGCCTTCAATTGTGCGATATAGTGTTGCTACTTCAATCTTTCTTTCGCACACACCAGTCTCTCACATCGCTTGCCAACTCACCGGCTGCGTTTCTTTCTTGTCTTTCCAGTTTGCGAGTCAAGGTCAGTATCACAGGCTTAGACTGGCCCCCCCAACTTGGTCATTCACCCTGGAGGGTCGCTGGTGTCCTTGAAACACAATGCAGCCTTCTTGTTTGGCATGCTTTGTTATAAGGAGGGAGATGTGTTGTGTTTGTTATCTTGTGTGGCTTCTCTCTATATGTTCAATGTGGTTCCTGAATCCAGTCGGGTTCTGGAACCAGTTAGCAGTGGGAGTTGAGCCGGGCTGGGTGCCTGTCGCTTGCTCCCTTTAACCAATTAAAGTAACTTAGTTCTACTTACTCACGGTGCCAGACCCATCATTTTATTAGGAATCTTGAGGGGTGATTTCAGACTTTTAATTTCTTCATAATGTAATTTTTCATTAATTGTTTTAAAGATACAGCAACAAGTGATGATAAAATGTGTTCAATTAAAAATGCACAGTAAAACAGTTGAAAGAGTAAAGGCGTTTGGAAGTTTTGGGGGCCTTTTTGTAACTCGCGAATATGAGTTAACTTTATTTGGTGTATATTAACTTAATACAAAACCTTTGTCTTATACCTACTTTGAACTTGCATAATGTCATCTTTTTTAACCAGATTGTTAAAATATAAATGTGCTGAACCCAGTTTGCCCGAATGACCATATTTGATGTGTCACCCCCCTACTCGCCCATGTAGGAAAAAAGGAGGCTCCAGATTTGTACTGAGGCTCTGAATTTCAACAAAAATAAAAACTGATCCCATTTGTCAACAAGAGTGTGAGACTCGGGTGTGACACTCTGGACTGAATCTGGTGTGAGTCAGTATTGTGAGTGCATAGAAACATACAAGTTAAAAAGGGGGTTTAAACTTGGCATTACATAAAAGCTGGTATTTTTAGTAGCACCACACCATGGGAATATAATCTGTGTTGCAATGAAGCATAAAATTTACAATGTATTAATCCTACTAATACCCCTAAACTCTAACCTATACCTGCTAATATTCAAGGCAGCTCAGTCCATGGCCCACTGGTGCAAAATGTTGGTGCAGAGCTATGGCACTAGCCAGCTTATTTTATGAAATCGTATCAGCACAGGTGGTGCAATGTGGTTGGAAAAATGAGATAAACATGAAGAATGAAACTTATTTTGTGATGAAGATGTGACAAGTTGGAGATGTGAAATGTGAAAAGTCACGTTGCTCAAAGTAGCCCCATTATTCATGTTCGCTCTGCAGGAAACCAATTGTAATTGTAATTGTTTATTTGTTTGACATAGTATGGCATTGATAACACGTCTGTAAATCTGTACCTGTACACCTGTATAAGCACCTACAAAGTGCTTATACACAAGTGAAGTGCTTCAAAGTGCTTAAAGGCAAGACGGGACAAGGAAATACAGAAATCATCCTTAGGCCTTAAAGTTTCTGAATGATCTAACAAAATTAACTAGCATTGTAGGCAGGAGGCATTTCTACTAGTGCAAGTGCATGAAATATGTACCTTTTTGATATCGGTTTGCTGCCTGAATATCTGTGCATAGGTGCCAAGCTAAACACGTGCGCTTTGGAATCTTCTGGAGGCTTGACAAAGGGAAGTGGTTATTGATTGGCACATGACGTCACTGTGAGGGGCAGCCATTTTCTTACACTTTATGTGGGCCCACATACGTTTGTGGGCAGATCACTGAGAGATGATGTAAAAAGAGCTGTCTATCCTAAGGGGCTGGGCACTGTGTCACTCTCTCCCACTGGCTCTCTGGCTGTGGGTCAGTGTGCTGCATTTTCTTACGGTGCAGGCAGGCTGGGGAAAAGACTTTGTGGAGTTCATTCAGGCCGAGAGGGAAGGAAAAAGCAGATTAACTTTCCATACGGGCTCTATCCAGGCAGACGGGAAAAGAAATGTTCACCAGTCCGAGTGGAGCAGGTCCTGGCTTCGCTGTGCAGAGGCACACAGAACAAAGCATTCTTTTTGGTAAGATTCCAGTAAAGATTGAGGTGTGTGTCTGCTGTCTGTGGATGCATTTTTTAGGCAATTTCAGGCTGGGGAATTTTGTGTTACATTCACATTAACAAACGTGGGTAGTTCATTTTCAGGTGCTGCGCAGAGCAATTGTAATATTGACAGGGCTTTTGATAAGTGCATTTTACAAATAGTTGCAACCTAGAAAAGTGCTTTCACATTCTTAAATGTAGACAGACATTTTTCATGTGTTTTTACCACCCATGTAATAATCTTCAGATGTAACAGAAGGTTAATGAGCTGACAAGATTAGTAATGAATTTCAAGGTAGGTTATAGCAGTGTTCTGGCCATCTATCGCAAAGAAGAGTGTTTGAAGTCTATTGTACAGAAAAAGATATTTACTGTGGGGGATCTTTACAAGTGAAATGTGAATTGAGAAAACCTCAGAGCATTACAAATTTCTTTTGTACTTTGCATGAATTTGAATGCCTTATAAAGCAGAAAAAGAAAAGAAGTCAGCTTTGGTCGGTTTATTATGTGTCCTGGGTATTTGTGATAGCTTACAGACAGCTGTGAAGCAAGTGGTATTTTCCTTTTACCGCGGTTGGTAATTACATTTTACCATGTGTGATAAAACTCAAGGTAAGACAGGTCACTGTGAATGGGCTCATATCCTAAGTGGTTGGTTACACGGATAACTGTTTTCAGGTGCCCTGGTAAGTATATTCTGGGTTACCACCAAAGTGGTATTGTAGATAAAATACCACATGGTAATGAAATAGTGATTTAGGGCGCACCAGGTCTGGTTTTGGCTTAATGCTTATGATCCCAATATGAAAATAATGTCAGGTAGTCTTATATATTTGGGCTCACCCAAATACCGCAAAATACCTTAACATTTTGTTACTGTTGAATATGAGTTCACTTTATATGGTATATATTAACTTGATTCAAAACTGTTGTCTTATACCTTCTCTGAACTTGCATAATGTCATCTTTTTTAACCAGCTTGTTAAAATACACATTTACTGAAACCAGTTTGCCCTATTAACCATATTTGATGTGCCACTACCCCACCATGAAGACTGTATGGAGAAATAGCCAAAGCATCACATACTGTTCAGAGGCTGTCTAAATTGATACATATGTCCTACCATTTACAAAACAAATTTATTAAGGAGAGTATTGTGACCAATAAAAAGAGCAGCGTCCAACTTCCATTACAAGCACAAAATGATTTCTTACTGAATCACTATCACAGACATGTTTCCGATTTTAAAAAAAATGTAAAATTGTGGGCATCCTTATGCTCCCATAATGCTCTTTGCCTTTATGCAAATTCACCAGGCTTGGGTTCCATGAACAGATGTGACCAGGTCTGGAACTACACCCCTCCTCACCCCAGCTCTGCCACTGCTCCACACCCCCAGCAAGGAGGAGATGATTCCTAGAGTAAATTTTTTCCACGTCCAGCACTGGGTGGTTTCATAACACACTGTATCCTTTTTAAGGTGGTGTGTGTGGTTATGCAAATATGCACATTTTTGGAGGGCGGGTCATGGGAATGTGAGCAACCTCAAGGGCGCCTCTTAGGCAGTTGAGAGCTCACCTAAAAAGTTGCCATCTATGTAGACTGCAATATCTTTGTAAGAGGCCTGTTAACATACTCATTCCAATCAGAGATAATAATGTCTTTGATTTTCCCCTGTATTTGTCTCCCTTTTACACAATTCCAATATGATTATTGACTTAGATTTAAATAATGCTTATTGACTCGGTTTTCACATGTTATTTGAATATTTGATGTACTTTTCTCAGTTCACCGATTTGTGTTATTTAAAATTAATACAAATTTAAACATAAAAAAAACCTCAGGGCACAACACTCCCTTTATTTATTATTAAAGAAAACTGCTATCACACCAACAATATAAAATATGTCTTCCATACAAAAGTTTCACTCCGGTCGCTGCAGAATTCCACTACAGAGCATCATAATCCATAACAATAAAAGCCTTCTACTTAAGGTGGTGCCAGCCGCTTCCCATCCTAAAATGGCGACTCGCATTGTGTAGTCTCCCACCCCTTTCATGGCAAAGAATGTCATCACGCACTCGTACGTGTCTATTATGTTGTAGTCCTTTATCTATGTCCTGATCCATTTGAAAGCGACTAGAACGCGGCTTGAGGTGCAAGCTCGTGCGCTGTCAGCTGACTCTGCTGTCAGACTGTGCCCATGGCCGCCTCGTCGAGCGTCGGTGGTCACCTCTTGGTGCTTTGCCTGCAGCTGAGCCTCGGAGTCTCAGTCTATGTGCTGGACGACCGAGGGGGCCTGGGACGGGAGTTCGACGGGATAGGGGCGGTGAGCGGAGGAGGGGTGAGTATGGGGCGTCATTGCATTAGGGAATGAGGGGTCGCTAATAAAGTTCCCACGTGAGATAGTAAGAGTGCTTTCCACTACATCTGTCTGACGGACTGCATCACATAAACTGACACTGAAAATTACTTTTTTTTTTTTAAAGATCACACTCCAAATTGGCCTGTGAACTCAACGCTGTGCCTGTTTTTATTATTTTATTATATTCTAAAGCAATCATTCATTCGTTTTGAGGGACAGCCACACCTTTTTTGAAAGAATTGGCATTTTGGAAAAAAAGAATGACCATTTTAGTGTTCTGTTTTCCAAAGGACCTTCTCAAATCATTTTTTCCTAGAAGATGATGCCTACATAACTCTCCCATTTCTTTACATGGGTGGGGGTTTTTAAGTTGCCCACGCTACAGCGTCTCTCTCTTGATAAGATGCACACCTGTGTGTGACATTTAGGTTACCCACATCTCTGCATTTAACAAAGTTAGTTTTCGCATCAGTTATTAGCTGTTTACAGTCTTAACAAGTGACATTGCATACCGCTGAGGAAGTCAAACAGTAATTGTAAGGTACATAACTATGCTTGCCAAACTTGGTAAGGCACTGAAGAGTGATGGCTGCAATGTCTTAAATAAACCAAAAACCACTGACAGAGCCCTGGGCAACCCTCTGGACAATTGTTTTTCAGCCTGCTGTGCCACTACAGAAGACCATAAGTACATTTGACTTGGCCCCCACTGCCAATAGTTCGGTGCAGCCCAACTTCCGGTCATGCCCCTTCTGGACTAGACCACTAGCAACCTCAGACATTGTCTGGGGCTCATTGGGAATTGTCATGGTGCAAGGCGACTCCTGCAACCACCCCACATCGTTATGTGGATGGCTCTCAGCTCATGTCTTAAGAGCTACTAAGGGAACTGTGAGCTAGGGAAGAGGGCGAGTACAGCGGATCACGTGGGTCGGGGTTTCGGCAGTTGGCCGTTATGTGGTAGAGTAATAAAGACATGTATTTCATCATCTCTGTGTCTGCGTGATCCATGTCCTTGTTAGAGCCGGCATGCCGTGTTGAGAGGGGGGACCCTCGCAGTGCTTGCTGAAGGGTCTGTGCAGGCATCATCAGTGAGATGTAGCTTGGATCTCCAGCAGGGGCGCAACAAAACCTACATTTCAGAGGGTGGGGTGAGGGGGGGGGCTAACTGGTGATGGGAGGGGCCACTTAAGAAATGGGGCAGAGCAAATTTGGATGCTCTCTCCCCCCTCTGTTTTACCCCAGGGGTTTTCTTTTCTGGCGTGGGACTATACTATCAAATGGTAGCGTCCCATCATTACACATAAACGGGGTTAAAGAGAAATCTGGGTTCTAGATATGAACACTCCTGTGCTGCGCTTGTTGTTTAGTCTGATGATCTATCTATGCAAGGTCACAGGTTGGATGAGGTGAATCCACACCTCTAGTAAGGAAATTGTAGATAGCCCTGGTTACCTTGCAATTTTAGGTTTTTAGTGAATCTTGTGCATACAAATATTCTTGCGCTAGGATGCGGTATTGCTCAGTGAGCTTGTTTATTTATAGTGGTGTAGACACATTGTCTATAAGTTGGTCAGCCGACATGTGTTTCGACCCCGAGGTTTCCTTATCAAGGCAAGAGTGAATGTAGAATAGATATAGGGCGGGGATTGTTGTCCCAGGATGTGCCTCTTGTGGTATCAATATGGAAAAGTTTCTCCCAGAATTGGGTTAGTCGTTAAAACTACTACTCCACGATCGTGGTCTCTTGAGGGTTCGCGCAAAAGAACTAATGCTGGTTCTCTATTTGTGCGCCACGAGGGCAGGGCTGTTGGGGTGACTGGCCGAGGCGCCATTAGCCCCCTGCCACGGCAGCTCATTAGAGTCTTTCAAGGCGGGGTGGGAGAAGGCACGGCAGGTGCCATATTGAAATTAAATGCGCCCGTCTCTCTGGAGCAGGGCGTATTTAATAATAGAGCGCTGAGATACATTTGGTCCCCCCTCATGACCAGGGGTACTCTGGAGGGAGGCGCTACATTTTTGTTTTGCTGCCCAGGGTGCTGCCGTCGCAAAGGCTGGCCCTGCATGAAGGAGCCAACATGCAACATCCTTTAACACTGCTAGTTTCAGAAAAGGCGTCCCTCAACTCTCTGCCTAACAAAAAGCAAGTATCCACACCAGCCCCTTCTGCTGAAAGAACATATAACGTTGTTATCCCCTCGGATGTGAAAGAACAAAGAACATATAACGTTGTTATCTCCTCGGATGTGAAAGAACAAAGAACATATAACGTTGTTATCCCCTCGGATGTGAAAGCATATAACGTTGTTATCCCCTCGGATGTGAAAGCATATAACGTTGTTATCCCCTCGGTTGTGAAAGAACATATAACGTTGTTATCCCCTCGGATGTGAAAGAACATATAACGTTGTTATATGTTCGCTCGCACCGTGGGGAGCGGGCTGGTGTGTGCATTTGATTTTTGTTAGGCAGTGAGGCGAGGGAAGCTTTTCTTGAAACTAGCAGCTTTAAAGTTTTGCTCCGTGTGTGCAAATAAATGTTACTGTACAAACACAGCAACCCTTTAAAGCCGCTGGTTTCAGGATTGGCTTCTCTCCACTCTCTGACTAGCAAAAAGCTATGTGCGAAATTCCCGCCCCTCAGCTCACATTTCAGGTGTTGGCTGGGGCGGGGTTGGAAGCCTGATTACCTCAATGGGTTGTGTCCCTGATCACCTGGCACGGCAAGCTCGTGACCCACATCTCGGCAAACCTGTCCTACTCTGAATGACTAATGAAACGGTGAGGGCTAATTCAGGAAAGTCTTGGATGAATCGAAAACCACTGGCACACACAATTGTTTTTCCATCCTGCCATGCCATTACAAAAGGTGAAAGACCATGTGCAAGGCTTCGACTCAACCCCAAAAGGGGCACTCCGGCCCAGTTCCATC
Organism: Ambystoma mexicanum; assembly: GCF_040938575.1. Classification (NCBI taxonomy): domain Eukaryota; kingdom Metazoa; phylum Chordata; class Amphibia; order Caudata; family Ambystomatidae; genus Ambystoma; species Ambystoma mexicanum. Next base: position 591,486,519 of record NC_090940.1, on the reverse strand, counting down.
ATATCCCTTCTGCGACCACAACTCGCCCCAACGGAGCCTGATTTGCATATGTGCTTTCCCCTTCTCAAATGGCTCAAGAGGCTGAAAAACAATGCTTGAAGGGTTGCCTGAGCGATACCGGTGGTTGTGATTTATTTATTTGTCCATACCTTCTTTCCACCACTCTTCTGTTTTGTCACCCTACGTGTGATGTGCATGGCATACACGAGACCCAAGCTAGACCTCGCTGATGGCGCCCAATACACTTTGTAACAAGGAGGGGGTTGCGTAGTCTCGTCATGCAGAAGGGATGTGACCTATCGTTTACAAATTGTTGTATTGACCATTTATGGCAAAGCCTCCTGATGTCCACCCATTTGCTGCCCTGGAAAGGCATTATTGTAATAAAGATCCTCATTTGATACAAAACACAACAACTTGACATCTACAGTACGCAAAACAAGGATATTCATTAAATATAAATTGCAAAGTTTCTAAAGTGCCTATACATTTTTTTTAAAGGCAAGTTTAAAATTAAGCTTTCTCGGTCTCCTTTCCAATGAACTCTCGAGTTGATACAATGTTCTAAGGACACGCCCCCTAGCGAGAAGACTAGTTACTCGAAACAAAAGGAGAGCTGAGCAGGAGCTCTCCTCCTGTTTCAAGAACTTAGACGATCAGGCAGCCATGGCGCTGCATGGCTAGACCTGCTGCTTGCAGGTGTCAGTATTTTGTTTTTTTAAAGCCTGCAGGCAGCTCGTGTAACCGTGTAGCCTCTAACAGGGCTGCCTGAGGTGTCGCCTGGCTGGGGCTAGTCGGGGTGGACCATGGCAGGGCGCCGGCTCGGGAGCCCCTTCTGGAGACTGCCGGGGCCTGCCCCGGTTGGCCCTGGCCCACTTAAAGCCCTGGGCCCCCTGGTCAAAAGAGAGTGGACTTTGCTCCTCAGTTTGCATTCTTTCAATGCCACTGTATATTGGATGGCGACCCTAAGTCCTTATCGCTGCTCCTCTTCTGACATGCACGCTTGCCAAACAAACACCATTGTGCAAACTATGAGGGACTTCTTAAACAAAATACAGCCATCTTAAACAACACCAGCTAGTGATTTATGCAATTCACTCGATTGGAGGCTGGGCTGACTAAACACACGCCTGTGAGATCTGTGTAAACCATGCATGTACCATGTCTGCTCACTCCAAAGAGGCGTGTTTCCTGGTGGTTTGTTGGCTGTTTTGGCAGGCAGTTCATTATTAAATGCTACTAGGCTTTACTGCATCGTGCACAATGGCAGAACCAGTCCATAGCTTAGCTCAGCTTTTAGATGGCCCACACCACCAATGACTAGCACGGCTTAGCTTTAAGATGGCCCACACCACCAATGACTAGCACGGCTCAGCTTTAAGATGGCCCACACCACCAATGACTAGCACGGCTTAGCTTTAAGATGGCCCACACCACCAATGACTAGCACGGCTCAGCTTTAAGATGGCCCACACCACCAATGACTAGCACGGCTTAGCTTTAAGATGGCCCACACCACCAATGACTAGCACGGCTTAGCTTTAAGATGGCCCACACCACCAATGACTAGCACGGCTTAGCTTTAAGATGGCCCACACCACCAATGACTAGCACGGCTTAGCTTTAAGATGGCCCACACCACCAATGACTAGCACGGCTCAGCTTTAAGATGGCCCACACCAATGACTAGCACGGCTTAGCTTTAAGATGGCCCACACCACCAATGACTAGCACGGCTCAGTTTTAAGATGGCCCACACCACCAATGACGAGCACGGCTTAGCTTTAAGATGGCCCACACCACCAGTGACTAGCATGGCTCAGCTTTTAGATGGCCCACACCACCAGTGACTAGCACGGCTTAGCTTTAAGATGGCCCACACCACCAGTGACGAGCATGGCTCAGCTTTTAGATGGCCCACACCACCAGTGACTAGCATGGCTCAGCTTTTAGATGGCCCACACCACCAGTGACTAGCAAGGCACAGCTTTTAGATGGCCCACACCACCAGTGACTAGCACGGCTCAGATTTTAGAGGGCCCACACCACCAGTGACTAGCACGGCTCAGCTTTTAGATGGCCCACACTACCAATGACTAGCACGGCTCGGCTTTCAAATGGCCCACACCACCAATGACTTGCACAGCTCTGCTTTTAGATGGCCACACGCCGACGACTAGCATTTGTTTGCATATCTAAAACTCGTCTGAATTGGGATGACGGATACATTTAAATGGAGGTCTATAGCCCAACGGTTATTGACTTCACTCACTGGCAGCTTTTAAAACTGTCATCCAGCACCGCCAAAACTCTGGGGCTGGCCCCACCCTCGATCAGACATCTAGCCTTTATTAGGCCCGTGCTGAATGGGGACAGATGTATATGCACTCTTTGATTTGTGTCAAGGCGATGCTGCAATTCCCTGTACAATATTTCTGCAGCGAGGGCATTCCCAAGTGTCATGCCTCGGCAATGAATAGGCTTCCAGTCTAATGTCACTCGCGGTGTTATTTATTTGTTCTTATTATAACGCTATGCACCGTCACTAGTACTCGTTTTATCCTGGATTATTTGATTAGCCCATTTTACTATTGTTAATTGCTGAATGTTATATTCTGGATTTATTCATTATTGAGACTTAATAAAAATGACTTGACAAAAAAGTATGCAATAAGCTATAAAAGTTCAAACCGCCTACTGCCCAATAGGATGGCACAAAATAAAGCTTTTATGATGATGCCTGGCCAAGGCCCATGTTTGATACAGGCTCGCCCTCTTCTGAAGGCCTCCCTATGCCACTAGAGAGTTAATTCCAGGATTCTGCAAGAGACTGTTCTGGATCTAGAATTCATCAAGTTGCCCTAGGGAAGAGACCGGTGTGGTTCATGGTGTGACTGGGTGTACCCTGTTACTCGCATAGACAATTCACCCAGAACCGGATCTGCAGCAATGTAAACTAGTGACCTGAATCCTCATAAAATGCCCAGCCTTTATGATTAATGTATATGATACGGGCACAGGGAATGGTGTTCCATTTGGATCAAATGACTTTTAAAGAAAGCAACACAGTTCTGCGGTTTCACATCCCTGGAGACGGTAGTATTAAAGGTCTCTTGCAGATGTGCCTGGTAAGGGTGGCTTAAATAGATTGCGGTCCCTGTGCCAAAGCAACAAGCTTGGGTACATTCTTATGCCAAGAAGACCTTCCATCGGAGCCATTTCATACAGAGTAGTGAGCGCACCTTCAGAATGATCTTGCAAGACATTTTGACTGCATGGTACATTGCACATCTTCTCTTTGAAGGCCACCATGCTAAATTCGTAGGCTAAGGCTTAAGATGGCCAACGCTCTGATCCAAATGGCCGGCCTCTTTTTCTGTGGATAGGGTTATACACTGGATAGGATTGGTGTAGAAATAACACTGAAATCTAATTGTTTCTCAGTGTTCAACTACTTGAAAGCACCTCAAAATAAATAAAATAGGCAGCCTTTCAAGAGCTTTGTCAAAGCTATATGAATTATTTTGCTGCATAGTGATGACAACATTGTGTTCCAAAGTGGTTACCACACCTCTTAAAATCAGATCCAGGGTTCAAAATGTCTGGGCGTTTTTTAGCTCCTTGATATAGCCTGGGAGAGGCTGGTTAGTATGAAACCAACAGCTCCAAGAAGCTACTTTTGGCTCCCCAGGCCAACTGGTGCCTTATAAACATGCATATGTGACATTACCTTTTGAGTATTGAAAATTATATGTAATGGTGCAGAAGTACGAGTATGACACAGTGGTGGCATGTTTGTTGGCAAATACTTTTATTATAAACGTAAAGAAAAGGAGGAAAAAAACGATCTTGCCCTATTACTATGAGGGGTTGCCCAACCTTAACAGAAACACTAATGACTCTGTCAGGATGTCTTGTAACATAAAGTGTTTACCGTCCTTTGGCCAAACCTATTTCCATCCCTTACACAAAACTAAGAAACATTGGGCATCTTCTTAATCCAAAAGAAGACGTCTCTTATTCTGGATTTGGTGTCCAGTTCTTGAAGAAAATATGACTGAATCTTTAAACACAATTTCCAAGTATTAATGGGGAGCCTCTTTACGTTTGTGAACTGAAGAAAAGAGCAAGGTAAAGTCTGGTTCACTTTCCTGCCAGAATGAACTTTATACCCCCTTATTACAAAAATAGACTTCCCTTGTATCCGGTGGGAAAGACCCTCCCCCTTGTTTCTTTCTCGAACTTAGCCTTGTAGCATCCAGTCTGGAACACTATCCTGCCAGGCTGTACTCTATTGTATTGTTTATTTATATAGTGCCTATATACAGGCAAGCATTTCAAAGCGCTCAAGCAGGGTGGGAACATGGGGGTGGATGGTGAACAACAGTTGCGTAGGGCCCTTGAAAATCTGAGACGATAATAGTCTACACAGACAGAATAAGTGCGTCAAAAGTACATTTACCAGAATGGGATACAGCAAATAAACTGCAGAATCGCCATCAGGCCTAACAGTTGTTTAACAGTGCTATTAGGGATGAAGACAAGGGAGAACAGACAGACGATCTTCAGGCGGAAGCGTGCGGATCGAGAAAGTGCACAGAGGGTCACAGGGAGGGGGAGGACCAAGTGCACCCGCTCGGTTGAGACTGGGGTAAGTGCAGAGAGAGCCACTCTCTTGGGTTAATTTCTCAGTGTATTGAGTGTGGGTGGGGTTTAGGGCCCTGAGGCAAGTGAGAGAGAGAGAGAGAGAGGACTGGCAGGGGTCCCGCAGACGATTAAGACTCTGAGGTGCGGCAGGTCAGCATGCTGTAAGGAATGGGAGGGAGAGAGGGAAAGAACAGAGAACTAGGTTAGCAGGGTAGAGGGAGAGAAAAAGAGGAGAAGAGGAAGGTCTTGCGGGGTTTCCGGAATTTCAGGAGATCAGCCCGAGATGAAGGGCGGCAGGTACGCTATTTCAGAGGGAGGCACCCGCTGAGTATAAGGATCCCCCCACCAAATCTCTGCTTGGAGAACCGGCTCACTCGCAGAAGGTTGAAGGTAGATGAGCGGAGGGCTTGTGAGGCACAGTATTTAGGTAGGCAGCGTTGAAGGTAGGTGGGTCCAAGGACCCAGAAAGCCTTGTGGACAGTGCAAAGGTTCTTGAATTTGATCCTTGTTGCCATGGGGAGCCAGTGGAGGGATTTCAGCACTGGAGAGAAGCGGCCCCTGAGCTTGAGGCCAAGAATAAGTCTTGCGGTTCTGTTCTGGATGAGTTGCAGAGGGCGCAGGGCAGAAGAAGGGAGGTTGAGGAAGAGGCTGTTGTAATAGTCCAGCCTGGAGAGAACCAGGAGTCTGGAGACAGTGAGCCTTTGGGCGAAAGTGATAAAGGGTAGAGTACCTCTGAGGAGGTTTAGCTGATAGACTTTTTAGAGATGTCTGAAATGTGAGAGGAGAAGGAGAGAGTGGAATCAAAGCTGACACCAAGGTTTCTTGCTTCACAGGTGGGTGCGGGTGCATGTCCCAGGGAGGCCGACCAGAGTGAAAGTGGGAGCAGGGGTCCCAATGTGAACAAACTCAGTCTTAGTGGTGTTGAGGCCGAGGTCGTTTGCAGCACACCATGACTGAATAGCGGACAGATAGTCGGATATGAGTGGGGAGGAGGAGGCGGCTGAGGGTAGCCTGAAAGATAGTTGCGTGTCATCCGCCTAGCACTGAAAGTTGGAGGTGAAGGTGGCAAGAACTTGTAATTGTAGACTGTAGAACTTGTAATTCAAATACGTGTCTCTTCCTTTGGCAACGGGTCCTCAACCTCTTTGTTCAGCTGGTACCTTTTTCTTTCTCATATGAGTCCCAGATTCCTCTGGGATATCTCAGGGTTTCCCTGACTTGTTCTTCAACTTCTGTTTCATCTGTGTGGGTCCCAGACCGCCTTTATATTCTCTTGGGCTCTCCCCAACTTGCTATGGGTCCCAGCCCCTTGACTGTGTATCTTGTATGGGTCCTTGACCCGTGAGTTTGACTTTTGTGGGCCTCGCCCAACTTCATATGGGTCCCAGACACTGATGTGTTGCTGGCTTGGGTTCTCTACCCCTACTTCACTCAAAGTGCAACTCAACAGACCTGATGTACTGTTCCAAGTACAAAGTTTTACAAAGTTTGTTCCCGCTTTTACAGTTTGTTCGTTATCCCTTTCTGCTTCTCGGGATCTTGGCGTGTATCTGTTTAACTTGTTTCGTTCTCACCGCCTCCCACCAGCTGGACAAACCCTTTCTCTACCTTTGGGAAATGCTGTTGCAGTCTCCGGTCTGTCCTGGGCGTAGTATGGGACTTCTTCACAGCTGCGGTCAGCATTCTGCCCTCAGCGGCTGCACAGCAGTAAGCTTTCTTTTGCGTACACTGCTGCACGTCTCTTCCTTGCTTTGGCTTAACCGGTCGGGTCTCTTCTCTCCCCGTCAGCAGACGGGCTCCCTCTCCACGAGGCCTCTAAAGACTCTTGTGTTTCTCTGATGGCATCTCATTCCCTTTTCATTGGCTCTACCGCCACGGAACAGGCGTCTGATTCCTCACTCCTCTACAGGGCTGGCTTGCTGCATCTCTGCTCTTGGGCGGCTTGAAAAATGATTTCTCCAGTGAGGACTAGACTCTCTGTCAAGTCCTTTAGAGAGGGGTTGTCCTGGATTTCCCCCAGTCCTTAGCAATTGTCTGGCGTGCAAAGGTTCCTGCCTCTCTCTGGAAGTGCCTCTGGTCCACAGCCCCTTCTGCTTCAGCATAGCATTCCTGCTCCTTGCTCCCCCAGTGAGGGCTTAACAACACTTCCTGGTTTCCCTTCTTTATATCTACTCTTGTTGGACCATTTGGAAGCCAGTAACCACTAGACTGTTTCTTGGGGGGTGTCAAAGATGATTCTCATGCCTCTGCGCTTCTCCCTCGTCCCGGGAGGATAGCACAGCAGCAACGTTTTCACCTTGGAAGCAAGACGACACAAAGCAACACAGGTTCGATCCCTGGGTCCGCGCTTAGAAATCTCTGGGTATTTAAGCTTGTTATAAATACGCAACAAAGGCAAAAAAAAACAATTACGCAAACAATGTAACAGCGCCTCGATGCCCGCAGGCTGTGTGAGTGCTTTAAAAATCAAATGAAATAAATACAGTAGTTGTCAGTAGTATATTCACCAACTTCTCCCTAATCTTCCTCGTCTCAGTATTTCTACCCTTGATCTCCCTTGGGTCGGTTTTTCTCTTCATAGTCCCAGTTCTTGCTAGTGAAAAGGTAAGGTGACAACAACTCATGACTCTATTAGGAAAGTGGTTTTTGTATTTGTATTTGTTTATTTATAACGCGCAAACCATCAGACCCAGAGGCATCGGGGCGCAATTTAAGCACAGGTTACATACAGAGCATAAAGATGTACATAAAAGATTTACAAGTATGTACAAGGTTACATTTCAGTGCATATATACATATATAATACTAAACATAAGATAATAAGCAAACAGATCTATATCCATAAATTACAATGCAGGTAAGACATGGGGCATGGCAAATGTCTATGTAGATAAAAGGAGTGTGACGGCAAGGTGTGAGGAGCGAGTCTAGTGCTGGTTGAAGAGCCAGGATTTGGTTTTGGCTTTCAAAGTATTGAAAGAGTCTTCAGATCTGATTGTAACGGGGAGGGCATTCCATAGCTTGGAAGCTAAAACAGGGAAGCTTGTGCCCCCGCTCTTTGGAGTTTGAACCTCGGAATCGCTAAACAGTGGGTCTGGGCGGTTCTTAGAGGTCTGGATGTCGAGTGGCGGGACAACCGGCAGCAGAGGTGGGGGGGGCCTTGTTCGCCAAGCATTTGTGTGAGAGGGCCAGTGCTTTCAGTGAGATTCTCTGTTTCACAGGTAACCACTTTAGATTGGTTCTGGATTCGGAAATGTGATGGTTTCGAGGGATGTTTAGGGCAGCTCTAATAGCGTTGTTTTGGGTTGTTTGAAGTTTATTCAGGTTCTCTTGGCTGGTTCCTAAGTAGAGGGCACTACAATAGTCAATTTTGGCCATGATGAGGGTTCTAGCTAGTGTGACAGTGTTGGGGGTGGTCAGAAACGGTCTGCAGGCTGCAATGAGTTTACATGGGTATGCAGAGGCTGATTTGACTGCGTTTGTTTGTCGAGATAAGGATAAGGTGGCGTCTAGGTAGAAAACTAAAGTTTTGGTGTCCTTCGAGACTTGGATGGTGTTGCCGTCAATGGCAAAAGACTTGTAGGAAGGCTCTAGTTTGCTAAGGCGCTGCGACGTGCCCAAGATGAGGAGCTCAGTCTTGTCGTCATTTAGGCATAACTGGTGTTGGGCCATCCAAGATTGGATGACCAGGTAGACGTCGTTGAGGGCCTTAGAGTCAGCTAGATAGCCACCTGTGATGGGAATGAGTATCTGGGTGTTATCTGCATAGATGGTGTAGGAGACACCCACATAGTCAAGCACATCGAAGAGAGGTTTCGTGAAAATGTTATAGAGTGTGGGTGACACGCACGATCCCTGTGGAACGCCGCAATGAAGATAGCTGGATCTGCGGAGGCGGCCGGAGCAAAGACCCTCATGGATCTATTGCTCAGAAATGATTTGATCCAGGCCGTGGCTGAAGTGGAGAAGTGGGCAGCAGAGTGGAGGTGACTGCATAGGATCTGGTGGTTGACTAGATCAAATGCTGCAGAAAGGTCGAGGAGAAGTAGCGGTGCTAATTTACCCTTGTCCTTCAGTACCTCAATTTGGGTTTTTAAGTCTATCGGAGCCGTTTCGGTCACGTGTCTGGGCCGGAATCCCGATTGTCATAGACATAGTAGATTGTTGGATTCCAGGTAGACTTGGATCTGGAGGTATGCTGCGCGGTCTAGGATCTTGAGCAAAAATGGGACAGTGGTTATGGGTCTGAAGTTGGTAGGTATGTTGGGGTCAAGGGATGGTTTTTTAAGCAATGGGATCACCCAAGTGTCCTTGAGGTTGTCAGGGACAATACCTGATTTAAAGGAGGAGTTTATAAAAGCCGTGATAAAAGGGGCTAGATGTGAGCAGAGTCCTTAATGATAGGGGCTGGGCAAGGGTCGCCTTGGCAGTTAGATGGTTTCATTCTCAAGATGATGTTTTCTACCTCAGTGGTAGTGAGTGGTGAGAAGGCAAATGATTTAATGTTGGCCGAGTATAGAGAAGGGGACCTAGCAGGGGGGGTGGTTGTTTGTCAAGTTTCAGACTGTCTTGCTTGTCTTTGATTTTGGATTGAAGCATAGATATTTTATTCAATAAGGCTGCCTGGACGTTGGCACACCATTTACTATCTTTGGTGCAGGTGTCAGGGGGGGGGGGGCTGGAGTTTTTAGCTCTTTTATGATCTTAAAGAGTTCCTTTGTGTTCGACTCAGCTTGCAGGATGCGGTTATTAAGGGACTCTCTTTTGGCAGTGATAATAGCATCTTTGTAGGTGAGTGAGGCAAGAAAGAAGCCATCTTTGTGCTCATCAGAAGGGTGGCTTTTCCAGCGATTTTCAGCAGAGCGTTTAGCTTTGCGGAGCACTCTTAACTGTGGGGTGAACCAGGAGTTCAGATGTGCTCGTGGTTTTAACTTCCTAAGTTTGATGGGTGCGATGGAGCCTATAGCTGTAAGCATAGTACTGTTGTAGATGTCTACTAAGGAGGTGGGATCGGAACAAGTGTCTGTGGGTGACGTTGAGAGATGGGAGTAGCAGAGGGAGGAGTTTCTCCTTAGTTATGTCCTTTTTTTTTCTTCTAGTAGAGAGGGCTGGGGCTATCAGGGTCGGGGCCCGCGGGGTAGCTTCATTGTTAAAAGTTATGATATGATGGTCAGACCATAAGCGGGGGGTATTGGCGAGGACATTAATATTGCAGTTAGCGCCGGCTAACCAGTTGAGGGTCCTGCCTTTGTTATGAGTGGGTTCTTGAATGTACATGGTAAAGCCGAGGCCAGTTAGAGCATTCTCCAAGTCTAATGTGGCGGGATCTTTCGGGTCACCAAAGGTTGTAAGGTTGTAGAAAGGGGTTCAAGAGTCAGGTAATTGGCGGGGATACCACACTCTCCCGATATGGTAGTTGCTTGTCCCACAGGGGGTTTTCCCCCCCGATGAGATCCACCTGCTGAGAAACACCCCCGGAGGGACTATCGAGGAGTAGTCTCATATCCCTGGTCTCATGGGATGGGGCTCGCCTTATGGAAGCAGTGACGATATCCTGGGATTCGTCACAGTTGGCGTATATTTAAGCATAATGATCATAATGGGCAAAAAGTTAAAACTAGCATGCGATGTGGAAGTTAAGATTGGGCGTTGTACTGTTTACTCAATCCTGGTTCACCAAAGCTAGCTCCTGCCTACTGCGTGATGCTGGACATCCAGTAGCTAGTTTTAGCTCTTGCTCATTGAATCCTAATTTCGTACCCTGCAGAACACTTCATTTTTTTGTATGATTTTCTTGAGAAGAGTAACAAATGTGACACTTCCATGCCTGTGGCAGGGTTCGAAATTGAGAGGAGCTGGGAGCTATTTTGCTCCTGCCTCTAACATAGTAAAGTCTGGTTAGCTTGAATCCAACAGCTACCTGGAGCTACTTTTGGCTCCTAGGGCCAACTGGTGCCTTGCAAACATGTAAATGGGACATTAACTTTGAGCATTTGAGACTGTTAATTAAAAAAAGAAATGGAACACAACTAATACACATTTGAACACAATAGTTTATACAAAATGCATACAAATTTAAAGGAGCATCTCAGGTAGTTCCTGCTTCCTCAGCAGTAGCTCCTGCCTGTGACACCCAGGAGGTGGTTTTAACTCCTGCTCCTCCAATCTCAAATTCAAACCCTGCCTGTGGTAACAACATACCACTTGCAGAGGAGGTGAACAATTTTGCAGGCCACATAATGTTTTTTTGGAGACCGCTGAAATGACCTCGGTCCCTGAGAAATAAACTTGCAAACATTGAAAGACGCAATGATGTATTGTCATGTTGCCGTTAGGGCTTCTAGCAACTTTGATCGTATTAGCTGTGGTCAAGAAGTTTACAGTATGCTACAAGGCGCGCAGTTCCGTTTATGCCATTTTTACTGCAATCCTTATTTGGGATCGATGGCAGCTCTGACGAAATCTTATTCTGGGGAGAAGTTTAGGGGAGAGCAACCTCTTCGATGAGCTTTGTCCAAGCTGGTCCACAATATGACTGTTTGAGTCAAAAAGATAAAACGGACACAAAGGGCTTCATTACGAGTACAGTGGTTCGGTAAAAAACGGCAGTAATGTGGCAGTAATTCTTTTACTGATGCATTACCGTACTACAGGTTTGGCGGTGAGGTGAGGTGGAAGATATTCCTCCAGCAAAAAGGTAGATGGAAATCTGCCACATTACCACCAAATATTTGGAAAACTGGAGGTAATCCCGCTGAAATCCACATGGGACTTCTATGGACTCCAAAAAAAAGGGAACTTGTACCGCCTACCACCACTTGTAAATCCACAGGACATGGGGTGGTAACAGTAAATCCCTTTGGCTGTATTTTGACAGGTTTACTGCCAAACTTTTCATGAAGTCCAAATTGAATAGAATACTTCCTTCACCGCTATATAGGCTGCATTCGCTAAGGGCAGCCTTTGCTCTGCGGCAATGGGGATCTGCAATCGATCCTTTCAAAGAACAGTGCTTGAATACCAAATATCCGTATCTGGTAAAGGGGTGTCCCCACCCCTTTGTCCCCTTATTACGGTCTCTCCTTCCCCTTTGGCCCTTTTACTTCCTCTGTCTTCCTATATTATTTTCTTTGAATCGTCTCCTTTCCTTAACCCCATTCTATACCTCTGTGTCTGGGAATTAGTCAGAAAAACAGCTGTCAACCTGTGTTTTAAATTTTTTTTTTTTTTTCTCAATTGCTGTAAACAAAAAGTTACAGGTAGTCCAAACTTCAGCTGACTTTTCAATTAATATGAGGTCATATAGAGTTGGAAGAGAAACAGGGCAGCAGAGAGAATTGAAGCGCAGGGATGATCTCTTTAGCTCACAAGAAGCTGTGTGCAAAAGGATGATTGTGACTTCACTTTGCATCTATAGGCATAGGGCCTCGTTAAAAATTTAGTAAATGTAAAGCAATTATTTTTTTGGGTGGTAACTGAATGACTGTCTCTTTTACTGCACTGCCAAATTCTGAGTTTGGCAGTAAAGTGAAAGAGTCGCCTCCCAGCAAAAAGCTGGTGATAAATCCTCCACTTTACCTCCTATCAATTGGCGATAAAACTGCTTGTGGTAAATCTGCCGGAAGATCTACATGAAGTCCTATGCACTCCAAGAATGGGGATTTACGCAGACCTACCAATGCTTGTCCTCCCGTTGTAATGCCATGTGACTGAGGGCCCGATTCTCATTGTGGCGCAGTGAGCATGCTAAATAGCACGACTCACTCCGCCATTTCTTGACGCCCAAGGACCACTGCTATTCTCATGTGGGCCTGGGCGTCTTCGCAAAGCACAACAGTGCTTTCTCTGTAATCTGCCCGTTTCTAATGGAAACGGGCGGATTGCAGAATCTCAACAGCACTTTCTTTAAATAACGAGGGAATCATTATTTAACGAAAATGCTGCCGAGATGAAAACAAAAATGCACATGCTCTCTGGGTGTGCAGATGGTGACGGGTGGGTCCTGCACTGTATTTGTTTCTTTGTTTGCAGAAGAGTGCATACTGCCATCCATAGTAGAACCATGGATGGCAGTATGCACTCTTCTGCAAACAAACCTAAACAAATGCAGTGTAGGACCCACCTGTCACCATCTGCACACCCAAAGAGCTGTGTGCTTCTTGTGGCACTCCTCCTCTGACACCAATTTGGTACCGTACTTCGGCGCCAATTACAAGCAGTTCCGAAACTGGAGGAGTGCCACAGAATACCCATGCAAAAGGAGAGATAACAAAAGTGCTGGTTGCCAGTTCGGTTTTCAGCCCTTCCTAGCAACCAGCACCCATATTCCAAAAGTGGTGCTTTCAGTCTGACTTCGAAAGAATGCGCCACCTTAAGAATAGGTGTTAATCACCGAAAATGTCGTTAACACTTTTTAGGACATTTTCGGTAATTAACACCCACTTGAGAATCGGGCCCCGAGTGGTGGTAACAGTAAATGCATTTGTCGGAATGTTAACGCCAATTTACTACCAAACTCCTAATGAGGCCCATTGATTTTGTGTGGGTATTCTTGGTACCTAGTAGCAAACGGAGTACAAGGTATATGCCTATGCTTGTCTTCTCTTATTGTTTTCATGTTTTGTGTTCTTCATTTTCACTTCTAGGCAACTTCGCGACTCCTCATTAATTATCCGGAGCCATACCGCACACAGATACTCGATTATTTATTCAAGGTAAAAACTTAATTGGAAATAAAACTTGTTATCCTTAACCATTTTTTTGAAGTATTTATTTTATGTTTGTGTGGGAAACAAAGCGGGACTGATTAAGCAGTAGCGCCACAGGCACTAGGTCGCTAGGGCTGTTGAGGAGGGTTGAGGGACACCTAATGGCTGTGCGCCCAAGGGTGCAAAAGCTTTTTCGCACCCTTGGGCCAAGAGGTGGGGTGATTTCATTCAAGATTTCCTGTAGTACTTGTTGGCCGGGACTCTTTGATTATTTTGAAAAGAGTATTAACAAAGACTCCCTTTTTAATTTTATGAGATCAGAATATTTCTAAAGCGGATTTAAACATAATACACTGATTCAAAAGGTTTCTTTCTGTGCAAACCTATACAGTTTATGGTCTAGTGCCTTGGCTTGGGAGTATTAGCAAAGTCAACTATTAGCCCCGACATAACAAAGATAGTGTGCTATGGCATCCATAAGAATCCGCTTCATTTAACCTAAAGGTTTAGGGGACCTTAGGGAAAAAACAACACAGCAGCATCAACAGTTTGTTTCGCTTGACCCTTTTTAATAAGCAACGGTCCTTATAGGCAGATAACGTTTTCAGCTGTAGAGGGGAAAGCGAATGGAAAATGTGATGAGCGCTGTAAGAGAGAGAAGTAATGGCTGCATGAACACACGGCCTATAAAAATAGCGATTTTTGGAACTCCTGCTACTTCTTCTAGACAATTCAAGTAATTACATGAAAATGTGAACTACTCCGAGGACTTCAGATACTAATACTTGTGTGTCCGTGGCCCTCTCCTTGCAATTTGATTGTTTTAGGAAAGGGGTGTATGTTGGGCAAGGAAATTCATGTCCTCTGTGTTTGCAGTTGTGCAAAACGGGTAGTATCCACAGCCATTCCGACATCTCTGTTCACAAGAAAATGTAATGTGGGTGGAGATGCAGGCAGATTCAGAGCAGAGCTCGTGGAGGAGGCAGAAACAGGGTTCCCATTCCATTCCCAGCTCTTTGCTGTGAATGTACGAAAATAGCACAGATCATAATTTACAGTTTGGGAGCTTGTTGGGCCATACATTACAAGCTATCGATTTTACAGTGCTACGTAAAAGGATCCTCAATGCGTTGAGGCTACGATTTGCACCTCTGTCTGGCAGATTTAATGGGCTTTCCACATTGTAGTTTCTGTGAAGCTGCTTTATGAACTTTATTCCTCTTATCATCCTTTCCTGGTCACTTACATGCTTACATTTTTTGCATATCTCTCAGGAATGGCTCAAATGAATTAAAGGGTAAATCAAACTCTTTCCTCAATGGTAACACTTCAGGAGTCCTTTGCTTCCTAAACAGAGTGTATCTGTAAGTCATTCAGGCATGTAGGATAGTAGAACAACCTGAATATTGTCAAAGGGTAGAAGATGCACATTTAAAGTCGGGAGTAATTAAAAGAAGACGTGCTATAGAAGGTCCTGCATAGAGGCTATTGTTGAGTGATTCGTGTTTTAATTGAACACAATCAATTCGCTTTCCCAACATGCTTGGGATGAGTCCCATTAAAATATAAAGCACTTCCTTCAGCAGGGCAGCTACCACTATATTATGTGGGATGTTTTTACCCATGCATCCAAGCCCTACAATAAAACTGTGCAGTACTGGCATGGAAAACATCATGATGGCCAGAACTCCCCAGAGAGTGCACAGGGAAAACATGAAGAATATGCTGCCACCCATTTTTGCTTATGTTGTGAGCACAGGAGGGCACTGCCTAAAACCACCATTGGGCTACACACTCAGTAGCCTGAAACCATTGGGAATGGCAATGCTGATTGCCAAAAAAGCAACTCAGAACTATGGGGAATTCATTTTATTAATCCCAAAAATGGTTGCATTACCAGTACTCACCACTATCAGAAAGCCGGCGTTTTAAAACCACCAGACTTTTGTGTAAAACTGAACAAATGAAACAAAACCAGACCAAGGAAAGACTTGCTAAGAGGTGGATACAATGTAAAACTATATTCTGAAATGACTTGAAGGAAGTAATTATTTAATGTATAGGTAAAAATTGTCAGTTTGATTTGAATGTAGAAAACTGGGAACAAAAAGTGACATTTAGCTGAAACCTGGCTTAATGAAACTGAATTCTGCCTGACAACTACCCCCGACAGGAGTTGAAACTGGATGCTCAGCCACTCTGCCCCTGGCCAAAAGGAGTTAAGACCTCTCTGATTAGATTAGGGGTGGAGCAGCTAGGGACTACAGGGAGTTGAACAAAGGCCTGTCCTGGACTCGGGCAAATGTTATATTGGGGGCGTCGTAAAATAGCTTCCTCTTGGGAGAAACTGGTGGGCAGCTGTGCCTCTGTGAACAAGCTGGCTTGGGGGAAGTGGATAAACCAGTTATTCCACCCTGTGATGTGGGAAGCCACACCCCTTTTTGACCAGAGCATAATTTTAAAAAGATAGATGACTCATAGTGCGGACTTGTCAGAATTATATAAGTAATATCGTTATTTTTGTGATTTTTCTGTGAACATTTTAAGAGGCGTCAGGACCCTGTGGTGTATTCTGGGGGGTTGCTAGCGGAAAATAGGGTCTCACTCCAAATGTATGCATATTAAAAATCTGACACTTTATCATCTGTAACCCATATCCCTGGTGCACATTTGTGTAAAATCTGGAAAGGTTTAGAGGTCGTTATCTGGATGAGAAGGGGAGAATTCTGTCATCAGTGGACACAACATCATATAAAGACAGGGATCGGATGGTTTGGTGCTACAGAAAATGTTAACTGGACCTATAATATTAGAAAAATGGTACATAGATAAATATGTATTTGGGTCAGAAATAGATTTGTGTGCAATCTGACAAGGGGAGGTTCCTCTGACCATAAAACCTACAGCATCACTCTGACTCACATTTCCTTCCCCCAATCAAGGGAGAGAGGAGGAATTGGCCAATGATAAGTGAGAGGGGCAGGCTTAGTTATGACCAACGCACACACCCACTTTCCAAAACACATAAAAAGAGACTGCTGGGACAGGTAGAGACATTCAATTCCATTTGCTGCGGAGCATGCTGACCGACGACTTCACATCCAGAGATCCAGACTTCAAATCCATCAATCTCCAGAACCTGTAGCAGAAATTAACTCCAGAATTTGTAGCAGAGAGGCCTGAATCCACCAGCTGAATCCTCTTCAGCAGGCCTCAAAACTAACCAAACTATTCAACAGCCGGGCAAGCTGTTTGAAGTTTTGCCGAGGATTTTTGCAAGAACCTGTAGCAGTACCCAGAAAGCAGTGTTACATCCAGAATCCAGAGAGGCTAGACCAGCAGAGCAGAGCTGACCCAGATCGCTGTGAGCAGAACCGGTGCCTGATTGACCCGCCGAGCAGATAGAACCGCAGCCGGACGTGTTGACCAGATCCGTGACGAGGCCTAGTTCAAATTTATATTGTGAGTACCTAGCAGAACTGTGCAGAACCAATCTCTTAGTTAAAATAATCTAATCCAAACTATTTTAACCTAAGTAGAACAGCCTCCTAGAAATCGTGTCATCTGTCATTTGTAAAGCTGCACAACTGTCACCTGTCAATTCTGAAGCTGCAAGCTGTCGCCTGTCATTTTGAGTTTTACTTTAAATCCGAAAATCTACCTTTATTAAATCGTCCGTATCTCTAGAACCGTTTGGGCTAGGAACGAGATTTAACTTTCCTCTGAAAGCTTAGAATCTAAGCTTTCCAACAAGCCTAGAACTCCTTATACTATTACCGCAATCGCGATTCACGCACTCGCGAAATTTACCGCGATTTGCGATTTTGGCTCCATTTCTCCACTTGTCAAAATAGCAGCTCCATTCTTTCTTTTGTTAAAATCGGTTTGCAACTTGGTAATAACTCATAGAGCATTGCTAAAGTGAGCCTGAACTAATACCAACACGCATCTCCCACTCACCCTGAATCTCTAGAGGGAATTAAAATCAGTTGGCACATTTTCCCATCCATTGCCATCACATTTAAAAAGCATTTTGGGCCTGTGTTTCAAACCTCTACCTGTTTTCCTCTAAGCTTGTTGGGGGAACTGGAACTGTGTATTGCATTATAAAGTGTGATTTGTTGGGATTCTTGAAGACTGTGTGCTCTCCTTCCATTTCCTGTATTGCATAGGGGGGAGTGAATTGTCAAGGAAAAGTGATTACATTGCCTTTTGTTGAAGCCATATCAAGTTATTTTCTGTACTGCATTTCATTCATCATTGCGTTGTCCTTGAAGCCATAAAAGCACTCTCAGCTACCTCATCCTCTATACTATTCCTAAGTAATCAAGTGTACCACTACCCATTGTGGATCCACATCATATGTCTCAGTGTACTATCAGATATTAATTTATTATAAAAGTGTGATATATATATTGTTTAATTTTTCAAATAAACCTTTTAATTTGCAAAACAAACCTACTTCTTGGCTCAGTGGGGTCAGGGGGATTCTAAGAGGGGGGTGTTATACAAGGGTTGTCATCCAGAGTACTGAACTGAATATAAAAAATACATCAATAAGGGTTTTCCTCAACATCCCAGACTAGGCATTGACTTAGCTGTAGTGTTGATTGAATATCGCTTACAATTATTAGCTTATGTGGTTTCAGGGCCTCTGAGCCATGTGTCAAAAGAAAACATTTAAAAAAAGCTTCTCTTGTGAAATCTTTTAAGTGTTTAGGCCTGGATCATGAAATAAAACCATGTCTCATGGGCAACAGTGTTGAGAAACTAGACCAAGCCGTGTATGGGTTCTACTTTAGCAAAATTGTACAAATTGTGTCTTAATAAAAATAAGTTTGGAATCCAACTGTTTTCTGTGTTCTATTTTTGTGTCCTATTTTTGTATGTTTGAAAATCTTTATGAAATATATAATTCTTGTCATTTCAATTGTTTTTTTTCCTCTAGCCGAACTTTGGTGCCTCTCTGCATATCCTGAAAGTAGAGATTGGCGGTGATGCACAAACTACTGGTAGGTGCTGTGGGTGGTTTGGCGTTTTGCCTTTTTAGTTCTCTTTGTATTTTCATCAGGTACTACTAATCACAAGACTCTTAATAGTTCACAGGTGCAGGGGAGATAAATCCAACTCTGGCACTAGAAGTCGACAATATGGAATCACAAAAAAGTATAGTGCCCACAATGAGTGGACACTCCCGTCCCCTCCACACCTCAAATACTGACAGTAATGTCTGTCAACGATTAATATATTTGTGACCTCTTAAATAGTTTGTGTTTAGTTATATTTCTCATATACCAACTCGTCACATTAAGTAATTACATGAGTAGATTATTTTATTAGCATACAGAGCTTTTCATATTTTTTTTTTACATACAATAAAATTAAGCTTCACCCGTTTCTGGAGGAAGTGTCCCTTCATCCGAAGCAAAACATTCTTTAAAGTTCATCACCTTTTTGTTAAATCTTCTAGCTTCAACCTTGCTAATATGTCTGTCTACAAAGTAAACGAAAAGATTCAGATCAGTGTGCTTTATTTATATTTATATATATATATATATATATATATATATATATATATATATATATATATATATGATCTGTTATAGAAAAACCACCTTCAGGGATCGCCATAGTTCATTGACTGTATTTAGAACCCAACTAATCTTAAGTGGTGCTCATAAGTAGTCAATCTAAAATTATGATAACCAATATCAGAGGATTTAATTAGTCTGAGTATTGAACTTGTGTGGTTTGTATAATATTTAGTGAATCTTGGGGGGGGGGGGTGCTGTTGCACACGTGGCTGGATGCAACCTTGTGCGTGAGCACCAGTGGAGGCCCGGGTCCGGAGCGTAGAAGCCACATGAACGACCCGTGCACATTCGACCGAAAAATCAGGGAAACCGGTCTTGCACATTTGAAGATATGACCAGCTATTAGTGCAGACCCATGAGGCCCCGCTTGGCGAGAAGTGCCACGCAATGCAGACGAGTCCTACTAGGGAGCTACGTAAGTGGACGGCGGCCAATGGGGTACCTGGACTGGAGATCTATACCCAGCATGGAGACTGCCTACTTGCCTCACTCGAGGCACGGATACCTCTTTGGCAGCTGAACGCAGACGGCAGAAACAGGGCAGCTTCCCTGGCCTCCCGTGCGGTGGGAGAACAGATGCAGAATGTAGCAAAGTCACGTTGCATTCAAGAAGCCCGCCGGTCCAACCAACCCCGCAGTGACATGACAGGCTGATTCGGGAGCGGAAGGCACCAGAAAAACAACGCAGCCGGGGACAAGCAACCTCAGCCGTACCCCTTCCCCCGGAGCATATCAGCCCTTGAAGGGACAACGGACGCAGGTGGAGCAGTAAACTGGGACGGCAGGAGGAGGCAACCAGCTCACCCTCTGAGCAGGGACACGGATGCAGCGACTGTAATCTCTGCCCCTGGGACATTAGGACAGTGGGCACCCCCAGCTTCATACGTGAGGCACGCTCCTGACTTGGCATTAGTTCATCAAGGATGCCGCAGCATCCCGAACACGGAGTTCCCTACTCGCGAGCGGAATGAAATAATTAGGGGCATGAGAGCGGATCGAGGGATCGCTGGATATTTGCAAAACCACGTGCTAAACTGAACTGGAGCATAATATGTACTGTTGTAGACACGATTCAACATAACACGTTCAACAGGGCTAGCTGGGAGTTAGCAGCAGTGAACAATTCATGGCCCTGCACGTGGAGGGACAGGGGTGGCTGAAGAATCACCCAACTCATGAAGGGGATCAACATGTGCGCAACTCATACAACCACACTAACCCTGATCTCTGACCATCAAAATGACTGCGCCAGTGAACAACAACTCGGTAGGACCCTCACCACTATGAAACTGCAGCGGTATATGGAACATGTGCCAGGAACCCAGTAAAATGCCCAAAGGTTCTGCCTCCAAGAAAAGTGGGGCAATGGATACGTTTGCCAAACCGACCCCCAAGGGGAATGCAACGGGTGATAACGGCCCAGGCTGCTTGAGGCCTACCCCACCACCGTCGTCACCTGCTATCGTGGATCCGCAAAGCGTTTTCGCATTGATGCAGCAAGGTTTTGCGGCTATTAATGACAAACTCGATGGCATTAATTTTAATGTTACAAGAATACGTAACCAGCTGGATAAGGCCACGCAGTGGATCACAGAGGTAGAGATGCGGATTAGCGCCACAGAAGATCCACTGGACAAATTAAAAAACACTGTGACCAACATGGCAAATGATTTGGGGACCGTTAAAGTGCAAGGACTTCGAGGCGAGGTCCCGCCGCGACAACATATGTATTGTGGTGGTGCCGAAGGATGCACTGAAGGGCCCAATGGAACTAGCAGTCGAAGAACTATTGAAAGAACTACTAGGAGACCCATGATGGTCGAAGATTCACGTTGGAGCGTGCACACAGATCAACGGCTGTGAGGCCTAAACCAGGCACCTACCCAGTGCCGATAATAGCAAGACTTATGAACTAAAGGCACAGACTTGGTATTAAGAGCCACTAAGGATAAGCAAGAACTGAAGATGGGATCCAGTGTGATCCGTATATTCCCTGACTACACCCTGGCAGTGGAAAGGCGTCCATTTACGGGAGTGAAGAAAATGCTAAGAGAACGAATGATACCCTACGCGATGCTGTACCTGGCCAGGTTGCGTATGCAATACAAAAATAAAACCTATTTTTTTATGTGACCATCCCATTGCTTGAAAAGCAGCCACCGGTAGTTGTCAACGAGTAAAGGACCCTACCTAAGAGGGCAGCATTGCTGCTCTAAACTGAGCCAGATGCATAATCCCAGCCTGCGAGAACATGAGCCAGAGGCATAATCCTGGCCAGCGAGAGCATGAGACAATCAGTGGACACTGCCGCCAGCGCGTGTGGGACCCACGTGTCGCAATGCCAGCACCTGGCTGACCGATGTGCTTCACAATGTGTACTGGTAACGTCACTTTAAGATCAGAAGCTATAAAATGACACACCATTTATGTCAGCTCCCGGACCCTGGCCGCCACTGCTGTGGCCGCCCCCGTTGCGAGTGCATAGTTTAGTGTAGTGGGTATGGTGTGGAGAGCAATGGGTCTTGCATAGTTGTAGTGGGGAACTATGAGGGGGGGTAAGGGAGGGAAGTTGGGAAGTTAAAGTTAAACTAATGCACAGACGGCAATAAGTTACTGCAATATTGTTGGGAGATATTGGAGTGTGTGGATTAAACAAGCGCATATGACAGATAATGGCTGATAAAGGGTTGGATGGGATTAAACTAGTTAGCTGGAATGTGAGGGGCCTAGGTATGCCTGTGAAGGCGAGGAAAGTGATGGCATATGTAAATAGACAGGGAGTGTGGAAACTATTCCTGCAGGAAACACATTTAATGGAACACCAAGCAAGCAAATTCCCTCAAGAATGAGGTTATCATCGATTCTATACCTCCTATTCCACCAAGGTTCGGGGTGTTCTGCTACTGGTACATAGATCACTACCGTTTACTCATTATGTGACGGAAAGTGACCCGGGTGGCGGTTATGTGGTGGTGCATGGCAAACTGGGCAGCGCCGAAGTGCTACTGATTAATATATATGGCCCCAACATCGATGAGCATTACACAGATGTCTTTCAGAAATGTGCCAAACACCCAACCACCCATTTCATATGTGGAGGGGACTTCAATACCATATTAGATGTAGACCTAGACGGGACATCAGCCACCCCTAGATCCTTAACTGGAGCTGCCTGCACAATCCATACACCTATCACAGATCTGGGTATTAGGGACGCTGGCGCTCACTGCATGGGTCACAGAGGGCTTACACCTTTTATTCATCGGTCCATGGTATGCATTCCAGAATAGATCTACGGCTGGTGTCCCAGAGGGCCATGGGTTGGGTGATAGAGACTAGAGTACTGCCCAGGACATTAACGGATCACTCACTGGTGATAGATATCCCAGATGGTGCCCCACAAAGGATACCATGGAGGTTTAAGGCTGCCGCGTTAACAGACCCGGTATACAGGACCAGTCTGTCACAACATGTCACCGAGCTTTTTGAGAAAAATGAGGGTTCGGTTGCCAAACGGGCAGTCCTATTGCAAGCGTTTAAGGTCTACATCAGAGGTATCACCATGTCTACGGAGTTAGGAGTATTACGGCATCTGCGGATGGAGCTGGGAAGGAGGGAGGAAGCAATAGCTAGCCTGCAGACGCAATACGTGACCTCCCCGACAGTGCAGACCAAAGCTGATGTTAAAGTGCATCTGGACGAATTCCGGGTGGCAGCAAACGGGGAAGTGTGCTTTTTCGATAGACCAGATGCAGTACAAAGATACAGGGAACAAGAATATCCCGTGCATAACCAGGAATGACATGGTAGCGGTCACAAAACAAGAAGAAATAAGCAAAGTGTTCTACAACTTTTATGCTAAATTTTACTTTCTCTCCCCCCCCCCCCAAAAAGTGCAGCAACCGACAGCGAAATTGACAGTTACTAAGCTAAGATAGGCACTAACCTCCTGTCTGGGGAAACGCAAAACGCACTTGACACACCTTTTTAACACTGAATGAGATAAAGGAAGCAATAAAGAACCTCCCGGATGGTATGGCTCCTGGCTCTGATGGGCTAGGCGTGGAATTAATAGGGAGTTTATAGATGATTTATCTCCCCATCTCCACTCATTTTGGACTGAGGCACTGGAAGGCCGCAAATTGCCAGTCACAACGCGAGAGGTGGCCATAACCCTGCTAATGAAAGCCAGGAAGCCGCCGAGGACTGCGTTCGTATCATCCGTTGTCCCTCATAAATACTGACGCGAAAATATTCGCAAAGATACTGGCTACCTGACTAAACCCTCTGATGCCATACATGGTGCACGGGGACCAAGAGGGATTTGTACAGGGAAGGTCCACGGCATCTAACGTACGGATGTACTATAACATTCTAGCAAAGATCCTAAAAAACTGCAAGGCGGCAGCACTTACCCTTGATATGCAAAAAGCGTTT
Source organism: Ambystoma mexicanum (assembly GCF_040938575.1). NCBI lineage: Eukaryota > Metazoa > Chordata > Amphibia > Caudata > Ambystomatidae > Ambystoma > Ambystoma mexicanum. The sequence continues at coordinate 591,463,133 of NC_090940.1, read as the reverse complement.
GACCCCGTGTACTGGCCCTTTCTGTTTAGAGTTCTGAGCAAGTACGGGTTTGGCCCAAATTTCATCAAATGGGTCCGTATACTTTACATGCAACCATTGGAGTCACATCCTGATCTCACTGATGGGTCGACTGGCATTAATCAAAATGATTATACAACTGTTCTACTTGTTCAGCACGGTGCCGGTGTGGTCAGGGAGATCCCTCTTCACGAGGATACAAGGGGCATGCTCAACGTTTATGTGGAAAGGGCAAGCACGAGTGAGCCAGAAGCGGCTAACTATGCCATACGAGCAAGGGGGACTTGCCCCCCCCCAACGATTTTTAATTGTACTTCCTATCAGCTCAGGCTTATTACACTGTGTACTGGGAGGAGGGGGAACCCTCAGCGTCCCATGTGGCTCTGGAAACACAAGGGAGAGACCCAGCGCTTCTCCTACACGAGCTAGCCGAGGGGAAGACAAAGAGCGATAATAGGATGGATCCTCCCCTGGTCACATATTGGCCATGAACCAGGTTACTTGGTCACCCCAGCAAAGCTGTGATGTACAATCCAGGCATGCTTTTATGGGGAGTGCCAAACCTGCCCCCAACACACGATGCGAATCTGGCCACACACTGGCGGGACAGGGTCATACAATACTTCAGAGACTTATTCCACGAAAATCAATTCATTAGTTGGGAAGATATAAAGGCAATTGTAGGTGATACCCTTCTGCAGAAACTACAGTATTTCAGACTGCGCTCGGCAATGGCAACTATATGGGATAGTTTCCCCGATGCGCCCTTCCCACACCCGAGTTTAGGGTATGTACTCTCCACCGGCACAGTTAAGAAGTCAGCCTCAGTACTGTACAAAATCATGCTGTCAACTAGGTAGGTCCAGGCACCAGATGTCAAGGGGGAGTGGGAAAAGGACCTGGGGATTTCCCTCAGACGCACACTGGACGCAAATATGTAGATTATTGAAATATATCTCCTGTAACTCTAGATACTGACTAATCCATTTAAAAAATAATAAACCGAGTGCATTTCACCTCAGCTCGACTCCACAACATGTATGCTACAGTGTCGGGGGGGAAATGCCCTAGATGTGGGAGCAAGGAGGCAGGCATACGCCACATGTTATGGTCCTGTAGAATAGTCACCAAGTATTGGGTGGATGTGTGCAAAGCACTGGAAGAAATGCTGGATCAATCGATAGACTGGGATCCAGGGTCATGTGTGCTGGGATTTGTGAGCAAAATGAATCTAGTCCGGCACAGACTGTTAAATTTAGGTCTACATTTAACTGTCGCTAAAAATCTTAGTTGTTCGGGAGAATTCTCAGAAATATGCTAATTCCTCTCTACCTTAGATACCCACAGCACTTCTGCTGGACTCTAGGGCTTTTTAATTTTTAACCTGGAGAGAGTGAGTCCTTTGTCCCACTCTTCTCATGTATTTTTATGTGATTTGAACTATGTGTGTTTGTTTTGGTTTTTGGAGTCTGACAAACTCCATAGGCATCTTTTTACATTGTGACATACAGCACCTTCAGTGCAGTGGCACAGGGAAGTATATCAGATTTCCCAAAGGTTTAAATAACTTCTCTTGGATAAACTGTTTCCAAGAGAAGTGAAGTGAAATTGGCTTTACTTAAATTTGTAACTTTCTAGACCCAGCACACACTATCTTACAATAGGATGCTGGAGGGGTTACTTGGTATCCCCTTTGTCTAGGTTATCATGTAACATTTTTAGGTTACCCTTTCCACGATCAATGGCTGGTGGCAGTGGTTTACTTTTACTGTTGTGTGCTTTTACTGTAGGCTGCGTTCGCAGTTGCAGTAAAGCACCCTTCGGCGCCATTTTGACAAAAATAGCACCTGTCTTCTTTTTTCACCATTTCTTGCTGGAAAGGTACTTCTTGAGATTTACTCTGTGCACCAAACCAGGTTTGGTCCCTTTTTTTGTTTTGTCTGGGCCGGGATTCACGAGTGAAGCCACCTTTGTCTGACAGGGGCAGGAAGTGAGGAAGGTGCCCAAAACTCCCTGTGCTTAATCCCCTGGGTTACAGAAATTCACCCAAAGGTGATTGGCCGGCTGGCTGTCCGGCAAGGACAGCCCCCCTGCTGTTTGACTGGCAGCTAGGCTGGAATGAATGGGAGAAACCTGCATAAAAGGCATGGCTTTTTGGCTTGCAAGGCAGACCATAGGGCGAAGGAATCTGAAGAAGAACTTGAAGAGGACGCCTGCTGCAACTCCTGGACAGTTGGTTTGCTCGGTGAAGCCCTGCTGCTGTGCTGAAGCTCCGAATTCGCCTCGACTAGAGAAGCCCTGCAAGGACGACTTCTCCCTTTGAGTTAGTGGGACCAATCAAAGTAAGCCTGTCTGGACATCCTCTCGAAGCTGCCTGTACTTCTGCTGGGGAGGGGGGTTCAAACAGTACTTGCTCTAGAATAATTGTGTGATCTCTTGTTATTCTAATAACCCTTTTCTTGGAAACCAATTTCAGTATTGCTCTAAATGTACTAGTGATATATTAATGCCTACAGTGTCCTAGCCATTTAAGTCAGTTGAGAGTGTAGGTAGTGCCTGTGTGCCATCCCTAATGGGTATTTGCTGACTTAGAGAAACTAAGCATGTTTATTTTGAAGTGTATTTGTGTGTTACTATTATATTGCCCCTTCTGGAGAAGGCTTATTCAAACTGACTGTTAAATAAATGAATACTTGTTTAATCAAGAAACCTTGAGTATAATTGTTTATTTGGATACTTGGTACTGTGAATCTCTGTTCACCACCCTACTGCTCACATTGACCCTCTTGAGATGAGCCTGACTGCCAACCACACTACCAACCTGTGTAGTACAGACTTATACCAAAGGTTGGGATCCTATTGCCAGGAGGTGGTCACTGTTGTTGTAGTGCACCCAAAGAGTACTGCAACAAATCTTGCCTAACAGTTGTGCTATTGTATGTCTATTTTCAGTAAAATGTCTAGTCACTGGTGGTTTTTGGTTGTTCGTTCTTATATTGGATGTATGTTTTTTTTCTCTCCTCCGTTTTCTTGTCTGTCCTACATAGAATTTTCCACAAAGACAGATTAGCCAATAAATAACAAATTCTGAATAACCAGTAGCAAAGGATGTCTGATATGGTCACCTTTTTTATTTTATTTATTATTATTTTTTTTGCATGTTGTTGCAATAACTGCAGTGGAGACACAGAAATGTTTCGTGTTTGCGTTCTGTTTAAAAGAAGTTGGTTTAGGTGGATTTAATTTTTATTTTGTGAGATTATCCCTCTAGTTTCTACCTCTTGTGTACTTGTATAGGCTATCATTGGTGGCTTTGGAAACGGTTTAGTTAGTTGAGGGTCTAGCCTTGTAACTTTCCATTTTTGTTTGATCATCCGATTTTAATTTGGCCACTTTGTTATGAAAATATCATCAAATGTGTAAAGGCGGTTCGCTCTGTTTAGATTTAGGTTTGAGGAGAGTCTTTTTCTAAGATCGTATCTGTGTAATCGCTTGTTCTAGCTGTAACATTAGTTACTGCATCTTGGTATGCAGAGTCGTCGGAGATGATCCTGCGCATTCTCATGTATTGACTTGATGGCAAATTGTTCTTGAGATGTGATGGATGATAGCTGGCATAACAAAATGTATTGTTGGCATTCGTTGGTTTACGGTAAATCGATCTTGCCAGTCTGTCATTTGGATTTATTAAAACGTGCAGAAAGTATACACTTGGGGTATCTACGTCCAGTGAGAATTGAACCCTGGGATGCCAGTCGTTCGGGTATATCGAGAATACTTTTAGTTCTTTTTGTGGCCCTTAGCAAATTCCAAAAATATCGTCAATATAATGTTTCCAGCAGGCTAACTTAGACTTCCATTCTGGATGTCCTAGGATATGTGAGTTTCAAAAAGAACTGCATCGATGTTCCTGCAATCTGAAGGTCGTAACTCTTTGGAAATCGAGTATTTTCCATTGGATAAGGTTCAACAAATACTTTTGATTTCAAAAGAGTGGACATAGACTACTGAGATCATGTTTTTCCTATATTGTTCTCCAATCACAATTGGACGTACAGCCGCTTTTTACAAAACGCAGTACAGCGAGATCAAGAACAGCCACACTGGTCTGCTGGTAAGTGGCACTCTAAGTTATGACCAGAACATAGGCTGGATATATTAAACGGGCATCACGAGAAATTCAAGCCATTTTCATACAGCTATCTGTTACAGTACAAGTGAGATTAGATGACCTACTTAATACCGCCACACTGTATGAGACTATTTAAAGACTGCAATGTAAGCCACAGCATTAATGTACTCATACAGACATGCGATTGACTTACCTTTATGATAGCCGTAGTAGCATCACTCTAATTTGGACATATCTGTTCCTCTTTAGGAATATCTAGTTGGAAAAGGCTAGTAACTCTGCACTAATAGTGTACTACAGCATCCCTACTAAGAACCGTCTACCAGGTAGGCACAATTCACTAAATATTCTGCAAACCACACAAGTTGAACACTCAACAGAGAAATTAAATCCTCAATCTGATATTCCTTATCATAATTTTAGATGTACTACTTAAGAAGATGATTAGTTGAGTTCTAAACACAGCGAATGACCTGAAGGTGATTTTCTATAACTGTTCTATCTTGCATACATAAAGTGTATATATATAACAAGCACACTGACCTAAGTCTTTTCATTTGCTTTGTAGACACATTAGATAGGTTGAAGCTAGAAGATTGAATAAAAAGTTGTTGAACTTTTTAAGGAATGTATTGCTCCTGATGAAGAGAGACTTCCTGCCAAAACATGTCAAGCTCAATTTTATTTTATGTACACTTTTTCTTTCTGAAATGCACTGTATGTTGTTAATAAAAATATTCTACTTATGTAATTACTAAATGTGAAGAGTTGCTTTATGAGAAAGATAACTTAACACTTAAAGAGAGTATACATTGTTTCATTGTTGACTGGCTTTGTCAGCATTTGAGATGTGCATGGGACAGGCATGTCCACTAATTGCAGACACTATACATGTTTCTGCTAATTACGAGGCCATTTCACATTTCTGAATTTTTCATGAAGTTGGGACATTAAAAGTCATAAATATTGTGAGAAAGAACTGCACATTGACATTGTGTATTATACTGCAAGCATTCCAACTTGAATGCACCGTAAGTGGGCAATGTTGTCTTTGTTACATGGACTGCCCGAGGAAGAGATCTAATGTCTTTAAAGCTAACCGAAAAAACATGGCATTAACCTAATAAAGTATCATCTTGGCAAGTACCTGTGGTCGTGTTTTTTATTTTTCTTTTTTTTCTTTTTAAAGTTTACTTTTTGTTTGGCTAAGACACTGTTCCGACCTGTTATGTTTACAAGAGTATACTGTTTGTTTTATATTTTACTTGCCTGTCTCTGGATGCTTGACATTTGTGCCAGCTTGAAGAAATGAAATGTAGTACCTTATTCTGAATGCAGAACTACACCATGACAATGTTTTTCTAAAGGTTTTTTTTTAGGAAGGAGTCACATGATTCCCATATCTTCTCTTTAGTTCGGTATTCAATATTTGCCCTTTTGTTTCCCACTATACTTGCCATCTTTTCCATCATTCCTTTATTGTATTTCCCAAAACACTTTGTACAGGTTCGTGATTCCTTATGTCTTCAGTCGTTTTCCAAACCCTCTTATTATGAGCCTCACGCTTATGCGTAAACATTAAAATGTTTACATTCGCCCGAGAGCACCACTGTATGTGCATTTCCTGTCTCTCACTCACCAGAGCTGCTTTGCTTCACCGGGCGGCTTCGTGCTGTTCTTCGTTCTGCTGTCTACTCCTGGATAGGCGTTGGCAGTTCCAGTAAGCCGTACTCGCTTTTGTAAAACATTCGATCATCGACTCGCGGGAGTCCGGAGTTCTCCGGGTTCCCCAGCTCCAGCTGGGAACATGTAACACAGGCAATTGCTGGGGTTTTGGTCGTCTCGCGGCCCACTCGGGTCGCGGGACCTCTTGCCTCCCCAGAGAACACACATCGTTCCCTCTGCAAGTCCTGCTCCTCGCCACATGCCTGCCACCTTCTCTCCAGGCAGGTTCCCCCGGCTAGGCTGCTTCGGCCTGGTTTTAAGCACTTGTAGCTTCTCAATAGGTTTTAGGTGCAAGTAGTTTGCCTGACCTTCATTACACCAGTTAACAGGACATGCATGATCCGGTTTATTTTGATTTTTTTTGAATGGCATATTTTCAAATGCCATTTTGTCGACACATTTTTGCTGAAATTTCTTTTTAGGGTCGTAGTGTGTGTGTGTCTGTGTTATATGGGGGACTCCTATTTATTTACTGTCTGAGTTGATATATATTTGAGGAGTCAGGGAATCCTTACAAGAGTTATGAAGGAGTTCTACTTTGCCCATATGGAGAGCGATCCTTCGGTTTGGTCTCTTTCTAGTCTTCCTATAACAAGGGTGTTTCTATTGGTCATCCTGACCGGAGGGAACCGGAGTCTGATAACCTGTCCCTATAAAAGCTTCAGGGATGAAAGGTTCCTCATGAAAAGGAAAGGGGGAATACAGTGTCTCACCTGCAGACGTCCTCTTCCCACTCCTCCAGGTCCCCAGGTGATCCACCCTCGCAAATCCACCCCAGGGTCGGTATCCACAAGTGGTGACCTTTCCATGGCCACCTGAGAGGAAGAATATGGGGAGAAGGAAGTGCGAACGCCCTCAGGTTTTTCACAGTGGTCTGGTACAATCTTTGGTGCCAATTGCTGCGACGGACAGAAGTTGCACTAGTTTTGGTTGCAAATCAGTGTTTCATGCCTATGCTATTCTTGGCAGACTGAGACGCCCCCTGTACCCACCCCAGCCATTTGGGGAAACAAAATCATTTTTGGCTTCATTCCTTCATCACAAAATCCAGAACTGTAAACCAGGCTTTTCTAGGAGCCCACTTGTGTCTCCTTGAGGAAATGGAAGGGCATTGTAGATTTGCCCAAAACATGTGCAGCTCAGGATTGGTCCTACTGCCAAATGGGAAATGGTGTATGGAAGGTTTCGAGATGGGTGCATGTCTGGGATGCTTGTGCTGTTGTACTGAAGGGAAGTGAACAGACAGTTCAGACTGGACTGCCATTTTTGGGTTCAGATCAAGCCTGGTTTGCATAAGGGTATTCCCCTAGTCTAATGACAAATCGGCCTGAAAACGAAGGGTTGGATCATTGCCAAAAGCTAAGCCAGCAGTTATGATTCATTCCAAACCTTGCTTCTTTAACTCTTAGTTTTTACAACCTCCTAGTATCAACTGGCTGGAGTGTCAAAGCGTGTCCCTAAAATGTTGTGAAAAGTTGAAATGTCATGAAAAGGGGTTACAGCGTATTGGCACTTTAACCCCTGAAATGTGTTCATTTTTGTTTAAATGTGCCTTTTAATTTTACAATGCAGTTTGCTGCAGATGCTAGCAGTAGGGGAAGTGGTGTTTGGGTGGGTGGGCAGTGAATGTGGAGAGGGGGGCTCATGGCTGTCGAAACGTGTGGTTTACCTTTTCAACTGGTATGGTGTTGGCACAGAGGAGAACCCTGCAGCTCTGGTAAACCAAACATGATTTTTCAACCAAGCCTTCTACTGGAAACTCAAAATCCCATGCTGCTGACGCATGCAGCCAAAGCATGAAGAAAGAGGGTTCTTTATTTGGGTGCATTGATTACACAGGGTTCATTCAATGCCTCAAAGCTTCTGTGTAAATGTAAATCTGTCTAAATCCTACATATATTTACTACTTGTGTGTATTACCTTCGTAGAAAGTGGATGATATGATATATCAGATTGTCATGTCACCCATTGGGCCATTCTGGCCTTTAATTGTTGAGCGCACTGTCCTTCTAATTTGAAGTACAAAGTTGCTTTGCTTGTTTTACGGCGTGGTAACTCTTTGTTTACCACCTCCTAGGTGTGAGTGCCTTGCTCATATCCCGGCGTACAATTTGTCATTGCATCCAGTTGGGCAAGGGTTGTATCAGCTTGTGATGGCAGTGTGGCCTCCACTGTTTAGCCGTTACACCGGAGCCGTTTTGGGAACAGTGTTCTTACTGCAAACCCTCAATTAATGATCTGTGATATAGCAGTGTAAGAATGTTGTTGTAAAACCCCGTAAGTCATGTTTTTCATTTAGTTTCTGCTTTTTTCCCGCTAGATGGAACGGAGCCCTCCCACATGCACTACCCGGACGACCAGAACTACTTTCGGGGTTACGAATGGTGGCTCATGAAGGAAGCGAAAAAGAGAAACCCAAACATCACACTGATTGGTTAGTGATACCACAGGCACTGCATACTTCCATAGCATCAGGTCTCTATATGTTCATGCGCCTGTAACTCCTCAACCCAGAAATGCCCCTTACATTCTGGTATATCGCTTGTTAGCATTTTGGAAGTGAGGTTGAGTTGATATCTCCTTGGCTCTAGAAATGGAATGAACGGCAGATGGGAGTAATCTATATAACTAGTTAGGTCAGAGATGTTAAATTAAATAAATGTCATGTTGAACCCAGCGGTATGGATTGCAAATGTAGTTTCTTCTACTTTGGCCATCCTTAAGTCTGCGGTACCACTGAGCCCTTGATGTTAACTGCGTTCGCAGGGATTTCTTTCTTGCATTAGAACTATGCTGAATGCCGTTTCTTCGTTCCTCTTCCTTCTAGCGTCTTAAAATACTCTTGGCTACAGCTCAAGCAAAGCTCAGTGGTATTTGTGCAATATACTGGGCATCAGCCATGAAAAATGTGCTTGACATTTGTCTTTAAACATAATAAAGTATGCTTTTACCATGGGTAGAGTTCTACCACCATGGCTGGTATTATTGCAGAAGTATTCTTGCGAAAATCAGAAGTCCAGACTTTCACATAATTTAAATAACAGTAGCCTGTATTTGTGCTGTTTGAGGCTGACATCCCTAGCTAACCCATCAGTTTCGATAGTGGGTGAACACTGCTCTCTGATGGGTAACTTTCTCCAAACAAAATGATGGCTCAGTAAGCATTGTATTTGCAAGCAAATGTGTTTTCTCTTACTGGCAGCTCATCCTTTGTGCTTTCTACTCAGGCCATACTGATTTCAGTTTCATCTGCTTATGTAAAGGGGTGCTTGAGCGAGACGTTTCTGGTGACTTATGCTGTGAGTCTGTAAAATATGGCATTTATTTGTAGACGAGGTTTACAACAAGGCCTTCTTTCCGTGCCTCAAAGCTGCCATCATGTCTAAGTAAATCCTTCATATTTAACCAAGTTTTGTATTACTTTCAAAGCATGTGATGAGATACCAGATTGGCATGTTAACCATTAGAACTGCCTGGGCACACTGTCTTTATGATTTGGACTGCTGAATTATGAACCAGCCTCTATACTGTGCCTCACCCTCAATGCCTGTCCTGACTGTTAGGCAGAATTGCAGGCAGTATCCTCTGGGAACACCACACACAATTAGGACCACAGGTGTAAGCAAAAGCCAACCTTTGGTATACGCCTGTTCCACACACTTTTGGTAGCGAGCTGAGCAGCCAGGCTCATCTCAAGAGGGAATGTGAGCAGTAGAAGTCACACGAAGTATCACAGTGGTTCAAGTAGCCACTTACACTCAAGGTTTCTTGGTAAAAAATACTTATACATTTATTTACACAGTCATTTAGAAAACTTTCACTAGTAGAAATCAACTCCATATTAAACACCAATATACTACAGTTACAAAGTTATAAAGACAGTTTGCGCTCCCCTGAAAAAGGAGCCAAATAGCACTTCAGTACTTTTAAATAGGAATAAAAAATAAAAGCATAGTTTTCGAGTCCACAGAACATCTAGCAGAATAAACTGCAATGAAGATGTAACCATTATAATAATGGCCACTATTTCACTAATCAACCTGTCTTTGGTGTGGGATGATACAGAGACCTTGGTATATGAATGGAGACTGGTAACTGGGAATCCCTCACTAGCCTCTGAGCCCCATATAATAAGAATCAAATACCTTTGAAATATGCCTTGAGGCATTTGAGAAAAATACAACCAGGAAATCGGGTGTGTCAGACCCACTACTACTTTTGGATGTGTTGACCTGGAATATAATCCCCGACAAGTCCATTTCTTTTAGATTCAAACACTTATGCAAGGCATCACTTGCATTAACATTATCAGAATACCGGATATCCCCGTCCAGCAGTGAATGAGGCAATGCAAGAGTCCTCCTCGAAGGTTATGGGACTTATTTATTTATTGTTTGCTTGTTAGGCACTTAGACAGAAAATAACATACTGTTTCAAAGCACCCACAGGGCGAGGGGGCGTGGCAAGGGAGTGCAGTGCATCACAGAACACAATAACGAATAAGAGCAGTGGCGGGAAAAGGAAGAAAGGACAAACCTACTATGCCTTGTGAGTATTCAGAATGTGCAAGTGCAACAAGGAAAAGGGCAGAGGGAGTAAGTGCTGGGGAGTCCACTCTCATGGGTGAACCACAGATGAAGTGCTTGGTTGTGCTACATGGCCAAGGGCCACTTTAGGAGTAAGTGCGATCATCCATGGCAGAGGGTGTGCCAGGGCAAGTGCTGAGGGAAGATGGGAATTGGGCCGATTGGGGGTGTGTGTGTGTGTGGGGGGGGGTCATGGCCCCGAGGATGCATAAGGGCCCCGGACAACAATCGCAGCAACTGTGGGATTAGCAGAGAAGAAAAGAAGGTAAGGAGGAGGTGAAGAGGAAGGTCTTGGAAGAGCTTCTCGAATGTCCTGGCCGAGGCGCAGAGGCAGGGGGAAGCTGTTCCATATGAGGTAGCCAGCTGAGGAAAGCGATCGACCTCCTACACTCTGTTTAGCAAAATGATTTTCACACAAAGAGTTGGTGCCAGAGGAATAAAGTGGTCTATAGGGTGAGTATTTAGGGAGATAAAGTTGAAGATTGTGTGGTCCCCGGGCCCAGAAAGCCTTGTGGATGATGCAGAGGGATTTGAATTTAATTTGTGCAGCAACTGGGAGCCAATGAAGACTTTTTAGGGCAGGAGAGATGCAGTCTCTGTGCTTAGTCCAAGAATAAGTCTTGCTGCCCTATTCTGGATTAGCTGGAGTGGTCGCAGAGTGGAAGAAGGTAGATTCTGGAGGAGGCTATTGCAATAGTCGAACCTAGGGAGAACCAGGACTCTGGTAACATTGAGCCTCTGGGTTAAGTGAGAAAAGGGAAAATTCCTTTGAGAAGGAAGAGCTGAAAGTGGGACTTTCTTGGCAAAGTCAAGGAGAGAGAGGAGTCGAAGATGACTCAAAGGTTTCTGGCTTCAGAAGGAGCAGGAGGGTCTGGGGGAAGCCAAGGAGGAAGGCCTGAGTGAAGGGAAGGAGGGGGGGGGAACAGGAGCATTGATGGGAAGGATATCTGTTTTACAGGCATTGAGGCAGAGATCGTTGGAGATGCACCAGGACTGGGTGGCAGATAGGCAGTCGGGGATGATGGAAGTGTAAGAGGGTCAGCAGGAACTAAAGGGCTGTATCGTCTGCGTAACACTGGAAGCTGGAGACGAAGGAGGAGATGAGGCATGCACGCACAGCAAGGTAGATGTTAAAGAGCCAAGGGGAGAGGATGGAACCCTGGGGGACATCACCGGTGGAGAAGGAAGTAGGAGAGAAGAAGGTGCCCAAGATTACTTGGGAAGAGAGGTCAGAAAGGAAGGATGTCGGCCAGTGCAGTGCCCTTTCTGAGATAGCAAGGGTATCATGGAACCTTTGTATGAAGATGGAATGGTTGACTGTGAAAGGGTATCGGGTAATATTATCCCCACAAAAAATATTGCCGTACATATGGTCATCGGGGAACGGCCATAGGCGATATTTTTGGTGGGGATAATTTATGGGGTAAATGGATGGGGTGGTTGCGGGGGTGTCCCCCGCTCCATTTTAAAATATATGGGGGTTGTGGGGATGTCCCCCGCAGGTTCCACGGGGTAATATCGCTGCAAAAATATCGCAATTTTTTTTTTTTTTTTTTTTTTTTTTTGGTATGGCGATATTTTTTGCAGCGATATTATCACATGGAACCTGTGAAGGCAGAAGAGGGATCGAGAAGGATGAGGACAGCAGGGGAGTTAGAGTCTAGAGATGCAAGCAGTTCTTAACAGGTGTTCAGAAGAGCAGTTTCCGTGCCTCTGGATGCTCTGAATCCAGATTGATGGTCGTGGAGACCTTGAACAAGTTCATTATGTGAGTTTGGGCAATGCCAACTTCTCCATCAGCTTCCCCTGGAAGGGGGTGATGGAAATAGGGCGATAGTTTGCCAGGCAGGTAGGGTTTGCTGAGGTTTCTTTAGGAGTGGGCTCACAGGGCAGTGCTTAGGGCAGGAGGGGAAAGCTCCAGTGTCAAGAGTATTGCAGAAAGCAGGCGGCAGGCAAGTTTGTCAGAGGGTGAGCCTGAAGGTTCCCACTTCCATTCTGCCACCCTGAACTTTTGTTTCAGGCCCCCAATTTTGGAGATGTACCAGGTGTCACGCTTAGAGGCAGGTTTCAGGCAGATCCTCATGACTGGGGCAAGAATGGTAAGTGTATTGGTGATGGAAAGGTGGAGGTTGCTGAGAGCAGAATCAGATAGTATCAGAAGTAGGGGGGTGAGAGGGAATGAAGGTGGAAGAGAAGGCAGGATCTGACACTGATCGGGTGGATGTTGGTGAACGAGGTTGGTGGGGCTCTTTAGGGAGGCGGTCAGAGGGCCAAGAGGTCCCAGGTGGGAGGAGAGCATGGTTTGACCAGGAGAGAGGGGTGACTACTAGAGGGGAGAGAGGGAAAGCTCTGAGTGTATGAGGGCGTCCAGAGTGTGTCCAGCTGAGTGGGCTGGCCCAGAAGGGTGAATGGAGAGGGGGGGAAAAAGAGGTGCAGAGGTCAGTGAAGAGAGTGTATGCAGAGCTAGGAGAGTCCAGTTGAATATTGAAATCGTCCAGGAGGAGGAGGTTGGAGGTGGATGAAAGTAAGGCAGAGCAGAAATCGGCCCATTTAGAGAGGAACAGGGTTGTGGCGCCTTGAAGCCGGTAAATGGTAGCAATGGTCAGGGTGGAGATGGGAGAGATGACCAACTTGCATACCAGGCGTTTAAAGGAAGGGTAGTGCTGGGGTGGGTAAGATGGAAGCAGGAACCCACTCGGGGAGATTAAGGCAATCCCCCGCCCCTGCTTGTGTGGCAAGATCGAGGCTTGGAGATGATTTTGAAGCCATCAGGAAGGAGGGAGTCCAAAGTAGTGACTGAGCTGACATTGAACCATGTCTCGGTAAGAGCGGGAATGTCAAAGTCAATGTCTTAAAGAATTAGGCAGATGTCAGCCATCTTGATGGGCCAACCAATATACCACCGTATCTTCCCCAGCTGTCTGCTTCATGGTTTCAATCACTTGATAGGAGAACCCTGTTTGCCCTTTGGGCTAGTTTGCATGAGTAAATGAGGTTTTGTTTTCATGAGAGAAAGGATGAGCAAATTCCCAAAACTGTGTTTGTCATCAGATCTGTCATTAAAATCACACCACAGCATGTACTCTTCTGGCGATGGCGGGACCCATTCTTTACTCTTTGATGGAGAAATTAACATTTGCAGACAGAGTTCTACTCATTTTGTATTTATAAGTTTAATTGATGCTGCTGTTGATTTTCTCAATGTACAATGTTGGAGCTGTGTGACCGATGCCTGTAAAAGTATTTCTTTCGTCCACCTATATTAGGACACTTTATACTTCGACACACAGTGCTTAACTGGAGACAGCAGCACATGGGAAGCATGACAAATACCTTAGTGTGACTAAACATATTTGAATATAAGAATCCTCCCCGTCTTGGTCCTGTGATGAGAAAGTCATGTCAGGAGACAAAAGGAAAAGACAAAGTTAAGAGAATAGCTAGTCGAGAGTTTCAGTCTCTGCTTCACCACTCAATAAAAATTTGTCGATTCTTGCCAAATCACGATCGTTGTCCCTCAATTCCGTTATTGATTTGTAGTCTTTAGCTTTTTAAAGAAGCTGAACGGATTGAAAGAGCACATATTGTAGTTTGTGCAACTGAAGAAGCAGTTTTCTTTTCACTAATCACATTTATTTTTACAATATCCACACTCTAAGTGATTTCAACCCGGCACTTCACCTAAGTCAATGCCTAGCGTGTGATGCACAGCTGAAACCTTTAATTATTTATTTGTGTCTATAAGTTCTTTTATTTCTGAACGATGTACCACTTATATTACGCCCCTCTCTTTGAATCCCCCCCTGGTCACACTGAACCAGGAAGCAGGCTGGTTTGCAAAGTTAAAATATTTATTTTATAGATTTGCACAATATATATATCACACTATTTTTTAATGGTTATACAATAATCACCAATGGGGTGATGTCACACGACACAATCTCTTTCATCAGAAGGAGGAATAATGAGCAAAAACAATGCAGCACAGAATTAATACTTTTGTGGGTTTGTTCAATCAAATGGCAATGTGGTTAATATTTCCCCCTGCACACCCCTCAATTCCCCCAATATGCAATATAAAGAGATAGAAAGAGAGAGAACAGGTTTCAGGAATGCAGAATTCCACAAAATATAACAATCCCAATTTCCCCCAGCAAACCCAGAGAGAGAAACAGGAATGATTGCACACTTGTCAAAAATGGTTTTAAAGTTGGCATTGCATGAATGGGTGAAACACTGAAAATGGTTTAATTCACGGAAATTATTTAAATCCTAATGGGAGCCACTTTGTATGGTATCAGACAAGCACTAGCAATGAGTAGAGAGTGAGAAGCAAGTAGAAAACTTAATTTTGAGGTCGGGTGCAATGTACAGCTATTTCACACGTTATAGATTTGAGCCAAATGAAAAATTTGCAGCAAACTTTTCCGCACGTGATTGCGGAAGAACTATAAGGGGTTGAGATGTGGTTTTGGGTTCATTGGAAAGCTTAGGATGTTAGCATACACGGTGAAGAAGTTATGGAGGTCGTTTTTTCAGAAAGAGGCAAAATTGCAAAACAAGAATGCGCTTTTAAAATTGCAAACAAGGTTTCTTTACGCTAGGGGTAGACTATGAAGATGCAAACTACTCGACACCACAGCCACCATCCCAGGATATCTCTGGATGGTTCTGCCTGCCGAGACGCTCGCGTTCTTCAAAAAATATATCCGTGCAAAGATGATTTAACACTACCAGTAGAGAAGATAATAGGGAATGAGATGGAGAGTTCATGCAAGACAAAAATATTCTAACAATGCAGTTCTGGATATAAGAGAGGATGGGTTTGGATATGGATGACTTATGGACAGCACATATGCTAAGGACAGTCCTATGCTAAGGATACTCACTACATGGGTTTTGAATGGACCCGTCGGGGATCTGGTCAGGGATACTTTCTGGGACAGACTGCTGGGCACACCGGACTAGTCTGGTCAGCGATCAGCAAGGCGCTCTGGACACCGCACTGTGGGACTGGATCTGAAATGGCTCTCTGGTCTGCACAGCTATCTGGTCACAGCACGGCTCTACTGGGTTGGATTTTTGGATTCTGGCAATAATTCTTAGCAGGAAAGCCGCTACAGCACAGCCAGGCTGTTCTTTGGTTCCCCTTAGAGGTCTGGGGTAAAATCTGGTTTCTGGATTTTTAAAGGACGAGCTGAGAATGGTTCAGCTTTGGAAATGGGCCTTTCTGCTTTCAAAGTTTCTGGATTCTGGAGTCTGGAATATGGATTTCTCTTGCAAAGTGCTCTGCCAGCAATCGGTTGGTGGGTGAGTGTGTGTGTGTGTGTGTGCCCTCAGGTGTCTCTACTTATGCATTTACTAAAGGGGTGGTTATGCTGAATTATCCTGGCGCACCACCTAGGTATTCTATTGGCTAGGGTCTTTCCTCTCCCTTGATTGGAGAAGAAAACAGAGTGTCATCATGATGAGGTGGTTTGTGAGGCGGGGAAAACCTCATATAATACATATTTACAATTTTACAAACTTGATAGCAATGGTATATCTAGATCACATATTTTGTGGAGTAAGTATTCATCCAAGCCCGGTCTCTGTAGGATCTTGGGTCTGGATTTGACAAATTTTCACACTTTTTGTCCGGGATACAATATCTATTTTGTCCAAACTTGGTACACGTGCGCATTGCATAGGGGCACAAGTGTGTGAAGTTTCATATTTCTGACATCAATGCATTTGCTATAAAACCAATTCTACAGTTATGTCCCAGAACATAGCTTCTGGCACCTCTTAAAATGTGCACCCAAAATTTAGATTCAGAAGTCCGGGGCTTCTATATATTTAACAATTGTCCACAGTAAATTATCAGTCTTATTAGAAATCTGCTTTTTATCCATTTGTGAATCATCAAAACAATCTATCTCTGCCTACAAAGGTTTCTTGTAGCTCAAGAGCAATCCCCGCCTTCTTCCTTTTCGGCAGAGAGCAATGTATCTGCATACCCTTTCAGCCCAGGAAGGTCCTTTGTCTCTCCCAGGACCAGCAGCCCAAATTTCCTCCCCTCTTCATCAACCCCTGAATGTAATTTCCTGGCCTTTTGGTGGGAAGCAGAAGGGAGGTGTCTTTCCCAGTGGGGGAAGTTTCTTTGTAGTTTTGGCTGAATCAGGCTTACTTTAAAAGTACATTTGTTACATTTTTCTTTGTTGAAAATAAACTTACAATTTTAAAACAAATATCTAGAACACTGATCCTAGGCTCCAAATCATGAAGTTTAAATAGTGACAACCTAGTTTGCTCTTGATAACAAGTCACTTAGATTTGAGACATTAGATCTTAATGGTACAACTTTTACAGTTTTAAAACCGGCTTTTGAAACGGTCACAGGCGGCCGCTGGTACTGCGCCCAGATTTTGACAGCTTTCCCAGGCAGACAAACTGGCTGTGGATGTTTTTGTGACCAATTCAACTTTCCTGGATATTGCAAATGCACAATAATTCCTTGTATTCCATAGCATGGGACACCCAACAAGAAGATTGGATGTTTGCAGGTGTTTGGGACCAACATTCTGTATTTTTTAGCAACCAAGAAAAGATTTAAAAGCAGATTTCGGATTTCTTTCAGCAATCACTGCTTTTCATCTGTGCTCCATTTTTACATGTTGGACAGCCCAATGACATGTTTCAGCAGTGTGGCCTCTTTCCACCACTGACAACAGGCAAAATAGATTTGGCAGCCATCTTTTCTGGTTTCAAAGCACAATTTTCATAGGTTTTGGCACGCATGGGGTTTTCGCGGCCATTTTACTGATTCTGGTGCCACCAGCACAGTGATGCCGCAGGGCAGAGCCTAGTGGGTCAAAACATCCCACAAAGCCCCCCCCCTTGCAATATTATGTTTGACCACCCGTCAAGGGGAAGTCACGAGGTTGGGATGTTCAGTCTTTTCTTTCTGGTCCAAATTGCAAAATTCATCTGCTTCTCCCATCAGTGGTGGATCGACAGGTTCTCCTCGCCGGTTCCTGATGGAAGTGTCTGGAGCGATACCCCGGGCCCCTTGGATCTTTCCTTCTGGTCCCCAAGTGGTCCTCCTTGGTTTTAGTATCCATGGTTTCAGTCCTAGGATGACAAAACGTAGCATATTTGTAGACATTTCCCCACCACTATTCATGTAGTGGGGTAGACACATACATTTGACATATCCTGACAATCTTTTCTATTGGCAATTTATTACTCCTTTTCAACAGGTGGAATAGTTTTATAGGTTTCCAGATGCATCCTCTAGTTGCTTCAGAGTATGCCTAAGATGGCAACACTTCACTTGGTTGATGTGGACGCACTTATCTTCCCCCCCTCTGCCAAACTGTCTTTGGGGATGCGGATTTTGTAGGCGACTGGTGTGATTTTGTCTACAATTTCAAAAGGACCCCTCTATCTAGGCAGAAATTAGCGCTGTTTGGCCTTGTTCCTTTGGAAATTGTATAAGTAGACCTGGTCTCCTACTTGGTATTCTTTTCTAGTAGACTTAAGGTCATAGTGGGTCTTCATACTGTCTGCAGATCTTTCTAGATTTCACTGAGCATAGGCAAAAGAATGTTGAAGGTGTTTTCTCAGATTTTCAACATACTCTTGAGTTGTAGAGGCATTTATCAATGTCTGCTCTTGGGTCCTGTAGAGCAGATGCTGGGGAAGCACCATCCTTCGTCCAGTCATCAGCTCAAACAGTGACATTTTTGTTGCAGAAGAAGGGGTAGATCTGATGTCCATCAGGACAAGAGGTAGTTGGATGTCCCAACTTGGCCCAGAATCTGCTACAAACTTTTTTTAATATGCTCACAATTGTCTTGTTGTATCTCTCCACTGCACCACTAGAGGCTGGCCGGTAGGCAATGTGTAGTTTCCTTTTGACCCCAAGTATCTCCCACATCTTTATCATTACTTCGCTAGTGAAGTGGCTACCTCGGTCTGACTCGATCCTTTTGGGTAGTCCAAAACGCAAGAAGATGTGATTGATCATCAGGGCAGCTGCTGTTTCTGCCTTGCAATTTGGGGCCAGGAGACATTCCACCCATTTAGTGAATAAGCATGTCACGGTCAACATGTACTTGTTCCCCCTAGAGGAGCGAATCACGGGCCCGATAAAATTGACTTGTAAATATGACCAAGGCAGTGTCATCGCCCTCTTTTGGAGAGGCGCACAGTGTGTGAGGGATGTTGGCTAAAATTGTGCACACACAAGACACCCCTTCAAGTATTGGTTGAGGTCCTGCCCCATGTGTGGCCAGTATGCAACCTCTCTTAAGATTTCAAGTATTGTATGAAACCCCCTATGACCGGCTGTGGCCGCATCATGGGCGCGATTTAGCATCAGGCTTCGGAATGAGGTAGGGACCACCCACTGATGATGGCCAGCTAGGCATCTCCTCACCAACAAACCGTCTTGGATTCGGAACATTTTTGGACATTTCATCAACACTCTGAGGTCCTCTTTCCCTATGTAATCGTATCCGTCAGGGGAAAGTTCTCAGGGTCCTCAATGTGTTGATAAAACTTACCAATTATTGGATCCCCTTTTTGAGCCGTAATCAATTCAGCATCTGGGGTCTCCTTACTCCATTGTGCAGTTGAGAGTTCCTTGTGAGCATTTGTCTGTGACCTAGTGATAGCAGTGACCTGGATATCCCCCAACAGGGACTCGATCTCAAGTAGATCCCCTTGGATGGCTCTGGTTTTGGCCAGCTGATCAGCTAGGTCATTTCCCGTTTTGTCTGGTCCCTCTACTTTAGAATGACCCTTTCTACTTTTTCCAGTAGATGGTCATCCCATTCGAGGCGACCAGATCGTCAATATTTTGGATTAATTTCCCATGTTTCAATGGTTTGTTATTAGCACATAGCATGCCTCTGGTTTTCCAGTTAACCAGGTGCTCCACGAACCCGTTCCGTACATAATCAGAATCTGTAATTATGACCAGTTCGTGGAGTTTGTGTTTGACAGCAGTGAGGATGGATTGATGCACAGCCATCAACTCTGCCACTTGACTACTTCGGGACCGATTTTGTACCCAGCTGAGGGTTCTGGGGCATCATTCACCCATGCATTCCCTACGCCGGCCTCAAGTTCCTTTTCCCCGTTATTGTCAACATGGTAGGAGCACCCATCCGCATAGACAGTGGGCATTCCCTCACACTGGTCTTCTTCATAGACTTTGTGTGGGGAATTAAGGTATGCCTCCATGTTGTCCTTGATTTTAAGAGTTTCGCCATTGAGACCGTTTTCTCTGGCACAATCATGCAAGTCAGCCAGACCTTGCGCGAGGGGACTCTTCTTGTTTTGGCTATATCTGACCTCCAGAGGAAAGCCTTGCATTGACAGAATCCAGGAAGTAATTTGGGAATTACTCCCATTTCCGGCCCGGATTGTGTCACTTTGGAGATATTGCAGAGGCTGGTGTGGAGTCTCCACTATGATGTGTTCCCCCTGGATAAACGGGCAGTAATTCTTCAATGCCCACACCGTTGCCAGGAGTGCCTTCTCACAATCGTTGAATTTTTCCTCCACAGAGGATAAAGTCTTACTCGCATAGGAGATTACTTTATTGACCTTGTCATGCTTTTGATATAATACTGCTGTCGAGCATGTATTTGAGAACCCTGTCTCCAAGAAGAACTCCTTGTTTTTGACAGGGTAGGCTAGGCAAGGCGCTTGTGAGAGGCTTCTCTTGAGTTGTCTTACTGCCTCTGCTTGTTCTGGACCCCACTCGACCCCCCCCCCCTTCAAAAGATGGTTCAGGGGTCTTGTGATTTCTGAATAGTCTTCAATGAACTTTCTACTGTAATTAGTTAGTCCAAGGAGGCTTTGTAGTTCCCACAAGAGTTGTGGGGTCTTTTAATTTCTGGAATGCTTCCACTTTCTTTTCCTGGGGACAGAGACCTTGAGGAGTAATCTCATGCCCCAAGAAATGGACATGGGTTCTGCACCACTGTACCTTTTTGAAAGGAGAGTTTTGCTCCAGCAGCCCTCAGCTGTGTCGGAACATAACGGATCTCTGCTATGTGTTCCTCCACAGTTAAGCTTTTGACTAAAACATCTACATAGGCCAGGTTACCCCTTTCACCCAGGTCGGGCATGGCCTTGTGCAGAAAAATGTTAAATTCATTGCCGGAGTTGATATATCCGAAGGGAGTCCGGGTTCATGTGTACTGCTGCCCCCCGAAGGTGAAAGCCAGTTTGCATTGGTCCTCCCTACTGACAGGTACAGTCCAGTACCCATTAGTCAGGGCAATGGCAGTAAATACCTTTGACCCCTGGATCTGGGCCAGCCCTTGATCTATGTAGGGAAGAGGCCATGGGGAAGTATGGGCCCGTTTGTTGAGCTCCCTTAGGTCGGCACAGAGTCTCCACTGGCTGTTTGGCTTCAAAATACCCAGCACCGGATTATTGAAGGTGCTGTGGACTGGACGAATTATCCCATGGGACTCGAGGTTCTTAATTATTTCAGTAAGGGGCTCCATTGATGGGAGATGCAAGCAATATTGCTTACAAACACTGGAATCATGCCAGGGTCCGTGGGAATTGTGGTGTTGTGTGGATGTCAGTGCGACCACATACCTATCAGTCCACTGCAAAGAGAGCTTGAAAATCTAAGAAAACTTGTTTCCATTGTTGCTTTTGCTCCAGAGTCTCACAGGCATCAGCTAGGTTGACTCTCTCTTCAACCATCTGCCTGAAGCCCGGAAAGACATTCGGTTTTGCTATCTCAGCGGCCTCCTCCAGCTGGGTGGAAAAGTACCTGGTCATAGTGCTGATTTGGACTGGTGGCTTCAGGTGGTGAAGGCAGTCCTCGCGGACTTGGAATATCACTTCATCCCTCCTGAAGTCACAGGTCACATCTTCCTTACCATAAGGGCAGGAAGTGTACACCAGGAAATTCCCCCCATGCCGGCTGAAGATCCTGTCTGGTGTTGTGTCATTGCCGCTATCACTGTCAAGACAGCCCTTGGGTATTGGTCCTAACAGTTCATTACCTAAATCTTTGGAAAAATGTCGGTCATCAACCGTCATTCCAATAATGGTGCCTGCGGCTAGAGTGATACTCTTTAAGTCGCTGTTATCCACCTCTATTGGAATGGTGTCATGTTCTATGTTGACTAGTGGTGTTGGGTTCACCCCCAGCCTTTGCTGTTGGAAATGAGCGTTGAGATGAATATAGGCGTCAGAGTTTTTCAGTTTCTGTCCTCTTTTAACTTTCACTTCCGGGGAGAATTATCGGGTCCTTTATGGGATGGTGACTTCCTCTCCAGTCTGAATTTCAGCTGCATAAGGCAGTAGCTGACCCAAGTGCTTTCTCTGGGTCATCAAAGCCCATGGGATTACCCGCTAATCGGGACCAAGCTTTGAAGTTCATTAGATCCACACTAATGGCAAATCGATTGAGAATGTCACTGCCTAGGTAAAATGTGGCAGGGACGTCTCACACGATCCAGCGATTATGGACTATACTCTTGTTACGTATGGAAATTTTGAGCATACACCTGCTAGGTAGGAGATGTTTGGAATTGGGTGTTTCCAGGTCCATTTCCCATTCATCTATCAGTTTAAATGTGGGAATGTCTGGATCTTTTGGGAGTTTGCGGAACATGGCTTCGCTGATGAAGCTCTTACCGTTGTTCACACATACTCGGGCGAGAACAGAACCCTTCCCTTCATTTAACTGAATAGGGAAGAACAACTGCTCTCCAATATTCTGAATATCAGCCAGACTTTGAGCTGATTTCTCATCTTTCTGTACTATAAGAGTGGGATTTCAGTGTGGAATGCCCCCTTAGACTGGAAGGAAGGTTGATTTTCAGAAATGGAGAGGACCCCCCATCACCAGTTTGTTGTCCTACTGCTATTACTGTCACGTCTGGGGATTTGGTTGTTCTGGAAGTGAAATTCTATTTGGTCAGGTTTTTGTTTAACCATGTGGCATGTGCCGTTTAAACTAACCTGGTTGACACTCTGTTTCAATTTTATTGGTCGGCTAGTCTGGGTCCAGAGGACCTTGTTTACGAAATCTATGACGGGTGACAACCTACGCAGGGTGTCATTCCCTAGTAAACAAGGGATCCCCTCTGGAGTTACAACTATGACCGGGTGCTTCACCTAGTGTCGCCCAATTTTAATGTCCAAATCCGCAGTCCCCTCGATGGGAATTTCCTTCCCGTCGAAGTTCTGAAGTTGTCCAGGAAGAGGGGTGAGAGGAATTTGGTATTTCTCCCCCCTTCCCAAATTCAGTTGATCAAAGGCCCTTTTTGACAGGAGGGTAACTTGGAATCCAGTGTCCAACAGTGCCAAAATTGTACACTGCCCCTGTATTTGGACCGGGGCATAGAATCTTCCCTCCTTCTCCTCAAGGGGGCAAAGATAATGTACATTTTTGGACAATTGGTAGGTTAGTTTCTTGGTTTTGGACACTGACAGGAAGGTGATTTGGGCAGGATTCTGTTTGGAGTCTTGGGAATCTGAAAGAAAAAGGTGACAGCTAGATATGGGGGAAGTTTTGGGTTCCCCTGGTTCCGGTTCTAGGCTGCCCCCCCTTTTTGGAGGCAGTCACCAGGATGGGTTTGAACCAAGGGATTTTCATGCTGATTGTGGGGTTGGATGATGGTCGGTGCTAACTCAGTCCCCACATCTACCCAGTCTGGATTCGGATCCTTTCGGACCCATTTTTCTTTGGGAGGAGTTCCTCCATCTCTGAAGGAGAAGATCCGTTTTCCAGTATCCTCTGAGGATCCCTCTCCTTCAAACTGGAAGACTTGTACCTCCTTCTCAAAATGGGTCTTTTTGGGCCCTTTATTTCTCCTACCCCCTCTCTGCTCCTTGGGTTGCAGACCTTCAGGGGCAGGAGGTTTTGGTTCCGGTTCCTGGGTTTCCAGGGGCTTTTTACAAGTGGGGAAGGAAGCTTCCGCCAATGCTTTACACCCCCCTTCCACTTGTGCCTCCTCCCTGGGAACCAGTGAGTTATCGGGGTTCTTCCCCCGTCATTGCTCTGGAGTGTTACACTTCAGTCTTCCCCGCGGGCATCCTTGCCGAATACAACTTCTTTACAGGCTCCTCTATGGTCCGGTCCAGGTACAAGCTACCATGGCGTCTGTACAAACGTCGACGCATTCCAGGTCACCTGACACGTCTTGTACGTGGAAGACGTACAGCAAGCCACGCCCCTCTTACGACTATAAAACCACCGTCTTCCAATGGGCTCGTTGCTGCTAATTAGCGTTACCAGCTACTCGCGGTTTCGTCCGTTTCCTCTTCGTGTCTTCTTACACGAATCCTTATCTGAACTCCTGGTTTTGACCCTTTGCCTGACTTTGGATTGCCTCGTCTCCTCCTTCATTCCTGTCGTGCTCGTCTGTTTTTTTTGGACTCGGAACGCTACTGGATACGCCTCTCTTCAGTGTCTTGCGGTTCTTTCCTGGTTTCCGCTCTGCACTTCAACTTTGCTGTCTACCATCCGGATCATCTCAACAGCTATTCAACTATACTCGTGTACTCGGGTACATACCTATTGTCTTCCATGGATATTGTCTTCTGTTGGATTCTGGGACATTGAGTGACTTTTCTGTGAGATTGCTCTTAAGTGCATATGAACGCCCCCCTGAACTGCACCAACCCGGCACTAGTGCATCCCTCGTGCCGTTCGGGGTTACATACATATACTAACTTCCCTGTTTGTTATTTTCTCCTGTCGTTGTCTTCAGAATCCTGGACTCCTCTTACTCCATTATCTTTATTCAGGTCAGTTGTTTATCAAATCTATAGCTATAGTGCGAACCGATACTGATTTAGTTCAATTCCACTCATTTGTGTCATTCTTTGTAGATCATCCCGGGGAAACTCCACTCCACTATCTATCTAGGTAGTTGTCCAATCATTTCAACTGTTTTAATCACTTGTATAATATCAACACTGTCTAATATCTTGGTATTCTTTTGCAGCATTGGTATTGGCGGTGTGTGTTCTCCCCGCTCTTTTACTTAATTGACACCTCTGTCTGTTCTAACTGAAACAGCAGAGAGGTACATTGTGGAAAAGAGCCCCTCTTTGAGGAAGCCTGAGTATTGTACTCAGGGGAGCTGGGATGGAAGGCCGAATTTGGAATCTTATACCACCAACATCTCCAAGGTCATTTTCTCTGCATCTTCAGCCTATTCGGAGTGGTGAGCAACATGGAGCACCAGGTCCTGGGTTTGAGGCATTCTGCGCCGCCATGCTCATCTGAGGGTTCTGTTGAGCCCTCTGCATACGACCCAGATCCTGTGCCATGTTTTGGACCTGGCGCTCTAGTTGGGACACCCGCTCTGGCTGGTACGGGGTCCTCATGTCTCCCCTGGGTTGATCCCGAGAAGGGTAGCTATCCCTGGGGATTTCGCCCCAGCTCGGAGCTGGGGCGAAATCCGCCAAAGCCCTGATTCGGCGGACCCTTAAATCCGGCGGTAATAGCGCTACCGCCGGATTTAAGGGTTACCGCCGAAGTCGTGATGAGCCCCTATGTCTTTATATTGCATATTGGGGGAATTGAGGGGTGTGCAGGGGGAAATATTAACCACATTGCCATTTGATTGAACAAACCCACAAAAGTATAAATTCTGTGCTGCATTGTTTTTGCTCATTATTCCTCCTTCTGATTAAATAGATTATGTAGTGTGACATCACCCCATTGGTGATTATTGTATAACCATTAAAACTAGTGTGATATATCTATTGTGCAAATCTATAAAATAAATATTTTAACTTTGCAAACCAGCCTGCTTCCTGGTTCAGTGTGACCAGGGGGGGATTCAAAGAGAGGGGCGTAATATAAGTGGTACATCGTTCAGAAATAAAAGAACTTATAGACACAAATAAATAATTAAGGGTTTCAGCTGTGCATCACACGCTAGGCATTGACTTGGGTGAAGTGCCGGGTTGAAATCACTTACAAGAATGGGGGCTCGATGCCGGGATTTCTGATTTAGACATACCACTTGTGACAGCTTACTACAGCGTGCTAACTAACAGGGTACATAAACCCTGATGGGCTACCACACTGTTACACTGTGAAAAGCACCCTTGAATAGGAACGCTCTAAGGAAGTGGTCTGTTTGCAAAAATAATAACGTCTGCAAATCAGAAAGGAAATTAATATTTCTGGAATGGCGACCTTGGTAGAAATCAATATGGCAAAAGAACACCTACTGCACAAACTATTTGTCAGGGGTGAATGGACAGAGCAGGATCAGAATGTGCGGTTGCAGGAAATCAAAGAACAGGCCATTGCAACAGGATTAAATATATGGCAAGATCAGGATCCATTGCATATGGCATTGAGTAAACTGTACATGGCCCCTAAGGTAAAAGAAGAGCAAAGTAGGATTGCCAAAATAGCGGCATATCTGTATTTCCACATTGGAGCAATACAGGACAAATGTGCCGAAAACCTAGAAGGGGTAAACGAACAACTACAATCACTAGAAAAGGCCCAAACTGATCTGGACTCTGCAGAGCAAAGGCTACAAAAGAGCCATGAATCAGAAAATGAAACAAGGCAGTAGCTGATAAAAAAAAAAAAAAGTTACGGATATCCTGCAGCAGGAGAACGTAGAGCAGGATACCAAAGTACTGGCCCTGCAGAAGGAGTGCCAAGAAAGTTTGGACTCTCTACTGCAGAGCCAGAAAAAGCTGTAACAGCAAATACATTTTAACAGAGCATGCGCAGAGCAGGCAGTCACCCTGCAAAACCGCCTAGACCAAGAAAAAGAAGAGCATAATAAATGAATCCTGAAAGACCTTGACACCCAGACAGAATTTGATGGAGAACGCCAGAAAGCTGGTGCCCTCCAAGGAGAGAGGGACGACCTGACTGCACAGAGGTGTACTCTTTTTCAGGAAAGGGACACCTTAGGCTAAGAGGTCAGTTATTTAAAAGATAAGATTGAGGAAAATCACCTGGCCCTCCAGGGACTGGGTGAGCTCCAAAAAGATTACACAAAACTGTTAGAGCACTCCAGGAGGATGGAAGATTCTCTGGCAAAAAGTGACCAGGCCAGTAAGGACAGGACTCGGGAGGTAACCCTCTGCAGCAAAAATTGGCCCAGTACTCTAAAATGACACAGGAATCACACAGAGACAATGAGGCGCTCTGTGCAAAAAATGACAGGCTCCACAGACAGGTAGCAATGCAAGAACAATTTATAGGGACTAGCAAGGCCTTGATAGAGGAACAGAAAGGTCAGGTTCTTGCATGGCAACAGAGAGTAGGTGCTGAGAGAGATGAGGACCGCTGGGAAAGGGACACACCAGAGCATAACCTCAGGAACCCTAGTACCAGAGGCCTTCATCTCTTCGACTCCATGGGCTCTGCCACCCCCATGTCCACTGGCGCACATGAGCCAAGGGCCACGGGATGGCAGACTTCAATCCAATGAGGAATATGGGGCTCATAGATCAGCACCTCCCAGGAATGGGCGAGCATCTGGGTATGGGTTGCCAAGTACTAGGGCTATATTCTCTGATCAGGGAGACTCCAATGAGGGGAGGATCAGAGAAATGGATCCTCAAAAATACCAGTTACCCAGAGACCAGATGGTAAAATTTAATGGGGAACTCCATGAGAGTAGGCCCACTAAGGGCATCCTGAAAACCTCTGCCGAGCTAGGACAGTGGGGGGAGGGGGGGTGGTACTCAGCAAATCCTGGGAGACAGGAGGAATTAGAAGACTCCTCTGAGCGCCACAGGACTCATGAAACTAGGCCCTCACATTCTTGTGGGGCCTGATCTTCCACACATTGCAAGTTATAGGCTTACCTTACCATTGAGCCCAATGGGGAATGGGGCATTCCCGAATGGGCTCAGTGGGGAATGGGCACTTACATTACCGCCAAACTCGTGATCCGGCGCTATTAGCGCCGGGGAGTTCGGCGGTAGGGCTAATGCCGCCCGCGCTAATAGCGTTACCGTTACCACCCAAGTTGTGATGAGGCCCATAGAAAGAGAGAGAACAGGTTTCAGGAATGCAGAATTCAACAAAATATAACAATCCCAATTTCCCCCAGCAAACACAGACAGAGAAACGGGAATGATTGCACCCTTGTCAAAAATGGTTTTAAAGTTGGCCTTGCATGAATGGGTAAAACACTGAAAATGGTTTCATTCACTGAAATTATTTAAATCCTAATGGGAGCCACTTTGTATGGTATCATACAAACACTAGCAATGAGTAGAGAGTGAGAAGCAAGTAGAAAACTTAATTTTGAGGTCAGTGCAATGTACAGCTATTTCACACGTTATAGATTCGAGCCAAACGAAAATTTTGCGGCAAACTTTTCCGAGCGCGATTGCAGAAAAACTATAAGGAGTGGAGACGCGGTTTTGGGTTCATTGGAAAGCTTAGGATGTTAGCATACACGGTGAAGAAGTTATGGAGGTCGTTTTTTTCAGAAAGAGGCAAAATTGCAAAACAAGAATGCGCTTTTAAAAATTGCAAACAAGGTTTCTATACGCTAGGGGTAGACTATGAAGATGCAAACTACACGACACCACAGCCACCAGCCCAGGATATCTCTGGATGGTTTCGACTGCTCGCGTTCTTCAAAAAATATATCCGTGCAAAGATGATTTAACACTACTAGTAGAGAAGATAATAGGGAATGAGATGGAGAGTTCATGCAAGACAAAAATATTCTAACAATGCAGTTCTGGATATAAGAGGATGGGTTTGGATATGGATGACTTATGGACAGCACATATGCTAAGGACAGTCCTATGCTAAGGATACTCGCTACATGGGTTGTGAATGGACCTGTCGGGATCTGGTCAGGGATACTTTCTGGGACAGACTGCTGGGCACACCGGACTGGCCTGGTCAGCGATCATCAAGGTGCTCTGGACACCGCACAGTGGGACTTGATCTGAAATTGTCATGATCTCTGCTTCCAAAAGGTCAGGGTTTTCCCAACTCCCTTGGAAGCAGATCCATAACCCAGGTTCCGAGTGCCAACCAGTCCCAATTGGGACCTTTTGGACCCAGTCCTGGCGCCAGTGGCACCAGGCTCATAAATATGCCCAGTCCTAGCGCTGGAAGCGCCGGGCTCATAATGCTTGGGTGGACTTACCTTCAGCAGACCATGCTGCTTACTTGCCTGCCAGTTGAGCCTCTGATCCTCTTCTGTTTGGAACTACTTTTCCTGTTGGGTGGGGCTGGAGCCACTCCCTAGATTCAGAACACTGGAACTCTTCTGGAAGGCAGGAACTCTTTTCTTACCAGGAACTCTTTTCTTACTTAGGCGTGGCTGTGGAAGGAGACACCTAAGCACTACAGGAGGCTATTTAAACCACACCCGGTGGATGAATCTTGCTTTGCGTTATTCTGCAACCTCTGCAGCAGAACGCTCATCGTGTCTTCTGCATCCGGTCCTGGGCCTAAGGAAAAAGGCTTACCATCCTGAATCCAGTCTTCAGCAACACCTATAAAGACAAGAAAGAACAGGTTAGCATTCCGGCATCTGAAAGGCAAAGGCTTACCATCCTGAATCCAGTCTTCAGCAACACCTATAAAGACAAGAAAGAACAGGTTAGCATTCCGGCATCTGAAAGGCAAAGGCTTACCTACTCTTCGTGCGCTCCGGAGGTCTTCACACTGCATTCCGGCATCTGAAAGACAAAAGTTTACCAACTCTTCGCACGCTCCGGAGGCCTTCGGCGCTGCATCCCGCATCTGAAAGACAAAACAAGGTGCGTTTAAAGACATTGGGGAACTTTAATACTCACGTGCCATTACTCCTTTCCACATCTAATCCAGTGGGTATTCCGGCACCCTGCAGCCGCTCCGAACTCGTACCTGCAAAATAAAAAGACAGTTAGAGCGCATAGTGAAGCAGGCAACAAGCGCTTACTTACGTGCTTCCAGGCGCTTCTATTCATCACACGGGCTCCATCTTCAACTCACTTCAGCCCGTCATCCGCCATCGCCGGAACCCTGCAAAACAAGAGACATCATTACTAAAGACTTTAAAGACATTTGAATGACTCGAAACTTACCGTTCGTGCAGTAAACGACGGACAGCAGTCCTCTGAAGTCAAGAGGCCTGCACTACCTATCCAGTGAAGAAACTGGTTACAGCACCCTGCCCCGAGGCAGATAGAGAGCTCGGCATTCACTTACCTAAGGTGAGAGCGTTAACCTTTGGGGGTCGAGAGGAGAAGAGGAAAGAGATAGGGACACCCCAATAACCCCAGTTCATTAACCCCATATTTTCTATCTGCAGACATCTTACTCTACACGTCAGGCATACAGTGCACAGAGGTCCAGCCCAAAGAGCCAACCGGGTGCTACACATCACCTTTGAAGATACGGTAGTCGCCCAGTCAAGACCGGCGCCTCTGCGAGAATCAGGTGAGCGTTACAGAAATGGCTCTCTGGTCTGCACAGCTATCTGGTCACAGCACGGCTCTACTGGGTTGGATCTTTGGATTCTGGCAATAATTCTTAGCAGGAAAGCAGCTACAGCACAGCCAGGCTGTTCTTTGGTTCCCCTTAGAGGTCTGGGGTAAAATCTGGTTTCTGGATTTTTAAAGGCCAAGCTGAGAATGTTTCAGCTTTGGAAATGGGCCTTTCTGCTTTCAAATTTTTTGGATTCTGGAGTCCGGAATATGGATTTCTCTTGCAAAGTGCTCTGCCAGCAATCGGTTGGTGGGTGAATGTGTGTGTGTGTGAGCCCTCGGCTGTCTCTATTTATGCATTTACTAAAGGAGTGGGTATGCTGAATTATCCTGGCGCATCCCCTAGGTATTCTATTGGCTAGGGTCGTTCCTCTCCTTTGATTGGAGAAGAAAAGAGTGTAATCATGATGAGGTGGTTTGAGGCAGGGAAAACCTCCCCTTTGTTTTTGCACATGAAATCTACTTTTCATATAATACATATTTACAATTTTACAAATTTGATAGCAATGGCATATTTAGATCACATATTTTGTGGAGAAAGTATTCATCCAAGACCCGTCTCTACAGGATCTTGGGTCTGGATTTGACAAATGTTTGCACTTTTTGTCTGGGATACAATATCTATTTTGTCCAAACTTTAAGGATGTGCGCATTGCATACTCGCATAAGTGTGTGAAGTTTCATATTTCTGACATCAATGCATTTGCATAAAACCACAATTCCTACAGTTATCTCCCAGAACATAGCACAGAGCTCTGGTACCTCTTAAAATGTGCACCCAAAATTTAGATTCAGAAGTCCGGGGTTTTTATATTTTTAACAAAATTCCACAGTAAATTATCAGTCTTATTAGAAATCTGCTTTTTGTCCATTTCTGAATCAACATCTCCGCCCTCCAAAGGTGTCTTGTAGCTCAAGAGCAATCCCCGCCATCTTCCTTCCGGCAGAGAGCACTGTTGACACTTTAATCTGCATATCCTTTCAGCCCAGGAAGGTCCTTTGTCTCTCCCAGGAGCTGCAGCCCAAATCTCCTCCTCTCTTCATCAACACCTGAATTTGATTTCCTGGACTTTTGGTGGGAAGCAGAAGGGAAGTGTCTTTCCCAGTGGGGGAAGTTTCTTTGTAGTTTTGGATGAATCGGGCTTACTTTAAAAGTACATTTGTTACATTTTTCTATGTTGAAAATAAACTTACAATTTTAAAACAAACATCTAGAACACTGATCCTAGGCTCTAAATCATGAAGTTTAAATAGTGACAACCTAGTTTGCTCTTGATAACAAGTCACTTAGATTTGAGACATTAGATCTTACTGGTACAACTTTTACAGTTTTAAAACTGGCTTTTGAAACGGTCACAGGCGGCCGCTGGTACTGCGCCCAGATTTTGACAGCTTTCCCAGGCAGGCAAACTGGTTGTGGATGTTTTTGTGACCAATTCAACTTTCCTGGATATTGCAAATGCACAATAATTCTGTGTATTCTATAGCACGGGACACCCAACAAGAAGATTGGATGTTTGCAGGTGTTTGGGACCAGCATTCTGTATTTTTTAGCAACCAAGAAAAGATTTAAAAGCAGATTTCGGATTTCTTTCAGCAAGCACTGCTTTTCATCTGTGCTCCATTTTTACATGTTGCGCAACCCAATGACATGTTTCAGCAGTGTGGCCTCCTTCCACCACTGACAACAGGCAAAATAGATTTGGCAGCCATCTTTTCCGATTTCAAAGCACAATTTTCATAGGTTTTGGCATGCATGGGGTTTTCGTGGCCATTTTGCTGATTCTGGTGCCACCAGCACACAGTGATGCTACAGGGCAGAGCCTAGAGGGTCAAAACATCCCACAACATAATGATGCTATAAGCAAATACTGCTGCAGTAACAATATCTAATTACTTCAGTTGCCCCTAACACACACTTGAGCATAGCTCCTGGTGGATGCATGTTTTTCAGATCCTGCTTCTTTGTCATGTACACATTTCACACGGTTATATGTGATTTTACCAACCCATATTTCAGAGTGGTACATGTCATCACGACCATAATACAGATTTAATACAATAAAAAAACAAGCCTCCTGTTTTTTACCCTTATAATGCCATCCAAACCACATCCCGACTTACACCCCTTGCCCCACTACCCCATATATATTTAATATTTTCAGTGTTTTTAGGTATTATGTACTTCGGTGAAATGTACACTCTGTTTTGTATTCGGTAAAGTGACTGGGTACCATGTCACAAACCCATGCAGGAGCTGAAGTCTAATGGTGCAATGTATGTGACTGTTCTGTAATCATTAATCTGTGGTGCTTCCAATGTGCACCACCCCCCCTCCATGTGATTAAGGTTAAGCCTATTAATGTGCTCTCTCTTACCACAGGACTGCCATGGGCCTATCCGGGATGGATAGGCAATGGTGAAAACTGGCCCTATGACTACCCAGATGTCACGGCCTACTACGTGGTCTCCTGGATAATAGGCGCTAAACAGTACCACGATCTGGACATTGATTACATTGGAGTGAGTAATGACCATATCTTTATATTGTTTCTAATATAAACACACCTGGGCTCAATGACCTCAAGGAATCGCTATCCACACATGTGTTCTGGAGCAGGGTTTTGTTTAATCCTGCTACATTGTTCATGGTAAGTGGAAAATCTACTGTTACCGGTTAATTCAATGATGTTCCATTCCCGAGCACATGGTATGGCCACCTAGATCATCCGTACCAATGAAGGTATACCATGGAAAATGCTATTAATTGTCCTTATGAGCAGTACTATACGTGTTTTTCTTTGGATCTTCTTGCCTTGATTTTAGGAACTACTTATTTCCTTTATAATAAACCAATACCAGGGCTCTGCACACCGTACCCTGAAACAGACAGTTTCACTAGACTTCATGATTATTTGCATGATAACACAGTCCACATTATTATTAATAATTTACATCCTCTTGCTGGCATACCACTGGCTCCTTGAACCTGTGTCTTTAAGATTTTGCATCAACCTTAAGCACTGCACGCTCTTGTGTTACCGTAAATTGAGAACTGAACCAATCCTTGCTATTTACATGCTCTGCACTCTTGGAACCATAGTCACTTTTTCTTCCCTCAATCATGCTTGGCAACGTGCTCATTCAATGGTTCGATCAGTCTCCTTCCTCTTCAACACCTCTAACCTCCCACATCCACTGTCTCCACCTGTAGCATCTTCTCCATCTGCCCATGCTGTGTCCCGCACCCTATTCGTGGATTCCATGAATCTCCCACAGCCGCTCTGATCTCCACTTCAGGAGGATACATTCTCCATTTGTTATGGTGCACGGCCTTCTGCAGAGGCTGCACACCTCCTGCAGAAAGGGGAACACACAATGATGAAAAGGGATCTGCATAGTTGCATACTAAAGTCAAAGGGGGGAAAATAGTGGTACCTTCTATTTGTCTTTGGCGAGTGTCTATTGACTCCTGAGGTCGGTCTCTTTGAAAATCTGCATGCTGAGAAAATGGTACAGTACAAGGATTGGTCAGCAGTGAAAAGCTGCCGGTTCTCGGAGTATGATCCTGCAATAACAGCTGCAGAATCTCGGAGAATGATCGTGCAGTGTAATTGACTCTTATCAAAGGTAAACACTCTAAACCTAGGATACCCAACAATGTGAAAAATCCTCTTCTGGGAATGAGCACAAGCTGTAATAGCTTTTTCTTTGGGCTGTAACCTACTAAGAACTACCTTAATCATGTTTCCGATTTCTGTGCCATACCTGTGTAGAATAGCTATTGGCACATTAGGCTGATCTAAGCTGTGATGGCACTCCAGCCCAAAATTTCAGGTACATTTCCATCAGAATAATAGTACCCACAGCAACCCCAAACATGTTTCAGTCTCTTCCGTGTTCAACATGAGCTGCTTTTTGTGAGGGGTCAGAAATGTGAGGCAGATAACTTTGTGAAGGTTTTTCAAAAGATGCCATTTTATTAACTGAAAAGGGTTTGATGAATATCTCCCTGTCCCTACCCTGACGAAGAATCCCCTGCCTTTCAAAATAAACTAAAGGATACACTCTTAACAAAAGGATTCTGTCCCTCACACCTGTACATACAACAAACTAAACAAGGTGTGTCAGGAATCTGCGGGCATCCTCACTTCTTTCTGCAATTTATCATCCTCTCAGGTGGCCAGGGGAAGACCGAAGCTACCGGATTCTGACGCTGGGGGTGGATATGCGAGGGAGGACTACCTGGGTGGAGAAGACTTCGGGAGTGGAGGCAAGTCACAGTATGACTTGGCCATGTCCCTTTCATAAGGAGTCTAATCTCCCCAAGGCCTTTATAGGCTATTGCCAATCCCTTCCCAATGTGCCCAGCAAAACATACCCCCATAGACATCAATTTGGGACTGGGATGAGGAAGACAAAAACCAGAGCCATATAGCCTCCTTTTATTGACAAACGCACTTCCATACACCAGTTTGGTGCTGGCACGAGGAGGAGGCAAGCATGAGCAATGTGGAATTCTCAAACCAGCAGTGAACGGTCTAGTTCTTGTTGGACCAAAAAGCCTGTGGGGAGGTTTAAAAACAGGAAGATCAGAGAAAATTGAGTCAGCTGGGCAGACAGCTGTGAGTCAGTTAGGGAAGTAGTTCAGCGGACTGCTGTTGGAGAGCAGACCTCTCCTGCAAGGCAGCGTGGCAGACAGAAGTCTCGAGGACCCTTGGACGATGCAGAGTGTATCTAGCGGGAATTGAGACTGAAAAGAGCAGACTACAGAGAGGATGCGGACACACACAGACGAAGCTTCTGTGTGAGTTCTGAGCTGCGAGACAAGCATTGAGGGCAGGAGCGAAGCCATGGAGAACCGCTGAGGAGACCGAACGATGCACTGCACGAGAGCGCGGGACCTTGAGGTGGCCGGACACCTTGCTGGAGCACCGTAAGCACTGACTGTTGAGTCAGCCTAGGAAAGGGGCCACCGGGGCGGCAGGTGGAGCAGGACAGACCTATAACGAATGCCGAATTTAGTGAAAAGTAAGCACTTTTGAATATCAGTCTGAATTGAAGAAATTATTGTTGAATACCGATCTGAATGAAAGCAGTTGTATGAAATCACACTGATTCAGGAACTGTTATTTGAAAGGACAGGCATTGGCAAGAGCCATGGAGGCATATGAAACGGTATCGAGTGAATAGTGGCAAACTGAGCCATGGTAAAGTATCATGAGGATGTGAAATGAAAATACACCAACTGCGCCTAGACTGAGCGCACAGAGTGATGGAATTACTGCAAAGAAGCTTGTGATTGAAACAAAAGGAAATGTTTGAACTGAAACTAAAGAAAAATAAGTGAAACTGGTGAAAGATAACTAAATCGGAAGATCTGGAACATATTCCTAGGAATTGTTTTGAATAAGTTGAAAGATTGCAGAAAGGAACCCCTTTGCATTGTGAACTGTCTTGAAGCTTAGGGAAGGGAACCCCTTTGCATGGGTAACTATTTTTAACATTGGAGAAGAAAGTACTTGATAAACCAAGAGCAAGAAGAAGCTCTGAACTTTTATTTGAACACTTATTATTTTGACGCTGACATCTCTACACATTGTATAAAAACACCTGTTCGGGCAAGCATAGGTGTTGGACACAGACAGACTTATGCTTTGGACATTCTGACACAGACTGTAATTTGTTTACTTGGGTAGGGAAATCCCACCTTATCATAGGGCAAGATGGGCCTTCCACCAACCCTTATTTTGTTGAATAAACGTGTATAGCCCAAACCTTTACTTCAGTTGTCTGCCCTGTGTCTACTTCATGATGCATTCACAGGTGCTATATGGCAATTCAGTTATAGCAAAAGTAACAGTTATCTTCAAGGCCTGGTAACTGTTCCTCCTTGTAACCTGTTGAGTTCCCCTTCCCCAGATTCAATCGGGATTTCAATCAACAGTTCAAAAGAATAAGGAAATCATGTCTTGCAACAAAGTTCCAATAACCTTTCTCTTACTCCAGTAAGTCTCTGACTTGCACTTGACCAACAGTTCAAAATGTCCAGTGAGTCTTTTATCTCTCCACTTGTGTCAGAGAGTTCCATACAACTGCTTTTCAGCAAATAATTATACTTCCACAGTTCATCAGTATCAACAAAAATGCTTCCGTCAGGATAATTCTACACCGGTTCAATGCATACTTGCATCAGCAATATTGATTTGTCAGGATGATTCCACAACAATTCACCATGAGCTTTTGTGGCATTGCCACTTATTCCTCAACACTTTAAACCACACCACAGTGCTGCAATGACTTCCACCTGGAATAAAGGGCAGCCTTCCTGCCACTCTTGTTTTCCCACTCTAGCATTAACCAAGTGCTGATAATGGGTTTCTCACTCCTGCTGTCTTTGGCCTAGGCAATGCTTATTTAGGCCAGGTCCCCCTATTGCTTCTTTCTCCCTCTGAAAATAAGGTCCATAAGCCACTTACTTCTTAATTGCCCCCTCTTGACTTTGGCAATGTTGGTTCTCTTTAACCTGCTTTGTTATTGCCCTCTTTTTTGGCTTTGGCAATAGTTTATATTGGCTTTTTGTAATGTAATTTTGCCCTCTCTTGTTGTTGGCAATTATTCTGACCTTCAAAAACACAATAAGACTTTACTGGCATGTTTGCCAGGTTCTTATATTAAAAATGTTTTCACTATGTAACAGCTTGGTAACCTTCCGCTTCACATCAGTTCAATATACAAAGTACTTATGTTTCTGCCACTTTGCTCTTTTCACATTAGTTCGGTTTTCAAAACATATGGATCTGGCCAGGGGGTGAATATGAAGCGCTCCGGGGTCACAATATACTAGTAAACTCACCGTGTTTGGCATGCGCATCCGATCGCTCCACTGACTTCGGGTTGTCTGCTTCTTCTGGTCTGGGTGGCATGTAAAACTGCTTGGCTCTGTTTTTTTCCAGCCCGCGCTGGTCAGAAAAGGAGTGTTCCTCACTCTCTCTGATGCTTGCCTGCCTTATTGTGGGGAAGGCTTCTCAACTTTGCGCTTCTTCGCTTGGCAAGTCTTAAGTCCAAAAACGCAACCCTAGGTAAAGGCAGTTCGGAGAGGGCTTGAATTCTTGACAAACAGTGAAATTCGAAGAGTTCCTGTGGCTTTCTTCCAGTGTCTAAAGTTATCGAAGCAGCAAGTTAGCAACTAACAAAGGAGACCTTAAATCGGGCTTGAGAAGGGGACACAAGCAGCGGCTTGGGTCAGAATTAAGAGGGGGTTGCCCAGGACGCCTCTATGTGCACTCCAATGCTCTGCAGCGACTTCTTGAAATCGGTTAAGCAATACCTTTTCCCCCACAGTACCTTAGGTTTGAAGAAAGTGTCCGTGCGGGTTTCTCCGCCATGTTGCTGCTCTGGACCCAACCTCCGGATTCCTTGGTCTGGTGATGAAAGGTAGGACAATGGGCGGCGTTTCTTAGCAGCAGTCTTGAGGGAGGACCTGTAGCACGACTTTCAGCAACTTCTTTGTTCACTCTGCGAT
This sequence comes from Ambystoma mexicanum, assembly GCF_040938575.1. NCBI lineage: Eukaryota > Metazoa > Chordata > Amphibia > Caudata > Ambystomatidae > Ambystoma > Ambystoma mexicanum. The sequence goes on along the minus strand of NC_090940.1, from coordinate 591,425,689 downwards.
TTTGGCACCTTTTCAGCAGCAACAACAAAGGACATGAATCGCCTGCTCAATATTCACTTTGTGCAGTCCTGCACTCTGGTGAGGTAGTCTGGGCGAGTTGGATCGGATCTCTGGAGTGCCCATAAGGGTTCAGCAAAGATTTGGATGGATTCGGCCTTTCCATGACGATGCACTTGAAATGGGCAGCAGGTCTCCTGGTATTAGGCTTCTGCAGCTCTGGAAGCTCCTAGGACCTCGGGAGATGGCTCGTTTCATAGATCGTCTTGGGACTGGTTGTTCCCGCCAGCCAAAGGGAAGGAGTCGTCCTCTGTCGCATAGAAAATGGGGTCAGGACAGCAGTGGTTGCTTCACGGTCTTGCAAGGGGTCTGCCGGCGTCTCTGGTCAGCTTCTTCAGTTCTTCTGTTTCATATGGTCGGCTTGCTTAACACTCCAGAAGCCTCACCTTATATACACTTCCAGCACACACTCCTCTGCAATCTCTCTCCACATTTTACAGATCAATCAGGACAGACAGACCCCTGTGGGAGCTGCACCTTTTCAGGCCCTCTGGCAGACAAAGGACAGGGGGGTGGATACTCTGCCCCACTTCCTGCCTGCCCAGACACACTGGTGCCTAGGCGGGGATACCTACTGGTTCCTGCCAAAGGCAAAACGCACATACAGACTTCCCCCTCCCAGATTGGTAGAGGAAGGGCTAACAAGAACAACCATGCTAGTAATGGCAAAAAAAGAAGGGAGACCCCAAGTTGGTACTTGGTGCCCCTATTGTGCACTTCCGAGGCTATGGACAAAGCCTGCAGTATAAAAACAACACAATATTTGGTAGAACACGTCCACTGCCACCAGCTCATAACTAGGTGATTGTCTGCTCCTGTGACTTTATTAGTCACATAGAGAGAAGGGGATACTAGGTATCCCTTTGGCACTCCATGGAAGGTGGTATGTGCCAATCTCTCAGACTATAGAGTTTTGGGAGAGATACTAAGTATCGAACTGTAGTTACTTGAGGATATAGGAAAATAATGTTAAAGGAAGACCGTAAGGTTCCCCAGCAACACTGCCCATATGGAGATGTGTGCAGCAGTTGTAAAAACACTGATGCCTTTAAGAGCTATGCAACAGACAGACTCCATAGTATAGGAGTGATACAAAGAATAGAGTGCCAAAAGACCGAGCACACAAGAATGATTGAAATAGTGGAAAAAAGCTCCACTCATTCAGGATTAAAGGAAAAAGGTGCACAAGTCCAGCAAAAAGTGCTGGGGGTTTCACTAGGGGAGGTGATGAAGCATAACCATGATAAATCTCCCTATCAGCCAAAAGTGGGCTTTGCCCATCTAGAATATTCAAAGCAAGACAGATACAAAATAGTCAGTGCACATCCCATTGTGCTAAACGGAACGACTACTTTGGAGTGGATGGTATATACGTGTTCATATACATTTGGATTTCTTGAGTGTAATCTGCCCTCATGGTGTGCATGCTGTAGTAAAGTTGGGCTTATTCATAAGTTACCTGGCACCGAATGAAAAGAGCTCAGTTTTGGTTGGACCTACCTCCCGCGTAATATTAGTATTTCTGGAATCTCTGAAAGGTTGGTACCCGAAACACTGACTTGCTTGGCTGATTTTTATTTTTTTCCAAAAATTTTTTTTAAGAAGCAGTTGTTCCATTTTATCTTCTAAACACAGCAAATATATTGCTGTTTCTCGATTACAATGCATGCAGTCTTACTTCACTAGCGCAGAAACTGTTATCATGTTGTGACATGAAGGCAAACTTTTGCAAGATCCAGCATTGAACGTCAACACCTAGTGAATCTAATGAGGTAATGGAAGATTCTGGTGCAAGTTCATCATGACTTCCTAGAAACACGTGGTCAACTCTGTAGCTCGGTCGAGGTTGCGCTGTGAACTTTCATCTGAACTAAGTGGCGCCCGTTTTCTGATTCACTGATCTGATCAATATTCCTGTAGCGAAGTGTGAAAGTGTCTTATGTCACCCTTAACTTTCCAGTCTGTTGTACGTCTGCCTCTTTCGCAAATTAAAAAAGCATTTGAAGAATATGAAATTAACCCGGTGCATTGGCTGCTGTTACAAATTGTGACAAGGTGGTCCTCAGTTGTCAAATGAAGTTTTAAAACTGTTTCATTAACTGTAACAGATTGGGTTGATATAAATAGACTGGCAGGATAACTCGGGGGCAACACACTCGCCTTGGGAATAAGACAACGCTGTGCAGCGTGGGTTTGATCTGCGGTCTGGCACTTAGAAGCTGGAGCAGTCTGGCATTAGGCACAGTATAAATCACAAACAAAAACAATCCTGATGCATCCTGTAAGGTTTGTGGGTCACTAAAAAGAATAATGAATATGTGTACTAAAGGTGTCAGAAAGGGTTTTGTTAGGGAGTTTTATCATTATGGTGCTTCACCCCCTCTCCTAGTGAGACCCCCGGCTCGCTGGATTTATGGCCCTTTTTCTTTAGATTCTGAATGAGTGGAGCCTTTTTCCACTCATTCGATCTTGTGGGCTCTGTCCTTTGGAACTCTATTCTTTGCATTCTACCTGTACTAAGGTGTCTGTCTGCTCCATAGCTCTTAAAGGCATCGTGTTTTACTACTGCAGCACACAGCTCCTTATGGGCAGTGTTGCTGGGGGAACCTTTGGGTCCTGCTTTAAGATTATTTTTCCCATATCCTTAAGTCAACTACAGTTCTTAAGGATAGAGAGATCCTTTGTGTCTCTCCCAAAACTCTATAGTCTGAGAGATTGGCACACACCACCTTCAGTGGAGTGCCAAACGGACATTTGGTATTCCCCCTTCTCTCTGCTCCTGTGACTTTTTAGTCATCTAGACAAACCACCTAGTTATGGCCAGTGGCAGTGGACGTGTTCTACCAACTATTGTGTATTTTCTATACGTGTGTGTGTTGGGCAGACAGGATTCTTCCACCTCCATCCTTTGTCTGCAAGAGTGCCTGAATAGGACCAGCTACCACAGGGGGTCTGGCTGTCCTGATTGGACAGCCAAACGCCCCTTTCTGGAAAATGCTGAGAGAGATTGCAGAGGCGTGTGCGCTGGAACTGTATAAAAGGTGAGGCTTCTGAAGTGTAAAGCAAGTCGACCAAAGGAAACAGAAGTAACTGAAAAAGAAGATGACCAGAAACGCCTGCAGACCCTTTGCAACCCGTGAAGCGGCCACTGCTCTCATGAATCCGTTTACTATGCGACAGAGGAGTGCCGAAGAGGACGACTCCTTCCCTTCTGCTGGTGGGAACAACCAGTCCAAAGAAGAACTTGGAAATTAGCCATCTCCCAAGGTCCTAGAAGTTTCCAGAGCTGCGGAAGCCCAATACCAGGAGACCTGCCATTTTGAGTGCATTGGCGTGGTAAGGCTGCATTTGTCCTAATCTGTGCTGAGCTCATAAGGACACACCAGAGATCCGATCCAACTCGCCCAGGCCCCCTCACCGGAGTGTGGGTGTTAGGTAAAGATTTGGGGTAGTACCGTTAGGGTGCACTACAACAATCTCAGCCTCCTGGCAATAGGACCCAACCTTTGGTATAAGTCTGAATTTCGCAGGTTGGTAGAGCAGCCAGGCTTATCTCAAGAGGGGTCAATGTGCGCTGTAGAGTGGTTACACAAAGATTCACAGTGACAAGTATTCAAACAAACACTTAAACTCAAGGTTTCCTGATAAAACAATTTATTTACTTACTTACCGGTCAGTTGTTTTAAGCCTTCTTTAGAAGGGAGCAATATAATAGTAAAGCACAAATAACCTTCAAAATACACACTCTTAGTTTAATTCAGCAAGCACCCATTTGGGATGCCACACAGACACTTCCTACACTCTCAGGTGACATCAATAGTACGGACACTGTGGACATTGATGTGTTACTGTTAGCATTTAGAATAGCATTGAGATGTGTTAAAGAAAATGTTATTAAGAACAAGCAAGAGATCCCAAATATTCTTAAGCAGGCAAATACTTTTCAACCCTCCCCAGTGTCAGAGGAGAGAAGAGTCTTTCAGTGAAACAGGCTAGGCCAAAGTCAATATGCAAAAGTCTATGTAGCTGAAGCACTTCTTACAAGTAAGTAAGAAAAGTCTTTGCACAATGTTTTAGAAGTCTGTATTGAAGGAGAAGAATCAATGTAGGGCCACGAGCTGTTAGGCTTGTGAAGAGTACAAGCACATCTACAACAAGAGGCAAGTTCTCTTAGACTTTACAGTACCTTTCTAGTTAGAAGAAAATGCAGCAGATGACTTGTGCACCTCTACCGATCCTGGTGTTCCTGGGCCACAGCCGTCGGGACAAGAGGGAGGACTTCTGGGGACTCCGGCACTGCATTGGGACGGTTGCCGACAGAAACCAGCAATCTTCAAACTAGTGGCAATTCAGTGTTTCAGCTCCTCGCGTCTACCGCAAACACCACCACCGTGGTTCCTGGCTGTCGAGATGGGCTTTTCTTGCATCTGGGGTCCAGCACTCTGAGGTGGCTCAGGCTCGGTCAGTCCTGCTTCCTGGGAGTCCAGAGGATCTTCCTGGAGCTCTTGGCCAGCTTAAAAGCAACGCACGCAATCTGGTGTTCCTCTCCCTGGCTATACGCTTTCCAGCAACAACTCTGTGGAAATTCAAACGGCTCCGAGATGGATGTCCAGGTGGCTTAATTTTGAGTTGATTGGTCCCACCAACTCAAGGGGAGAAGTCGTCCTTGCCAGGGATTCTCTGTTGCTGCAAACTTGGTGTTTCAGCACAGCAGCAGGGCTTCACCGGGCAAACCAATGGCCCAGGAGTTGCAGCAGGCGTCCGCGTCAAGTTCTGCTTCGGTTCCTTTGTCCTGTTTCGACTCTGCCTTCCAAGCCAAAAGACTTGCCTTTTATTCAGTTCCCTCCCATTCATTCCAGCCTAGTGGTCAGTCACCCAGCAAGGTGTCTGTCCTTGTCAGTCAGCCAGCCAATCATCAGAGTGCATTTGGGTCTCCTAGGAGACTAAGCGCAGGGAGTTTCGGCACCTCCCTCACTTCCTGCCTATCCCAGACACCCTGGAGCCAGAGGCGGGCATCACTTGTGAATCTTGTCAAAGGCAAAGCGAACAATGGGAGCAAACCTGGTTTGGCGTGCAGAGTAAATCTCAAGAAGGACATTTCCACAAAGAAATAACACAAAAAGAAGACCAGGGCCATTTTGACAAAAATGGCACCTTTGGGTGTTTTACTGCAGTTGCGAACGCAGCCCGCGGTAAATGCACACCTTCGTAGTTAAAATGAGACCACTGCCACTAGCCATTCAGTGAGAAAAGGGTAACATAAATCTTATAGCTTACATGAGAAGCTAGACAAAGGGGATACTAGGTAACCCCCTCCAGCACCCTATTGTAAGATAGTGTGTGCTGGGTCTAGAAAGTTTACAAATGTAAGTAAAGTCAATTTCACTTTGCTGCTCTTGGAAACAGTAGTTTAACCAAGAGAAGGTATTTAAACCCTTGGAAAATCTGAAATACTTCTGTGTCACTGCACTGAAGGTGCTGTGTGACACAATGTAAAAGATGATGCCTATGGAGTTTGTCAGACTCCACGACCAAAAGAAAGTGTACAAAATCACATTAAAATACATGAGAAAGGGGGGGGGGGAAAGGGTCACACACTCTCCAGGTAAAAAAAAAAAACATTCAAGTCCTCAAAATCCAGCAAAGTTGCTGGGGGTCTCTAAAGTGGAGGGAATTGGCACATTTCTTAGAATTCTCGCTAACACAGGCTTATCTTCAGAGGGGTAATGTGAGCTGTACAATGGAATCAGTAAATACAGGTATCCAAGTAAACACTTAGTTATAGCATACATATTTATATATATATGGATATATATATATATATATATATATATATATATATATATATATATATATATATATATATATATATATATATATATATATATATATATATAGATAATTAAACAATATTTAAAAAGCAGCAACTAATAGTAACATTAATCCCAAAGTTAGGATTCAATTCAACAAGAGCAATAAATCAGGCGAGTGAAATGTTCATGTTATACATATTCCAGCATATTGAGTGACGTCATTTGAGGTCAGTAATGACACTTATTTGTGATCATCATTGCAATATTGAGTTATACGGAGCGAAAAGTTATAGTCCGATCAGAATATACTTTGTACTTAGAAAAAAACTGTTAGATTCTCCCATAGGGATGTAGGCTGTCTTTTATCCTAGCAACAATAGTGTTGTAAGGGAACACACACTGCCAAAGCCAATAGGTTCAGAGGGGGGCCTTTAGGGATGCAGGACAGCCAAAGTCAATGGACTAGTTCAAAGTTCTGATGCCCTCTTCTTTTTTTTAAACTTATTTATTGAACTGTGAGCGACTTCCAATTGACATAGATTTAAACATGTCCATACCTCATTTTGCTATTGGCACTGTTACATAAGCAATATCAAAATAGTGCAGTTTATTTACATGTTATATCAAACTTAATCTGTTATTCAGTGATCTTTGCAAGAATTCTTGGAACGGTTCCCAAATGTTTTTAGGCCTGCAAGACTGGGTCACCAGCGAAATATAGGTTTCTTCACATATGCTAACATGAGTCATCTCCCACATTTCAATCTTCGGCGCAGACTTGGACTTGCATTTCAACAGAATACATTTCTTCACAATCAAACATCCTAAGTTAAACAATCGTCTCTTTTTGACTGATACCTTTCCAATATCTCCAAATAGATATTTAGGGAATGTCAACACTGGTGGGACATTAGTACAACTATTGAGAATTTCTTCCACTTCCACCCAAAATCTGGCGACACGGGGCAGGACCAAAACATATGATACCTGTCTGCAATGTCTGCACCACATTTGAAACAGCTGGGGCTAACCGAGGGGTCAAATCTAGACACCTTCTCTGGTGTGTGGTGCAACCTGTTGAGCAATTTAAATTGGACGAGGCGATGTCTGTTGTTTTAATGAGACCTCCTTTGTGAATCGGCACCAGCGAGCGCCCATCTGGTGTCCTCTAAAGGGGCACCCAGTTTCTCCTTTCTCCTCGCAGCTCACTCTGGTCGAGCCGGGTGGCGCCTGCGTATCCTGGCATTTCTTATAGCGTGGAAATCAGCCCCCTCCTGTACCCCGCCGCCACAACTAATTGCAGGGGCTGGCATGCTTCAGGCTCCTTGGGGTATGATGACCATTTTGATCTAATCGCTGCTCTGATTCTGTAATATTGCAGCATTTGTGTGGGACCACCACACAGCCTTTCAATAACGGTTGCATAAGTGCCCTCAGGGAAGGGGTCCAGCAAAGTCATTTCTCCCATGGGATCCCACCCCTCCCTAATGGTTTTATCATACGTGGGGGGGGGGGGGAGTCCGGGGCATCGCCACAAGGGGATAGAGCCTGCGTACGTCTCGGAGATCTGTAACCTCTTGTATAACCTGGACTAGGCATTCACGGTTGTGGTGCGAACTGGATCGAACGTGCATGTGTCGGGATGTTTATTGGCAAAAACTATAGTACGGAGGCAAGTGGGAGCAGCACTATATCTTTCGAGGTCTGTTTGTATTGGGCGGGCATGTAGTGTATACCAATGACTGGCAAAGTGCGCCTGGGCTACCTCCATAATAAAGTTCAAAATCAGGTGCTTGCAAGCCTCCTTGTTCATACGGTCTAGTCATCGCCTGCCACTTCATGCGTGGAGTATCCGCCCCCCAGCAAAAGCCTATAGCCAGAGACTGAAGTTTATTGAAAAAAGCCCTTCCCGGCCACACAGGAATATTAACGAAATAGTAAAGTAATTTGGGGACCACAACCATTTTCAGCAGGGAGAGTCTGTCATATAATTACATCGGCAGCTTGGCCCACAGCTTCAGTTTGTCGGAGAGAGTATATAACTATTTCCAGTGGTTCTTGGACAGCCGTGTTTGTTGCTGCCGCGAGACAGTGACACCCAGGTATTTCATTCTATCCTGTGTTCATCTGAACCCCTGGAGATCTGCCGGAGGGTACGTGGCTTCATTCAATGGGAATAGTTTTGACTTGGATTCGTTAATACGGTACCCTGAGAATTTAGTGAATTTGCGTACCTCTTCGAGTATCGGTGGGAGGTTTATTACCGGGTTTCTGATACATAGCAGTGAGTCGTCCGCATACAAAGAGATTATATGCGTGGGGCCTGTCATGCGAAGACCTTGATGAATGTGACGGAGGCACAACAAGGCCGCAAGGGGCTCTGTAGTGAGGGCAAAGAGCAGTGGTGACCGGGGGGCCATCCCTGGCGGGTGCCTCGAGCGAGTGAAAATATAGGGGATATTGTGGACCCAGTCCTGACCCTAGCTTTCGGCAAAGAATAAAGAAGCCTAACCCATTGGATAAAGAAGTTGCCTAGTCCCATACGGTGAAGACCTGAAAATAGAAATTGCCATGACACTGAATCAAACGCCTTTTCGGCTTCTAATGAGACGCCTACAGCTTGTGAGGTTGGGTTCATTTGTGATATAATAAGTCTGCATAAGTTATACGTCGTTGTGCGGCCGGGAATGAACCCAGATTGGTCCAGATGAACAAGGTCCGGCATATGTGGAAGTAATCTTGCCGCCAATAGTTTAGCTAGGATTTTGTTATCAGTTTATTACAGAGAGCGGCCGGTAGGATCCTATCATTTCAGGGGGCCTATTTGGTTTCAACAAAACCGTAATTAATGCTTCCGACATCGATGGGGGGAGTGTGCCGCATTGCAAGGCTTCCTCCTAGGTGCTGAGAAGATGTGGGGCCAAGACCGTACTTAGTTTCTTTATATAATTCAATCCCGAGCCCATCAGGGCCGGGAGCCTTGCCGGAGGGGAGCGATTTGATGGTGTCCTCGATCTCCTCAATAGTTATAGGAAGATTTAATGCATGTTATGCCTCCTCTTTGAGCTTGGGGAGCTGAACTGAGTCAAGATAGCGCTCTAGCTCCTCGTGGGAACAACTGTCTGAGTTTGAGTAAAGCGTTTTATATAACTCGCAAAATTCAGCATTTACCGCCTCAGGGGAATTCAGAATATCGCCCGAAGCACTGAGAATCCCTGTGATGTGCAACGTGCTCTGGTCCCCCCGGATCACACGTGCCAAATGTTGATCCGGCCTATCTGCCTCTCTGTACCTCCTGGCAGCTCCTGGAATTTCAAAAGATTCCCTTTTATACAGCCGCATAGTGCCCTATCGCGTGTGTGCGAATATTCCTCCAAGTCTTTTTAGTTCAGCCTCAACCTCCGTAAGATCCTTTCTAGTCTTGTGTAACATCCCGGAGGCATTGGAAATGATCCCCCCTGACCCCTGACCCACATATTAAAGGCCTCCCATATCGTACCTGTCTGGGAGACCAATGCTATATTTCTGAGGAAAAAGTCGGCCGACTCAGCGTGTAGTCTCTCTAGCAACACTGGGTCTGACAGACACCTGGGGGGCATGCACCAGAGAGGGCGAGGGGTAGCCAGGGCAAACCAATCAATCGATAATGTAATGGGGGAGTGATCTGATAGTCGCAGACTCCAGCACCCTCGGGGCTAGTGTGGGGTATGAGCCATAAATCGATTTTAGAATGTGCATCATGCACTGTGGAGTCATTTGAATATTTGCGTTTGGTCGGATTACAACAGCGTCAAGAGTCTATAAGCTCTAAATGAGACATCACACTAAACATCTGACCTGCTGCAGTGAGCTCCCTCTGCGTGTCCCTAGAACGATCCAGGGCGCAATCAAGTATAAAGTTAAAATCACCCCCCCATATAATGTATGAATGTGGGCCTTCAACGAGGTCACATTTCTGGCCAAAGAATTGGGGGTCATCCACATTAGGGCAATAAGTGTTGACAAGTGCCATGTTGACTGCAAGCATCGAGCCCCACACTATTACAAACCTCCCCAACGGGTCGATGCTACGTTTAAATTCTTGAAACTGTATAGAGCGGTGTACAAGAGTTAAGTACCCCCCGCAATTGAGAAGAGTAACTGGTGTAATATTGCTGCTTACCCCAGGATTTACTGAACCGCTCATTAGTGGGCCCCAATGCATGTGTCTCCTGTAGCATCACAATCTTGGGGGAACATCCGTTGATATACGCTGATACCTTGCGAGCCTTAATGGGATGGTTAAGACAGCGCACAGTCCAAGAAAAAAACTTAAGACGATCATTCATTCCACTCCTGGTCAACATTAGTTAAGCACTGTATTTGCAAACCATTTAGCAAGGACTTGACATAATCTTTGTTGTTGGAGTGGTCTTCACGTAATTTCAACTTTTGAGGGAACAGTCCCAACGCCGAGTCTAAACAGCCCAGCATTACAACATTACTCAGGCAATCCAACTGCAAACACTTACCCACACCCATACCCCACAGCTTCCCACCACCCTCATTATCTCCCCCAACTTGACGATGTATTCCCCAACAAAAACAAAACCATGAACTCCATGGGGTGCACTGTGAGGCCGCCAGGAAGCTCCAGCAGCGGCTGACAAACACAGAACAGCTCCACAGCCAGGTAGGGTTATGCCTCTCAATACAAACACAGGCAGACCAACTTAGTTCGGCACCGTCTGTCATTGTCCATAATGTTAGGGGCACCAGCGTGAGACTGGGTGCTGCCCCGGGCGCCATGATCTCTTTGCGATGGCGGGATAGAAATGTTGGCTTCTATGTACATGGCATCTCCAGGATCCTCAAAGAAATGAGCCCTGCCCCCATGCTGCAGTCAGAGTTTGGCCGGATATAATGGGGCATACTGCACCTGTCTCAACCGCAGCAGTTTCTTGACCGGGTCAGATGCCTTAAGCCGGGAGAGCACCGCCGCAGCAAAGTCTGGGTAAATATGCATTTCAGAAGATTCAAAGCTCAGCACACCGCTCTCGCTGGCGAGTCGCAGAATTAAGTCTGTCGCGATAATTTAGTCTCACTACAGTTGTGCAGGGGCGCCCGGTTTAGGAACCGGGGCAAGGACCTGGTGCGCCCTCTCCACTAGGAAATGTTGCGAGAACTTGGCTGGGTCGAACAGGGTTTTCAGTAAATTGTTCCATCGGGCCCTTGCACGCTGACTCCGGAATCCCGAAAATCCTGATATTATTACGGCGTGACCGCGATTCTAGGTCGTCTAATTTACTGCAGACTTTGCTGAATTCCTGTAGGAGATTGCAATATCGCGCCCATGTTTTGCAACCTGGTCTTCTGGCTTGCCAACCCTGGACTCAACCTCCGTAATGCGAGCACCCTCTTTTTCCTATTTCGATTTCAGCGAGCCTATGGTGGACACTATATCGTCCAGCTTGACATTTACTGCAAGAAATCATACAAATACAGTTGCAAGCAGGTGATCTTCCCTCGACCTTGCGGAAGGAGTTGACTGTTCATCCAAGGCGGTGCCCGACACTGTGTCCGGGGATTTAGCAGCGGTGCTGGTGTAAGTGTCCATGGGGCCCTTCTTTTTGGATGAAGCCGCCTTTGTCATGTTGCAGGATCGAGATTTCCAAGTTAGAGAGGCAAGGGTGACGATCGAGATGACGCTGCAGGCCGCACAGGCCTGGGCCGGGACAGAGTCGAGGCGCAAGTCTCTGTCAGTAGTAAGACTGGATAGGGAGGACGTCAATAGGCTAGTCCTTATATATCAAGTGAGACCCCAGGGCAGCGGGAGGGCGAACGCGGCTGCAGCCCGTGATGCGAACCAGCAGGGCCGGGGAGAGGATAAGCGAGGAAGGGGTGACGGGCCCGCCAGGCAGGGGGAGCACAGGCAACAACAAATGGGGGAGAGCAGAGCAAAGCCCCTTATAAGTCTGCAGAGGGGCAGGTGAATGAAGGTGCAGTACCAGCGCAGATAGTTGACAACTTCACAGCAATGGAGTGGCCAGGCGTCGGCACAGCAAGCATTAGAGAAACCCTACAGGGGGATGGATTGAGCAGCACCACAACACCGACAGGGGAGCAAAGAGTGCAGCTGGCACAATCAACACCCGCCCCATGGCTGCATACACACCAACGGAGGTGCTGCTCGCCCTCAGCAAAGCAATCCCCAGCGCTGGACGTGCCCAACCAAGACCAGCACCCACCTCACAGGAGTGCAGTTGTCCGCACAGGATCCAGAGAACATCCAGGCCCGTCAAGCAGGCCGGGCCACCTCCAGGCGTTCAGGCACCCCCAGCACAGCAGACGGGCCCTCATCGCACACCGCACCAGTCTCGACCGGGCAAAGGAACGGCAGGCACGGAGCGCCATAGAACAATCACTGGGCCACCGCCGCCCCCACGGCGTGCCCCTGACACACAGGAGTCCTCAGCAATCGGCCGCGGAGGCAGGGCGAGGAGCCCCCGGATCCAGATGACAAGCGCCAGGGAGGTCAGCCGGAGACTATCAGGTTCACAGCCCACAACCAGGGCAGACCAGTGCTGAGACCCGTAGGCTCACTCAGCCGAAATAGAGCAGTAGGCTGAACGAACAAGGCATCGGCCCCCCGGCAGGAGCGTGGGAATGCCGGAGCGGCAGAGCGAGCGGGACGCAGCCCAGTATAGCAGAGATCCCCAGGCTCCACACCACCAGCTCCGACCCGGACACCGCACACAGGACAGCGCCCACCCGGCACCATCTATAGCAAGGTGTTGGACCCGTCACTCCAAACCATCTCCAGCCACAGACATGTTGTGTAGGTGCCGTGGGAAGTGTCCACCGAAGGCTACAGCCGGAGCAAAGCACAGCGCAGGAATCATCCTGCTGTAGCTCCCAATGCGTTCGCCCACAGCAGCATAGGATCCGAAGAGCCCCAGTTCGCCGCGTGCAGGCTCCGGATTCGTTCAGGATTTGGGCAGCAGGCTCTGGAATCTATGCGCAGAACTCCGGTGTCGACAGAGCTTCGTATACACAGGCATAACCGGATCAATTGCCGGTAAGGATTCTGTGTGGCAGGAGCTCTTTAGTTAAGCAGCCATCTTGCTTGGCAGCTCAGCAGTGCCCCCCCCACCCCCGATGCCCTCTTCTTAGAAAATGTTTTTAAATAGTCATGAGTTCAATAGAAAAACACAGAAGCTCAAAAGGAGCCACCTTGAAGCACAAGCTGGGAGGCCAGTGAAAGTAAGTTGAGGTCCACTCAAAAGGGTTTAAAATAGTACTCCCCAAGCTAGGAAGCACCACAAATGGCAAAAAGGTAGATGTACCCCCAAGCCCCACAGTACCTGTGAACTGGAGAATTCCTTCCAGCTGGATGCCTTCCTGTTGCAGCGTAGCAGAACCTTGTTTCTGGTCATTGGTTGTGGCGAGGAAAGCTAGGACGTCAGGTGGGCTTCTGCGGCAGCATTCAAGAGCGGGATTCGGCAGCAATGAATTCTCCTTGATTCAGCAGCCTTTGGTGGTTTTGGGGCCTTTTTCTCAGCACCAAAAAAAAGAACAAACGGCTTCTTGATCCCTCGTTCCCGGACTCTGTTGAGGGGACTCTGGATGAAGATTTCCTGTTTCTGTAGGGTCCTCTGGATGCCCGCAAAGTTTTGTCCGGATTCACACTTCCAAAGACGATGCACTCTGATGGTCAGGGTTCCCCGGGCATTGGGATTCTGCAGCCTTAGAAAGTCACAGCAAGTCGGGCGTTGCACCAAAATGAAGCTTGTCTCGAGACTAGTTGGTCCCACCAGCCCAAGGGACGAATTTGTCCCTTAGGGGTCTTCCCATTCGAAATGGAAACTGGGTCAGCACAGCTGCAGGGTTTCATTGGGCACTTTGCGGTCCAGGAAGGTGCTGATGCCATCTCTTCACGTCGTCTTCGTCGGATGTTGTCTTTCATTTGTCGACTCTGCCTCTAGTGCCAAAAACCTTGCCTTTTTAAAGCAAGCTCCCATTTATTCACAGCGCTAGGCTGTCAATCACTCAGCAGGGTGGCTATGCTAACGGTTAGCCAGCCAATCGGAACTGGTTTCACTCAGGCACACCTAGAGACAAAGGACAGGGAAGTGTTAGGACCGTCCCTCACTTCCTGCCTTTCCAGACACCATGGAGCCTGGGCGTGCTTCAGGGCTGAAGCCCGCCAAAGGAAAAATGCACAAAGGACTCAAACCGATTTAAACAGAGTAAAATCCCAGAAGGACCTAAGTGACAATAAAATGGTGAAAAAAGAACTCTGGGCATTTTGATAAAATGGTCACCCTTAGGTGCTGTACTGCAACTGAGAAATCAGCCTGCAGATACACTGCACATGGTAGTAAAACCGAAACCACTGCCACCAGCCCTTCAAGTTAGTTAGTGTAACAAGATGTTACCTAAGAATTGGGATAAAGGAGTTACTCCCCAGCACTCCACATAGGGTGGTGTGTGCTGGACCCACAAAAGAAAAGTTAAGTAAGACAGGGGTCATCTTACTATTCTTGGGAACAGTAGTTCACCCAAGAAAATGTTCTTGGACATTAAGAGAAGTCCAAGGGACTTCCCAGTGGCACTGCACAAAAGGTGCTGCGTGTTACAATGCAAAAAGCAGATGCCTATGGAGTTTACCAGACTCCATTAAACAGTAAGATACACAAAGATCCTAGTCAGAAAAAACACAGGAGTGAGAAAAAAGTCCCACTCACTCAGGAGTTCCCTCCTCCTTGCTGTCCTTCACCTTCTGGCTGGGCTAGTTTAATGGCCTTGTTGGTTTCCGCTTGGGTTTTATAAAGCATGCTGGTTGAAAACGAGGTTGAGTCTCTGATTGGTTTCCCAGGTTTAATCCTCACAACTCCTACTTATCTCAGTAGTTGGAACTAGAGCGGAGTTACAATACAACATGTGGGAAGTTGTAGATATGTTGTGCATATTGGGGATGGGGTTTGGAACAGAAAAAGGCTGTAACAATTTAGAATAGACGTCCCTGTCCCCAAGGGGGAGGAGGGTGTTGGCGGTGGGGGGGGGGGGGGGGAAGGAGGAGAGTCCTGCCCTGACGGATCTTCCTGTGTTGCACCACCACCAGGGGTATTATTGAGTAGTGGTTGCACTGCCCTGACCTGACAGGGGAGAGTTACCCGGTGGGGAGAAGTTATGTTAATTGCGTTTATAACGCGCCAAAGCCTGCAGGCATCCAGGCGCCGAAAGATGGAAGTAGGATAGAGGCAGAGCTGAAGTTATCCTATTTAAACAGGATTGTCTTCAACTGAAGTGATGCCATTCATTTGTATTTGTATTTATTTTATTTATAAAGCGCAGCCAGGCCCAGGGGCATACAGGCGCATAAGTTAGATCTGGTTACAGTTGCAATTGAAAGCAGTCAATAAGGGTTACGTTACATTGCAGTTACAGGTGGGTACAAACTTAGTCATGCAAATGCATATATACATAGTCTAGTATAAGTACATTAATTACAAAAGTGTGCCAGTGACAGTCGATCATGCTGGGATCAGGCGGTTGGTTAGGCTGTCATAGAGTCCATGTTGTGAAGCCAACACTTTGTGTTATGTTTAAATGGGTTAAATGAAGGTTCTGCTCGCAAAAGCGCAGGTATTGTGTTCCATAATTTGGAGGCTTGTACAGGGAAGCTAGCACCACCCGAGTTATGAAGTTTAAATCTCGGTATGGACATAGTGTTAGCTTGTGCTGCTCTAAGAGGTCTTGAAGAAGTGTGAGGTGTAAGTTGGTTGGTGAGGTAGGCTGGTGCAAGGTTGGGCCTGGCTTTATGTGTAAGGGCCAGAGTTTTAAGGGATATTCTGTGCTTGACTGGAAGCCAACGTAGTTTGCGTCTGGTCTCCGAGATGTGCATCTTTTTGGGGATGTTGAGGGCAGCTCTGATGGCATTATTTTGAATTACTTGCAGTTTGTTGATATTTTTGTAGCTAGTGCCTAAGTAAAGGGCATTACAATAGTCTATCTTGGATAGGACTAATGCTCTAGCAAGAGTAATGCAATTGGGTGAGGAGATGAACGGCCTACATGCAGTGATCAGCTTGCAGGTGTAAGCGGCTGATGATGCTACTGCATTAGTTTGTTTGGAGAAGGATAAGGTAGCATCGATGTAAACCCCAAGGGTTTTGGTGTTATTTGACACGGGGATGAGATTGCCATCTATGGTGAAGGATTTAAATGCGGGATTGAGATTTTTGAGTTTGGCGTGAGTGCCAAGGATGATCAACTTGGTTTTTTCGTCATTGAGACAGAGTCCATGATGTGCCATCCATGCTTGAATTACTGAGTAGATTTCATTAAGGGTTTTGCTGTCTGTTTCATAGTTCCCCGAGATAGGAATGAGTATCTGGGTGTCGTCTGCGTAATTGGTATACGTGACACCCAGATAGTCAAGGATATCAAAGAGGGGCTTTGTGAATATATTATAGTGTGTCGGGGACACGCAAGACCCTTGCGGGACTCCACAGGGTACTGGTGAAGGTTCAGCAGAATCAGTGGGAGAGAAGACCCTCATGGTTCTGTTCGCCAAGAAGGAACTGATCCAGGCCGTGGCTGCGTCTGAGAAGTGTGCTGCAGTTTTCAAGTGGTGACAGAGTGTTTGATGGTTAACCAGGTCAAAAGCTGCTGACAGATCAAGCAATAAGAGGAGTGCAAGTTTACCATTGTCTTTCAGGATTTGGACCTGGGTAGTGAGATCTATTAATGCAGTTTCCGTACCGTGTCTCGGTCGGAAACCTGTATGCCTAAGTCCTAGGAGGTTGTTTGATTCTAAGTAGGCCTGTATTTGTAAATAGGCTGCTCTATCCAGTATTTTTAATAAGAAAGGTACAGTTGTTATCGGTCTATAGTTAGACGGGTTGGCTGGATCAAGAGTAGGTTTTTTAAGGAGTGGGATGACCCACGCATCTTTTAGGTTATCAGGCACTACTCCAGTTTTGAAGGAGGCATTGATGAGGTTGGTTATGAATGGTGCCAGGTCGTGCGCAGCAGCTTTGATGATCGGGGCAGGGCAGGCATCACCTTGGCAATTTGAAGGTTTAAGTTTCCTGATGATGTTTTCTACTTCCCAGATTGAGAGGGGTGAGAAGCTGAAAGGTTTACAAGTTGACGTAAAGGTAGGTGATTTGTTAGGTAATTGTTTGTAGTCCGGGTCAGCAAGTAGCAGGGATTTTTTTGCGTTGATTTTAGATTGTAGGTGAGCTATTTTATCTAATAAAGCCTTCTGAATATTACTTCACCATAGTGCATCTGTAACACATTTGTCTATGGGGGCAATGGGGGATTCTAGTTCTTTCAAAATCTTAGAGTTCCTTTGTGTTGGATTCCGCTTGTGTAATCCTTTTGTTATATGTGTCCTTTTTAGCAATAAAGATGGCTTCTTTGTAACTAGAGGAGGCTAGGGTTAGCTCAGTCTTATTGGATGCTGTGGGATGTTTTTTCCAATGTGACTCTGCGGTTCTCTTAGCTTTGCGTAATTCTCTTAGCTGCGGCATGAACCAAGTGTTAAGGTGACGCTGTGGTTTAGGTTTCCGCAATTTTAGGGGGGCAATGGTGTTCAGTGCTTTAAGTATAGCCTGGTTGTAGATATCCACTGAGACTGTGGGGTCAGCCTCTGAGTCGATATTGTTCAGGATGGGGAGTAGTATGGGTAAGAGTTTGTCAGGTGTAATATCTTTCTTATTTCTCGTGCTGGTGGCTGGGGCGATGATAGGCACCAGGTGAGGTGTATTGGCTTTGATAGAGAAGGTTATTATCTGATGATCCGACCAAATGCATGGGTCATTGGATAGGTCAATAGAGCAATTGAGGTGAGTGATCCAGTCCAGTGTTCTGCCTTTGATATGAGTGGGCTCGTGAATAATGTGCGTGTGACCCAAATCCGATAAGGTGTTAGCTAGGTCATGGGCGTTAGTGTTCTTAGGGTCGTTAAAACCAAGATTAAAGTCCCCAAGTAAGATCGTTTGAGAGTTGGGTTTGGTATCTGTGGTTATGAGTGATGCAATGTCCTCTATTAAGGAGGAGATGGGACCTGGTGGTCGGTAAATAAGGTGCAAAGTTGCCGTGTGGTTAGGTGATAGAGGTAGCTTAATAGACAAGGATTCAGCAGAGGGGATTTGAGCGTCCTGGATGACTTTGATGTCGAATGTATTTCTGAATATGATGGCGAGTCCACCTCCCTTCGTTTGAGTGGTGTTTCTGTCGCATCTAATAGCATAATCATTAGGTTTAGCAAGGGCCAGAGATGGACCGGAGGCAGCATTAAGCCAAGTTTGCGTGACTACGAGGAGATCGAGCTTTTCGTGAGATATAAAGTCAGCGATGTCGAGAGCATGGGCATGAAGAGACCTAGCATTCACCAAGGCTGCTTTAATGAGTTTGTCTTTTTGGGAAGATTTTTCAGGTGGTATAGGTAGGTCGTGCAAATGGGTATGGGCTAACTTGACTGAGTCAGTGGTCGAATTGGCAGGGTTGTGGTCAGTATGCGAATGTTTCATGCTGCGGGCTCTTAATCTAAAGTTTCTGGTTAAGATGCTAGGGTGGTGGGAGCATGGAAAGGTAGGTGGGCTAGTTCTAGAATTCAATCTAGTGTTTCTAATAGCCGTAGTACAAGGTTGGTTCGGTGTTGGTCTGGTAGCAAAGTGGCGTATCCAGAGTGCTGGATCATCCAAATACGGGTTAGCAGGTGTCATGGTGCTAGGCCACGAGGTGAGGGTGGTGGTTAACATGCGTGTGCAGGTGTAAGTGTGACTAGGAAATGGATTAGGTTGACTAGTCCAACATCTAGTGTAGATATACAGTAGGTGGATGAGAGTAGATAGGCACCAATACATGATGTGGGCAGTTTTGCTAGTAAGCAGGGGTTGCAAATGTGGTCTATTGGCGACCATAGGCACAACACAAATCAATCAAATGTGGTCTGTAGGCGACCATAAGGCACAACACTAATCAATCAAATGTGGTCTGTAGGCGACCATAAGGCACAACACAAATCATATCACAGTTGCCATTATAAAAGAGGTTCATTGATGGGGGACTGCCCTACATCAGTTTCACTTTCTAGCGGGAAGGACATTAGTGAGTGTGTACCCTTGACTGGGTCCAGATACACATGCAGGCCTGCAGAATATGTTGGAGAGGTTCAGTGGAATCCCACATAGATTGCCCATGCCTGTTGCGTGGCGTCTCTCTGTGCTGAAAATGAGAGGGAGTCTGTGTCACTTTCTTGCAATATTTTGTGAACATTTTATATTTTAAGGCAAAAGACAGAATTAACATTTTCTTTAGTATGTATCAGCGCGACCGTTAGAAGTGATATCAACTTCAGTTTCCCTGAGATGGCATTTGTATGCATATTTACAAATGTGTTTGGTTGGGGCAGGGGGGGTCTTGATTGCCATGCTGTGCAAGGAGACTATAGAAGGGGCATTTCTAAATATGCATTTCTATTTTATGCTGCTTTTGTATGGTTATCCTAAAAATCAATCAACTTCTGGGCCGCTACCATCTTTCCTTTTTCAGATTCACACACAAAGGTGGCAGGAAATTACTGCAGACACATTCTCTTCTTTTTATCCTGTCGTTGCACTAGGCTTGATGAAATTTGGCATGCTTGCTTCTTTGTTGATATCCCCCATCATATATAAACGTTGTGCACAGCACTCAGTATTATTGCTTAGTTGTTACTGATTTGAGAGTGCCCGTACGTGTCCATTTGGGTAGGGGGCAGGGACAGAGGTGAGCGAGAGTGCAGTCAATAAGCAGTCTACTTTTCGTTTTGATTTTCAAACATTGTTAATACTTACATTTTCTTCCTCAGATATGGAACGAACGTGTCTTTGACGTCAAGTACATTAAGGTAGGCGGCTCTATATATGGAAATGTTAGTAGCTGATCTCATCCGTCATTCAGTTGCTGATCTTAGTGCGTGTTTGCTCTATAGTCTGTGATATTTTCATGTGGACAGAGCAATGGGTTGTCTTTATGGTTGGCCTTGAGACATATACTAGTTCATTGATCAATTTTCCAAAGATAAATAACTCCAGCTGTTTTACACGTTTGCCATTTGTTTTTCCTTCAAAACTATTTCTGCAAACTTTTAGTTTACATGATGCAGTGTCGACCTCTGCTTTACATTCAAGCTGCCCTCATTCTGAAACTGTGTTGGAAATAAAGATCAAGGGAATATTTGTACAGCACATGGAGACATGACTTCTGCATTCTTGTTTGAAACAAACTGTTCAGAAGCATGTATTTCAAACAGCATTGTTTCTAACCAGATTTCGGGAGATCTATGAAAAATCTGAAAATACAGATTCATTTCAGAATTTGTCAAGGCTTTTTGATTTGTCAGCAGAAAATTGGAGGTTTGCTCACAAAATAGAGATCCACATAACATCATTACAATTTAACATCTCCTCCAGACAATGAAAGTTTGGCGCTGCATGACCCCTCCTGCAAATTCTATGTCTTGAGCCATTTGCTGATATGTAGCTTGTCTAGAGTCTGCTGTTTGATTTGGAAAGCCTGCTTGTGCCTATGTGCTCTTCCATTTCTAGCTTTGCCACTGGGCTAGATTTCTGCCCGTGTAAAAGTGGGCGATCTCTGCTTTTGACAAGTGCCCTTGATAATGAACGCTGTGATTTTGGTGCCCACACTGGCTACCTTGAGACTGCTATGCTTTCCCTCCATCAGGAAGGTGTATGAGCTGTCCTCAAGAGAGCGGTCTTCCACAGATATTTTAAAAATCTGCCACAAGTCAGTATAGGTATACGTTTAGAGTGCATTAAGGGTGTGCTGCTCTAGTGAAGTTATCTTACATTTACATTTTTTTGTGATGTGATTTCATTATCCAAAGTGTTGCAGTCAACCTACCTCTATTTTTAACATTAAAATAGTTGTTAGGTTTCACACTTTAAATTTCTGATCTGCGCCATTGAGGCATCCCCATCACGGCCTTAGGTCATGACTCGAGCTGACCCTAAACCCAGATATAAAGAGCAGGCTACTTATCCAATCCTGTATTTTCGAAGACTATTAAAGTATTTCATTATTGACATGCATTGCCAAGCCATTCCTTGAATGAACCTAGTGCATCCTTTATATCATTTATGCACACATTGCATTAAAACCGTGATAAAGTCCCTTGGGGACCCGAGGCATAGTGGCACTCAAGTATATGGTTATTGTATGGAGAAGAAATAAGACATTTCATAAGAAGTTCACTGAATCTCAGAGCGATATGCACTTGAGCTCAAGTGGAATTGTCCCCTCAGAGTGATATCTTCCATAACTCGTGTTGCGTTTAGTAGCCTTATGTAAGGGCACACATGGCCGTTAACGACCCGCTAACCAGAGCCTAGTAGGCCACAGTGCAGTGAGATCCTCTGCACGGGCTTGGTGTAATTGCTGGCAATGTCTACCCTTACAATTGGCTATTAAAATGATGTATAACCCCAGCCTAAAAATCGGTTTCGAAAATCCTTTTTTTAGATGGGGATACTGTCTTCGTGTGAGACGGCAGGATTCCTAAAAACAAAAACACAATCTAATATATGGCCACCAGGCAAACGTAACAGAAGCTCTGCCAGAATCCCTTTCTAAGAAGTAGCATTGTGCGTAAGCCAGTGAAACCATGAAAGCTAAGGAAGGGGATTGTGGGTGGGACAGGAGGAAGAAATTGCTCCAGTGGGTAGAGCTAAGGAGTACATAAGGAGAAAAATGAACACATGGAGCTGTTGGCTTGCTCACCACGTTGGTTTATACTTGTGATTTCCCAACCTCATTCTGGTCTACCTGATACCGCCGGGTCCTAATCGACATTGAAGGTCTAATGTTAAACCAATATTTAAAGTATCCTCATTGTAAACCGTCTTATATGTTTCTGCTAATTATCGGTTTCCTCTATTTCCCCAAAAAGCCTATAAATGTCCCCGGTCTTCATAGACCACCAATAACCTTAGCAATTGACGCTGGGTTTGAGGTGGGCTGATGCGTGTAGTGATATTAACAAGCTGTTCACCTGGATCAAAAATCTTAAAGGCAGATTGCTGGCTATATGTAGCTTACTACCTACTGTAGACCAACTGTGAAAGTATTAGCATATATTGTGTGTGAATTAATACCGCTGTAATTCAAATATTTTAATTGATGACCTGTGTCATGCATGATCATGTGGCAGTCACTAGCATGCCCACTTTGTTCTGACGTTTGGCATGAGTTTCATACTTGAGATCCAATTGTAAGACGAAATCCACAATAGAGTTTTCGTTGGCCCTATATAGGCAACACAGTAGGTGAGCATTGTTTCCCCGATATGCAGATACGCATCACTTATTAAGATTTTCACAAAGAAGATCCTGCCAATTTGGGCGTTTTATTTGCACATAATGTTGATGTAAAGGGATTTAGATCCTTTTAAATCATACTTAGTTGGCTACTGTGAAACTACAGTGCTGACTTTGCTGAATAAAAATCTTATACAATAACATAACTAAAGGATTTGAAACCATTTTGAAAATTAAGATTTTTAGTGCTAGATTAGTTTACCTTCCGCCCACTGCGCAAATACAAGTTAGCATCACAAATGTATTGGATACTTACTTTCTTGGAAGCCAGATGGCCATAATGC
This sequence comes from Ambystoma mexicanum, assembly GCF_040938575.1. Lineage (NCBI taxonomy): Eukaryota > Metazoa > Chordata > Amphibia > Caudata > Ambystomatidae > Ambystoma > Ambystoma mexicanum. The sequence continues at coordinate 591,403,162 of NC_090940.1, read as the reverse complement.
TAGATTCGGAGCATGAGCTCACACCTGTAAGTTTTCATTGAGCTTTTCACACAATCAAGAATTAAAAAACGTAATAAAGATATCTGTGCTGTCATCAATACACTCGGGATTTGGAGAAAATACTGCTTTCTTTGACATTAGTATGTATCTAAGAAAAGTCCAAATTCTTAAGACGTTCTGAAGGTCAGTGTTCGGTTTAGCAGCCATCACGTCAAGAGCCGACTGAGGACATTGCTCTTGGGGGAGGGGTGCAATTTTATTTCAGTTCATGAATTGTCTGGTGTCGCTGTACAGTGTGCAAGCATGCTTTCAGGTAACAGTTTCCTCGGCCACTGCCCACAGTTTTGAAGTCTCTTCTCTGTCACCAAGGTTCTTCGTCACACTTTAGACAAATTGGGTTTGCAGCACGTTGGAATCATCGCAGCGGATGGAGGCTGGGAGATTGTCAGCACTTTAGTAGTTGATCCCTATCTTTCTGAGGCCGTACAGATTATAGGGTAAGTCATTCCCATTGATTATAGAATATTACAGCCAGTTTTCTTCCCATAACTACCATAGGCCTCCATACGTCCCAAGTTATGTTCTTTATTGCTCAGCTGAGTTTTTGACTAAGTGTTTTTGCATTATTGCCCAGATAAGCATTAAGTGAAAGCTATGATCCTCTTACATCTGTCGAATTTGACCGAATAACCTAATGGGGATCAGACTGAGTAGTAGTGATGAAAATCCACTGTTTAACCAAGGCAAGGTCTGACTCCATTTCACAGTAGGCTTTTGTCATTTTCACTAAATCCACTCCAGCATGTTTGCTTGTTTGTGGGCCAGGTCGCAGACAAATGGATACATCAGTGTTTACTAGACGAAGGGTAAGCATTTCAAGTTGCAAGCTATTAGCCACGTCTGAAAAGTCAAATGTCTCCTCAATTTTCCACATGGACTTGGCACACGATTTCATACTCGACATCAGCAGGGGGCACATTTCGAGCTCTTTGCAAGGAAATTATGGGATTACTAGATGTCCCGCACATTGAACCCACCTGTATGAAATAAGATCAGAAATTCCTCCAATTCCTTTAATCAAAGAAATCAAGAACTGTGGAGTTGGAAAGAAGGCAGTCGGGCCGGAATCAGTGCTGTACTGAAGGTGCCATTGATGTATTAATACATACATTTTCTTTTTATTGTGGTTTTGTTGGGGGGTGTTGAATGACGAGCCTCAAACCACTTCACCTGCACAAGGTATTCGGTAGTTGACTGGTGTGATCTGTTCAATAAATTATTTTTGACATGAACATGTTTTTATCTTTCCTTGTAACTCATTAACGTTTAATTGCAGTACAAGCTTTATCTGTCCGCTTATTTATGGAAATACTCTATAAACGGTAATATTAAGATTCTGGTTAACAAAATGGCAGACAACACATTTTTGTGGCCAAATAACAGGACAAACGGAGCAAGGAGCCTTGGTTATCTGGTCCGTTTGCTTCATCATTTGGCTCAGGCAACCGGCTTTCGCTTAACCTGAATGTTTTTTTTCTTCGGTGCCAGTGGGCTCCCTCAGTTCTATTTTTAATCTTCTCAGTCTGTTGCAAACTGGAATTTTCACATCCATAGCTTTAATTGCCTCTTTCAATGTAACTTGGAAGTGCAGTTAATGCTTTTTATTGCAGTGTCACTTTGGCTGTCCATACCTATTTAATCCATATCAGATTTAGTACATCCCAGCAACTTGCTATTATTACAGAAAACACATGGATAGTACTAAATTCAGCAATAAATCATTTCTAGATTCAGTAGATATAGCTGTACTTTTAAAATATTAAAAAAATAGATTTATCAATTGATATTGGATCATGAAAGTGAAATATTTGTTGAGCAATTGAGTTTTTTTCTCAGTTCTTTGACTGTTTCTCTGGGGGTTACTCATTCTCCACTTTTTCCTGAGCACATTTTGCCCTTTGCATGTTTGCCTGATTACATACTGTTTCCCTGTTTGCTTCTCATTTTCACCACTTGAATGAAATGTTCTGTTAGTTTGGATCTCTGTTTTTAATAGTTTGCTTTCTGAATAGAATACGCTTGGTTGTATACCATAGAACATATTGGACGTCCATGCGTCTCAAGTTTTAAACATCCATTGTGATGTTTCAGTCATTTTCCTATGTACTTTGGCAAAGGCAATGAAGAAGGGGTGTTAGTTGCAAACATAAATGACTAACACATGTTCAAATGTTGGTAGCATTCCCCTGAAGGGTTCCTGTACAACAGCACAAAGGTCAGAACAAGTATTGAGGTAGTTTATGATGTTGTAAATAACATTAGAACATATACTAGGGAAAAAACAAACAAACAAAACGTATATAAGATATTGGTGACTTAGGAAAAAATGGGCATAGTTCAGTGGTTTTTTCAAATACAGTAAAGGCAGTGTGCTCAAAATAAGCACGATTTCTGGGTAGGTTTTAATTAGTAGGGAGGGGCTGACAAAGGCTAGTGAAAACACGATGAAAGGCAATAACTAAAAACCGTGGTGAACTGCATCTAAATAGCATGCAATGAAATGGTACTTAGATGTGCATGTGTGACTACTGGAGCAATAAGTAAACAGATGTGCTGATTGAAAACAAGGTTAATGTTTATAAAGTTGTAAGGTGTTCACTGCATAACTTTGCGGTGGTGGTTCCTTCCAGCCATCTGGTTAGAAATGAGGGGTTTTGCCCTGCAAGATCTTAGGTTAGGGCCTAATTGGATCAATCTGCGAGATTAAACCAGAGGTGGAGAGGACTACAGCAAATCATTACATCCTTGGGTCCTGGAAACTGTTTTGGCTGACTTGTTTGGCACTTTGGGCTCTGTTTGGTTGGTATCATGAGAACATTTAATGTAGGTAATTTGGCACAGAACCTCCAAGGAAGATTATCTTGGCCTGTACCATAGCCAGTGGTTTACTTTGAGTCGGTTGATGGTTGACTGGCCTGCCTTTACATCAACGAGAATTATACATTTTCGGGTTTTGCCCATTTTGCATCCTTTATTTGATAGGCAGTGAGGCCCGCAGAGAAGGTCAATCTTCGAGTTTACAAGTGTTCCCACAACAATTTATTCACAGCCTCTTGACCATATAATTCTTCCACTTCTAGACCGCTTTATCATCTATCTCTATGAGGGCCACCATCTTTAGACCAATTTGCTAACTTGGTTCTGCACCCCGGGGCGTGGCTAACTAGCTATGTAAGAGGTTGGGCTGTTCCGGAGCTCCCGAGGATCCGACAATTCTCCTGAGAATGCCCGCCGTTTAAACTAAAGAATACTCATCCTAAAAGCAGGCGCATCTATGGAAAAGCAAGCTGCGTGCAACACGCTAAACGGGAGCCAAAACTGAGCCATGCTGAGAAAGCTATCCACGATAAACGAAATGTAATGCTCCAGAGAATGCCTTCACAAAATGGCTGCCCCATCTAACAAAGCGCTCGGTGGACCGTACGTTGTGACGCCGAGCGAGCTAAGCTCCACATAGATAATAAGGAGATCTGACACCGGAAAGTGCCCGACAGCGAGTCCAGACGCGCACTGAAGAAAGGGCACGCTGGAAGTTAATGTGCACCGGCCCCAATCGCACATGGAAGACCGGAGCTCCCGCACAAAGACGCAACCTCTGGCTCCGGCAAATGGAGGCATATCCAGAACCATCTGTCAATACTGGAGACGGTGCAAGCGTCGGCGAGCTCCTTTGGTAAGGTGGGTTTGCATTGCCCCTACGGAGCCACTCACAGAACATAGACTGACTAGCAGAGTGGATGTGGCTAAGGCAGCTGGAGCATCCACAACACAGTGGCCACGGACTGGCCGCGAACACTGATAAGGACACTGGCCCAAAACAAAGAAGGTTCATACGTAATGAATCAAAGGGAGCCGGACCCGCCAGCAAGCTGAGCACTGCAGAACGCACACCGCAAAACAGATTGGAGGTGGAGACGCCGCAGTATAATACGACAGCCCCATTTGGTGCAGCGCTGGAGAGGACACAGGCAGGAGCACAAAATGGCAGGGCAGGAATTCAGGAGACTGACGGAGGCGGCCCCACTTCACAATCCGTAAGTAAGACAAACCAAACCAGGCAGTGTCACAAAAGCACAAGACCAAGGAGGGCCACTATTTGGGGGGCTCAGGAATACAAGATCATCCAGACAAGACACAGACAGTGCCTTGTACAGAGGGGAAGACACGGCTGTGACATAAGAGACACTGGAACAGCAAGAGGGACCGGAGCCGGCACAAACACACGAAGTCGCATAGATCGCCCCTAAAAAAAAAAAAAAAACACACGCGGACAACCACCGACACTGGCAGGGAGAGACACCACTCCCCCCCCCCCCCCCCGGAGTAATAAGGGCACGGGCCAACTTGGTCCCAGGAAGCGCGGTCACGGCAGAGCAACCAAGGCGAGGCCAGGAAAGGCAGAGGAACCGAGAGACTATAATGGACACCTAAGTATCCTACACCCTGGGAGAAGCAGCTCGTACCCCTGCCAACACAGTGGGTAGCCCCCAGATGGAACCTAGAGCCGGGCAGGGGTGTGTACGTGCAAATATTGGATACCTTGGCCCCAACCACCATACTGGGACATACTGCGATGGCATCCAAGCTGCCCAAGAAAAAGGGGAAGCAATCCACAATGGAAGACTTTACAGAAACACCACAAACAAAGGAGGGGTCAAGGAACAAAGAGGAGTGCTCAGATGGATACATCACCAGCACGTGGTGATCAGCAGATTCTAGAGGCTATTGCAGACTTGAAGGTGGCGTGGGAAACGAAACTGGAGGTTGCCATGACCACACTCTGAGTCGCTAGAGTTTAAAATTGATGCAGTACAAGTGGCTGTTAACCTACTGAGACAGGATGTAAGTACAATAGTGGAATGCACAGACGAGCTGTAGAAAGAAGTGAAATCAAACACAGCCGCCTGCGCGTCGCATGCCTCGGAGATCCACGCATTGCGGCAACAAGTGAGCAACCTGGAAAATAGGGCAGAGGAAGCCGAAGGACGCGCATGAAGAAACAATATACGTATCATGGGACTCCCAGAGGGGGAGGAAGGATCAAACCCAACTGAGTATATTGAGACCAGGCTGCTGTAAGAAATAGGTGGAGCACAAACTCAAGGATTTGCGGTGGAGAAAGCGCATAGATCTCTGGCAAGAAGGTCCCCAACCCCCCCCCCCCCACGCCTCCCTCCCCCGAGACCAATCATTGCCAAGATACTAAATTATCGCAATAGGAGAGGATTCTAGAATACCTCCGCAAGGGTGGCACAATACAAAGGTCATCCGCGTCTATCACCGCGTATCCAGACTACACACTCCAGGTGCATAGACGGCGACTGAATTTTGGGACAGTGAAGAGGAGTCTGCGCAAAGCGGGCCATAGATGCATGCTGAGGTACCCAGCGAAGTTGAAGGCGTTCCACAGAAACCGAGCAATATTTTTTGAGACACCCGAAGATGCGACAGAGTGGCTGGACGCACAGAACTGTCAGACAGGGACAGACGACCAGAAGGAGAGCGGAATGGAGAAATGATGCAGTGGTTCCAGAGGCCGAGGTGCTGTATAAACTGTGACATTGGGACTTGATTATAGACCCGTGATGCAAGACATTGGCAGGCAGAATTTGATGTGGCATTAGACCGGGAGGTACAGAGAACCCAAACTCATACCCCATTAGATAGGTTAGTTGGGTTACCAGTAGTGCGGTAACCCCTATGCTGGGCTCCTAGTACCGGCTTAGCCAGGATAGGACCAAATGCGGGGTCACCTGAGATCTAGGGATGGAGCTGGGCAACAGTTGGCGACGGGACGGGATGGGATCGGAGTTGGGGAGTTTGCAGTGGAATTTGTTGGAATGAGCATACACCCACGTGCGACACGAAGGACAAGAGAGGTTAGAAGTGGGACAGGGTACGGCTGATGATGGGTTACCTTAAGATAGTAACCTGGAATGTTAGGGGGCTCAACAGTTATTTAAAGAGGAACAAGATAATGATGTATCTGAGGAGGCAGAGGTTAGACATTGCCCTATTACAGGAAACCCACCTCACGAAGGATAAACAGGAGGTAATATGGGGAAAGTGGAAGGGGACTACTATTGGGGCAACATATTCGGCATACGCCAGGGGGGTAATTACCTGGATTGCTCGACATGTACCTTTTCAGTTAATACAGTCCACAGAGGACTCAGACGGGAAGATGGTCGTGATAAGGTGATTGATCGAAAATAGGGAGGTGTGTATTATTAACACATACGCTCCCAACCAAGACACTGTAGCCTATTTCAAGACCCTGTATGCCAAAGTCAGCCCGTACCTGGGAGGTGTAGTTATATGGGGAGATGACTTCAACAGCACGCTGGACCCAGGGATGGATAGATCGGATGAGAAACAAAGTAAACCCACCCCCTCTGCCAGAACATTGAAGACCCTGTTGGGGGGAACTTCAGCTAGAAGATATATGGAGGTTACGCCACCCACAAGATAGACATTACTCGCACTATGCGGCCCCACAAAACCTATACACACGGCTGGATTACATGTTCTTCTCTTCAGAGATGGCCGGGGAGATAGTGCAGGCGGAATACAAAGCGGGGGTCTTTTCGGACCATTCACCACTGATCTTAACATGGTATTACCAGCCCCCAGGAGCGAGGATCCCCACGTGGCGGCTCAGAGCTGAGGCATTGAAAGACACTGTGTTCAGAGAGGACCTGAGGGAGGATATTCTAGAATACTTCGGAAAAAAAAAAACACCGGAAGCGTAAAATCGACGGTCACTTTGTGAGAGGCATTTAAGGTGGTGTTGAGGGGATCAGCCATATCAAAATCCAAAGGGCTCCAAGGTGGCATAATTCGGGAACTACAAAAAGCCGAGAAGGGACTAGAAGCAATCGTGAATAAGGGAGACAGCTCCCCGGGGGTCGACGAAGCCATAAGTAAATTACAGCAAGAATGTGGGGGACACTGGGAGAGACTATGTAACCTAAACTATAAGAAATATACGGAAAGGCAACATGCGGGTGGGGACAAGCCAGGGAGGCTTCTGGCATGGCTGTACAAAAAAGAAATGCCCAGATCAGCCATCAGAGCAATAAAAGGGGAGAATGGTCAAATACTAGACACCCAAGAGGGAGTGAATGATGGGTTCCTCAAATTCTACTAACAATTGTAACGAGATGTTGAAGGGGGGGGGGGGAATGGAGCGAGATTGTGGAAACAGAAGATATAGGCTTACCGAAGCGGAGTGCAGAAGAGAGAGAGGACTTAGATGCCCCGATCACACTGGAGGAACTGGAAGCAGTAGTTAAAGCAACTACCTACCAGCAAGGATGGACTGCCTAGTGAATTTTACAAAATGTATAGTACGGAAGTGCTTCCCCCACAATGCTGGTTATGCTGAACGAGGCGTTGGAGGCAGGGAGTTTACCAGAATCTCTCTGAGAGGCAATCATCCCACTTCTCAAGCCCAACAAGCCTAGGACGGACTTCGGGTCATATAGACCGCTATCAATGTTAAATCAGGATAGCAAGATTCTCACGGCTGTGCTGGCAAACAGACTAAGACAAGTCATAGGCAAACTCATATATCCAGACCAAACCGGATACGTGCCACATAGAAGCTTATCTGACAATCTTAGGAGGCGCCACCGCGTCATAGAACAAATAGAAAGGGATACGCAAGAAGTAGCAATTGCCTCACTAGACGCAGTGAAGGCCTTCAACACTGTCAGATGGCCTTGGCTGCCTTGTAAGAATACGGAATAGGGCCTGTGTACCTGAAATGGGTCAAATTGTTGTACAGCTCCCAACTAGCTAGAGTCAAGACGGGGACGACTATTTCGGACAAGTGGCAGCTCAGTAGGGTCACCAGACAAGGCTGCCCTTGGTCCCCGATGCTGTGCGTCCTCGCATTGGAACCCAAGGCGATTATATCTGAGACAACAATACGACACTGTGGGAATTTACACTAAGGGGGGACCACAACTCATATCACTGTATGATATACTGCTATACCTGAGATATCCAGAGGAAAATCTGCAATATATCTTGGAAGAAATGGAACGATTTGCATCGCTCTCCGGGATTGCAGTAAACCCCATGAAGTTGAGCTTGTTCCCCCTGGGTAGATATATAGAGATCTGAGAACCTACCAGTATTACAGATACCCTGGGAGACTAGTACCTTGGGGTACTTGGGTGTTGATATTTATCATAAGGTAGAAGACGAACACACACAGAACACAGAGAGAGCAGTAGCAAACTTGGATAAGAGCATGAGATTCTGGGCGAAGCTCCCCCTGGCCATGGTAGGGAGGGTGGTGCTGTTGAAGATGTTAGCATTGCCCAGGCTACTACACTTTGAACATCCCCTATATGATACCCAATCGATTCTTTGGTAAATTACAGAGCTTATGCAGAAGCTTCATATGGCACAACGCCAGGAACAGGATAGCCTTATGGAAATTGCAGAACACGTACGATAGAGGGGGCATAAAATTGCCCAACTTTGAGATCTACCACCCGGCCAGCCAATTACAGTATGTGGCTAAATGGCTGACAGAAGACCCCATAGCTGAGTCCAGATTGCTAAGGTCTGAATGTGCCCCGTTTTTCCTGAAAGAGATGATATGGGTGCCCAAATCAAAACTAAGAGGGTGATCAAGGCTGTTGGAACTGGGATGGGGGGGCATGGTGTAAGGCTTGTCGGGCCATGGAAAACCCTTCTCCATGTTACCCGCAGATGCCGCTAGTGGCATTGTTGGGAGTGGATGATCCACTAAGAAAGACGATTCGCAAGCACTGGGAACCTGTGGGCATCGCAACATCGGGAGACCTGTGGCAAGAGGAGAAGGTTATAGAATTTGATGTGCTGATAGACAAAACCGGACTACATCCGGGGTAATACGGCATGGCAGTTGAGAGAATCATGGTCTGAATCGCCATAAAAACAATCTATGATATCTCGGAAGGAGGACACAATGTCTCCTGAATCTATGAACTCTTGATGTCTAGGGTGGCAAAGGAGGTAACGCAGCTGAGACGGGGTTGGGAGGAAGAAGTGAGGGCACCCATGCATGATGGGCTGTCGGACAGGGCCCAGAGATATCACAAAAATGTGTCCAGGAATGCGAGGTTGCAGCAGATCCAACTATACGTAACTCACAGGGCGTATGTGACCCCCCAGAGGGTCACCAGATTTAACAGTGCAGAAACGCAAGCATGCCCTAAATGTGGGGAGATGAATGCTGGGATGGTACACATGTTCTGGGCATGCCCGGAGATTGGGAAATTCTGGGGAGAAATTAACCACCGGTTAACCGAGAAAGGAATTCAGCTAGATGTGGAATCAGTGTGGGCATTTATGGTGGGGGGCTTCACGAGACCTTGCAACCTGAGACATGTAAGCAAACTTAAGGACCTGGCTTGCATACTAGCCAAGGGTATAAATGCCATAGGTTGCAAAGCGAGCCACAGACCCAAACTTTGATGGTCTGGAGACACCTAGTAGCCACATTGTATGGGTCTATCAAGGGTTGGCCAAATGTACAGGACTCCTCCGGGGATACAGAGGAAGGTGAACCTCTAGAAGATACTAAAGCGGAGGGCGCGGGAGAGTAAGCTTGAGTTAAGGGGGAGGGTAAAGGGAGAACAGTGGCCACTTTGTGGTAATGTATCTGACGCTTGACAACTATGACGTGCACAGTTGGATTGTTTTTGTTGACTGTTGTTGTTATAAAAAAAAATTAAATTGTATATTTAAAAAAAAACTTGGTTCTGCACCCCTGGGTGGGAGATGATTATCATTACTCCCCTTGAACAGCCTCCTAATTGAGTGGCAGCTTCTTGAAGACTACCAGTTCATGGCTCGCTAAATCTATTAGCCCACTAGCATTGGCAAGTAGTTTTTATGAAAGGCGATTACCCTTTGCAAGATACTCGACCTTGCTGGCGAGTATAGGGATGTTAGAAACATGTTTTTCAATTACTGCAAACACACTTCGTTTGCAGGAAATGGCAAATACAAGTTTCACCGTGCATGCTTGACAGCATTCCACCAAATATGAAGTGCTCTTATGGCGTCATGTACCATTTTACAAAAAGCACTTGCAAATATTTTGTAACCAGCCACTTTGGGGCAAGTGGGTCGTGAATGTAAACTAAGGAACTCGCCCGCAGGTTGTTAGGCAGAATTGCATGCAGTGCCGTCTGGGACCACCACATACAATTAGGACTACAGGTGTAAGCAAAACCATCCGTTGGTATAAGTCTGTAGTACACAGTTTGTGGTAGCGAGCTGACCTGCCAGGCTTATCTCAAGAGGGAATGTGAGCAATAAAAGGATGTTACACAGAGGTTTTACAATCACAGTGGTTCAAGTAGACACACTCAAGGTTCCTTGGTAAAACACTTATTTATTACACAGTAATTTACTAGAAGGAGGCAACTTAATATCATACACAAATATACTTCAATACCAAACCAATAAGTTTCTTAGTTAATTAGGCTCCCCTGAAATAGGAGCAAAATGGCATTTCAGTTACTTTAAATGGGAGTAAAAAGGCACAAGTTAATAAAATAGACCACAAATTCTTTCTTAGGCAGTGCAAATAGTTTCAGTTCCCTAGAGGACTTGATTAGGTTCAATAGGCGTAGGCCAAGGTCAATGGATTAGTGTCTTGGATAGTAAAGAGTAGTTCTTGTAGTAAACTGTAAAGTCTTTCCCAAAGTTCTCAGAAGTAGTTTTTATGAAAAAGAATCATATTTTGGGTCACAAGCTGATTCGGCCTGCAAATTGGGAAAGTTTCACAAACTTTCACCGCAAGAGGTAAGTGCTCTCAATCGAGTTGGCACAATGCCTTAGTATGAAGAAAAGATGCAGCTGAAGACGTTGGTGCCTGGCAGTTCCTGCAGATCTCGCTGTTCCTGAGCCTCAGTCGTGGGGACAAGAGGGAGGACGTCGGGGGGGACTCCTGCACTGCACTGGGACTGGTCTTACAAGCTAGCAAAATGGAAGGTCTTCGGTTCGAGTAGCTGTCGTCAAGCACACAAGCTGGTGTCTTTCCCCTTGGTTAATCCTAACCAGCTCCGAGAATGGTATCCAGGTGGCTTACGAGTTGATTGGTCCCACCAACTCAAAGGAAGAAGTCGTCCTTGAAGGGGCTTCTCTGTCGAGATGAACCTGGCAATTCGGACCTGCAGCAGGGCTTCACCGGGCAAACCAACAGTCCAGGAGTTGCAGCAGCCATCCTCTTCCAGCTCGTCTTCGGTTCTTTCGTTCCAGTGTTCGACTCTGCTTTCCAGTCCAAGAGTCTCTCTCCTTTTTTTTTTTTATATTATTTTTTTTAAAACTCGTTATTTCTTATTTTCAACAAGATACAATAAACAGAATTAACATCATAGGTCATTGAAATTGCAAAATACACAACAGCGGATGATAAATATAACAGAATTCCAAACCATAACTCTGTATACCACCACATCAAACATTAGACGACCTAAAACAAAACCAAATGTACCAAACAAATTACAACAGACAAACAGGACCACACAAAACAACCACACAAACACCACAAACACCCTCCCTTATATTTATGTCCCTAGAAAATAGACCATTTCACTCCAATCTAAAACCCAATCTAGCATAATCCATACAGATCAATAAAGCTCCCCCACATTTCATCATAAAGGGCTTCCTTGTTTTGTTTACTATACATTGTTTTCTCAAATCTCGATAAAACTCTAACATCAAAAATCCATTCCTCCAGTCGGTTTCTTCGGTGTCTTCCAGACCTTCAACACCTGTTTAGCCGCCACTAACAAAACTTTGATTACCCCACACGATATCTCCCAACTCCCGTCCCGTCCACCACTGTACAATAGTAAGATGACCGCGAAGGGATTGCGTGGGCAAACGATGCCCCAAATTTGGTCGATCCTATCAATAACCTCCCGCCAAAAAACTCACCACCCTTCCACAATACCACAACATATGTATCAAAGTACCTTGTTCTCTCCCACAACCCCAACACCGATCATCACCAATTAATCCCAATTTACATATACGTACCGGGGTCCAATATATTCTGCCCAATATCCTTTGATGGATATAGCGTAATTGCAAATCCACTTTGGCAGACGTTGGCACTCTTCAAATCTTTTCCCATTCTCTTGGCATAAGCTCCCTGCCCAACTCCTCTGTCCATAAGCTTAGCGTTTCCCATGAATCTAACCATTGCCCATCAGGTTGCATAATCTGCATAAAAGTAGACACTTTTTGAAATCCAATTTCCAAAATATTAAAATTCTCTGGCTTCTTCAAAATGGTGCACCTAGCATGTCTCTCCGTTCCGATAATAGAACAACCAAAATATCATAACTTCTTAATTCCCTGTTCCTTAATCCAAATTTCTCAACCAAACTTGCGAAAGGTACTACCCCTGCATCACTCCACGCATCACCAATAGTCAAAACACCCCTCTGAACCCAACTTTTCCAATTCAGTACCTTATTATTAAACTGCAGACCAGGATTATGCCAAAGGGATGCTTCCTCATAAAGATACAAACCTTGTCCAGTTCCCACTATCCAGGACGACAATGCTTCTTTAGTAGCCAATACCGATTTCAAACATTGCACCTTCTTAGGCAACTTTCCAAAAGAAAACAACGCTTAATATCATAAGGCAAAAACCGCTGTGTCTCAATTTGTACCCACCACGGCACCCGGTTCAGAACTACACCAGTACAATCAGACACTTTCTTTCTTTCTTTAACAAAAAACCACTACCATAATTTTTTTTATACCGGGTACCCAAAACCTCCATCTTTAACTTTCCGGACCATAATGTACCGGGGAATCCTGGCCTTCTTCCCAAACCCCCACAAACAAATCCTGAAACAATCTGTCAATACGTGTAAATGCTCCCTTTGTAAAATGCAAAGGCAGAGATTGAACAACATACAGAACCTTTGGCAGCAAAACCATTTTAATAGCATTAATTTTACCCCAAAGAGTCAGATTGACACGTCCCCACCTCATAATATCCCGCCGAAGTACCTCAATGATTTTATCCACATTGTAATTTACTAATGTTCTTAAATCACAAGTAATATAGATACCCAAATATTTCACACTAGAAAATTCCCATTTACAATTCCACCCCAACAGATTTTCACATCCATGCAAAGCCCTCACCGGAAATACTACTGTTTTTTCCCAATTGATCCGATACCCAGATAGCTTACCCACCTCCTCAAAGACCTCCTTCAATACATGTCCCCCTATGACAGGATCATTCAAGATGACCACTACATCATCCGCATAAGCCAGAGCCTTAACTTCCCTATATCCCACAGCAAACCCCCTGACACACCTCATCTGACGTATATACGCCAACAAGGGCTCCAATACCAAATTAAATAACAGTGGCGACAAAGGGCAACCCTGGCGCGTGCTTCTATACAACTGAAATGACGTAGAATACCCCTCATTCACCCACACCTTTGCCGATATGCCATACTGAAGTGCTTGAATAGCTTTAAGAAAGAAAGGACCAAAACCTAATTTTGACAATGTATAATTCAGGAAGCCCCAATTCACCCTATCAAAAGCCTTCTCAGCGTCCAAAAAGATTAACAAAATATCCTTTACCTCTGAGTCCGGCAAACACAAAATGTCTAACAGTTCAAATATTATCATATCCATACCTACTCTCCATGAAACCCGTCTGAGATCCCTCTACTAACTCGCCCATATATTTTTTGAGCCTTACTGTCAGTCTTTTAGTAAAGATTTTCAGGTCTACATTAAGTAATGAGATGGGCCAATAATTACTACACTTAGTTGCATCCTTTCCAGGTTTCTGGATCACCGTGATGATTGCCTCCCTCATTGAATCACATAACCTCCCCAATCCTCAAAAAACAGTTATACAACTCACATAAAACCGGTGCCAACACTTTGCTAAATTGTTGATAAAACTACACTGTCAAACCATCCATCCCCGGAGATTTACCCTTATTCATCCCATCAATTACTGACAAAACCTCTAGAATGGCAATCGGGGCCTCCATAAAGCATCTACCTTCTTCAGAAAGTATGGGACGGGCAATTTTCGCAAAAAAACCTGTCAAAATCATCCCTCTGCGGAGCAATATCATCCGTATACAATTTAGCATAAAATGAACAAAAACATTCACCAATTTTACCCTTTTTAATCTCCATATTCCCAGATTCATCAACAATTCTTTGAATATACACCCTCTCAGAATAATCCTTCAATCTATTTGCCAATAACTTCCCTGCCTTATCCCCTTGCTCCCAGTATTTTTTCTTCATATAATACAATCCCCTCTCAACTTGTGAGCTCACCTCATTTTTCAATAATTCCTTAACATCTAATATCCTAAACCTAATTTTCTCCTCTCTTAATAGAGCATAATTTATCTGCAAATCACCCAATTCCCTTTCTAGCTCTTCCAATTTGGCATTTCCCACCCTACGCATTCTCGCCGTCCAGTTTATCAGTTCCCCTCTAACAGAAGCTTTAAAAGCATCCCACACCACCATATTGTCCGCCGTGCCATCATTTAGTTCAAAGAAATTTGGTATAAAACTCATTAATGCATCATTGGCATCTGTATTCTGTAACACACAAGATTTCAACCTCCATCTACTAGATCCCAGCCTCTCAGTGGATAACCTCAGCTTAGCCACAACCAACGAGTGGTCTGAAATGTGTTGTTCCCCCATAGACACCTCTTTTACATTTTTTCAATTAGCCTATCTGACACCAATATATAATCAAGCCTAGAATAGGAATGCTGTACCGGAGAGTAAAACGAGTATTCCCTTTCCCCCCAATGAAAATTCCTCCATAGATCAACCAAAGCAAATGCTTCCAAAAAATCTCGGAAATCTTTACTTGACTTCTGTCCAGTAAACTTACACATCGAGGACCTATCCATTGTGGAGTCAAGCACACAATTGAAATCTCTCCCCAAAACAACCATATCGCCTCCCATATCACCAAGCATCACCTTCAGCGAATCAAAAAAGTCCCCTCCTCCCGCACATGGGCCAAATATAGATCCAACTGTCAACAACATACCCTCATATTTAAGGTCAATCAGTATAATACGCCCTTCACCATCCATACTCCCTTTTTCAACACATGCATCCAAACCCTTCCTTAATAAGATTCCAACACCCCGGAAGTTGGAGGAGTAGCAATTCAAGAAAACTTTTGTATATCTTGAATTAGTCAAAGAATCACCAGCACCATCAATCAGATGCGTTTCTTGCAAAACAGCCACATCAATCTTCTCCTGCCAAAGTTTAGACAGCGCCTTCTTTCTCTTTCGCATGCAATTCAACCCTTTCACATTCCAAGTACACATCGAAAC
Organism: Ambystoma mexicanum; assembly: GCF_040938575.1. Taxonomy (NCBI): domain Eukaryota; kingdom Metazoa; phylum Chordata; class Amphibia; order Caudata; family Ambystomatidae; genus Ambystoma; species Ambystoma mexicanum. The sequence goes on along the minus strand of NC_090940.1, from coordinate 591,387,711 downwards.
CAGCCCCTTCATAGTACACTAATACACTCTATATCCTCACGTGCACCCCAATTTATCAACCATTTACAATCTTCCATTTAAGCACTGTGATAAATGCCAAAACCATCCAATAAAGCCGAGCAACATATGAACCACCCCCCCACACCACACATATAACAAAACACAATACACACACCTGGAAAACAGTATTGATTGTAAGAAACCCAAGACAACCTGGGTTTCAACAAAATACCATTAAATACATAATCATAACCTAGTCCAACTATCTCCCCCAGAATCCTATGCATAAAATTTTCTATAATATCTTCCTCAGATACCCTAATAAATGAGTCCTAGAACCCCACCAAAATCAACAAACCCATGCACCAAGACCCACCACCACGAACCATAAAATCCCCCTTACATGTCAAAGCAGTTCAATTAAAAAATATCCCTAAAATAGCGAACATAATACCCAACCCAACATGTAACACTCCCCCATCTATGTAAAGCACCACACCCAAATCACCATCCCCAACCAATTCTAGATCCATGAAAAGAAACCACATGCACAACACCACAGGAAACATATATATCAAACCTAATCAGCAACGTAAAACACTGCACTTCCCACCTACTAGTAGAAAATCAGAAAAATATAAGACTCTAACCAACCTATGGACCACCATTTTCTTTTTTCGTTTGTCTTTTCCCTTTTTTTTTTCTTTTTTTTCTTCTTCCATTCCCCTTTTCATTAATTATATAACAGAAACCAGCAAGGCGAAAAGGTGAGTACCCAATTACCCAAAGTAGTCCAAAAGTATTAGCAGATACTGGCATGCCCCCACAGAATTTAAAGCATATGCACCAGAATCTCTCACTAAACAGCAGAGCAGCATCTCAATGTCTCCAAGATAGCAGATAACCTTACTGCATGCACCCACAATCTCTTGCCACTTCCAACGGCCCGGCCCACCACTAACATCCATCCTGCAATTTATAGTAAGAGTATAAAAAACACACCACCCAAACAACTGCATTTCTTCTATCCAAAGCAGATCAAATGAAACATAAACCACCGTTATCCATTGTTCAAAACAGAAACATCTTTCACTCCCTGCCATCGTTGAACAATTAGTTGAGCCCAAAGAAAAATCAGGCAGGAGAAAAAGTAAATGGAGTTTGCTTGCAGATAAGCAAACATGCTATTACGAACAACTTTCAATGAACATCACACAAGGTGCAAGCAAATTCATCACTAAGTGCAAGTCTGCTTATCGAATGCTGAAAATCATAGTGTGAGGACTCGAGAGCAATCCATTGATTGCAAACGCTCCAATCAAAAATATCTGTAGCAAACATTCAATTTAAAATCAAGAAATGGGCAATTAAACACGACAACTGGCAGGACAAAAGGCAATCCAGGTACACCCTTCACAGTAAAGTGCCACTCAACACCCCTTTACTCACAGTGGAGTTTGATTCAGCATTCCAATATTACTGTGACACCCAGTGGCTACCCCGCACCAGTTGGTGACACCCCAACCCAAAACTGTCTTCTTTTAGCAAAGGGGCTGTCCACATGCCCATCGGAATATGATCATGCAATAACGAAGTCATGGTGAGCAGGGCCGACAATAAGCAAGTCGGAAGCAGAAATGAGGCTACATTACACAAGCAGTTCCCAGTCTCATCCTCATTGACTCTTGTAAGCATGTAAGCATGCAGAATGCAGGAAAGTGCACACGTTAGTCAGTTCGCTCACATACCAGATGAAAACCAGTCTATGACTGCATCACTGCTCTGCCTTGTCCACATACGTTAACCATACCACCACGTATCATGAAGGCTAGTTCTCACATCCAATAGTACCAGTCTTCCCTCTCACGATGCTCCGGAACATGGGACTGTGTGCATATGAGCTGATATTTCTGTGAAGGCATCTAAGTGCGCCCGTGTGTAGAAATTCGGTATCCTGCACGCATCTCCCCCACACGGCTTCTTCAGTCATGCTTTGCTCCTTTAAATGCCCAAGCATGCATCAATTGCAAAAAAAAAAAAAAACGATCGCCATAGCTCTCCTTTTAGACAGTTTTCTCCCTTTCATTCCAGCCTAGCTGTCACTCACCCAGCATGGTGGCTGTCCTTTCCGGACAGTCAGCCAGCCAGCCAATCAAGCCAGAGTGCATTTGAGTCCCCTAAGAGACTAAGCACAGGGAGTTTATGGCACCTCCCTCACTTCCTGCCCACCCAGACACTCGGGTGCCAGAGGCGGTCTTCAGTCCTGAAGCCCACCAAATGCGTACGAACAAAGGGACCAAACCTGGTTTGGCACCACAGAGACAAACTCTAGACGGACCTTTCCAAAAACAAATGGCGAAAAAAGAAGACCAGGACCTGTTTAAACAAAGATGCTTAAGGCGCTATCTTGAAAAACATGGCTCCAGCGATTTCCTTTTTATTTATTTTTTTATTTTAATTTTTTTACATTTTTTTTTGCTACCGGTGTTCGCGGTCAGGAAAAATCATGGTAGTTTGTTGTAAAACCACTGCCATTAGCCATTTTGATAGGAAAGGGTAGCATTTGACTGCTACATGAGTTTCTAGGCACAGGGGATAACTAGGTAACCCCACCAGCACTCTATAGGAAGATGGTGTGTGCTGGGTCTAGGAATTTAAAAAGACTAATAAAGTCAATTTAACCTTACATTCTCTGGGAAACAGTAGTTTATCACAGAGAAGGTATTTAAACCTTTTGTAAGTCTAAAAGACATCCTTGTGTCACTGCACTGAGGGTGCTGTGTAACACATATGAAAAGATGATGCCTATGGAGTTATCTAAAACTCCATAATCAAAGAACTCAAGAGTAAAACATACATCAAAATGCATGAGTGGGAAAAAGGCTCACAATGTTTCCAGGTAAAAAAAAATCAAGTCCTCAAAATCCAGCAAAGTTGCTGGGGGTCTCTAAGGTGAAGGAAATCGGCACATTTATGAGAATTCTCCCTAACACAGGTCTAGTGGGATTTGAAAGAATTTTCAAGACCTGCAGTTGGGCGTCCTGTCCTGAAGTGCCAAACTTCTTCCACCCCTTGGATGCCTAATTTTGCATTGAGTGCTGGCATTTTAGGCTCACCCTCCCACTCTATTAGACAATAACAATCCTGTGTATATGGCAGATCGGTACCATTTCACCCTGTCTTTTGATCAGCCTGCTCATTAAGTGGTGGCCGTTTGAAGAGCACTAACATAGAGAGGCTCTGCCAAGTAGCACCACATGTCTTTCCCCCCCAAACTCCCTGACTGCATGGTCCTGTCCCACAGTGCTGCAGTTGCTGTCTCAGGTGTGCAGGGTTTTTATTTAAGTATTTGTGGGGCCTATGAGAGAAAGAGGTGCTGTCACCCTCTCTCTTACCTCCTCCCTAACCCAGGTGTCCATAGACCCTGGTTCCTGCTAGAGATTGTTAACCCCTATTGTTTAATATATGTCTTGATCTTGTGGTGTTCTTCCTGAAGCATCTACTTCAAGGACTTCCTAGCTTTCCCTACTCTCACTAGTTCTAATGGGAAGATTAGGGATTGTGCTTTACAGCTACTATGCGAGATTCACATGGTTTCACTGAGGTCCAGGGTTACCTCTCCTCCTACTCTATTTGCTTCTCCCCTTTCTCATCTCCGCTCCACAACTTCCTGTTTCACTCCTTTCTCCTGCTTCCATCCTTTGATGATAACTGTTTCTCCCTCCAACTACTCTACTTCCACCCTTGCGCACTCTTTCCTCTCACTAGTACTCCTCCCACTCTACTTCTCCCCTCTGCTACTCCTGCTCCACACCGCCTCACCCTACTACTGCACCTCCTCTCCCGAATACCAGTACTAAGACAACGGCTCGTATTACTAGTACTACCACCACTCCAGTAACTCACTCACCTTCCTTTCACTATGTATCAGTCTTCTCACATTCACACCATCTTTCCTACCCACAGGTTTTGCGTGCACACTACAGAACCAATAACACTCCTAAACCAGTGCCTCACCTGCTCCAAAACACCCCTTCCCTCTTCTATTCTCTTGGTCACCGTTCACCCCCACTTCCTGTTTCCGGTCCCCTAATTCTAGATCCCTCTTTCTAATTGTTGGTCAACTTGTCCTTTCCAATTCATTTGCTTTATTCATCTCCCTGGTTGATGTGCAAAAAAAGGCTCAAAAGCAGGTCTTAGCCACTCCCACTTTCTGTGTGGGCGTGCTGCCCGAGGGATCTGATGGTGCTGTAAAATGGAGTGCAAAGTTTGGTTTCAGGGTCGTATTATCAGGGACTCTACGGGTAAATCCTGGAACCATCCCTTTTTCAAATCCATCGACGTCTAGTAGATGGAGATTGCAGCGATCTTGTCCTGCCCCATTTGTTTGGAAGGCGATCGGGGCTATTCTGAGGCTGCGCTGTGCTTCTGCATGCAGATAGACTGCATGTCTCTTGCTGCTTATTCACTGTGATCAGATCTCTGCGGCGCTGGAGACTCAATATTGTAGGTAGTCACTTCTGATCTTCTTGGCTTTTCTCCTTGTGTCTCAATGCTCACCGACTGTTCTTCTCTTTCTGTGGACTCAGAGATGTAAAATTGTTGGAGGGGAGGTATGAATGTTTTAAAACCTTTTTTAAAAAAAATGAAAACAAAAACAAGCAAAATATATTTCTGGAGCTTGTGGATCTGCTTAGATCTCATGCTATGCATATGCCGACATCTAGTGGTAGTTGCTATTATTACACTTTTTTGTTTTCGGCTCGAAAAGGGACGTTGACCAAGCATGCCAGTAATACTATCCCTAGTGTGACGTCCACTGTACCCATGGAACTTCACACGTCGCGGTCCATCAGATTGTTTTTTTCCACCATCGTAGTCTGACACATATCGTAGATTTACTTCTTGGCTGATGCCATTACTTAGAAAAAGTTTAAAGTTAGACTTTCTTTCTGTCCTTTCGACGACCATATACCGCAAGATCTCCGTCAACAGCTTTCGAGGTCAAGACCATCCGTCGACGACAGTGTTTCCCGTCTCGACTAACTTTGTCTGCGGCTTAGATAGGCCCCAACGGGCCTCGGCCCTGTACAATAGGGAGAGCAGGGGGATGCTCATATTCCATCTCACTCAGAGAATGCACATTCCCCTGTACTTCATTGTGTTTTCGCCAGGCTGCCATGCTTATACACAATGGAAAATACTCCTTTTTAAATTCTGTCCTTCCTGTAACAGGAAGCTTCCCTGGAAGGATTCACACAGTGTGTAACCTTTTCTTTCCTAAGGACCACGCCAAAAAACAGTGCAAGTCTTGCAAACTGTTTACGCCAAAAACTTTAAAGGACCGAAAGACTAAAACGCTGGGCCCACCAAGCCATGCAGGCCGAGGCCATCATGGAAGTTGAGGGAGCCTCCAGCGATGGCAGTGTTGCATCCTAAGTGACGCCGTGGGCGATTGGGATCAAATGGATCCCCACGTGCAAGCCCCCGACTCCAAAATGCAGGCCGGTGTTTCTGCTACGGAGACTGACACCTGGCAGCTCAAGCACCTCCATTACACGTCACACCAAGCACATTCCGCATGGCCGACAGTCAACCACGTCGTCGACCGTTATGCCACACCTGGTGTCGAAGGTAAGTTCCGAACATTCCCTGTCCTCTGTGCCATTGCGGTCGCGATCACCAGATGACAGGCCACCAAAACAGACGTCCAAGTCTTTTTCCGACAGTGTCCAAATCTGGAAAGTCTTTTGCTACCCGGCATCGAAAGTCAAGTCGGAGTCCCATGCAAAAAACTGAGCAAGTTAATAAAGAACCACGTCCCTGACACCCTACTGAAGACCAGAACATCAAAAAGCTCACAATCCTCAATGCCCCAAGCCTCAAAATCGCAAGGTTCAAAGAGTAGGGATTATTCTTCCTCGGAGTACACACTTTCAGGGGTCAATGCATCAATATTACCCTGCTCCAGAGCCCCTGCCTACTCCTGCTCCCTCAGTGTTGCCAAGCTCCACCCAATGGAGCCCAGAACAGTTTGATGGGGTCAAGAGCAGAATGTCCAGTTTTGTACATTTCTTTGATCAACACCCAGATCAACCTCCCAACCTTCAGGCCCCCCTCAAGGCGAAGCAGCGAGCAAGCAGCCCAACACCAAAGGAGCCTGCCTGGACGCTATACCATATCATATCAGGATGTGGCTCAGGACACATTATTATGACACTCAAGGCTCAGAAGACCCTGGTTAATTACAGACCCAGAAGAACAAGGGGAAACAGGGGACTTAGACCAATACTATGATGATGATGATGAGGTATACACCATCCAATTCTCATACCATATCCACCAACCAGTGGCTGACTGCCCTGGTCGACAACCAGCTGCAGTACAATGACCTGATATTAAAGGCTGCAGAACACTTTAAGGTAGACACGTAGGAGGCTCAAGTCGATAAGGACTTTGTAGAAGACATCCTTGGGGAGAAGAGATCTGCAGCACAGTTTATCCCACTGCTTCAATCTGTCCAGAGGCATATTCAGCCCTCTCTATTTACCCCCAATCTAACAAGGGCAGTCAACCCTTGCATTGAAATATTTTTCAGATCACCCCCATCAGAACCATTGTACATCAGGGGGCAGCTAAAGCCAGACTCTCTAGTAGTCACCACTACACGAAAGAGGGCAGGAACACCTTTAGCCTCTGCCAAAGCCCCTCCCGGGAAGGGGAGTAAGAAGATCTACACCCTGGGCAGGAAAGTAGCCTATCAAGTGAGAATAGCTCACAGCACTACACTATTATCCAGCTATAATTGTCACAAGTGGTACAATGTCGCACAACAAATACTCAGTTCCAGAACCCCTAAAGACACAGCTGTTCCACACTATTACTGAAGGGAGACAAGTAGCAAGCTGCATTCTTAAAAATAACTTGGACGCAGCAGATAATGCGGGGTGAATTGTGGCAGAAGGTACCCTCATTAAATGCCATGCATGGCTTCATCAATCGGGTTTCAAATTGGAGACCCAGGCTACCCTTCAAAACATGCCGATAGAGCCCAAAGCATTATTCGGTAAAGCGGTTGAGAAGGCACTATAAAGTGCAAAGGAGGAATACGGCACCCTTAAATCCCTGGGACAACTCACTAAGAAACCCTTTGTGCAGAAAGAAGGTTCAAATGGTATACCGTCATTTCAGCGACAGGCTTTTCATCGCAGGGTTTTTTGCCGCGATTTTTTTTTTTCGAGGAAAAAAAAAAATCTTTTTTTTTGGGGTTAAACATTAAATAAATTTGGTGTGTGTCTAGGGGAATATTAAAATAATTAAACGGATTGGGGGGTTTTGAAAAAAATCTGCGGCAAAAAACCCTGCGATGAAAAGTCCGTCGATGAAATCACATAGAACCGTTCAAATACAAGCCGGTTTAGAGGACAGAACTCCCAGCGGTCCTTCATTTACAACCAGGGTGGGTAGAGTTCGTCTTGGGGTTCTTCACAGGAGCAGTCCACTTTCAAAGAAGACAAAGAATGGTCAGAAGTAAGGGCAGATCCTCCTCCTCAAGAGGGGGCTCCACCCCCCTCCTAAGCAATGACCAACCGCTACAGGTCCCCTCCCATGCCACTTCAGTAGGCGGACATATTTGTCACTTTACCAAGGCATGGGAGGGGATCATGTTGGACAAGTGGGTACTTTCCACCGCCACAGAGGGCTATTGCATAGAGCTAATACAAATACCAGCCAACCACCCACCAAGACAAAGACAAACTGTTAGGGAGAATTCTCATTCTATGGCTAATTTCCCTCACCTAGTTAGTCCCCCAGTAGCTTTGGTGGATTTCTGGAGTTTTTTTTTTCCACTTGGTAAGAGAGTGAGCCTTTTTCCCCACTCTTACATGTGGTTCGCCATGTGTATTTGTAGTGTTTGTGTGATTTTGGGCTCTGGAGCACACCACTCCATGAGACCCACTTTTTGTGTGTTACACAGCACCTTCAGTGCTTTAGACTTCCCACTGACTCCATTTTTCTGTGGCTGTCAACTGTCCCCCAGAAACATGTAAAGTTGCCATTAACTATATATAGTCACTTTAAAACTACAGACCCAGTACACCCCATCTTACATGGAGTATTGGAAAGGGTTAGTTCCTACCCCTTTTTGTCTGTGCCTCTCTGAGCTTTGTTTTGCTCTTTTAATATTTAGACTTGGCTGGTGGCAGTGGTATCTACCCTTACTTTTCTACCGCGATTATACTACATAAACGTGGTATTGTTCCAGGCTATTGTGGTAGCCGCGAACTTAAACCCGCTTGCCCAAATACTTTTTATTTTGGCTACGGACGGGTTTAGTCGCCATTTCTTTTTGTTAAAGTCCTTCTTTTGGTTTACTTTGTGCGGCAAACCAGGTTTGCCTTCTTTGTTCACCGTCTTTTGGCGGGCTTCTACAGAGAAGCCCTCCTCTTGGCGTCTGGGTGTCTGGTGGGCTTAATGTGAGGGAGGGGTGTAGTCACCCCCTGCACAGGGCCTCCATGGGGACCCAGGTTGCATTTAGGGGGGGACAATGTTACACCCACATCCTCAATCCATGAACTTGGCAGCTTGGCTCCTGAAGTACTTTGGCCATTTAAAACTACCTGAAAAGTGTATGGAAATCTTCAAGGAGTCATGTAAACCAAACACCAGACACTGTTACTTTAATAAATGGAAAATATATGTAATATGGTGCCAGTCAAAAAAATGTAAACCCGATCAAATGTACTCCATTGCACATTCATTACATGCTCCACTTACTAGACTCCGGTCTAGTATTCAACTCCATCAAGGTCCACCTTGCGGCCCTTTCCACGTACACCACGTCTCAAAGAAGGTCTCCTGGTGGAAAGTACCTGTCCTTAAGGCATTCATGGAGTAAAGAGGCTTTAAACCCCCCCTACACCCCCCATTTCAAACCAGTCTCCAGAGTGGGATCTAAATGTGGTTCTCGCAAAGCTCATAGGCCCCCGCTGCCCTTGATCCAATGCACAAATCCAGCCTTAAATACCCAACATATAAAACGACTTTTCTGGTGGCTTAAAGAGTCGGTAAACTACAAGCTTTGTCATTGCAAGGTCCTTTCTTTGTTATCCACAAAGATATGTTGCTACTAAGAACACACCATAGGTTTTCACCTAAGTTCATATAAGTTTCATGTCAACCAGTCCATTGATCTACCCACTTTCATTCAAAACCCTTCAAGCTCAAATGAGAAAAACCTCCATACACTAGATGTAAGGAGGGTGGTTCTTTACTATGTAAACAAAACAAAACTGCTACGAAAAAACAGGCCAAATGTTTGTCTCCATAGCACCTGGCAGGAAAGTTGATCACGTTTCAAAAGAATGCCATCTCCAGATGGATAGTGAAATGCATACAGCTCTGCTACTCGGTCAAACAAAACTCTGCCTTTCACACCAAGAGCTCACTCTACCCGGGGTACAGGCAGTACTTTGGCCTTAATTGCAAACATCCCGCTGGCTGCCATTTGCAAAGCAGCTACGTGGAGTTCTACACATACTTTTAGAGATACATTACTCACCGTAATCGTATTTCTGATGCTTGTATCTGCTTAGATACAAATGTGCCCACCCTTCCTCCCCTGTGGAATATAAGGTGCATAGATGTTTTCTGGCTGATCTACGCTTACCTGCTTTATTACATCTGTACTTAAGCTACACTTCATGCTACCTCATGTCAGAAAAACAACAATCTGAGGGACCTCGGCGCGTGAAGTGCCATGGGTACAGTGGACGTCACACTAGGGATATTATTACTGCCATGCCTTGTCAACGTTCCTTTTTAAGTTTCAAAAACAAAAAATGTAATACTCTGCGTCTAGCACTAGATGTCAGCCTATGCATAGCATGTGAATATAAGCAGATACAAGCATCAGAAATATGATACGGTTGGTAATGACACACACACACACACACACTTACACAGTTTTGAAACTTTGTTTCGATTTTATAAACAAATTCCCTATAGTCAAACATCAAAAGGCGTTGCAGTAGGCTTCTATGCTGCACGTGCCACTAGATATTTTTTCCTTTTATTTTCACTCCCCATTAACTTGAACCCTTACATTCTTTTGTATGGTGTTCCTGTACTGTCATTTCCACAGATATTTCTGCTGCCCATGCTAGATTGTACCATACTGATGTGATTCTGTGAGGTTGACACACAACCTCAATTCCACAATAGATAATGTGTCACCCACATTTGTGCTTCCTTTTCCTTGCCTTCACAAGTTGGGCACTTGTCAAATGCAGATGGGTATGCTTTGTGATGATTTATGATTGTAGTTATTTTTGTCAGGTTATCGTATTTTAAGTTTTGCTACAATATCGAACTCTCATCGAATTCAAATTTTGTATGTGAGCCAATTGCAAGTGAATGGTATGTCAAACAGTCTTCCATAGTTCTTTGGTAATTCTTTGGGTGCATATCTATCCGAATTAAGTGTTGAGTACTAAAGTATGTGTTTCAAGATTACCTTCTTAATGCAACCTCTTTGCATAAAATTATTTCTTTTAAGTTCTTAGATTTTTAAATGACTTTAGACACCATCCTTTTCTTTTCAGATCTTTGAGATTATGGCTGGTTTAGCTTGACCCTGCTGTGCCAACAGATGATTGCCATAGTTATTTGCCATAAAATATAATTTCGGCATCTTTCCGTCCGGCTATGGATTCCTACTTTTGGTGTCTGGAGAGATCAACTGCAAAATAATTGCTTTGTAACAACACAATTATTCTTACCCAATCCCTTTGTTTTATCTTTGAAGAAGATGGTATAGTCTGTCAGCCCTGCCCCATTCTTTTATTTATTTGTTGCTTGCCTTTGCTGGCTAGGCACCAATTTCAAAGCAATTGAGCTCCTAAGGAATGGTTGCCACTAGTACATTTTAAAGTAAAATATAATTGGTGAGCACACAGCCTGAGGTGTGCCCTCTCCATTTTTATGATGCCAATTTGCCAATGAACCCTTCTCCATCACTCTTAAAATCGTGTCACGGTAACGCGCTTGGTCTGTGGTTAAGATTAATTATCCCTTAGCCATGTACTCATCCAATTATCCATTTTAAAATGTCCAGAATAACCAGGAACAGATTTATGCCTGGAAAACTAATGGCAACAAAATATGGTTAGTCATGGTTTTCTTATTTTAATATGAAGGTTATGGTCAAGGTTTGCTCTTTTGTGGCGAGTAATAATGTTATTATCGACAGAGTTAACTCTTTTTAAAAATTTAAACATATAAAAAAATGCATGATCTTTGTCACTCTCACTAAATTATGCCTCTGGATCACATGAGAAAATATAAATGAATCCATGTTAATTCTGCATGTTGTTGGGAAGTTTTTAATTAATTCTTAATTACTGCCATCATTTGCGATGAGTTAGTGTTCCATCCAAAAATAGTTGTTTATCTGAAATTTGGTTTCTTTAACCTAATTTTGTATAAACCTTATCAAATGTGTTTGGAGGCTTTAAGTTACACATCTTTGTTCGATTTTGATAATCTAAGAGAATTTGAGTTAAGTGATTGGGACTTGAGTTTGGGCTGTAGATTGCATATTGCATCTTGCTACTTAATTTTTGTTATATTCAAACTCTTGAACTAAAAATTCAAAATCTGCTCAAATTTATACCCAGATCGATAACTAGACTAGTCTTAATTTCAATTTTTTTTTGCCCATGTTTAGCGGGGACCGATCTTCTTAATCGTTGCTCATGTTAGTAGTTAATCTATCCGAGAGTGTGCTCTGTGCTCATTTTGCAGTGAATGCCATCAGCTTATTTAAAAACCTTTCCACATTTCCTACTTTTCCTTTAAACACTGTTTCTTCTTCTTTCCCTAAGCTCTTAAGATACACCATGGATAAATATGGCCTGGAGCGAGTGAGGATCATAGCCAGCGACAACCTCTGGCAACCTATTGCCTTTTATATGCTGCACGATCCTGAACTCCTGCGGGTGGTGGATGTCATAGGGTAGGGTGGATTCTTTTCAAGTAAACCTCTGGTCCTTTTGGTTTGTGTGTTGTTGCATAGGATTAGAAAACCAGTGGGTTGAGAGACCGGCTCTTTCAATTTTGTTTTTAAGTCATTCTGTGGTGACCTACACCCAGGAAGACATTGACCTTGACAGGCTGTCACTGAAAAATAACATTGTGGTACAGACACAAAGACAGGACATAGGCCCACAGAAAACGCATACATCTGGACTGGAAACACGGCTGACATTGAGCTTCAAAATACCATGCAAATGGGAGTTGTTCCCCAATGCATACACCATTTTGAAAACAACAATACTTTTTATACTGAGCAATGATGATTACTTCTCCCAAAAGAAAAATTTGCGTGGAAAAGATTTTGTCAATATCCACCTTCTATTTCTTTGTGCAAGTAAACATTTCAATGTTGCAGTACTATACACAATAGAGCAGTGCATGTTTCAGGCTGATCACTTAGACTTCCAACAGGGTGACCTATTAATATTCAGAGTATCAGTTAATTTAATTTGCTACACTAACACTCAGTGCTTTTGTCACAATCACCTCGGGAACCTGATCTGGTCCTTCAGCATATACATTGTTAGCCCTCACAGTTCCTTAAGCAGAGTCAGAGTAACATCTTCCTTTCCACCTACAAAAACGCTTGCTGGGTCAGATGATATTTCTGAAGAAAAGCATAGTATGAAACCTAATGAAATTGATTTTATTGATGAACTGAAACACTACCTTTGATACATTTTAAAGAATGAAAAGGAATTTTTGATGTTTGTATATTACGAAAATCCCATTTACGAAACACCCACAATGGTTTGTTACACACTGATTGCCAAGAGGTCAGTGGCGTTTCAGGATATGTTTTCCATTTTAGCATGTATTGAGCATTTCTGGAATGGGGTTATTCACCTAAAGGTTTTGTGTTTCTTCCACATCTTGTTAAAAAGCTACAGTCTTTGATGAGATTATGAAAGAATCACTGATGTAACAATGTTTTGCTTCCAGCTGTTCTGGGACTGCAAGCATTTACTGCACAAATGCTTTGGACTACAAAGCCTATCAGCCATAGCCAACGCAGTCAATATTTGGGGCTATGGGAGAGTAATTTAAAAAATACCTGGAAAGCCTTCCGATATATTAATTTCAATACTGAGGTTAATTGGAGTGAAAGGGAGAAAAGGGTAGTTCTTGAAGCTAATAAGTGGTGGAAAAGTCAAGTGGGGAAATACTATAAGTAAAAATTGTAAGAACATGTTGAATAAGATGTTTTTAGCATGCTCTAGCCAGCAAACAGATGAAGGAATGAGGTAAAAAAAAAAGTAGTGTAGGTACAAGGGAATCAAAAATCTTGGGAAGCTGGAAGGATATCATTTCAATTTTAAATTGATTGAGGTGAAGAGAAAAAGAGGTGGTGGTGAAGGACAGCAAGGAAGTCTGAGGAATTCAGATCAATGACTTGATAAATGAGATGAAATTAAAGGTGATCTTAGAATCATCATTATAGAAATGAGAGCGCAACAAATGAGAAGGTCAACGGTCAAATGAAGGATGATCAAAGGAAAGTATTGGGCCAAGTGCTGGCGGTACCTTATTGAGAAACTAGGAGGAAGGCTAAGTAGGATCTAGCTACTGTGGTTGCCTTTGTTGAGTTCATCGGGAAGTGCAAAAGAATAGCCACCTTGTGGTGAGAGTAATACGTAGGCTTATTGGATTTCAGTAAATTTGGTTTAAACTGGTTTATGCCTCCCGGAAATGATCAGAGGTTTATCCAAAAATATCTACTAGATGGAAGTGATTACCTTGGTACACATGGATTCATGTAATAAATTGAAAATTAAAAGCGGTGTCAGTGCTGCCTTATAGTGGAGGGTATTCCTGGGCATTTGCGTACATCAATGTGATCCAAACAGAAATAGGTCATATGGTATGTTCACCTTAATACTGATTTTTTTGCTTGGAGCATGCATGTAGCAATTTGAAGTTAATTATTGGACTCCCAAAGCTACAGGGATGAAAAACTTGTGTTAGCCACTTGTCAGAGAATATCCAAATGGAATACTTGATCAAATGGTATGTATAACAACGAGTCTCGATCATATACTAATCCATTGAAGTTCTATTTTGAAAATGGACGAAAAACTTTTTTAGCAAAAACCATTGAGCAGTTTGGATAAAAAAAATATCAGTTACATCTGTGATACTGAATTCCTAATTCCCATTAAAAATAAACCAGCTAATTGTTTTGGTTACAGACCCCATTTACTCCTTCAATTAGTAAATCTGAAAACTTTATATTCCAATGCTTTCATTGTAATGTGTGATGAGAAGCTTAGTTCCACATGAAGTGTTTTGTATAAAAAAAAAATTTAAAAAAAATCTTCACATTTTTTCCTGTCTGCAGGTTAAAAATGTATATACATATACACCTACTTCTGTCCTGATGTCTTGCCCTTCATCTCCTGTTCACCATGATTCTTTTAATACGTTTGGTATTACATGTCTTGGTGTACACTGCAAAATTGCATAAAGCTGCCAGTTTGCACACTGTCAAGCAAGTGAAGCCCATGCATGTGTACATTTCCTTTTCCATTATAAATTCGGTAGAAAGGGCTGCATCAGTATAGTCTGATCTTCTTTTTTTCAGAATAATTATGCATAATATAAATGGAGCAAGAAGAGATACATGTTTGTGTACACTGGAAAAACAAAGTTGTCAGCCATTCTTTTGAGGGAAACAATTGATAAGTACTGATAAAAAAGATTCTTAAAAAGAAAGCCTTTGAAAAACACCACTGGGATTGGAAAACAAAACTGAAAACCGGAAACCCTAGTAAACCAAATGGGCATAAGTGACAAAAAAAGTAAAGGTTGGTCACCTTTGTTCAAGTCAGAGAAATGACCCAGAAATATGTCTATAAAAGAGATTTGCATCCCCAACTGTTTCTCCACTACTCATAGTGTTTGATGCAGTTTGGTGGATGGTGGATACATTACATTGAAATATCACACCTATCTGATTCTGAGAATACTTGGATCACAGTGCTGATGGTCAGACTTTCCTCATTATCATTCGTTCGGACACATTGATGCATATTATTGTATTTATTAATACACACCTTTCTTTGAATCTAACAGACATTTCAGAATTACTGGTAGAAGTGCAAACAAGCAAAAACCTTGATAAGATCATATAACCATGGCTTACAGTATGCTGTTTTTGATTTGACTGTTTATTGGATTAAACAAAAAAAAGGGAACGGTTTTAAAAACAATCTTTACCGCGTAATAGTCTGTCACTATGCACATTGCGCTACACTTTCCTGGTGATTGGTAATTACTGTGCTCTTACAAGCAAACACTGCACCTTATTAATTTGCTTGTTTCTTGCCATTAATTAGCTGAGTCTATCAGGGGAGCAGGTGAATGGACAAACAAGGGCATATTCTATTCCCTTGGCATAATATCCTCCAAAATGTGTTGCTGAATAAGTGATGGTCCAATTATATTTTTTAGATAATAAACGGTGCCACCAAACAGTCTTTCAAAACCATGACGCCTTCTCTGCAAGGGAACTGCCTATACCTAGGGAATGTTTCTGATATATATTATGATTTATTTCTAACTTTGAACTGCTGATGAATGTTTGCATTGATAAATATCAGAAAATGTTAATAAGCATAAGATTGCAGGAAATATTGTTTTGTGTGCTTTCTCTCTTTCTATTTTCTTAAGTTGGGTACGTTGGCTTTTTTTCGGGAGAGCCTTTTTGGATGCAGGATGGGGACAAACTTTTTCACATTTATCATTTGGTGGTGGTGTTATTTTTAACTGAGGTCAGATTCTGAAGTTGTAATGATTGTTTTTAATCCCCATTTCCCTTTTTGTTTTGTGTAAAATTGTCATTATCCTTTAAATACCACACAGTGCTCACTACCCTGGCACAATCACAGTCCCTGATGCCATCATGACTGGAAAGAAGCTCTGGTCCTCCGAGGATTACAGCACATTCAACGATGAGGTGGGAGGAGGCTGCTGGGCCCGTATCCTGAACCAGAACTATGTGAATGGCAACATGACTTGGTGAGATGCTGATACTGTAGTAGACACAGAGTGGGGGGGGCTAGGGGGATGTGGGGGTAGGGGGATATAGGCGCAGGATTGGTAGTGCACAAGTTGCATGCTAGCAGATCCTCAAGTTCCTCTCAATAAAGCACCATTGTGTCACTGTTAGATTGCTGACAGTAGAGATTCTACCGTTGACTTTCTAGTTACCCTCCCCCAATGCTCAGAGGAACAGTAAGGAGCAGGTATTAATTGATGGGAGAGACTCAACCAGGTAGAGGAAGATACCTCATGGGGAAAATTAAAACTAAATGCAGCAGCTGGCATTTTCACTGCTGGAAATCTGTCGGGATATAATTACATGGGTTCCTTCTTGTTGCACTAAGAGAGAGATTTTTAGAAGATGTCATGAGAACCATAGAAGCAAAATGCAACCTGATGCAGTGAAATAGTCCAACTATGCTAATTACAGCAAATTGTTTAATTGATTTTTGCCTTTGACCTCTGTGAGGGGTCAAAAATGTGAGGCAGACAACTTGGTAAATGATTGTCACAAGTAAACATTTTATTAACTCAAAAGGGTATGATGAGTGATTCACTATCGAACCAAAAGAGGATTTCTCTACCTAGCAAAATGAAACTAAAGGAAACGCTCTTAATAAAAGGAATATATCCCTCAAACGTATACATACATTAAACTCATAAAGGTTAAATATGGCAATTCAAGTGTAACAGAAACAGTTAATCTCAACCTGGACCTGATACCAATATATCCCTGTAGCTCCGGTCGGATCCCCTTCCCCAGGTATAAAGCAGGATTTCCAGTAAAAGTTCAAAAAATAAAGTTATCTTTATTTAGCCAAGTTCTATTAATAAAGTTCGTCTTATTCCAAAAGTCTTTCACTTGTCATTTGATAAAGTACCCGCAAAAGCAGACAAAAGTCTTTTATCTTCATGCTGCAATATCTTAATATCACTTCTTCTTCGGAAAACAAATACTTGCGCAATTCTTCTGGGTTCACAACAATAGTTTGTCAGAATGGCTTTCTCCTTGAAAAACAAAAAACACTTACCACAGCAGTGACCTTGCCATTTTCTTTCCTTTGCAACCTTTAACCACAATGCAGTACTTAAATGTCTTCTTCCTGGCTCACTAACTTGCCAGGACGAACAATAACGATCCCTTTCCAGGTATACTCGACTGCCAGGACACTATTACAAGTACTCTGTGGTAAGGCTTTCTTCACACTCATAGGGCGAAATCTCGTTTCTGTGCTAATTCCCTTCATCCTTGGAGACCCCCAGCTCTTTTGCTGGACTGTAGGACTTTTAACTTCTACGCCCTCTCATGTATTTTTTATCTACTTTGGACTGTGTTTTCTTTATCTTTGGAGTCTGAAACGCCATAGGCATCTACTTTTTGTATGGTGACCCACAACACCCTTAGTGCAGTGTCACAGAAATCCTTTTGCAGTTAAAGCCTTTAGATTTCTCTTGAGGTTTAAATACCTGTTCTTGGCTAAACTACTAAGAATAGTAAAGTTTGTTTGTTTGTTTATTTGGTATAGTGCAAAACCAAACCCAAAGGGTAGCTGGGCACAGACAATACAAGGATACTTGAGAACTTTGTTACAGGAAAATAGTTATACAGTTATACAGTTCAAATTAGAAACAAAGGTGCATGTACAAGCAAGTGTGAAAATAAAGTTAAAGCTAGTTGACCAGAAACCAATTAATCTAGTTACAATCATCAGGGGTCTCTAGAGCAAGTGGCAGTGGGGAGGTCGAGCTAAGTGTCATTGGAACGTATCCAGGTGAGGACTTTCCGCCTGAAGCTAGGGTAGGGTTGGTCCATTCTGAGATGCAGAGGGAGTCTGTTCTAAGTTTGAGCAGCTGTGACCGGAAAACTGGAGCCGCCAGCTGTACTCTTTTTTTTGTATCTGGGCACCACTAAGGTATAGGCATTGGTCGTTCTAGTGGGACGGTTTGAGATTCTCTTGTTGACTCTGTTTACCAGGTAGGGGGGAGCTATGTTGGTAAGACATTTAGAGGTGAGGGACAGGGTTTTGAGGGCAATCCTGTCTTTGATTTTTAACCAATGGATATTTTTTCTGGAGGTGGAGATATGAGCTCTATTAGGAATATTTAAAGTTACTCTAATAGCGTTATTTTGGAGAGTTTGGAGTTTATCAAGGATATACTGGTTAGATCCTGCATATAGAGCATTACAGTAATCCAGCTTGGATAAGATGAGTGCATTAGCTAGTGTAATGCAGCTAGTCTCAATTAGAGATGGTCTACATGCTCGGATCAATTTACAAGTATATGCAGTGGAAGATGCTAGTGAGTTAGTTTGTTTCTTGAAGGTGAGCGCTGAGTCGAGATAGACCCCGAGGGTTTTGACTGCAGGCATCACTTTGATGACATTATTGTCGATGTTGAATGAGGCATAGTTCGGGTCAGGTTTTTTGATGGCCAACTCTGAGCCGAGGATCAGTAAAGTGAAATTGACTTTACTTACCTTTTTTCTATGTAGGTCCAGCACATCCCATCTTATATTGAGTGCTGGGAGGGGGTTACCTAGTAGCCCCTTTTCCTACTTATATGTAGCATTTTTTATGTTACCCTCACTGCATGGCATGATTCACAGAAGTGTTGTATAAAGGCGACATCCCATAGGAAAATGCTCTGTGAATCAGGCTCTTAATGGCTCGTGTCATTGGTTTCATTTTCCTACCATTGTGCATTTTTATCGCAGGCTGAATCCTCAGCTGCAGTATAGCACCCATGGCTGACCCTTGTGTCAAAATGTCACCGGTCTGTGCGTGCCTGGTTTTACTCTGCATGCCAAACCAGGTTTAACCCTTTAGTTTGTTTTGCCTTTGGCGGGCTTCAGTACTGAAACCTGCCTCTGGTTCCAGTGTGTCTGGCTGTGCATGAATGAGAGAAACCTGCATAAAAGGTGAGGTTTCTTGGACTGAAAGCAGAGTTGACTACTGGAGGAAACGTCCGACGAAGGAATCGTAAAAAGAAGCTTGCCGCATACTCCTGGACCGTTGAACTGCCTGGTGAAGCCCTGCTGCAGTGCTGAAGCTCCAATTCCAAATCAACTAGAGAAGCTTCGGAACGGACAACTTCCTTCCCTTGGGTTGGTGGGACCAACTATAACCCCAAGACCAACTTTGCTGGAGGACCTTCCCCAACTGGCTGTACTTTCTTTGCTGCTGCTGGAACCGAGTCCCAGTGGTTGAGAAATCGGTATTCGAGTGCATCATCTTTAAGTCAGACCTGAGCTTTAGGAAGATCCTGATGACCCTCCCAAAGCAGGACTACCCAAGCCCAAATCATCTCACCAGAGTGCTGGATTCCAGAAGCAAGGGAAGCCTATCAAGTGTCCAAGATCCGCAGTGGTGCTATTTGCCGGTATCTGAAACCGCGAAGTGCAGCTGAATTGAAAAGAGCCCGTAGCTGCCGTCGGCCTTCAAACTGCAGTGCAGGAGTCCTCCAGACATCCTCCCTCTTGTCACCACAACTGTGGTCCAGGATCTGCATCCCTGCAACCAGAACAGAAGCCAGCTGGATCCTCTTCTTCAAACCTAAGGTAATGTGCTGACTAAGGGGTGGTCTGTAGCTTGCATTATCTTACATGAGACTTGCAGTTGCTGCTTTTTGCAGAGCTGATCTCGGGTCTACCCCTCACAAGCCGAACAGCTTGTGGCCCAACAGTGATTTTCTACAAACTCTCTAACTTTATGCAAGACTTTTGTGCTATCTAAAGAAGTGCCTCTGCTCCATAGCCATTGTTCAAATTGACTTGGGCTGTCCTGGCTCCCTGCAGACTCTTCTAACCCACTGACTTTGGTCCTAACTGTCCCTCATAGGGGGTACATTGGTTTTCAACTAGTATTGCTGGTAAAGGCTTAATATAGACTTCATTGGGGAATTTAAAAGTGCTCACATGCTCCAAGAACCTGTTAACCTCTCCCCTTCCATTAATCTTCTCATTTTCTACAACCTGAGAATTTTGCCAAATGCAAAGTAATATATAAATGCCATTACTGTCCTAGTTAGTGAAGTCACGTCAGTGTGTAGGAAGTGTGTATGAAGCATCTCTAAAGGGTATCTACTTGCTTGACTTGATTCTGAGAAAGTATTGTGAAGTGTATTGTTATTGTTGCATGTTGCCCTTTTTAAAGAAGCTGACCGTTAAATAATTATTTTACTAGAAAACCTTGAGTGTAAGTGTCATCTAGATACTTGTATTTGTGGATTTTAGTGTTACAGCTCTACAGCTCACATTTACCCCTCTTGAGATAGTCTGGCTGCTCAGTCACTGTACCAACTTGCGTAATGCGGACCTATACCAATAGGGGTGTTACCAATACTAAGAGGACAAGGTTGGTGTAGTCTCCCATCTTGCCTAACAAAAAGTTATTGACTTTCAACCACATCAAGATTCACAATTTCTTCAGTGAGGCAACAATTCACATTGATGCTGTTTGTTCCACTGATTTATTTGCCCTAGATAATGCAGGTTATATTCCTCTCCTCCTTGATTCTTCTTAAAAGGCAGATTTCTCTCCTGCCACTCTTTATTATCTCCATGTCTTAAGACTGTTGACAATGTCCATTTCTCTCATTTGCCTTTCCATGGCCTGGCAATACTTGCTAGTGTAAGGCTTAACTATTACCTCTTCCTGGACTCCTCGCAGGATGACATTATTTAAAGGCCCGTGAAAGCGGCTGAGGTGAATGGTGTGGCTGTGCAGGCAGTGGGTGGAGTGGGGGTGGGGAGGGGGTTTAATATAAAACTATGGTTTTGTACAAGTGATCCAGATGTGGTGTTTTGATGTATGTTGTTTGTATTGGAACCAATAAAGAAAATAAAAAATAAAAAACTATCACCTCTTCCTCACTCTAGGAATAATAGTTACAAATGATCTGCAATATTGTTCTCTTGTTATTTTGCCAATGCGGGCTATTGGTTTTCTGGAGTATTGCCACGTCTTTACTTTGGCAATGCAGGTTTTTATCACGTTTCAATATTGCCTCCTCTGTATCTTGGCAACATTTCTTTTCTGGCTTTCCTTTAAAGTGAGTATATTGCCCATATAACTTCCTTGCCATTAGTTTGGTATTCAAAACATTGAACAGAGGGCATCATTCGACTACAGAGTGTTCCGGGGTTTCCCATCATAGGCCAACTAACCAGCTTTACCCCACACGTCTGCTCGAACCGCTGCTTCTTCTGTGCTCTCCTGATCATCCAACGGCTTCGGTTGCATTCCCGCGGCCTGCGCCGCTTGGAAAAGGAGTCTGCCTTGCTCCTCCTGCTCTCTGCTCCGGTGCTTGCCAGCCACCAGGTACCATATAAAGAGTTTCTCTCTTTCTTAGCTTGTCAGCTTACCGCTTCCAGCTGCCCGACCTCTGCAGTTCAGGTTTTTTACACCGAAGACCCTCTCAGGACCGAACTCTGCATTGAAAACAGCAGCGGTTCTGGCATCTTCATTCCTCTGCTTCTGCTGCTGCAACTGCGGCTGGCAACTCCTATTACTGCTCCACCTTCTTGTTATAATGGCCTGCACCTGAGGAGGCTTTATATTTTCAAATGTCCCACTCGGGTGTGGGTCATTAAAACCACTAGAGTGCACATTGCAGTTTTGAGCCTCTGAGCCCCTTTTCCTTAGTGTGTTGAGGGATTTGACGTCCTAATGTTCTGGTTACTTTTTACATCACGAAAAAAACCTTCAACTTTATTTAATTCACTATGTGTATTAAATGCACCTTTATGGAAGGATTTTAGATTGGTTAATGATTGGTTTCGACTTAAGGGGGAATTACATTTATCAGAGGTCAAGTTGTTAAGACTCTGATTTCCATGCTGATCACAATAGTTTTCATTACCAACAGGTTGGGTAATTTTGAGAAGGGAAGCATTAATCTGACAGCAAGCCATTTAATATTCGGTAATCATGGAAAGCTCCCTTTCTGAAGAAGATAAATACTGCATTCCTCCTAGCAGAGCCTACTATTCCCTTGGGGTCCTTCTCCTCCCAGGTGATCCTCCTGTTTAATACCACCCCCTGGCTTACGATCAGGTAACGGATGCCTTCCCCCGGGGCCACCTGGGAGTAGACTTTAGGTTGGGGTTCTGTGAGGACGGTTTCTGTGAGGAGTCATCACAACTGTCTCAGAGGACTTTGAGAATGTACACGAAAAGTAACATTTAGGAAAGGCAGGCTGTCTTGACAAACGGAGTAATCAACATGCATCAGGATATAAGCAATCATAATGATATGTTATTTATATAGCGCCATCGCCAAAGTGCTTCACATAGAACAGATTACATACACTGTCACCCAACCGAACTTGGTACTCGTTGAGTGACCTCAGAAGGATGAAAGAGGCTGAGATAGCCCTGCCAGGATTTGAACCTGCAAATCATATACAGATCACAGCAGTGGGCACTCAACCCACTGAGCTATCTTAACGGCAGGGCTATGGCTTGACTACGTACATTACGATGCATAGTAGGCGACTTTATATAATGAAAACATTCAAAAGGGTGACCAGAGAAAAAGACCACCAATCCAGTTTACTCTGTCCATTTGTCCACCTATTGTGAAAATCAGGGTCCTTCATAGTCTCTGACTTTACTCTGGTGATTCTGATTTCTTCTGACATTTGACAGTTCTGTGCTTTTGGTGTTCTGTTTCTTTGCAGCTAGCGATTTGTGTACATAAGGCATTTTGACACTTTGAATGCTGATGTCACAAAGTGCCCCCAGGCAAAGACGATCCAAATCTGAGCACAGTATCCATGGCTGAGATATGTCTAAACAGTGTGAATGCCCATATAGACAGAGAGACTTACCAGGCAGGCTCTTGCTGTTTTTCTACACTGTACCTTGGCTGATCCATCCATCATCTTATTTATTTAGTGTATTTATTGTGCATTTGTAAGGCACTTATATATTAAGTCAATTGTGATTCAGAGTGCACACAGGGCAATGGGGAGGGACCATGGGAATTAAATCACATAGGACAATGAAAGATGGAGCAGGACCTACTAGGCCTTGTGAGCATTCAGACCGTGCATTGCAAGGTGAGTGTGAAGGGGTGAAGGGATGAGGGAGTAGGGTAAGTGGTAGGCGTACCAGGAGGGAAGTGATGGGGATTGAGCAGTTGTAAGTGCATGGGTTAGTGGGCGGCTGCCAGTAAATAAGTGCAAGCCTGTGGTGGCATAGGTTAGTGGGTACCAAGGTGCCAAGGCAAGTGCTGGGTGTGGGTGGAGGCTGAAGAGCCAAACAGGACACATAAGTACCCTGGTCGCCAATCTCGCCAACTGTGGGCTTTTTAGTAGAGGAGGGAGGAAGGGAAGGAGGAGGTGAAAAGGAAAGTCTTGAGGAGCTTCTGGAATTTGAGGAGATTATGCTCAAGACTGAGAGGAAGGGGAGGCTGTTCCGTAGTAGGGAGCCTGCTGAGGAAAGAGATCGGCGACCAGCTGTCTGTTTAGCGAAGTGCTTGACACACAGAGTTGGTGCCAGAAGAACGTAAAGATCTGGAGGGAAAGGATTTAGTGAGAGCAAGTTGTAGATAGCGTGGTCCCTGACCGCAGACAGCCTTATGGATGATGCAGAGGGATTTGAACTTGATCCTTGCAGCAACTGGGAGCCAGTGAAGAGTTTTAAGGGCTGGAGAGATGCAGTCCCTGGGCTTGAGGCTAAGGATACATCTTGCAACCCTATTGTGGATTAGCTGGAGGGGTCCTAAAGAAGAGGGTAGATTAAGGAATAGGCTATTGCAGTAGTCTAGCCTCAAGACTCTAGAAACATTAAGCTCCTGAAGGAAAGTCAGGAAAGGGAGAATTCCTTCGAGGAAGTAGAGTTTAAAGTGTGCCTTCTTGGCAAGGTCCTCAATGTGATAGTGGAAGGTGAGAGAGGTGTCAAGGATGACTGAGGTTTCTGGCTTCAGATTAAGGAGAAGGGGGAGAGCCCATGGAAGATGGTCAGAGTGAGGGGAAGAAAGAGGGAGCAGTCCCAATAGGAAGGATCATAGTCTTGCTGCATTGAGGCAGAGATCATTGGACCAGGTCTGGATGGCAGATAGATAGGCAGTCAGGAATGATGGAAGAAGTAAGGAGATGGTCAGGGAAGTTTGAAGAACAGTTGTGTGTCATCTGCATAACACAAAGTTGTGGGGGAAGGTGGAAATGAGGTGTGCAAGTGGAGCAAGATTGGTGTTAAGGAGCCAGGGAGAGAAGTTGGAGCCCTGGATGGAGGTGGAGGTGGAGTTGCGGGAGGAGACAAGCCTAAATAACATGGGACGGACGGTCACTGATCAAGGTCAGCCAGTCCAGTGCCTGCTGCATGATACCCAGGATATCATGGAGCCGATTTTATGAGGATGGAGTGGTTAACCGTGTCAAATGCAGAGGAGAGATTGAGTAGAATGAGAACAGCTGGAGAGTGGGAGTCCAGAGATGCGAGCAGTTCATAACCAACACGTTCAGTGTGCTGTTAAGTTGGGCGTGGACCACCTTCTCCAAGAGTTTTCCCAGGGAACGAGGTGATGGATATGCAGCACTAGTTAGCTGTACAAGAGGGATTTGCAGATGTCTTTTTCAAAAGGGGGCACTTGAGGGAGTACTTGAGGTAGGAGGGGAAAGATCCAGTAGCAAAAGAATGATTGCAGAAATCAGCAAGTGCAGGGGCAATGTTATCCTTAATGCTTCTGGAGGGGGCGGGGGGGGGGGAAACATGTTTGGAGGAAGCCTTCATGGAGCAGACAACTCTGGTGACCTCATCAGGTGTGATAGGGGAGAAGGAGGAGAGAAAGGCATAGGGAAGGTTGAGGCCATAGGGCGCTCAGGATGTCATGTGTTTTTGCAGCGAAGTGTGTGGCCAATGCGTTGCAGAGGGCCTGGGAGGGGAGAGAATATGAGGAAAGGGTTGGTTAGTTTCCGGCAGATTTTAAATAGTTTTGCCGTGTTGTTGAATGTACCAGAGACACAAGCCTAGATGTGAGCCCTTTTCTTGGTGCGGATGGAGAATCTGTATTGCCTTTGGAGCAGGCAACAGACCAGTTTGTCGGAGGGTGATCCTGAGGTTTGCCACTTCTGTTCTGCAGCTCTGGACTTGAGTTTCAAGCCTGCGAGTTTGGGGTCAAGCCAGGTGTTGTTTGAGGCATGTTTCAGGCGGATCCTCATGACTGGGGCAAGAATGTCAAGGGTAATGGCAGATGGAGGTTGCTGAGAGTAGCGTCGGAGGTACAGTCTGCAGTGGGGGGCAGGGGGGGGATGAAGGTGGAAGCGAAGGCAGCAGCTGACGCTTGTTTCATCAGACGAATGTTGGCAGGGCTTGGGGAGGTGTGGTCAGAGGGCCAAGAGGACCCAGGTGAGAGGAGAGGAGAGGAGAGGATGTTCTGACCAGGAGAGAGGGGTGATCAGTGGGGAGAAGAGTGAAAGATCAGTGTGGTTGGAGGCATCAAGAGTGTGTCCGGCTAAGTGTGTCGGACCAGAAGGGGGAATGGAAAATGGAGAGGGAGAGCGAGGTGCAGAGGTCACGGAAGAGAGTGGATGCCATGCTTGAGAAGTCCAGGTGAATGTGGAAATCGCCCACAAGAAGCAGTTTAGACGTGGCTGTGAGGAGAGAGGAGGAGACGTTCAGAGAGGAACAGGGCAGTAGAGCCAGGTGGCCTATAGATAGTGGCAATGGTCAGAGAAGAGGTGGGAGAGATGACTAGCTTGCAGAACAGGCTCTCAAAGGAAGAGTAGAGCTGAGTGTGTATGAGGGAGGAAGGGACCCACTCGGGGAAAATCACAGCAACCCCACCGCCAGCATGGTTGGGGTGAGGCTTGAAGATGATCTTATAGCCATCAGGGAGGAGTGAAAAGCAGTGACTGACATGGCATTGAACCACATCTTGGTAAGAGCAAGGATATCTAGGTCAATTTCTTCAAGAAGGAGGCATATGTTGGCAGAGGTTTTAAAAAAAAAAAAATGTTAACATCTGTTTGTTCTGCTTTTTTATATTCATATAAGTCATACTACGGTACAGTGTTGACATTCACACCTCTTTTCAACAACCAAGGGAAGAAATCGGACATCCAAAATGACTACATATCCAGCATGCCAGGCCTTCAGTCCCTCCGAACCATATTGCTATTACTAATTCTGCCCCCTTTACTTCCCTCACCCTAAGTACCCCCTACTAAACATTTCTGCCCCATCTCTGCCACTCGAGGAGGTTTCAAGTCTATCGAGGAGTGTAGTTCATTCAATAGCTGACTCCAATCTACCACCACCCCATCCTCCAACTCCAGATCCGGTTCCCTTGCAGAATGTCCATCTCTGCCATTGTCCACCTACGGATATCATCCATCCATTGCATCAAGGACAAGCCCTGAGGGTTCTTCCAGGCAATGGCCACCCTTCTTTTTGCCAATATCATACATTGAGCCAGCCGTCTCCTTAATTTGTGCCGCTTCCCTCCCGGTATCAGCCCCCACAGGCAAACTCTTGGGCTACATTCAAAACTGGAGTTAAGCAGTCCATTTATCTTGGAGATCACAGCCCACCAATAGTGTTCAATCACTGAGCATCCCCAAAGCATGTGCCAGATCCCTCCGGTTCCGACCCACACTTCAGACAATTACTACTCAGGGTATCATTTATTGTGTCCAATTTAGTTGAGGTCACATCACACCCTGTGTAAGACATTAAACGGAATAAGTTGAAATCTGGCATTTCTTGATACTTTCCTGACCTGTTTCCACATCGTACCACAGACTGCCTCTGAAATCTGGTCCCCCTCATCCCTTTCCCACTTGGTCTTAACCGCCAACTCCCCTAGGGAAAACAGCCCCTGTATTGTCTGATAAAGTCGAGAAATCCTAGCCCTTCCTTCCTCCTGTGCGAGCAACACCTGCATCAGTGGATTTGTGGTGGGCTCCTGCGGGGTACCCACCCAGATGGCGGGCAGTCGTCTAGTCACTAACCCGCAGTTAAGGAACTGCCCTCTGGAAACTCTATCGTATCCTCCAATCCTCAAACAGCATCAGCTACCCCCCCTCAAACAAATCACCCACTGATCGACATCCTTTATCCATCAGGTTCGAGAACCCCGTTTGCAGTATAGCCGACCAGAGTTCCCAGTCCGCGCCTCATGGAAGGTCTGCACTGTATAGCCCTGGCTTCCGTAGTATCCCCAAAAACTTCTTGCAGATCTTCCATACCACCTGCAATACATTAGTGGTCCCCTTACCCTCCAACCAGGCCCCACAATAGCTCCACTCCTGTCCGATAGGCTGGGAGGTCCCCCAATAAACCTGGCAACAGTTCCCCTTTGTGTCCGCCAATGCTAGCACCGTGAGCAGTTGTGCTGCTATGAAGTACCATTCATAGTTCGGTAAGTTAAGGACGCTTCTAGGCATGTGCGTCGCAAGGTTGCCAGCGAGACCCTTCTCATCCCTGTATTCGACAATAATTACCCAACCTGTTCATCCAGCATTCTGAAAAAAGGCTTCTTGATGCCATAGGGTATATTGGGAAAATAGTAGAGAAGCCGTGGGAGAATGACCATTTTACACAGCGGTACCCTCCCCATCAACGATATCAGTAACTTCTTCCAGAATTGGTCCAATCTCCTATTCTCGACAGTGCTCTACCCGTGTTATACACAAACTTATCATTTATACTATGAAGGATTTGGATGCCTAGGTATTTAAATGGCTCCTCCTCCCACCTGATACCCCAGTCTGAGAGTGCAGTGGGATCCTGGCTGCAAAGGCCCCACTGTGGGAACATCAACTACTTTTCCTTATAAATCCGGAAACCAGATAACCTCCAAAAATTACTCCATACCTCCAGCAATACCACATGTTTTCCAACGGGTTACTCACATATAACAACAAGTCATCGACGTATAGGGAAACAATGTGTCTTACTCCACCCGCTAATATACCTCCCTACCCCATCTCTTTTCTGAGATATCGTGCCAGTGGTTCGAGTACCAGTGAAAATAATATTGGGGAGAACGGACACCCATGTTGTGTCCCCCTACCCAATGTCAACTGCAGTGAAACCCAATCGTTCGTCTTTACCCTTGTCATTGGTTTATTATATAGAAGTCACAGCCATCGGCAGATGTTGTCCCCAAATCCAAAAGCCCCCAGCACCCTAAACGGGCATTCCCATTCCACTGAGTCAAAGGCCTTCATAGCATAAAAGGAGGCCAATGCCATGCCCTCCTTATAATCTTTAGCCTGGTCCATCACATGATGTACGCAGCAGAAGTTCTTCATGGTGCTACGTCACCCTATACATTTGCACTGGTCTAAATGTACCAACAGCAGAGCCACCCTGGACAGCCTGGTAGCCAAAACCTTACCCAGAATCTTCACATCAACATTCAATAGTTAAATTGGGTGGCAGGATGCACAGTCTAACGGTCCTTGGGTTCCTTCAGCAAAACAGTTATCACCGCCTCCCTCATGGAATCCGGGAGAGGTCCTGTCTCCAAGGCTTCCTCGTAGACTTTAAGTCGGGAAACCAGGAGATCTTTGTATCGAAAATAAGTCTACCGGAAAGCCATCACTCCATGGGGCTCGATCTTTACTCCTAGATCGCAACGCCCCGCTTATCTCGGATTCCTCTATGGACTCCTCATGTATCCCTAAGTTCCCCCGCCAAGACTGGCAGTTGCACCAAGTCCAAAAGTTTCTCTGCATCCTCAACCGAGTACATGTCTTCACTCGAATATAGGGATTGGTAAAAACTTCGAAAGGTCTCATTGATCCCTTCCTGGTGGTGGCTAATTTCCCAGATTCCCTCCTGACTTGTGCTATAATGTGCCAAGGTTGTTCAGTATTAGGTAGGCAAGTTGAAGTTGTAACATATTTATTTGTACATTACAAGTAGTTGTGTTCTTAAGCATCAATATATATGCAGCAGCCCACACTACCACTTCATCTCTCCAACCACCCCTCCTTCATCAATCCACATTCTGTCTCTTGGGCTCTGCTGCAGAACCCATTCTAGAACTGGTGTCAGACTGGCTGACCATTCTATGTATAAAGCAGACATATGCGTAAGTTGCAACATCTGTAAACATGTGTATGTATATATATTTCTGATGCTTGTGAATCTGCTTGTGAATCTGCTGTGCATATAGTCCGACATCTAGTGGAAATTGGAAAGTATGACCTCTTTCTTTCGAAGATCGAAAGGGGATGTTGACATAGGCGTGACTGTAACACTATCCCTAATGTGACATGTAGTATACCCAAAATCCCTCACGCATCGAGGTCCCTCGGTTTGTTTTTTTCCACCAACCTAGTTGGTCGCCTATGCAGAGCTCACAAGAGTTTTATATTGCTAAGTTGCCCCCACGACCTACAGTCCTGTAGTCTCCCGACCCAAGCCTGTGAAACCTCCATAAAAGAAATCTCAAGACCGGGAACTGCAGCTGATGTGTGCTGTAACAGATGTCAACGGTGCGCAGAATCCACCCGCACTGATAACAGAGGCAGGGAGGTGCGCTTACTACCGTGGTACCGTTCTTGACTCCAGAGACAAGAAACAAAAAGGAGGTCCGCACAGCCGGTGAGTCGGAGGAAGAACCGATAGTAAACCGGACGGTGTTGAGTGAAGGTTGCAAACGGCAACTTGTTATGCACAAACAACTTGTGTGATAGTCAACTTTTAAATCCCTGGGAAACACCTGCTGCAGAGTGGTCCGGTGCCATGTGGGCATCCATTTGTAAGTCTCTGGCTGGTCCCATTTTCTTGTGAACATTATTGTAACAAGAGGCCGTAGGAAAGGCCAGCACAAAGAGTTAAGGTGGTCATACAAGGGTTGAGTCAAAATCCCTTGTACAATTGAAAGTCCTTAACCCATTACCAAAGTTTGACGTTGTGAAACAGGCGCGTGTGCCCGGCTGAGAGAAATGCTGTACGAACGAAAAATGTGGAAAGCCTGATTGGTGGTTTAAGACAAAGTCTATTATTACAAATAAGTGAATTGTGTGAAACTGGCAAATGTGAACCCAACTGAGGGAAGCCAAGGTTACAAAAGGATCAGAGCCTGGTTGATGGGGATCCATCAACCAGGATCCCCATCAACCAGGGGATCCATCAATCATCAAGAAATCACCCGACGGGAAGATTACTGAAAGGAACTTTTTGTTTGTTGTTTATAGTACATCAGGCCCTTTGAGGCAAGGGACTTTTTTTGCGTAAAAGAGACTTGGCCACAGAAGGCTCTTATATTTTGGCAACCTAACTGTAAACACTTGCTGGAGAAGCCCAGGAGTGTACTGTGCTCAAGGGTCCTGCCTTGTCCTGTACTAAAAACGTGGGGAAGGGATACCCCAGTTATACTATCCTGACTTATTTTGTGAACGCTTCTTTCTTTTCTGATGAACATTATCCCACACCATTTTGTAACTTGGCGGTAAGGAATGGCAATAGTTTTGTTTTTTAGTATAGGCCCTTTTGACCAGATGCCACTAGGACTGCCTTATTACTATTTGATGGTCGTAGCTTGCACCCATTTTAGATTTAGGTTTAGATTAGTTGTTTTTTTGCCCATTTATACAGTTTAATAAACACTCTTGAACTGTGATCACGTGTCTGTCTTTACTGGTGCCACCATGAGTACCTTACAGTATCTTATTCACCTGAATAGGGACCCCCGCCGCCTGCCAGATCAGAGCCCCCCCCTGGCGTACTTTGAGTAGGGCATTCCCACCACTGTACCTCCCCACCACCTCTTGAGCAGTTCCAAATCCTTCCTTATCATGTGAGTTTCTTGTAACTGGGCCAGGTGCACCCCATGTCGCTTCAGGAATCCCCCTACTCGCTGGCATTTCAATTTCTTAGCCAGCCCTCAAACATTCCAGGTCCCAATTTTCAAACCATCACCTCCCATGGTGGATGTAGTAATCGACTTCCTCCTTTGTGCATCCATGGTTCCTGATGAATCCTCTCAGTCTGCTTTGCTTTGTCAACCCAGCTACAGACTTCAACCAACAGGGCAATCATGCCCTAACCGTATATTCAAGTACCCCCAAATTAACTTCCCCAACTCCCCCAAAACCCTTCCACCTCTATCCCCCTTTTGCCCCCTCCGCTGCCAATTTTCTCCATAGCCTTGTTTCCCCATCCCCCTCCCGTTACCAACCTCCATCTCCTCCCAGTTCGGATACCCCCTCATCCCATAAACCTCCCCCATCCCAAATCCCCCAGCTCCTCCGGTCCCCTACTGACTCCAATCAACTGGGACCAACCCCAACCCTGCCTCGCTCACTCCTTCCCCTCGCCCACCCTCCAACCAAATCCCTCCACTCCCCCTATTTTTAACCCCCTCAGTCATTCTCTCTGCACTCCTCTCCCCCTCTGCAGATGAGCGACCACAAGTATTTGGGGGGGTCTCCCTTTTGCCCCGGACAACTAGTTCCTGTCTTTACTACCTAGCCCGCCTTCTATTCTCCCTCAGCCAATTCGACTGCAGCTTAAATCATCACCCTTTCCGTTCCTTTACAGTTCCTGCCCCTCAAGGGGCTCAGACGGCCAAACGATGCACTCCTTCTCCTCCCGCAGCTCACGGAGTTGAGTACTGTGGTTCTGAATCCATCCCGTTCCAAACGTCCTGCGACGATGTGAAAAACCAGGATTTACCCTCCGCTATTTCTTTCAGTTTAGCCGGAAAAACATCATGTACTTGAAATGAAGTTCACAGAGCTGTCGTCTCACCCGTCAAGAAGTGCAGCTTTGAGTTCCCCCATCTCGTAGCAGCCAACCCAGCGAGATTCCTCTAAGATAGCATCTCTGTCCCGAAAATTCAGTATCTTGGCTCCTATCACCCCTGGTGGACCCCGTGGTGGCAGGGCCCTGCCTGGGACTCTGTGCGCTCTTTCGACTGTAAAAAGGTTTGAAAGTGCTTTTAAACCTAGTGTCTTCTCGATGAGATTCTCCAAAAAAAGCTCCACACTGATACCCTCCTCCTTCTCTGGTATCCCTATCAGCTGGATAGTACAGCACCGGGAGCGACCGTCTGCATCTTCCGCTGTTGTTTCCAGTATTCTCGTTGCTCCCACTAGACCGGCTATTTGTTGGTTAAGACCTTGCAGGTCATCTTCTACATTGCCTACTCTTTGCTCCACTTCCGTGAACCTCTCACACATTTTCCGTAAGTCTGCTCTCACCAGGGACACGTGCACCCCACTTCCTTGATGTTCCCTTGCAGGGAGGTCCTTGTGGCCTGAAAGGCTTCCGTTAAGGCTTTCAGCGTCACTCCCCCGGACCCTCCAGCAGTCGCCCCTTCAGGCATCGGCTCCCCCCTCATATCTCTGTTGCCTGCCTTTGACATCAGCGTATTTGTCCATCTTCTGTTGGTCCATCACCAGGTCCCGGGCTTCTCTTCGCTGCCTCTGGCTTCCGCTCAGTCTCCCTTTGGCACCTTTCCCTCAGTTCTCCACGCAACCACTAGTGGACCCCTTCCTTGCAGGTCCCACTCTTCCCAGGAGGGGCCCAAAGTCAGTTAACTGTTCCCAGTGCTCCCTGACTGTTGTGTTACATGATATCACGGAAGGGGTCCCACCTTGTCATACCGTAATGCCTCACCAGTCCCAGAGAACTTCTGCTCGCCTTCACAATCTCTCAACATTCTTTTCCAGCCCTGCAGCTGTAAGGGTTCAGATAGGATACCACAGTGCCAGTTATCGTGTTTTGTACTGCGAGGAGGCACACTCGCATAGTATCCAGCTGCTCCAGAGTTCTCCCCTTCAAATCTTGACACTCCTCGCCTCCCCCAAGTCTGTGAAAGTTCGGGCGGCACAGATGGGGCATTGTCCTGTGGCACCCCGGCACTCCATGGGCAGCTCCTCACTTCCGTAGTGCTCACTGTCCACTCCACTTGTGCCCTTATCCGAGCTGCTTCACAAGGGGCTCCTCACTTGGACTCCCCCACACTCACACAGAGTAGCCTACTTTGCTGTCGCTCCATTAATTTTCTCTTCTGTCCAATTATTTGCATGTGTATTACGCCGCACAATATCCTGCAAGCGTCTCCCACACATATATTGTCCTGTTATGCCTGGTGGCACCAGCCCATTCTCCCGGAGCCTCCAACTCCTCCAGAGCTCCGTGCCTCCCAGCCAGTTCCTCACTGCTTCTTCCGACACCAGGATCCCTCGCTTCTGCGCCGCCTTCCTGCGGCCCATCACCTTCTCCGCTCACATGGACCTGCTCCTGGAGGTCAGCTGCACTCCCTGCTCCTGCACTAATATGCAGCTGCTCCTGCTGCGTCTGTCACTGGGACCTCCCCCACCACACCGTTCATTTCATTTGCGACGGTGTTTTTGAACTCATACAATCTCTGCCAATTGGGCAAATTGTGCCCCTTCAGTTCACTGGAGTGGGGCACTGCCATAATTGAGTGTTTTTATTAAAAAAGACAGGATTCCTTCAGGATTTCAACAGGTGGCCCTGGAGCATCAGAGCTACGTGTTCATGCTCCAGCAGCTGGCCATGCCCCCTGTTAGCAGATTGTTTGTCGGAACAAGCATTAACCGTGGCTAGATGCAGGAGGTCTCCACCTTTTTGAAGGTTTTCCAAGGAGGGGTACAGGAGTGTGGTGCCCCAGTCGAAAGGGTGGCAGACTAAGAGGGGAAGGAGTAGCAGGTGTGGGAAGGAAGTTATTGAGGGATGGCGGGCGCTGGTGAAAGAGGAGGGGGTTGGGTTGAGGACCCAGAACCAAGATGGTGCCAGTGTGATAGACATTAATGATACACCTGCATGATGAGAAGCCCGCCAAGAGGACTTCCCATTTGGTGCCACCGTTAATCGGAGAAGATGTGAGGACAGGAGAGAGTAGAGATGAGATGAGGAGTCCATAGATGTGGAAAGGGGACAGAAAAGAGGTTATCGCTGAAGACTTGTCTGGAGGTTGCACTGACGTAGGTGACTGCAATAGGTAGGCCAGGGTTAGTGGTCAGGATGTCTTTTTTTTTTTAAGGTTTTTTCTTTGAGACTTTGTGAGAGGTGGGTTAGGCGATTGTGTAGCAGTTACTGAAGATAGCGGGGATGGCCAGTGCCATAGGAGCAGCAGAGGATAGTTTGAAGAAAGAGGAGTTCTGCACAGCAAAGTCCGAGCACAAACTCACCAGGCGACCTAGTAGCCAATGCAAACAAGAGCGCAGATGCACTGGGAATACTTTAGTGCTACAGATGGGTGCAAGGATGTTAAAACACCACAGCAGACTTCGATTTTTTTCAAAAAAAGGTACACAGAGTGTGTTGATAGAGGAATAAGTGAGATTAAGCAAGGTAAGAAAGGCAAAGGAGGAAGTGACAAAGTTCAGCCACTGCACACAGGTTTTTTGCAGGTTGCTAGGGTTGCAGAGGTCCAAAGTTCAGTGGGCAACAGGCTGTATACCTGGTTGTTTTTTCTAGGTGAAGCAGCAGGGCAGCATCGAAGGTGGAGCACTTCCCAAGCTGTCTTCTCCATCGGACAGGCACAGACAGGGGCCTTTGGAAGGGGGCCGGCGTTCGCCTGTCGACTCCGTGATTGGCCCCGATTTGTGGGGCACAGCGAATCACAAGGCCCTCAGATAGTATACACACAAAGCACTCCGGTGCTCATGTGAGGGGCTGCCATTTTGGAATGGTCGCAGAATGGGCTTACAATACATCACGAGGGCCCAGAATGTAAATGCTGGCACTCAAAAAGCAATGGCCCCAATGAAAAGGATTCTTCTGGATTTATAATCATTAGTGCCCAAATTCTGCTGTGTGTGCAAACAGGACAGCACTCGGCCCAAGTGGACTTACCTGCAAATGCCAGACGGTGAATATTCTTCCAATATGCCTCGTGGTGAATGGAAGACTGAGGCGAGACACTTCCCATTGCAGCCTCTGATGTCGGGAGGAAGTCCTTACCAAGAGATGGAAAGCAGCTACAAACACCATTCGGTGTAAAGGAATGGCTATCCCTCCATAGACTAGTGACCCTTGAGACTGTGTGCTGGCAATGCATCAGAAGCTGACCAAATCACATGACAGGCCTTCATGTCAGAGTTGGGTGGGAAAAGGGTCTTTATGGCCCTTTCCTTCGGTTTCTAAATTGACGACAAGCAGTTTTGTGTGGTCCACTTCTTCAACGATCTGCATATTGTACTGGAAGTTAACACTCCCATTACTATTTAGAGCAATCCTTGTGGACATGCTGATTGTGGTTTGTGTTGGGTAAGATTTTGACATCTATGATAAATCTTCCTGACCTGTGTCAACCCCAGAACTTTTTGCTTTGACTATGTGTTATTTTACCTCGTCCTTAGATGATGAGGAATCTTTTTCCCCCTCTCACCTAGTCTTTTACTCTTTTTATGGGTGACCTTTTTATCGCTCTCCATAGTGTATGCTAAAGTTTCCTACAACATTTGGGCTTAGGCTGGGTTGCCCCTTTGGGCTCCACTGTTAATTTCTCTTTGATATACTTGGGTGAACTAAAGTTCCCAAGTAGTAAAGGGGGATTTCCATCCCTCTTTACATTTTATATAGTGAGCCAGCACACCCCACCTTATATGGAGTGCTGGGGGATACAATGTATACCCCTTCTTACTTTCCTGATAACATTTTGTTACAATTGCGAGTTTTACATGAATGGTTGGTGGCAGTGGTTTAACCTATATGATTTTTAGTGTTTACTCGCAGGCAGTTAATTCAGCCTCAGTAATGCACAGAAGGGCCACCGTTTTTCTAAAATGCTTAGCTCCTTCTTTTTTCGACATTTTTTGTGAGCTTGGTGTTTCTGGGGTTTTCCCCCTGCAGTTCTAGGTAGGAATGAGCTTAGTGGCTGTTTTGTCTTTGGCGGGAATCCTGTGGATTCCTCACCCAGACTCCAGTGTCAGGAACGGCAGGAAGCCCAGGAGGAGCCAAAAGCTTGGCAACCTTTTGCCTTCCACCTTGCCTGAAAGGGAACTTCTCCCAGTGGAGGCTGGCTCTCCTGATTGGGAAGCCAGACCACACCTTGTTGTAAAATCCAGGGGGAGAATGCCGAAGTTGTGCTGTAGTTCCTGATAAGTACTCCGAACCTGGAAGTTGCAAACAAGTCAACCACTGGAGCTGAAACCAGTGGAAGATGAAGAAACAATGGCCATAGCGATTTCCAGCGACCTGAGAGCCTGCTGTGTAATCAGAGCCTGCTGTAGCCCTTCCTTCCAATCGATGTGGGGATCCCGAAACGGACGACCCACAACCTGGTGAGATCCACTAGACTTAAGAAGACTTGTATTTTGAGCCATCCTACGTCATGCTGCAACCTTGCGAGGCTGCAATACCCTGGGACTTCAAGCCATTGTGTGGTGCACGTTCTTTCGAAATTCCGAATCGAGCTGAAACTTTGGTGGCATCCAGCTGGAACTCCAGGGACACGATTTGAGTCCAGAAAGTCCCCTCACCAGAGTGCTAGATCTTCCAAGTGATGAGAATCCGACTAGTTGAATTCAGTCATCTTCTGGCTCCTGAAAAAGTGTGCCAAAGCTGCATCCAGCAGCAAAGAAACTCTTACCTCGAGGTTACTCCGTTGATCCTTGCTTCAAAATCCCTTCCAGAGTCCTGTCTTCTGTCTTCATGACGAGTCCATCGACTGGGTTTTTGGCTGCAGATCCTGAAGTCTTCCTGCCACAATTCTTCTTCTGGGCTGAGGTACTGTGCTGGCTGGTGGTATTTACCCACTTTAATTCTCTAGTGATTCCTGTGTAGCTTTGGGGTGTTTTCTATGATTGGGAGTCCTCATCCAGTTCACCCAGGCCCACTGCTGGAATCCTCCTAGAGTGTCTTCTCAGAAGTCCCTGCACCCTAACTAACTTTAAAGTGAACTACATACTTGTTTGAATAGTTCTAACAGGAGCTCTGCCTTTTGCCTGCTACAGAACCCGCTCATCCTGTCTACAGCTGGCACTTAGACTACTAGGGACCCTCTTCTGCCTCTGAGAGAACTCGAGCAATAGACCAGAGAAGGACTGGATAAGAAAAGGGTTCTGCCTTGAAAAGAGAACAAGTGTTGAAAAGTGTACTTGTGAAAAAGTTAGTTGGTAACTGTAACTCTGAGAGTGGACAGTTACACAAGTTCTTACTTACCTTCACTAACTATTTCTTTCAGAGAATAGGTGTAAAAGTTCCCCAACTGGGTCTTGCTTCCCCTAGCTTGCTGTACAGCCTGTTTAGAATAAGTCTGCTTTAGGTTTTACCTACCTAGAATAACATTGAGTCATTCATAAAGTGTAACATGGTTTTGCTTAGTTTGTTACAGCATTGACCTTGGAATCCATAACTGATTCAGATGCTGTCTCTGTCCACTCAAAATTGTTGACAGTATTCCTGCCAGTTGGCATCCATGAGATCTAAAATGTTGAATGGAAGTGAGAACGTAACAAAGATTGATGATTGTGGCCCATTGAATTACATCTGATTGAATATTCCTTTTATAAATTAACTCCTATTGTTTTACGGGCTGAAACAAACCCACCCTCTTGGAGCCAAGCACCTAATCTACAGAGCAGGATTAATCTGTAGAAATCGAGAAGAGGCATGTGGCTACTCTTGCTGTCCGTCTGCTTTCTGCACATGGCCACTGCACTCCAAAAGGTTGTGGGTTCTGTGCGGGACATTCTACCACACTTACCCTCCTCTTACAGAAAAATCGAACACTAAAGGGAGCTGGATGAACTTGGGTCGACTAATTGGCTTATTTCAATAATAGTTTGTATCCCTCGGATTACAAAAACATTAATTTACAAAAAAACGAGCATGAAACCAGCTAATATCAATGATGGTGCCAGTCTCAAACTCCTCATCACTTCTCTATACTGGTCTTACAGACCCCTTGCTTGCGTCCTTATATTACCGCCTATGCCACTAATCTATTTACCTCCTCCTGGCCCCTCAGTGTCCCATCTCATTTCATTCAGTCTTATCATACCCTACACATTTCTTGTAGATCCCCTCTCCCCTATTTCCCAGCTTCACTCCAGTTTTCATTTGCTACTCTTCCCCCCTACAACAAGGCCGGGTGCCACTGAGGAAACTGCTGTTTGAGGGGAGTAGGGTTGTTTTGTGATAGAGGTGCAGTCCGAGATGGAGCCAGGGAGAGACGGACACACGTGGATTGAGAAAGGGAGAGAACTACTAAGGAAAATGAAGGAAGCCGTAGGTTTGTATGACTGAAGAAGGGAGGAATATGGCGCGTGTTGAGGGCTGGCGGGGTGTCCTCCAGTTATCAGATAACGTATTAGTCTAGTCTTCTCATGCAATCTGCTGTCACTGCAGTGGGCGCTGTTCTGCTGCTGGGATCGGCAAGCCTTTGTTCCTCCTTCCTGAGCTCTTACCTAGATTGCAGTAGCACCAGGTTTAAGGAATTGAAGTGGTGCGCTGTCTCATGTCTCCACGCTGAGTACATGATCCAATACATGTTTGCATCAATACGGATATTCATTTTTCATATTTTCTTTATCCTTATCAGGCAGCACAACCTGACAATATTTTGAGATAAAAAGAATTCAGCTGTGTAAAGAAAACTGCAATAACCAATTGGCTTGTACACAGGATGCTATGCTTACATCGTGTTGTTTAGCACCCATCAGTTGACAGTATTTGTTATTGAAGGGATGTGTTGAGGCATGTACACTTAACTACACATTTCCAAATCATTAATAATCTAAATGCTGTCTTTTCACTCTAGGACATACATATTTTCATACTTCATTGTCTCACTATTAATCGTACAACTGTTGAATTAATTTTCTTTTCAGTACTATCTCGTGGAATTTAGTAGCCAGTTACTATGAAGAGTTGCCGTTTGGTCGGGAAGGGCTGATGACTGCGAAAGAACCCTGGAGTGGCCATTACGATGTGTCATCTCCCATCTGGATCACAGGTAGATTCACGTGCTGGAAAGAACACGCATGGCTGTGACCAATCACTTTCTATCCACAGCAGGTTGGTGCTCGGCTTTCCAAAGTGTTAACCTGGATTTTCAGAATCGGCACTAGGTGAAGATTCCGAGAGGCCATCTTATTATAGTGAACAGGGAAAAGAGACGCATTTAAAAAAAAAATACTTTATCATGTCCGTGACTGAGCAGTAAGGCCTAGCATTTGTAAGATGTGGGGGTGGTGTATTGGTTCAATGAGACACACAAACACTGAGCAGTCAAATAATTCAAGTTAGACTGTAAAGTATCAAAATACAATATTTATTATGTCCGATAGTACGTACCTTGGCTTTTCATTGCAAAGAGTGCTATCACTAAATCCACACTGTGCAAAAATACGCATTCACCGTGGGGTGTTCTTGCTAAAAAAACAGCAACACTTTACTCTGAAGAAAATTAAGTATACTTCAAGTAAGAAACACAAGTAAACTGTATGGTATCCAGTGAAGTTACTGAAAATAAAATACTGAATCAAATTTTACTGAAGAAATAATGTAAAATAAATGGGTAAGGGTTTAAAAGGGGTGGGGGGTAGTCAGGTGAGGTTAAACATGTAGGGGAATGGTAGTGTTTGCCCCCCCCCCCAACAGAAAAAGAAAATATCAGTATTACTTCTTTTTTATTTTTTCTTCAGTAAAATTCGATTTGGCAACATTTGATTTGGTAACATCACATGGAACCAAACTGTATGCAAGTATGAAAGATGCAAGTAGTTTTCAAGTAAGAAACACTAGTGCAGGGTTCAAAATTGAGGGAAGCTTGGAGATATTGAGACTCTGCTTTAATCCTAGCTAGTGAAGGTGAGAGGCCCCCGCAGGCCTGCTGGTGAACTGGTGAACTACCAACAGAGTCAATAAAGGTACATCCCAGGAGGGAATAAGACCAAGACCAAGTGAGAGTGGGGTTAAAGGCTTTTTATCTAAAGTTATGGCAAACAGAATCTACTCTGCTCAGGCCGAGAGCGCTCTGCAGGAAACATGTTACAATTCGTTATATACAGAAAAAAACATCATCAGCTGTGGGAAGGCCTAGGGGGCACATGAAGGATTGGGATTGGTTGCTAAGAGGAGGCACCTATGGGTGCTATATGGTCAGTGATGGCTGATTGGTCCACGGGTGCGAGGTGAGTTGACGCCATGATGTAGTACGTGGGGTCAGCAGTTCGGCTGGGCTCATCTGTCCGACATCCGATGAGTTCATACATTACTATCCGGGTATTGTCACGTTTTGCCCTTGTGGCCACACATTCCCATCCATCCATCGATACAT
The DNA here is from genome assembly GCF_040938575.1 of Ambystoma mexicanum. Lineage (NCBI taxonomy): Eukaryota > Metazoa > Chordata > Amphibia > Caudata > Ambystomatidae > Ambystoma > Ambystoma mexicanum. Next base: position 591,347,353 of record NC_090940.1, on the reverse strand, counting down.
TTGATTGATCGCATATGTAAAAATAAAGCATGATTCTCCATTATTGAACATCAATTATATAACTTTAGCAAGGATATCATTTTCATGTCAAAACACATTCGGAGACCGGGTTGGGGGGTATTTGTTCAATTGATAGGGGGAGGCGAGGGTATATGGTTGCTGCGACTAGATTTCAAGACATACATTTCATCTTAGGCGTGTCCTTCCTTGGAGGGGGTCTCACTGATTAGGTGTCCAAACAACATAACTCAACATGAGGCCAGGGTGTTCAGGAATGGGCTTAGATCCTCCTTGTGAGGTTTTTAGTTTCACATCACAAAAATGGCTGGGGTCTTTTATATTTACATATAACAAGTTACTGCTTCCTATGCACCTAGCTGGTTCTTCATTTCAGAGAAATACACTTTTGCATCATTTAAACTTCATATAATTTCAGCTATGTCATAACATAAGCACAGGGGGTGGTGAGAAAGGGATGGCAGACACATAATCAATACGACACGAATAACTAAGTACGTTCAGCAGTTCATATGAATCTGTCTAATGGTATGCATAGTTGTACATTCTACATTATCAACAGTGAGGTAGCATTGTGTGATTTTGCATAGGTCTATGGTTTGTTTACTCGTTACGGGAATACAATTTAGTCGTGCATGTATTTAAATGTTATAAGTCAACACACTCTACTTTCAATATAACATGATAGCATATGAACTTCTAATAACACACGTATGTATTTATACTGTTATACTCATTAATTTGCTTAAGGTATCAGCGGGTTTACATGAATTCAACACACAAAATGAGGGGGCATTCTTTTACACATGTAAGTCGAAAAGAGAAGATACATTCGCCAATTTAAAGGTCTCTCGTGTTGTTGACTCTGCTCTGGGGTACACAGGGATTAGGTTTCTATGGCCCTGGTCTAAGGGGCGCGGGGCAGGTTCTATGGAGACAGATAGCCCAGGCCTTCGCCTTCTCCCCCTGAGCCGCTTCTGAATCAATAGAGGGAGTTTGGACGGCAAGTGATAGTGTGGATTTTGTTGCGTTTCTGCTGCCAGCCTTCTCATGGGAACCAGGCAGCTATGCAGACGGCAGAGAGGAGGTGGCGGGGGGGAGTTGTGCTGGCTGTGCGCTCTCAGAGTGAGAGAGAGTTGCAGGTTGGTGTGAAATCTGAATGTCCTCTTGTCTATTTGCAAGATGGAGTCTGTATAGTACAAAATGGAGTCTTGATTTAACCTTACAATAGCATGCATAAGAATATGGCAGTGATCATAAATGTATTTGCACGAACGAAAGGGGTGATGGTTCCCTGAGATGTTCTCACATGAGTGCCTCAAGTCTGGGGCCCTGGACCCGAAGGAGTCATGACTGGGCCCACCTGGGAAGCATAGGAATAAGGGGGGGGGCTTAAATGTCCCCTCCTTCCACTCACTAGCCCTGCTTATCTTGACACCAACCGCTACAAGGAGCTACATTTGTTCTGTGTCAAGCCAACTGATGCAGAACACACACCTATGTGAATTTAAGTCTTTTGCGACAATCTATAAATAAACATTCAAGCACACCTGCACGACATTGAAATCATAAGCGGTTATGAATAATAGACAAAAGGATATCTTTGTATCTTAAGTGGAAGTTTGATTTGTGGAACTCTAAGTACTAGCTCCTCATTCCCCATTGGTAGCTCCTGGTCACTGGTTAATGCTGGATTCCCAGGAGCTCACTTTAGCTCCTGCTCATCCAAACCTAATTTCAATCCCTTCTAATGCACTGTTTTATAGAATAAGGCCCTTAGTAATTCAAATGTCCTTCCCTGCTAAAAGGAATGGGGCCTAGTTCTCTGAGAGTCACAAGTCCCAATGTTAACCCTTAGAAGGGAAAAAGGAGTCGTCGTATTTGGCAAAACAAGTCTTCGGAAAAACCACAGTGCAAGTGTCCCGGAAAGCAAGAACAAAAGGTATGTAAAGTTCTTTAGGGGTCTTGTCTGAATCTCACCACTCTGGAGAAGACCCAGGGGGATCCTTGATTAGAACTACACTGATCAAGCCCAGGCAAGGGAGAGGTAGGGTTATGCTTTGCACCCATTTAACATTATGGCGGGAGGAAATAACAGCTATTCAGGCTCGACCCCATAACTCTGTATCGAGTCAAAACCACTGTTAGGACAGTTTTTCTGAAGTCCAGCTAAGGGCTTAGAAAAACTATTCAACTGATACAAGACTCCACTCTTAGTATACGGCTGTACCACCCGAGCATATGGTAGCATAGACCAAGCAGCCAGGTGTATCATAGGAGGGAGAGAGGGCTGTAGGAAAGTACACTGAACCTGTAGAATGCCAAGGATTCAATAGAAACACTGACAACCAGAAGTATTCTAAGAAATCAAGGTTTATTTTAAATACAAGTATGCCAAGTTAAGTCTTGGGATAACTACTGGTCATAGTCGTCATAAACACATTTATAAAAACACACCACTATTCTTGAATAGTCGGAGACCAAAGCATAAAACCGTCTTCAGATACACTACGTAATTCTAGGGAAGTCAGACCATATCATACACATTTAGTATAGGCCACACCTATTCACGGGGAGTAAAAACCATGCGTTACTTTCTGATTACTTTCAGTAATACAGGGGTAGTAGACCCTGTCAGTTATGCAGTGACACTCAGCAAAGAAATCACATAATCAATCAACCCTGTAACGAGGATACATATCTGCATAGTGGAACAGTGGTTCAAGGAATAGTATATACCTAGAACTACTTTTAGGATAAGTTATACTAGGTGAGTAAAACCTTTTGTTGAAATTTACAATAGCTTTTTAGCTCAGTGAAACAGAGTAAGGTAAGCAAAAACTCTTTACACTAATTTAGGATGCACCAGGCAAGCAAAGGTCAGCTACACCTACAGAACACTTTTTAAGAATGTCACACAGTAATTCTAGAATTCTTTACTTATCCAGTCCTTCCCTAGTCTACTGCTTGAGTTCACTCGGCGGCAGAAGAGGGACCCTAGTGGTCTAGGGGTCAGCGGTAGGCAGGGCGAGATGGGTTTTGTTGGAGGCAAGAGTCAGAGTTCCTGTGGAAGACTGTTCAAACAAGTAAGTAGTTCACTTTAAAGTTAGTTAGGGTCCAGGGACTTCTGAGAAGAACCTTAGGAGGATTCCAACAGTTGGCCTGGATGAACTCGTTGAGAGGAAAACACCCAAAAGCTTTACTGAAATCACAGACTTAAGGTAAGTAAATACCCCAGCCCACACAGTACCTCAGCACAGAAGAAGAGTTGCAGCAGGAAAACTTCAGGATCTACAGCCAAAATCCCAGTTGATGGATTCTTGTGTCAAGAAGATGAAAGACCGGACTTTGGAGGGACATTTGCAGCCGGGATCACGGGGAAGGATCCAGGCAAGAGTTTCTTTGCGGATGGATGCAGCTCTATGGTTTTCGCGCCCTTTTCAGGAGACAGAAGAAGACTGAATATCGCTGGTCAGATTCTTGTCACTTGCAAGGTCCAGCACTCTGTTGGGACTTTTCGGACTCAATTCACGACTCTGGAGGTCCATCAGGATGCCACAGGTTTCAGCTCGATTCAGAATTCGGAAGACCATGCACTACACGATTGCTCGTGGTCCCACGGTATTGGGGTATTGCAGCCCCGCAAGGTTGCAACCCGACGTGGGATGGCTCAAAATGCAGGTTGTCTTGAGTCTAGTGGATCTCACCAGGCTCTGGGTCAAGGTTGACTTTTTGAGGATCCCTAGGTTGATTGGAAGGAAGAGTAACAGCAGGCTCCGGTTACACAGGAGGCTCTCCGGTCGCTGGAAATCACTACAGCCGTTGTTTTGTCATCTTCCTCTTTGGTGTTCGCTCCAGAGGTGGACTTACCTCTTCAGCTTCCAGGATCAGACTTTTATGCAGGAATCCAGCCAATAAAACAGACATGCACCATTTAAACTTGGGGAGGGGGGTGGGAGGATTGGCTGTCCTTTCAGGACAGCCCGCCTCCCGGTTTGAACTGGATCAGACTGGAACACAAAGAGCTTCAAAGTTTTGGACTCCTCCCTCGCTTCCTGCCTTCACAGACACTCTGAAGTCATGGTCTCCCGCCGAAGAAAAAAATGACACAAAGGAATTTCACACCCTGGAGGTCAGGGAAAGGAACAAGAAAGGAACAAGAAAGGACAAGGAACACTGAAATGGCGAGAGAAAAAAAGATGGGGTGGGGGGTCATTTTGATAAGATGAGCACCCATGGGTGCCTTTACCGGGGCTGTGGAAACAGCCTACATTAAAGATACACCGAATTAGTAAAAAGTTTTACTGCCTCTAGCCATTAAATGTAAGCTTGTCCCTGCAACAGAAATGTTAGTTATAATGAAACCCGGGATACATTGTATCTCCCCAGCACTCCATATAAGGTGGGGTGTGCTGGTCTCACCTAAATAAAGTTTAGAATGGAAATAATATCATTTCTATCCTTGGGGACTGTAGTTCTCACAAGGTTAGTCAGAGAAAGTTAAGAGGGGGAGCCCAAAGTGCAACCCAGCAACAATAGCCAGTATGTGCCAAAAGTTGGCACTTCCACCCTCTGGCAAGATATTTCTCTGACTTGGCAGCTATACGTGAGAAGACCAACACAATTCACAAATCATCAAGGCACCAGCAACAGACTGTCAGATTCACTACCCCATGGTCCCTTTGGTACAGCTGGTGTCGGACTCGTAGTGTTCCGCTACGGCATCGACCGCTTCTGTTTGTGCGGTCTAGTCCCCGACGCTTTGCATGTAAGTAACTCTATGTGAAATAGAAGATGGAAAGTCACAGACCCCACGTCTCAACAGGTATCCTTGCTGTATCGACATTCCTCTGTAAATTCTAATTTTGTTCCTTTATATTTCTCTTTTGCTGCCGCTATCCGTTTTTTGGGAGCTCACGTTGTGCCTTGTGCCTGTCTCTGTATTATGCTGCTGTTCTCCAATTCCTTCGTGCCTGGCGCACATCTTTGTCAACTTAACTGCTGTTTCTCTTTACCACCTGCAGAACGGAGCACTCTCCGTATCCAGCTGTTAAGCAAAGTTTATATGTAGTACCCTATGGGACCATTACACACAGCTAGGACTATGGGTGAAGCAAAAGCAACCTTTGGTAGAAGTCTGTACCACAAAGTTTTTGGGAGCGATCTGAGCAGCCAGGCTTATCTCAAGAGGGAATGTGAGCTTGTACGGGTGTTACACAGAGATCTATAAGTAAAAGTATTCAGATAGACACTATTACATAAGGTTTCTTGGTAAAACACTTCTTAATGTATTACACAGTCATTTAGAAAACATTCACTAGAAAGAGGTAATCCATATCACACAGAAATATACTACAGTACTTTACACGATCAGGTTCTGAGTCATTCAGACTACTTTGAAGTAGGAGCAAAATGGCATTCAGAGCATTGGAAATGGGAGCAAAAAGGCATCAGTTAGTAAAACAAATGGTGTTACTCTTTGACAGTGCAAATAGTTTGAGTTCACCAGAGGAGTTGATTCAGTGCAATAGGTAGGCCAAAGTCAATGGACTAATGTCTTGTATAGGTAAAAAACGGTTCTGGCACTTAAACCGAAAAGTCTTCGCCACGTTTCTCGGAAGTAGTTCACGGAAGAAAGTTTCATATGTCGAGTCACAAGCTGACTAGGCCTGCAAGTTGCCAGAGTTGTACGCACTTTTGCAGTGAGAGATAAGTTCTCTTGGTCGGGTTTTCACAGTACCTTTATATAGAAGAAAAAAGATGCAGCTGAAGACTTCTGTTCCTGGCAGTTCCTGCAGATCTCGCTGTTCCTGAGCCTCAGTCGTGGGGACAAGGAGTTCGTTGGGGGACTCCTGCACTGCACGGGGACTGGTCGCAAAGCTGGCAAATCTTCAATTCCGTTTGCTGTTCTTCAAGCACACAAGCTGGTGTCCTTCCCCCTGGTTGATCCTAACCAGCTCTGAGAATGGTATCCAGGTGGCTTACGTGTTGATTGGTCCTACCAACTCAAAGGAAGAAGTCGTCCTTGAAGGGCTTCTCTGTCGAGGTGAACTTGGTATTCGGACCTGCAGCAGGGCTCCACTTGCCAAACCAACGGTCCAGTAGTTGCAGTAGCCGTCCTCTTCCAGCTCGTCTTCGATTCTTTTGTTCTAATAGTCGACTCTGCCTTTCAGTCCAAGAGACTCTCCTTTTAAACAGTTTTCTCCCATTCATTCCAGCCTAGCTGCCACTCACCCAGCAGGTTGGTTGTCCTTGCCGGACAGTGAGCCAGCCAATCACGCCAGAGTGCATTTGGGTCTCCTAGGAGACTAAGCACAGGGAGTTTCGGCACCTCCCTCACTTCCTGCCCACCCCAGACACTTAGGCGCCAGAGGTGGCCATCTGCAGATGGTCACCAAGTTTCAAAATGCCCAACGTCTCCCAGCCTTCGATCCTGCATCTCCCTTGTGCCAGAGGCTCGCCTGAGAATGAGATCTCTTCAGTGGGCACTGAGAACTCAGTGGTTGCAATTCTCAGGGAGAATGACAGACCTCCTTCAGGTTCCGGACAAGGTGGCTCGAGACCTTTAGTGGTGGGCCTGCCAGGAGAACATCTTGAAAAGAGAACTGTTTTGGCAACCATGGCCGGAGATAACAGTAGTCACAGATGCCTCACTCACGGGGTGGGGAGCCCATACCAGCGACTTGACCATCAGGGGTCGTTGGTCTCCATCATCAGAGTCCAGACTCTACATATCAACCTATTAGAGCTGAGAGCAATCAGACTAGCGCTGAAGGCTTTTCTGCCATCTGTACTGGGGAAAAATGTCCTGATAATGACGCACAACACAGTGGCCATGCACTACCTCAACAAGAGGAGGCGTAGGGTTACTGCCTCTGTGCAGAGAGGCAATGCAGTTCTGGTTTTGGGCAATCCAAGAAGGAATCTCTCTATCGGCAGTTCACCTAGCCGGAGAGACAAACTTGACAGCGGACACTCTGAGCAGGCAGAGTACAGTCTCCCACGAGTGGGAACTAGCTCAGGAAGTCCTTCAACAGATCTTCACCCTTTGGGGAACCCCTCAAGTGGATCTGTTCGCCACCAGCATCAACAGGAAGTGCGATCAGTTTTGTTCAAGGGAATTTCCCCCGAGCGGAGCTCTAGGGGACGCGTTCGTAGTGGACTGGGAGTTTCCACTTCTATACGTGTTTCCTTCAGTCCCTGTCATTCCTCAAATGATCAGGAGGTTGAGAAGGTTCAGGAAAACCATGATCCGAATTGCCCCGGACTGGGCCAGGAGAACATGGTTCCTGGACCTTCTGGACATGTCCCTCTGCCCTCCAATTCGTCTTCCACTCAAGGAGAATCTTCTCTCGCAGAAGGGAGGTCAGGTTCTCCATCCAGACATCAGAACCCTCAACCTTCACGCTTGGTATCTGAAAGGTTGAGATACAAGGATTGGGACCACTCAGATGACGTCATGGAGGTGTTGCTTTCGGCAAGAAGGCCAGCAACAAAGACTTTATACCGCTGCCGTTGGAACAAATTTTGCAGCTGGTGTAGAGAAAAGAATTTCGACCCCTTTTCATGTGGTACACCAACGGTGTTAACTTTTTTACTCTATTTGGCAAATTCGGGCCTTCAGGTTGGCACTATCAAGGGCTATCTCGCAGCGCTATCAATCTTCAAGCGCACTGCAGAGGAACCATTGTATTTCAAGTTACCCTTAGTAATACAATTTCTGAAGTGATTAACCAATGTCTATCCTCCAAGACCATTCCAAGTTCCCTTATAGGACTTACAGTCTTAAATTTCCTGATGGGTACTCCTTTTGAACCACTCCACTCTTGTTGACTAGGGTTTCTCACCACTAAAACTGTCTTATTAGTGGCATTGACATCTGCTAGGAGGGTGAGCGAATTACAGGCTCTATCTTTAAACCTCCTCATACAATTTTTCATAAAGATATAGTTGTCCTTCAAGTGAAGCCTAATTTTCTCCCAAAGGTGGTTTCTGAATTCCACATCACTCAGAAGATTACCTTGCCTTCATTTTATCCCCCTCCCCATCCGGGGAAAGAGGAAGAAAGGCTGCATAGGCTGGACCCAAGGCGGGCTTTGAGCTTTTACATCAGCAGACTTGCTAGGATTAAGCAAGCAGACCAACTGTTCGTAGGTTACTCAGGGCACAAATTGGGATTACCGATAACAAAACAGACCATTTCTAAATGGATTATTTTAGCCATTCTGGAATGTCACAAACTTGCAGGGAAAGAGCCTCTTCAAAATCTTAGGGCTCATTCAACCAGGGGTATTGCAGCCTCTTCGGCCCTCCGAAGAGGGGTACCGATTCGAGACATATGTGTTTCAGTGAAGTAACTGGACAGCACTCGCCCATGTAAGACAACACACCCCTGCAAAGAAGGCAGGACGGAGAGCATGCCTAATTCTACCACAAGGTGAGGAGAGGGAGCCAGAGGGACTGAAATCATACGGGATTGAGGGAGGATACTTACCCCAGTCGGTCAGTCTTGAACACAGTCCTCCTGTATTTTCAGGCAGAACCTTCCCTGCAGACCACATCAGGGCAAAGCTGAGAAGCATACCGGCGAGTAACCCGGCTGGGTGGCGTCCCTGTGGACACCAGGTGAGCGTAACAGAATGCAAAGCCTACCATAACTAATCCACCTGGGTGCCATAGAGACATCAGAAATGGACCAATTGGCCCAATAAAAGGAATAATCAGGATGAAGAAGATCCTACAAGTAAGCCAGTTGTGCCGTGCATGTATGTTTATTTTACATTGACACAGTCCTTTTTTAGTTCATTCAACAATTTATTTTACAGGTCTTTCGATAAGCACGAAAGTTTTTTGGCATCAAACGGACAAAAGTGATTGTGAACGGTGGAAACACGGGTTAAGTGTCAACCTCTGATGTATTGAGGTTAAAACTCCACACTGAAGTACATTCCCTGTATAGATGTGATAGAGAAAGAACTATCAAGCAGGGAAAGTATACCTGAGGCTTGAAAATGGCCCCAGGGTTAGTTCACACAAGGTGTACACAACAGATATTTACACAACATACACAAGGGGGAAGATACAGTTGTGTCACGGGGATCGACACAGGTGTGTTTCGGCCAAAACATGCTTGATTGAAGCCGGTCTATATGCTGGCCTTCGTCAGGAAAGTCACCATGGGTGGTGCTGTCCGTTGATTCTGTGGGTTTAAGAGAGGCAGTGAGGATCTTCAAAAAGGGGTGATTTAATTAATTTAGGATAGTATTAAATACTGGCCAAATTTGGCCATGGTGTTACATCTCATGGTGCAACTGAGAAACGGCTTACCTGCTGCTCCGGTGGCAGTGGCAAGCTGGGAAATATCCTCACTTGGTTGAAGGATAGTGTGTGCGTGATTGCACTTAGGAATATGCCTGAGAGTGCTTCAGGCCGACATCTCTCGGGTTCCCGCTGACTGTGAAGGGCCACAGTGGGTCCCAGATCTGAGAGAAAGAGAATATAGGATCAGAATGCATGATCCTGGATAAGGATTCAGAGGAGTGGATTCGATGATGGTGAGAGAATCCTACTCGGGGTAGACTGCCCTCGAAGAGCATGGTGGTGGGCGAGTACGTGCCTATGAGGTGTAGACGTCTGACCAGTGGTTCAGGTGGTCTGTGATGAGTACATCTCGGTGAGCAGGGTGGCTCCCACGGGGGTAGAGTCGTTCCGGTGCAGCGGTGGTCCATGGGGGTGGAACTAGCCGCATGTCGAAATCCTGTGTGGCTATCGGGAGTGCGAGAGCGCGCATCGAGTAGCGCTGAGGTCTAGGCAGGAAAATGACCGGTGAAAAGACTGAAATCGATGCAGTGAGACCGAGTTGGGAAAAACGGCACGAGGGGTGTGGAGGACTTAGAGTGCCTGAAGGTGCGCGCATGAAGTGGCGCTGAGGTGTAGTAGGGAGCACTATATTCAATGCAGTGAGATCGTGTTGGGATCTGGGGAGTGAGAAAAGGCACGTGGGAGGTGCGAAAATTCGGGTAATTAGGTGCCTGTATGTGGCGGTGTGGACACCTGAAATGCCTACTTTTAGTTAAGAGTGGAGCCCGGCAGCAGGGTATAGTAAGTGCAGACTGGCAAGCCAAGTCAAAAAGGGGCGCGCTCTGGTCAACAATTAAAAAGCTAAGGTGCTGTTCCCTGGCTAGCTTACCGCAGTATGTCTGGCGTACCTCTGTATACGGGGTCCTCAGCTCGAAATGAAACTGTGAGGAGAATGCTGGCTGCTGTGTAAATATACATATTACAGGCTAGGCGGCAGCCAATCAAAAACGCGCATTGGAAGTACCCAATGGGTACAGGAAGGAGTTTGAACCAATCGCGTGTTGTCAAGAAGGTGGAGCATAATTGAACTACTCGAATGATGGAGCATCATGGGAGGTGTGGTCCCAGAAACGGTGCTTGCAGGCTAAAGCAATGCTGAATGGGATGCACTGAATGCAAAATGTGGAAAAGGGTGTGTAGAAAAGGCAAACCGGTTGGCTCTGAGTCTGGTAGCATTTCATAATAGCTCCCTATTGTTTATTAATTATTACCAGCGGGAAGTGCGTTGTAAATATACATTTTACAAGCTAGGCGGCAGCCAATCAAAAACGCGCATTGGAAGTACCCAATGGGTACAGGAAGGAGTTTGAACCAATCGCGTGTTGTCAAGAAGGTGGAGCATAATTGAACTACTCGAATGGTGGAGCATCATGGGAGGTGTGGTCCTAGAAACGGTGCTTGCAGGCTAAAGCAATGCTGAATGGGATGCACTGAATGCAAAGTGTGGAAAAGGGTGTGTGGAAACGGGCAAACCGGTTGGCTCTGAGTCTGGTAGCATTTCATAATGGCTCCATAGAGACACCTATTGTTTATTAATTACCAGCGGGAAGTGCGTTGTATATACCGGTGCATGATCTGTCCAAACTGCCTATTGTGAGTGCTGGCATAATACAGGTAGAGAGGTCCACTATACATGCTGTTGAGTGCATACGCATCCATTCATTGTACGGGTCCATAAAATAAAAGGTTAATTAGCATTGGACATATATGCATGTCATATCACATGTCACCCGTGGTGGTAATTAATACATGTGTACACTTGGTGTTAACGGGAGATGCATAAGTACTGATTGCCAGCTGTCAAAACAATTGGTGAAAAAACCACAGTCCATGTGAATACATGTGTACACTTGGTGTTACATAGGTTCTGATTGCCAGAGATTAAAACAATTGGTGACAGTAATACAGTTGTTAATGTATGCAAGCTGAGATATCTATATAGGTTGCCCCTGGTGTCCCGAAATGATAAAAGAGGGTGAGGGGGTTTTTGTTTTTAGAAATGTTTCCATTCAACGGTTATATTTAAACCGTGACGTACGGTGTCCAATTTGTGAACCCATTTCTGTTCCAGTTTTGTCAGAATCAAATTGATATCCCCCCCACGACGTTGTGGTTGGAGCTGTTGCAGCACGGTCCATGAAAATTGTTCATGAGTATGGCCCTTTTTGGTGTAGTGTTCAACGAGTGGTTTGTCTTGGACTGAGTTCTTTATGCAGGACCTGTGTTCATTAATCCTTTGTTTTACGGGCCTTATTGTTTTGCCAATGTAGACCATGTCGCAGGGACATTTGATGGCGTAGATAACACATCTGCTCTCGCAGTTGGTGTGGTTGTTCATCTTCCATGTGAAGTCCTTGTGTGTGAAGGTCTTACTGTTGGTGGTGTATTTACAGGCGACACAGTGTCCACAACTGAAGTGACCAGTAACTGGAGGGATACTCCATAGGGTTGCAGTCGTTTTCGTGGGTTCCAAAAATGTGTGTACAAGGGTATCCCTCAGGTTCCTGTTTTTCTTGAAAGCGAACAGTGGTTTCTTCGCTAGGCTTCCCTCGTTCTTAATCAAATGCCAGTTTCTGTTGATGGTGCTCTTTATGAGATTGCTGACCGGGTTGAAGGTAGTTACACAGACAGTCCTGTTGGTGGGATTTTTTTCTTTTGCTGTCAAGCAAATCGAGCGGTCGGTGTTCTCTGCTCTCTTCCTGGCAGTCCTGATGGATTTTTTCGGATAGCCTCTCTGCCCTAGGCGTATTTGAAGTTGTTTTGCATGATGGAAGAATTTCTCTCTGTCGGTGCAATTTCGACGGATGCGAAGAAACTGGCCGTATGGGAGGTTGTACTTTAACCCTTCTGGGTGGTAACTCGTGAAATGTAGCAAGGTGTTTCTGTCGGTGGGCTTTCTGAAAAGTTCTGTTTTCAACCTATCTCCAGATCGATAAATATGTAGATCGAGAAAGTTGATTGCTTGGTAATCCCACTCGATGGTGAACTTTATGTGGGTATTCTGTGTGTTCAGCCATTGATGAAAAGCCAGTAGTGATTCTCGATTGCCTTCCCAGATCAAGAGCACATCGTCAATGTAGCGGCGCCAAATTTTGATGTGTGATCTGTGAGGGTTGTTGTTATAAATGTTATCTTCCTCATACTGGGCCATGTAGAGGTTCGCGACGTCTGGTGCAAAGGTGGCCCCCATACTAACGCCTTTGATCTGTTGGTACATTTGTTGGCCGAATAGAAAAAAGTTTTCTCCCATGGCTATTCGGATACATTCTATAAGGAAGTTGGTGGGTATGGTGGTGGTGTCGGTTCTTCTTTCAAGGCAGGTCGCCAGTGCTTGTAGTCCTTCCAGTTGTGGGATGGAGGTGTATAGTGCCTCTACGTCCATGGTGACAAGGATGGAATCAGTGGTGAGATGTATGGCGTCCAGGATCTTAATGGTCTCAGTGCTGTCTTTTATGTAGGAAGCCATTTTTCCGATAAAAGGTTTCATAAAAAAATCTGTGTACAACGAAAGGGGTTCTAGAAGAGAGTCACAAGCAGAGACAATAGGTCTTCCTGGGGGTTTTGTTGCATGCTTATGGATTTTGGGTAGTATATAGAATGCTGGGATCCTGGGGTGCGTTTTGTTTAAGAACGCCCGTTCATCCTGACAAATCCATCCTTCGTCTTTGGCGTGTTTCGTAGGTTGCCGATTTCCTCTTTTAGGCGAAATGTCGGGTCCGTGTTCAATTTCTTATATGCGGTCGTGTCACTGAGTAGACGTTGGCACTCTTTGTTGTAATCTCCGGTGTTCATGATCACAATACCTCCACCCTTGTCGGCTGGTTTTATGGTGATGGTAGTGTCTTGGTTGAGGTCCATTAGAGACTTTCTCTCGTCTCTGTTGAGGTTGTCTTGATAGAAGTTTTTTGTCATAAGGCCGCTGGTGATGGTCTTCATCACGATTTTTTCGAACGTGTCGAATTCGCTCGGGATGGTGTGCGGAGGCGGAGTGAAGGTTGATTTGGGTTTGAAGCCTGTCATGTTATCTACTGGTCTCTCTGGTCCTCCGGTGGCGATGGTTTCGGAGTTTTGTTTCTCAGGTAGGTACACCTCAAAAAAGTATTTTAGTCTTAGAGTGCGGAAGAATTTCCTGAGTTCAACTTCTGTGTTTGCCCGTTTCCACACACCCTTTTCCACACTTTGCATTCAGTGCATCCCATTCAGCATTGCTTTAGCCTGCAAGCACCGTTTCTAGGACCACACCTCCCATGATGCTCCACCATTCGAGTAGTTCAATTATGCTCCACCTTCTTGACAACACGCGATTGGTTCAAACTCCTTCCTGTACCCATTGGGTACTTCCAATGCGCGTTTTTGATTGGCTGCCGCCTAGCTTGTAAAATGTATATTTACAACGCACTTCCCGCTGGTAATAATTAATAAACAATAGGGAGCTATTATGAAATGCTACCAGACTCGGAGCCAACCGGTTTGCCTTTTCTACACACCCTTTTCCACATTTTGCATTCAGTGCATCCCATTCAGCATTGCTTTAGCCTGCAAGCACCGTTTCTGGGACCACACCTCCCATGATGCTCCACCATTCGAGTAGTTCAATTATGCTCCACCTTCTTGACAACACGCGATTGGTTCAAACTCCTTCCTGTACCCATTGGGTACTTCCAATGCGCGTTTTTGATTGGCTGCCGCCTAGCCTGTAATATGTATATTTACACAGCAGCCAGCATTCTCCTCACAGTTTCATTTCGAGCTGAGGACCCCGTATACAGAGGTACGCCAGACATACTGCGGTAAGCTAGCCAGGGAACAGCACCTTAGCTTTTTAATTGTTGACCAGAGCGCGCCCCTTTTTGACTTGGCTTGCCAGTCTGCACTTACTATACCCTGCTGCCGGGCTCCACTCTTAACTAAAAGTAGGCATTTCAGGTGTCCACACCGCCACATACAGGCACCTAATTACCCGAATTTTCGCACCTCCCACGTGCCTTTTCTCACTCCCCAGATCCCAACACGATCTCACTGCATTGAATATAGTGCTCCCTACTACACCTCAGCGCCACTTCATGCGCGCACCTTCAGGCACTCTAAGTCCTCCACACCCCTCGTGCCGTTTTTCCCAACTCGGTCTCACTGCATCGATTTCAGTCTTTTCACCGGTCATTTTCCTGCCTAGACCTCAGCGCTACTCGATGCGCGCTCTCGCACTCCCGATAGCCACACAGGATTTCGACATGTGGCTAGTTCCACCCCCATGGACCCCCGCTGCACCGGAACGACTCTACCCCCGTGGGAGCCACCCTGCTCACCGAGATGTACTCATCACAGACCACCTGAACCACTGGTCAGACGTCTACACCTCATAGGCACGTACTCGCCCACCACCATGCTCTTCGAGGGCAGTCTACCCCGAGTAGGATTCTCTCACCATCATCGAATCCACTCCTCTGAATCCTTATCCAGGATCATGCATTCTGATCCTATATTCTCTTTCTCTCAGATCTGGGACCCACTGTGGCCCTTCACAGTCAGCGGGAACCCGAGAGATGTCGGCCTGAAGCACTCAGGCATATTCCTAAGTGCAATCACGCACACACTATCCTTCAACCACGTGAGGATATTTCCCAGCTTGCCACTGCCACCGGAGCAGCAGGTAAGCCGTTTCTCAGTTGCACCATGAGATGTAACACCATGGCCAAATTTGGCCAGTATTTAATACTATCCTAAATTAATTAAATCACCCCTTTTTGAAGATCCTCACTGCCTCTCTTAAACCCACAGAATCAACGGACAGCACCACCCATGGTGACTTTCCTGACGAAGGCCAGCATATAGACCGGCTTCAATCAAGCATGTTTTGGCCGAAACACACCTGTGTCGATCCCCGTGACACAACTGTATCTTCCCCCTTGTGTATGTTGTGTAAATATCTGTTGTGTACACCTTGTGTGAACTAACCCTGGGGCCATTTTCAAGCCTCAGGTATACTTTCCCTGCTTGATAGTTCTTTCTCTATCACATCTATACAGGGAATGTACTTCAGTGTGGAGTTTTAACCTCAATACATCAGAGGTTGACACTTAACCCGTGTTACCACCGTTCACAATCACTTTTGTCCGTTTGATGCCAAAAAACTTTCGTGCTTATCGAAAGACCTGTAAAATAAATTGTTGAATGAACTAAAAAAGGACTGTGTCAATGTAAAATAAACATACATGCACGGCACAACTGGCTTACTTGTAGGATCTTCTTCATCCTGATTATTCCTTTTTTTGTACATATACCCACCTGGGTAAATCAGGACTCCGCCAGGCGCCCTATATTTTCTACCAATTGGCCCAATTACTAGGAGAGCTTTGTGCTGAGGTTCATTCTGCCCGACAAGAGACTAATGCCCTCCGGAGAGACCTAATAGTGACCGAAGAACACACTGAAGAGATTAGCAGGCAATACTTGCAATCACAGGCAATACAGACGCCTCTACCTGGAAGCAATCCAACGATGCAAAACCCCACCATACCACCCACTCCGGTACAGATCACGTTACCTGGAACAGTGCCCCTGGCACAACCAGAAAGGTTCTCAGGCGACCCACAGAAGTATGCGGCATTCATCAATTAGTGCCGCCTTCATTTTCTTTGTAGGCCTGGAGCATTTCCAAACGACCAAGCACATTGACCCAGCTCCCTGCTCAGTCTGTTTCCTGCTCCCCCTGTGCTGCCTCTCGCTTCTGCTTCTTTTCTCAACTTGCCTGTCTCTGCAAGATCTCCCGCGCTCAATATTAAAATGTTCCCGACTACCGTGTGTCCAAATCTGCCCCTAAAGGCCATCTCTTCTCCATGGAAGCAGACCGACACTGTCTCTCCCCTTGATATCGCCTCTTCCCTGTTATAAATATTTTGTATTTAATTATAGAACTGTATATGAATATCGGTGGTGTGAGGAAATAGGAATGAGATGCGGACACAGAGGACTCATCATGACTAGTACAAACTTTTATTTAAAGAATGAAGGGGCTGGAAAATGCCTCACTGTCCCTAATCTAGGAGGTATTTCCCTACCTCAACCAAAACTAAAGGTCTTTACTTTGGACATTTTGACACAAGACAAAGTGTCTTCTGTAGAAATCCTATCCTAGCCCTCTCATTCAAAGTGTATTGTCTTTTGACTCTGAAAGTGCACAAATGTTCAAGTTTAACAAAAATGTATGAATTCAGCAAAGGTTCCAACAGGCTAATGTTCACAGTTCCAGGGAATGACTCCCTTCCCCAGGTTCCTCCTCAACAAAATAAAGTTTCAAAAGAATAAACAAGTTCCTTATAACCCAAGAAGATAACTCCCTCCTCTTGGTGTAGCAATCTACTCCTGGGGAAATGATTCATTTCCCCAAACCTTTTCCACATTTAATGCAACTCAAAATCCTAAGAGCATGAGTTTTCCTTGGAATTCTCTTTTCCTCTTTCATTCAACTCAAAATCCAAAGGGCATACATCTTCCTTGGGATTCCTTTTGCAGTTCATTCCACACACTTGATTTCACTTGGCTTTGCCTGGTATACTCTCCTGCTAGGACTTGGTGGCAGTTCCAAAATGTACGTTCCTCACTTTGGTTTCCTTAGGAGGAATGATCCTTCTTCTTGGTGTGGTTCACTCCCACTCTTATACTGCCTGGTTCACTAGCCTGTCAGGCTTTCTCTCGTATTCACTCTTTCTCTCAACCATATCTTTATATTTCTCCACCAGGGTCAGGGCCCTTTTAGTAACAAAGATTGTACTTGGCTTACTAACAAGCGGGTCCTTGACCCTTGTTCACCTGTTTGTTTCTTAAATCTCGATGTGGCATTCACCCAAAGGCACTGGGTTCCCCACTTGCTCTCTATTGGTTCACTGTGTGGCTTGAGTGCTCCTTGCGACTGTCCTTCCTCCTTGTTCACCGCGCATCCAGTTATCCAGTTGGCCTTTCCACCGCCTTCCTCTGCTTTCGGCTGCTTCATCTGCCTGCATGCATTCAACACAGCGTTTCTGTCGGCTCCGTTAGTGTTCTCAGTCTCGTTGAGAGTATTTGTGCTGCGCTCCCGAGTTTGTCTGTTTCTGGGATTCTGACCAGTGTCAGAATGAAGTTGTGAGGTTCTCTATCTCACGACAGCCTCGCCGCTGTTTTTCTCTGCGTCTCCACCTTTCATGTTCCGCTCAGTATCAGCATACGTTACAGATTGTCTCTCCCTTTCTCTCCAAGCTGTGTCCACTTTAAACTTCCCGGTACTGCTAAATAGCTTCCAAACACTGGACCGCTACGTTGGCTTGCAGTTTGTCTCTCTTCATTACTCCATCCCTCTTCCTTGTCTCAGTACTGTGAGAAACCTGAAAGTGTCTCACCTGCCAGTCCCCGGGGATCTGTCATCCAGGTGGCCAGGACACGGCCATCGCCTTTAGATCCAGTTCATGGTGGTGGACCAGTGCGGGAGGATCACCTGAATGAGGGGTATTCGGGGAGTGGAAGTCGGACACTGGACAGCAAGACACTTTATCCCCTTCCCTCCCTGGAACACTTTAGGAACTCCAACTACTCCCCCAGCCCCACTTCCCGACACAAACACTTTCTCACAGACAACTCATTGTGAGAGAAAACCGACTTAACAACCGAGCCGTATGCCTGACATGTCCCAACACAATGGTCAGGCCATTACTGATAATTGCACACACCTGACCTCCATCACACTTCCCCACACAGATAAAAGGCAGAGCACGAAAGGACACTCTGAGCGAGGCAAAGCACACGAGGAAACAGCAGTTCCAAGATGGCAGTTTAATATGACAAGAAAGACGGCAAGACCGGAGAGGGTTGCAAGGAGGGAAGTGCCCTTGACCCTTTCAGATAAAGACTGTTACTTTCAAGAGCCTTCGAGAATAAGAAACATAACACCTGGAATTAAAGCTGAACAAACCTGCATTTTGTGTCGAAGGTACCTGGGGCTCTCCCGCGATGATAGCCAAGATGGGGAGAAGTGTTTGCCAGGTGTGTGCAGAAGCGTTTGCTGCCGTGGTACTGTTCTTGGCTCTTACACCAATGCAGCGCCATTAAAGTCAGGGGAGACTGAAAGCAGACAGGGCTGTATTAGCACCAAAGTTGCAAGAGTCAACATTGTATAGAGAGATCTAAAGAACAGTGTGTGAAACGTATGGGATGAACAACGTGAATAATTAAACCGCAGATGAATGACTGAACTCTTGAAGCCAAGACAGATATCGTAAACAGAATGGGCCAGCGCCATGTGGGTGTTCATTCGGAAGTCTTTTAGATATCCAACTGAAAGATGTTGTTGTAAAAGGAATTGTGGAATCAAAGTGGTCCTGCAACGTGTCAAGCTAAACCCTGTGCACATTCACTTGTCTTTGATAGTTAATACTCTAGGAAATTGGTCTGAGCCCGGCAGAGGGAAACTAATTGTATAAAAGAGGATCTGAGCCCGGAAGAGTGGGATCCAAAGTATTGAACATTGTATAGAAGGATCTTAGCCCGGCCGAGGGGGGGTTCCAGGGTGAACCGTGAGTCACCCGAGCAAGAATATTCAATGAATATTGTATCAAGGGATCTGAGCCCGGCTAAGGGGGGGTGTGGGGTGAAGTGAATCGCCTGAAATGAATGTTTGTAAGAAGTGAAGAACTTTTTCATTTGTTTTGATACATCAGGCCCTTTGAATCAAAAAGTCTTTGATAAGTCGAAAGACTTGGGCACAGAAGACCCTGATGATAGTGATTGAATTGTATCCTCGTGCCGAAGAAGCCAGAGATTGTGCTACGCTAAAGTGAACTGCCTTGTCCCGTGCTGAAAACGTGGGGTAGAGCGCATTGTGACATCATTTTGTGCACACTTCTTTCTTTTTCATAAACACTAACCCCACACTATTATATTTACAGGTAAGGATTGTCAATAGTTTCTTTTAGTGTAGGCCCTTTTTATTTTGGCAAGACACCACGAGGGCTGCATTATTATTATTTGATGGTCGTAGTTTGCTCACATCTGTAGATTTAGGATTTGATAGGCGTTTATCATACCCTTGTTGAAGTTCAATAAACACCCTTGAACTGTGGTCCTCATCTCCCCCGCTTACTGCACCTTGCTTTTTGACTGCCAATGTATACTGTCTATACACTTCTGTGTACAAATACCTGTGTATATAACTCTGTAAATAACTCTTGTACAGACTGGTAGGGAAATCATTAGCCTGTTGTCAATGTATCCTGTATCTACTTAGAATTTGTAACTGTAACCTGTAAGTTTAACGTATTCTTGCACATGCACCCGGATAACTTCGGGTCTGGTGGGCGCTATAAATAAACTTGTGCCCGTCTTACTGTTGATGCCATGCCTTCCTTATAGTGCCCGGGGACCAATTCCGTTGGTGACGGTGCGCTATATAAAAACCTTTAACATAGTATTTACAAAGGATGGGTATTGACAGATACTGTCGGCAGACTTGGGAAATTGTTGAAGGGGACTAGTACAATATGCCATCATGGCATGAGGAATGGAGGGCGTATCCCTAACACGGAAAGGGGGATGCCATGTCTCATCTGATGCCTGTCCTCCTTGGCGGTCGCCTCCCCCCATGTGATCCTCCCTCGCATAGCCACCCCCAGGGTCAGGATCAGGTAGCGGCTGCCGTCCCCTGACCACATGAGGTGAGGCTGCCTCTAAGAAAGTAGTGACGACGTCCGATTCATCACAGTGTAATACCTAGCACAATAAACCATCACACATAGATCTACTTTTCAATGCGTTCAAATAGTCACTTCTTAGTTGGTAGTTGCTGAACACATACAATTGTTACAGGAGTTTGACAGTTCTATCGGTAATACAGCGCACCCACAAAATATACGATAATTGTATTAAATCTGCATACACCTATAAGATAGTGATTTTTGGGAAGGAAAACTGTTATTGTTATCCTAGTAGAGCTTCAGGTCCTAGAGACAGTTTTGTCGCACAGCAAATCTTTTAAAGTCAAAAACTCAACACTATCTAAAAGGCAGTTCATGTTGGTTTAAAGTCTTGCAAAGCAGAAGAAATCAAAAGTTCCTGTGGATACTTTCTAGTCTCTAGGAAGGAAGATACAAGAAGGCTAAACCAAAGTAGGAGACCCTGTTAAAGGACTCGCTAAAGGGACACAAGCAGAGGCTTGAGTCGGAGGTAAGAGGGGGGGTTGCCCTGGACACCTCTGTGCACTCCAACGCTCTGGAGCGTTTCCCTCCAGGAGCCTCACCTTTTATGCAGTTCCAGCACACTCCTCTGTCATCTCTTTCAGCAATCTACAGAAAGGGGCGTTTGGCCATCCAATCGAGACAGCCAGACCCCCAGTGGGAGCTGGTTCTATTGAGGCACTGAGGCAGACAAAGGACCAGAGGATTGAAAGAAAAAGGTCCTGAAGTTCAGCAAAAAAGTGCTGGGGCACTAGGAGAGGAGATGAAGCATATAAATGATAAATCTCCCTAACAAAGGTATATTGCCGGTTGGTGTAGTCTGCAACCCACCCATCACCTGGATCAATACTTGCCCCATTTATCGCATTGGCTTTTTTTGAAAGGATCCGCTGCGGAGTTCCTCCATTCACTCTGAAGTCTCGTTTGAAGCGCTCAAATTGCTAAAATTCAAAGTATAGGCATAGTAAGCTTTGGAACAGTCAGGGGCGGCTAGTCTGAGGCTTGACACCCATCAAATGGGTGCAAACATCTTTGGGCATTTTATATGGCAACATTTTTTGTCTGTAAAGATTTTTTTTATTTTTTGTGCTGCACTGAACACATTCCTTCTTTGTTTATGTTCTCTTTTGCATCACTGTTCTGATTTACATTGAATTCATCAGAAACACAGCTGCATATGTCAAAGTATGGCAAGGGAAATCCCACATCTCACTTAAAATAATTCACTATAGCGCCCCTTGTGACATTGCACTGTTAATGCTGCCTCATATAAAAAGGATAAATAGAGCAATCTGGGTATTGTAATTGGTTATTTATAACACGCTTAATACCCAGAGGTTTCGAAGAGCAGAACTGCGGATCGAACCTGTGTTGCTCCCTATCGTCTTGCTTCCAAGGCGAGCGCGTTGCCCTTGAGCTATCCTCCCGGCCCAGGGTAGGGCATGACTGACTCCTGGAGTCCCAATCGATGAGCACAGTTCTATACAGATTCTACTTTCCTTCACTGCATTCACTAATAGGTTATTGCAGCAGTTCTACATGAACCTCCCCCAAACCCCAAAATAAGTAGAATCCTACTTTTAAAATCATATTCCTCCTGTGTCCTTGGGTCTTAACCCTTATGTATTCCTTATGTTGCTTTGTTTGCTGAATTAATGCAATCTTTTATCATAATAAATGGAGTCCCAACAAATCTAATTTATTAGAGACGGTGATGACACCATTTCTTTCTATGAGTAATACCCAACAGCCTTACACATATTCTAGGTTTGCAGTGTCTGCAGAAGCCATGCCTAGCTTTTGTAAATCTGAAGTTGCATTTTTCAGGAGTCTTTGCTCTGATTGGGCCTCGTCAAATGTATTCTAGTAGCAAACAGTGCGAGTTTTAAAATTGAACGCCAACTTGTTTCAACTGTATTTGATTTTTTGTTGCCTTGTCTTGCAGCTCACACCACTCAATTCACACAGCCTGGCTGGCACTATCTGAGGACTGTTGGCCATTTGGAGAATGGGGGCAGCTACGTGGCTTTGACGGATGGTCGAGGCAACCTCACTCTCATCATTGAGACAATGGTAAGCAGTGTTCAAGTTCCATATGCTTGCACTGCCTCTATGCCTCAATATGATCTCATCTATGCTTTCCCTTTCAGTCTCATAACCACTCCATATGCATACGGCCGCCACTTCCTAAGTACAATGTTTCAGCACAGAATGCAACCTTCCACCTCCAAGGATCTTTCGTAAGTCTGTCCAAAAGATGTGCTTTGAATGAAAAATACTAAACTTCAATGATATGTTTTTTGTAATGTGATGTGTCTTGTTGGGTGCTCTATCTTACATGGTTCAGCTTACTAAGATGAAGGGATGATTGCAGAAAAACATTTTGTTCCATGCACTCTTTAGGTGTTTTGTGGAGCTTAATGTTTTTCTAAATATAAAAAACCCTCATTTTGGTGGCTCTAACTAGAAATTTGATACAAGTGAATCTCACAAGTGATGCGTAATGTCCCAAATGAAAGGTGTTGTGGCCCGTCTCAGATCACAAAGTGTTTAAATGTAACAAATACTACATTCGATAACGTTACTTGGGTTCGCAAGTGTGTCAAAACATGGAACTCGATTCCACTTTTTGTCTCCTACCGCTTCCCGAAGTGACTAAGTCCTCTTCATTTTCATTGTATTGAATTTATAAAGCGCTATTTGCCAAAAGCACTATTTACAAAATATTAGAGAGCAGTGCAATTACATGAGAATGAAAAACAACTTAAAACAGTAGGAGGGGGAAGAGAACAGATAGTCAATGAGTGGAAAGAAGGGACAGAAGATGAGCTTTCAGATTATATTGAAAAATACGAATAAATGAAGAGCGGATAGAGAGAGGGAGAGAAATCCAGTGTTTAGGAGTTATGAGGGCAAAAGATTGGTAACGGGAAGCAGCACAGGAGGGTTTGGGAACCGTGAGAAGGAGCAGATTGTGTGATCGGAGAGTCCGAGAAGGAGAATAGAACGACACTAGGAAAGAAAGTAAGGAGATACCAGACCGGGTGTACATTTAAAAACAATTGAGATAAAATGGTAGCGAAGGCGTGATTCGAAGGGAAGCAGTGAAATAGACAGTAGAGAAGATGTAATAGAGCAGCAAAAAAGGTCAAGGGAAGATGAACCGTGGAATTATAAACAGTTCGGAGGGAAGAAGATATGAGGCAGGGAGGCTAAGAAGTAGGGATGATCAGTCAATAGGAGAAAAAAACAAATGGTACAGAAGAGGTTCAGTAGAATGAAACAAAAGGTGGGGCGAACACGACTGAAGTTAAAAAGAGCATAGCGGCAGGAACAAGCAATAGAAGAGATAGATATGCAGCGTGAAATAAAGTGAGGGATTAAAGATAACGCCCAAATTGCGCGCAGAAGAAAAGGGCAAAGAAGGGGGAGGAAAGAAGAGCGAATGAGGAGGAAGAGTAGGAGGAATAGTTGAAGCCGGAAAAAACAGAACTTCAGTCTTAGAAGGCTTGAGGTGTAGAACATGAGAAGACGTCCAGTTTTGAATAGCAGGAAGGTAGGTTCATACAGTAGAGTGCAAAGTGGGGTCAAAGGAAGAAAGAAAACCAGATTTGTGTATCATTTGTGTACCGATGGAAAGAAAGATTAAATGAAGAAATAAAAGCAGAAAGAGGGGCACTGTAAAGAGAAAAAGAAAAGTATGGAACCTTGAGGGACACCATGAAGAAGAGGAAGTGAGGAAAAGGTGTGTTCGTCCCAAGTTAGTTACAGAATAGGAACTGTGAGAAAGATGAGAGCAAAACCATTCAAGGACAGACCCAGTAATACCCAAAGAAGAAAGGGAAGAAATAAGAAGAGGTGATCAACAGTGTCAAACGCCACAGATAGATTGAGAAGAATAACTAGAGTAAAGCTTGAAATTGCGAGCAGACAAAAAAAGAGTTAGAGACATGCAGAAGAGCAGTCTCCATAGAATGAGAAGGATTGAATCCAGATTGAAGAGATGATATTGGAGAATAGAGATTTAGGAAACTAGCAACCGGAGCGTATGCAGCCTGCTGAAGCATTTTAGAGAGAAAAGGAAGAAGCAAAATAGGGCCAAATTTAGCAGGTGTAGAAGGGTCGAGTTTAAAAAAAAAAAAAAAAGAATTTAGGAGATTGGGAGAATCCTAGCATGCTTAAAGATTGCAGGGAAACATACATTCAGAAGAGAAGAATGAATAAGTAAAGTGGATAAGGAAGAAGATGGGGGCTAGACGTGCAATAAGAGAAGAGAATCAGAAGGAGACGCTGTTGGGTGAGCACGGGTAAGAAGGGCAGAAGTATCAATCTGTAAGAGGAGAGAATGAGGATAAAGAGCATGAAGGTGGATTAGAGGAAGAAGGGAGAGAAATAGGAGAAACGGAAGCAGAACGAAGATTAGCAACTTTAGATGTGAAGTAGCTGGCAAAGTCAGAGGAAGAAATAGATGAAAGGAGAGATGGGTCAAGAGGTTTAGGAGACAGGATGTTGTGGAGAAGTTGGAACATGCGACGAAGGCAGTGAGAAAGAGAGAGACAGTAAGTTCAGAAAAGTAGGATTTTTTGACGCAAGTAAGGCAGAGTCAAATGAAGAATGTCAAAATGAAAGTACAGCAAGATCAGAAGGATGTCGATATATTTTCCAGTGCTGCTCAGCTTTACGCAGACGGCAGCGGAGGGAGATGAGATCAGAAGTAAGCCAAGGCTGGGGAGTTTTACGAGGGGAAGTAAATGAACTAAGAGGAGAGACACTCAAGTACAGAAAGCAAGGTAGAATAGAGGGTGCTACAAGTCGCATCAGGAGGGAGGAATAGATGGAAGAGAGGAGTGTAGCGAAGAGAGAAAAGATAGAGTCAAAGGAGCAAAAATTACATCCAGTAAAAGTAGGGTCAAAAAAACAGCCCTGGTTGATGTTATTGTGTATGTGTTATATATGCAAAACATTTATTCAAAACAGTTTAAAAAAAATAAAAATTATTTTAAAAAGGAGTGATAGATGGGGTAGGGGACGAGAGAGTGAAGGAAAGTAAAAGTGATCACAAGCGTAGAAGGGACAGGAAGACACAGGTTGAAATGAAGGAAGTGAGGAGAAGATTAGATTGAGGGAAGAGCAGATGGGTGGGGGGATGGGAACAGTTGAAGGTAGCAAGAGTCGGTAAGTAACGGAGAGTAAGAAGGCTTAGAAGAAGGGATATTAGTCACCCAAAAGGAAAAAAGGTGATGAAAGAAGAAAAAAGGATTGAAGGAGATTGAGATGGGCTAGAAAATAACTGTGCCAGGAGCATGATACACAACAAGAAGCGAGACTGGAAAGGGGCCAGAGAAGGAAGATACTTGATATTCAAAAGAGTAAAGGTTGGAAGGCCAGAAGAGGAAGGTAAGGGAGTTCAGGAGGAAATCTAGATGACCCCAGTAGCCCTGGCACGCGCGAGTGGGTGAAGACTGAGGTTCTATGTCATTTCATCGTCGGGCATTTCAAAGCCTGCAATTTGAACATGTTTGACAGTTCATCGAATATTTCTTTTTTTATTTTTAGGGGGGGGTTCGAGTCTCCCCCACTCCTGCACCTATTTTTACCTATACCCAACCCCACCAAACACTTATCTGCCCTTACCCCTTCCCCCAAATTCAATGAACTGGCAAACACGTTTAAACTGCAGGCTTTGAAATGCCTGACTATGAAAGAACGTCGTACCAACTATGAGAGCATAGGGTGAAAGCAGTATGAAATGAAGCTGGTATAAAAAATTTGCCAGGAGTGATCCAAGTTTCGGTTAGACAAAGAAAATGCAAATTAGAACAGAAATACAGATCAAGAATTGAGTGACATTTGTTGTACACTGACCGGGCATTGATGAGGCCGAAATGAAAGACCGCCAAGGCATCTGTAGAGATTGGAGGGCAACATAGGTTGGAATGGTCGTGGGTACGAGCAAAGACTGGCTGAGGAAAGGAATGGTGGGTTACCCTAGATGAAATGGGACATGGCATGAAAAACAGTGAAAGAAGTAAGCGGGAAAAGGAGCAAGTGGATGGTAGGTCAGTGCTAGATCATGCAAAAAACGGGGAGAGACAATGCCCTTAGAGGGTCGCCCTTTGAATGAGGCGCCAGGGCTAAGGACGCCCTAGATGCACTTTGTCATAACGGTCACGTAGGATCATGTGACTGCTGCAGTCACCAGTCACGGGAGGTGGGGCCAAGCTATGGAGCCTGCAGTGGTGGAATTGCCAAGGAGGATGGCAGCTCCAGTCCCGGACAGGGGCGCAGATGACTCGGCAGCGTGCACACACGCCGTAGCCTAGAGGTTGCAGGAGCGTTCCTAGGTTTTGACGATCGTAACAAATTATGACATTCTATTGATTGCATATTGATTAAGTAATGTACTATTTTTGTCCATTTAAGTTGCATACAGAGCTCTCTGAGTAGGCTATTAATATGTTTTAATGTAAGGAGATGCCATAATCTTTGATAAAGCCCAAGGTGATTATTAAGATGGATTTTCAGAGTCAACCCTGAGTCTGAGAGGCCAACCTATTATGGCAAAGAGGAAAGACATTGCTGTCTAGCAAAATCCCAATCAATGTAGGTAGAGGAGCAGCAAGACTTGGACTCAGGAGAGGCCTTCCAGTTGTCTAGGGCTACACAGAGCGCTCCAATAATTCCAGTTAGTTCAGTATAATAATATACAATTATTTATTAGGCCTTTAAGATGCACCCTAAGCATATGAAAACTTCTGCTAACTATTACTACTAAACCTTTTGGGGGTTTCTCAAACAGAACACAAACACTTTACTTACAAACAATTGTGCAATTTAAGTAGAGTTAGAACCAACTCTTAAAATAACTGTAAGTAGTAAAGTAAGTGAGCAATAGTCAATTTCAGTATCGGAAAACACAAGTGTGTTATTTAGGTAGACTACGTGCAGATACGCCCTAAGACAAGGTCCCTAGCAGTTACAGCCCTCATAGAGAATGAGGCCTAGGGCTAGTCACCAGTTTAGCAAAGCACACTGTTCAGGTAGGTTTACAATTGGAATTCCGACAGTAGCTACGGCGAAGACCAGAGGCAGCAGGTAAGTGTTCAAAAGTTAAATAAAAGTTCAGAAAGGTTTCTCTCCCAGTCCCATCACTCAAGGGATTGCCCAAGGGAGAATCCTTCACCAGACCACAACTAATCTTAGTCGGGCTAGGGAAAGATAGGGTTGAGGACTTTATGCCCATGCAACCCTATTGTGTGAGAGGGGCAGGAGTAGTTGGTATAACTTACCCCACTTATTCTGATTCTTCCAGGGACAACTTCAGGTGTTCCTAGATCTGCTGAGGTTACTTACATCTGTGATGTGTCTGGTCAAAGGAAGGCCAGGGCCCTTGGTTGCAGAGATCAGTTTCAGTTTTGAGACTGGTTCAGCTAGTACATGGTTCAGACTATGGTTGTACAGCTCTGAAGACTGGACAGCTGGCCACCCTTCACACTGAGAGAATCAGACCTCCATGTGATGGGTGACTTCAGGGGGCCTACATGGCACAAGGAAAGGGAGATTCAGTGGGAGTCGCCACGAAAAGGCAATCTTCGTAGGGTGAAAAAGAACAGGCCCAGCACAGCTTGTCTTTGATGTAGGGGGCTAAAACATGAGCAGACGTCTTGTTGCAGAATTTGAAGATCCACACATTTCCAGGGATGCACTTGGAACGGCGACGTCTGCAGTAATGTAGCCTAGCAGAAAACTGGTCAGTCCACCGGGTGTTCCAGGAACTCTTCTGAAGCTCAGCACACATGGATCTTTGAGCAGAGGTTGGGGCAGGTTGTTCCCAAAAGTCCAGGGGTCGAAGCACCAACAAGGGCATTCTTGAGATCAGGACAGAGGAACAGGGCTTCACCGGGACTGGGCTGGAGTTGATGCTAGTCAGCTGCAACAGTGGTCCACAAGTCTTCAGCCGGCTGCACTTCTTCATAAGGGTCTTTGATCCAACGATGATCTGTCGAATGCCTGCAAGAGCAGTCTTTTTATCCAGGATTTGGACTGGAGTAGCCACCAGGTCCACTAATGGTAAGAATCTGCACCATACAAAGTGGCAGGGACTTTGCCCGGGAAAGGGCCTTCTAAATATGGAATTTCTAGTCTTTAGAAGGCAGGAAGGCCATAGTACAAAATGGCGAAAGGGACAGGCAAAAATCCCTTGGCTGTTGAGTGCTAACTAATGAGGGCATGCATTTAGAAAGGGCCTCATGCAATAAGACAACTGGACACGAGTAACGGTTGAGTGATCCGCTTTATTCCTCGATCGCTTGTGCACTCCCAACCCCGCCCCAGCACGTGAGGGCCAGTGGAAAACATAAAAAGGGGACAGGGAACATAAACGCAAACTCGATATAAACACAACATAGAAGTAGGACATCACATCTCCTGCCCACATAAAGTCTAACGTGTCCCACTACTCCATTTCCTCAATCCATCTTGTTGGTCTTCTGACAACTCTTAGACTGACTCTGAGGTACAGTCACTTCACCGTCTGTCACTGCACCTGTCATCAGTGTCCACGTCGCCATCTATATAGTCAGAAAAACGTTCTTGTAAACTTACTGCATCAACTGGTCTTTCAGGAACTGGGTTGTCTTCTGCAATTCTTTTGAAGAACGATGAGTTTCTAGTGATGAAACATCCAGGACTCTGAGCTGACACCCTTGGGCTGCTCTCACGATTAGTGAATAGGGATCAAAGGCAGACACTGCCTTATGTCCTTGAGGCTGGCGTACCAGTACTCCATGTCAGAATCCTTTGCACGTCTCCTCTCCTCTGCATATTTCTTAATTTTCCTTTTGCTCGCATCATCCTTTAGGCAAGCCTTCAGATGCAGGTCTAGACCCAGGGCCGGGTCCGGTATCTGTGGCAACCGTGTTCGGACCATTCTGTCAAACATGAGTTCTGAAGGGCAAACTCCTGTTCAACTGTGCAGCGTGTTTCAGTATTCATGTAGCAGTGTGCAAATGGCTTGCATGAATGAACCTCAGGTGATTGATTTTTTTATTGTTCGCTTGTTAGGCGCTTATACAGCAAGTAAATACTGTTTCAAAGCGCCCACAGGCAACACATTAAAGACACACAAACATTTTTTGAAAGTGAAAGGAAAAGGAAAAAAGGACAAACCTACTATGCCTTGTGAGTATTCAGAATGTGCAAGTGCAGCACGGAATAGGGCAGAGGGGGTAAGTGCTAGAGTGGCCATGCTCATGGGTGAGCCACAAATGAAGTGCATGGTTGAGGTGCATGGTGTGGTGAAGGCTACATGGCCTGGAGCCGCGTTGGGTGTGGCAGGGCAAGTGCTGAGGGTAGACAGGAGCTGGGGAGATTCTGGTGAGAGGTCAGGGTGCCCGAGGATGTATAAGGGCCCACGACACCAATCACAGCAACTGTGAAGATTAGCAGGGGAGAGAAGAAAGAAAGGAAGGAGGAGGTAAAGAGGAAAGTCTTGAGTTTCTGGAATTTAAGAAATTCCTACTCAAGGAGCAGAGTGAGGGGGGGACTGATCCATAGGAGGGAGCCAGCTGAGGAAAGTGATCAACCTCCTACCTTCGGTTTAGCAAAATGCTTTACACACAAAGAGTTGGTGCCAGATGAACATAGAGGTCTAGAGGGAGAGTATTTAGTGAGATAGAGTTGAAGGTAGTGTTGTCCACGGGCCTAGGCAGCCTTGTGGATGATGCAGAGGGATTTGAATTTAATCTGTGCAGTAACCGGGAGCCAGTGAAGAATTTTTAGGGCAGGAGAGAGGATTAGCTGGAGGGGTTGGTCAGTGGAAGAAGGTACATTCAGGAGGAGGCTGTTGCAATAGTTAAGCCTAGCAAGAACCAGGACTCTGGTAGCATTGAGCCTCTGGGGGAAAGTGAGAAAAGGGAGAATTGGAGCTCGCTTGGAGATCAGTGCCTGCATTATCCACCATACGTGCAGCTGGAAAACTGAATACCATTGGACATCACAGTATTGTTGTTTTCTTTTGCTTGGAGTGTCGATCTTGTGTCCTGGGTCCTGCCCAGCTGCTATTTATCCTCCTTTTGGAGAAGTCTCCTGCTTTGGGTACGAGCCTTGTACTTTTTCATCATTTATTTTCATCTGTGCACCCTCTGCCACCCTCCCTTTTCTCCCTCTCCTAAGCAGTTGGTAGCTTGGGGTTTGGTTGAGATTTCTTTTTGGGAGCAGGGTCACTAGGGGTGACTGCGAGCAAATTGCTTTTGACCCCCTAGTGTGCCTTGGTTTTCATGGCTTGACTTTTCTGGCTTGGTCCTTTTTTCTATCTTTGGAGATAAACTGCTCGGGCTGCATTATTAACCTTACCACCTTTCCACTCACCTCTTTTGAGGTAGTCCACACCAGGCGGCGGCCTGGAGTCTTCTATCATCACAAGCAAAATTGTGTCTGCTACCCCTGCTGTCTGCGCCTGGACTTTGGATTAGGGTGTTGGAACTTTCACTCTTTGCTTTTTTGTCGCCATTTCTCTGTGGATTGACTGATACACGCACTGTTCATTACCATCATCAGCCGCCAACCTCGTTCCATTGCTTTTGGACCTTCAAGATGACTTTCTATGGCCATTCCATTGCCATTTACTGTCGCTGCTGCGGGTTTCACATCCTATCCCACTTCCCCTATCTGGCGATTGGTGCAGTCTTGTATTTCCATGTGACCGCTATTCCTTCGGAGCCCCTTAGGCGTCCTAGTCTACGGGTGACCCCTCTTGAAAGGCTTTGATGCCCACTATTTTATTTCTGTTTGTGGCAGATCATGCGCCGACCAGTCATTTATTGGCTTATTTCTTTCCTCGATCTTTTTCTCTTTCCTTAGGTCTTATCCTGTCCCATCTAGGATAACCCATTGCACTTCTCCAGTGCTATCTTCTGTCCGTCCACGTAATGCCTCCAACTTGTCTTGCCCTCCTATTTCCTCTGCTGCTGCACAATTCCATCTAAATGCTTGTTCTGTATGCAATAAATCGTGTTCTATTGTTTATCCTTTTCTTCGTTCTAATCTTCAATTTCTCTGTTTTACAGGGACTTGGATCACTCTGGATAACTCTGTAATTGCGGCCTTTCTTCATACTGCTTCTACCTCTTTCTCCCATACCCCCTTCCAATTCAGGCGCAGGGGTGTAGGGGCACTGGAATTCTCTTTAATTCCTCTTTCTACCTTCTCGCTCTAATCTTCCTAGCTTTCCTTCTTTTGATTATCATTTTTCTTCTTTCTCCAACCCCTTCCCTGTTTCTCTTCTTGTTGTCTACCGCCCCCTGGCATATCTACTGATTTCCTTGAACACCTTGATCTTCTCTTGTCTTCGTCTCCTTTTCTTCTCATTGGGGATTTCAACTTCCCTGCTAATAATTCTTCACTTCCATTATTACTCTCTTGCGGATTCTTATCACTTGCACTTTCTTCCTTCTCCTCATCAGTCTGGCACCTGCCTTGACTTAATTGTGTCCTTCTTCTCCCTTCTGTTTTTTCTTCTGCTTTCTATGCCTCTGATCACTTACTTTCTTTTTCTCTTCTTCTTTCTCCATCCCTCTTATACTACGTTTATGCACTGTAATCTCTCCTCCTTTGACTCTCCTTTTCTCTATTCATTGAGATCTTCCCTTCTTTCAATTTTGTCCTTTTCATCCCTTTCTCCTGACTTAGCTGCTAGTACTCTTCACTCTTCTTTACAATCCTTCCTTGACTCCACTTTTCCTCTAGATTCTTTTTCTCCTACTCACAAAACTGCACAACCTTGGCTTACTTCAAGCCTTATTTCTCTGTCGTAATTTGCGTAAAGCCGCACAGCTTTGGAAAAGCTCTCATTCTTCCTCTCATCTTACTTCACTTTCAATATTACACTCTTCCTTTGATTCTGCCCTACTCACTGCAAAGATCCTATTTTTCTGAACTCACACTTTCTCTATCTCATCGCTCTCGACGTCTGTCAGCTTTCACACAATATTCTCTCTCCTAAAGCTCCTGATCCTTCTGCTCACTCTTCTTTCTTCGTCTAATTTTGCTAACTATTTTACATATAAAGTAGCTAATCTTCGACTAGTTTTCGTTCCTTTCTCCTTTCTCCTTCTTTCTTACCTTATTAACTCTTCTTTTCTACACTCTCGTTTCTCTGTGGCTTTTTAACGTGCTTAGTCTTCCGATTCTTTAAAAACGTTCTCTTCATCCGTCTTCTCCTGCTAACTTTCGGCCTATTTCTCTTTCCCTTTCTCTCAAATTCTTTAACGGGCTGCCTACTCCCAGGTAACCCGTTATCTCAGTCTTCACTCTCTTCTCCCCCCCCCCCTTGCAGTCTGGCTTTCATCCCTCACTTTACTGAAACTGCACTTCTACATGTTTCTAATTCCCTACTCGCAGCTCGTCACTCTAAGCTTTCTTCTATTCTTATTCTTCTCGACTTATCTGTGACTTTTGATACTGTGGATCATTCCTTCCTTGTCTCCTCTCCACACCCTGGGTATTTCTGGGTCTGTTCTTAATTGGTTCCGTTCTTATCTCTCGCAACAGACTTACTCTGTTACCTGGGCTGGACATTCTTCTTCTATACTCACTCTTCTTTATGGTGTCCCCCAGGGTTCGATGTTGGGTCCTCTCCTTTTCTCTCTACATTGCTCCTCTTTCTGCCCTTAATCTCTTCTTTTAACCTTTCCTTTCACCTTTGCAATGATGATACATCTTTCTTTTTCTTTTGATTCTTATCTACACGCCACTGTTTCAGATTTATTAGCTGTCCAGAATTGGATGTCTTCTCACTTCTTATATTTAAATCCCTCAAAAACGAAGGTTCTGGTCTCCTCCCCTGCCCCCTCTATTTCTTCCACCCCTTTTCCCCCTCCTCTTTCCTTTCCTCCATCTACTCTTTCCTTTTCTCTTTCAGCGTGCAATCTGGGTGCCATCTTTGATTCTTCTTTCTTTTTTCCTCCATACTGCCTCCATTGCTCGTTTCTGGCGCTATGCTCCTTTTAACATTCATCATGCTTGTGCCTATCTTTCTTTTCATGGCACTAAACTTCTTCTTTTTTTTCTCTGGTTTTGTCGTATTGATTACTGCTCATTAGGGGTGTCACAGTATTGGTTTTATGGCGGTATGATAACCTTCTTGCCAAATGATGGTATATCATGGTTATTGCGGTATAGCAGGTGGAGTTAGCCAATCTTACCAAACATTTTCTTAAAGGTCATAAATTGTCAGCATTTTTAAACTTGTCTCTGCATATTTCTAGCTGATTTTCCAGGAATCTAAGGCAGCTGCAGATTTGGTATTTCATGGCGCTCTCGTTGATCGCCTTAAATGAAAGAGTGACTAGTGGAAGTGTTAAAATGCATATTTTGAGTAATGGGCTTGCTGCTCAGTCACAGGTCATGGCTTTGAAAATCGGCCTCGCCCTGCATTATTTTGGAATCATGGCATGGGCATCATGACCCCTCGCTGCGATGAGTCATAAAAGTTTGTTTTGATAACGCTTTATCCCCTTAAAGGGAGAAAAGGCACTCATCTGAGGTCTGAAAGCCCATGTCATTGTGTTCTTTTGTCAAAATGTCATAGCCAACACACACTCACCGAAAGGTTGCATATTGATCAAATCACTATAGCTTGTTTACCATCTGCCTGGTGTATTATAAAGGTCTGATGTTGGAGTCACCACTGACCATGTAATCCTAACAGTACAGCGTTCAGTGGGCGCTGTTGATTTCTTTCTTGATTCTTGCAGTACATGTTCATTTACCTCCTTAAATATAGTGCCACAAAAACTTTTTGAAAATGACAAAGTTAAAATACGTATAGGCACAAATATGGCCTAAACCACCACATCACTACAGCCCCATCATTACCATTTTCACCAGGTATGAGCGCATTAGGACCCTTGTCATGTGAGTTGAGACGGAGGAATGCTTTCATGGGGGTTGTCGCAAATCGAGGATAGACCTGATAAATCTCACCCCCATTGCTCTGGATGCTTCAAATTGAACGTAGAATCTGTCCTGCCTGCTTAATGTGGTATGGCATTAATAACGTGCCTATAACCAAGTGTTTCAAGGCGCAACGAGGCAAGGGAGGGGGAACAGAGAAAAGACAGACAATGATCCTACTAGGCCAGGTGTCATTCAGATTGCACAAGTGCAGGGGAAGCAGGAAAGTGCGGAGGGGGAGGAGGGAGGGGACAGTGCAGTACATGGGATTATAAAATCAATAACAAAGTAAAAGTACGGCCAGCAGGTGGCAAGTGCAGACAACAGGTGTCAAGTGAGTAAAAATACAGCCAGCAGGTAATTTGCCATATGCAGAAGGAAGGTGAAGGATCAAACGAAGCATCAACTCTAGTGCCAATGTGTAAATCTACACAGAGGAAAGTGGGGGGGCAGTTTATATACTAGCACAAAGCACTGATAGGCCCAGTGTTCATACAGTCTACAGAGCTAATGCTTTTTGTGGACATACATCAGAAGGGCCTCCAGTTCATTCCTCCCTTTGAATTCTGGGATGTGTAGTTCCCCATCTTTCAAATTGGTGGGAAATCTACAAATCGGCTGATCTTTAACCCAACTCTACTGATCACACAGAGAGAGCGGTCATCAAAGCTGCATTTAGTAATGTGGCCTCACTTTCCCTATGCTCTTGTCTGCCAAACGCCACATCCCACAGTGCAAGATCCAGAACGCGCAGGACTTGCTTACTGCAGCCTTTCCAAATCAGATTCAAAAAGCCCACTTAATAGCTGCAGGCCCTAAAATGGTATACCGGTATAAGCAACGTGAAGGTTACTATAGTTCAATTAAGCTGTTCACGGTATCTATAACGGTATACCGTTATACCGTTACACCCCTACTGCTCATCGTTATTACTTGGTCTTCCTACTTGTCATATTTTCCATCTTTCGTCTATATAATTATCGTCTTTTTTCTCTATCAATTCTTCTTTACTCTCAATTTCATTACTTTTCTTTGAATCTCGTCCTTTGTATAATTTTGTCTCAATTGTTTTTAAGTCTACTCACGGCCTGGCCCCCCTCTTTCCTTTTTACCTTCATCTATGTTCCATTGTGCTCCTTGCGATCTCAGAACCTATTTCTTTTGACTGTTCCTAAACCACCTTGTGCCTCATCTTGTTTCCATTCCTTTCCTCTTTTAGCTCCTAAGCATTGAAATGCCCTCCCCCTTTGGCTTTGTTCTTCCTCTCTTTCTATTTTCCAAACTAATCTTCAACTTTATCTTCTTGCGTCTTTAGTTTCTTAAAAGTATAAAGAAACTGATTTACGTTTTTCTGTTGATGTAAATCTGTATTCATTTGTTTCATTTATGATTGTACTGTTTCTTTGATTCTTTTATTGCACAGAGCCTTTGGCGAAAGGCACTCCTATAAATGTGATAAAATACAAATATTGAGCATACTTGCAGGGTACGCTTTATGTTGGCCATGAAGCGGTCAACAGTGCCATTGGCCTGAGACCAGAGTGGGGTGATTATTTCAATGTTGAAATCTCAAATACTATGCAAACATGGCGAACTCATGACCACTGAAAGGGAGACTGTTGTCAGATTTCACTGACGGAATGCCATAGTTACCAAATGTTTTGTCGAGCGCTGGAATGACGGCATGAGCAGCCGTTGAGGGGAGTAAATGTACTTCCGGAAAATTGAACATCTCATCCAAAACTACCTGTACGCATTTACCATTCGTCAGTGGTCCAAACATGTCGACCACCACTTCATCTCACGCTTTCAACGCAATGGCGTCATCTTCAGGGGCTCCGGGAAGGTGCATGGGGCCACAGATTTACAGATGACACAGGTTTAGAGCGTAGTCTGTGTTTTTCTGTCCATTTGTGGGAACCACACTTTGGTTCTGAGTTGTCGCTTGGTAGAGACAATTCCTCTGTGTCCTGCATGCGCCAGACCAATCACTCGATCCTGCAGGGACTCGGGAATGACCATTCTGCTTTCCTTCATTAACAGCCCTTGCAGGGAGACTGACAGCACATCTTTTAACAGGTAAAATGTCTTCACCAGATTCCGTTTACTCTCAGAAAAAGTGATCTTGCCACCGCGTGAATCACGCCATCTTTCTGACAACACTCTATCCTTGACCTCAGTCAGTACCTTGTCTTGACGTAGTGCCTTTTGTAATTTCTGGAATGGTCAACCACTTTGGAAGTGCATTATCCGCAGTCTAATTGATATATTGGTGGGCTTTGTACGACTGTGCTTCTTTCGCAGGCAAGGGATACCTGGACAGAAAGTCTGCCAGGTTGTCTTTCCCAGGTCGGTGTACAATGTCAATATTCTTGCAACCAAAGTCCCAAAGCATGATCCGTGGTGGCATTTTAGCATTTGCCTTGCCATATATGGTTGCAAGGGCTCGATCAGTGATGACGGTAAACTTATTACCGTACAGGAACAGGTGATCATGTTCACATGCCCAGACTATGGCTAGACTTACTTTCTCAGGTTGTCAGTACGCACATTCTGTGTCTGATAGGCTTCGACTTGCATATGCAACGATGGGGCAGAGCGGGGAGGAACCAGGTTTGAATTGGGCTAGTATGGCCCCTAAGCCTAGTGGACTTGCATCCGCTGTCAACTCAGTTGGCAGATGAAACGCGGGACTTGATTTCTTTTAAAGCCGCCTGGCACTCTGCTGACCATGCAAATTCCTGTTCTTTCCACGTGAGAAGTTGTAGCGGCATGCTCACTGTCGCAAAGTCCTGGATATATCTGGCCATGTGAAAGAGGAAAAAAATGAACCTAATACGGATTCCTCCCGTCCCATGCACACTATCCAGGGACCACAAAAAATCTGGTAAAGAAATGTAATTTGTAAATCGCATCCTAGTCAATGAAGTAGGATCGAAACAAGTTTTCATTAACTATTGAAAGCATTACTTCTACACAAAATTTGTAAAAGCACACCATTAGTTTTAATTAGAGATAACATTCGATGTGGAGATAGAAAAAGCAAATGTTCAATATATACAGTATTGACGGCTTAATACGTTTCAAGGAGAAATCCTCTTCTTCAGAAGCCTGAACTGCTTTTGATGTTTGTAGACCATCATTACAATGGAGGTGTAGGGAAGCAAAGAAAAGGAAAAAGGACAACAAAAGATACTTTTAATTTAGTCAATTCACCATGATAAATAAGAAAAATCAAGATGTTTTAACAATAAACCTAGCATGAATTCGATTTAAAGTGCATATACAAAAACTGAACTGAAGGCTGATCTCCTTGGGAAAAACAAAGGGATCTACTCTTTACAGCGAGTCTCAGGTAGACTATTAAATCTATGCCTCAATACTGCGAGAAATAGGGCTACCAAGGCAAGGTAGTATAATCAAAAA
This sequence comes from Ambystoma mexicanum, assembly GCF_040938575.1. NCBI lineage: Eukaryota > Metazoa > Chordata > Amphibia > Caudata > Ambystomatidae > Ambystoma > Ambystoma mexicanum. The sequence continues at coordinate 591,309,899 of NC_090940.1, read as the reverse complement.
TAGGGGTTTGTGGGGGTATGCACGGTACACATATGTATATAGCATTTAAACATAACCGTAAATCAATTAACCAAGGGGGCAGAGTGCTTTGCAGACTTCAAGAAAACACATAAATGTACACTCACCCGAGTGTACTTTGTCAGATGTGCGCAGTTAAAAAGATGACCCATGTAAGGACCGGAGGGGGGGGTCTGTACTTCTGCTCTCTATATGGTAGAGGGGAGGCACAGAGACCCCTGCCAAGATTCTCTATTATGGTAGCAATGGACGAGCAATCAAGGCCTAGCTTCTCGGGAGGTGATGCGAGCTGGTTCTTAAGTACAGTGTAGTCCCCAAGCACCCACGAAGGAATGTCCACACACTGTATCGGTTAAAACAGTCTTTATATAAATAATATTCAAAGTCATATACACGATCACCATAACTCACTTTGTGCTCCGAAAATCAACAATGGTAAATATGTACAATTCTAAAGTGGTACCACCAACGTTATTAGATCTTATTAAAGTGCATACGGTCAGAATGACACACAGATTAAAATAAAGTGGAAACCAGCAGTAGAGAGAGGAAGGAAAGCAAGATGGTTGAAGAATAGGCAGAGTACTGGTAACTACTGTTAAACACAGCTCTGTGTGGAGATCCCCCCCCCACCTGGGCAACATATAGAAGAAAGATACAAGCCCAGTCCATGTATTGTTCACCCTTAGACTTCCCAATAGTTCTGCAACCCCAAAGTACCTTGGTGTTGTAGCGTTCCGCGTCGGGGAAATCGACAACCCTTCTTGAGTGTCCTCCCTTTCAGGCAGGAGTCACGGGTGGTCGAAAGTCTGACGGAGAACAGGTCGAGCTACGACGGTGAAGTGGCCACGTCGTTCCTAGCGGTGCTCATTGACGGGGAAGCGCAAACGTCCTGCAAGGAAGAGGCGTGCGGGGCACCTCGGTGTCGCTAGTTCTGGACCACAAAGAGTTGAAGAACTGTGGCCCAGCAAGGGCGTTCAGTCGTCAGCGTCTCTGTGGTCTTTGGGTGGCGGGAAACATACCGGTGGATGCTCATCGGCGCGTCGACGGTCAGGCCTTCTCCAGCAGGATACAGCGGCGACAATGCAGACGAGAGCGTCCTTGGATCAATTAAGTTCTTGGGCAACGGGAGCACGGCGGCTCCGGTCGACGACGGTGGTCGGTGAAAGTGGCGGACAACAGTCTGGGCGCTTCTCCTTGGAGTTCCACAGCAGTCCCTGTATCGGGTCGGCAGCCTGTTGAACGTCTGTCTACCAGGGAGCTTTGGCAAAGATCAGCTGTGCACGATGGTCCCTCGTAGCTCGGAAGAGGGCACCTTACCAGGTCCTCTCTAGGTCAGTTCTTGAAGCACAGCAGCTTTCAAATTGCAAAGGAGAGCAACAGCAATTCTTCTCGTCCAGCAGGGCTCAAGGTTAAGCTTCCCTCCAGTTACTCGTCGCAGTGGACTTCAGCTTCTGAGCACGATTCCTAGCAGTGAGAGGTCCCCAGATATACTGTTGATCTCCCATTCATTCTGCTGGGTCGCACTCAAGCATCCAATTACGACTACGGGCAGGCAGCCAATCAGGCACACGAGGTATTCAGGCCATTCACTTCTCTCCAGACACTCACAACAAGTTATGTGTATTGGGACAAGTACCGAGCCATTCAACACTCCAAGCTGCATTCATACCGGTTTCGGGCAGGGCTGTCTCAACCATTGTGTCAAACACCAGATACTAGACAGGCACAACATAGAATGTATATTCTTCACACACTCCATTCACCCAGGTCCCACCCACAGGCGTACCCACACCATACGGTCGTTGAGAAGGCGCCAACCAGTCTGGTCGGCACTTCCCCACACTACCATATACGGAACTTCCACCCAACAGCCAGACAGGGGGAAGGGACAGAGGCAGGGCTTCCCGGGATTTCGGGAAGATCAGGGTAACAGGTGATGGAAGGCAAGAGGCCATGGGAGCCATTTTGTCTCCATCAGGATTCTACCGATTCCAATGACAGGGCCTGGGCATCCCAAAATGGAGGATGCTCTGGGCACCAGTCATTTCAGCACGCAGCGGCCACCAGCCCGTACCCTGCTCTGTGGGTCACACACAGGTGCCCAAAAACATATACTAGGGGCACAAGGTTGTACCCTTACCCATAGGTGCCATAAGGGTATCCCACGGGTCCGTTCACCATACCAAAAGGAGAGAGCTGCACCGCCAGGAGTCCCACATGAACTCCTGCACAGAAAACACGACAGAACACACGATAAAAAGCAGTAAAGGACAAGGATATAGAGGCCCTGTCCCTCCGATGCATTTCCAGCATCCCAACCCAAAGCCAGTGCCAGAGCGCCTGATGGGGACTGGAAAGTATAGTGTCTTCCTGAGGTATGTAAGCCTAAATTCTATAGGAATGATATGAATGTAAAACTAGAACGGGGAACCGTTCCTGCACGGGTTGAAAGTACCAGGGAGTGAAATCCAAAAGCACATACCTAAGGTAATGTGTTCGGGACGCTGGACAAACCTTCTATTGTCCCAACCTCTGATGTATGAGAGAAAATTCAATCAACGATCACGTGTTTCTACCCGTCCAAAGGATACCTAAGTGGGGAAATCTACATACAGCAATTTATGGAAATTCAGGAAGTCCCATCATGGGACAGTAACTGGCTCTCATAATGCAGCAAGTGGAAGAGCTACATACCTTACGAGCACACATACGGGACCGCCATCAACAGAGGTTTGACCAAAATGAGTACTACAATTGCTGTAAAGCTCTGTTTAGTATTTCGTTGCCTGAGATGCGTTGCATTGCAAGAAAAGCAGCGAACGCATCACGTTTGCCAATCAACCTTCAGGAAACAACAAATATATCTATTCAAATACTTATATGTAGAAAGCACTTCCTCATAACTGCGAGTTAGCATATTGGATCGCTCAACTCAGTTACTTCTAAATCTATAATTAATCCAACTAATGTACCCACTAGAGATGTTTCACAGACGAAGCTCGGGAGGAGAGTCCGGGCGGGAAACAAGCCGCTCCAGCATCCATAACCACTGTAACCAGGGGAAACCAATTCTAACATGTTGGGATAGGAACCAAGAAATAAAAGATGGACTAATAACAAGCTTGAAAGCGGTGGTGGCCATCTTGGAGGATAAAGTACCAATGTCCAAGCTTCTTTGTTTTGGGTTTGATATCTACGATGAAGGTTCCATGCGCAAGTAGATTTGTCAATTAACTCAACAAGACTAAGTCAATTTCTAATTGCACTACGAGTAGCAGGTGAGATCTTTTAAAAGTAAGGCAAAATCCAAAAAGCCATATTCATATACGCACGAGCCAGGTATGCTGTCCTATGCGGACATAAATTTCCCGAAATAGTCAAGCAATAATTAAGGTCTTCAAGCGCAATTTCCATTCAGTGTATACCGTCTATTAAAGGAGTGCAGCCAGTAACACACCCAACTGTGATAGGTGGAAATGTCAATCTGTTCAGTCGTTGACATAGAAAGGTGCAGAATATATCAATCAAGACACTGTATAGCAATGAAATCATGAGTTATGTACAGAAACATAAGGTTAGATCCATGGTCTACAGTGGCATTATTAAAGACTACAAGTGTAGTTTCCATTCAGTATATAGCGTCTAATGAAGGAGTATGGCAAGAAACATACCCAACTGTCAAGGGTGGAAATGTAAATCTAAGTAGCGCGATTGACATAAAAGGATGTAACAATATGTCAATCCGAGCAATGATGAGTAATTATACTGTGAATCATGTACAACAACATAATGGGGTTAAATCAATAGTCTACAGTAACACCCAGTTATAGTAGTCTGCCTATTTACAATCTAATTATGTAAATACAGTCATGTCATATACCAATAAATAAATAATTAGGGAAAGTGAATACATTCAAAACCAAATGCATTCTGGTCAGAGTCAAGCTAAAGGTAAAACAAACAAATTAAATTATCTTGTAACACGTAAGTTAAGGGCCCATTACAAAAACATTGGTGGATCAGAACAATTGCTAGAGTAAAAGGAATCAAGTAAGTTGAAAGGAAAGAGGCCCTTTAGCGGATGACTATGTCAAATTCTAAATAAAACGGCTGAAGGGGAACTCATCATTGAGCCCTCTTGGTTGTAAAGTGTCCAATTGATCAATCCAAAAATGTTCCCTGCGGGAAAGCAGGGCTAGGTAGTCTCCACCCCTTTGGGGCCTTTTTACCACTTCAATTACCTGAAACTTAATTTGTGCTATGGTGTGATGATGTTCTACAAAGTGACGTGCTACTGCAGATCTCATGTTTTTACATCTCACAGTGGACTTGTGTTCCGTCCACCTTTCTTTCACTGCCCTAGTAGTTTGCCCAATGTATAGTTTGCCACAAGGGCATTTAATGGCGTAGATCACAACTGCTGACAGGTGGCAAAGTCACAAATCTTGATCTTTTTCCCGGTATGGGGATGAGAGATATTGGGCCTCATTACGCCTCCGTGATTGCCAGAATCGCGAGCATTACAACCCTGGTGACCCGGTAATTCCGGAGGCGGAATTCTGTAAATCCCCATTCCCATGGAGTCCCATAGGACTCCATGGGAATGGGGACCATGGAAACACTCTGACAGAGCCGGTGTTTCCATGTCCGCCTGCAGGCGGGTGGTGTTAATCCCGCTAGGTCAGTCCTGGCGGGAGTGACACCTCCTGCCTGCAGGACTCTGAATCAGCCAGTCTGTAAAGAACGGTGGCATTGGTTTTACCGCCACAGTTCTTTCCGGACTGGCAGGGCCGTAATGAGGCCCATTGTCACCCTTTATGATGTTATTGCAATGGTTACAATGGAGACAGGGGAAGGTACATTTTTTTCCCTAGTTTTTAGTAAGAGTTGTTTTTCTTTGTTCGGCCTCTCTGCTCTGACTAATCTATCCTTCAAGTTCCTACCCCTTTTGAACTCCATCATGGGAGCTTTAGGGAACAGTTTGTTTAGAGTAGAATCATTATGACGGATACCCCAGTTCTTCTTGATAGTTCTGCAAATTTGGAAGCTCTGTCGAGAGAATTTTGAAATGTAGAGAAGGGGTATATATTTGTCTTTAGCCTTAGGTGTCAAGAGTTGCTCTCTGCTCGGGGGAATTATTCTTTCTATTGCTGTATTCAATAGGTCTATTGATAGCCTATTTCTTCAAATCTGTCCACCAATTTGGAGCATTCCGAATGAAGACCCGCCGGATCTAAACTGCTCCTCTTCAGGCGAAGCATTTGGCTATAGGGCAAGCTGCTCAGCATAGGTTTCGGATAGAAACTTGTATAGTGCAACAGATTGTTTGCATCTGTAGGTTTGTGGTATATGGATGTGGAGATTCTCCCTTCATGGATTTTAAGTTCAACGTCAAGGAAGTGCAAGGTGGGTGCACCTACTTCCATTGTGAATTTGATTTTTTGATGTACTTCATAAAGATAACTAAAAAACTGATCTAACTCATCCTTTGGGCCGCACCAGACACTGAAAATGCCGTCGATGTAGCGCTTCCACATCAATAACTGTGGTGCCCAATGTTGGTGTTCTAGGACATATTTGTGCTCAAAGTAGTACATGTTTGTGTTTGCATACACTGGTGCCATCGCTGACCCCAAAAACGTTGCAGAGATTTGAGCATAATACTTCCCTTGGAATCAGAAATAACTATTCCTAAGGATCAGATCTAGAAGTTCTACTGCAAATTCAGGATTACCTTTGATGTCCTGTGAGTTAGAAAGTAGCCAAAGCACAGACTGCATTTCTTCAGCATTAGCGATAGACGTGTAAAGGTTACAGACATCCATACTGAACAAAATGCAGTCGTCACTGAGGGCTAATATTTCCTGTCGGCAATTCAAAAAATCAGACGTATCTTTCAAGTATGTCGAGATGGCATGTACTAATGGTTGCAATAATCTGTCCACATATATAGCAAGGTTGTCAAATATGCAATCGGTACCCGCCACGATAGGTCTCAAAGGGGGTGCTAAGCTGTTTTTATGAAGTTTTGGCAAACCATAAAAAACGTGCATTATTGAATGTTTATTCAACAGGTACTGACTGGTCCTTGTACTAATACACTCCTTTTCGAGAGTGTTATCTATGGTTTTCTCAATCGGAAGACTGATTTTCTGTAGGGGATCACCATCAAGTATGGTATAGGTGGTAGTGTCATTAAGTAACTCAAGACATTGTTCAGTATAGTAACAGGTGTCCATTACAACTATTGCACCCCCTTTGTGAGCGGGTTTAATTGTTAGGCCCTCATCTTTGGCTAGTAGTTCTACATGCTCCAATTGGCTATTTCTGATATTGATGGGAGTAGTCCTTTGATAGTTAATTCTTTTAAGGTCCTTTAGCACACACTGTTCAAATAAGTCAAGAATAGGATTCTGAATATGTGGATCAAAACGACTTTTGAGACGTAACTCAAGGTATTCATCACTTGAGTCCATTGAGGAATCCTCTGGTTCTGTATCGAAAAACAACTTCAATCTCAATTTCCTCATCAATCTGTAGAGACACGTTTTTTCTTCAAAAAGGTATTATACGTGGGAATAAAGGAAAGACCACGGTTCAATGTGTTTAGCTGGCCACTTGACAATGTCTTGCTAGAGATGTTCACCACAAGGTTCTCACTCACTTGTTCCTTCCTCTTTGGTTAATTTTTTTTACCTCGCCTTGTTTTTCTTTTTGTTTGTCACGCAGACCTAAAAAAAAACTCCACTGGCCACGTCCGATGTTTCTCCTGTGCTGGCTTCAGTTGACCGTGTAGGTGAATTATGTACAGGTTCTTCTTGGTTTGTTGGGGTTGGGGTCTATCTGGTCTAATTGGTTCACCTATACTCCCACTGCTGCTGTTACTGCCAGAATTACGTGAATTTGGTATCTGGACTTATTCTCGTCTTGGTTGCAGCATTGATAGAACTCTTACCAACTATACATTATGTCGTTGAGATAATTGAAAGTATCCAGTTTACATTTTCTGCGCTTTCTTTGCTCAATATCCACTTTATATCCGCTAAACTTATTATTAACTTCAAGCAATTTAGATAGTTCTTGGGATGATTTATATTCAAACAATTGAGTTTTAAGTGAGGTGATTTCTGAGTATATTGATGATAATAATTTTGAGAGTTCTTCGATGGTTAACAGAATCAAATCTAAGGAACATTTATTGAGAATCTGGTCCAATTTTGCCACAAAGGCCTTACTTTCACTACAGAGTTGGTATTATTTTTTTTTATTTTTTAATCTGGCCATGCCCAGAAATGACAGCACTGCTGACGTTGAAGTGGGTGTCAGAGTGACAATTAGAACTTGCACCTTGGAAGGATCAGGCTGTAATCCCTCACTTGAAAATATATGCCCAAAGAATGTTAGGGTCGATTTTCTGAATTCGCACTTGTCGTTGTTTAGCATCAAATTCGCATCCTCCAGTGCCATGCACACTCGTCGCAGTGTCTTCATGCGCTTCCTGGGTGGCTCCAAAGAGTAAGATATCTTCACTATAATTGAGACATTGAGGGATGTGCCTAATGATCTGATGGATTTCATTCTGGTAAATTTCAGCGGCTGACGGGACTCCAAAACTGAGCCTCTTGTACCTGAATAATCCCAGATGTGTTGTGAAGGTGGTGATGTAGCGAAATTCAGGGTGTGATTCTAACTGATGATGTCCTTTTGTTTAAGTCCAATTTTGAAAACACTTTTACCCATGTAGTAGATGCATCATGTATGTCATTCCTGGGGACAGGTGTCTTTCTCTTTAAATTACTAAATTGGGTGCCTGCATGTCTACACAGATTCAAATTCTGCTGCCATTTTCTTTTTTAGGCAAAGGGACGATGGGAGATTCCCATGGAGTGGATCCAGTCACATTCTCAATGATGTCTTGACTCGCCAGTGCTTGTATTTAGTCTTCCACTTGCTTTTGTATATTTAAGGGAATTCCTCGATAATGCTGTGGAACTGGTTTGATGTCAGGATTGATGTGTAATTTTAATCTGCTTTCTCTTCCGTTTTCCCATCCCTGTGAACAATGAGGGAAACCTTTTGATAACCATGTCTTTATGGTCAGTGGTGTATGCCGACATGATCTGAAACATTATGTGTATCAGCCACATTTGCATGGATGTTTTGAAGCTGAGAATGCTTCCTCCCGTTACCTCACAATTTACTACATAAATAACCAGCTTTAAAGACTTGTCTTTGTACGAGCACTTGGCTTGAAACATCCTTTACATTCCAGTGGCATATTGGATCCATAGGGATATATATTAATGACAGACTTCAACTTCTCCGAATTTTTGAGCCCTTGGTACGTGTCCTTACTTATCATATTGACTGTGGCACCTGTGTCTATTAGGAATTCTCGGGCTTCTCCATTTCATTGAAGCAATAATATCGGGCTGTATTCTGTTGCTGTCTTGTTTGCTATGGCATGGACGTACCCTCTTTTGCAATCCTCGCTTGAAGAGGAGTCAGAGTCCTCTTGCTGTCGAGGAGTGGCTGCTATATGTCTTATCTTCTGGTGGGTCGACTTCGTTCTCGGTTCTTCCAGCGTGACACTCTGAGATATTCGTCCCTCTGCTCGTAGCTCCTAGCCCTGCACGGTGACTACCAACGTCTTCCAGGGGAGCCCTTCTGCCTGGAAGTGGGGGACTGCCATTTTCTCGCATGAGAGCCATCTGCATCCCTGTCAGTGCCTCTGCAATCCATTGACCATTGTATATATTTGATATTTTTGCACATGGACTGAAAGTGGTTCTCACCTCCACATTCGTCACATAAGTGGCCAATTGCTGGACAGGGACCAACATGAGGGAACTAGGATCCCCAGCGCTAACATTTGCGTTGTTCTTTGTCGACGGACTTGTCTGTCGAGAGTACCTGACATACAGGTGATTTAGCTGTCGAGTGCGTGACTTTTATGTTGTGACTTCCCCTGCATGGAGAGCACCATGTCAGCCCTTGCAAGAATTACAATTTCTATTAAGGATCTGCTCTTTTGCAATTATTTCTTCCTAAAGTCAGCAGACTCACAGTCAGCGATTACTTGTATTACCTCCTCTGTAGAATAGTGTTAAAAGTCAAAATACTTGACTTTCTTTCTCAGTCTCATTACAAATGTGTCCAAAGTTTCGCCCTTCACCTGGGTGGTGGTGTGAAATATATTTTTCTCATAGTCAACATGCACTGGAGCAAAGTAAGCATTTAATGAGTCAATAATGCCTGTAAATGTGTTAATGGCAGTCTCGGGCATCTCAAATACAATGTCTCGTACTACTGGCCCTAGTGAAAGCATGGGTATTCCTCTCAAACGTTGTTCGTATGTTACTCCAGTGGCATCAATGTAAATGTTTAGCTTTTTTAACCACCTGTTCCAGCGTGGTGCCAAACTGCTAGTATATGAAATGTCAAATGGAGGGATCGCCTCTATCTGTAGTGACTCGTGCCCTCCCTCCATCTTGCTTGGTAAGCAAGGGGAAAATGTAGACTGGGTGGAGTCAATGCTAGTGTTCTCACTCTCTGACATGACTCCTGTGCCTTGTGGTGTACTCGTGGTCTGATGACGACGATTCCTGAGAAGGCTGTGAATGTTAATGAAGTCAGACTGTGCACAGGCTCTGTTCATTGAGTTGATGTGATGCTCAAATGTAATTAAATCATATAGTGTTGCACTTGCAGACAACTGCCTGCAGAGTGGAGACATATGCATTCACCTGACAAAACACAAATTATCCGGGTTGGTGGACAACGGAACGTGCAATGTCATCACCGATGTTGAGTGCTAACTAAAGAGGGCCTGCCTCTAAAGCATTTAGAAGGGGCTTCATGCAATAAAACAACTAGACACAAGTAACGGTTGAGTGATCCGCTTTATTCCTTGATCACTCGTGCACTCCCAACCCCGCCCTGGCATGTGACCTACCACATTGCATGGGCCAGTGGAAAACTATAAAAAGGGGACTGGGAACAAGCAATCAAAATACAACATAGAAATAGGCCATCACAATGGCACAGTCAGTTTAGAGTATAAGGTACAGAGCTCTACAATCTTTGGCTCTCCAGATGTTTTGGACTACAGCTTCCATCAGCCCTATCCAGCATAGTCACTGGTAAGGGATCATGGGAATTTTAGTCCAAAACATCTGGAGAGCTACAGCTTGTAGACCCCTGATTTATGTCAATATGCAAAAAAATGTGCATGATTAAAAAGTCAAAAAATATCCTCTGGCACCGGTCCATCCTGGATAAATTGTAATTGTAACTACAACTTTACAAAAGAAAAAGATATAAGGATACAAAGTATCCTAACCACACTTACCTTTAAGGTAATGTGTGCAGTTTTAAAAATACAAGAAATCTACTAAGGGAGACATAGGGCCTCATTACGAGTCTGGCGGTAACCCTGCCGGTGCTAACAGTGGGTTGCTGCCGGACTCGTAATAATTTACCAGCAGCTGACTTTCTCGTGCCACCGGGAGATTACAACTCCCGCGGCCCAGGAAGTCAGGTGCCAGTAAAATGTAAGTCCCCACTCCTATAGAGTCGCATGGGACTCTATGGGAGTGGGGACTCAGAAGTCCTGGCACCGTTGTTAACGGTGCCAGCGCTTGCATGAAGGGTCTGCCTACTGTGGCCGCTGCGCCCGGCAGGGTCAGACTTGTCGGGCGCAGCGGCCACAGTAGGCAGACACTGTTAGGAAAGAATTGATGCAGTAACCCTGTGGGAGACTACACAACCCTTGCCCTCTTGGTATTAGATAACCCATCTATTGGTATAGGTCTGTACTACACAAGTTGGTAGTGTGACTGAGCAGCCAGACTTCTCTCAAAAGGGGTAAATGTGAGCTGCTGTAGCAATGAAATCCACCAACACAAGTATCTAAGTAACACTTTAAACTGAAGGTTTTTAGTTAAAACAATGTGTTTATTTATTGAACAGTCGTTTTTAAATACACATTCTTTAAAAAGGGCAATGTGCAACAATAAAGATACACTTCAAAATACTTTTCCAGAATCCATACAAAGCAAGTAGATACTCTTTAGAGATACTTCATACACACTTCCTACACCCTGAGGTGACTTCACTAACTAGAACAGTGATGGCATTTATATATCACTTGTGCACTGTTGGATTCTGAGTTTGTGTAGAAAGGAAAGGTTTGAGGTAGAAAAAAGGTTAAACAGGTTTGCAGGGAATGTGAGCACTTTCAATCTTCCAATGAAGTCTAGATGCAACCCTTTCCCAGCAATATTAGTTTGAAGCGAATGCATCACCCATGAGGGACAGTAAGAATCAAGGTCAATGGAATAGAAGAGTCTGCAGGGCGCCAGGACAGCCAAAGTCAATTGGAGCAAAGTCTATGGAGCTGAGGCACTTCTTAGATAGTAAAAGTCTTTAAAAAGTTGGAGAGTTTGTTGAAGAAAAAACACTGTATTTTTACACTTGTGAAAGTTAGAGTTGAGATCAACTCTATAAAAGCAGCTACTGCAAGTCTCACCCGAGAAGAGCAAGCTACAGCCAATGAGGTAAGTACCCCAAAGTCAGAAAAGTACCTTTTGGTTAGAAGAGGAGGGTCCAGCTGGCTTCTGTCAGGTTGCAGTAATGCAGATCCTGTGTTCCTGGGCCTCAGTCGTGGGGACAAGAGGAAGGACGTCTGGGGACTCCAGCGGCAGCAATTCGCTGCAAGGCCAGCCAGCCAATCGGGACTGGGTGCATTCATGTTTCCCTGGAGACAAAGGACGGGGGCGTTTCGGGCACCTCCCTCACTCCTGCCCTTGCAGACACAATGGAGCCAGAGGCGGGTTTCAGCACTGAATCCCTCCAAAGACAAAATGAACAAAGGGCTCAAACCTGGTTTGGGGCGCAGAGTTAAACCCAAGAAAGGCCCCACAAACAAGAAATGGGGAAAAAATAAGACCAGGGCCATTTTGACACAATGGTCCCCCATGGGACACAATGGTCCCCCATGGGTGCTATACTGCAGCTGAGGTTTCAGCCTGCAGTAGGAAAGCACAATGGTAGGAACATTAAACCACTGGCACCAGCCATTTTAAGTATTGAGGGCAACATAAAAAATGTTACATGAGTAGGTAGGAAAAGAGGCTACAAAGTAACCCCCCAACACTCCACATAAGATGGTGTGTGCTGGACCTACAAAGAGAAAAGGTAAGTAAAGTCAATTTCACTTTACTATTCTTGGGAACTGTGCTCACCCAAGAAAAGGTAGTTAAACCTTATGAGAAATCTAAAAGGATTTCTCTGTGATACTGTACTGAAGGTGCTGTGTTTCACCATACAAAAAGTAGATGCCTATGGAGTTTGTCAGACACCAAAAACAAACGAAACACGTAATCCAAATCAGGTCAAAACTCATGAGTGAGAAAAAAAGGGCTCACTCACTCCAGGGTGAGAATTAAAAGTCCTAAAGTCCAGCAAAAGAGCTGGGTGTGTCCGAGGTGGGAGGAATCGAGCATTAAAATTCTCCCTAAAAGACACTGTTTACTGGTCCCGGAAACAAGGGTGTGGGTGAGCTTACCGGCACCCTTGTTTCCGGACCAGCAAACTTACAATGATGTCCATAGTCTCACAGTCCTGATGGCCTTAGGGACTGATCAGTTTCCCCATCAGAGTGAGCAAATAACAGTGAAGTAAGGCAGAAGGCTTTACTTGCCTCCAAAAGTCAGGTCAGCCAGCAAACAATAGCAAGACTAAAGGGTGTCCCTTAGGGTGACCCATAGAAGTCTATGTGAGGAAAGCAGCCAACAGTGATATTTCATAATGCTAGTGGAGGACAGAGCACAATAAAATTAGAGCAAAACATAAGAATGCATTTGAACGCTGTTTTATCACAACAAACTACTCCAAATATCCGGAGTAGCCTCTGCATTGATAAAGGCGCAATGCAGAATTTGTCATTGCGGTAGGATTTCACTTTGGTTTATTAAGTATATGAAATTTCAATGTGATTGAGCAAAGTTAAAGTCTTTGCCTGGCACAAGTGTCTGTTTGCTGTGACGTTTTAATAGCACCACCTAATTTTATTGACTCTGCTTGGTTTATTTGCAAGAATATTACAAGTTCAGTCTTTTAAAATGTTTTTCAATTTAAGCAGGAGTTTTATGATGTATTGTATTCAGTGTTGCTGTTTAGCTATACACAATATGTGGGATGTTTTTATGTGCTGTTTATATGAATATGTATAGTACGAGTGCAGAAGTAAAAGTCTGACACAGTGGTGGCATGTCAGTTGGCAAAGATTTTGTTTATATATAAAAGTAAAGGAAAGGAAACCCTATCCAGCCCAATTTCTAAGAGGGGGTGCCATACCTCAACAAAAAGACTAAGGACTTTGTGAGGATGTCCAGCAAAGTAAAATGTCTACCGTCCTGTGTCGAAACCTATTTCCGTCTCTTACACTTGAAAAACTAGGGAGAGTCTTGAACCAGAAGGAAGCTCCTCTCATTCTGGATGCCAACTCAAATGTTAACCCTTTATCTTCACTTCTTGCACCTCTCTCTCTCTTGTGTGAGTCCCAGAAACTTTGGGACGTCTCGATCTCCCCCATTTGTTGTGTAGCTTCTCTTTTGTGTGAGTCCCAGACCCATCTATGCTGTCTCAGGACCTTCCCGACTTGCTGCGGACCTCAGCCCCTTGTTTGCATGCTTCTCTGTATGGATGTGGGTCCTTGCCCTATGTGCTGTTCTTGCATGGCTTCCCTGACTTTGTGTGGGTCCCAGACCCTATTGTGCTGCTCTTGCAGGGCTTCCCCTGACTTCATATGGAGCCCAGACCCCTCTCTCAGATTCATTGCATGTCATTCTCTCGTCTGGTTCACTAACATGTCAGGCACTGATTCTCATATATCTGTTTCTTACATTGCTCCAAGTACTGGTATGAGGGAGATGGGGTTTTTCTGCCTGCCATAACTGCCTCCTTCGTTCTCCGTTATCTCTACCATGCGCTACAGTAACCCGGGCACCTTTTGTGGTGTTACTGGCTTGCTCGGGCGCCTTTACAGTACTGCTTCTACTTGCTGCTGGCTTCCGCACACCTTTGAGCTGTCTCTGCATCTCCTCGCAGTGTTCCCAGGCATGGTCCTGCTCGGCGTGCGCTTCTCGCTCAAAGTGCGTGCTCCCGAACCTCCGAGTCCCAAACCCAGGACAACGATGAGCACAGCATGTGTTCAGTGAGGCTCTGTCATCCTTGCCTATTTCCCCCACGGCAAGCCTCCGGGGAGGATCTGACTCGGCACACAGTCCTCCTTCCCTTTTTATGTTTAGGTCAGCCTCTAGTCGACTGTACCACGTTCGTTGGTTCTGCTGTGAACATTTTCCTCCTTGCCTGATCTTCTTAGTGTCAGTTGGTAAAGGTACTCCTTCTGGGTAGCCCTCACTCTTCCTCGTCCAAGTATGGTCTGTGTGGATGGGATCCTCTACCTTACAGAAATACATAGACCGGTGGGAACCACAGAGGACTAAGTGAGGGTAGAAGAAAGAGGGGACAGAGATAGGTAGGAGGGGGGTGCATATCGCATTCTCCCAAGGCAGTCGTCACTGGTCCCATAGAGGGTCACCCCCGCCCCATTAGATCCATCCACTGACCATCACCCCCAGAGGGACTCTCGTGTAGCGGCCTCGCCTCCCTTGCCTCATGGGAAGGGGCTCCCCCCATGGGAGCAGTGAGAATACCCTGGGATTCTTCACCGTATTTATTTTCTATTAAAGCTTTGTTGTTGCTGTTGTACATATGTAATATTCTCTGTTCCCATTGTATTTATCTATGTTACTCTCTCCATTCTGCCATGTTTCCTGTTATTATGAATCTTTGAAATTGCTTTTGTTTATATTGTACTTAACTTGTCGTACTTCTACATCATCCTGTGTAACTAAGAAACTGCATAATCTTGTACTGCGCCCAGATACATGTGGAGGAAGGTACTTGAGGGCGAGATATGGTATTCCCCCCTTTCCCAATTGTCCACCAACCCTCTCTCCCTCAGCCTTCATGGGGTATTTCTAATCTCACCATATCTCCCCCTTCCCATTTCCAATAAGTACTGGGAGGAAGAAGGGGTGATCTGGAGCAATAAGGATTACCCATAGGAACAGCATGGGAAGCAAAGAGAGGCCTACTATATAACATCATTGGGCTGTCCCACTAATGGTCAGGCACTTTACTCCCATTGTGCTCACCTGACTCCAATTGACTCTCACCTGCATTACAAAATGTATGGTTCTGCCAGAAGGACAGTCCAAGCAGTGGTTGTTGGATGGAACCTGGAGGCCAAGGAGTGTAAGGCTGCAGGAAGAGGAGCCCGGAAAGACTGGTGGAGTGCATTATGCTGGCCTGCTGTGTTTGAGGGGCTGCACCGTGGCGAGGGAGCTGTGTCTCCAGGGAGCCGGACGAATGGCAGGTTATTGGCTGTGTTCAGGCCAGTGCTCGTTCACCTGGGACGTGTGCCAGTCCTAGGGGTGTCTTAGGGGCAGGTGGTAAGACCCTGACCTCAACCCAAGAACCCATTGAACTGCTCGCGTAACCAAGAGTTGCGTAAGCAAGAAAAACTCAGTAGCGTGCGGTTGGCTGGACTGAAATAAGTGAACTGCCCGGTGAGTGAAAAGCGGGAGAAAGCAAAACGAAGCAAGAGAAAGCTGAAAAGCGTGAAGAATGCAATGCAGAGTAAGGGAAAAGGGCCTTAGCGGCATGGAAACAGCAAAGAGCTGGTGCGAGCGACCCCAAACAGAAAAAGACAGAAAAGAAACAGAAAGAAGGAAATCAGTCAAGAGTGTGCAAGCAACCCAAAAGTGGGAAATAGGGTGCGAGCGATCCGAAACGAACTCGGAGTGCAAGAGGCACACACAGTAATGGGAAATTAAGGTGCGAGAGAGCACGATGAAGTAAAGAAAAGTGTGCAAGATGGTGAATAGAGGGTGCAGGTGTGTACAACTGAAAAGGTGCGCAAGAAGCACAGTGGAGTGGAAAAGGTGCCAGAAGAAAGGCATAGAGAATAAGGAGAGGTGAGTGGTCGTGCCTAGGAGGAGCAAAAAAAAACATTGTTCTCGAATATCTGTGATACTAGCCCAAGAGAACTGGATATCCTGATAAGGGGAACTTTCTTTGTTTGATGACGAAAGGGGCCTAAGCTTGAGAAAGGGGATCCCTAAGAGGCCCACAATGATGTTGGGAACTTTATAGGTGAGGCCTAGACTTGGGGGAAGGGAACACTTAGAGGCCTAACAGGAACTGTCTTTTTGTTTGGAACTGGAAGCATCGAAGCTTGAGGAAGGAAACCCCAAGAGACCCAGAGACATTGTGAACTTTATTTTATTTATTTTTTCCATTTGTAAAGCGCCTAGGCCCTCAGGCATCCGGGTGCTGTTGCAAACCAGTTACATTTGTACTGAGCTTAGTGAAATTACAAGAGGCAAGAAAGGCGGACAGTAGTCCCAAGGGAGAGTATAGTCGGTGGCTCTTCAGAGTTGGGCCAAGAACCAGGTTTTCAGGGCCCAATAAGATCCCTCTCTTCGGAGTTCCATTGGTGTGCTGCGACTGAAGGGAAGCTTACCTCTCCACCTTTGGCCCTTTTCACGCTTGGAATAGCTAATTTACAAGAGTGGAGGGATCTTACCAACCTGTTTTGTTGTGCTTTTGTGATTGTTTTGTGACAAGAACTGAGCTGCGGTTTTGCTCAGGCATTTGTGTGCGATTGAGGGTTTTGAAGATGATCCTTTGTGTGATCAGGAGCCAGTGAGCTTGCTTTCTTTCTAGATGTGTTCCCTTTTGGAGATGTTGAGTGCTGCTCTCAGGGCGTTGTTCTGTATCATTTGAAGCGTATTTATGTTCCGGTTGGAGGTTCCTGTAAAGAGGTCATTGCAATAGTCTAGTCTTGTGCCCGTGATTGCACTTGCATTGGTTAAGCAGCTCTCTGGGGTGATTGTCTTGGCAGTATATGCCGAAGAGGTTGCAATGGCGCTCACTTGTCTGTTGAGGAAGAGCGACGCGTCCAGGTATATACCAAGGGTGTTAATCGATTTGGAGACTGGGATCCGTATTCCATTATTGACTTGCTGCAAGAGCCCTACATGGAAGGTTCCAAGGGCAACCCTTTTGAGTTGACCTATTGTTGAACTGGCAGAACTACACCTATTGGTAAGATTACCTGAAACCAACTGTGGTTTACATTTCCTTTTGAGCCACCATTTTTCCTTTAAGAAGATCCCCTATCACATTTGGTTAAAGAGTAAGTGCAAGCATAGGTTTGGACACAGATGAACTTTGGTTTTGGGCTTACGGATATCGACGGCCTTAGAAGCATCAGTTGAGGGCATAACTCCCTTTGAGTTGGGGCCAGGTAGGCATTGCACCAACCCCACAAAGTTTGAAAATAAAGATTTTCAAACTTAGTTTTGAGCCTGTATCTCTCTTGGTACTGTGCCTGTCTCACAGTCTGCTCTGTTGCCGGAGGTAAACTGTGTTTTATCACTCTTAATCAAGTGTTTCCACCCAAGCAGGAGCAGGAAGGGCTGGCATGCAAATCTCTGGCAAACATCAATGTCCTCACTTGAAACTTGCATAGCCTCATTCTCTGCTCCTAAATTGATTGAGAGGGTAGAAAATATTGTTTGACTGCCAACCTTTAACAAAGCAGCTGAATGATCCTGGGGGCTTCTCTTCTCCCAAAAAACATATGGCATTATACATGGATATCTATCAGCTACAGCAATATATCCCACCGAGGGGGGTCACCCAGATCCCTTCGGTGGCATACATTGCTGTAGCAGCACAGGGTGTGGAAAAGGTACACTGGGGCCATACGCAGCTTAAATGTATAGACGCATAGCTTACAACTACGGGGTGAATTCTGCCTCAGCTTTCAGAGTGAGATTCTAGACAAGTAGTCTATAATATTACTTGAAATGCTGGGGTAGAATTAACACGATAATTGAAAGCCACACACATTTTGTTGTGTCTGGCCCCACAGTGTACTTTCCCCACACCCACAATGTCCCTCATGGACCAGCCTTTCGTGAGGGGAAATGAACAAAAATAAAAAGTACCACGTTCCCTCATCCCTCATTGTAAAGTAACCCTGAAATGGAAATGAAAAGCCTGGAAGTAAAAATGCTGTATCCCCCTGCCTCGACTTCCTAACAGTTGATTATGGATTCCATAAGGTTCTGCCTTGGACAGGGCTTTGTAGCCTTTGGCTCGCCAGATTGGTTGGAGTACAACTCCCACTAGCCCTGCCCAGCACAGTTTATGGTGAGGGCTCTGTAGTCCAACACATCTGGAAAGCCACAGGCAGAAGGCTTCCGGCGTAGGAAGAGGATGCAGCATTCAGAAAAGGGAATGGCTGCTAAAGGCGTCTCTAGAAGCTACACACAACAACATAATCTGAACTGAGTGACCCAAGTCTCTTATTATTTTTTCTACAGAACGATCTAAGTACTTTGCAAGTATGGTATTCACAATTAGACTCCACATCTGGAAAGGAGACAATATTCAAACAACTCTCACCACTGAAGGTAAATCTTTCCTGCTTGGGGGACTGTCATTATTGAACTGTTTACAGATTTAAAGACCTAGCTGGCAGAGGTATTTCTCTAAGAAATGGTTAATTTTCCTCCAATGTTCAAACAGGTTTCTCTTATATACAACTGTTTTGTGAATCGGAGTGTGACAAACCAAGCATATTTAATAAATGCACGTGTATCAAGCCCTTTGCAGTACTAGCCTGTCTAAATGAAAGCTTGTTTTGACTGTTCATGGTGACCACTTCTTCTCTTCAAAGCACACCATTCTTCTGAGACTGTTCTTTTGATCTTTGGCATCATTTGAGGTGCAAGCAAATCATTGCTCACAAGCCTTCCTGTGCATCTCAGAAAATGTATTTAGTTTTTTCGTGCGGGAGGAGTGTGTCAGAATATAAATTCTTCATTCTTTCGGTCTGCTTGAATTATAAACAATGTTCACAAACTCCGATACTTTCCACATAATTTGAAAAAACATTGACTGAATCTACCAACAATTATTTGTGTGAAACCTGAAGGTATCTCCCTTACTAGTCCCTGGGGATCTGTCATCCAGGTGGCCAAGACACAGCCAGTGAGGGAGGATTACCTGGATGGGGGGTCCTCGGGGAGTGGAAGTGGGACACCGACGGGTGATACATGGTATCCCCTTTCTTCTAATAACTTTTCCCATCCTGCTATACAAGAAGCTCTGAAACTGTCCCCCATTCCCCCTTTTCAGACACAAACACTTTTGCACATCACGAAAGACGACGTACAAACATTAAAGCCATTTAACTGACCTGTCTCAACACAAGGGTCAGGCAATTGACCAGGATATATTTATATATCGAGCCAGCTATCCAAGCACGGCAGTTAAAGTGGAGGAGAAGGCGGCAAAAGGCTGACGAGGAGAGACGCAATGTTGCCCTTTCCGACTCATACCCAGACCCACGAGACCTCTGTAGAATGAATTGATACCGCAATAGCCCAAGTTTGTTGCAGCAGATGTCAACGGTACACAGAGCATGCCTATGCTGATAAGCAGGACAGAGGGAGACGCCTGCTTCTGTGGTGCTGGCTTTCACTCAGACACAAGTAAAAGCCAAGCTGTTCATCACAGCCGGTGAGCCGAGGGGAGAATAAATAAGAAACCAACCTGTGTTGAATGAAAGTCGCAAATTGGCATATTGAGGAAAGTTTATAGAACTGTAAATTTGTTAAGGGAAGACCGGCTGCTGAGGGGTCTGGCACCACGTGGGTGCTCACTTGAGACTCTGGTTGATCCTGCATTGAATGAAACTAGTGCTACCTGAAGACCCTAGGGGAGCCACGCGGAAAAGGTCAAAGTGGTCAGACAGTGGTCTAGCAAAATCCCTGTACAGTCTAAAGTCTTTGACCGACAAACCATTGAGAACACTAGGGAAGTGACTCCCGCACCAGAAGAAAGTAAAAGGAATTGTGAAATGGCCAGAGTGAACCCTACGGAGCGATGCCAATAAAGAGTGGCCAAGTCTGAAGTCCCAAGGAACAATGTGTTGACAAAAGTGAACCCTACAGAGGGATGTCTACATTGAACGCTTTTAAAAGACATTAAGATTTGTGAGTGCCAAAAGAGAAATTGATTTGTGAAAAGCTGTAGTGAATCCGACAGATGGAGGCAAACAGTCGAAGGTTCTGAACGGAAGAAGAGAACCCAGGGGCTAAGGCATCACCCAAAGTACACTTGAAAGGAACTTTGTTAATTTTGGAGGCTATCAGGTCCTTGAAGGCAAGAGACTTTTTGTAGTAAAGAGACGTTAACACCGATGGTCCAGATATCTGAAGCAGAACTGTTGTCTCGTGCTAGGAAAGCTCGAGCGTGTGCTGTGCTCAGGAGTTCCGCCTTGTCCCAGGCTCAAAATGTGGGGAAGGGAGACTCCCGGTTACCAATTGTTGATTTATCATTTGTGAACACTTCTTTCTTTCTTGTGAATCCTATCCCACAGCCTTTTTGGTATTTAGTTGTAAGGATTGGCAAGACGCCACTAGGAATGCCTTATTTTGATTTGACGGTTGTAGCTTGCTCCATCTTAGATTTAGGTTTAGATTAGGCATTTTTCCACCCTACCTATACAGTTTATTAAACACCCTTGAACTGTGATCAGTTGTGTCTTTCTATTCTTGATACCATGCCTTCCTTCCATATTGCACACAAAGAAAACTCAGTCCAACTGAGTTAACTTGGAAATCTGTCGCTTAGAAACATTTATTGTTCAACTAAATCAAAGTTTTATTATTTTGTGTCCTTGGAACAGTATCGTGCTTGTACACTGAGTGGTACAGTGTTGAAATGAAAACACCCACATAACATAACAATTAATTCAAGATTGTCAAGGGACCCTACATGAGTGAGAGCCTTCGGGCTCAGTATTTATACTTTTGAACCATTCCAAAATCAACCTGTTGTAGCTCAGAAGTTGCTTTAATATATATTGTCTACATTTTGGCTGTAACACACAGAAAGCAGCTTAAGAGGAAACTGACACAAGTCTGACACAAGTTGGACACACATTACCAGCGCATGCCCCCAAACCTGAGACAAGCACCTGGCCGAGACCAATGTGAATGTAAGACATCTTTCATTGAAGAGCTGTGTACAACCGTGAACTGGTATCTGGTCTTTCCATCTAATGCCTATCCATCAAATTCCTATCCATCGAAATGTATTGATTGAATTGCTTTTCCATCAAAAAGCATATTCATTGAATGAATTTCGATGGATAATTTCGATGGAAAATAGGCTTAGTGTTAGATTAAGGGTTGGAGTAAGGGTTGGAGTAAGGGTTGGAGTAAAGGTTGGAGTAAAGGTTGGAGGGCATGGGGGTTGAGGGTGTTTGGGGACCCCCCCAATATACAGAAAACATTAAAATGTTACAAGGAGATGGCCAGTGCCGAAATGTCAGCAATGGACAGCTCCATGTAACTTTTTAACGTAGAAAATAAAAGCATCGCAATGCGATCTTTTACATTTAAAAGTACATATCCTTCCGTTGGACAAGTTTCGATGGATATGTACTTTAATGTAAAACATACTTTCAATGCATTTATTGTAGTTGGATTTTTTACGATGCATTGTCTTTTCGATGCATCTTATTTGATGCAAAGACAATAATCCCCCTGAACTCTGAAGCCTATAGCACTTACTGCTGTGAGCCAGGAAACTTTGCAGGGGAACAAAAGGAGAGCCCCTTAAACAACACCAATCAAACCACAAAACACGTTGGTCTACGAGTCCTCTTCATGCTTCACTTCAGGGACTGGCTGTCACGATTATTAGGTACATTTTCATGTTTATGCACAATCCCCTTTACATGCGAGACCCCCTCCATGTATTGCTGGACTGATGGATTTTTGGTCTGTTCCCCCGAGTGAGCGGGAACCTTTTTCCACACTCACGTTTTCTTTTACCATATCTTTTGGGATACTTTGTATTACTTTTTATACATTTTTCTTGGAGTTATACTTTCCTCCAAGTTCTATGACTGACATTTCCATCACAAATCACTCTGTGCAGTGTTTCCGGGAGCCCTTTGGGCGTCCCTTTTTATTTTCTGTTATAGGGGGATATTTGTATCTTTCCTATCTGTTTATATTGTGAGAGCAGCACATCCCACCTTATGTTGAGTGCTGAGGGGGTTCAATTGTATCCCCTTTCTCACTGCTCCTGTAACTTTGTGGTTACAGTGATAAGATAACCTGAATGGCTGGTGGCAGTGCTCTTATCCTACCTACTTTTGTGCAATTTTTGCTCCCTGGCTGTACTTACAGCCGTGGTAATGCACAGAAGCGTCACCATTGACCCAAAATGGTGGCTGTGTTCTTTTTTTGCCATTTCTTGTTTGTTTGTCCCGTCTTGGTTCTTCTTCTGCCGTGCTGGTTGGTTCTGGGAGCTCCTAATATGAATTTTGTCTTCAGTGGGAATCCTTTGTGAAGCCTGCCATGGCCCCAGTGTGGTTGATGGACTGGAAATGGGGGAGGACTCAAACTCCGCTATTCTTTGTCTTCTGGTGTGCCTGTCTGGAACCAGTTCCAACTGGGTGGGGGTGTGGGGGGCTGGCTAAATGGTGCATGGGTGCCGATTGCCTGCGTTCCTGCATAAAATTCATGGATCCTGAGGCTGAAGACCAGCTGACCCCTGTAACAGAAGAACTAAAGAGGAGGAAGAAGAGAGATGTCCGAAGCCACTTCCAGATTAACGATGATGCCCTCCATTTCGAGCCATCCCACAACGAGCTGTGACCTTCACATGCTACAAACCGCCAGTACCCTGGGACCTGTGGCCACTGTGCAGTGCATCGACTTTCAAAGATTGAATCTTCCCAAAAACTTTGGTGGACTCCTTCTGGACCTACAGAGACAAGATTCCACTCCTTGAAGTCCCAATACCAGAGTGCTGGACTGGGAAAGCGAGATGAATCAAATGGCGGTAATTGTTCTTCACTTATGTCTTGAAAAGGGCTCCAAAATCACAGAACCTCAAAGAATCCTTTCTCCATTCCAGATCCAAGATCCATTCCAGTGTCCTTCCTTCATCTGCCTGACCCAGAATCCGCTGACCAGGTCTGCTGCATCGTGGGGGCTGTTAGGAAGAATTCTCATAAATGTGCTAATTCCCTTCACCTTAGAGACCCTCAGCAACTTTGCTGGATTTTGAGGACTTGATTTTTTTTACCTGGAGAGAGTGTGACCCTTTCTCCCACTCATGTGTTTTGAAATGTGTTTTACTCTTGTGTTTTCTTTGGTAATGGAGTTTTAGACAACTCCATAGGCATCATCTTTTCATTTGTGTCACACAGCACCTTCAGTGTAGTGGCACAGGGAAGCCTTTCAGGCTTTCCCAAGGTTTAAATACCTTCGCTGGGATAAACTGCTGTTTCGCAGAGAAAGTAAAGTGAAATTGACTTTACTAGTCTTTTCAAATTCCTAGACCCAGCACAGCCTATCTTACAATAGAGTGCTGGAGGGATTACCTAGTATCCCCTGTGTCTAGATACTCATGTAGTAGTCAAATGCTACCCTTTCCTCTTGAAATGGCTGGAGGCAGTGTTTTTACAACAAACTACCATGATTTTTCCCGACCACGAACACCACACCAGTAGCATTAAATCGCGGGAGCCATGTTTTTCAAGATGGGTTCTGAGCCCCTTTGTTTAAACAGGCCTCTGTCTTCTTACGCCATTTCTTTTTGGAAAGGTCCTTCTAGAGTTTGTCCCTGCGTGCCAAACCAGGTTTAGTCCCTTTGTTCCTTCGCCTTTGGCGGGCTTCAGGACTGAAGACCGCCTATGGTGCCTCTGTCTGTCTGGGGTGGGCAGGAAGGAAGGGACGTGCCCTAAACTCCTTGTGCTTAATCTCCTAGGAGACCCATATGTCCTATGGCGTGATTGGCTGGCTGGCTGACTGTCAGGCAAGGACAGCCACCCTGCTGAGTGAGTGACAGCTAGGTTGGAATGAAGGGGAGAGAACTGAATAAAAGGCGAGTCTCTTGGCTTGGAAGGCAGAGTCGACCACTGGAACGAAAGAACCTGCTACAGGTCCGAATCGCCAAGTTCACCTCGACAGAGAAGCCCCCACAAGGACGACTTCTCCCTTTGAGTTGGTGGGACCAATCAACTCGACATTAAGCCACCTGGATACCATTCTCGGAGCTGGTTGCATTTTCCTCCGAGTACTGCAGGAAACAGAATAACCAGGGAGATGGACACAAGTTTATGTGCTTCATACAGCTACTGGAATTGAAGATTTGCCAGTTGCCAGCTTTTTGACCAGTCCCAGTGCAGTGCAGTGCAGGTGTCCCCTGATGTCCTCCCTCTTGTCCCCACGATTGAGGGTCAGGAACGGCGAGATCTGCAGGAACTGCCAGGAACAGAAGTCTTCAGCTGCATCTTTTTCTTCATTTGTAAGGTACTGTGAAACAAGACAGAGTACTTACCTCTCGCAGTGAAAGTTCTTGAAACTTTCCCAACTTGCAGGCCTAATCAGCTTGTGACCCAACATATGATGCTTTCTTTTACAAACTACTTCTGAGAACTTTGGCAAAGATGTTTCTGTTTAACTACCAGAACTGCTTTATCCTATACAAGACTTTAGCCCATTGACTTTGGCCTAACCTATTGCATTAAATCTACTCCTCTGGCAAACTCAAAACATTTGCACTGCCTAAGAATAATTGTGATCTTCTTTTTATTAACTTATGCCTTTTTGCTCCTCCTTCAAAGTAGATTAAATGCCTCAAACTTACAGTGTAAAGTAGTGAAGTATATTTGTGTGTGATATATATTGCCTCCTTCTAGTGAATGTTTTATAACTGACTGTGAAATAAATTAATAAGTGTTTTACCAAGAAACCTTTATTGTAAGAGTTTATTTGAATACTTGTCATTGTAGACCTCTGTGTAACATCATTACAGGTCACATTCCCCTCTTGAGATAAGCCTGGCTGCTCAGCAGCTCTACCAAAACTGTGTAGTACAGACTTCTACTAAAGGTTGGTTTGCTTCCACCTGTAGTCCTCGTTGTGTATAGCAGTCCCCAAGGGTACTGCATACAAACTTTGCCCAACTGTGGCATTGTGCTGCATCCGCTTCTTCACTCCTAAGGTACTGTGAGACTTTTGGTAGAATTTACCTAGAGTTGCTTTACTGTTCCTGCGTTGCTGGAGTGCTGATTTGTGTGTTTGTGTGTTTGGGAGTTTGCCAAATCACATTTGCCGAAGCCTAATGCTTGTATGCCTTCATCTAGACTTCTCTGAATTTGCTGACCCTTTTTCCAACAAAAAGTGTTACTTCCTTGCTACAGGAGACTTTCTCTGGAACGTTTGAATTTTATACAGCTTGTAACTTACCTGTTTTGCCCTCCAATCTGACTCTGACTCTGAGATACTCATAACTAGATACGGATGGACAAGTATTACATAAACAAGTATTTACTTGTTTATGTAATTTTTTTTTAAATCCGTTTGTGCAAAACAAAATGTGATGGCTGAAAGGTTTTGAATTAATCATAATCACAGGCATAGCTCTGGACAAGCATCCAGACCATTGGTTTTCAGCCTCCCATGCCATTACAGAAGAGGAAAGACCATATGCAAATCAAGCTTGGTCCCACCCCAAAAGGGGCAGTAGAGCCGAACTGCAAGGTCACATCTCTTCTGCACGTGACTACAAGCATCCCCAGACATGTTTTGGCCTTGTTGGGCGTCATCAGTGAGGAGTAGCTTGGGTTTATAGGCCCAGCAGGCGCGGGGATCCAGGTCTGGGCATACCTCTCCCACTCTGGGTGACTTAAGCAAAGCAAAAAGGTGATGGCTAGAAGGTTTTGGCAACCCTCCAGATCATCATTTTTCAGCCTGCCAAGCCATTACAGAAGAGGAAAGACCATATTCAAATCAGGCTTGAACCCCCACCCGCCAAAATGGTCAGTGAAGGCCGAAACATGTCTGGGATTGCTTGTGTTTCCGTGCAAAGGGGACCTAGCCGAGCAGTTCAGGCAGAGTGCTCCCATTGGTGGAAGTACATGACTGATTTGCTTATGGCTGGACCCGATTTGCAATGGTGCTGACGGGCTAAAATACAGTTGTGTGGAAGGTTGCCCAGAGCAATGCCGGTGGTTCAGATTAATTCTATCTATCCATCACTTTTTTTTGGTTTCAGTTCATCCATTTGTACCTGAAACAGATATTCTGAAAGTTACTACAAAGGTTTTACTTAAATTTGAATTGCATACTGCCATTCTAAAAGTATTACGAAGTGGTTTTCTTACTGTGAATAATGCATAAGTTACTTACTGTGTGTTATAGTTCTTACCTTAGTGTGTTAGTGTTTCTTTGGCCTATGTGTATATACTCTAAGTTCTTTGTACTACACACAGCCCTTTCTCCCTCCTAAGAAAAGCCAGGCTGTTAAGCCATTGCTACCAACAAAACTTGTGTGGTTCAGGCCTATACAATGTGTTGGAGCCCTATGTCCCAAGGGTGAGTCTTCAAAAGTCCTACTATTGGTGGACTTTTGTAAAACTCCTTAACGATTCCTCCTCCTTCTTGGCGACTAACTGCGATGTAAGCGTACATGTCCCATCTTAAGATGGCCGACTTGCTTGCTTATACTAGGTGCCTCCAAAATGCAATCCTAACGCTTTCCGGAAAGGTAACTGATGGCTGCACTACCACTCGTCACATCCCAACGTTCTGCACTTACGATTTTGCTGCTGTTCGATGTACGCAGGCGCAAGGAGACTAGTGGTTTCTTAATAGGGACTTTATTTACTCTGTCCCACAGCCACTAACCCCCCCCCACGCATGCGCAGCGCCAGCCTTGCTCCATTGGTTGGCGCACCCACTGCTCTTCAGCACAGGCGCACATCCATCTATATATTCCAGCTTAGCGTTCTTGCCGGCTGGACGTACCTTCGCGGCAGTAAACAGCACTTAAGGCAGCTATATCCACGGCTCACATGTAAGTAAGGAAGCTGCTTTACTTTAAAGGCCCCACTCTGGCTAGCCCCCTTTAATATACCAGCGGTTAACTTGTGGTTTGCTGGCAGCCTGCTTAATATAGCATTTCGCCTTCCTTTTAGATGCACCTCATTATGAAGGTGTTTCGGGCTTCTTGATCGCCCTTCCAGACACACGGACCTCTTCACGTTCAAGTCCCATGCCTATCCGCCCCCAACTAAGCTGGTTTAACATAGGTATGTGAAATTCTTGACATTATTAGATATCGATGCCTAGTGCACCTGCATTTCAGTGGTTCTGCAACAGCACTGTGCATACTTTGCTCTTCTGCTGTGTCGATCTCCACAGCATGCCAATGACATAGCCCTGTTTTTTGGACATTACAGGATACAAACAACTACTATCCTCAACACCTTAATAAGGGACATCATATACCGCGAGACTGGATCTCTTCCCATATGATCCAGTCCAAGCTTAGTCCTTCACTCCATCCTTTCCCCAGCCCGGACTTATCCAAGGTCAGTTGTTTTAATCCCTTCTTTCTAAGACCAGAATGCACCTGTACATGTGCATTTCATGGTTGCTCGTTTTAACTGTTGCCTAGATTGTATTTGCTACGGTCACACCCTCCCGTGCTTGTACTTTATCTTAATTCCATCCCCTTTCTTTACACATTATTGCAGGCCTCCACCATCCTCTTGGCCCAGAAGAAGGCCGTTATTTCTAAGGCCGAAACGTCACTGTAACAGGCTTTTGCCTGCCTCCAGTTCAACATCAGGGGTTTTTTTCTGTTCCCGACGTAGACCAAGGATTGGCCACCATTACATTGATGTGCAAAGACCTCAACATAGAACATCAGAACTTGGCTGGTTTAAATTAAATTGTTATAAAGCCAGACTGAGCACTTTCTAAATAATGCCACATTTTATGTTAAGTGTGGTTGGTTTGCTCTCTTGTTTATTTGTTGTTCTTTTCTTCCCCCTGACCCTAATGTCATGTATATAACAGTGCCCACAAAAACACAACGCACTCCACTTGTTGAGAGCATTTTTATGATTGGGTGAATTAGCACACACTCTGATTGCATTAGATAATATTGTAGCTCTGTTAGTAAATTACAGAGACAATATTAGTATATGGACTTTTGTTGAAAAACAGTTTTGCTTGATGTACCAGGAACAAATTCTCCTCTGCAGACAGGTTCATGTATAAGAGCTATCTTTTTAACTAAAATGCAAATGTTGATTATAGTTCTTAGCATAGAACCTTTGTTTTTTTTTTTTTTCTTTTCCAAATGGACAATCCTAGTGTTGAACATTGTTTATCATCTTGTTGCTTTATACACCATGGCAAAATGTAACACAAAAAGTCTGCTTTGCCCAAAGATGTGAATATGTGTTTCTTTTTCTTTTTTATCAAATGTAAATAAATACATGCTCCCTGATTAATAAGGGTGCATAAAGAATGATTGAATCTGCTTTGTTAATTACAGATAAATGCGAGTTCATGTTTCAGTTCTTGCTGGTTTGGAATAGGGTGATCACTTCTAAACACCACTACAGTTCCTCAACATTCTACATTTTAAGAATGGTTTAATTTTGAACGGCGGTTACCATCCCCCTTGTTATACTGCAGATGCTGTTGCTACCATTGTCTTGTGTGTATCCTTCTCTTTTCCTGTGCCTTCCATCCTGGTCCATGTCCCTTCCTTTGCATGCCTTCTCCCACCTTCTACTCCAGAAGCTCTGGAGAATTCAGCCCTCATCCTCCTGCTAGGTTCTACCCTCTTTATGCTTTGTTTTTCCAATTCTGCTTTCAAAGTCTCAGTTCCCTATCATCCTAGAATCTTTCCTTCAGAGGAGCTGCTCTGCCAGATTATCGTACACGTGGAACAACATTCACCTGCTCCCTCTTGTTGCCGCTCAGTTCATTATATCTGGACCAGCTTTTCCCATTTATTTTTTTTTTCTGGCGCTGACATTTTTCTTCTACCTCCTTTCCTGGAGGGCAATGTACCTGGCATGTTCTACCTCACTTTAATCAGAGCGGCTTCTAGGAAGGACAGGTTGTACCTTGGCTAACCCAACCACCAAGAAATCCATAAATCCATGTGGCTGACACTTGTCAAGCAATGAACAAAGTGGTGGTGCAGATCCTCGCTAATTGTTAAGAGATTTGGAGTCACTAATCCTAGAGATGCATCTATTCAAACAATTTAGTGGGCACCCAATCGGTGAGGGCTGCCAGTTTACTACTTCACAGGACAAGTCCCAGGCTTTGCAATGGGCCGTGTATTCCCAGTCAAGCCTCAAACTTCCTTGCTAAACCACCTTAATACCAGGAAGAGATTACATAGAACTGGGCCTCGAACAGGGATTAACCCAGATCTCTGTACCTACGGATGAGGTTGGGAATATTTCCGGTAGTCTCCTTCACAAAATCATGGGGAATGTGTCCCATGTTTGGGGCAGCCTGTGAAATCCTTGCGCCCAGTCATGTGCGAGAAGTCACACAGACTTCTCAGGGTACTTGGTCTACCCTTAACCTGAGAGGCTTAGGGTATATAGGGGGCCCCTTGTTCTTAATTGTCTGCGTGATGAAGCCTCAGAATAGGGTAGTTAGAGGGGGAAAAAAGAGTAACTGGTCAGGGAAATCTCAAAAACACATGGGTCCCTTGCCAAGGTTGCAATTTAGGATTTTCAATCTGACGACATAAATGTATGGCCGTGACTGGTCACCACACGAACACACACCTGATTCCACACACCTACCCATCTGGGGGGTCTAATCAGGCCTCGTTTCATAATACACTGCCTCCAAAAACATGTCGAAATTGACTTGCACACAGAGCGCGGTTGGCTTTTTTACTCTGAGCACGTCAACACAGCAGTAACATTCATGGTGTCCGCCGTTACTAACTTCCCACTCCACCTCTTATTGGTGTGCATGTGTCACAGGATCATGAACATGGCAGACGCCTTGCTAGGCAAGACCAATAATGTAATATAAACATACTATCCCCTAGTACTTGGACGTCCCAGCCCTCTTTCATCCCATATTTACGGGATGTCCCAGAGGTATATCAAAATCTAAATGTCTGTTCAGTCCCCTCAGTCTGGGATGCATTTGACCTGGTTGTTTCCACATTAAGCCGTGTTGAGTGCTTCTCCAAGTGAGCCAACATTAGGCTCCAGCTTGGAAGAGCAAGCGGGAACCCTCGTGTTATGCTCCAGGTCTAAGCTCTATGACATTGTTGTGTGCCCATGAAACCCCATATCCACATTGCAACTGAAGGCAAGTCTCTGGTTTCCTTTGAAAAAGCAGCTCCAAAGATGCAGTCTGTTTTTGTATTTTGAAATAATGTTGGGATGGAAATTAGCCTATCCCACCCCTTAGGCGCATCCAAGTTAGGCGAGCCCCATATGAAACGATAGACCCAGCAAGGGGGGAGAAGCTCCCACTCCAAGGGTGCATACAAAAGCCCTGTAGTGCCTGGTAGTAGGCAAATAGCGCTAGCCATATCCATGGCCCACGTCTCCATTTTATATTGGGCCCAGAACACACACACACACACACACTCTGAAAGACCAAAGAAATATCGAGGCTTAGTACCACAAATGAAATATGCCAATCATGGGTTGAAAAGATACAAGTATCTTTTATTACTGTACAGTTACAAAGCAAAACAGATAGCTATCTGGCTCCCAACACCTCGCAGTGTGTACCAGCAGACACGGTGAGGGGTGAGCGAGCTGGCCATCTAAAACAGACATATTTATACTGTTTTGACAATATTGTCCAGCCTCTCTCCAGGCTAATAATTCACTGGCTAGAGTTTGTGCGTAGTTCATATAACAGATTTTACAATATTATATACAGGATTAAACAAGTTTACATGTCCATGAAATCACAATGATGCTGTTGGTTCTTTGATCCATGGTAAGCCTTATTCCATGAATTGTTACAATGCAGTTCAGCTAGAACATACGACCAGAGTTTGCTTTCCATTGTCTCTGTGTTTATACGAGGATGAGGCTTGTGAGCGCAGACAACAGTTGAATGGCAGTTTTATATGAAGCACAAGGTTTCTTTGCATTAGTCAAACAATCTTCTCTCGGTCAGCCTAAAAATTAACAGAAACTCAAAGGTTCGGCTCGACTGCAAGTTGAAAACACAGTCCACCATTTTAGAACATGGAACTCGAGTCGAAATCAAAATGGCAGATGTTTCCTAAAATGGCAGCAAAGTTAACCAAAATCGAAACATTACTGATGCGGTTTTCTGTGTAACGCGAATGGGCTTAGGCCAATATTCATAATAAGGAGATATTCTATGATTACGGTTTAACAAACCCTCCTTTTGGCCTAAGCCAAGAGCATTACTCAAATATTCGCTTTACTCAAAACCCCTTTAGTCATTTTCTCGCGTGCATGTATTTTTGATCCTACTGTACCCACAGTTTGCGCACAACATCCCCCTAACATCAAACATATGGCAGGAAGACATTGTATGCAACAACAGAACAATAGAACACCAAGGATTACCACTAAGACGGAAAAGAGCTTCCATCCACATGAACGTAGAAAGTCCCAGAACCAAGCACCAAGATCCCAATTTCCCTCAGGAACATGTACTTCCGTACTTGGGACGTGCAGATTTTGTATCGCCTTGAATATGGTAGGGGAGGAGTCGGGTACGAAAACACAACAAGCAGATCCCACCAATTAACATACTCCACCAAGCTCAGACAGGATGACGTCTAACACCATCCTGTTATGTAGACCCACTAATCTAATTGCTTTCTGTTCCAGCGTCATGTTGTATAGTATATCGGTGGTTCTGTTGATGGTCCTCTCCAGTACTCTTGCTAGTCGCCTAATATCCTCAGAGTTCATTATTTGTCCCCAAAATGGTACAAAGGATTTTGTTAAATCATACCCAACCATTCTCGTCCTGCCTTGGACGAGTTATAGAGACCTCAGAGGTGCTGGCTACATATACCTCTGGTAGCAAGATACCCAAACAACAAGTACCCTGCCAATCTCTAGGTAACCAAGGATAAGCGTCATTCAAACAGACAAAATAAATGGGATCACCTACATACAAAGGTCTGTCCTCTCTAGTCAGATTCACAATGTTGGTACAACCCTTAAAAGTACCCATTGACTGAGAACCATCCCTTTGTATGCAGAAGGAAACAGAGTTGGGGCTATGATTGATAGTATAAGAAGGAGGCATGGCATCCTGGTTGCCTACGAAGCCATCTTGAAAGAAATTAGTGATTGGAAAGGTCTAGAAAGTCTATCGGAAGGTCTAATAGAAGCAACATTGAGTTTGCTCCTATTCGCAAAAAGGGAACATCCCAACGGTGTCAGGACTCTTCTTTCAAATTCGTTCAGATTAGTCCCATTGAAGCTACCAGAAATACTATAATTCCAACGACCAAAGAATAGTGCCCTTAGTGAGGCGTAGCATGCAGTAGTTAAAGGAAGAGGATGAATATACAAGCCCAACACTTTTTCTCTGTGCTTTGGCAAATGCGAACATATCCAGCAATTTGTTCTATTTAAAATCGCATGGGTCGCATTCATGATTAATAGAAGAACCCAAGCGCAAATACAACTGTTAGACCGGTTAACATTACTACAAGAAAACAATGAGTCCTCAAGGACCATGGTTTTTGATGTTCAATGTCTTTGTTAGCCACAAGACCAATAGCTTGCTCCATAAGAGTAGAATTAGAGAAGGGCATTGTTCCTCAAAATCAGTTTAAAAAGTCTCTCCATCCGGCTCCTTAAGTTCATCCGTTGGTGGTCTCCTGAACACGTGGCTTATCTTGCTTGTAGGTAACTTTGCCAGTCCTAGCCACTTACTTATGTTTCATTGAGAGAGTGGCAAGGGACTAGCTCAACGGTGATTTCTTGTGGGCAGAGCCGTGCTGTGCTGTAAGTCTAGTGCTGTGGACGCAGATCGTACCTCAAGACTCCAGGTATGGTGTGATCTGCGGACAGAGTGTTGTTGCTTCCTGATGGAAGTGGTGAAACAGAAGCAAAATTGTTCAAGGGTGCAGAAATATCCGAGGAAGAATTCAAATTCAAAGTAGCAGTCTCCCCATGCCCACAGGCTCAGGAAGAATCTCTGAGACACCCTTAGTGTCGTCCGAAACAGACTTGTCGTGGGGAACAGAACAAACAGTCTCCTTCTCTTCTCCTTCGTCGAGTAGCAGAGCAAAAGTTATCTTCTTGACGTTTGTCGCATGGATCCAATGTCTCTTGCCTGCTACTCGTACAGTGGTCTGTGTGGCCAACAGGACCTGAAACGGTCCTCGCCAGCGCGGTGCGAGACAGGATGCTCATTCGAAGGTTTTTGTGAGCACCCAGTCACCTGGTCGAAGTCAATGACCTGGCCCCTCGTATTTTACTGGGAGGGCTTCTCGCATCTGTTGGTATATCAAATACAAGTTTTGAGTTAACTGGTTACAGTATTCAGAAAGGAGCAAATGCTCCACGTCTTTTGGGCTTGGGCAGATTCCAAATATTTGCTGGTCTCCCCATTACGATTTCATAGGGGGAGAGTCCAGTCTTGTTTGCTGGATCGTCCGCATGGATAATAAAACTACCGGTAAGGCATCTGGCCATTTCAAATTACTGCTAGCACAAACTTTAGCTAATTTGTTGTTTAGGATACCATTATGGTGTTCTACAAGTCCGGCAATCTGAGCGTGCCTGGCCGAATGGAACCGTTTATCAATCTGTAATCCCGCACATACTTGCAGGATAATGGCAGCAATAAAATGTGGACCATTGTCAGACCAGATGACCCTCGGCAAACCAAACCTTGGAAAATATTCCTTGAGCATGGTTTTCGCCGTTGTCATTGCTGTGGCATCTTTCACAGGGAAGGCTTCAACCCACTTGCTAAAGGCTCAAATGACTACTAGGACATACTTATAGTTGTGTCAGCGCTCCATTTCGATGAAGTCGAAATGTATAACTTCAAAGGGCACAGAGGGGGGTCCTAAACGACCCCTTGGTGTCGATGTACCCTTTCCCACATTATGCTGTAAGCATACCATACAGTTTTGGACCAAACGCTCAGCAGTCTTAGCAATGTTTACATTTACCCAGACAGGTTCTAGCAGTTTACAAATGTTTCTAGCACATATAGAGGAGTAGGACCATGAGCCATTGTAACCATAGCGGTGACATAATCATCGGGTAACATCCATCTTTTCTTTACATTGTCTATCCAATAACGTTCATCATCTAAACTTGCTAAACCCTCAGCCCATTGTTTAAGCTCTTCTGGAGTGGCATCAGCTTGAATATTTATCGAATCAATTCATTCATCTATTATACAAGTGTTTGTGGCTTCTTTTGTTACATACATTTCTGAATACAAATCAGTGGCAGTCTGTTTGGCTATCCTGTCAGCAAAAGTGTTTCCTCTCCCTACATCATCTGTTATTTTCTGATGTGCGGCGCACTTCATAATTGCTAAATGAGTAGGAAGCGCAAGTGCTGAGAGTAGCTGAACTATCTAAGTACCTTGTTGGATTTTAGTTCTCTGTGAGGTCAAGAAACCTCTTTCTGCCCATAGTCTACCAAAGTTGTGAACCGCCCCAAAGGCAGACTGGCTGTCTGTTAATATTTACTCTAAGCCCTTCAGAAAGTTCACAAGCTTGAGTCAGTGCGATAATCTCTGCGGCCTGCGCAGAGTTATGCAAAATTATCTTGGTTTCCACAATCGTGCTTAATGTAGTGATGGCCTAAGCAGCAGTGGATGTACCATACGGAAGTTTGAAGCAGGAGTCATCGCAAAACAGCTCCCCTTGTGGATCTTTCAATGGTGTGCCATTTAAATCAGTTCTGCCTTTAGTTTCTTGCTCTGTGGTATGAAGGCAGTGATGTGACATGTTGTCACTGCAAGCAATGTCTTGCGGAAGAGGCAATAGTTCAGCCGGATTTAATACGCAACATCTCTTAATTTGGATATGCTGTGCAAATAGAATCAGTTTGTATCTTGTTAATCGTGCAGAGGGTAAGATGTTGCATTTGCGTTCTGTTCAGTACAACCTCTACGGAGTGGGGTACCATCACAGTTAGAGTGACCTAAAACCATACCCTCACTTTGTTTTATGGACGCAGCAGCAGCGACAGCTCTCAAGCATCTCGGCAAAGCATATGCAACAGGATGAAGTGTGGAGGAAAAAATAACCGCACAGTCTATTCTTCCCTTGTGTTCCTGCGTTAACACAGCCAAAGCAGATCCATCATATTCATGCACATAAAACACAAAGGCCTTGTCATAATTTGGTGTGCCCAAAACTGGTGCTGAACACAGCGCAGCCTTGAGCAGATCAAAAGCTTTCTGGTGCTCCAAGTTCCATGGTAATGGCAAAGAAATGCCCTTCTTTGTCAATGTCAACATTGGTTTTATCA
Organism: Ambystoma mexicanum; assembly: GCF_040938575.1. Lineage (NCBI taxonomy): Eukaryota > Metazoa > Chordata > Amphibia > Caudata > Ambystomatidae > Ambystoma > Ambystoma mexicanum. Next base: position 591,274,408 of record NC_090940.1, on the reverse strand, counting down.
CTAGTGAGACGTTAGGGATCCACTGTCTACAGTAAAAAGCCATACCTATCAAGGCTCTGACCTCTTTCTGTGTATTTGGGATAGACGTGCTATAGATGGTTTTTATCCGTTCAGGTGTCAGTCTTATTCCCTCCTTTGACGAGAGATAGCCTAAATAGGCGACCTCCTGTCGACAATATTGAAACTTTTTCAATGAAGTCTTATGCCCATGTGTTCTGCTCGGTGGTCAGTGATAATGTCGAATGCAATAATGTCGACAGTCAAAATGTCGAAAAAAATAATGTAGAAAAGCAATAATGTCAAATTTTTTTCGACATTTTTTCGAATTTTTAGAAAAAAATAAATATATATAATTAAAATGTGGTGAATATGAGGGGTGAGAGTGTGGTGGGGGGTGGCAGGGGGGTGTTGGGTGAGGAGGGTTGGGGGGGAACCCCCCCTAGTAAATGATATTTTCCTTGTTTATTTATTTATTGAATAAATAAATAAATATATTTCTGATGTTTGTTAATCTGCTTAGAATCACATGCTGTGCATAGGTCCGACATCCAGTGGTCACTGCGGAGTATTGCATTTTGTTTTTCGTAGTCGAAAAAGGGGACGTCGACAAGGCGCGTCTGTAACACTATTCTTATAGTGACGTGCGTCGTACCTACAATCCCTCACGCGTCGAGGTCCCTCAGATTGTTTTTTTCCGCCCAGCTTCTGGTCGCCTTACGCGGAGCTTCTAGAGAGACATTGCAAATACTTACTACGGACCTCGGTCCTTAATTATACTTATTATATTGTTAAAGATCCCTCCCCTCGACGTTAGCTGTGAAGCTGTTTCTCCGCCGAGCAAGTTTTCGACGGAGGGGAAGAGACAGAGGAGATCCTTCGGCGCTGCCGAACACGTGGCCTGGCCGGCCAACATACAGTAGGGAGAGTGGGGGTTCAAACTTTTATCCTCTCTTTGAGAATGTCTTTCTTTCTCCCCTATCTTTCCCTTGGGGTTGTTATCACCAGTTATTATTGCCTCAGCTATTGAGAGGACACCTTTTAAGTTTTGCCCACGCTGTAGGGGCAAATACACTTAGAAGGACAAACACAAGCTCTGTAATCGTTGCTTGTCCCTCGATCATAAGGAGGACAGCTGCGCGGCCTGTAAGCTCTTCAAACCAAGAACTCTTAAAGAACGAAAAGTTAAGAGGTGGGCGGACTACGCTATGTCGAAGTCAGTTTCCTCACCCGCCGCCGCTGTTACAGAAAGTGACGAGGAGGGTGATAACTCAACGTCCGTTACGGAAGTCATCAACCCCCAGAAGCAGTGCTTGCGCTCCTCGACGTCCGTCCCCGGCCCCGACGGGCTCGGCTCACGCCCTGCTTATGGGCATGAACACCCCGGCGACAAGGACGCACATAGACCCCATAGGCATAAGCACACAACCCACGGCTCTTCTTCGTCGAAGACAAAGGATCCATCAGCGCCGAAGGGGACGCAGGGCACTCCGGCGTCTACCTCAGACCGTAAGGGTCTCAAGCCCCACCCGCAAACGCAGCCGCGACCAACGATTGGGCTTTCATCAAACACGGGCGCTACCTCAAAATCATCCGACGTAACGCTCCATAGAGCGGCCGTCGAGGAACAACGCGTAACGCAGGCAACGTCGACACCAGAGCCCTCTACTGACAAACTCGTTGTCGAGAGCCTGGCGAGAATTGTTTCCGAAGACAAACGTAAGCGGACGACGAAACAAACGTCGAATACCGCACAAAAAGCTATGGAAACGCCGAAAAAGCGCAAGAGTAGCCAGGAACTGCCCCCTTCATCTAAGGGCACGTCTGAACTAACGGAGGGCTTTGCAGAGGGCGACGGAAACCTTTCTTCGACGTTGTGGGAGCGTTCTAAGCATTTTGAAGGTGAAGACACTGATTTCCCCCCTCTAGACTATTCAGGGGTCCCCCATGAGACCCTTGAAAGACTCCATTCTTGTATGGAGAAAATGGAAAGGTTTTTGGGAAGACAAAACCCACCCACACCCAAAAGACCAAGAGAATGGCCCCAGGATGACCCTAGGGTCAAGATTCCTAGGCTGTTTCCCCCTTCTACAGACGCATATCACCTCACTGAAGAGGAGCAATACCTCCAGGAACATGAGGAGTGTTTGGGTGAAGAGGAAGAACATGAGGAAGAGGGGTTTGAAGAAGATCCTTACACTAGTGCAGGAGCTTTTGAAGAAGATACAGATACCTCGCAGCCCTGGCAATCCCCATCAGTGCAGCCTTGGCAATCCCCATCAGTGCACTCAGACCCTGATGTCTTTCACCCTTCTCCTCCCAAGGATTCGCCTATTGGAAACACCTCTCCCATAGATGACCAACCTTCACTTAATGCACTATTGCGCAAGGCAGCAGCGCATTTTGAAATAGACACAGGGGAGACTCTTCCTGACATAGACTTTGTAGAGAAAGTAATTAAAGAAAAAGCCCCTGTTAGTCAGTCTATTCCGCTCCTGGCTTCTATAAAGAGAAGAATAACTCTTTCCCTTTCCAATCCGGACTTAGTCAGAGGGGTCAACCCTCGGATAGAAAAGCTCTTCAGCCCTTCGTCCTCTGACCCTTTGTACATCAGAGGACATTCTATTCCGGACTCCCTCGTAGTTACTAATACAAGAAAAAGAGCGGGGGTACCACTATCCACTAGTGAGGCACCACCTGACAAAGAGCGCAAGAAGCTCTATGCACTTGAGAAGGCGGCTGAGGTCGTGATTCACTTCCCAACTAGGATTGCAAATAACAATTCCCTACTAGCTAGCTACGCAGATGCACAGTGGAGCAAGCTGCGCAGCGAAGCAGAGGACGCACCAGAACCCCTGCGTTCACGCCTGTTAGTTATAATCTCAGAGGGAACTCTTGTAAACTAGGGCATCGTAAAGAACTCCTTAGATGCCGCAGAGACGGCTGGCCGCTCCCTGGTTCAGGGAATACTTCTCAAACGCCATGTCTGGCTGCGCAATTCGGGATTTAAGCCGGAAACCCAGGCTTCCCTGATAAATAAGCCCATAGAACAAACACATCTGTTTGGGAAAGCAGGTGATGAGGCCCTAGAACATGCGAAGAAAGAGTTTGATACCGTCAAGACTCTTGACCAAATTTCTAGGCCCCCTAACAGACGCAGCTATGGCAATAGACGCTCCTTTCGTGGCCAACGCCAGCAGCAAAACCAACAGCAATTTTACTCTGCTACCAACTGGCCCTCTAACCAGGGTAACAACACCCAGTTCAGTCAAAGAGGCCAACGCCGTGGCAAAGGAAGAGGTCGTGGCTCCAGCCCCAAAGGTTCCACGCCCAATACCAACAAATGATCCGAAGATTCGGGTCCCCTCCCATGCATCACCGGTCGGGGGCCGGCTAACATCGTTCCTTTCAGCATGAGAGGGAATATCGTCAGACCGCTGGGTATTATCCACCATAGCCCACGCATACTGCATCGAATTCAACGGTTCCCCGAAGTACAGACCCCCACGGAACCGACGCATGACACCGGAACACCTCACTATTCTTCTTCAAGAATTAGAAGAGCTACTGAAAAAAGAAGCTATAGAGGCTGTCCCCCTATCTCAGGTAACAGAAGGTATTTATTCAGTGTACTTCCTTGTACCCAAAAAGGACTTAACCATGCGCCCTGTATTAGATCTGCGCCCAGCGAACAAGTTTGTCAAACCCCAAAAGTTTCGTATGGTGACCTTGCATATTTTAATGTTGCCAGCGCACAGAAAATACCTCCGGTTCAAGATAGAGAACAAACACTACCAGTTCAGAGTACTACCCTTCGGGATAGCATCTGCACCAAGGGTATTCACGAAAGTACTGGCAGTGGCAGCGGCCCACCTGCGCAGGTTATCCATCCGGGTATACCCTTACCTTGACGACTGGCTCATAACAGGGGATTCTTACGAAACATGCTTCTCCAATTCCCAAAAGACCGTAGACCTTTTGTCCCAACTGGGCTTCTCCATCAACGAGAAGAAGTCCAGCTTAGACCCCAGCCAAATCAAACAATTCCTAGGGGCTCTAATTCGAACAAAGGACGACCTAGTCTTCCCCTCCAACAAGAGGGTCCAAACATGCTGTTTCAGATCCCCCATTATGTGGCAGGTTGAGAGGTGACGGTACGCAAAGCAATGCGCTTGCTAGGGATGATGGCGTCACGTATTTATTTGGTACCTCACGCGCGCCTGCGCATGCGCCCAATGCAAGAGTGGCTCTACAGCCAGTGGTGTCAGGCCAGCAGACAATGGGACGATCTAGTGGTGGTCTCGCAGGCCTTGGTTCTCTCGCTACGGTGGTGGACAAAAGAAAACCTGTTATTAGGGAAAACTTTTGCCACACCCGCAGTGGAAGCCACTCTAACCACAGACGCATCCCTTACAGGATGGGAGGCTCACCTATCCCATCAGACTGCTCACGGAGTGTGGACTCCGAGCTTAGCATCCAAGCATATAAACCTGCGGTGTTCAAAGCACTTAAGGCCTTTCAGGAACACTTACAAGGAAAGACAGTGATGGTCCTCACAGACAGCACCACAGCCATGTACTACCTCAACAAGCAAGGGGGCACTCACTCTCCAGGACTGTCCAAGCTGTCCCAGAATATATGGAAGTGGGCTCTCAAACACATGTTCCTACTATCACAACATGTACCAGGGGAACTCAATCTGCTAGCAGACAAACTCAGCAGAGACTTCCCCCTGCCCGAAGAGTACGAATGGCAATTGCACGAAGACATCGTCTTAGACGTCTTCACGCAATGGGGATTCCCGGAAATAGACCTGTTTGCAACTCTGGAGAACTCACAATGCCAAAGTTACGCCTCCAGGTACCCCCAGAACCAGTCCAAGGGGAACGGTCTGTCGATTCAATGGTCAGGGAAATTTGTTTACGCCTTTCCCCCCGACTCCCCTTCTCAACAAAGTGGTGCACAAGATGCACCAGGAGCAGGTTACCATGATACTAGTGGCCCCAATGTGGGCCCGGCAGCCATGGTTCGCTCACTTGATGGAGATGTCCCTATCTCCCCCAGTGAAACTTCTCTGCCCGTACAACATGCTGTCACAGGACAAGGGCAGGACACTGCATCCATGCCCTCCGACCATGAATTTATCAGCCTGGCTCCTGAGATCATAGAATTTGGACATTTACAACTCCCGCAGAGATGTATGGACATCCTCAGGGAAGCCAGAAAACCTAATACTCGCCACTGCTATTCTAGCAAGTGGAAAAGATTTGTCATCTGGTGTAGAGGTAAGAGCATCAACCCGGTTGACTGCTCTCCCACGAACATTGTTCTGTACTTGACCCATTTACTGGATTCAGGTCTAGTCTTCAATTCCATTAAAGTCCACCTAGCGGCACTGTCTGCATACACCACTTCCCAACTTAAAGTGTCATGGTGGAAGATACCAGTTATCAAGGCCTTCATGGAGGGGGTAAAGAGAATACACCCTCCGATAGCTAACCCAGCTCCCGGATGGGACTTAAATGTGGTACTTTCTAGACTCATGGGCCCTCCTTTCGAACCCATGCACAAGGCAACTCTTAAAGACCTCACTCTTAAGACTGCTTTCCTAGTAGCTATCACCTTCATTAGGAGAGTAAGTGAACTGCAGGCTCTTTCTGTACTAGACCCCTTCGTAACAGTTCACAAGGATAAGGTGGTTCTACGCACACACCCAAGGTTTGCACCAAAATTAATCTCGAAATTTCATGTAAACCAGTCAATAGAACTACCAACGTTCTTTCAAAACCCTTCCAGCTTGGGAGAAAAAAGTCTGCATACACTGGATGTACGCAGAGGTGTCATGTTCTACATGGAAAGAACCAGACCACTGAGAAAGACTAATCAGTTCTTTGTCTCTGTGGCAGCAGGAAGAGAAGGAGATGCAGTTTCAAAGTCCACTATATCTAGATGGATTGTTAATGCATCACTCTCTGTTACACTCTTGCTAAGCCTTCAAGCCAAGAGCACATTCCACTCGAGGCACTGGGGCTTCCATAGCGTTCATTGCAAATGTTCCCCTTGAGTCCATCTGCAAAGCGGCTACCTGGAGTTCTGTGCACACCTTTACAAAACACTATTGTCTAGATGCACACTCTAGATCTGACTCCCAGGTGGGACAGGCAGTATTAAGACATCTTTTCTCTACTGTTCCTTCTCATAACCCACCGCCAACTCCGGGTACTGCTCGCTAGTCTATGCACAGCATGTGATTCTAAGCAGATTAACAAACATCAGAAGACAATGCATTACTTACCGTAAAAGCATTTCTGATGGTTGTATCCGCTTAGATTCACATGCGCCCACCCTTCCTCCCCGCTCGGATGGAAGGAACATAGACATCCTTTTCTATATTTCTCTCGTTTCTGTACACTCACGTCTAGAAGGCTCCCTCAGGGCAGAAAAATACAAACAGAGGGACCTCGACGCGTGAGGGATTGTGGGTACAACGCACGTCCCTATAGGAATAGTGTAACAGACACGCCCTGTCGACGTCCCCTTTTTCGACTACGAAAAACAAAATGCAATACTCCGCAGTGACCACTGGATGTCGGACCTATGCACAGCATGTGAATCTAAGCAGATACAACCATCAGAAATGCTTTTACGGTAAGTAATGCATTGTCATATAATTAAAATGTGTTGAGTATGAGGGGTGAGAGGGTGATGGGGGGGTGGGGGGTGGCAGGGGGGTGTTGGGTGAGGGGGGTTGGGGGCACTCTTCTTGTTTATGTATTTATTGATAGTGCTAAATGACATTTTTTTTCGACATTTTTTTTTCTAAAAATTGACTTGTCTTTATAAGTTTAGGTTTTGGACATTATTGTTTTCGACTTTTTTTTCGACATTTTTGTAAGTCGACATTTTTTTTCTCGAAATTATGACTATAAACCGTTATGCTCACCTGGAATCCACAGGGACACCCTTATTCCCTGGTTGCCGGATTCACCCTGGACCTTCCTGATTCTGGATAATGCCTTCTATGGCGGTCGGGCCTGAAAACACAGGAGGACTGGACTTAACAACAGATTTTGATTCCTCCCACCAGCCCCCTGGACTCGACCTGATGGCCCACTCCTCACCTTGTTATGATGTCTGGCATGCTCTCCGTCCTGCCCTCTGTGCAGGGGCTCGTATTTTTCTGTGGGTTGAAGCGACCGAGTTAACTTCACTGGTGCTAACCCATTCAAGTGTCTTTAAGGAGGGAAGTCTGGTTATATCAGTCTTAAAATGTCTGTTCTTTCCTTTCTTGCTATTAATGTCTTTTCTTTGTTTGTTTCTCCTAAGGTGCACGGAGGTTCGGTGGGTGCGCTACTTGGATCAGGCTCCTGCCAGGATGATGGACGCAGGAGCGTATGATGGATGGTAGGTTAAGAGCAAAGTGCGGTGCGGTAATTTCTTTTCTTACTAACCTGTATTCTTTATTCCTTTTCAGATCGCAATGGTCTTTCTGGTCATGTGAAGATTTCCGGAGCGGAACGGGTCAAGAAATGCCCAGCCAGGTGAGGATTTTGTGATTACTGCAGTGAATGCCGTGAGTAACCTGTTTTAACGTTGTCCTTCTTTCTCTCTCCCTCCAGGTGCTTTGTTCCGGTGCGTGCGTGGTGTCCTGATGATGCTGCCGACTTGATGGAAGACCGCGAGCGGCAGGAATCAAAGGATGGAAAGTTGCAAGTAAGCAGAGACTGCTAATGTTCTTTTGTCTCCTCTGCAGGTCCGCTATTCAAGGATCGCCGGGTCTGGTCTCTGAACACGATGAGCGTCACGCTGCAGAATAACGCGAAGCACGTTCTGGAGCTTGGGTGTGGTTTAATTAGCCCTGTGTAAAGTAGTCCAGGTAAAGTAGTCCGGGCTACCTCACCCTAAAACACTGCACCGCACAGACTGGTTCTTAGAAACTAGACTGTGTGAATGCCTCCATGCTGGCTGCAGGCCTTCACAGAAAAAGTAGTCCCTTCAAGACAATGTCCCAATCTGAACATGAGCCTGGCACCAAAGGCGCTAGGACTGACTCCAGGAGAGTCTATGATAATGCAAGGCCCTAGGTGCCCCAAGTGAACCCTGAGTCCTAACCCTACCTGGCATCAGCAGGTAGGATAACAGGGAAAAACAAGTCTAGATCACCCAGGGTGAAAACTGATGAATGCAAGACAGATTCTTTTTCTTTATAAAAGACTGTCTAATAGTGTTCACTTCCTGTCTAGAGAACAGAACATGAACAAATTGCGAAACATAGTGAACTTCAGTAGTGGTAGCTGGTGTGCCTGCCCCGGCATCAGCTGGGATTTCAACTTTAGGAACAAATAGGAACCTCTCTCATTGGCATTTGAGGAGTAGGCAACTCCAAACATTTATTAAGCAACAAAGCTAGATCGAGCGACAAGGTAGTCAAAGCAGTATTGGGCGCAAATTCTCTCTTTATAAATAATCATCAAATCTGTGGGACAACAAATCTTTCTTTTCATACACTCATCTTGCAGGTACTCTACCATTACCTGTAACAGTTTATTTTGCATTTCTGGAGTATACTGACTAAACATATCATATACTTCTATGGGAGATATCGACACATCTGAAATCCATCTAAGCGCATTCCTTGTGCAAATTCGCGTCTCTTCACTGGTTGACTTACAAGAAGGAAGAAACTGTTTCTGCACATACAGAGCGTTCAATCTCTCACCGTCTATTTTATCATTCTGTAACTGATCCAAATCTCTCTTAAACTCATAAACCCTCTCAACATGCTCATGTACTTTCTCTGCAGTGTCCCTTGAGTAAGCTAAAACATTCAAATCCCTTAAGCCTTGTGGGACATCCATGTCCGTCAAATCATTCCACATTACGGCCAAATGTATTCCCAACCCCTCATCAAAACATTCTGTTCAGGAATACTTTCTAGATCAAAAGGTCTAAGGCAGCTGGTCTTTCACCTTTCTCTATACATTTTTTAGCCCACAAGTACAATTCTCTCTTCTTATCTTTAGTGTACTACGAGTCACTATGTTTGATTTAGCACTCGCCCCTTCATTTGCAACAAGCAGAGCAGAACTGCTTGGGAAAGAGAGAGCACTACCTGTTGCAAATCCTGTGCAACAGGTAGTGGAGACACTACGCTGGCAACAAAGACGGAATCACAGGAACAGTAATAGTCGGTAAAGGTGGAGATGCAGTAGGGGGAGCAACAATAGGAAGAGCAACAGCTGGCAGCGGAGGAATAACGGGAAGAACAGGGACAACTACGGGAGGAGGTGCAGCAGTGGAAAGAGGTAAGACAGCAGGAAGAGGCACATAAGGAGGTGGTACAGTGGCACCAGCCCTACGTTCATTGAAAAGCTTATCAATTAGTTCATCTGAGGCATGAAAATCTTTAGACGGATATATTTTCTGTACAACAAGTTGGAAAGCCCTATCCATGTTTCTAACAGACTGACTGTTTCCGTTGATCATACAAAATTGCTTTGTCTGAGCTAGACACGTGATGACGTACCTGTTTCTCTTTACTCTTAAGTTGCTGCATAGCTTCCTTTTTCCAATTTTGAATGACATCAAATGCTGCAGGCCTAGCCTTTTTCTTTAACAATATAGACTCTAAATACTCAATACAGGCAATCTCAAATCTCCCATGAACTGGCCACTGAAATTCGGAAGCATGTCTAGTTTGTCTGTGCCAAATGTCGTTGAATACTATACTATCAATGCCATACTTACAGTACATAGTACATGCCGGCGACCCCTCCTGTGGCACTGGTCGGCCAAATTCCAAAGATTGTCTCTGCGGAATAAACCCCTGAAACGGGCAGACAATTTCCCAGGCATGTCAGCTACTGGTGTTACCTGGCTTTGTTTGTGCTCATGAGGACAAAACTGTAATCAGGCAAGTCGTGCCCCAATTCCTAAGTATCCTGATATTTGGTTACAAAGGACTGAGGAGGTCCAATCGGATTACTAAGGACGACCTTTGTAGTTGGCGATTTCGGCAAAACAGCCAGCCTCAAAATGAGGACCCTCGTCAAGATGCCCTCTCGAACCGCGTGCTCATCATTCAGGGATCGGATTGTGCAGTACTGTCGAGGTCTCGCGTCTCATAAAAAGGGGCCCCCTTTTTTCTCACTCTCCAATCCCAGTCCAGTAGCTGCGTCTTCTCTTCAACGATGTGGCATCAATCGTGAGGATCCCTATTCAGTCACCATCTGAAAGACCAAAGAAATATCGGGGCTTAGTACCACAAATGAAATATGCCAATCACAGGTTGAAAAGATACAAGTATCTTTTATTACTGTACAGTTACAAAGCGAAACAGATAGCTATCTGGCTCCCAACACCTCACAGTGTCTACCAGCAGACACAGTGGGGGTGCGAGAGATGGACATCTAAAACAGACATATTTATACTGTTTTGAAAATACTGTCCAGCCTCTCTACAAGCTAATAATTCATTGGCTAGAGTTTGTGCCTAGATCCGATGTTACAATATTATATAAAGGATTAAACAAGTTTACATGTCCATGAAATCACAATGATGCTCTTCGATCGACTGTAAGACTTATTCCACAAATCGCTACAATGCAGTTCAGCCAGAACATTCGACCAGAGTTTGCTTTCCATTGTCTGTGTTTATTCGAGGATGAGGCTTGTGAGCGCAGACAGCACTTGAATGGCAGTTCATATAAAGCACAAGGTTTTTTTTGCATTAATCGAACAGTCTGCTCTTGGTCAGCCTAAACATTAACGGAAACTCAAAGGTTGTTCGGCTCGACTGCAAGTTGAAAACACAGTCCACCATTTTAGAACATGGAACACGAGTCGAAATCAAAATGGTGAATTTTTCCTAAAATGGCGGTGAAGTTAACCAAAATCAAAACATTTCTGACAAGGTTTTCTGTGTAACGCGAATGGGCTTAGGCCAATATTCATAATAAGGAGGTATTCTATGATTACGGTTTAACAACTGAAGGCTGCAGCGCTTGCATCCAGGGTTTACACACAGGTGCCAAGCCCTCAGCACATCAGACCAACTCTGCACAAGCCTTGTTCCCACGGAAGTTCATTCCCTTCTGTCCCTTCAGTGTTGCAAATATATAGTATCACATTCAGAAATGTGCCCTGCACAGAGCTTGAGACAGTACAAGGCCCCGCGATGCACCCATCCATCTCCACTAAACTGCCCTGAGAGCCTCTGACCTTCACCTAGTCAGACCGGAGTTAGCCACCCTCCACCGACCTGACCCCAAGGCCTAACCCCCCCCAAAGATGCCCACCATAGATCTGAAGCTTGCATGACTGTATATCTTTCCAATAACACACTGTAACATGAGATATTGGGAAGGGTAAATCATACATCAATCCCCCGGGGAGTGACCTTGGGGCAGCAACTGCCGTATTAACGAAGCCCCTAGGTAGAGGTCACCATAACTGTATTTTACCCTCCTTTTTCTCTGTCACCCCTTTCATATGATGTTCAGGTGCCTGTCATGATGATGATAGTTCTTGTTGTTTATCTTAGATTAGATGGAGTGTTTTGTAATGTACGCCCTGAACTTCACTGCCAGAATGATCCCATCTGACCCACATTATCAAGATCGACTGGGAAGAGGCAGCCAATTGGCGCCTGGCATTCCCCATGGAGCAGGCCTCGATATCTGTCCACACCAGTCAGCCATGTTGATTTGGACCGTATGTTATAATGTCACTGAAGATGCTTTGGGCCGTCTTAATGTGTTTCTCGTGTAATTTTTGGCAGAGCGCTCTTGGGCAGGAGAGTTCTTTACTGACACTTATATAAAACTTTGTTATCCTTGCCACACTATCTCTTGGCTTTATTCCCTAGCAGGGTGTATTTACTCTGGAGTGTATGTATACAGAGGCCTATACATTCAATACTTTGTGCTTCAAAGCACTCCTGCAACATCCACTTCTGGATCTCGATGAAGTACTGGTTCAACTTTTTAGGAGAAATGGTTCGTAATAAAGTCTTCCAGACTATGAACACACTATAATTCTATGAAAATTTGACGTCATCTGAAAATACTAGTCTATACTAAATAAGGAATCTGTTCTGGTAAAATGCTTGGGTTACCCAGAACAGTGGAGCTGGGCAAAGACCAGACCAATTATAACTAGCGACAGAAATGTGTGCCCGCTACCATTGCCAGATAATGTGTGCTGGTATAGTGATAGTCTTTGTGTATTTCTCCCCCCTCCGAACCCCTTAATTGATGTTATCTAATTTTGCAGGTAAAGCAAGGTGTGTTTACTTTGGAGCTGGGAGTGGATGAAGTTTATACCTTAACAACCCTTAAGACTGGAAAGAAAGGGTCCTACCCAGATCCACCGGCCTCGCAACCATTCCCCTCCAAGTACAAGGATGACTTTGATGTCCGTAAGTCTGCGCTTTGTGTTAAGTTTTTGGATCCTTATATTCCCACTGTAGTTTTATTAGGGAAACTTAAACCAGCTGTGGCTCTGTGGGTTGATAAATCCACTAGTGCGGTCTGGGTTTGACCTTATGGTCACAGTTTCGAAATCCTGGCAGGTGCACTCAGCCCATTACCATTCCGAGGGTGATGAAATGAGAGCCATTGAGTTGAGGAACAACAAACATCTGTTTATAGTTTATAGTGCCAAGAGGCCCCTCTGGGGAGTGAACGCAGGCTCTACAAATACACCTGTTAAAGTTGTTCTCCAAATTAATAGATTGCAGATGTTTGATGAGAAAATACAAGGAGGAATTTAAGTTCGAGGAAATGACATCACAAAAAAACCTTTTCTTAGTTTATTTTCTTATTTCATCCAAACAGAATCGCCTCGCTGTTAGTGGATGTCGGGTTTGAGATCAGTTGCTTGCATAGACAAATGTATCTTTGATAAACATAAGAGGACTTTTGGAGTATACAAAGTTATTTGTTTGTAGGATAAACAAATGTTGGACCAAAGAAATGTGTAGGATTGCTTTGAGAAATATTAAGGGAGAAACTAAATCAACAACTTCTACTTGCCTAATATATTAATAATAAGCTCTTCTGGGCAAGCAAATGAAATATCTAATTTTAAGCATTTTATCAGGGTTTTGCAACCAGAAGCATTTGGGTGAACGAGAATCCTGCAGCTCGCATTTTTGCCAATGGAAAGAGTCAGTAGATTCTGGCTAAGGGTGATGCCGATTTAAAGAACTTGTAGAAACACAATACAGATTCCGAGAATCTAGTGAATAGCCACACATTAAAGGTTAGACAGACAATGATCAATGTGTAGAGGAACAAGTTACATAGTTTGTGTGTATGTATGTGTGTATATATATACATACACATACAAATGTATATAAATGTATTCATTTCTGAGGCTTGTCGAATCTGCTTAGATCACATGCTATGCATAGACCGACATCTAGTGGAAGCTGCAGAGTATTACATTTTGTTTTTGGGAACTCAAAAAGGGACATCGCCAGGGCGGGCCAGTAATACTATCCCTATTGTGACGTCCACTGTGCCCATGGTCCTTCACGCGTTGAGTTGCCTCAGATTGTTTTTTTCCACCATCATCGTCGGGCGCTAGAACGCTGAGTTCCGTTTCGGCTAACGCTATTTATTAATAACGTATTTAGAGCTAGTTACTCTTTCTGTTCTTTATGCTGCCGGTTTTCGATGATCATCTTCGACAACTGTTTTTAAGGACAAACTTTGTCGGACAAAGAACTTGCCTTCGCCGACACCCCTGCAGCCTTTGAAGGCCTCACCGGGCCGCGGCCCAGACAGTAGGGAGAGTGGGGTGTTATTCAAGATTGTGTTCAGTACCCTTTGGGAGACTACTTGACCTCCTGGCAATAGGAACCCAGCCTTTGGTATACATCTGTACTACACAGGTTGGTAGTGTGGTTAAGCAGCCAGGCTTATCTCAGAGGGTAAAATGTGAGCAGTAGGGTTTTTACACAGAGATCTACATTGACCGGTATTAAAATAAACTCTTACACTCAAGGTTTCTTGATTAAACAATTATTAATTTAAGTCTATACACAAAAAAAATACACTTCAAAATACACTCCCAAGTAGCCATTTGGGATGGCACACAGATTATTCCTACACCCTGAGGTGACTGAATTAACTAGGACACTGTGAACATTAATATATCGCTAGTTAATGTAAATTTAGAGCAATACTGAGTTTGGTGTCAAAGAAAAGGGTTTGAGAATAAAACATAGGTTAAACAAATATTCTGAAGCAGGTAAGTACTTTTGAGCCCCCAATGCAAATTAAATGAACCCTTTCCTGGAGGAAAGCACCAAGTCGGAGGAGTGTCTTTCAGGGAGCCAGGCCAGCTAATGTTAAGTTAGCAAAAAACTAGGTGAGCTGAAGCACTTCTGGTAGGTAAGTAAAAGTGTGGCACAATGTTTTAGAAGTCTTTGTAGAAAAAGTAGAATCAACGTAGGGCCACGAGCTGGGAGGCTTGTGAGGTGCAAAGCTGCAAGCAACTCTGCAAAGGAACCAAGACCAGTCACAACTGAGGACAAGTAAGACTACTCAACAAGAGGTAAGTCCCCTTAGTTTCATAGTTGCTTTGGTTAGAAGAAATGGTTCCAGCTGGCTTCTGTTCCTGTGTAGCTCTGCAGATCCTGTTATTCCTGGGCATCAGTCGTGGGGACAAGAGGGAGGACGTCTGGGGACTCCTGCACTACAATGGGAAGGTCGGCAGCAGCAAAGGGCAAACTTCAAGTCAGCGGCACTTTGCGGTTTCAGCTTCTCGTGTCTGAGCAAATAGCACTACCACGGTTCTCGGCTACCACTGCGGACTTTCCTCGCATCTGGGCTAAAGCACTCTGTTGAGGTGGCGCAGGCTTGGTCAGTCCTTCTTCCTGGGAGTCCGGAGGATCTTCCTGGAGCTCGGTTCCGACTTAAAAGTGATGCACTCAATCTGGTGTTCCTCTCCATGGCACTTCGGTTCCTGCAGCAGCAATGGAAGTACAGCCAACTCTGAGAGGATGTCCAGACGAGTTCACTTTGGGGTTTATTGGTCCCACCAACCCAAGAGGAGAAGTCGTCCTTGCAGGGCTTCTATAGTCGAGGCAAATTCAGAGCTTCAGCACAGCAGCAGGGCTTCACGGGGCAAACCAACGGTCCAGGAGTTGCAGCAGACGTCTCTTCCAAGTTCTTCTTCAGATTCTTTCGTCCAGTAGTCGACTCTGCCTTCCAAGCCAAAAAGCCTTGCCTTTTATGCAGGTTTCTCCCATTCATTCCAGACTAGCTGTCAATCACACAGCAGGGTGGCTGTCCTGCAAGGACAGCCTGTCAGCCAATCACCTTTGGGTGCATTCCTGTAATGAAGGGGATTAAGCACAGGGAGTTTCGGGCACCACCCTCATTTCCTGCCCCTGTCAGACACTCTGGAGCCGGAGTCGGGGCTGCACCAGTGAATCCTGCCAAAGACTGAACGAACAAAGGGACCAAACCTGGTTGGGCGCAGAATAAATCTCAAGAAGGACCTTTCCAGCAAGAAATGGCAAAAATGACTAGGGCCATTTGGACAAAATGGGCACCCATGGGTGCCTTACTGCATCTGCAAACGCAACCCACGGTAAAAAAACACAATGGTAGTAAAATAAAAAATCAACCACTGCTGCCAGCCTTTAATTGTAGAAAGGGTAACATAAATATTTTGCATGAGAAGCTAGACAAAGGGGATACCAAGTAACACCTCCAGCACCCTTTTGGAAGATGGTGTGTGCTGGGTCTAGAAAGTTACAACATGTAAATAAAGTCAAATTCACTTCATTGCTCTTGGAAACAGTAGTTTTATGAAGAAAAGTATTTAAACCTTTGGGAAATCTGAGAGACTTCCCTGTTCCCTCTGTCTAGTTTCTCATGTAAGATTTGTATGTTACCCTTTCTACAATTAATAGCTGGTGGCAGTGGTTTACTTTTAACTACCATTGGGAGTTTTTACAACTGGCTGCGTTCGCAGCTGCAGTGAAGCACCCTTGGGTGCCATTTTTGTCAAAATGGACCTGGTATTCTTTTTTCGCCATTTCTTTGTGGAAAGGTCCTTTTTGGGATTTACTCTGTGCACCAAACAAGGTTTGGCCCCTTTGTTCATTGTGTCTTTGGCGGGATTGACAAGTAAAGCCCGCCTCTGGCTCCTGTGTGTGTGGCAGGGGCAGGAAGTGAGGGAGGTGCCCGAAACTCCCTGTGCTTAATCCCCTTCGTTACAGGAATGCACCCAAAGGTGATTGGCCGGCTGACTGTCCGGCAAGGACTGCCACCCTGCTGTTTGACTGGCAGCTAGGCTGGAATGAATGAGAGCAACCTGCATTAAAGGCAAGGCTTTTGGCTTGGAAGGCAGTCGACCACTGGACGAAGGAATCCAAAGAAGAACTTAGAAGAGACGCCTTCTGCAACTCAACTTCTGGACTGTGGATTTGCCCAGTGAAGCCCTGCTGCTGTGCTGAATCTCTGAATTTGCCTCGACTAGAGAAGCCTTGCAAGGACGACTTCTCCCCTTGAGTTGGTAGGACCAATCAACTCCAAAGTGAACTCGTCTGGACATCCTCTTGGAGCTGGCTGTACTTCCTTGCTGCTTCAAGAACTAAAGTGCCAGGGAGAGAAGCACCAGATTGGAGTGCATCACTGTTAAGTCGGACCCGAGCTGCTGGAAGATCCTACGGACTCCCAAGAAGCAGGACTGACCAAGCCTGAGCCACCTCAAGAGTGCTGGACCCCAGATGCGAGGAAAGTCCAGAGCGGTATCCGAAAACCCACAGTGGATCTATTTGCTGAGACGCGAGGAGCTGAAATCGCGAAGAGGCATTGAATTGAAGTTTGCCCTTTGCTGTTGCTGATCGTCCCATTGCAGTGCAGGAGTCCCCAGAAGTCCTCCCTCTTGTCCCCACGACTGAGGCCCAGGAACAACAGGATGTGCAGAGCTGCAGAGGAACAGAAGCCAGCTGGAATAATTTCTTCTAACCAAAGGTACTGTAAAGTCTAAGAACTTGCCTCTTGTTGTATAGCCTTACTTGTTCTCATTTGAGACTTGTCTTGGTTGCTTCTGTAGAGTTGCTAACAGCGTCTTTACCTAACAAGCCTAAACTGCTTGTGGCCCTACATTGATTCTTCTTCTTTTCTACAAATACTTCTAAAACATTGTGCAAGACTATTACTTACCTACCATTGGTCGTTTTTACTGTGGGCTGCGGTGATTGGCCGGTTGGCTGTCCGGCAAGGACAGCCACCCTGCTGTTGACTGGCAGCTAGGCTGGAATGAATGGGAGAAACCTGCATAAAAGGCAAGGCTTTTTGGCTTGGATGGCAGACCACTTGTCAAAGGAATCCGAAGAAGAGCTTGAAAGACGCCTACTGCAACTCCTGGACTGTTGGTCTGCCCGGCCAAGCCCTACTGTTGTGCTGTGCTGAAGCTCCGAATTCGCCTCGACTAGAGAGGTCCTGCAAGAACGACTTCTCCCCTTCAGTTGGTGGGACCAATCAACTCCAAAAGTGAACTCGACTGGACATCATCTCGGAGCTGGCTGTACTTCCTTGCTGCTGCAGGAACTGAAGTGCCAGGGAGAGGAAAACCAGATGGGAGTGCATCACTTTTAAGTTGGCCAAGAGCTCCAGGAAGATCCTCTGGACTCCCAGGAAGCAGAACTGACCAAGCCTGAGCCGCCTCAACAGAGTTCTGGACCCCAGATGCAAGGAAAGCCCATCTAAATAGCCAAGAACCACGGTGGTGCTATTTGCTATAGACACGAAGAGCTGAAACCTTGAGGTGCCACTGAATTGAAGTTTGCCTTTTGCTGTCGCTGACCGTCCCATTGCAGTGCAGGAGTCCCCAGAAGTCCCCCTTTTGTCCCCGCGACTGAGGGCCAGGAACAACAGGATCTGCAGAGCTGCAAAGGAACAGAAACCAGCTGGAACCATTTCTCCTAAGCAAAGGTACTGTACAGTCTAAGAGAACTTGCCCCTTGTTGTGTAGCCTTACTTGTTCTCAGTTGAGACTTGTCTTGGTTGCTTCTGTTGAGTTGCTAACAGCTTCTTTACCTCACAAGCCTAAACAGCTTGTGGCCCTACATTGATTCTTCTTCTTTTCTACAAAGACTTCTAAAACATTGTGCAAGACTTTTACTTACCTACCAGAAGTGCTTCAGCACACCTAGACTTTTTGTCTGTGTGTTTGTCTTCCTTCCAGGAAGGGGTTAACATTGGGGGTTTCAAAAGTACTTACCTGCTTCAGAATATTTGTGTGATCTCTTATTTTATTCTAATAACCCTTTTCTTTGACACTCATCTCAGTATTGCTCTAAATGTACCAGTAAGCTATTTAATTCACCTGACGGTATAGGAAGTGTCTGTGTGCCATCCCCAATGGGTATTCGCTGATTTAGAGAAACTAATAGTGTATTTTGGAGTGTATGAGTATTACTGTTATATTGCCCCTTCTGAAGAAGGCTTATTCAAACTGACTGTTGAATAAATTAATAATTGTTTAATCACGAAACCTTGAGTGTAAGTGTTTATTTGGATACTGGTCACTGTGAATCTCTGTGTAACCGCCATACTGCCACATTGACCCCTCTTGAGATAAGCCTGGCTGCTCAACCACAATACCAACCTGTGTAGTACAGACTTATACCAAAAGTTGGGTTCCTATTGCCAGGAGGTCAAGGTTGTTGTAGTGTACCCAAAGGGTAATGTACCAAATCTTGCCTAACAAACAGGATGGTGAACAAGATCCACAGAGAACAGATGACGCTTATCCTAATTGCGCCCATGTGGGCGATAAAACCCTGGTATCCATATCTGTTCAAACTGGCGATGTGTGATCCCATCAAGCTCCCATGCCAGACCAATTTGCTATCCCAGCACAGGGAATCATTACACCCTCAACCTCACTCGATGAATTTTCCAGCTTGGCTCCTGAGGTTATAGAGTTTGGGCATCTTCATTTACCACAAAGGTGTATCGATATTCCAAGGAGGCATGTAAACCAAACGCCAGACACTGTTATTTCAACAAGTGGAGATTTGTAATTTGGTGCCAGTCTAAACAAATAAATCCCATAGAATGTACTCATCTCACATTCTCCTTTACATGCTCCACTTGTTAGACTCAGGGTTATTCTTTAACTCTATAAAGGCTCACCTGGCAGCTGCATCAGCAAACACCACCTCTCACAATAAAGTATTATGGTGGAAAGTTCCCGTCATTCAGGCATTTACGGAGGGAGTGAAAAGACTCCACCCTCTGATTTCTAACCCACAGCCAGGTTGGGATCTCAACATATTACTTAAAAAGCTCATGGGACCCCCTTTTGAGCCAATGCATAAATCAAGTCTAAAACACCTCACTTACAAAACTGCTTTTAGTGGCTATAACCTCCATAAGAAGAGTCGGAGAACTTCAAGCATCGTCAGTGCAAGACACTATTTTTTATTTGTCATCCACAAAGAAAAAATTGGTATTGAAGACGCACTCTAGGTTTTCACGTAAGTTTATTTCAAAATTTCACATAAACCAATCCATTGAGCTACCGGTCTTCATTCAGAACCCAACAAGCTCAACTGAGATAAAACTCCATACACTAGATGTAAGGAGGGTAGTCCTTTACTATGGGGGCGCAGAAGCTCTGGCGCCTGACCCGTCGTCCCCTCTCATCAGGCTGACACAAACCGTGTCAATTGCAGTATTTACTACACTTTCTCTACCCAACTTCCACAATTCTCTACCCAACTTCCACAATTCCTATTCCTAATCCTGGGAGCTCCTACAGATAAAACCTCTGCTCTAATTGGATCCTCTATCCACCTTCTCTCTCTGCTGCGGCCTCCTTACCTCCCTGCAGTGAGCCTTCTCGCGCTCCCCTATGCTGCCACAGACATTAAAGGCTGGCCTGCGCTGCTTCCACCGCCGCTGGATCGAGACAACATCATCTACCCGTCACTGGCAGAATGTCGGCGCCGGCTGCATCCTGGGGATCATGTGGCACTGCATCGGCGTTGGACTCGGTGAGGCGCCATGTCCCAACGAGCCCTCCTTCCAATATCGCCATCCAGCGCGTCTCACACAGCGCTGCTCTGCGGGCTGAGGCAGCTGGCAACTGAGGGATTGTGAAGCGCTGCATCAGCATTGGATTCGGCAAGGTGCCATGTCCCGACGAGGCCTCCTTCCACCACCACCCAGCGCGTCACGTTCGGCGCTGCCCGGCGGGCTGAGGCAGCTGGGAGCCCTCTGCCACGGCTGTGCCTGCCGGAGCGGCATCCTAACTGTGGGCCACCTCCGTAGGGGTTCAGTGAGGTACCTTGCCCCTATGAGGAATCCCTCTGCGGCCCTGACCTATCATTGCTCCCTCCGCGCCTGGTCGCTCCTACCTTCTACCATCCTGTGAGTCTCCCTTGGCCGTCCTGACTAAAATAGCTTGGAGCCCACTGCCGCGTTTCCCGGAGCGGTGTCCAAGCCGAAGGCCACTCCCGGAGGTGCGCCGTAGCGCTGCATCATCTACTGGCTGTGCGAGGCTCCAGACAACACCTCCTCTTCATCCCTCCTCTCTGCTCTCTGCTCTGGTCTTTCCAGCAGGAGCTGTGCCTCCTCCAACACCCAGCCGCCACAGCCCCAGCCCCTGACATCGAGGGACCCCCTGCAGTGGCCGCGCCTGTCATCGAGCCTGCTGCACCTGACATCTCCTCCTCTGCTACTCCCACCAGGTTCTGTGCCTCCCTCCTACAACTGGCCACCCTGTCCCACTGCCCAGCCCTGCACCATTGCAGTCCCTGGAATGACCCTCTGCCACACTGAGGCAGTAGCCCTTCTCACTGCCACTATTCAGACTCTGCAAGTGGCCACCCCCACTCCTCTACAGACTGCTGTACCCCCTCATCTGTAGCTGTACTGCCGGCACACCCCCTCAACTGTAACTGCACTGCCAGCGCGTAACTTCACCCTCTCACTTTGGACCGCCTGCTGTCTCTCGCTCTGTCTGACCCTCTGCTCGCAATCGCAGCACCACTGTGACTACCATCAGAGCTGGGTCTCACTCCCTCAACTCCCTTTTCTCCCCCCCCCTGCTCAACCCTGCACTGTCGCAAACCATCGAGCGACCCAGCCTACCTGCACCACTGGTTACGAGTGACGGCACTTTCTACACCCTGCCACAACGGTCGCTAATCACACCATGGGCTTGCAGCAAATCCTCACCTTGATCCTGCCGACCTCACTTCTCCTATGCTCTCCTGCTGATCTCTAAAGGATCCTATCACCCTCACCAATCCGCCCCTGTTGCTCTGCTGTTACCACCTTCACTCCTCTGCCCTGACCCCCACTCAACTGCTGTAACTCCCCATCCTTCTCTACTACCTCACCCTCCCCTCTAGCGAACCTGCAACAGCTCCTGACACTTCCTCCAATTGCGGATACTCTGCCGTGTGGCCACCAGCAATCCCTCTCATATTATTCTTGTTATGCATACTATCTGTCCTTCCCTTCATCGACCTCCCTCGACCTCCCTCTGTCTCCCTTCACCTCCCTTCCCCCCTCCCTCTTCCCTCCTCCTCGTCCTTTTCCTTCCGTTCATCCTCATGCCCTCGCCCTATGCCCACCCCTTCCCCATCGCACTATCCCTTCTTGCTCCAATCTTGTCTGTCTCCCCACTGTCCATCCCTCTAGTATCATGAACATTGCCCTATGGAACGCCCGATCCATCTGCAATAAAGCCTCTGCGGCTCTTGCTCTATTCTTCCGACTCAACCTTCACTTCCTCTGTATCACCGAGACTTGGATCCCCCCCTTCATTCCATGGTTCCTGCATCTCTCTCCACCCCTCCTTCTCTCATATCCCACGCCCCTCAGGCCGCGGTGTCGGTCTACTCTTTCACCCTAAATGTCTCTCCTCATCTCCTCCCTTACCTCTTCCCATCTTCTCCTCCTTTGAATTTCTCTGCAAATCCTTTACTCGCCCTCATGCTATCTTAATCATTTACACACCCCCTGGCTCCCTCTCTTCCTTCTATGAAGACATTGGCCATCTTCTCTCTCTCATTTCTCCCTCCCCTACTCCTCTCTGTTCTTGGCGACTTCAACCTCCCTCTCTCAACATCATCTCATACTTCCCCTCTTCTCTCCTTACTTGACTCTTACCTCCTCTCTCCCCTCCCAACACCCCCCACCCACTACTCGGGCTCCACTCTCGATCTCGTCTTTCTCTCATCTCACTCATCTCCCCCGTATCGTCTCTCCCCAACTATCTCTCTGATCACGCCCTATTCTCCCTCACCCCTCCTACCTTCTCACTGTCCTCCCCCACTCCCTCCTCTTCACGTCGCGATCTTCGCACTTTCAACCCGTCTTTCTTCATCGACTCCTGCTCCTCCTCCCTTCCCCCTCTCCCTCATTTCTCATCCCTCTCCGATGACGCCCTTTCCTAGCTGTCCTCTATATCCTCCAGTCTGGACCAACTCTATCCTCTTCCTTCTCACCCTCTCACAAACCTTCCCAACGCTGGCTCTCCTCTCACCTTCTGTCAATGCGTCGCCTCCTCTGTCGCCTCGAACGACGCTGTCTTCCAATCCCTTTCTCTGGCTAACCAATCTTCTTACTTCTCGTATCACTCTCTCTACGACTCTTGCCTCACATCTGCCAAGCGCTCCTTCTATTCTAGCCTCCTCCACTCACAAGCGTCAAACCCCCGCTGTATCTTCCAGACCCTCTCTCGTCTTCTTTCCCCTCCTACTTCCGACCCTTCCATGAACTCTCCCCTCTCTCCCTCTGACTTTGCCAACTTCTTCTCTTCCAAAATTCTCTCTTCGCCAAAACATCCTCTCCTTCCTTTTACCCTCCTTCCCCCCCTTCGCTTCCACCTCTAATATGTCCACTTTCTCTCCTATCACCCCAGCCTGTGTCTCTTGTCCACAACTCGCCCCGCTGCTGCCCCCTCTGATCCCATCCCCACCTCCCTCACATGTATTCCTTATAATGGTTGTTCATATGCTACATTGATATGCCAATTTGCATTTACCCATTTTATGTTGACATGCATTATGCGCTTTTACAATTCGCATTACCCTTTGTTGTTTCTCTTGGTTTGGCTGGCACTATGTGGATGAAATAATCAATTGTATATGTAATTTTTCAATTATTTGACCACACTTGTACAGCCTCAGAGGAAGAGCTTTGCTCGAAACAAGTGTCAGGCTGTTGAACGAAATTACAATACACTACAATTGTTTTGATGTATTATTTGCAACTTGGCGCAGCTCACTGGTTAACTTCACTTCATTGCTTCTCTGAGGGTACTTGGTCAAGGCACCCTCAACTTAACAGTCGAACGCTGCCACAGTTACAACCTTGCACTTTGGCATTAGCGCTGGTGGTCTCAGTGGCCTTCTTGACCTTCTTCCTTGCTCTATTTCAGAGGCTTGTTGATCTGCTTAGATCACATGCTGTGCATAGGTCGACATCTAGTGGTAGTCGCAGAGTATTTCATGATTTGTTTTTGAAACACAAAGGGACGTCGACTGGGCGTGTTAGTAATACTATCCCTAGTGTGACATCTACTGTACCCATGGTCCTTCATCCATTGAGGTCCCTAAGAATGTTTTTTTGCCGCCATCGTGGTCGGTCGCTTTTTGCAGAGTTCCTGTCTGGCTAACGCCTTTGATTAGACAAAGTTTATTTTTAGAATCAAAGAAATTAGGTTCTTCATAAGTTGCGCCAAACACATTTATTTAGCAAGTGTCCTTTGGTTTACACATGTTTCGGCCTCGGGCATTTTTCAAAACCGGACCTCAATTGGAACATTCTCATAAGTTTGGCTGTATCTCACATCAAGTCGGTAAATTATTAAATGAAGTTTCCAATCTCGGGTTATTCCCTCTCTAATCTCATGGACTTTAATCTCCCAGCGGCAGCATTCCGTTTCCAAAGTTTATTTTTAGACTTTCTTTCTATCCTTCCTAAACAACTGCTGTCCACTGTACTGCTAACTGTTTCGGTGGCTTTTGATGGATGGCTCCATCGTCGACGACGTTCAACTGTCTCGACAAAAGAAGCCTGCGGCTTCCACAGGCCTCACCAGGCCTCAGCCTTTCACAGTAGGGAGTGTGGGGTAGGCCATATACTTATACCCTTTTAGAGAATGCATCTTATGACCCCTTAAATACCCTTTTGTCACAGTGCTGCCCTCTCCAGCAATGGTGAATACTCCTTTTTAAATGTTGCCCTTGGAAGTACACGCACAGGGTGTGCAACCACTGTCTGCCAAGGTACCACCCTGAGAAAAGCTGCGTGTCTTGCAAACCTTTCCACCCAAAATCATTAAAGGACTGCCGAACCAAACACTGGGCCTCCCACACCATGCAGGCTGAGGCCTCCATAGGGAATCCAAAGAGGGCACCATTGACATTCTTAGTGACACTGAAGGTGACTGGGGTTTGATGGAACCTCTAATGCGAGCCCCCAGCTCCAATATGCAGGCCAGTGACTCTGTGACGGAGACACCACCCTGCGGCTCAGGCACGCAAACTTCCCGCCACACAAAGCGCATACCCCGCAGCTGACCGTCGACCACGTCATTGACAGTCGAAAGCCAAGCAGTGTCAAAGGAGAGGTCCTCTGTTATCCCTGTCGTCTGGGCTATCGCGCTTGTGTTCGCCGCACGACAGGCCTCCGAAACCAGCGCAGAAAGCCACACCTAAAAAAGCCCTCCGTGACGAAGGGCATGCGTCGAAAGGCACTTCGGCGTTGTCCGTCCCCTCATCTAAAATGAGGGAACTTATCGAGAAACAGTCCCTGTCACCCTCTTAAAGGTGAAGACGTCTCTAACGTCCAAGCCCCCTACCTCCATAGATGGTGGCCCAGCTACTTCTATAGGCACCCTTGTAGGGTTCATACACCACAAATTCAGGCTCCCTTACATGACACTCCTACCCCTTCAGTATTTCCTAAATCAACTGAGTGGACCCCAGAGAACTTTGATCGCATTATGAGGAAAATGTCCAACTTTGTAGACTTCATGGACAAGTACCCTTAAGAACTTAAAAATCCCCAGGGCCCTACATCTAAGGTTGTGGCCAGGGATGAACCTTCTGCCAAAAGGCCATCTATGGGCGTTTCACAGGCCAGCACTTCCACACAGACCCAGGTCACCTGAAGGTACCATGATCCCTCACATGACCTCTACTTTATAGACCCTGGATCACAGGGGAGATCAGGGAGACCAAGATGACCAGGACCAATATGATGATGACAACGTTGAAATCTACGTCATCCAGTCACCAGACCAGCCTGGTTTTACTTTCAAGTTGATAGCCAACTTCAGTATGAGCTCCCCCTAAAGGCTGCTTAACATTTTAAAATAGACACCCAGGAGACCCAAGCCTACAAGGACTTTGTAGAGGACATACTGTGTGACGAGATCCGCCACTCAATTATCCCCCTCTTGCAATCCATTCAGAGGCATATCCAGCCTTCTCTCCTCACACCAAACCTCACGAGGGCAGTAAACACTCGTATCAAAAAGCTATTCAGACCAGCACCTTCAGACCCCCTGTACATCAGGGGTCAGCATAAACCGGATTCCTTACCATTACTTATTATTACATCTCTAAAACCCCTCTCTTCCCCTTCATCTACTCCCTGCTGTTCCTCTGGCCCTTCTTCGGCCACCTCCCCCACTCCCTCCTACTCTCTAGGCAAGTCCAATCTATGAATGTCTCGTCAAAACAGGTTCACCCCTGTTCCTCCAAAACCATCAAGGACCACATTGACGTCCTGGCTGCCGCTCTGGCTGAGTTATGCAACCACTCCTTCGCCACGGGAGTCTTCCCATTCCCCCTGAAGCACTCCCTTGTGCACCCACTTCTTAAGAAACCCTCTTCGGACCCTTCTTGCATGGCTTCCTGCATACTATCGTCCAATCTCCATCACTCCTTTCCTGGGCAAACTCCTCGAAAAAGTTGGCCATCTCCCAGCTTAATCTTCACTCTGAATCTGTTGGTTGTCTCCATTACCATCAGTCTGGCTTCAGAGCTGCCAGAAGCAAAGAAACTGCTCTCCTGAACATCTGTAAAGACCTGTTCTCCAACCTCGATTCCAACACCCACTGTCTCCTCCTCTTACTTGATCTCTCTTCTGCCTTTGACACGATCAACCATGCCATCCTGCTCAACCGTCTCCGTGATAACCTGGGTATGACTGATCAGTCCCTGACTTGGCTGACCTCCTTCCTCTCCAATCAACCCTCCCAGGTCCAACTTGGGTCCTTCCTCTCCTCTATCTCTACCTTTGGTGTTCCCCATGGGTCTAACCTCTCTTTCTTGCTGTTCAACCAATACCTGGCACTTCTTGCCCAATGCATTGCCGCTCTCTGCCCCAACTTCCAGTGCTATGCGGATGACACTGAGCTAATTTTCAGGCTCCCCTCGCCACCTCCTCCTCTTTTCTCATCTATGACTGTCTGTCCGCCATCCAGGAGTGGTGCGCCGCCAATGATCTCTGCCTGAATGCCAGTAAAACCGAGATTCTCCTCATCGGCAGACCTGCTCCCTCCTTTCCTGGCACTCTTGGGCCCCTTCCTGCTCCCACCTGTGACGCTAAAAACCTCTGGGTCATCTTCGACTCCACACTTTTCTTCTCTCCTCACATCTGACGTCTCTAAGAAGTCACACTACCAGCTGCATCTCCTAAGAGGTATTCTTCCTTTCCTCTCCTTCCCCCAGAAGCTCAATGTCTCCAGACCTCTGGTTCTCTCTAGGCTAGACTATTGCAACAGCCTCTTTCTAAATCTGCCTGCCTCTACTCAACGCCCTCTGCAACTCATCCAAAAAGGACTGCAAGACTTGTTGTAGGCCTCAAGCCCAGGGATCGTATTTCTCCAGGACTGAAATCTCTGCACTGGCTCCCAGTGGCGGAGAGGATTAAGTTCAAAACCCTCTGCATTGTCCACAAGGCCTTCTGGGTCCTTAGACCTCAATACCTTCAACTCTCTCTTCCTAAATATCTTCCTTCCCGAGGACTTCGCTCATCCGCCTCCAACTCCCTCAGGGTTAGTCGCTTCTCCAAGCAGCGAGTTGGTGGCAGATCTCTTTCTTCTGCAGGGTCCTCCTTCTTCTGCAGGGTCCTCCCTTTGGAACAGCCTCCCTGCCTCTCTGAAACTTGAAGAGAACCATCTCAGGTTCTGGAAGCGCCTCAAGACCTTCCTCTTTGCTTCTGCTTTCTCTCCTCCTCTCCCCTGCTGATCACCTGGCTTAATCTGAAACTGCACTGGTTACTTGGCTACCCTCTGTTCTCAGGCCCAGGTTCTCCCCCTTCCCCCCCGCCCCCCGGTTGCACACCTGCACTGCCCCACTGGCAATCCCTGCACTCAGGGAATGTTTCTGTATCCCTACAGACCCTACTAGCACTTGATATCTGCACTTGCACTTGCCACCAGCTGGCTGACTTTTATTTATTGTCTTTATTTATTTTACTGTTATCTTATGTATTGCTCTGCCCCCTCCCGTTTCCCCTGCACTTGTCCTCTTCCTCCGTTCTCTGCACTTGCGCAATCTGACTGTCACCTTTGACTAGTAGGATCGTTGTCTGTCTTCCCTCTGTTTCCCCACCCTTGCCTCGTCGCGCCTTGAAACGCTTGTGTATAGGCACGTTATAAATGCCATATCATATATCATATCATACAAGGAAAAGGGCAGGAACCCTTCTGGCCTCTGCAGAGTAAAAGGATCTACACCTTTGGCAGAAAGGTGGCTTCCTCTGCTGCCTACCAAAGTAGGATAGCCAACAATACCACCTTCCTGGCTAGCTATGGTTGCCATAAGTGGGACGAACTAGAACAAATCGAAGCAGTCCCAGAACCCCTGAAATCTGTATCTGAGGGCTAGCAAGTATCCATTTGCATCTTAAAGAATAACCTAGACACCGCAGACAATGCAGGAAGCATCATAGCTGAGGGCACCGTAATCGAACGCCATGCCTGGCTTAGGCAGTCCGGTTTCAAATTAGAAACTCAGGCCACGTTGCTCAACATGCCCATCGAGCCAAATACCCTGTTTGGCAATGCAGTGGAAGAGGCCTTGAAAGTGCCAAAGAAGAATATGACCCTGAAATCTCTTGGTCAACTTACCATCAAGCTGTTTGGCCAGAGGGAGTCTTCCAATGCAAGAAGGTTTCATGGGCAGGGCCCTTAACGCACCTCTGGTTACAGTCAGGGTAACCAGTCATCTTCCTGGGGCAGCTCACAGGGACAATCCTCCTCAAATTTACAAAGCGGCTATAAAAGGTCCAGAAGCAGAGGTATCGCCTCCTCAGCCAGATGCTCCTCCCCGACCAAAAAATGATTCCCAGCTCCAGGTCCCCTCCCAATGCTCCAGTAGGAAGTTGCATCTCACAATTCACCCACGCATGAGAGGAGATCACATCAGACAAGTGAGTGTTGTCCACCATGGCGGGCGGATATTGTATAGAACTTCTACAAAAGCCACCCAACCACCCGCCAAAACACAGGAAAATTACACTGGAAGAAAGGCACATATCATTGAGGAAGTGAAAGCCTTGCAGGTGAAAGACGCCATAGAGTTCGTCCCAGCAAGCCAGGTAAACAAGGGTATTTATTCAACATACTTCCTTGTGCCAAAGAAAGACCTAATTATGCGCCCAGTGCTAGACCTGCACCCAGTGAACACGTATGTCAAGCCTCAACAATTTCGCATAACAACGCTCCAGGAGGTAATTCTCCTCCTAAAACAGGGGGATTACATGGCAACATTGGACATAAAAGATGCATACTTTCGTATTTCAATGTTCCCAGCGCACAGAAAGTATCTGCACTTTCAAATAGCCGAACACTACTAGTTCAAGGTCCTCCCTTTTGGCATAGCCTCAGCCCCAAGGATATTCACAAAAGTACTAGCAGTGGTAGCGGCGCACCTACGCAGACAGTCAATCCCAGTGTACCCTTATTTGGACGACTGGCTCATAACAGGGGAGTTCCCTCAAATTTGCAAATACAACTCCCGAAAAAACAATCGACCTTCTGTTCCTATTGGGATTCTCCATCAACAAGAAAAAATCAAGCCTTCACACCCTGTCGAACAAAAAAATTCCTGGGATCAATCATGAAGACAAAGGAGGGGCTTGTCTTTCCCTCGAATGACAGAGTACACAACATACTGTCGCAAATACCTCATTGTCTAGCCGGTTGCAAGATAACCGTATGCAAAGCAATGTGCCTGCCAGGAATGATGGCATCATGCATTTATCTAGTCCCACACGCATGTCTGCGCATCCGCCCAACGCAGGGGTGGTTAGCAGAACAATGGTCTCAGGCAAGCGGTCAGTGAGACGATCTAGTGGTTGTTTTGCTAACCTTTGTACAGACTCTTCGCTGGTGGTCAAGGTACAACCTGTTAAAAGGAAAACTCTTTAGCAATCCACCCGTTCCAGCGAGACTACCGACAGACTCCTCACTTTGCGGATGGAGAGCCCATTATCTTCACCACACAGCTCCCAGTTTATGGACCCACACGACAGCCCAAAATCACATCAAACTCCTAGAACGTCTGGCATTTTTCAAGGCTCTACAGGCTTTTCAGCAGCATCTAGTAGGTCAGACAGTGCAAGTCCTCACAGACAGCACCACTGCCATGTTTTACATAAACAAACAAGGGGGCACACACTCCAAGTCTGTCCAGGCTATCCCCCAAAATGTGGAAGTGGGCAATCGAGTGCAACATGTTCCTCATCAACATGTTCCAGGGGAACTCCATGCTCTAGCAGACTTTCCAAGTAGAGGAACACGAGTGGCAAATCAACAGATATTCTAAATGAAATCTTTCCCCAGTGGGGTTATCCTCCCTTATACTTTTTTCGCCACAAGCCAAAATGCACAAAGCCCAGAATTTGCGTCCAGGTTTTCCCAACCAGGATCAAAGGGGGACGACCTGCGGATGAATTGGTCAGGGAAATTTGCTGACGCTTTTCCACCGACACCACTCCTGAGTAGGAAAGTGCACAAGCTGCTGCAGGAACAAGTCACTCTAATCCTGATCGCTCCAATGTGGGCAAGACAACCTTGGTTTCCACATCTGCGCAAACTGGCTATGTGCAATTCAATCAAGCTTCTGTGCACCTCCAACATGCTGTCCCAGCATGAGGGGACGACATTCCATTCACATCCTCAGTCTATGAACATGGCATCCTGGTTCCTGAAGTCATAGAGTTTGGACACTTTTAAATCTTCCTCAAAGGTGAATGGATATTCTAAAGGAGGCATGAAAACCCAACACCAGACTGTTACTTCATTGTGTGGAAGCGGCCTGTGGCATGGTGCAGATCATGGTCCTTAAATTCAATTGAATGTTCACCATCCAATATTCTACTCTACATGCTTTATCTACTAGACTCTGGCCTAGTAGTTATCCATCAAAGTACACCTAGCGGCCTAGTCCGCATACACCACCTCGCATAACAAGGTTTCTTGGTGGAAAGTGCCTGTTTTCAAGGCTTTAATCAATCGTGTAATACTCTGCGAGAACCACTAGATGTCGGCCTGTGCATAGCATGTGAATCTAAAGAGATACAAGCATCAAAAATACGATTACATTGAGTAATGTATGCCATATATGTGTGTGCTCAATGAAATGCAATTGCGTGTTTCCTGCCCAGGTAACCCTCCATTCAGTGAGGCCCCATGCTTTGCCGATCAGGCAGGAGTCTTTGAATACTTCACAAACACATCAGACCCTGGTGATCATGTGTTCACGCTGCGCCAGGTTCTGACCCAGCGACCCATCACTTGCAGCATAGACCCGGACCAGGCGATAAGCGTCATAGGAAACTATAACTGGTAAGGACACATTGCGACATGGCATTGGGTGACCAGTGTTTGCTGAATTATTTAAGTGTTCGCATCTAGCTTCCATTTCATTCAATGTCGTTTGTGTCTTGTTTATTTTGGTGAAAACTGTGATATAATATTATGCACCTTGTACTTGGTCTTTTAGATAGGGGCCCTTTCTATCTATTTAAATTGACCTATATATCCCGACTGCACCTTCCTGGTAAACCTGTGCTCCTTTAAGTCTCTTGTTGTTGCTTTCCCAACAGACAGGGCAATTAGAAGGGACTGTGGGTTAAGAGGGTGAATCCAGTCTTTTAATCACATTTATTCTCATAGCAGATCTTTTTTACTAGTTATTTTGTTTTTCTGTACCAAATTATGTGGTGAGGGATGGGTGGGGAAGCGGGGCTCCTGGTCGCATTTTGTGGTTAAAATAATTAAATACAATAATGGGTTAAACAAAAAAATATATAATAAATCGACAGGGGGAAAAAGCCACGAAGAAAAAATCTGGGATAAAAAGACATAGAATCAAGAGGGCAAAGGGTAATATAATATAATTGGTTATTTATACCACCCTTAATACTGAAGAGGTTTCTAAGCGTGAACCCGGGATTCGAACCTGTTGCTCTGCGTCGTCTTGCTCCCAAGACGAACGCATTGCCACTGAGCTGTACTACCCGTGCAGGGTAGAAGGGAATGTTGAGAGGCAGACAAAAAGACATCTGGGTCTGAACTTGGGGAGCAAGTCCTAGAAACATAAAGAGCTATGCTATCCTCAGCCCAAAAATGGACTAACCTAAGAGCCTAGAAATCCCATAAGAAAGATTGACAAAGAGAGTGATTCTAGCCGGAAGCTGTAATCCCGATTCTGGCCGGACTAGCAAACTCATGAAGGAAAGTTAGTAACACTTTGTGAGATGAAGCAAAAAGAGAATGAGAGTGAGGAACGCTGGGAGCCTTCATTTGAGGTCTGGTGGGACTGGCAAGCCCACCAAGAAATTTAATAAAACGTGTTAAAGGTGCAAGCACATTACACCACTCTTTGCTGAGTGGGCGGAGGATGGAACAAAGATTTCATGATGAAACTCACTCAGGAAATCATATGCTGAATGCTGAAATCATCCGTCATGTCGAACCAGAGTGACCAGTGCCCGAGAGCCAATGTTTGCCAGCAGCATCGACTGCAGTATCCCAGACTGTCTTGAAAGCAAGACAATCCAGAGTGTTTTGGATTTTAATCCCGATCCCACGCCTAAAGGCTGTACTCAGCCTTGAAGTGCTATGAAAAGCTCAATTTCCTATTTTTCTTTTTTTTATACATAAAAATAATATATTTATATTTGCATATATCTGAACAATGTTTTTCTAATTGTACAATTCAGTACTCCAGTTTTGAATCCGCTTCCACTGACAATTTCCCCTTCAACACTGCCTAGCTCTAGCATGCGCTTCCACTCAACATACTTAACTGGAGTTCCCGTTCTGAGGGTACTGGGACGTGGACCCTGATTCCGCTATCAAACTGACCGATGATTCCAGGCCTTGTGCATTGCCAATGTGAGTCTGCACACATTCGATCTCTCTGAGCCCAAGAGAGGCCTGTTTGACTGCCCAGTGAAATGCTTGATGCTATGAAAAGTGAGTCCTTATTAAAAGATGTTCGTGAGTGCATTCTGGCCCAACTTGTGAATGCATCACCCTACAAAAGACAACTTAAAGTAAAAGTTATCGAGAAGGAACCTGTTTTTCTATGCGAAAGACCTGAAGAAGTGATTGTGAAAATAGTGAGACCCACCCAAGCAATGCGGTTGATGGGATAAAATGCAAGATTAAAAAGCCTTTAGACGCATGCCCTTCGACACGTGAAAGGGGGGTTTTCCTTAGGCGTGGCTTTCTGCGCTTGTTTCGGGGCCTGTTGTGCGGCGAACACAAGAGTGATGGCCCAGAGGACAGGGATAACTTAAGAGGACCATGCCTTTGACACTGCATGGCTTTCGACAGTGGGTGATGCGGTCGACGGTCGGCCGTGGGGTATGTGCTTTGTCTGGCAGGAAGTGTGCGTGCCTGAGCCGCAGGGTGGTGTCTCCGTTACCTTCGGCGTCACTAAGTATGTCTATGCTGCCCTCGCTGGATTCCACGCCATGTCTATGGAGGCCTCAGCCTGCATGGCAATGGCGGCCCAGTGTTTGTTTCAGCGGTACTTTCATGATTTTGGGTGGAAACGTTTGAAAGACTTGCAGATTTTCTCGGGGTGGTCCCTTGGCAGACAGTGGTTGTGTCCTTCCAAGGGAACTTCCTGTTGCAGGGAGGACAACATTCAAAAGGAGTGTTCTCCATTGCTAGAGAGGGCAGCACAGTGACAAAAGGCAAGATAAAGGACCATAAGAGGCATTCTCTAAAAGGCTATAAAGTATATAGCCTCCCTCACTCTCCCTACTGTGAAGGGCCGAGGCTTGGTGAGGCCTGTGTAAGCCGCAGTCTTTCGTCAAGACAGTTGAACGTCGTCGACGATGGAGCCATTTGTCAAAAGCCGCCGAAACAGTTAGTAGTGCAGCGGGCAGCAGTGGTTTAGGAAGGATAGAAAGAAAGTCTAACAAACTTTGTCTAATCAAAGGTGTTAGTCAGAAAGGAACATTGCAACTAGCGACCAACCAGGGTAGCAGAAAGAAAAGCAATCTGAGGTACCTCGACGCATGAAGGAACATAGGTACAGTAGACGTCACACTAGTGACAGTATTACCACTGTTTGTTTATTTATACTGCACACCAGACCCGAAGGTATTACGGCGCAAAAAAGCAAAAAGAGGGTTGTTCAGCTGTACATCAGGGGCCATCTTAAACCGGATTCCTTTGTCGTTACCACTACAAGGAACGGCAGGCACCCCGCTGGCCTCAGTGGAGAGTAAAAAGATCTCTACCCTTTGTCAGAAGGGTTGCTTCCTCGGCTGCCTACCACACTAGGATAGCCAACAGTACCACCCTCCTGGCTAGCTACAGTTGCTATAAGTGAGACTAACTGGAAGTAATCAAAGCAGTTGCAGAACCCCTGAAGTCTCCACTTTCAAAAACTGTACTGAGGGCAAGTAAGTATCCAATTGCATCTTAAAGAATAACCTAGACACCACAGACAACGCAGGCCGTATCATAGCTGAGAGCACCCTAATCAAATGCCATGCATTGCTTAGGCAGTCCAGTTTCAAATTAGAAACGCAGGCCACGTTGCTCAACATGCCCATCAAGCCTAATGCCCTGTTCGGCAAGGCAGTGGAAGACGCCCTGAATGTGCCAAAGAAGAATATGATATTCTCAAATCTCTTGGTCAACTTACCAACAAGCCGTTTGGCCAAATGGAGTCTTTCAACGCAAGAAGGTTTTGTGTGCAGGGCCCTCAATGCTCCTCTTGTTACAGCCAGGGTAACTAATCATCTTCCTGGGGCAGCTCATAGGGCCAATCCTCTTCAAATTTTCAAAGAGGCTATAAAAATTCCAGAAGCAGAGGTATCGCCTCCTCAGCCAGATGCTCCACCCCAACCAAACAGTGACGCCCGCTCCAGGTCCCCTCCCCTGCTACTCCAGTAGGAGGTTGTATCTCGCAATTCACCCACGCATGGGAGGAGATCACGTCAAACAAGTGGGTGTTGTCCACCGTGGCGGGTGGAAATTGTATAGAACTTCTACAAACGCCACTCAACCACCTGCCAAAACACAGGAAAATGACGCCCTGAAGAAAGGCGCATCTTATTGGAGGAAGTGAAAGCCCTGCTGGAGAAAGACACCATAGAGTTCTTCCAGCCAACCAGGTAAACCAGGGTATTTATTCAACATACTTCCTTATGCCAAAGAAAGACCCAACTATGCCCCCAGTGCTAGACCTGCGCACAGCGAACACGTATGTCAAGCCTAAAAATGTATCCTTGACCACGCTTCAGGAGGGAATTCTCCTAAAACAGGGGGCTTAAATGGCAACATTTTACATGAAAGATGTATACTTTCATATTTCAATGTTCCCAGTGCACAGACAGCATCTGTGCTTTCAAATAGCAGGAGAACACTACCAGTACAACGTGCTCCCTTTCTCATTGCCTCAGCCCCTGAGGATATTCACAAAAGTACTAGAAGTGGTTGTGGCGCACCTACGCAGCCAATCACAATGTACCCTTATTTGGACGACTGGCTAATAACAGGGGAGTCCCCTCAAATTTGCATATACAACACCCAAAGAACAATCAACCTTCTGTTCCAATTGGGATTTTCTTATCAATGAGAAAAAATCAAGTCTTACACCCTGTCAAGCAAAACAATTCATTGGATCAATCATAAAGACAAAGGAGGGGCTTATCTTCCCCTCGAATGACAGAGTACAAAACTTACTGTCGCAAATAACTCATTACCTAGCTGGTCGCAAGATAACCGTACGCAAGGCAATGTGCCTGCCGGGAATTATGGCATCATTCATTTATCTAGTCCTACACGCATGTCTGTGCATGCACTCAATGCAGGAGTGGTTAGTAATACAGTGGTCTCAGGAAAGTGATCAGTGAGACGATCTAGGGGTTGTTTCACTAACCTTAGTACAGGCTCTTCGCTGTTGGTCAAGGCACAACCTGCTAAAAGGAAAACCCTTTAGCAATCCACCAGTTCAATCGATACTATCGACAGACGCCTCACTCTCCGGATCGGAAGCCCATTACCTTCATCACACAGCTCACGGCTTATGGGCACCCACACCACAGCCCAAAACCACATCAACTTCCTAGACCTTATGGCAGTTTTCAAGGCTCTACAGGATTTTCAGCAGCATCTAGTAGGTAAGACGGTGCAAGGCCTCACAGACAGCACCGCTGCTATGTTTTACGTAAACAAACAAGGAGGAAACACACCCTCCAAGTCTGCCCAGGCTATCCCAGTGGGCACTCAAGCGGAACATGTTCCTAGTCTCCCAACACGTTCCAGGGGAACTCAATGCTCTAGCAGACTCGCTAAATGGAGGAACGCAACTGGAAAATCAACAGAGGTATTCTAAATTATATCTTTTCCCAGTGGGGTTATCCTCCCTTAGACTTTTTCGCCACAAGCCAAAACACACAATGCCCAGACTTTGTGTCCAGGTTTCCCCAACTAGAATTCAAGGGGACAACCTGTGGATGAATTGGTCAGGGAAATTTGGCCATGCTTTTCCACTGACACCACTCCTGAACAGGATAGTGCACAAGATGCACCAGGAACAAGTCACTCTAATCCTGATCACTCCAATGTGGGCAAGTCAACATTGGTTTCCACATCTGCGCAAACTGGCTATGTGCAATTCAGTCAAGCTTCCATGCACCTCCAACATGCTGTCCTAGCACGAGCGGACTACACTCCATCCACATCCTCCGTCCATGAGCTTGCAACCATGTTACACACTAAAATCTTACTCAAAGGTGTATGGATATTCTAAAGGAGGCCCGAAAACCCAACACCAGACACTGTTACTTCAACAAGTGGAAGCGGATTGTGGTATGGTGCAGATCACGGGCCTTAAGCCCAATTGAATGTTAACCATCCAATATTCTACACTACATGCTTTATCTACTAGACTCTGGCCTAGTATTTAACTCTATCAAAGTGCAACTAGCGGCCTTGTCCACATACACCGCCTCGCAGAACAAGGTTTCTTGGTGGGAAGTGCCTGTTCTCAAGGTTTTCATGGAGGGAGTAAAGGGATTTTACCCTCCCATTTCTAACCCTCCACCAGATTGCGACCTTAATGTGGTAATCTCAAGACTCATGGGTCCGCCCTTCGAGCCGAAGCACAAGGCCAGCCTAAAACATTTAACATACAAGACCGCCTTTCTAGTAGCCATCACCTCATTAAGATGAGTCAGTGAGCTTCAGGCATTATCTGTACAAGACCCTTTCTTTATAATCCACCTAAATTCATCTCCAAGTTCCATGTCAACCAATCCATTGAACTACCTACTTTTTTCCAAAGTCCATCTAATTCAGCTGAAAGCAGTCTCCATAGATTAGATGTAACGAGGGTGGTCTAGTACTATGTAAACAAAGCAAAGACATTAAGGAAAACAGACCAGCTCTTTGTTTCCATAGCTCTAGGTAGGGAAGGTGATCACATCTCTAAAAATGCCATCTCCAGATGGATAGTCAAATGCATACAGCTCTGTAATTCCCTATCCAAAAAGACCCTACCTTTCACTCCTAGAGCTCTACTGAAGCATGTATTGGAAACGTCCCCCTAGACGCTATTTGCAAAGCAGTTCCTTGGAGTTCAATTCATACCTTTACGCAGCATTACTGCATTGACGCACACTCCAAAGCAGATTCACAGGTGGGGCAAGCAGTGCTGGAACATCTATTTGCCGCTGTACCTTCTCACAACCCACCTCCTTCTCCAGATACTGCTCGGTAATCTATGCATAATATGTGATCTAAGCAGATCCACAAGCCTCAGAAGATATAAATTACTCGCCTTAATCGTATTTCGGATGCTTGTATCTGCTTAGATTCACATGCGCCCACCCTTCCCCCCCCTCCTTAATGTCGAAGGCGCATGGATGTTTCTATTTTCTGCTTTATTATATCTGTGCTCACGGTACACTTCATGCAACCTCATGTCGGAAACGAGACAATCTGAGACCCCCCAACGTGTGAAGGACCATGGTTACAGTAGACGTGACGCTAGGGATAGTATAACTAACGCGCCCAGTCGACGTCCCTTTTTTGAGTATCGAAAACAAATCCTGTAATACTCCGACTACCACTAGATGTCGGCCTATGCATAGCATGTGAATCTAAGCAGATAGAAGCATCAGAATTACGATTACGGTGAGTAATGTATGACATATGTGTTTGCTCAACAAAATGCAATTGCGTGTTTCCTGCCCAGGTAACCCTCCATTCAGTGAGGCCCCATGCTTTGCCGACCAGTCAGGAGTCTTTGAATACTTCACAAACACATCAGACCCTGGTGAGCATGTGTTCACGCTGCGCCAGGTGCTTACCCAGCGACCCATCACTTGGACCACAGACCCAGACCAGGCGATAAGCGTCATAGGAAACTATAACTGGTAAGGCCACATTGCGACATGGCGGTGGGTGACCAGTGTTTACTGCATTATTTAAGTGTTTGCATCTAGCTTCCATTTCATTCCATGTCGTTTGTGTATTTTGTTTATATTGGTGAAAACTGTGATTAAAATATTATGCACCTTGTACTTGGTCTTTTGGACAGGGGCCCTTTCCATTTACATTGACTTATATATCCCGACCGCACCTTCCTTGTAAACCTGTGCTCCTTTAAGTCTCTTGTTCTTGCTCTCCCAACAGGCAGGGCAATTCGAAGGGACTGTGGGTTAAGATGGCGAATCCAGTCTTTTAATCACATTTATTCTCATAGCAGATTTTATTTACTGGCAATTTTGTTTTTTTGTACCAAATTATGTAGTGAGGGATGTGTGGGGAAGCGGGGTTCTTCATTGCATTTTGTAGTTAAAAAAAATAAAATACAATAATTGGTTAAAGAAAAAAAATATAATAATCGGCAGGGAAAAAAGCCATGATGAAGAAATATGGAATAAAAAGACATAGAACCAAGAGGGTCACAGGTTAATGCAATAATATAATTGGTTATTTAAAATGAGCTTAATACCGAAAAGGTTTGTTTCTAAGCGCGGACCCGCCCGGGATTCGAACCCGTGTTGCTCTGTCATCTTGCTTCCAAGACGAATGCGTTGCCACTGAGCTATACTGCCCGTGCAGGTTAGAAGGGAATGTTGAGAGGCAGACAAAAAGACCTCTGGGTCTGAACTTAGGGAGCAAGTCCTACAAACATAAAGAGCCATGCTATCCTGAGCCCAAAAAGTGACTGACCTAAGAGCCTAGAAATCCCATAAGAAAGCTTGACAAAGAGTGATTCTAGCTGGAAGCTGTAATCCCGATTCTGGCCGGACTGGCGTGCTCATCAAGGAAAGTTAGTAACACTTTGTGAGATGAAGCAAAAAGAGAATGAGAGTGAGGAACGCTGGGAGCCTTCATTTGAAGTCTGGTGGGACTGGCAAGTGCACCAAGAAAAATTAATAAAACGTGTTAAAGACGCAAGATGAAACTCACTCGGGAATCATATGCTGAAAGCTGAAATCATCCGTCATGTCGAACCAAAGTGACCAATGACCGAGAGACCATGTTTGCCAGCAGCATCGACAGCAGTATCCCAGACTTTGTCTTGAAAGCAAGACAATGCAGAATGATTTGGATTTGAATACCGTCCCCACGCCTAGAGGCTGTATTCAGACAGGAAGTGCTCTAGAAAGCTCAGTTTTCTATTTTTTTTTTTTTACACAAAGTAGTGTATTTATATTTGCACAAATCTGAACAATGTTTTTCTAATTGTACAATTCAGTACTCCAGTGTTGAATCCGCTTCCACTGACAATTTTGCCTTCACCAGTGCCTAGCTCTAGCATGCGCTTCCACTCAACATACTTAACTGGAGTTCCCGTTCTGAGGGTACTGGGACCTGGACCCTGGTTCTACTACCACACCGACCGATGAGCCCAGGCCTTTTCAATTGCCTATCTGAGTCTGTGCACACACTTGATCTCTCTCAGCGCAAGAGGGGCCTGTTTGACTGCCCAGTGAAATGCTTGATGCTATGAAAAGTGAGTCCTTATTAAAAGATGTTCTTGAGTGCATTCTGGACGAACTTGTGAATGCAACACCCTGCAAAAGACAACTTAAAGTAAAAGTTATCGAGAAGGAACCTGTTTTTCTATGCGAAAGACCTGAAGAAGTGATTGTGAAAATAGTGAGACCCACCCAAGCAATGCTGTTGATGGGATAAAATGCATTTCTTAATAAGCCAACAAACTAGAGTGAACACCTTCAGAAATATTGAGGTTGCTGTACATTTACCTGTTCATATTCTTTGGGTTTTTAAACACTGTAAATATGCCTATAGAACCTGACCTTATTGAAAGAGCACAAGCACACATCTATGGTTTTCCTTTCAGGACGGATATGGTGGTAAGTTGCGACGTCTACATAGAGACCCCCAACACTGGTGGCATATTCGTAGCTGGCAGAGTGGATCGAGGCGGGTCGCCGACGTGGGGTGCCAAAGGTGTATTCTTCTGGGTCTTTGCAGATGGTACCTACAAAGTAACCCTTGATCTACGTAAGTACAGCTGCCGTAAAAAGCTAGACTTTGTAAAATCGCGAAGCCTGCATGATGGCCACTGTTTGTCCCTGTGTTAGTGGCCAGACCTTGTTTTAGATGTGGGTAAAGTTTGACAGATTGTTTGAGAATGCCAGCCTTAGTTAGCTCCTAAATGTCAAAATCAAATTGCACTGGCCCAGCACTACTGGACTGCGGGTAATATGGAATAACCGGGGAATGCTTGGTAGTACCTTGTAAATATTGGCCAAATCATTAAGAAATCTGATTCTTGAAAGGACACTTGAGTGCTTGACCGGTTGACATTGTTTGAAGCAATTGACTTTTTGCTGTGGGTAAATCGAGTCGTGATGTTTGGGCACTGCTCCTGGGTCTGCAAAGTAACTGCAATGCATTGGTTTCCGTGAATGGAACATTTACTCTTCCAAAAACAGTCTCTGGTTCACTGAACCAAGCCGGAAGGATTTGAAGCCTTCGATTGAACTGCCCATTATTCTCTTTAATGTTGGGAGGCGTTGTTCTAACACAGCTTTGATTTTTTTTTTTTGTTGGCCCTTCTTTGCCACATTGAACGGTCCGACGCACTGTCTGCTGGTCTCGGCATGTCTGTCTCTCTCTGTCTGCATCTCTTTCTCTCTCTCTCTTTCTTTACCACTCCCTCTCTTTCTTCCTCGCTCTGTCTGCATGTGCCTGTCTCTTACGTTGTCTCTCTGCTTCTTTCTGTCTTTGTGTCTCCTCTGTGTGTGCCTGTGTCTGTCTGTATCTCTCTATCTCCAATGAACTCTTAATATTCATCTCACCCCTTTCCTCTGAGTGCTTCTTCAGCTCACCGGTTTTGTTCCCTATTATTCTTTCATTCATTCTTATGAACCTGAGGTGTCCCTCCTGCTGGAGCATATAATTGAGGTACACTGGTTTGAACCCTGCTTTTATGATTGTGGAGCCATTGCTGCCACTTCATGTAAACCACTGGTTCAGACCATGGGCCTCATTCCGAGGTTGGGGGTAGCCATGTGCTATTAGCACCATGACTTTCCCCTTACCGCATACCGGGTCCGGTTCCCATAGGGCTCGATGGGAATGGGGACCATGCTACTAACGAGCCTGTTATTGGCATGCTGGTCCTTTAGCGGCTCCCACTAAGGGCGCCTGGAAAAACCAGCTGCCCTTAGCAGGACCCGTTAAAGGACCTCGTAATGCGGTGGTAAGGGGTTAACGGCACCGGAACCATTACCGGCACCGTTAACCCCTTACCGCCAACCTCGGAATGAGGCCCCATGTCTTTAGTTGGCGGCTTATAAAGGAGACAAGATACTTTTTGGAGTGTGGCATGGGTGGAGACTAGACAAGGGTGTTGCAGTGCATAGTGACCAATGTGGCACTCTTGCCTCATGAATGCATACATTTCTTGTATTGTAATTAGTGATAATCTGTATGGGGGTCCAGTACTGCAGACAGACGTGTTGCTTAGTTCGGAGTCAATCGTAAGACGATGTAGACCGAATTTGATTTATTCTATGGGTTTACTTTTCAAAAGGGCTTCTTGGATAACTGTGATATCTCTCCAGGTTGACTGGTGAAACTGTGCCAGCTTGTTGTGAGTGGGGCGCAGGGGACAATGTGAAGGATGAAAGCTTAGATGTCTGTGGTCCAAGTGTATTCTGCAACCAACCTAAATTTAGCTTTGAAATCCCATACCCAACACGTGGAAAGTTCCTTGGATGTATCCTATAGACCGACCTCTCCCATGGAAGCTCCTGGGAACAACTTGCTTAACTAACCAACTATCAATTCCAGCTTTTGAAGAAAATCAAATGCCTATCATAGACTATTGACATTACAGTGTGCAATATAAGCTTCAGTAGTGTCCCTTCATGGGTTTTTGACTACACTATTCTAGCTGGCCTACACAAACCTCGGATTCTCTGCCATAGTCATGTACTCAAAGACTTCGAGTAGCTACCCTTCGAAGCCACATTAAACTTCAAAGTTACTTTCAACTCCTACAAAACTCTACCCCTGGCTACACTCATCATTGATTAGCCACATGCGTCCCATCTCAGGAGGGCCCATATCACGGAGACACACATCCTCAGTTCTATGTCATTTTGCCAGCAGGTGAACTTTGTCAAGAAAAAGCTACCAGTGGTGGCATTCTGTTTTGACTGAGTTATTATTTTTTTTCTTTTTTTTTTTTTTTAAACAGGAGTTAGTCCCCACTCCATCCACCTTTCTTTCACAAACAATTTTTCTGATGCTTGTTAATCTGCTTAGATTCACATGCTGTGCATATGGTCCGACATCCCTTGGTAACCGCGGAGTATTGCATCTGGTCTTTCGGGGACTGAATGGGGACTTTGGCATAGGCGTGTCTGTAACACTATCCCTATTGTGACCTGTAGTGTACACAAAATCCATCACGCGCCGAGGACCCTCAGATAATTTGTTTCCACCCAGATAACTGGTCGCCCTATAGCAGAGCTCTTACATAAGAGACATTGTTTATCCTAAACTGACTTGTCAGTTTTCCCCCCCTTTCATTTTTACGCCAAGAACAACTTCCTTGAAGACTGCAGGGGACTTGTCTACGGCTGTGGATTTCGACGCCTACGATCCAGCGGCTGAAGCATCCACGTGACCGGGCCTTCTGCCCGGCCTTTACAGTTGGGAGAGTGGGGTCGGGTGGCCATATTTCCGGTATCTCTTTCCTCTTTCCCCCTCTAAGTCTGGTCATCTTCACCTTTTGCTATGGAAAAGACTCCTTTTAGGTTCTGCCCTAAGTGTAGGGTCAGATACCCGTGGAAGGACGAACACAGGACGTGCAACTCCTGTCTCCCCTTAGATCACGACGAGAAGCAGTGTGCGGCTTGTAAACTCCTTCAGCCTAAGACCCTTAAGGAGCGCCGTGTAAAGCGGTGGGCCGCATACGGTATGCCACAGGTGAATCCCCCACCGCCACACCCACCAAAAGTGACAGGGGCACCTCTGATGACCAAACATCCATTGCGGATGTGATAGACCTCGAGGTGGACACTTCTAGGTCCGCCACGCCCGTCCCAGACCCTTTTAGTCCTGAATCTGATCTCGCTTCAGGGACAACATTCGGAGACAGGGGCGTACCACCACATTCCATTAAGCACACAACCCCTACACCTATTTTTACGGGTATGTTGAAAAAGGTGAAAGCGCCAGCAGGACCGTCGAAAATGGCTGCGGTTTCCTCGGATCGTTCAGATCCAAAGCCTTCCCCGCATCCGTAGCAGTGTCTTGCGACTGGGCATTCCATAACAAACAAGGGCGCTACCCCTAAATCAGGTTTACACATCGAAGCACGGAAATCTGACGATACGATGGTCCCGAAGGCCGCGGTAGGCCCAAAAATCACGACTAGGCCTCAAGGTGAAAAACCGACCGCTAGGCCCTCTAACGCCGTGGAAGCCAGTAAATCTACCGATGGACCTTCGAACCCACTAACTCACGCCGATTCAGCGGTAATCGGACACAGCATCGCGAGAATTACTTCGGCGGTTGGGCTCATTCCTGTTCCGCCGAAAAACATGGGGCAGGCCGCGGACATGTCTTTAGATTCGCCATGGTGCCCCAATTCTCAGGATACCTATGAGGACAGTCAAGAGCCTCTTTCCAACATCCTGAGAGACCATTTTCGGCGCCAAAGGGTGGAAGACAACGCTTTTCCACCCGTAGGCCCTTCTGGGTCCTCTTAATGGACAAG
Organism: Ambystoma mexicanum; assembly: GCF_040938575.1. NCBI lineage: Eukaryota > Metazoa > Chordata > Amphibia > Caudata > Ambystomatidae > Ambystoma > Ambystoma mexicanum. The sequence continues at coordinate 591,230,659 of NC_090940.1, read as the reverse complement.
GGAGAAATTTTAAGGGTGTATGGACCGTCTTGAAAGAATTATCAATTTTTCTGAGCATCCTTCCCAGAAAAGATCTCATGGAGAGCCTAATCTTCAATCTGCTTCACATTTCCAAGAAGATCAGCCTTCTTTCCTCGTCCAACAGGAAGACATCGTCTAGATGGATACTTATCGGGACATTTACTGTGAAGATGAAGAACCTTCCTTCCTACAGAATTACGATGAAGAACAGGCGGATGCCACGGACAATTGGGAAGAAACCCAGCAAGTAGGGATGGACCCATGGACGCTTCCCCATCAAGATCAGGACACTGATGTATTGTGCCTGGATTCCCCTCAGTCCACTCCGGCTTGCCACGCCTCGCCTGTAGACGACCAAATGGCCTTCAATACCATGTTAAAGAAGGCAGCTGAGCATTTTCAAATCTCTACTCAAGCGGCAGTGCCTGAGCAGGACTTTGTAGAAGATATTCTTAAGGAGAAACCTCCCTCCAGCCAGGCCATTCCCCTCCTTAATTCTATTAAGAGAAAATTGGCTCCCTCCCTGGTATCACCAGCTGAAAACCGGGCAGTGAACCCGATAGTTGAAAAGTTATTTCAGCAAGCTCCTTTGTACCCTCAATATATTAAAGGGCATGCCACCCCTGATTCTCTGATAGTGACTACCAACCGGAAATGGGCAGGAGTACCCCTTGCTATGGGGGAGGCACCTCCAGATGGAGAATCCAAGAGGTTATATGCCCTAGGTAAACGGGTTACCTCGGCTGCCGCATATACCATGGGTATAGCGAATAACACTACGCTACGGGCGAGTTATGCTGATGCTCAATGGAACCTAGTACAGGAAGGTCTCCAAGAGGTCCCAGAGCCCATCAGGTCCAAGTTTCTCAGTATTGTGGCCGAAGGCAGTCAAGTGAACCAGATTGTAATAAAGAACACGCTGTACACGGCTGAAACAGCAGGCAGGTCTCTGACACAAGGAACCTTACTTAAAAGTCAAACTTTGATTCGTACCTCAGGGTTTAAGCCTGAAACACAGGCCTCTCTGATCAATAAACCAATTGAAGAAGCTAACCTCTTCGGAAAGGCGGTCAATGATGCCCTAGAAACAACCAAAAAAGAGCATGAGACTCTTAGGTCCCTGCAACAAATCACTCAAAGACCCCCCCCCCCCCCCCCCCGAGAGGAAGTAATTCTTCTCTGCGGTCCTTTCGAGGGCATTCCCATGCAAGTCAGAACAACTATGGCACAGGAAACTTTAATACTGGACAAACATCAGAAAGCCCTGCATACTACCCACTAAGGGGCCAGCAACGTGGCAAAGCCAGAGGTAGAGGCCCCAATCCTAGAGGAGCCGCAGCCTCTGGTCAGAAATGACCATCAGATCCAGGTACCCTCCCATGTCACCCCGGTCGCGGGGCGCTTAACATCTTTCCTCACGGCATGGGAAGGGATAACTTCAGACCAGTGGTTCATAAAGACGGTTGCCCACGGGTACTGCGTGTAATTCGCCCGACCTCCACAATTCAGACAACATCGCCTTTCACCGGACCATCTGGAGATCCTGAATCAAGAGGTGGAAGCGCTTCTGGGAAAGGACGCCATAGAAGCTGTCCCTATTCTTCAGGTAAACAAGGGTATTTATTCAGTGTACTTCCTTGTACCCAAAAAGGACCTCACCATGCGCCCTGTTCTAGACCTGCGAACAAGCTCATCAAACCTCATAAGTTTTGTATGTTAACACTACAGGAGGTGATCCCACTGTTGAAACAGGGGGACTACATGGCAACATTGGACATGAAAGATGCATACTTTCATATTTCAATGTTGCCAGCACACAGGAAATATCTAAGTTTCAAGATAGAGGACAAACATTACCAATTGAAGGTACTCCTCTTCGGCATCACCTCTGCGCCAAAGTTGTTTACGAAGGTCCTGGCAGTAGCTGCAGCATACCTGCACAGGTTATCCGTCCCAGTTTACCCTTACCTTGACGACTGGCTCATAACTGGGGACGCGTACGACGCATGCTTTTTGAACACCCAAAAGACCATAGCCATTCTGTTCAGTCTGGGGTTCTCGATCAACCAGAAGAAATCCAGTATAGTCCCCAGTCAAAACCATTTCTGGGAGCTCTAATCCGGACGAAAGATGGCCTTGTCTTCCCCTCCAACGAAAGGGTTCAGAACATGCTTTTTCAGATCCCTCAATATGTAGCCAGTTGGGAGGTGATGGTGCGCAAAGCCATGCGTTTGCTAGGAATTATGGTGTTGCGCATATACTTGGTTCCCCATGCGCGGCTGCGCATGCGTCCCATGCAAGTGTGGCTCAACAGCCAGTGGTGTCAGGCCAACACAATGGGAAGATTTGGTAGTCGTCTCACCAGCCCTCGTTCTCTCTCTGCAGTGGTGGTCAAGAGAAAACTTCTTGAGGGGGAAGACCTTCACCACCCCTGTAGTGGAAGCCACTCTCATGACCGACTCATCTCTCACGGGGTGGTGGGCTCACCTGCTTCAGCAGACAGCACATGGAGTGTGGTCCCCTCAAGTAGCGTCCAACCATATAAATTTACTGGAGCTATTAGCGGTGTTCAAGGCATTAGTCCTTTCAGATGCAACTACAAGGGAAGACAGTGCTGATTCTAACAGACAGTTATTGCCTGAACAAACAGGGGGCACTCACTCTCCAGGGCTATCCTAGCTGTCCCAAAACATTTGGATATGGGCTCTCAGACAGATGTTTCTGTTGTCCCAACATGTTCCAGGTGAACTCAATCTTCTGGCAGAGGTTCTCAGCAGAGATTTTCCTCTACCTGAAGAATAAGAATGGCATCTGCACAAAGACATCATGTCCAACGTCTTCGCAGAATGGGGCTTCCCAGAGATCGACCTGTCCGCAACTCAGGAGAACGCCCAATGCCAAGACTACGCATCCAGGTACCCCCAGGACCGCTCCAAGGGTAACGGTCTCTGGATAACATGGTCAGGGAAATTTGTCTATACTTCCCCGACTCCCCTTCTCAACAAGATAGTGTACAAGATGCACCAGGAACCAGTTACCATGATACTGGTGGCCCCCATGTGGGCCCGCCAACCCTGGTCCGCTCATCTGATGGAGATGTCCCTCTTCCCACCAGTAAAACTACCCTGCCCATACAACATGTTGTCTCAGGACAGGGAGGGAGACCCTACACCCATGCCCACAAACTCTGAACTTAGCAGCTTGGCTCCTGAGGTCATAGAGTTTGGACACCTACAGCTCCCTCAGAGGTGCATGGACATACTCAGGGAAGCTAGAAAACCTAACGCACGTTATTGCTATGCCAGCAAATGGAAACATTTTGTCATCTTGTGTAATTCTAAGGGCATCAATCCCATCGATTGCTCACCCACACACATTGTGCTGTACCTAACCCATCTGTTAGACACTGGGTTGGTCTTCAATTCCCTAAAGGTTCCCATCTGGCTGCTCTTTCAGCCTACACCACATCACAACAAAAGGTGTCATGGGGGAAAATACCGGTGATTAAGGCCTTTATTGAAGGGATTAAGAGGATTTATCCTCCCATTTCTCACCCAGCTCTTGGATGATATTTAAATGTGGTTTTGACCAGGCTCACGGGATCTCGATTTTGAGCCAATGCATAAAGCAAGTCTAAAAGACCTGACTTATAAAACGGCCTTCCTAGTGGCTATCACTTCGATTAGAAGGGTTAGCGAACTACAGGCAGTTTCTGTTCTAGACCCCTTTGTTACAGTCCACAGACTGCGCACTGACCCAAGATTTGTGCCTAAATTCATCTCGAAGTTCCATGTTAACCAATCGATTGAACTACCTACCTTTTTCCAGAATCCCACTAGCATTGCGAAAGAATCCTACACACACTAGATGTGCGCAGGGCAGTCATGTGCTACCTGGAAAGAACTAAACCACTGAGGAAAACAAACCAATTTGTTTCAGTGGCAGCTGGTAGAGAAGGGGATCCTGTCTCTAAATCAGCTATTGGAAGGTGGATTGTCAAATGCATCACACTGTTACACTCTTGCTAAGAGAGAACTGCCCTTCAAGCCTAGAGCACATTCTACTCTGGGCAGTGGGGCATCCATTGCAAATGTTCCCCTTGAGTCCATTTGCAAAGCGGCAACCTGGAGTTCTGTACACACCTTACTAAACACTATTGCCTAGACTCATTCTAGGTCTGGTTCTCAGGTGGGACAAGCAGTACTATGACATCTTTTCTCTGATGTTCCTTCTCACAACCCACCTCCAACTCTGGGTACTGCTTGCTAGTCTATGCACAGCATGTGATTCTAAGCAGATTAACAAGCATCAGAAGACATGCATTACTTACAATCATCAGAAATGTTATTATGGTATCTGCTTAGATGCACATGCGCCCTCCCTACTTCCCCGCTCGGGGTGGAAGGAACATAGACTCTTCCTACTTCTCTCTTCTTCATGTACTCACTCACAAGATTTTGGGTACACTATATGTCATGATAGGGATAGTGTTACAGACACGCCTATGCCGACGTCCCCGAAAGACGAGATGCAATACTCTGCGGTTACCACTGAATGTCGGACCATATGCACTGCATGTGAATCTAAGCATATACAATCATCAGAAATGCTATTACGGTAGTAATGCATGTCTTACCCTTATTGTTTAACCTACTTTATGCAGAGTAAATTAGAATGCAGCCTTCAGCGGTTTTCACCTTCCGGAATGTTTGCCTAATACAAAGTCCTCCGATTAGAAAACAAATACCTGTCTGACTGAACAAGCCTCGACTCAGTCCTTCCTAATTGCTGAGGCCGTAACATGTCTGCAGATGCTTGTGATCTCGTGCAGAAGGGATGTGCCCTCCCAGTTCGCACTGGACTGCCCCTTTGGGGGTGGAACCAAGCCTGATTTTCATATGATCTTTCCCCTTTCTGTAATGGCTCGGCAGGCGAAGAACGGTGGTGTGGAGGGTTGCCCAGAGCAATTCCAGCCGTTATGATTAATTCTAAACCTTCTCGCCATCACCACTTTGTTTAGCAGGAAGAAGGAGCAAGCTTAGAAATAGCGAACTTTGTTCTTCCTCCTTCCTCTCCTTCTGCCAGTACCTCCTCTTCTCAAATGCCTAACCTCTTTACTGTGTCTGATTCCCATCTTTAGTAATGCTTTACTCTAAAGCCAAGTGTTGCTGCTGCTTAACGAGTTTGGAGATCTCTGCGTTCTTTATACTACAGAAATTGAACCTTTAAGTACATTGTATTTTGGTTGCAGTTGGAAAGATTGTCCTGCGGAAAGGGCTGTCCGGGGTCCAAGCCGGCTCGTGGCACACACTCACTCTGAAGATTGAGGTAAGTGAAGCCAAGAGGGCAGTATAAGCATGAAGTATTGGAAACAAGTTATTAGTCGTATCAAAGGTCTGGATCTCAGCAAATTGTCAGGGGGAACACCCATTAGACCACGAATATCATAGCAGACTGGGGGAGAGCACTTGCAACATGGAGGAAGAAGTATAGATGGATGGATTTATAAAAGTGGTGGAAAGATGTACAGGATACAATTTTTAAATGGCACTGGGCTAGATATAAAATACCTGAAAAGAAGAGATTAAACAATAACAGAGGAGTACACTGCTGAAGATTAGAAACCCGGGGGTGGGGGGGGTCTAGGGGGTATGGTACAAGGGACTGCTGGTGGGGGGAGCGTGCGCAGAGAATTAGACCCATGTAGTTAGTCATCAAATGCTCCCAGCTGAAGGTTAAAAGGATATTGCAAGGTATTTTGCAGGGCCATGAACTTATGAAGGCACAAGACTGGCATATGGACCCGGGAAGCCTTGTCTGCAGGCAGTCCAATTTGAAGTCCTTTATTTTATGTGTATGGCATAGGATTGCCACCCTTTCACTTCTCGAATGCAGTGTGAACCACTGTAAGTCGCCAAGCATTAGTGGGTACTGAGACCCCCCCCCGCTTCGCATTAAGGCCTGTGTGCTTGTACGTGTGGGGGGCGACTCAGGGTCGAGCCCAACCACAAGCTACATGATGTTCGAAACCAGTGCAAGTATGGGGGCGAGTAAGTCTGCCCCCTCAAGCCTGGGGGCAGGGCAGGTTACTGCCGCATAGCTTGTGCTGCCACACCTTACATCTGTTTTGAAGCCTTCGGGCCTTGCAAGCTTAGACAAGCAGTGTTTGGCCCTTGTTGATAACATTGCAGTGCAGTGTGTACCTTAGTATAATCCCTCAGTCAGGCTAGCCACTACCATGGAGCATTTCTGAGACCTGCCAGCACAGTTCACAGAGCCCGGAGGCCGCGTCTCTCAATGCATGTGAAGGTCTCCCCGTTTAAGGATGGGGAAGCAGCTTTTATAGGTTTGGTCTGCATTGGCGGAGAAGTCAATAAAATCGATTTAGATGCTTCTGGAAATGTCAAGCCTGGGCCATCCATCCAATCCCGGATAGACACAGTAGGGGTTGGAAGAGGTGAAGAAAGGGGGAATAAGAGAACACCACCAAAATAGATGAAGGCAGAGAAGTGGGGAGAAGAAGAAATGGGAATTGAGGGAGGGGCAGCAGGAAGTCCCTTCGAGGGAGAGGGCAGATAGAGTAAAAGGAACGCAAGCCTATTTAATATCTGAGAGAAGTGGGTGGGGGAACACATGTGGTGGAACGTCGAGAAGGTTCGATGACAGCCAGCTCGAAGACTAGGACTGGTGCCAGGCCCATAGGCACGATGGGTGACAAGCGGGGAGAGAACCAGGGCTTTGTAGATCATAGGTCTAGGACCCTAAGGGAGGGAAGAGCCACTCAACCATCAAGGCATCATTCAACAGAGTGTTTCTGTACAGGAGACTTGAGTGCCACTGGGGTGCAACCGAGAAGAGGCTTTTATAGGAACCTTTTGGATTAAAAGGGGTCTGAATGGCAAGAGGTTTTTTTGACTGTCCAGCATTGCACATAGTCAAAAATAAACCTTGTCAAAGAAATATTTGAGTTGTCTTCTGAGGAGCCCACTAGGCTGTGTGACAGTACCCTAATGTGTCAAGAATTTGGTCCAGATTGCCATTTATATTTTCCAGTACAATTTTTGTATCCCCTTTAAAGACTGCTGGATATTTACATAAAACTAGGTAGGATAGTTCTACTGCTGAATGAGGGCAGGGTCCTGTGGATGCATCATGCAATATATAACCTCTCAAATAAAGGTAGCCTGGAGCTACTGCACTGTGTACTGCCTCTTGTGCACACACCCCACCCAATGAGCAGATGACAAACCTCTTTAGGATTTTTAGAAGGTGTGTCGGAACAGGTATGTACCACAACGACATATAGCCATTCTGTGCTGTGAACATCTCCTCCCCTCACCATCATGGGTAGATCTACCACCAGGGCACAGGGAAAGGTTGGCAGCTATAGAAGTATGTGGAAGGTAAACTGAAATACAGCATTTACTAGACAAAAAGAAACCGGTTTTAGTTTATAGAGCTGGTTGTGTTCTGCCTTGACTGGAAATAAATCTCTCTTGGTGTTCGGCTGCCATTTTGTGGATGTAGACCATGGATTTACGTATGCGGAAATCAGTAGCTATTACTTTTCTTTTAACATACATTTTGCTCTCCGCAGGGCCTGTATGCGTCGGGGATGTTGAACGGTTATCCGCTCTGGAAGAAGATGCTAGTGATTGGCCCGCTCCATGGTTGGGCAGCGATCGGAACAAGCGCTCTGGAATTTGCACAATTTGACAACTTTTCCATAGAAGCCAGTTAACCCTTGTGCACACTTTCTTTGGGGGCGATTCCACAGGGAAGGAGCACCTGTGCCTCAACAAAGTTGAAACACTCCATGAATTCTGTTGGTCCACAATGAGACATGTGATCACAAAGGTGGGACAGTGGTGCCGACACATGTCAGGACTAAGCTATTTAGGTAGGCGGGAGACATGCGATCATTACTTGTGCAGATGTCAATTAAATGGATGCCCAACTTTAATGGCTCGGACATGAGCCATGAGGGTGTTCTTACCTGTGATTGGTTGGACACATCAGTGTATGTTGGCTGTTTAAACTCATTTTTATCTCTTGGTTCAGTAGTGAAAAATGTCTTGGTGGATACATTGCATTACAGATGTTTTGGACTACAACTCCCATGATCTTTCACCACTGACTAAGCTACTGGACTCCACAGTCTAAACCATCACAATAATGAATAATCAGAAGCCTAACACATGGAAGATGTTCTGAAAATAATTGAAGTCTGGTTTGAAGGGTGAAACGAGCTCTATCTTGAATTCTCAAATATTCAGTGGCGTCTCCCATGACTCGAACACGTTTTTTTTTTTTTTCTATTCTTGTGCAACATTTTCTTTAATTTCTCTATAGCCTGCTCTGTACCGTTGTGATACTCTGTCTCCATGGTACAGGAACTGCTGTTTGGAATAGTGGTTTCAGATCATGGAGAATAATCTATTAAAGTGTGGGAGGTTGTAATTGTGAATAAACGCTATAAGGACCTATTTATTCTAACTGCAAGAAATGTTGTGGAGTTTGAAAGCATCGCCTATCATTAGGAGCATGTTGGTAATGGAAAACCAGGTGGTTAATTGCCAAATACTGCCTCTCTTACCACTGCATCTGAATGTGGGTTTGGAGAACCATTGGACATAAATCCCGACTGGTTGTGAGTAGATATTGCCTCTTCTCACAGTGGCGGTAACAATGCCGGCAGTGTTCCTGTATGCAGCACTAACGCCACTCCCCAAGGACGTGGGGAGAAAGTAAAGGCCATAGTCGGAGGGTGAACTACCATTACCAGTGGTGGTAACACTTGTTCAGCTTAGCGGTACTAGCATCAAACTCTTGTGGGCCTCTCGCCCCCTCATCATTTGACTCTCCAGGGAGTAAACATTCCACACGTTGCGTTTTCTGCTGGCATCTCTCAAACGTGTAAGCACTTCTATTTATTATGGGGGAACCCGGAAGTCCTCAGCAGCCTTAACCCTTCCTCATATGCCCTGGGATTGCTTAAAGGAAGAGACTGGTACACAGTACAGTCCCTGCCTCTACACATGGACTTGTCCTTCTGTTTTGTATCCACCATGGAGCGCTCGCTGAGATCTTTCCCGTGCCTGCCCAGCTTTTTCCCTCAAGGTCTTCTTTTAACAGTACTTTGCGAATCCTTTACAGCTTCCTCTTTGAACCTCTTGTTCTCCTGTCATGCCATGGTGGTAGAAGGGTTTCGATTTTAGGGGGCTAAATTGAAGCATGTGACCCCAACAATCCATGTCCTTAATGACTTGAGCCCAGTTCCCGAAAGCATATTTTCAGGGTATGACCCAACGAGAGATTGTTCAAAAGCTGCTTGAAATATTGGCAGTTCATTTTTGTTTCACGCCACCATGGAGTAAATCAAGGCATTTCTTTACCTCTGAGCATGGCCGCCGTGCTCCCGAGGCTCTTAGAAGAAAAGCACAGGGCTAGCGGGGGCTGCACATTACATGTAAGCGTGTTGGCTATGAACCAGTGGTTGAAACCGCAAACAGTAGCATACACCAATGTCCCTTCTGCTTTTCTCCATACTATATGGGTTTCAATCCCAGTGGACGCCCAGACAGTATGGAGTGAAGGGGACTATGGATTGGGAGTAAATAACTCACTATAGTGAGTAACCTTTTTCTGGTGCCTCTATGCAATGTATCAGTCAAGATTCCTGAACATTCAAGTGGACAAACTCAAGACTCAGAAATGCCCCTTCCACTTGGGAATTGATGCTAAGGAATGTGAAATGTCATGCTCTGTGTCCCCTTGCTTTTGCAAGGTGTATACCACTGCGTGTTCTGCTGAAAATGAATCTCTTTTCCTCACGAAAAGCATGCGCAGTGTTGCTATGCGTATTTGTAAACCACCTCCATCCGGGTCACCTAAGCACTGAACCAGCAGTGGACCACAACAGAGCAGCGTGGAAGGAAGGGAATTTACATTAAAAGGTTTTGAATCTTTTCCTAAACTTCAGGAGGTTATATTAGACATTGGTGATCTATGACAAAGCATTCCAAATCTTTGTAGCTAGCACTTGGAAGGATTGCCCCGTCGCACATAACCATCTGAAACGCCATTCAGACAGAAGTGAAGCATTAGATGATCAAAGATGTGGCGCTTTGAAACACTATTCAGTTGTATAAGCACCTAACAAATTCTCAATAAAATAAAGTCCTGTGGGGGGAATGCGGTATAAATATTCTGGAAAGATATTTGGCACCAGTTTTCTGTAGAGTTCTATGATATTCTGCACTTGGCGTTCTTCCCTTTTTTGATATCTATCCTCGTGCACCTCATGGCTAACGTGTAATGTCTGTGAGTTGCAAATGAACTTTCACTGTTCAGGTGATCTGCAGAGCTGTGTTGTGGTACAATTGGATGCGCTCTTTAGAACGATTGCTCTCCATGGCCTAGTGTGCCTCGAGGAGGTATTGACCGTATCCACCTGCACACTTGATTCTATAACCCTAACTAGGGTCTCCCTCAGGTTTGATTCTGTGCTGTCCCGAGAAGACCTAGAGGAGTTTGGAAGGGAAGGTCCCCGGCAGCGGTGAGGACTGGTAAGCAAAGGAAACATGCATGCGATTGGGGTTTTGCAATCAACTTCCTTGACAAGTGCCCCATCCTTACTCCACTATGGTCTGAAATACCGAGTGAGTAGCTTGGACTTTTACCTTTCTGTGCCTTTCCTTGCTGGATTGAAACCCTTATGTATTCACGAAGTATACTGTCATTTTATACACGTTGTACAAAATGAAGGGTTGAGCATCGACAGTAGTGCCTAGTTCTTACATCAATTTAAGATATTCGTAAAAGAGAGAAGACCTTAAAAAAGTGCAGTTTTAAGTCGTACCACCTTCATTCTTTCCCGACGCTTCTGGAACGAAGTTAACTGTAAAGTGCCTTTTACTAATCTACCTCTTATGAACATATACCAAAAATCACTGGGGCATTGTTTCTGGGAACCTCCCACATTGTTGGCGTGTTCCGTATTTAGTCAAAGTTATTTCAAATAACCGTTCCTCCTGTCTAATTACAACGCCTTTGATTGCACACTATTCACCCACAGCTGAACTTCTTTTGAAACTTCCCTTGGTTTATCTAATCTTGCTTTGTTTTGATCTGCTTCAGTGGTATCCATTTACTTATTGGAAGACGATCCTTTATTTTAACATTGTTTGACCAAAAAGATGTACATTTATTTTATAGTAATTTCTAAGAATGTTGAATAATGCCAGACATAATATTGATGGGTCACTCCCTCACTGTGGTCTTCTGGAGAAATTTCCCCAGAACCATTTGTATAGTTATTTAAACAAGAAATTGGTACCAACACTACTTCATGCCCAACTTTGTGTCCTGCCAGCGTGGAGACAGGAAATCAGTGCTGCTTGAAGGTGAAAAGGGTGAGTCTGTGTTATCTATTGAGATCTCCTTTTATGCCAGAATTCGTATGTTGAAGTGAATAACTTGTTTTCTACATTAATGAGCTCCCATTTTACCAATGTTAAGTGCTACCTGATAAAGCTGAGCTCAGCAGATGGGTCGCAAAAGGGGTGGGTGTCTTGAGCCAAAACTCCTACTGGAAAAGTGTTCCTGTGGCACATTGGGTTTAAACTGGGGCTTCATCAGATGGGCTGGTGTCACGTTAATGCAGGAAGTGTTGAGTGCAGACAGTCAATCTTGAGTCTGCAACAGCCTTCTGAACGGCTTGCTGGGCTCTTTGCCCTAACAGAATGAGCCCTGGCACTTCCAATGGGAAGGTAGGGCCTGCCACGTTGGGACATCCACCAATACTTCACTTGTTCATGTGGCTTCTTCCTGTAGCCCTGGTTATTCCTTACTCCTTCCTGGGAATGGCTCCATTGAATGAGGAGCAATTTCTATTTCAACGATGATGCTGGCAATGCTGCTGGTTTCAGACCTCCTCCCAGGGGTGAATATCTTTATTAACTAAAACCTTTGGTATTGCGGATGGGGGTGCACACTGTATGTCTTTCTGTAGTTATTCATTTAAAATAAATGTATTAAGTTAATTTATATCTTTTTAGATGATGCATATGTAGCACGAAATGCAGCTGCTTACTTTATGAATGAGTTAATAAATGAATCAAGAGGAACTACTGATGCAAGTTAGGTTTGCGCCTGATTAATGTTTCGAAATTTAAATGTATTGTAAATAAATCAAATTAAACTGAATGCTTGTAGAATCAGAGTGCAACAAATTGGACTATAATATGCCACTACTTATGACTTTGCAAGGAGCCAGTAAAATTGTTTTACAAACTACATGTGGGCTGAATGCTTTTTTGCAACTGCTGAATCTTTGTGTCGTTGAGCTGTTCTATCGTAAGGGTGGTGGCTTTCAGAGGTCACTCGTGCCCACATCCACACAGCCCTTATGCGGACCTGCAGGGCCCATCACTCTGCAACCATGGCTTCATAAAGGTGGTGACAAGGACTCAGCCTATATGATGCTTTTATTTGTTCTTAAATGTGGCATTGGAAAATGAGAGAAGCTGATCCATCTGTCAAAGCAACCAATACAGACTACATCACCAAAAGCTTAGAACGTGGGTAAATGTTCTGACAACTGAGCAAACCCATCTCCTTCATGGCTATTCCCATGGCACCCAAGCGTTAATTGCCCCGGGTCTTTTTCTTGTGTATTATGCTAATGGGTTTACCTGGGTGCTCCCAAATGTGCAGAGTAAAATCTGTAGGGACTGGAAACCCAGCCAATCATCTTCTGTTCAGCACTTTATGCCTGTGTTGAGATCTCTTCACTGGCTTCTCTTTAGCCAGTGGGATATATGTTGAATCTCCTTTGTATACTCTGAAATATCATACACACCACAAGTCCTACCATTTTTCGTTCCAGAATCATTCTGTACTTCGCTTATAGGTCTTAACAATCAAGCAATAATAGACCTGCTACATTTTCTTAATTTGAACGTGTACAAATAGCCTCTGTTTCCGCATATGACGTATCAATAATCTGACATATCCTTCCTGGAGCTCCTGAGAAATATTGCAGGGAACCGTGCCTTTTAAAAAAAAGCCATACAAATCCTATTCCTTTCACACCCTGGGGTTCATCTGATAACTTGAGACAAAATGTAATGTTGTACCAAACAAAGGTTTATTGTAACAAAATGGCTGGGGTGTGGGAAAAGAAAGTGAAACCAAATGTAGATTTGTTTCTTTAGAGAGGCACGGTGGGAGGAAAACTGATTGATTAACGATAGCAAATGGTTTATACGGCTCCGTCCGTGCCAGTCTCTGCAAGTGTTGTTACCTTGAAGGGATATGTTCTACATATTAGTTTGTGGTCAGATTGGATTTCTCCTGCAAGTGAAACCAAGTCTTCAACCATTACCAAATTCTTTTTTTTGTGAAGTTCCACAAACAAATGTTTGAGTTTGCTGGGTCTTGGTTCCTGAGATCCTCAAGCAAAACAGTCTCCTTTCGTTTTGGCTGTGCTGACCATGGAATCCGTTGGTGGATGAGGTTGTTGATTGATGGTTCTTCATTGTAGATAATCGTTGAGATCTTTGCTGTTAGCGTCGGGTGTTTTTCAGACACCCCGCCAAGGTCAAGGCTGCATGTGCTAAACTGGGAGCCAGCTAAGTGATCTCCTGTGTCTTTCCCCTTGGGTTCAGTTTTGCTGGCGCACACCACAGGTGCTGCTCTCGCCAGAGATTTTTCATCCCCAGACTGACATCTCCAGGAAACTCAGTGTTTGTAGGTTCCTTACAAAGTCTCTGGGATCACAATCTTGTGATTGCTAGGAAACATTCTTTATTTTCTTTGGTGAGATTACCAGTTCCACCTGCTGTGGAGTATGCCCCTCTGCTAGCTTGCTGATCGCCCCTCCCTCCCCTACCAGTCTCTAACCCCAGGACAATTTTACTTCAAACTGTCCTTGTAACCCGGCTTCACCCTAACTTGAGATCCACTAGTTCTCGTGTCCATCGCTCAACTCCCTTTCTAGCCATTTTGGCTTTGCCAAAGATGATTTTTCTCCATGGACCTCCCTGTTCACCACTACCTTCGGCCTCTTTACTATGGCTTTCATGGTCTCGGCTTCCTCTACTCCACTTCTTTTCTTTCCTCTACTCTCCTCCTTTCTCCCTCTGCATGAGTTTAGCCTTTTTCACCTCCTTGCCTTGGTTTTGCTTCTTCCTTTCTCCTCCTGGCCCCGCCCTTCTCCATTCTTTCCCTCCTTCCGCCTACATTCTCACATTCCTATTTCGGAGTTTGACCTACGATACAATACATAGAAATGCCCGGCAAATAGCCCACCTTAGGGGATTGCCCAATCGTGCGTATATACACTCTCGAGCCCTTAACCATCCCACATTACATTGTGCAGTAACTTTAAATTCCCCAAATCTGCCTTGATAACACAATTATCACAAAGCCTTCGGACATGCTTAACCATGATCCATCTAATAGTTCTGACATGCACCTGTGCTACTACAAAACATTCCTTCCCTGCTGCAACCCTCCCTCCCTGTATTTGTAGCATCCATTTCCCTCGTCTTCATCTCTTCCTCTCCTCCCCATTGATGTCCGTTCCTCCAGGCAATTAGTGGCTGGATACCCAGGGACGTCATTTGGGGGTTGCCAGGGGTCGCAGTTGCTACCCCTGAGGTCTCCCTTGCTACCCCTGTGGTCTCCTTTGCTACCCCTAGGAAAAAAAGATGTTTTTTAAACTTTTTTAAACAACTTTTTTTTTTTAATGTAAGCTCCTGGGTGGTGGCCAGTGTCATGTGCCTCTTTATTTTTGGAGTGGCTGACCTTCTTGTGCAGGGCCCTTAAAATTTATTTTTCAAAAAATAACGGGGTTCCACAATTGAGCAGTGACGCTAAATAAGAAGGAATAGGAATAACACATAATTTGTCTTTCTGGAACTCTATGAGTCTAGTAATTATTGGCTAAAGGTTTAGGCACACTTCAGGTGGTGAGTCACTGATTTAGCCTGTTCTTAAACACCTCAACTCAGCCTTTCACCCTTCTGAGGTCGATAAATAAATAAGTACCAACACAGGTTGGATGATATTGTATGTATAGTTGATCTATATGAAGCGCTTAAGCGTAAGTGCTGTATGATAACATATCATTTGGCCTTGGACGTCTGCTTGCATTCACAGTAATTTGGTAATATGGCCCTATACACACTGACACTAACGATTCATATGGTGATCCATTCTTGCATGAAATGTATATAACATTATAGTGCTATCACCACCATATTTTATGTAGTATACTCAATATGTGATGTCCCTTCCTGTTTTGTCAAGGGGTGAAAGGTCGTGTTCCATTGCTTCCTGTCATGTCACTTCGAGGTGGGGGGTCAAATGACATCACTTCCGGTGATGTCATCAGAGGGTAAAGGTCCTGTGATGTCACTTCCGCTACCCCTGGCATTTTGGTGAAATGACGTCCCTGTGGATACCCCTGCAGGGTTCTAAATTGAGGGGAACTGGGAGCCATTTAGCTCCTGCTTATAGCGTGGGAGAGCCTGGTTAGCCTGAAACAGCTACCAGAAGCTACTTTTGTCTCCTAGGGCCAACTGGTGCCTTCCAAACATGTAAACGTGACAAACATTTAGTATTTGAGAAAGTTAATAAATCATTTTAACTCCTCAAATACACATTTAAACACAATGGTTCATAAAAAATGGATACAATCAAAGGGGCATTTCTGGTAGCTCTTGGTCCCCCTGCGGTATCTCCTGCCTACTGGGTGATGCAAGACCCCAAGGAGATGGTTTTAGCTCCTGTCCATTGAATCTCAATTTTGAACCCTGCCCTGCCGGGGGCATAGTACGACATTCAACCAACAATCCTAGATGCTCAAAAAATATTATGGCAGTGATTTGGTGCAGTATAAAATCTCATTAATGATAGTACAGTAGGATGTAGCACATTCACCCTAAAGACAAACATACCTAGGCACCCTTGAGCTAATAAACCTTCAACAGTTGTCTTTAAAATGGCTCTCCATATTCTTAGTGTCAAGGCTATGCATTGATGGAATTCACTGCAAACCCATTGTTTTTTTAAATGTTGTTTTCTTAATGTGTTTTTATTCTTTTCTTCAAACACCATTACTGCTATATTTTGCTGCACATTTATAATTGCATGGTTGGAGCCTGTCATCACTCATGGTTAAGTGTTGAATGTATGTAAATATGTTCTATGTACATCGTTTGGGCGTAAGCGCTTTATAAATAACAAATCATTAAGAGTTCCTCAACATGCATCAAAATAAATATAAATTGTACAGATCCATCCAAATGAGCCGTCACCATGACAACAAGGAATAAGAGGAATTGAAGACCCAATTTTGTAGAATATACACAGTTACTTGTGAATGCTTACCAGGGTGAGATAAACTTAAGCAGCCTAATTAGGCTTGCTGCTTGGATGTGAATACACGTGGATACACAGTGAGGGTGCTGATGTGCCATACCCAGGAGCAAAGACTTACTAAACACATTTGGGATCATGTTGACCACATCTCTGCCAGGGTGTTTGTATGCCAGAGGTTTCCATCAAACGCTCATTGAACACATCACAGATTACTACAGATAACGCCTTTATGGCCAAATAGATACTTCCTCTCCCACCTACTGGACAAAATGGTGGTGTCCCTCAAAATAATAATCGTTGATCTTAATTGAGTATGAACCTTGGAGGAGGTAAGAATTGGCTAAGCCTAAAATAGTATAGAATAGTTTTTGGAGCTGCTCTCAATTCCGCAGGGGATACAGCAGTCTCTGGAAGACGCTTGATAACGTCCAGTTGCTGATGCTTTTGAAGATCAGAGCCACTGAGTCCCTACAGATTCTGATCTGGATACAGGGTGAACATCTGGAAGCATCTCTAGCTCCCAGATACGATTGTGTAGCCATACTACTGTAGGGGAATGATTTCCAGAC
This sequence comes from Ambystoma mexicanum, assembly GCF_040938575.1. Lineage (NCBI taxonomy): Eukaryota > Metazoa > Chordata > Amphibia > Caudata > Ambystomatidae > Ambystoma > Ambystoma mexicanum. Next base: position 591,213,680 of record NC_090940.1, on the reverse strand, counting down.
ACAGGATTGATCAGAGCCACTATGCCCTCAAGTGTCAAATGCTGGTTTCTTGAGCTTGTCAAAGCTTGTGGTTGGTCCTGCATACATTTAGTTGAATAATGATTCACTTCGACTCATCATCTTATGTCGGATTGATGTTGTGAACTTACCTGCCGGCCGCGTATGGCGATACTTCTGGGGTCTGCTGGTTGTCCAGTGCTGCACACAGCACTTCTTCTCTGCACCAGGGGTTTCACGCTAGTTGCAGTGACCCTTCCCTGGACTCAGAAGGTCCCTTAACAGAAGCGAGCATGCCGGCATCTCCCCTCCAGTCACTGACGGCAACGTGCATGGAGGTTGCCATGGCGCCTCAAGGATGCAGGGACCGTCAAAGCCAGAGCAACATGGTCATGTGATAACACCATGTTCCATAATTTACCAGGAAACCTCTGGGCATTATTTAAACGCCCTGCCTTGGAACATCCTTACTTCTCAGCTGTTTGTGCGGGTGGTGTTTGTTTTTGTATGTTTGACCTCCTGGCTTCTAGATTTTTGGCTCTGGCATTTTTTGGATTGCTTCTGTTTTGTCCCTGTTGGTTTTAGTGAACTGGCTTTTTTTCTGGATATTGGATTACTTGGATTTTGACCCTGGAACTTTGCCTTTGGAACTCTTTTGGATTTCCCCTGGAGTTTTTGGAACTTTGGGCATTGGACTCTGGAACTGTTTTCTACCTGGAACTTTAGTGAGACTGAATAACTGGCTACTGCCACCCACCTAGCTTGCGCCCTCGTGCTGTTCAGGTTAGGTTTGCCTCATATTGGATTTGTTGACAACGCCCAGCAGGATTTCTTCACTTATTTTGTTTATTTGTATTGATTGATAGCTCCCAGGATCCGGAGGTATCACAACGCTAGGCTTGCCTATTCCTGTATCAGGTATGTTATTTATACAGGGGTGTTATACGGGGGTGTTACATAAATATATAGTTACAGGTCTGTGTAACTAATTCCCTGTTTTCTTCTAGCTCCCGAGTGCCTGGTGGTGCTGTATCCTGTCTCACCTTTTGTCCCAATTTCTGGTCAAGGATTTTCTTTGTTCTTACCTGGCTGGTACTTTAGAACGATATGTTCATCTGGGACCACAGTTTATGACAGACTGAGAAGCCACTTATACCCATTTAAACTTATGGGGATCACTGAGGACCCGGTAGCAGCCTTGATTCAGGCTATTACTGCACTCAGGGCAGATATGACTGCTGCCAATATAGTATTGATCAACGATTGGATGCAATTCAGAGTGGCCGTCACCCTCTACCCCCAGCAGATTCATTCGAAAATGCAGCACCTCTGCAACCCAAGGTTTTTCCAATGCAAGCTTCCCAGGCCTCGCTTTTCCAGAGAGCCCCGCAAATTTCACACATTTATTAACCAGTCCAAATTGCCTTTCTAATGTATGTCACATCGGGTGGGATAGCAGCCACCTGGGCAAACCCACTATTAGAAGGCAATAGTACTGTTTTTTTTTTTTTTTTTTCATTTTAAAAATTTTTTTAAAGCTCCTAGTCTCGGACATGACGAAAGTATTCAACACCCGATTCAAGGCTCGGGCACAAGACCTAGAACTGTTAGAACTAACGCAAGAAAAGGCATGACTTTTGCAGTACATCACCTGATTCAATCAGTTAACTGCCAAAACATCTTTGCTCGAAGATAAGAAATCTGATATTTTCTACAGGGGTCTTAGTGATAACATGAGATGCCCTAGCTGTTGTTCCTTCCTTGCCTATCCAATACACTGAGCTCGTTGACTTAACTCTCAAAGTAGACGCAAGAAGGGCGGAACGTAAAGGTGAATTGTGTAAAACAGCCAGCTTTACACTCATACACCCAGTCATTCTTCAGGTCCTTCGGTGTCTGTGGACAGTACTCCTGAGCCTATGCAGATTGGTAGTACACAGGGTCCCTAGACACATGTCGAAAGAGAATGATGTGTGTCTAATGCCTGCTTCTATTGTGGCCAAACTGGACATTTCGTTAAGGAGTCTCCTAAAAGACCAAAACACACATCGATTTTTCGGTAGGCTCATCCTTAAAGCCAGGGGTATGGAGGGGCCTTGATTACTTTACACCCCGACAGGTTTGTAACTAGTCAGGCCACTCGTATGAGCATTGAGACCTGTCTTACCATACCGGGATGAACAGAACAACCCATCCAGGTTTTGATAGATTCAGGTGCCACAGGCAACTACATTGACATATCTCTGGTTACCTCCTTGAAACTGCCACTACAAGATAAAGTAGCTCCTGAAGCGGTACAGGCAGTGGACTGCACTAATCTTATTTCTGGTCTGATCCGACAGCAAATCCTGCCTCTACTTCTTACCATTCAAGAGAAATACTCTGAACAAATGACATTAAATCTTAATGCAGCCCCTCAATTTGGCATCATTTTACGGATTCCCTGGCTGAAAAAGCATAATCCGATTATCGATTGGGTTCACAGTACCTAGAATCTACATATTGTCATGCACAATGTCAAACTGTGGCATCTGTATATCAATTCCCTTGTCAAGCACTAGTTACCATTGAACATCTGGTGGGTGCCATTACCTCAGGTATACCGGAAGAATATGCTTCCTTCTTAGGTGCCTTCGACAAATGCAAGGCTTCAACTTTATTTCAGATGACGAGCTACCTAGTTGTATCTATTCTTTGACCCATACAGAAGATCAGGCATTAAAAGAATACATAGACAAAGCCTTGTGCAATGGGCATGTGAGACCCTCGCAGTCTCTGGCTGTGAGTCCTATATTCTTTGTTCCCATGAAGGAAAGTGACCTTCAACATTGTGTGGATTACAGACGTTTGAACTAGATTACAATTAAGAATAGATATCTTATTCCTCTGATCTCAGTCCTATTCGATCAACTAAAGCATGCAGTTATCTTTACGAAGCTAGATCTAAGAGGTACATATAATTTGATCCGGATCGGAGAGGGTGGCGAATGGAAGACTGCTTTCTGCACAAGTTTTGGTCTATTCCAATACACTGTCATGCTTTTCAGCCTATGTAATGCAGCTGCAGTGTTTCAGCGTTTCATGAACAATATTTTTAATGATGTCCTGGATTCATACGTTATTTTATATCTTGAAGATATACTGATATTTTCCCCATTATAAAAGACACACAAACCATGCATCAGAGGTACTACTTCGCCTACATCAGAATTCACTTTTTGCTAAAGCCTATAAATGTGTATTTCACGTCCATTAGATTGACTTCTTAGGATTTCAGATAACAGTGGATGGTCTTTGTGTAAATGCAACAAAGGTCAAAGCCATCCTTGATTGGCCAGTACCAAGAACAGTTAAGGCATTGCAGTCTTTTCTTGGTTTTGCTAATTTCTACCATCGATTTATTCAGGAATTCTCTGCCATTGTTGCTCCGTTGACCAAGCTTACAAGTCCAACAGTTCCATTTCAGTGAGCATCTCTTCAACAAGATGCCTTTGACACTCATGAAAAACACTTTTACTACAACCCCCCATCCTGCAACACTCTGATCAAGGCTTCCCATTCGTGGTAGAAGCCGATGCATCGTCTTTCGCCGTAGGGGCTGTTTTGTCAGAAGTTTGTTCCACCGCTGTCTTGTTACATCTGCTAGTTCCATTCTAGGAAACACTGGGCTACTGGATTGCATTATACTGTATAAGGGTACCAGACCCCTCACCCCCGCAATCTGAGCACAGATAACATGATAGGCAGCTCAATGGTTCCAGTACTGCAGAAATCAGAATTATAGCACTTTTATTTTTAGGTAAAAAGTGCATGAGGGGTGACACATTTTTTGGGGCCCGAATGACTAAGGAGGTGAAGAGTGTCTCCTGTATTACTCACATATCACAAATATGCAAAAATATATTCTGTAAACTTGATAGAAAATGAGACATGCTTAAAAGAAAAGAAAATATTGACTCACCGTTTGGTAGAGAGGCTGAACAGACTAAGATATGTTTTAAAATAGATGCCAAAATGCAAAATGGCTCGGGAGAAGTCCTGACTCATGTTGATAGCGAATATTCTTTGGCAGCAGTGCTCTGTAAGATAATCACTGGGATGATTGATATATTTGGAAACTTGGCTGAGGGAAAGTAGACATGATTGATGGTAAATCAGATGAAGACAAGAAAAGTTACCAATTAGTACACATCAGCTGTGTTTTTTGGCAGCAAACTAATGAGCACATGGGGTTTTCCACGGTATGAGCTGCCAACTAAATTTTTCAGGACCTCGAGAAGCAGATCAGAATTGCTTTTGGCAGGAGTTGAAGGCTGTGTAATTTCGTCCGGCTGCGTTTAAAATAAGCTTATCATTCTATGTGTCAGCCAGCCAGTGCTTGCAAAGAATGAGCTAATGTGGGCTTGGTGAGCGACAGACAAGCCGCCCAATCAAAAGATAGGTCCTTTCAGTCTGAGAAAAGCCCTCCTTATCAGGGAGATACCCTGATAAGGGAGTAATTTGCATGAGAGTATTGCATCATTCAGAAAAGCCTATACAAGGAGTAATGGCAGATTGCTGCTCTGTGTGCTTCCAGTGTGTTTTGTGAACCTGTATTAAAGATGACTGTGAACTTCACCCGGGCATCCGTTCTTCCTTGTTCATGTCTCAATGTCATGATTCATGGGTGCCAGAAGCTTGATGGGATGGGAAAGGACCCTCCTGCCTGTTGGCGACCGCACAAAGGGACCCTGAAGTCTTTCACAAGATTCAGGGACAAGAACCGAGGCTTATGCTGACAGAGATGGGGAGAGGCCGAGGGCAAATGACAGGGTAGGTGCATCTGCAGTCTGCCCTCGTTTTGTTGGTGGGTCTCGCCATGGCTGTCAGCATGGCACTCTTTGGCATCTGTGAATTATGGTATGTATTGTTGGGGACAGAGGCAAAGTTAGAAAAAAATAATAAGACATGTTATGTATATATATATATTGATTGCCGTGGTTTACAAAAGTAACAAAAAGAGTTTTTAAAGTGTGAAATAAGAGAAAAGAGATAAGGCCCAGGATTCCTAGCTCAAGGAGTTTTAGAAGAAATCATCTTAGGTAGAGGGTTGAGAAAGCCTTTGATGGGCACGCTTATATTTGCTGTCTTAGATGTTATGGAGAAAAAAAACAGGGAAATAATAAAATGAAGTCAAATTTGTGACTATTTTGCACCCTTGAGGCAGTAGAGTGACGGCAGCTGGAGGTTTACATTATATATACTTACAGAGAGAAGAGTCTTAGTAAGCCAAAAAGCATTGCATGGTAGAAATCCAACAAATGGATCATACAACCGAAGGTTGAAAGAAAATTGCACATGAGACAACTTTTGCTGATTAAACAACTGCGTATTTAAAACTAAAACAAAAGTCATTAAAATGAGTTAAGGCAATATCCGACACTGGATTCCTTTCCTGCTTGAGAAAGTCAAGGCATGGCATGTTAAAAAAATGCATCAAGGAGAGATATAAGCCATTTTGTACACAGTACGCGCAGCTGACAAAAGCTAGTGCTGGCAGTACTCGATGACAATTTATGTTTAAAATCATACTGCTGGGAGTAGCTAAAGTTTCTTTTCAAGGCTTGAGATCACAGTGATGGAGCCAAAGGAATGGTTAATAAGTTGTGAGAAAAAACAGAGAAAACACATCGTAGTTTTGCAAAGTCAATGCAGCTGAACCAGTCTGCACAGAGAAGTAGCAATATGCTGTTGAAAAATGTTTTGTAATTCACTAGCAGAGCCATGGGCTAATTAGGAAAACCTATGTTTGTGTATTTATATTGTAACACGAAAGTATGATGAATCATGGAAATATGATTGAAACAAGTGACAATCAGTAGGGTCAGAGACAATATATGTATAAGTATGCAAGGAACATATTTATTGATTCATTTGTGCAGTTTTGAAAAACTCTGTTTTTTTTGGTACCAAGCTGAAAGTCAGCCAGGGCTGACCTTGACTCTTATGCAAATGTAGAGTTGAACCAGAACTCATTAAATTAATGTGTTCTTCTTGGGGATTTTTTAAAATATATATACGTGATGTATGAGTTTTGTAGTAGGGACGCTTAATTATGGGTCGAAATGTTTGACACCCACTGGATAATTGACAAATGAGTAGGTTTTGAGAAAAATGTTTCATGCCATTTGTGCATGGTTGTTGAAACCAGACGCTGAGAGAAGCACTGGATTGGATTGATATATTGTTGGGTAATTCAACCCCTTGTTTAGACAAGCAAGGGTGTATATTTTGAAGACATTGTTGATTTTGCTGGGTGATCTATGTGGTTGAACTTTATTCTGAATATATTATTTTGCACTGGAGGTTGCCCCCGGTTTGGGTTTTGTGTTGGATGCCTTCTTTGTTGGGCACACACTTAAGCGCCCTTGATTTGTTGATTGTTATGCTGGACAAGGTAGCCATTTTTTGTTGGTGATTGATGGGACATTTTTGAAAGAGTATAGATCATAAGGCATGCATGGGCCAATCGTACAGATGAGGGAGAGAGGAAAGGTGTTTTACTAAGAGGTTTCATTGCGCTACAAAAAGAAAGGCAGATTGTAAATGAAAGCAAAGGAGAGTGCTGTGAGTGACAGTGAGAATATTGGTAGTTGGGGACAGAGAGAAGGCTTGGGATATGCAGCATAAATAATGCAGAGTCATGAGTATGTTGTATATGCAGACTCAGGCAGTAGATTGGACAGGCTTCAAGATGGGGACAGTGATGCCCCCACTATAGAGTATAAACTACATAAAATAGAGGCAGTTGAAGAAGAAAAAGAAAAAAATATGTCTAAAATCTCACATTGTGAAGTGTGTCGCCGAGAATACACATTTAATTGCGAGTTTAAATTACATTAAATCATACATTAATGGAATAATGAATGATATTAAAGTAAGCACAGTGAATATGTATGGGGAATAGCAAGAATAAATGAAACAAAAACAACTTTTGGAGAAAAATATTGGAAGAGCATGTATTGATGCAAACATTTGTATTTAGAATGAGAAAGAAGTAACTAGTGAGGGCAAGTGCTTGCAAAGCGCACTGGGACTAAGGTCACACATAATATGGAGGAGGGGCATGATACATTTAAACAGGTGTATTGAGAAAACATTTGGTCAAAAAGAGAATTTTTTATAGAAGCACCTGATTGGGCTGACTTCAAAGAATAAGGAGTTCACTATTTTTAGTTTTTGTTTTCATGCAGGGTTTGTTTAAATTAAATGTATTTATGAATAAGTACAAGCAGGCTGAGCACTGACAAAGAAGAATGAGGAGGCTTGGCAAAAATATTAAGTTCAATATGGATTATTATATGTGATTGATTTATTGGTGAAAAATAGGGATGATTGTGGTTAGAATCTCTCATGAGATGCTTATAAGGAGAGTGGGAGTGACGCATGCACGCGCGAGCAAATACTCACATGATCTTGCGGAAGTACAGGTAATCAATGGATTGCAGGCAATGCACATAAAAAAACACACGTAGGTAGTCCGAAGAAGGAATTCAATACTGCAATAAGAACACACACACACATAGATACAGGATGCTTTCACTTTATATTGGGAATACCAGTTAGGGATGTTATGTTTTGCTCAAATATAATATAAAAGAAGTTATAGTTTTTGAAGACTATGGGCCTCATTATGAGACTGGCGGTAGCCGTACTGGTAAAACCGTCATGGCTGCTGCCGGTATAATTTTTTTTTTCTGGCGCCCGCGAGTGGGCAATAACTGTGTCATTATGGCCCCGCTGGACCCGGTAATTGCCCATTCGCGGGCGACGAAATAAAATGCTCCCCATTCCCATTTGAGCCCCATAAGGCTCAATGGGAATGTGGAGGCCGGATGCACCGGCACCATTCAGAATGGTGCCGGTGCATCCATCATGCTTGCTCTCGGGGGCAGGTCCGACCTGGCAGGTGAAAAGGCACCCGCAAGCAGAACTCTTAGTTTGCCGGTCGGTAACTATGGTACTGGCAAGCTTACCGGTACCGTAGTTACCGGACTGACAAACTTGTAATGAGGCCCTATAAATAAGAGGATGAGGATCCACTTGCTTACGTTCAGGAGCACTGGACTCTTGAAACGCGTGAGCGGAGGGTAAAAACAGTGGCAGTATTTTACCACATTTTGTGTCGGGTATTGCCTGGGCAGGTACAGAGGCAACTTAAGAAGCGAGTGGGAATGGAAGCGAAACCGTGGCCTGAGATACAGTTGACTATAGTGCATCACTGTCGGCTGTCACAAGAGAAGAATAAGAAGAAAGACGATGCTAGGAAAATTGAGGAAGCCAAGTTAGTTCAGAAAAAACATTGTCAAAATATGCCATAGAAGGGGCGGTATGGACAAAGCCGAGAAGGGCTCGTAGTACAGCAAACAGTAGGTGCATCACAGATGAATAATCAGTGCTCTATGGATCAATGGGGAAATGGGTTTATACCACAAGGCAGAGGTGTGGGCAATAAAGGAAGGGGTGGATTTCAAAATAATCAAAGTAGATTTCAGAATACACAGAATGAGAGTAAGAATGTGCAAGGAGGCTTTAAACAAGGGGGACTAGTTAGACAGGGTCCTCCTGTGTGTTGGACATGTGGGATGGCAGGGCACATTGCACGCACATGCAGGAGCCAGGATACATACAAAATGGCCAGTTCACAAGATGGGGGACAGCTTCTCCTCGAGCATGTAGCTCACAAGCTAGGGAAAGGTTAGCCCAGGATCAGACAATGTATCAGGCACAAGTGCCACAAATACACCCGGTACAGCAGCTAGAGCAAGTGCAAATAAAACCACTACAGGGGCAATTGCAAAAAGCCTCTATCCAGATTTTGCCATATGCAAACACAGGACAGGTATTGACACCCAGAACAGGAGGTGCCACTGTGGTAGGAGGAAATCCTTTTAAAGGAACACGGTTATGAATGCACCCACAATAGGACAGCTCACAGGACGACTTGATGTGTCCAGAATTATCAGAGACACCAGACCCCCAAGAGGAGCCAAGGGATAATGTGACGGTAAGAGGCAAAACCTTTGCTTTGTTAGTAGACACTGGGACTGCACGTCCATGTGCACGGGAGGAAAAGTATCCAATGGTGGGAATTGCCATAAATGATTAAGGCTTCTTTGGAGCTACAAGTTGAGTTCCCTCTTACTTATGAAACCAGTCCCTATGGGAGAGTGTGAAATAACTGTTCCTTTGTTATATTTGCGACAGACACCAGTCAATATTTTAGGAAGGGATTTAATGACAAAACTTAACAAGATGCTTTTATTTGTTGACCAAGGGATAGTGTGTTCCACTCTTGAAATACACTATGTAAACACGGGTGAATTTCCACTGGCATTCACAGGGCAAAGTGGCTCTGTGAGGTTTTCCAGTCAAGTCAGATATTTTTTTCTATTCTGAGGTGAGCATTCTATTAACATGACTACCTGGCCTAAGTGGAGAGAATGGTCAGAATACCTGATGAATTCTTGTTCAGACCACAGGTACCTATGGATGAAGAGTGGGGGACAGACTATCTCTATAGAATTAAAAGTAGCCATAGTGCAAAAAGAAATGGCGATGCTCGAAGGAATGGACAATGAGGGTAGACCATGGAGAACAGTGATAGCTCTTGAAGAAGGGTCTAGGTTGACTGACGTCACTGATAATGACATATTTAGAGAGCACTCAACAGATGATGAAGTGGTGTTTTTATTAGCACCACATACTGGATAAAAATAGAGAGAAGGGGAAATCCCACAGCGAATGATAAAAATGTGGCAGCTCTCAGCATAATTTCAGAAGACTTGGGGAAAGTGCCCAATGTCCTGTGATCCACAGGCCATTGAGACATGGGTCTATTGAAAGGAATAGGAGAACAAATTTATGGGGTTATAAATATGTAACAAATTAGAGGTTTGCGTTGTTATTAGATCAATGTAATGTAATCCTAAATAGATGAGGATAAAAGTGCAGAAGTAAGAAATTCAAAACTAAACAATTGGCGATGATTAGGGGGTAAAATAAATAAAAATGTATTAATTAATGGATAGTAAATCAGCAAAAAGCACAAGTTTGATAGAAGGTGCAAATAAAGGAACAACGAGTAACATTGTGAGACAAGAGTGATGGAGGAAGGTCTGGATAAAATATCCAGATTTGCAAACAATGAACACAATGGATGATGCTTGTTTCAATTGATTAGTGTAGTGTATTTTGATGAAAATAAAATGCAATTAATGAAAGGCCAGAAAGGGGTATGGATGGCTAAGGTTGATTTAAAAATGAGAGAATCTTTAGTAGAACTGCACAAAAGCACATACGAGAGTAATTAACAAGGACATTGTTTTTGTTTACATAAAGATGTTTAATTTTTACATATGAAAAATGTAATTTTTCTCAAGAACGGGAAGAATACCTACATGGCCTTAGTGGAGAATAGCAATATAATGAGAAGAAACATTATATTAGGACGGAGGTAAGTACTAGTGGACATATAGAAATAGAAGAGGTAAGCATCAGTTCACACAGCAAGTGTGTGAATAAACTTTGATTATTATTAGGAGTAAGGGGACCAAGGTGAGTACAGAAAAAAGGCAGTAAGCGATAGTCTTTTAAATAGATAGCATTTTCCCAAGAAAGGTGCAAACAGGTGTTAGCACAGAATAGCATATATATGCGAGTATGGCCATATCTAATGACAAGAATAAAGAAGACCTTTGGATAGTAGGTGGGGTAACCTTTTTTGTAATTCTGGTGACAGAGAAATGCCAAATAGGGGCATGTTTTGATGATAGGCAAAACGATATATGGCAAAACGATATATATGCCTATATGTTACACTTGAATGTATTTAATAAAACCAATGCTGGGGTCCAAATAACGGGTAGGCAAGATTAGTGTAGGAAGGGCGACTGAAAATGTTAATTATGTCTCAACAGAATAAACTCAGCAAAGAAAGATGAGACTGTGGTCCCACGCCATTAGGAGGAGGACTTCAAAATCTTCAGAGTACCAGAAAAGACTAAACACAGGACACATATGGAAAATTTGAAGGAAGTTAAATGTGCACCAGGGTCTTTTATTTTTTCAGAAAAGTGAGCCTATATTTGAATTGGTAGGGAAGGTCAAAAGGTGACCTCAGTAAATATCCTGATTGAAAATAAAAAAAAATGAAGGCCCACACTGGGGAAATAACTGACCACTGTGCCAGTTTCAACATGACTTTGCCTTTATTTTGGTTCCCGCAGGGAGCAAGAATCCATAGAAGCATCATTTTCTTAAGTTGCAGATGTATCAAGAAGAAAAAAAAGGAGCAATTGAAGAAAGCACATCCTTTTTTCAAAAATATTTTGGAATTTATGTCATCTGTTTTGATGTTTATTTATTTTTTATTATAAAGGAGACTGCATGACTCTTTGGTTTGAGAATGTCAACCAGAGAGGACATTTTTCCTTTAGTATAACTATGCAGTTGTAGAAAAAAGAAGCCCATTAGAAAATAGGGCAGTGCCAGGAAAAAGGCAAACATTTATATATTTTATAATCTCAGATTGTAGTCAAGCCCTCGGTATTAGCCAGTATTTATGAGGTATAAATGACATTACGAGATGCTGAATAGGGAGAAAAGAGTGGCTATCCTAGTATATTAGAAAAAGAGAAAATGCAGTAACAATTGTTTTTAGGCGATAGAAATTATTAAAGGAAGGACATGAATATTGTAAAAGGTTTGGGTTTAAGGAGGCAGTACTAATAAAAATATACTTATTTCTCAACAAAACTCATTTGGTTTTATATTACAGGTGGACAGGACATACCTACACACCAGGTGATTGACAGCAACCGATCCTGTGTGCAGGGAGAGATAGAAAACAGCATGTAAAGGGTTTTGAGGGACCCAGCCAGGTGCTCAGTTTGCAACCATCTTTGGAAAAAGGTGTCCCTATGAGACTCCCCCATTCTTGTGTTCCCAGAAAAAATTGAATGTCCCTCCCCCTTTTTTGACTTTTAGAATCAGAAGATTGAGAGTTTGAGTACACTGTGATGTATAAAAAAATGCAATAAAAAAAAAACTGGCCTGTGAATTAAAGGGCCACCAAACTGTGAATTTGCAGCCCAAAGGACAAATAAAACAAATGGACTAATCATAAAGGGGGCCTTTGGATGCAGTATCAGCCAAAATAAGATGAATCGGCTGGAAGATGTGTCGATAGAAAACAAATAAAAAGAAGACAAAAATTAAAATGTGTGTGGGTAAAGGGCAGGAAACCAGGAAATGTGGTTTGGGATGAAGGTAAACAGTAAAAGTTGCACGTGGACAAAACAAGAGAAAATAGGCTGGTGTGTTCACTCAAGGAATGATCTTTCTCGATTCTCGTAGTGGCTAAAAATATCACTTGTGCATGTCATTTCACTTTAATTGGGTAATGGGGATGGGATACAGACAAGAACAAACAAAGTTATTCTTTGAGGATATGTGCATAAAGATTTAAAGATGGTGAAAAGTGTGCGATGATCTTTTGACAAAATGATGTATATTAGATTAGGAGAGTATGATATGGTTGAATACACTGTTGATTCCTTAGAAATGTATTTTATGAGACCATCCATGTTGAGATGAAGCACCACATTGAGGGGGGTGACTGAGATAGGGATGTATAGGTACACTTTATATGGGGGAGGGTGGACACTGGGTGTAGTGGTTGTGTATTGAACTGTTGTTGAATACAAACCAGAAGGTGGGGTGTGTAAGGGTACCAGACCCCCTGACCCCCTCAATCTGAGCATAGATAACATGATAGGCAGCTCAATGGTTCCACTATTGCAGAAATCAGAATTCTAGAACTTTACCAGGAAGCCTCCAGGCATTATGTAAATGCCCTGCCTTGGAACATCCTTGTTTCTCAGCTGTTGTTGCAGGTGCTATTTATTTTTGTATGTGGTTTTTTTTTTTTGTCCTCCTGGTTTCTGAATATATCACTCTGGCATTTTTAGGATTGCTACTGTTTTGTCCACGTTGGTTTTGGTGCACTGGCTATTTTTCTGGATATTGGATTACTTGGATTTTGAAACTGGAACTTTACCTTTGGAACTCTTTGGGATTTCCTCAGGAATTTTTGGGAACTTTGGACATTAGACTCTGTGGAACTGTTCTCTACCTGGAACTATAGTGACTGAATAACTGGATAATTGGCCTCATTCCAAGTCTGGCAGTCTGGGAATAAGGGTTCCGTAAGCATTGTACCGGCACCCTTTCCGTACTGCCATACTACAAGTATGTCTGCAAAGGCTGTCATTCACGGCAGGTCTGACCTGGCATGGTTTTCACAGAAGCACTGGCACCATTAGCAACGGTGCAGGTGCTTCCGTGTCCCCATTCCCGTGGAGTCTGATAGGGCTCCACGGAAATGGGGACTTACACTTTCCGCCGCCTGACATCCCGGGCTGTCGGAACTTGTAATGTGGCACAGTGATATCAGGCGGGGAATGGTGCTACAAGTTCGGTGATATCCCGCCAATAGCACCGGCGGGTTACAGCGGAACTTGTAATGAGGGCCAATGTCACCCACCTTGCTTGCGCTCTCGTGTTGTTCGTGTTAGGTTTGCCTCATATTGGATTTGTTGACAATGTCCACCAGGATTTCATCACTTCAAGGCTCGCCTATTCCTGGATCAGATAGGTTATGTATAGGGATAGGGGGGGCGGTTACATAGATATATAGTTAGAAATATGTGTAACTAATTCCCTATTTTTTCTTCTAGCTGCCGAGGGCCTGGCGTTGCTGTAATCTGTTTAACCTTTTGTCCCAAGTTCTGGCCAGGGGTTTTCTTTGTTCTTCCTTGGCTGGTACTTGGGGAAGAAGGTATAAGTTCCTCTGGGACCATTAGTTTGTTACAATATACTCTTGAGCCCATCGCTGCTATAGGAGCCTGTGGTTCATTGGATGCCACTTTGCAGGGGGCGGGGGTGACACCTGCCATAGGAGTTCTGAGGGTGCTAGAGGGAACAGTATGATAAAACAAAGGGTGACTGCTGTATATTCATGGATCTTGTTAGGAGCTCTATGGTCACCCATATCTGTGTTCCGGTCTTTTGCAACTCTGTTCAGGAATTCATTTTCCCCATTTGCCTTAAGTATATAAATATCCTCTTCATGTGAGGCTTGATTTCTAGGGTGTAAGTTGCATCTGGATGTATATGAGAGTGGGCACACTTGAGTGTCTTTCCTAGTCCCTCTCACCCCATCATTGCTAGTGTTAGGGGTCATATAATAAACTACGACAGTGCCTCCACGTATTTGATATGTCGTCCAGAAAGAAATAAGGAGGACCAGAATATGATCATTGCATTTCAATTTTACACTGTTGTCATTTAAAAGGAGGCACCAAACATGACACACACCCTCAATGTGAGCGTTGTGTGCTTCACATATTTTAAAATCTTGCCAGCTAGATTCCTGACAATCACTGACAAATCTTGCGTAATGGAAGGGCATTTTGCAGCAAATGTGCATGAGCACTTTACAGAGTATCTGAGATCCCTGGGTAAAAATGTAACCTCTTAGCAGGCTATTCCTATTAACAGCTACACTTGGGTCAAGTATCTTGCCAATAAATTCAAGGGAGATGCAATTATACTGGCCAAAAGACCTATTGACACTCTTTCCATAGTACGGGAAGACTTCCTTATGGTTATCAAGGGACTTAAAACATCTAGAGCGCCTGGGTCTGATGGCCTCTGTAATGTTTGTCATTAAGGATAACCCAGAGGTCTGTGCCGATATTCTGAGGATTATCTTTCAGAAAGTCATTGATACTGGTGTCATGCCTATCTCCTGGAAGATGTCTCATATTATCCCTGTCTTTAAGTCTGGCTGTCGGAGTTCATCTCAGAATTATAGACTGCTTGCTCTTACCAATGTGTCTAGTAAGATTTTGTGTACTATAGTTCTTCGCGAAATAATGAAGTGGATTGACAGGGATTGTGTCCTTGATAGGGCCCAAACTGGCTTTCGCAAAGGCTGTTCTACCAGGGATAATATCTTTATAGTTAACACACTCATTGAACAGGCTAAAGGTAAGAACAGGTTACCGCTGTACATGCTTTTTGTTGATTTCTCTTCAGCTTTTGACTCTGTTGAGCGGGCAAGATTGTGATTTAAACTTGAGTTGCTTGGCATGCCATCTCATCTCCTATATGTTTGCAAAATGATATATGATGATGGTAAGGCCAGGATTCGTATTAACAATGAAGGTTCCCTGTCTGAGCCAGTTGCTATTGCAAAAGGGGTCAGACAGGGCTGTACCTTAGCACCTACTCTCTACAACCTTTTCAAGGTGGACTTTGGTATCTTTAAAGCCAAGATGAATGCATTCCCCAGAATGGGCTCCCAGAAAATTGTCTGGATATGTTATGCCGATGATCTTGTTATTGTTATCTTTAATAACACTTATAGTGGCATATGCAATAGCGCAATTGCTGTCTGTGATTATGCAAGTGCAAATGGGCTCACTATCAATCTGGGCAAAACACAGTTCTTGGCTGTGGGTCAGAACAGCTGTAATAAGCTGGTAATACCCTGCTCTTTGGGGGTGATCAGGAAAGTTAACTCTTATAAATATCTGGGTTACAAGCTCTGTGGGGATAGAGGGACTCTTAATAAGTTGGTTCAGCAGAATAAAAGAGCTAAAGTAATGGCCACTCTCACTGCTGTCATGCCCTTTTCTAAAAAGACAGCTGGATATAGCCTGTTGGGAATTATTAATGTATATAAGCAAAAACTTGTGGCTATGTTTCTATATGCATTAGAGACCTCATTTGCGGATTGGTCAGACTGGGCGGATACCACTGAAGGTATCATATGGCGCAAGCTACTGGGTCTGAATAACTATACACCTATACAGGCTGTTCGCTTGGAAGTAGGGCTTATCTCTCTGGCGAACCAAATTGAACATAATAGGGCCAAACTGTACATAAAAATTAAACTTGCACGTTCTGGTACTCTCCTACATATCCTAGGGTAAGATGGAGGCTCTTAAAAAATTTAAAGGACTAAATATGAAACTGTTTGAAAAAATCTACTGGAAACCCAGATGGGAACACGGTGAAGGTGCATTGTTAAAATCCCTAAAAAATGCTATAGAAAAGTGGGACTGGGTTTCTAGCCATGAGAAGGTTTCTGCTATGAGATCATTGCAAACCTTCGCATTGATGCCTTTTAGCTTTAAAGAACCTCAAAGATACCTCCTTCTTATGCCATCACAGCTTAATCGCATAATATTCATGGACATTAGACTCAATCGACTTGATGTCCTGGGGGTCCGTGGATCTTGGAGGGGGCTACCAAAGGATCAAAGAATTTGAAGACTCTGTGCCATGAATGATAAGGTGGAAACTATAAGACATTTCCTTACTTGCTGTTATTCGATGAGTCCAACTTATACCAACTATTTTGCCAAACCTGATATGGAATTTAATGATATTGAGAGTGAGAACGTCTGGTTGCGGTGTCTCTCTGGGAGGAGTAATTATCTGACTGTTGCCATCACTCAGATATGCAAAGTGACCAAAGAACGCCTATGTAAATTTGAAGATGTCAAACTGCTTATGAGTTTAGAGAATAGTGATGGCTAGTTTTTTATGCTTGTATTTGTTGTGTAAAATGCCTAACCTTTTTTTTTTATAGTATATAGTATTTTATGATTGTTTTCTTTTTGTATCTAACAGTTAATCTGTAATTGCTGCTGAACTACTAGTATGTTGATATGTTACTATATTTTTATATATCTGTATATGTGAAAAGTTCTTTGTGAACTGTAACACAATAAAAAAAGTAAAGAGTATTTGAGACCTTGTCTGATTTTCCAAGGAATACACATTTAGCAATTAAATAGCACTTTGAGCAGCAGGTGCCCATATCTCTTTTAGGAGATCGTACATATCGGGGACAGAATTAGCCACATAATTAAGTGAGAGCAGCTTTTCGGGTGTGCCTCTGCCTGAACTGTATGAGGAGTAGAGGAGCTGGTGCCATCTCACTTTCTTGGAACTTGCAGAATCTATCCATCTTTAGGGCTTATGAGCTGTATTCCAGGGAATCCTTATGCCCTTCCCTGTGTAAGGAGTTGCCCTATGTGAGCCTGAATCCCAGCAGAGGTTATGGACTCCCAAGTGGGAATACAGAGTGCATGCCTCTCGCTTTCCCACAGAAGCTTTCAACCTGGTTCCATGGAGATATGCATTCAGAAGTCTGACAAATTCATGATTTTGGAGGTTCCTCTCCATGACGAGCAAGACCGAGCCCCACTTGGGACCTACAAAGGGGGGGCTCGTGTACACAGCTATGCAGAACCGCACTCCTTCCCTGATCTTGCATGATGGTCAGTTCTTCATAGGCTGGAGAAGGACAGCAGACCACTTGTCATGGCAGCTAGCTAAATCCTGTCTGTCAGTCTGTGTATGCATTCCAATCTACTCCGAGTCCACCGCAACAACCAACTTCCACCAATCTCTATCGTGCCACCTGCTGCAGCAGAGACTGGTATTGTTGAACTGGGCTGTTAGAACATGTTACCAGTCACTGTGACTCAGCAAAAAGAAGGGAAGATTATGTTATCAGTCACTGTGACTCAGCAAAAAAGAAGGGAACTTGTTATCCTGGCTGCTCTGGCTCTCGACTTCTGCCTAAGTCTGTAGTAATTCTGTAGTAGGACTAGAATGATGATCTTATAATGAGGCATACGTTTATGGACTATGCGGGCAACCGGAACAAGCCTCAAACCACCTTGCTTCCATTAGCCCATGGCGAGTTTTCTGATGTAGCATTTTCCGGCCTGAACAAAGCCACCCACAAGAGTAAAGATTTCGGCATTTGAAAGCTCATTTCAACCTCCCTCCCCCTCACAGAGTGCCAACTTGGCCGATCCTTCTCTACTACCAGATGTCCACATCTTATCTGTGTATTTCCCATCTTCTGCTTTTCTACCAGTCCTCGTTGGCTTTCACTCACATGTCCATTGCAGAGCATACCTAGGGGAGAAGCACCGCCACTGAAAGTTTAATGTGGAAATACCCCTTTGCATTGTACTTTGTTATCCCCTTCGATCTTAAAATAATTTCCTGAACATTCCATTCCGACAGATTCTTAAAGTAGGCAAGATTGAGTGTCCTAAAAGCATGAGAACTATCAAATTTGGAGGATCCATTTCAAGTCTACCAAATACTCATGGTATAGTTGCCCAGACTATGCATAAAAACCAAGGGGCAAAAGTACAGTATCATCGAAATGTAAAGCCAACAACTCGTCTATCCAAAACAGCTGTGATGGAATATGGAAGACTAATAATGTTGGTTCTATACCGATGAAATCAACGCAGTTTGTTGCAGAATACACAGGAGAAGAAAGTTAGCAGCAGGTCAGGCACAAAGGGTATATTATGCTAACTGCGCCAATTAAGAAACCAACTAGTAGAACGAAGTATTAAACATTTTGCACAAGCTGGGTATAAATGCAAGCCTTGAAAAACTTCCATGGCTGACCCAACAACTTCCTAAGGACTTACTTCTTCAATTGTAAATTGCTGGAAAAATGGGCCATATTGTATAGCATTGAAACCTTTTGCTTTCTACAGAAATATTTATTGGACATAAATCCCACAGCTGAGGAACAGTGGACAAGTCTTGCATACAGGTTCCTAGCTTTCAAGCTTGGTTACATCATGTTCACAAGTTAGGGAAAGGGTCCCAGACCCCTCCTCCCCCAACTTGTGAACATGTCCCTACTCAATAGTGCAATGCTGAAAACCCACGAAACAGGAAGGAACATGCAGCTAATCTAGTATTTTGAACATTGGAATCTGTCCAGTGATCATTTTGTGGGGCTCTGGGTCAGTGGCAGTACAAAACCGGAGGCATGAAAATCAAAATGCAACATTCAAACTCCTCGGCCTATCTGCAGCTTATGGCATTGTAGAACATGGCCTTCTGATTAAGCCATTCAATCAATGCTCACAATCCTTAGGCTGGGTGCATGGTTGTCATGTCTTGGAAGCAAGATGACACGGAGCACCATAGGTTCGATCCCCGAGTCCGCTTTTAGAAACCTCTGTGTATTAAGCGCGTTATAAATAACATATATCATATCCTGGTTTCCTTGTAATGTCACAGAGAACAAGTTACATGCCCGATTGCAGTGAGGAACTTTATACAGTGTGTGGATATCCGGTGCCCAGAGTTTTATAGTGATTAGTAACTCACGACATGTTACTTGGGATGCTGCAGTACCAGTTACTTATCTGGAGCGGCTTTTCATGGAGGAAAGAGCCTTGAGTGCTTGCGAGGAGAGGCTTGAGGAAAGGACAGTGGAGCAGGAATGCCCACGATGCTGCGTCATGCCGGGCAGGCTGCCGGAAGGAGAGCTGCATCACTGGCAAATAGTGGAGGAAGACAGGAGTGCAGGGTGGGGGACTGGAGCCCAGAGGTAAGGATCAGGGAGAAAGGGGTGGGGAGGAGCAGAGCAGGTTATTTGCCTGAGGTGGACCGGGAAAGGAATGGGCCAACCACAGTGACACGAGAGACAGGCATGTATACTGGAAAGGGTGTAACTCCAAGCATTACCATAAGGTGAAGCTCAGAGTTTGACCAAAGGAATCTTCCAAATGACAAGACCTGTACTAATGCATGGTAATTTAACAGTTAAAAAATAAAAATTGGCTCAGAGAAATCTTACAGGTTGGGGTTGTGGGGGGTTGTATGACATACCTCAGCTGTCTTCCCAATCACACCTGTTATCTACTCTATGGTCCCACCAGAGCAGGAGGTGGAGCATCACCAGCTGCATTTCCAGATGTGCCCAGGTGACACCCTGATCAACTGACTCCTGGAGACCGATTTGGTTCCAGAATTTGAAAGTGCTTCGATCATGTCTGCTATTCGATGAAGGCGAGAAGGCTTGCTTGCGGCACACCAAATAGGGAATTCTGGGAATAAATGGCACAATACACAAAATGACCACAAACTCCATGGTCAACCTGCCCCAAGAAAGTAATACATAATACTCTAATATAGCCCCATATCCCAATACTAATCTTTCCATTCTGCTTACAAAGTAGTGGAAACCACATGGACCATAGCTCTTTTCATACTAGTGATAATCTAACGGAGCACCTTTAAACCACACCTCTTTCCTTATATTTCTAAGCCAATGAAAACCTCCCAGACTACAATTCCTTTCATGCCATCTATAAGCTACCAGAACAATTTGGGGCAAGACCTTGCTCAATTCTGTCTTTGTTAATGACCTCTTCCTAGTCCCTACTTCCTTCTGGGATCCATGGAAACTCATGACTGCCTCTAAGAACCCCTCCCCCCTTGGATTTCTTCCAGGCACCACCTTCCATACTACCACGAACCTATAAGAGCGGCATATGGGTTCTTGTCTAATCGCTGACAAGGCGTCACAGAAGGCACCTAAGCCATACCTTCTTCAGTGATGTCCACATAGGATGAAACATCCTCATTGCATTCCATGCCATTACATTTGCACGGCAAAGCAATTACATAATACATGGTGGCAACGTATACAATTCTACAATAAGTGCTGTATTCAAAGGTAATGTAGCTAAATGCACCCAGGCAATACATGCCTTGGCCTCTTCAGCATCATATCAAATGAAAATTAAGAATACAATAATAGGAATCAACTAAGTGGGAAAGAGGACATCCAGTAGTTCATGCAATCACCCAATCACCCCCTCAACTCACTAGACAAGACGTCCTTGGCTGTGGGAGAAGAGAGCCATCTGGGTTGAAATGCTGACTTCCCTCCTGATTATCCATTCATTCCAGATACAAGAAGTAACCTACAAGCCATCGCCGGACACCCAGTGCTTTCTGCGCAAGTTGAGGTTCCACGTGCTAGCCTCGCCCCAGCATCCGTCATGACGGGCTTGCATGAACTCTTTTCCACGCCGGTCATGAAACCACAGGGTCCGGTGACATCCAACTAACTTCTTGGGTCCTTGGGGGAGTCCACAGAGCCAAAATAATAAATAGAGCCTACACATTTTGATTTGTGTAATGGTATCAAGTATTTATTCATTTTGCATGTTGTTTTTGTAGCAAGCTGTGAGTTATGTCTGGGATTGGAGCAGGCCTGGGCAAGTGCTTCTTCCTCCTTTACACTCCCAGAAGACTTGTTTTATCCTCTCTGTCTGAGTCAGGTCAGCGGTATGTCCTGTCAACTTTGGGTAGGCAGCTTAGCAGGCAACGCCAGAGCCAGACTCGCTCCAGCGATGTAATAAAAGGACGGAGATGAAATACCATCCCTCGCTGCCTGTATATATGGAGCCATGTTTGGGTATAGATGTCTCTTTATTTGACCTGACGCCCTTTATTTTTTACCTGATGGAAGATCCTGGCAGGCTCTCTTTATGTTCTCGTTCAGGTGGTTCCAGAGAGACTACAACTACCATCATCCACCAGACTCTTCACAGCACTTGAATGAATAATGTTACCCTACAAGGGCACATGGGCCAACTGTACAAGACCCGCCAGTAACAAGAGGAACAAACTAGTTGCCCTAATGGAAATGGGCAATCCGTCCCCTTTCAGGAGACATATGCACTGGCTTCAAGGAGCGGCATCAGTGGAGCTGGAACGAGCAGAGCACAGCATAGCACTATGGGAGACTAGGGGACCCTCCCGAAAGCCTTTGTGTTTGTTGGCTTATGAAAACCAGAGACAAAAATTACCACAGTGACTGCATGGCTGGCTGAAAAGGAAATGGCGACTGACAAGGTGGTTAGGGGGGGTAGTGCTAGATGCCTTTATGAAAACTCAGGAGTAGATGGGGGAACGTAGACTGTATTGGCACAGCAAAGCAGCTGAGTCGTGAACCCAATGGGAACCAAGAAAATCTTCTAGTAGGAAGGGGAGGGCAATGTAAGGAAGGCATGAAATCAAACAGTGAGACAGACACAAGTGATCACAGTTCAAGGGTATTTCAATTGGGTTTGAAAACACCTATCTAATCCTAAGTCTAAAGATGGGAGCAAGCTACGACCATCAAATAATAATAATGCAGTACTACTTGAATAGTCAAAATAAAAGGCCCTAAACTAATAAACCTATTGCCAATCCTTCTAAATGCAAATTCCCTTCCCCCCGCAAAGTGGCACACTCGAGCTTCACACACTCTCTGGCTTCTCTAACACAAGTCTCTTTGCCATTCAATGTCTCTTATTTCAGAGGGCCTGATGTGACACAACAAACATTAAAGTTCCTTTCCTCTCAGGATTTCACATGTAAAACTTTTCAGGTGATTTACTGTTCACCCCGGGTCCCCCTCCGCCGGGCTCAGACCCACTTTAACACAAAACCTTGAATTGGTCTCCCTCCACCGGGAACGGACCAAATTTATCTACTTTTCCAAACTTTCTTTACTTCATCACAATCGAAGACTTTTGACTGTGTGCAGGATTTTGCTCGACCCGTCGCAGGACCACTTCCATTCACAATTCTGTGTTCTCTTCTTAATAGACCCTTTTAACTTTCACTTCTGCCACTTCTCAGCTGGATACCTTACAGAGACCTCTGATTAAGCACCCACGCGATGCCAGAACACTCTGTCAAAGGTATTGTAGCTTGCTTACAAAGTTAAATCACTCATCAGCAGTTCAACTTTACTTGCGTCTTTTATCACACGCATTTTTACAATATTCATTCCAGTGCTCACCACACAATGTTGCTGCTTTCAACCCTGGCTTCAACACAGACTGGACTTGTATCGGTCTCCCCAACTCACCAGCTGTGTTGATTTCACGGATGCTGCTTTGTTCTTGGAGCCAAGGACGGTACCACAGTGGCTGCTGCTTCTCCCCGCCCTTATTGTTGACGGTGGAGGGACCTGGGTATCTGACATACAATGGAGGATTTTTCCACCTGGTTTCCTGGTCTTATGCTTGCTAATATCAAGGGCTCTTGAAAGTAATGGTTTCTTGTCGGAAAGGGGAAGGGAATTTCCCTTGTTTTACCGTCTTTCTTCTCTTATTCAGTTGCCATCTCGAAACTGCTATTTCCTCGTGTGCTTTACCTCGCCCAGAGTGTGATCTTGTGTGCTGCCTTTTATCCATGTGGGGAAGTTTAACGGAAGTCAGGTGTGTGTGTCTGATGGTCAGTAATTGCCTGACCATTGTATTGGGACACTGCTCAGGGGTTAGTCTGTTTTCACCTTTAGCGGGCTGTCCGTGTGAAAGTGCTTGTGTTGTAAAGGGGGTTGGGGTGTTGAGTTTCTAATTATCCTACCTTGTAGGATGGGGTAAAGGTTTTACAGGGAAGGGGATACCGTGTCTCACCATCCAGTGTCCGAATACCCCTCACCCAGGTGATCCTCTGTACTGGTCCACCCCCAGGGACTAGATCCAAAAGCGTTATGGATGAGTGTAGAGGCGGAGATAATACAGGGAGAAGTGAGACAAGGAGGGAGGTCGATGCAATCAGGAGGGAACCAAAGAATCGAGACAGGAGAAGGGTGTGAGGGGGAATAAGACCAGAAGATGGAGTCTAGAGAGGAAAGCGATATGGCGCTGTATGAAAAATAGAGACAGGAGAAATGGGGGAGAGAGGTGCGAAAAACAGGAGACTGAGTGCAGAGTGCCAGAGAGAGGATATGGGGAGAGTAAAGAAAAGATTGAGAGACTACCAGCTGAGGGAGGGGTGCCAGGGCAAATAGGCTTCTCATACCAGGTCACCTAGGTAGGAAATTCGTGAGGGAGTTAGAGAGATGAGGCAATAGGGCCTTTAGGTCTCCCTATGGTAGAGTTAGCCCCAGGGTTGTCCAACTGCAGGCCTCGAGGGCCAGAAACCGGATGGGTTTTCAGGATATCCCCCATGAATATTCATGAGAAAAAATACATACATTTAGAATCGGTGTATGCAAATTTATCTCCTGAATATTAAAGAGGGCTATCCTGCAAATCCTCGAGGCTTGCAGTTAGACAGCCCTGGCCAAGACAGTGGGGGTTACCTGGCTATATAAAATCCGTACTGTCACCTGACCTGGTTGAGTAGTGTGAAAGTGAATTCATACTCTATTTCTCTTTTTCTGCCAAATTACGAATATTATGAGGATATTTTTGTTATGAAGAGTAATGAAATAAATCAAACATATAAAAAATTGAATTTGTCTTCAAAAATATATTAAGCATGCACTCAAAGAAATCCAGCATATAAGTACTTGCATGTGCTAAGTGCTAGCGTTTGATAAGTGCACAATTCTAGAAAAATGAAGATTGAAATGGAATTGTATTTGACAATTAGTAATAAATACATAGTTATAAAAAAAAAAACATTGGTATTCATTCCATGAATTGAAAGTAAGACCATCTGAAACTTGATTGCCTAACTGTAATAAAATATTGATGAGAAAATTCTAAGTATCAGTTCATGAATCAACAATATACCTTTACAAATCATATTAGAAATAGTGATAAGTTGAACATAAATGTAAATTCCTGAATTCAAAGTAAGTACAAGTATAATACAGAATATTGCTGAGATCATAAGTATAAATTCATAGCCGTGGTTCGACCAGCCTTAACAGCCATAATATAATTGCCATCCTTCGTATTATAATTATGACTTGACTAATTCATAATTTTCTTGTCAGCCCCCCTCTCAATCTTTCTTGACTCTGGATCTTATGCAAACACATTTTCATGTATCTATTAGACAATGACAAGTTGTCCTGAAAAAGAGACTACAGTGACAAACACGGGTCCTTTTTGGCTTACTTCCAATTTATGAATTTTATATTCATCACCTTCTCATCAATAGTCTTACAGGGTGACTTAATAGTGTCTTTTCAGTTTGGCACATATATATCTGGGAATAACTGCAAAGGCTTTTGTCAAGGGACAATGTTGCATTTTAGGCAGACATCGCTTTGTTGGAGGATTAATGCAATTTAATGTCCCCTGCCCGCTATGCTTTATCGGCCGTAGCTATGGAGACCGGGAAATAGACAAAAATAAAAAATAACGTTCATAAGCCTCGACCTCCAAATAGATACCAGAGATAGAATTGTTCCCTAATCTCCACTTCCTGGCCACATGGGGAAAGTGTAGCTATAAGAATCAATTTGAACCTGTAACCACCATGATTGTGAGAAGTCCTCTCCTGCTCTTTGGTCTGCTTCCCCATCAGGCACATATTTTCAGTTACAGGGCCTACCTAGACCCTTATTATAGTGAAGTGTCCTGCCAAAAATGGTGAGAGCTGACAAAGACACATCATTCTGTTTCCCTGTTATGCTTTGTTTGAATGAGGATCAGATTAACAACCTTTATCTGCAGTCTTACTGAGCAATGCTTACAACAGCAACTATGTTATCATTCAATTTATAGTAAATACTATCTTGATAATGTACATAGATAACAAACAGAAACCAAACTATAAACAGTATACATAACTGTGGTTTCTTGAATAATAGTGGCACATGTATCTAGTTTCTTGCAGAGTGTTGGGAAGAAACCAGGGTCCTCCTGCACTTTAGAGTCAGGCAAGACCTATTTTAGGCGCTATAATGGACTGGGGGAGGAGGGGCACTGGGAAGCCTCTCTCATGCAAATATAATCACATACACAGACATGAGCAAGCACTGAAGAAGGTAATTATTGTTTAAATATAAGGCACAATTAACTATTAGCTGGATAGATTTGTAATGTCAGACCCTAGGCATTATAAAATCTTCAATGCTGTAGAGGAGTCAAGCCTTCACAGAAAGAATGCAGCCTGTGAGATTCCAAAAATTGACTACAGGTGCTGCCGCTGTGTTCGTCACTAAGGCTAGCACTGACAGCACATGAAGTGACTCACCAGCTGTCTACTGTCCGTCAAGGGTCCATGAAGACTAAGAATAGGAATTACATGTTCTGTGTAACAAAATGCAGAATGGGACAGATTATAAACATTAAGTGTTGGGGAACATATAGGGCCCGAATAACATTAGCAGGAGGAGGGAAATATGGATAGAATGAATGAAAATTGTTTACTAAAATGTGTAGTTTTTCCTACGCCTCAAGGTTTGTATTAGTCTGCAGAGCTGTAGTGTGTTTCCGAATAAGGTAGCAAAATTTGGAGCAGCATGCCTTGACAAAAAACGCTGACAATAAAGATAAGAAGTATTTGGAGCATCCCTAGTATGGAAGGAGGACAGTTTGGGAGGAAGCTATGGCCCATATCCAGTGACGCCACTACTGCAAGACAGGACTATATAAACCTCTGCCTCAAACCACTTTGGCAGGAAGAAACAGAGGACGGACAGGAGAGGACCATTCAGGCAGCAGAGTCCTTTGCTACCATCCTCATTTTTGTAAGATTAAACTTGTTATCCTTACAAGATGGACTTTTTGCCTTATTTTCCTAGATGGGTGTATTTATTCTTGTGTGAGCGTAAGTATGGACACCCTTACAAGAGCAGTTGTGCCACCTTAATTTGGTTGATATACCAAGTATCCACACATTTGTTAATGGTGTCCTATAGAGACAGGAGGTAGAATGTCAGAAGGTGACTTAGCTAAAAGATGCTATCAATGTAGGTGTTTAATGGCCTAGCCAAATGACAATTTTTAGTCTTGATTACATTTGATTCATATTAGGTAGATAAGTAATATCACAATCGTATGTAGTGCTCCACTTCTGGGCACTGTACACATTTACATTATCTCTCCTAAGAAGAATGAAGGCTGGATCATCCCTACTGGAATTGGTGAGCACTTAACTTGTGAGCTATCATCCTGAAACCTGCTTGGCAATTCTTATTATATGCATGCTATATTTTCGTCGTCTCCCCCGCTCATCCACCCAGCAATGACCTGTGGTGGTGTGCCATTCAAGTTTGGTGTAATAAACAGCTTTATTTCCTAAGTATCTTTCATACATTTTTCTAATTTGAAATTTGAACGAGCTATAGCATCATTCCGTTTTTAGATGTTTACTGCCGGTTCTGAAATGTCTCCACAAACATTCACAAGAAGCCTGCAATAACATACCTTTAACTTATTGAGGCAGGTTTCAAAGCCAAGACTTGTCTTGCAACACTTCCGATAACGTGTATGACAGAATAAGTCATTTGAGCCACAGTTACACCCAGTAACCATCCCTCAACTCCAGTTCAGATCGGCGTGAGCAAGGCATTCTGGGTTCTGTGACAAATCATGGAATCCTGTCACTTCTCCCCAGGGGGAGCCTTTCCTTGTGAGGCTAGGGAGGTGAGCCTACTACGAGATACCCTCCCTACGGGTAGAGGCAAGCAGGACCTCACAGGGAGAGACTCCACCCATGGGCAAAAGGACTCCAGTGCCGACGAGGAACTCCCTACCCAACTCTCTCAACAACCCAACTGGATAAACCATATAGGAAAGAAATGGGAAGCATGGGTGTTGCTAGGTCTGGAAAAGATCTGGGGCTATGCTGATGTTGGGACCTTCGACACTAGCTAGACTTTTGATTGTAGCCCCCTATCCAGTGCAACAACCAAAAGACCCGGGGCTAGAGCCCTCTCAGCCCCATCCCCCAAGCAATGCCTCTGACCTGAAGAATCGCTATACATCTGTTATTCTAATATTCCAAGTGAAACAAAGTACCGGTCTGGTACTGTAATGAAGAAAAACAACAGGACAATAATGAGCAATAATCTGATACAGAAAGCGGACTACAATGTTGTGCAGGGGAAGCCCCCGCGAAGCGTCATAAATATTGGAGGAGGAGACTTTGGATGGGAGAGAAGGCCAGGAGGTTCAAAGCTGCACTGACAGCTCCATGAATGAAGGTGCGAAGATAATACAGCTTCCAACAAGGAAAGGAAACTTGCGCTTACCAGTGCCCGATGTGCACCATGAATTAGTAAGGCTCGGGAATGCCAACCGAACCAGTCCAGGTCATGGAGAAGAGACGCCCGGGCAGGGTGAACCAAGAGAGAATCTTGGGAAACACTTCACAGGCAGTGAAGCCAACTACAAAGAAACACCACAGAGGGTGTTTTTGTGAAAGAGAAAAGACTACAGAAGTTGCCATATGGTCCCAAAGAGAAAAGTCTATGAGACGGACTACCGACCCAGTGATGCAATCCCAAGAGCACCACAGTAACGGGAAGAGTGGGAGACCCATGGAGGATAGCGAATGTAACAAATACAATACGCATACTCATTTTAGTAAGACCTGCAGTAATGAGAAGAGTGAGAATCATTACTGACTCATCATACTCGTCCCAGCGAGAGACAAAGTAATCAGCAGAGTGAGAATCATCACTGGGTGAATCATTTTTTAACCCAGTGAAAAGTCAAATGACAAGTGAATTGTGAACTGTACTAAGTAGAAGATACTTTATAGATCTTGAGATAAATGCTGGGTGTCGGAGAGTGACTTTCAATCGTGTGTGAAAAAGACAGAGCGAAAGAACCTCAATAGAAAGGGATGTCTGTACAGAGGATCTTGAAAAGCCAAGAGAAGAAGAGGAATTCAAGGGGTTGGAAGAGTCCCCTAAAAAGAACTGCATGAACTATTACAGGCGATAGCCAAGAACTGTATTAAGATTCTATATGGATAGAGACTTGCTGAGAAACCAGCCCAGAGAAGGGAGCAATTCTCCTGAACTTTAGTTGTTTTCAGTAGTGGTAGGGTCAGAGCAGTTTAGTTTTGGACTGAGGGCCGACTATTAATTAAGACTTCTCAACTGATGATGAGAATCCTAGTTAGTTCTGTTAGGTAGGGTAACCCATGGCTCATGGAAAGTGAGACATTTTCCTTATCATTGAAATAAATACATGTCAAGAGTGGAAAATTCTAGTCTGCCTCCTTCTTCTGCCCCGTCACAGTATGCAAAATAAGTCAAATGCAATCCTTTTGCTTCCGAAAATTGCCTTTGTCTTAAAAGGCAGTGCTATTTTATACATAACTTAATCAACCCAAGACAGACATGTCTCAAGGCTGCAGATAACTTCATACCTGATTTTCCCCTCGTTAGAGATCATCAGAGCAGTGTAGTTTGATAGCCTTGTGATTTGAGTACTGGGGTATGTGTAGTATATACCAGCAAAGTTACAATGGGTTTAAAAAGGCTTGAAAAAATCCTTTCGCCTGGCATGTGAAAGTCAAATTAGACATTTTAACCACACCAGAGCGCCACCAAGTAACCATCGCTGGAAGTTCACCTCCAGTTCAGAGCTACATGAACAAGATGTTGTGAGTTTGCAAATTAGACCAATAGCAAGCCTTTCGCTGCACACAATTGTCTGTCTTAAAGGTGAAATAGATTTACCATAACTTTGCTGGATAAAGTTCTTAAATAGATGACATCCGTACATTCAACTAATGAGCTTTATATAATTGAGTAAGCACAACTTATTTGTACGCAGAGAATTGACGGTGTCGTTGGCAATTTTTATTTAAACATAAACTACGTGTGGTTCATGTTTTTTTTTAGCACAGGTGGCTGGCACTCAGGGCTTCTGATATGCAGACAACAAAACAGTCCTGATGGATCTGGGTCCACATTCAAACTGTGAGAAGATGGCGGGGGGGCTGCTTTCATGCCGCCATGAGCTTTATCCTTTTGTGAGACATATTTCCATAGGCGGCGGGGAACGCATGCTTTGTGCGCCCCAGGTCTTAAAGGGAATTGATATACCATTTTTTTTTTTAGAGTTTCAAAACCTTGTGAGAAAACCGAGGACAGAAATAATTCATCTTTTTGACGCTTTTGAATGCCTTTTGTATTTAAGATGGGAATAAATGCCTTTTTTTCCAGACAAATCGATGTCAAACTCTTCGCAGATGTCAAAGTCACTTCTTTTTGTATTTTTAGGAGTGCTGTTCAGTTTAAAGGTTGAACAATGGTGGTTTCCTATTCTACGCAAGTAATCATTTGCACATTATTTGTAAATATGTTGCAGATATGTAGATAGCATGAAAGACAGGTCGTCGAGATTTTTGAACATTCCGTAAAAAAAAATAATGTATTGTTTTTAGGTCGAAATCTCGCCTTTTAAGGACAAAAAAGTGAAATAATAGTTTGTATAAATTGAATGGCCTTTGGCTGATTTTTGGTTCACTGTTCAAAAAGACACTGCACGTTTTAAAATGCACTGTGAGGGGTCAGTAATGCAAGGCTGACAACTGTTGGATGATTCATCAAAGTGGCCCTGACACTAAGCAACAAACACACAAAGAAAATATATGGCAATACAACATTAGTTGAATATCATTCACAGTTCCTGAATGACCTTCCGATATCCCGGGTTATGTCCATTCCCCAGGATTCAAAGTCACTTCTGCAAATGTTCAACCAAAGAAAGAAAAGTCTTGGATCATTTCTTGATGTTTCAAACTCAAGTAAATGTGCATTAAGCAAAGTTCCGCTGACAACAATTCTCTTCTCCATGGTGAACTTCCACTTCTAGCCAAAATATCCCCATTGGTACTCGTGGCCTTGATGCTTTGTCACCTCTTTAAGATTTGCCACAGTTCAAAAGAAAATGCAATATCCACATTGTTAATAATATACAGTTCTTGACGGACAGTTAGGATGTCTTGACTTAAGTTTTAGCATTCACAATGGGATCTTTGTCTGGATGACCTCTCAGTGCTGCTGCTTCCACTTCAGCAACCACACTTCTACTTCTTTTACCATGAGAACAGTTACCTCTTGTCTCACAGTACTCCACCTTGTTTAGTCTACTGCAATGTTGCATCCACTGGCATTTAGACATACTACCACATCTTCAGTACTTTGGACGACTACCACAGCTTCAATGATTTGGACTTTTATACAGGCTTCAACAACATATACTTTTAAAGTACTTCAACACCCTCTGGCAGGCAAGGCACTCCTCCTATGACTATCTCTCTCTTCGAAAGGGGCAGTCTCTTTGCCTATTCTGTCTGTCTGCCATAATAATAATAACCTGGGTCTGACTCTCTTCTCTCTGTCGTCCACAGTCTTTGGCACTACAGGTTGGGTCTACGTCAAGATAGTCTTTACAAGCAGCCAGTTTCCCTTCCCGAGCTTTACTTATATCGTTATGCCAGCTATCAGCCTAAGTAGTTACACAGATGCCTTGGTGTCACTCTATTATTTAATTATTTGACTTTTGCATAGTGCGCCGAACACAAGGGCATCTGGGCGCTGGTTAAATTATGGACATGATACAGTCAGATCAGAAATAGGCTTGGTGGCAACCTGTGCCTACATGAGGTAAGACATGCGCAGTTGGGGGAAGAGTCCTAACATCGTGACCTAAGGGTCTTCCGTGAAGAGCCATGTTTTGCGGCTTTTACAGAAGGACCAGTGTGAGGAATCTGATCTTAGGGACAGAGGGAGGACGTTCCAATGTTTAGCAGCCACGACTGGGAAGCTGCGGCTCCCTGCCTTTTCTAGTACCTTAGCTTTAGGTAATGTTTGCACACTTGTATTTTAGGCCTATTCACTGTTAGTAACTTCACAACACCGTTAGATTGCTTTTCAACTTTGAGAAAGGCTGGTATTGTAGTTAATGTGGGGAGACTTTTGGCTTAGGCAATGCTTGTTCTCTGCTTCAGGAATATATATACTTTAACTTGGTAATCATGAAAGGTATGCCTTGTTAAAGTAAAGAACGAAATATAGTCTGTCTTCAGAACTCACAATTAGTCACACGTGACCACTTCTTGATGTTATATTAAAAGTTTAAATATCTTAAAGTTCGGTATTGAATTGTATTCCTGGGTAAAGTGAAGGATAGAGTTCAACCATGCTATGGGAATCACAATTAGGCACACGTGACCACTCCTTGATGTTATATTCATAAGTGAAATGTTTCAACAATGTCTTTAGTAAGGTTAGGTAATGTCCTTTGCAACATTCACCCTCCTTAATTGGTGACACGCGACCACTTCTTCGAATAGTAACAGACTTAGAATAGTGAACAATAGATGTAAGCAGTATTCTCTTTGTATGTGAGTAAAAAGCCTTTCCATTTACACGCAAGTGCTACATTTCCCATTATTCAAGTAATTCAGAGTCAAAAAACAATTTCCACTCACTCAGACACAATTGAACAGGGAAATGAATACCATTGCTGGCAATTCTCGTGCAAGGTATTACAACGCTGAGTTTCACTCACCGGCTTCACTTGCTCTGTGGGTCGCACTGCTTATACGACCTCTACCATGACTTCTGATGCTTAAGGACCCACACCCTTCCTCCATGAAGGTGTCTCCGGTACAGCAACACGTTCCTGGAGCCCCTC
The DNA here is from genome assembly GCF_040938575.1 of Ambystoma mexicanum. Lineage (NCBI taxonomy): Eukaryota > Metazoa > Chordata > Amphibia > Caudata > Ambystomatidae > Ambystoma > Ambystoma mexicanum. The sequence continues at coordinate 591,181,383 of NC_090940.1, read as the reverse complement.
TTGCTCCTGAGACCCACGGCTTGGTAAATGCTCCTTACCTCAGTCTTCAGCAATTTCAGAACGCGGACCCCACAGCAATCAGGCTCACAAAGGGAAAGACAGCTTTCTTGCACACCTTCCACTGCGCAGCTTCTCCACTTCAGAGTTTAGGGGAATAGGACCCTCTCGGAACACACAGGTGAAATCTGCTATTTCCACATTCCGGCATTCTCCCACTTCTGCTAGATTTGCCACCCTTGTGCCTTCTTCCTCTTGCTACGGCTTGCATTGCAGTCACAGTTCCAGCTCCCTCCTCTCCTTTCAATTGCCTGCACCTGCAGGGGCCTTGCATGCCTCCTAGGTTCCTTCCTATGTGGCTGGTTAGACTCAATTGCCTGACTGCTGAAACTACATGCCCTGTCAGCCCTCTTCCTTGTCCCAGTACTCTCCACACTGACTCTGTTGGTTGTCTCAATGACCATCACTCTGCCTTAAGAGCAGCCAGATGCACAGAAATTGTTCTACTGAACACCTGCGAAGACCTGCTCTCTAATCTTGACTCCAGCCTTCCTTCTGTCCTCATTCTGCTTGACCTTTCCTCTGCTTTTGACACAGAAAACCTTTCCATCCTGATCAATCGATTCCATGAGAATCTGTGCCCCTCGGTTCAGGCCCTGGAGTGGCTGACCTCCTTCCTCCTGGACCGACCCTCCCAGGTTCAACTTGGGTCCTTTCACTCCACATGTGGTGTTCCCCAGAGCCCTATCCTCTCACCCTGGCTCTTCAATATTTACTTGGCCCCTTTGGCCCATCTGATCTCTACCTTCGCCTCTGACTTTCAGTGTTACGCGGATGACATTTGGCTCTCTTTATTCAAACTCCCCTTCTTTCTCCTCACCTGGGCCTTCAGACGAGGTGTGCGGGGAAGAGTCTGTCTGGATTGGCTTGTTGTTCTTTTCCTTAGAGGTCTTGCGTTCCTCGTAGAGGTATGGCCTGCCACGGGGAGTAGCCACTATGCCTGCCTGACAATAGCTTGGGCAAGAGGCTGACTCCCTGGAACACCTAAGCAATTGGGAAAAGCCAAAGACACAAAAGTAAAACCTGAAGATACTCTACTGGTGGTAATGACAGGAAGCGTGGGCAGATCCAAAGGAAGGTATAGGAATAAGAGCTATTTACACAATCAGGAGATGGATTATAGGTAAGCATAGGCTGGTGGAGCAGACCAAAAAAGAATGGTAAGCAGCAAGCAGGAAAGCAGGTAGACGGGCACAGCTAGAAGTAGCGGCAAAGGCAGGCAAGCAGTGGAACAGACCTTGAGGTACCAGGATGCAGCAATGCAGGAAGTCAGGCAAGCTAGTGGGTAATGGCAAGGCAGGTAAAACAGAGGTAGGTAATAGAAGGGCCAGCAGGAGGACAACAGGGGAATGCTGCTCAGTGAGCGGGAGAATAACACACCGGGGGAGAATTTACCTCAAGAAGGAAGGGAAACGGGTTGCAACGCACCGCAGTTGCATTCCAATAACAAACTTATTTCTTAGGGGACGGCCATCTTGAAAGAAGACTAGAGCGGGCCATACGTTTGTGGAACGAACGTGGTGGTGCAACAATGGTGGCCAGTTCTACTCCTCCACAAATGCCAGAACGGTGAAGCCGTGACAGTATGCCCCCTGCTATACTTGGTTGTTCCTGGTTTCCCGGGATGAAGTGAAGAGGAGGTCCCAAGACCACCCCATCTCCCTTCCAAATTAATGACAAGACGACAGGCCAGACATTTTTGCAGCCACCCATTTTATTTTGGATAGATCCTGAGTGCACCAAGGGTTGACAAGTGCACTGAAAGGAATACACTCAGCCAGCCATACAGACCAAACACAATATGTGTGAAGGAGAAGAACCGCAGATCATGGACAGAGAAACCTAAATGGACAGCCTCGACTAAGCACCAAGAAGCCATGGTGTTGACGTCATTAGTGAAATCCCGACGTAGCAGCATTGTACATGAAGCAGACTTGCAGTCCTGCACTGCTTCACCCAAACACACTTGTATACATGAAGAACATAAGTGCACACTTCTATAGCTAGAAGACAGATACATATACATACTGTCAATGCTTTTATTATTTTTTGCCATTAGCCAAATGCAGTAACACAGAACCGCAAGGCACAAGAGATCCCGAGCAAGCTTGCATATGCTTAACAAGAACGACCCTATGGGACTTCAGGGATATATATGGAACCTGATAGGACCAAGTGTGACTACCCTATAGAGACCCTAGCATAAAATGGACAATGTAGAAACCACATTACAAGGTTTTAGGAAAATTACAGCAGGCCTCAAGCCACGTAGCATGGAATGAGGAGAAGCTGATTCAAGCTGCACAGTGAGCAAGACGTACAAGACAAGCAACCAGCCAAGGTCAGAGATACAAGGACACAGTCCAATCTCCAGATGACAAGGAGACCAGCTGTAGAAAAACTGAATAAATCCTCATAAATTTGAGCCGAGGAGCTAAAATGTGTGGTCTCTAAGCACGTGGCACAGCTGAATGAGACAATAGACAGTCATCCATGGTGGGAAAGGGGAGCGGATCCCAGCAAGTCAGACACAGACTGAAAGTGTTGTGATGTAAGGAGCATACTCATAGGAAAAGGTGGTACACACAAGTTACAATACAGACACATAATCGTTTACATCACCTTGAAGAGGTGCACAGCGAGCTGAGAACTCAATCAAGTCCCAGGCCTGGGGACATCAGCTCTAACCAATCACAGCTTAGAATCCCAGGAGTGGATGACAAGGGGCACAAACCAATGGTAAGCCCAATACTTTGCAAAAATGTAATAGTTTCTTGGGGACGGGACAGTCCAGCCACCTGACATGCAAGAGCCAGTAGATTAATATCTATAGGAGACTGTATAGGTTATAAACCTCTCAATACCCAATTCCTCATGCTTGAAGAAGGGCCCAAGTATTGACACCAGAGTCATACAAAACCGGCCTGCATGCGATGCAATGTTGAGATGTACTAGAGACTTCCTGTTTTCTTATATTGATTCCTGTGGTTTTATTTGCAATAAACCACAGTTTGTACTTGCCCTTGACTGAGTCCTCTATTTATTCTGGGGAGGGTGTTGGACCCTCGAAGTCCACAGACCCCCAGCCTCACTCTGGCATACCTGGAAGTCCCATCCAACAGGTTGGTAGCAGAGCTGATGGTTGGCTGCGCCAGCACGGCACAAAGCCGTCTCCTTTGCCGCAGAACCTGCAGGACCCTTGAATATTTCGAGAAAGACATGAAACGTGTACCCGTGGAAAGGCTATCAGGAGCCAGCTTGAAAAATATCCTGCTTGAGATCAGTGAAGCATCCAGGCAGACCAGGACAGGGAAGTGGCAGCTTTGGGGGATGGTTGTGAGGGAGGGTATTAAGTATTGTGGAGTATTGTTTAGCATTGTTGAGTACTGTTGAGTATTGTCAAAGTATTTTCTAGAATTGTTAAACTTAGGGATAGGAGTGGACGTAGATGTCATTATTTGTGGTTACTGCACATACGAGTTTAGAGGTAAATGGTTTAGGTGAACAAACTATACTATTGACTCGAAGGCACGGATGATAGAAGTATGTAAATAGTGGTTTCCTTTGGGTTGGGCGTTTTAGCTGGGGTCATAGATGATGGTATCCCCAGAAGGTTTTGCAAGGCAGCTGGGTTCGATTGCGGAAGGTGATTCAACTGGGTAAGTCTCGAGAGAAGGCGTATTATTTGCTGGACGACGCAGCAGATACATATCGAACACAAGAGAATATTGTTATACTCTGCTAGGAGGCAGGAAGAAAGCAGTGGGGTTTCTGTTGGGATGTGGGATAACGGGCTATAACATTATGTGCACAGTAGTGGATTTCTCAGCGCTATGTGTTTAGTAAAGTGGTGGCATCACCCATAGGTTTGCATATAGGACACAGGAAGTATGAGACCCTGATGAACTAGCATTGGAAAACTTGGGATTGGCAGATGAGGTGAAGAAGTGCTGGTGCACCGAAGGTGCATGCGCAAGTGGTTGTTCTTGTGCCTGAGGAGGCAGCAAGTGTGAAGGAGGCGGTGTGCAGAGCACGGCTGACAGGTTGAGGAGCCGGAAAGGCTTGTAGTGATTTATAAAGGTATTGTGATTACATTGTGTTGCTTCCTTAACAGCGGACTATAGAAACCCTCAATTTGAGGACAGGTCAAAGCAAGCACAATCTATCAAGGGAAGTGCAGGGGCGAAATGCCCCTACAGAACCTGTGTAAGACACTCCCACCCTATAAGGACAAAATATACAAGTATAGCATAAAATGGTCTAAAGGCACTGAGGGGAAGCTAACTAAACAATGACCACTGTGCAGAGGTTTCTCCAAGGATGTGCAGCAATCACCACTTACACGCATACAGGGTACGTATAGGGGAAGAAACTAGCAAGCTGCATGGCTATATTTGAGCTCCGGAGAATGTTCGAAGAGGGTGAGGCATCAGTGGATGCTGAGCAAGCAGGAGGTGCAGGGCCCGTGGCCCCGCCTTTCTCTCCCCCACATGTCCCTCTGAGCGTGGTCTCCGATGACACAGACGATGAGCAGGGGATGTACCCATTGCGAGAATTAAGAGCAGCAGATGGATATTCAAATCTGACATATAGACCGCCACCATATACTGGGGAAGAGGGGCAGAGAGGCACAGGGCAGCTGACCACCGGGCGATGAGCAAGCAGCAAAGCACGGCAGGACGTGAAGGAGGGGCTAGGGAGCATAGCCCCAAACTAATGGATAGGAGAGCAGAATCTTTTGAAACTGGAAGGGAAGACAGATGGGGTGAAAGAGGGGGCAAATAAGGTAATGGAAGGTTTGAAGGGGACAGAGAGGCTAGTGAATGGACAGAGATAATGGAAGAAGCACATAGGAAGGAGAAGGAAAGAGGAGAGGTTAGAAAGAGAAGACAGGTAAAGTAGAAGAGATGAAGAGAAAGAACAGGCAAAGAAAGAAAGAAGAAAGGATAGAAAGGGAGTGCAGAGAAAGGAAGAGGGGAGCAGGAACTGCAAGACAGGAGGATAAGAGAGCTAGAGGATATCGAGAGGCAGAGGGAGGTCGCAGAGCAGGAAGAACACAATTTCATAGAGAGGGAACAAAGATAGTTGCAAGTGGACAGATTGGCAAAAGACCGCGCATGCAGGGAGGAGGATGAGTGTGCAATAAGGGCAATAAAGACACAGTGGATAATGGAACGGCGAGATGACAAAATAGGATGGGCGTGCAAGCAGAGCTAGATAGCACAGCAGTACAGGGCAGGGGTGACACAGAACTGAACAGGGCAGGCCTAGGAGTCTGGGGGGAGGGAAGCAGATACGACTTGCGTGTCATCAACATTAACATGAAACTGAACATGGACACAACCACGAGAAGACTGAGCTTTGTAGATGACCTTTGCAGTAACATGGGCTTGGGGTCCGAGAATGAAGGACGAAACAGTGGGGACTAGAGGGGTAACAACGTAGGCCCCAATCAACAGGGTCAAGCATGGACAAGCGAATGAAATGGAGGAGAGGAACTAGAATAGGGGAAACAGGAGATGGTAAGAATGAGTGCACACCATGGTCAGTGGATGAGCTTTGTAACATTGATGACCTAGTACCATACTTAACGAGGCTCAGAGACCTCTATGGATGAAGGCAGGGAGAGACAGCTATAGTATGTTCCAGGGAGAGGATCCCAGAGTGACCCAATGATGACATTTGGATACCCATAACAGAAACGATAGACGTGTACACTGACTTTAGGAAGGAGGACAGACAGATCAGATTGACTAGACGTGCAAATGGGGAGGTAGGGTTCACACAGATGCCCCTGCATGAAAAAAGGATGGGGGTGACCTCAATAGAAGCATATTGACAAAGAAAATGTGAGGTTTAGGTTACCATTGTTATCAGTGGGTGCTGGGAAGTGGATATATGAGATGAAAAGCATAACAGCGGGTCAGAGGTTAGCCGTGGGGGACGTGAAAGGACTGTTAGTAGCAATCCTCAGGGAAACTGCAGATGACGTATGGAAAAGGTCGGGGTTTTCCAGAGTGACCACCCAGAACACGGCACACAATGGTTCACCGTTCGCAAATTTCAAGGCCGCGGTATGGCAAGCCATGAGGACAGAATACCTGAACACGTCAGACACTGGTGCAATTATGTCTCACAAAATGGAGATAGACGAAGACTCTTTACACTATATTCAGGTGATCCAAGAACTTTGGCATTTAGAAACTCGAGACCCGTGGGACAAAACGGTAGCAGTATTTTATCACATATTATGACGTGGGCTACCAGAGCCACTTCAGAAACAGCTAAAGAAAGTAATAGGGATGGAAGCAAAATCCTGGCCAGAAAGACAGCTTACGATTGTTCATCATTGTAGTCTATTGCAAGAAAAGCTAAAAAAGAAAGCATACCAAAGGAAGTTGGAGGAAGCGAAACCAGTACAGAACAAATTATCGAAGTACGCCATGGAAGTGGCGGTACTAACCAGCGCTAGTGCACAGGGAGCACAGATGCAGCAGTTACACACCGCCACCCGCAGGAGGAGAATTTGTGGGGTCGGGTAACATGCAGCAAGGGTTTTGAGGAAGAGGGGGCCATCGAGAGGACGTGGGTTTGGGCGGCAAATACATCACAACCAAGGGGGCTTTCCAGGAGGGTTTTGGGATATGAGCCACAGGTGCAGCAGGGACCAGGGGATTTTGCAGGGGTTTCCCTAGGACAAGGGAGAGAACCACCAATGTGTTGGACGTGGAGGCAGATAGGGCACATTTCGAGAGCTTGCAGAAGCAGTAAGGAACTCATGGTGGCAATAGTAAAGACAGATCACAGTTCAAGGGTGTTTATTGAATAATACATGCAGGCTAGAAAAACGCCTAAGCTAAACATAAATCTAAGATGGGAGCAAGCATCGACCATCAAATGAAAAATAAGGCAGTCCAAGTGGCATTGTGTCAAAATAAAAGGACTTATACTGAGAACAACCTATTGCCAATTCCTTATAGCTAATTATAGAAAGAGTGTGCGACAGGGTTTCAATAAAGAAAAAGAAGTGTTCCAAATAATAAGTCAGGATGTGATGCCTGGGCTCTCCCTTTCCCACGTTTTCAGTGCGGGACAAGATGGGACCTTGGAGCACAGCACACGCTCCAGCTTTCTCAGCTCGACCGACAGTTACGTTCTATTTATCAGGTTTTTCGATGGTATAGTCTCTTTGCATTGAAAAGTCTCTTGCCTTTGAGGTCTGATGTATTCAACAAATAAACAAACACAAAGTTCTATTCCACAGTTTTCGTTGGATGATGGGTTCACCCCTGGGTTCCCCTCTTCCGGGCGCCGACTCCTCACGTATAGTATTAAACCAATCAATTGAACAGTTTCTTTCTCAATGAATTTTGGGTGATGACTTTTCACCCCTGGATCTCCCTCGACCATGCTCGGAACGCTTGACAAGGGGGACCATTCACTTCCCCCCGTCTACCACTATCTGTTACTTTCCGGAGTCTTACTGTCTTTTTAAACAGCACTTTAGGCTTTGTCTCCGGTTGTCAGCTTCCCTCTTCCGGGTTCACTCTCACCAAGTTTTACCACATACTGTTCATGCGCTCATTTCACCAAACGTGATTCATTTCCCTTAGCTTTACAATCATCTGTCAGTCAAAGACTTTTGACAGTACAGAGGAATTTACAAGACCCCAGTATGACCACTTTGACCTCTTTTCGTCTCTTCCCAAGGGCATCTGGTTCTGGTAGTTTCTACCATCGGGTAATCGCCCAGAGTTACCTGCCTGAGCACTCACATGGTGCCGGTCTCCTCTGTTGCTGATTTTCCCCTTCGTTCATCAATCAGATCTTTAAAAGTTAATATTAGCTGTTGGCAACTTTTCGTTCAACGCAGGTCGGTTTCCTATCGATTCTCCCCTTGACTCACAGGCTGTAATGAACTGCTTGCCTTTCTTTATCCTTGGAGTCAAGGTTGGTACCACCGAGACCAGCATCCTTCCCCGGCTTCGTTATCAACAGAGGAGGTTCTCTCGTACCGTAGGCATGATGGTTATTGTTCACACTTTTATGTTTCCATCTGCAGAGGTTTCACAGGCCTTGATCGGAAAGGGCAAGGTTACTTCTCTCCTTGTCACCCTCTCAGTATTCGTCATCTTTTGCATCCTCTTGAACTGCCGTGCTGAGATAGCTCTCACGTCGTGCTGTCTGTCTTGTTCATATTGCGGTTTTGTGCTCCAACTTTTATCCCTGTGGGGAAGGGAAAGGGCCACCAGGTGTGTGTGAGTGATTCTGGTCAATTGCCTGACTTTGCCTGACCCTTGTATTGGGACCTGTCAGGTAAACGGCTCTGGTGTTAGTCCATTGTTTTCCGCATTGTTGCGAAAGTGTTTATATCGGAAAAGGGGGGAGGGGTCAGTCTTTTGGAATATTCTATGTGGTAGGATGGGGAAAAGGTGTTGAAAGAAGGGGGATTCAGCATCTCACCCATCAGTGTCCCACTCCTACTCCCCAAGGACCCCTCATCCAGGTGATCCTCCCCTCACTAGGGCATCCCCAGGAACTGGATCCAATACCGATGGCTGTGTCCTGGCCACCTGGATGACAGATCCCCAGCCACTAGCTAGGGAGACTCCTTCAGGTTTCTCACAGGGGATGCAGCAGAATTGGGGAGCACAGTACCAGCAGGTATATCAGGGGGACGAGGACGACTACTTCTATACACAAGACCATCACCAACAACAGCAACGATGGATACAGAGCACGCACCAGCAGACACCACAGATGCAAGCACCCATACCACAGATGCAAGCACCTGTACCACAGTTTTTGCAAGCACCACAGATTCGAGGAAACACACAGCAGTTGCCACAGATACAGACCACATGCAGCAAAACAACGGCACAGTGTCACACAGGGACTCCATGGCAATGGACCTCATTAGAAAATTGGGAGGGGTCACCATGGTAGGGAATAACCCATTCTCAGGGAACGGGAATGCCTTATACCCTCAACAGGGCAGCCCACAGATGGACTTGATGTGTTCCATATTGTCGATCACACCAAACCGTGCGGAGGAACCTCGCATAGGGGTGGCGATAGGTGACAAAATGTTTTCCTTTCTTGTAGATAAAGGGGCGACTAGGACCTGTATTCGAAAGGGAAAATTTGGATTGCCAGGTGATGCCATGAATACTCAAGGATTCTCTGGTGCTCTGGAAGTGGTTCCTTTCACAGAGCATATCTCCATCTCTATAGGGGAACACGATTTATCTCTGCCTTTACTGTACTCTGGACAGACACCCGAAAACATATTGGGACGAGATATTATGAGTAGACTGAACATGACAATCTCATTCACAGACAAGGGGATAGTGTGCTCCACACCAGGAATACACATGCTTAGTAAGAGAGATCAGTCAAGCATATTGTGGACGGAAGGTACAGAGAGGGGTGCCAGTGGACAAGGAGCAGTTCCAGTATGGGACTGAGTTTGCTATTGCATGGCTCGTTGGAATTGCAGGGAAAATGTGGCATGTTCCAAGCAAGTATTTGTTCAGACCTGAGATATCATTGGACAAGGCAGAAGGGACAATAGTGCCAATAGAAATGGAGGCAGTGGTTGTGGGGGACGAGTGGATAGCAATACATGGGTTGGACAACACAGGGGGCCCATGGCGAGCAGTGAATGCAGTGGCAGATGGGTGCAGGCTAACGACATTGACAGACAAAGAACTGTACAGGAACGAAAGGTCAGAGAGCGAGGTGGTGTTGGAAATGAGTGTGATATATTGGCTGAAAATACATTGCAGAGAGGTACCACAGAGGATGGCAATGGTGCTAGAAGCAGAAAGAAAGGATGGGTGTCCCCAAAACCATGGACCAGGGGAGCAATACATGAAAGAAAACAGAACAAGGATACACAGATAAATACAAAAGGTCTTCAAAGTACAATATATTCAGAGTGTGGAGAGGGAAGAGGCTCAGTCAGATAGCTAAATTGTAAACATCATATTTTAATATTTATCAAAACATCATCATAGTACCGTAAAAATATTTAATACATTCACACAATATCTTCATAAAATACATTTAAATGTACATCCATATAGATAAATTATCCCAAAATGTCAAAAAGCAGAGATAAAAGTAACCTAACATTTTACCGACAGGTGTAGTTCAAATCCATCTTTACTTCATGAACAATATATGTTAGTCATTCTAAGAAAGCTGACAAAAAAGTGCTAAGTGCCAACTGACAAAAAAAGTGCTAAGTGCCAACTACATGTACAAAATACCAGAGTATCTTAAAAATTGTAGTTTCAGCGACATACTAAATCTAGTTAAAACAAGAACTGATGGTCGTCTTCGTCAGGGCGCACTAATAAGTTGCATCTCCCAATGGGAAAACACTACTATACGCAATTTATAATTGAACAAATGAGACCCGTGATTGCACCAATATGGTACTTCAGACTTGATTGTAGATCTCAGTATCTGTAAAAAGCATCGACCCAAAATAATAAAAAGATAGAAAATGGAGACAAAAAAGAAAGAAGAAAAAACATATGTATTAAAATCAAACACAAAACTGACTGTGCCTCAAATTACTCCACACCCGATAAGAATTCAATATAAGGAACTATCACTAATAAACAAAATTATGTTCACCTTGATTAGTCCATGGTGGGCGCAGCAAACAATAATTTTCATCACGGAGCCCATTAAATAGACAGATGACAATGATATTGCATTTGAGGAGACAAACAATTATATATGGGAACTAAAGCACCACCACCCTTCTGCGAGGAGTATCTGGCCAAGGTACCCAGCATCCTATGGACTACAAGTCCCAATGATGTGAGGCTTCTGAAAGGAATAGGGGGAGTGAAGATAAAACTGAAACCAGGAGCAATTTTACCCAGAGATAAACTATGGGACTCTAGGGTAATGGGGACTTACAATTTACCGGCACCCGACGTTATAGGCCGCCGTGGTTGTAATCTCCTGATGGCACTGGGAAGTCAGGCACCAGTAAATATTTATGGTCAGCCGCAAACCGCCAGTAGCACCTGTACGGTTACCGCCGGACCTGTAATGAGACCCACAGACTTGAAAAATGCATTTTTTGCAATACCATTACACCGAGACTCACAAGACTTGACTTCCTCTATGTGTAGAAACCAGAAGTGGAACCATACAAGACTTCCTCAGCATCTATCTTTAACAGGGTCCTCCAGATGGACTTAGGCAATGTACAGAGAGAGAGCATGGTACTGCTGTATGTAGATTACATTTTAATCTGCAGCATGGCAGAAGACCAGTGCAGACATGACTCAGTGCACATGATATGATGTGGCATTTATAACGTGCCTATACACAAGTGTTTCAAGGCGCGACGAGGCAAGGGAGAGGGAACAGAGGGAAGGCGGAGACAATGATCTTAATAGGCCAGGTGTCGTTCAGATCGCACAAGTGCAGGGGAAGGGGAACAGTGCAAGGGGGATGGGGGAGAGGACAGTGCAGTACAGGAAAAATGTAAGGAATGAAAAACAATAAATAGAATACATAAGCAATAAGTAAAAGTACAGCCAGCTGGAGGTAAGTGCAAGGCAGGTACAGAGATCAGGTATCAAGTACTGGTAGGGGACTGTAGGGATACAGAAAACAGTCCCCAAGTGTGGGGTTTGCCAGGGAGGAAGTGCAGGTGTGCAACTGGTGGGGAAGTTGACCTGGGCCCAAGATCAGAGGGTGGCCAGGTAACCTGTGCAGTTTCAGCCGGAAGTTCAGTAGGGGAGAGGAGGAGAGAAAGCAGAAGCAACGAGAAAGGTTTTGAGGTGCTTCCGGAACCGGAGATGGTTCTCCTCAAGTTTTAAGGAAGCATGGAGGCTGTTCCAAAGGGAAGCCCCAAGCGAAGAAAGAGATCTACCACCAACTTGTTGCTTAGAGAAGCGGCTGACAGTGTTAGCTGATAAAGGATACAAGGTGGACAAAACCAAACTAAAGTGCTGTCAGAAGGAGGTGCTATACATTGGACAGACTATCTCCCAAAATGGCCGACGGATCACGCCAGAAAAGGCGGAGGCAATACTCAAGACAGCCAAACCCACAACAGTGAGAGAAATGCAGCAGTTCTTGGGGTTGTGCAATTACTGCAGAGCATGGTTTTTTGTCTACAGTACATACACAAGACCTTTACTGGGCACTCTGAAGGACGCACAAACGGGTCACAAGGTAATGAACTGGACAACAGAGATGATGAAGACATTTGAGGAGCTGAAAGAGGCCATATGCACAGCTCCTGTGTTGGGGATAGAAGACTACAAAAAGACTTCTTCCTGTTTTCACACACTGATGGAATAGTGATGAAAGTTTTACTGACACAAAGAACGCGCTTGGGACACAAGCCAATAGCATACTACAGTGAGAAAGTTGCCCCAGTAATTAGAGGACACTACCAGTGGAAACAGGCTTTGGCTGCTGCCACCTTTGGAGTGGAGAAATCAGCAGGAATTACCATGGGGTGCAACACCACTCTGTATGTGGAACATGCCCTTTTTGTGATACTGCAGAAGCCAAAGAGCACACTGACAACACAGAGAGTATCAGGGTACGAGGTGCTACTATCAAACACATTACTTAAGATAGTGAAGTGCCGACTATTTAACCCAGTGACGTCCTGGCAGACATTTTGCAAGAAGTTGACTATGCACATGACTGTGCAGAAAACATACAGGAATTCAGTGACACCCGCAAAGTATATGAGGACGCACTTGAGGGAGGAGACGTGCTGTACATTGACGGGTCGTTGACAATTGACCAGATGGATGGGGTGAGGCATACAGGAAATGCAGTAGTGAGATTGAGGGAAGATGGAACAAGTGAGGTAGTGGCGAGTGCGCGATTTCCATCACATTATTCAGCACAAACAGTGGAGTTAGTGGCACTAATACTAGCATTGGAGCATAGGAAGGAAGTAACAGTGTACTCCGCATATGTGATGTCAACAGTACACTCAGGACTGGCGCGATGGATGAGGGAGGGTTTCAGGAGGTCAGATGGGACACCAGTACAGCATGCACTTCGATTGGACAAATCAATTGAAGTTATTCAGTACCCTGCGCAAATAGCAATAGTGAAGTGCCAGGCACACACACAAGGGAAAGATCCTTTCTCAAGGGGAAATGTAGCAGCAGACTCAGAAGAAAAATGGGCAGCATATATTGCAGAGCTACTTGAAATGGAGACATCACGTGCCCGGAGTTTTTGCAACTGACGTGGTACTGAAGGAAGAGTATAATGCTTTACCAGAAACCCAAATAATGGAGTTGAAGGGAGCTGCACACAGGGAGAAGAACGAACTATGGACCAGGAGGGGATGCACAGTATCTCCAACAGATGTCCTATGGCGGAAGAAAAACACAGGAAAAGTGATAATGCCACTAGCATTATTGAACACTGCACTGACACAGTTACACTACCCAACACATACGGGAAAGGAGGTCATTGCTACCCATATTGAGAAACATGGTTCTGTCCTAATTTGGCAGATCATGTGGCTGAATTAGTAAGCACTTGTTTGATATGTAAGCAATTCACTGCATGACATATGGTGAGAGTTGTGAGAGTAGCCATACCTCGGCCAGCAGGCCCATTGCAGCATTTACATGTTGTTTATGTTCACATGATCCAAGTGTGTCAAGGATACCGCTACATGATAGTGGTTGTGTGCCCATTCTCTCGGTGGATTGAGGCAGGCCCCTGTTCACATCCTGACGTTCTCAGAGCAGCAAAGGTTTTGGTCGGGGAAGTATTCCTAAAATGGGCCGTGTGTGAGGTCCTGCGGTCTGACAACGGCCCTCACTTCGCCAATGAGATGTACAAGCACATCACTAGGTTGCTGAGCACCCGCAAGCAAATGGGGGGGGAGGTGTGAATGCCTGAACGGCCTTTTCAAGGAGGCAATAGTTAAAACAAAGCAGAGCACAAAGAAGATCTGGCTTCACTACCTACCCCTTGCACTGTTTGCATTGTGCAATAACCCTGGGTCTGACCACCATTTCACACCCCACGTGGTGGTGATGGGACAACGCATGCAACTCCCACTGGCCCCTCGCACAAGGGCATTGAAGGATGCAGAGAGTATTGCAAATGTGTTAGGCCAGGAAATGTACAACTACATTACTTCCTGGATTACTAGTGCCTCTTTTATCTCTTGCCAGATACAGTAACACTGGGGAGGCCCAGAAGACAACAGAGAAGGCAACAGTAACAACAAACCAAAAGACTCTGAGATTAAAAGACAGATTAACTTTGGGGACTCTGTTTTGTGAGAAACTTCATACGACAGTGGGACGCGCCTAGGTTTACTGGTCCCTAAACTGTGGAGAAAGTAGCAGATAGAGCTGTGAAGCTCGTGGGAAAGACAGTCTGGAACCACCTCTCAGACGTCAAGCCCTAACAAGCATTGGCCTCACCTGGCAACGAGTTCAACAGGGCAAACAATCAGCAGCCAGGAGAGCAAAACAACAATTTTGAATTTACACTGCTGAGTGGAGGACACCCATGGTTACTCGCTCAAAGGCAGCAGAGCTAGGGAACAAACTACTCATACATTTAGAGTGAGGATATACTGTTTGTTTGTTATTTTATCCTCGACATACATTCTTTGAGAAAGCTGACTGTAATAATTGATGAGTGCTTATGTTACCCTCTGATTTCCACCCTGATATTTTCTCAAACCAATTTGTCCACAATGTGAGAAGACCCAGCAGATTTCGGACCAGTTCGATCAGAGTACACTATCTTGCCTTTATAGAATATTTGGCCCAAGTGTACCCACAACTCGGACACGGAAATCTGTCTGTTCTTTCCATACTGAGGAAACCTGGAATAAGAGGCCTGTTGGAGCAGTTGTTGATATTTGCTGTCAATGACTACATGGTCCACAGGGCTTAAAGATTAACTGAATACTAGCACAATAACGCTAATTTTTGCGCATTTCAGGCGGGCACTATATCTTCATGCTGCACAAGGATCAGGCAACTCAGGTAAAGATGGGTGAAACAATATACAACGTGGTTATATTGTTGTGTCTCTTTATTCAAAGTGGGGCATTTGCATTTATATTTTGGAGAATTTCACTTGCTGCTAGCGCTACCGCTGTCTCCTCTACTAACATTACCCAGACCCAAGCAGGTGGAACGGCCATGTCAGGTGTACAGGAGAGAACTGCAAGCATGGTAAGGATAGGTGAGTGCAGTGTTGACACAGACGAAGGGGGTAGATCTCTTTCTCACCGACACTGCTTGAGTGTCTAATTACAATGTGGTATAAACAATGACAAAGGTAGGTAAGGAAACCACCGGGGAGAGCTGTTATCTCTGCTCATTAATCCCCTATGCCACGAGTGCCTCCAGAATGTTCATAGTAGCTGAAATACTAGCAGCAAGAGCTCAATGCCTGATGTACCTGTAGCTGGTGACGACTAGAGGAAGATTTCAAGGGAAAACAGCGACACTGAGATGGATGTCTCGAGCAACGTTTCTGTACGAAGATGATTATAGCCTCAGAAAGGCGACACAAAGAATATAATGTTGAAAGAGCTGCCCTGCCCATGGACCAGGGGAAAGGAGATAGGAGGACAACCTGGGTGTTGGGAAAGACCACAGTTGTTAGTGAATGGTCAAATGAATTCAAACTTTTTCACAACCACACTGCGCATACACATAAATACGTTTTTATGAAGTATTTAATGCATTGGAAGATAGCCAAGATAGCCAACTCGTGTTTTGACCACAGTCTTCTGGGCTGTTGAAGATGTGTACATTGTCACAAACAGGTTAATAAGCACATGTGAATATAGTGAAGTGCACTAAAAACAGAAATCGTGGCAAATAGTTGTAGGAACAACTATTAGATGAGACCAATATTGGAGCACAATTGAACAATTTTACCATTCATAAGTTGATATCAACAAGGTCACCAAAGTCACCAACATAAAAATGTATTTATGTGTATGCACAGTGTGGTTGTGAAAAAGCTTTGCATTCAATTTACTTCTTGGTTACCCTGTGCATAGGGTCCAAACCTTCACCACCAACCGCAGTATCTCCAACAGAGTTACTACTCAGTATCAACCTTTACCTAGAGGTGTATTAGTTCCATCCAACATATAACATTGACAAGCGCTCATTGGTTCCAGTCTTATGCCACATAAGTATTTAGTGTATGGTCAAGTACACACGGAGGATGGATGGAAGGATGGAGTGGTGGGAAGCATGGCACTGACCCTAGCACAATCACTGGTGAACAAGGTACAACAAGAGAATGACAAGTGCCCGAAGGAGTAGGACGTAATTGCAAAGTTGCTCATGTGGGTGGAGAATGAATCTGGACCAATGCCTATAATACCCCTGAAAATGCCAGCACTCTGTTATCAAAATGATAGTGAAGTGGAAGTTGGGAAGAATACAGGATGCCGATGCATAGAAAAGCATGCTTCAATGAAGACCGGCCTGCAGTACTGATAGACCACTACTCAGCATGTGGATCAAAGGCACATGAGAAGCTACCATCCATGAGGGGAGGAGTTTGCTTGTTGGTACACATCAATATGCCCTCATTGGTCGTGCCATGAAAAGACATGCAGCTTGATGACTTCCCGAAAATGGACACCAACAAAATGAAGAAAAGGTCAGTGGAAGAAGAACAAACAGGCAAGAGTGAAAGCAGGAGGAAATAAGTAGAGTGAAGAGAAGCAACTATTTTTCACTAAAATCAGAAGCAGCTCTGGATGAGGTGCCAGCAGAACACAGGGTGTTTAGCAGAACGCAAATGTTCTTTGCATCATTTGTTTCAGCTGTACAGACCTATACAAATGCAAAGTGGCTGCAGATTACCCGGTGGGAGTTGATGATGACGATAAACTCTACAGTGAATGGGTTCAACGCAATAAAGGAAGAGCACCGAGCAGTAAGGTTAATGGCACTCGAGAATAGATATGTTCTGGATTTACTAACAGAAATGGAAGGAGGAGTTTGCACAACAATTGGGAGTTCATGTTACACATTTATAACTGCCAGCGATGAAGAGAACAGCACACTGACATAGGCAGTAACCCAGCTATCCCAGATGCATGCAAAGATGGAGGTAGAAGCTAAGGGGACCGGGAGGTACCAGAGCTGGATAGCTTACATATGGTCATGGATGCTGTCATGGCTATCAGACGGGCTGAAAGTGATATTGGGAGCACCAATATTGGCGGGAGTGACACTATACGTACTATACGTGGTGAACATTTGTATCACCCAGTGCGAAAGTGCCGAAAGTCAGAAGAAGAGGCAATTGGAATGAAGGTCCTGATGGATATTGACATAGGAGGAGCAAAGGATAAGATAGTGGAGGAAAGACACAAGCTGAGAGAGAGAATAGCAAACAGCATAATATTCCCACTGGAGGCAATGAAATTAGATAATCGATTCAATGCAAAGTACTACGAAGGAAAGTGGGTGTGGTGCAACCCGGAAGGAGTGTGCAGTTATATGGCGTGGACTTTCAATGATCATGTGAATTACTATGGATGCCTCTGAGGAATTACGAAAAATATGGTAACCAAGAGAAAAAGGCTTAACATATTGGGATGTGGTCGACAGATCGACAAGAGGGGGGACTGAAGAGAAGGTCCTGAGACCACCCCCCCACCATCCCAAATTCATGACGGAGATCATGGACAGCTTCGACTAAGCACCAAGAAGCCATGCTGTTGACGTCTTTAGTGATATCACGATGCAGCAGCATTAGACATGAAGCACACTTGCTGTCCTGCACTACTTCACACAAACACACTCGTATACATGAAGGACGTAAGAGCACAGTTCTATAGCTAGAGAACAGATACATATAAATACTGTCAATGCTTTTATTATTTTTTGCCATTAGCCAAATGCAGTAACGTAGAACCGTACGGCACAAGAGATCCTGAGCAAACTTGCAGATGCTTAACAGGAACAACCCTATGGGACTACAGGGATATGTATGGAACTTGATAGGAACAAATGTGACTGAACTATAGAGAACCTAGTATAACATGGACAACATAGAAACCACATTATAAGGTTTTAGGAAACTGACTGCCTATCCCAGCAGGCCAGACACAGACTGCAACAGGTGTTATGATTATGACCTAAGGAGCATATTCTCATAGGCAAAGGTGGTACATACAAGTTACAATACAGACACATAATCGTTCATATCACCTTGAAGGGGTGCACAGAGAGCTGAGAACTCGGTCGAGTCCCAGGTCCAGGGGACATCAGCTCTAACCAATCACAGCTTAGAATACCAGGGGTGGGTGGCAAGAGGCACAAACCAATGGTAAGCCCACTACTCTGCAACAATGTAATAGATAGTTTCTTGGGGATGGGACAGGCCAACCACCTGACATGCAAGAGCCAGTAGAGTAACAACTATAGGAGACTGTATAGGTTATAGAACTCTCAATACCCAATCCCTCATGCTGATAGGTTTTTTCGAGAAGGGCCCAAGTGATGATGCCAGAGTCATACAAAACCAGCCAGCATGCCATGGAATGTTGGGATGTACTGGAGACTTCCTGTTTTCTTGTATTGATCCCTTTTGGTTTTATTTGCAATAAACCTTCAGTTTGTACTTGCTGTTGACTGATTCCTCCAATTATTCTGGGGAGGGTGTTGGGCCCACAGAGTACGCAGACCCCCAGCCTCACTCTTGCATACCTGGGAATCCCACCCAACAGAAGTCTGTAGCATCGTCAAATGAGTCTCGGTGCATTGACATAAGTACTTGGCTCCCAAGAATTTATGGACTGTTGGTACCCCTTCCAGTTCACAAGGCACTGCATGACTCCTCTGCGATACTGTGAATCACAAATGAGGGAAACTTTGTAGTCTTCTGCATCTGGAATAATGGTAGTGTCATGCCTCGTCTTCGGTCTGGAATAGGGATCTGGAACCCATATACGGTTGGACTCTACGCAGTCTCTCAGGTAAGTATACTGGAAACACCACTCGATTGATCTTAGTCAAGATCTTGAAGAGTCAGATGTACTGTGGAGAGAGTTTGGAGGGATGAACCCATCCAACAGTCCAACCAGGGGTTTCACTGCGATGTTTGTCCACCTGGGATTTGTTCCTCTGTTTGCTATCTTTAAGACTTTGTATAGCTGATCTGTGCACCGTAGAGATTCTAGAGAGATATAGAGATGCTAGCCGATATGTGATCTTCTGAAGGAATCTTGGTGGAAAGGTATATTATTATGGGTAAAGAGCAAGGATGAACTCTATATGTGCAAAAATAAGGACTCATTTTCGTGGAGGTATGAACGGCATTCTTGTATGAAAATTCAGCAATTGGAAGGAGGTCCACCCAGTCATCTTGTTGGGCATTGGTGAAGCAACAAAGGTACCGCTTCATGGTAGCATTCAATCTCTCGGTTTGTCCATTGGTTTGTGGGTGATAACGGAGGACAAGGCCCTCTTTATACCCAAGAGCTTGCAGAGGTTACCCCAGAAGGCCGATGTTTATTGGGATTTGCGATCAGATATGATACTTTCGGGTTGTCTATGTAACCTAAAAATGTCCTGGAAAAAATTCTTGCCATTTCAGCTGTTGTAGCAAGACCGGGTAAGGGAACAAAATAGGCCAATTTGGAAAAATAGTCTATGGTTACCATAATAGTGGTGTTGCCTTGTGATGGAGGTAAATCTACCACAAAATCAGTGGACAGGTGACTCCAAGTTTAGGACGGCACAGGTGCTTGCTCCAAAGAAGCCTATAGGTCTTCCTGTGCTATGTATACATTGAGCACTTTCAGAACATGGAGTAACAAAGACATTAACATCTCCAGAAACTCCAGGCCACCAAAAATGTCTTAGTACAAGTTCCAGACTGGCAGCAAATCCTCAATGACCTGCAGACGTGCTGTCATGACACCACGTGAGCACTTGTCTTTGTAATGACTATTCTCGAATCACCAAACGTACCTGATAGAATCGCATACCCTCTTTCTTTGTGAAAGGTTCTCCCCTATGTCCATCCTCAAGAAAGAGTAAATGACAACAGGCGTCTTTGACGTCATAAAGAAAAGAGAAAACCAAATAGACAAATTGATTCCGATGAAACAGATGCTGTGGGTGTTGTAATCGAGGAGTCTATGTCTTGGTAGTGAGACAAAGCTTCAGCAATAGTGTTTTGGATTCTTGAAATGTAAGTTCTGTTAAAATCGAATTGCGTGAAGTAATGTGCCCATCTAGAAAGTCTAGGGTTAGCACATTCCATTTGTTGTAAGATCATGAGGTTATGGTGATTGGTCCATGCTTCAAATGGCTATTTAGCTCCCTGCAAGAGATGATGACATTCTTGCAGGCTAACTTGATAGCCAATAGTTCCCTCTCAATGACTGAGTAATTGCACTCCCTGTAAGAAAGCATCTTGGACAAGTATGCATTGGGGTGCTCTTGTTTGTTCACTTCTTGCTTGAGTATGGCCCCTACTGCCCCTGCTGATGCAGTCAGCTTCAATGATGAAAGGCTGGTCTTGATTGGGTTGAAGTAAAATAGGAGCAGTACAGAACAATCGCTTGAGATGTCGGAAGGCCTATTCAGTTGATATACACCAATTAAATGAACATTCTTCTTAAGAAGTGCAGTGATGGGGAGTACCAGCTCCGAAAATCTTGATATGAATGTGAGATAGAAATTTGCAAGACTGAAAAAACGCTGAATATCCTTAACCAATTTAGGAGCCGGCCATTCAAGAACAGCTGACACCTTCTGTTGATCCATCTCAATCCCCTGGCCGGAAAGTATGAAACCCAAAAAAGGTACAGAGGACATACCAAATTGACACTTTTCCGGTTTCAACAGAAGATGATGGTCACGCAGCCTGGATAGTACTTCTCTGAGCTGTTCAAAGTGTTGTTGGAGAGAAGTAGAAAATACCAGAATATCGTCAAGATAGATCACGACGGAATGGAACGACAGATCGGGGAACAGTCTATCCATGAAACGTTGAAACACAGATGGGGTGTTAACTAGTCTAAAGTTCATAACCTGATACTGGAAGTGGCCAAAAGAGGTTCAGAAGGCCGTCTTGCATTTGCCTCTGGATCTTATGCATAAAAGCTTGTAGGCCCCATGTAGATCAAATTTGAAAACCCCACAGATCCTTGTACTGCCTCCAGGATATCCTTTATGAGGGGCATAGAATACCTGCCTCTAGTGGTAACCTTGTTGAGACCATGGTAGTCTATCCTCAGCCTCAATTCTCCGGTATCTTTCTTTGGTATAAAAAACAGGGATGCTCCTGCGGGGGAAAGAGAGGGTCTGATAAATCCCTTTTGAAGATTGGAATCAAGATACTCCTGCAGTGTTGTGTTTTCTGTGACAGACGGGGGATACATGTGTTCAAATCGTATCAGAGCTTCCGGAGCAGGATCGATGGAACAGTCCTGTGGGCAATGTGATGGTAGATCTTTAGGTATCTTATCTTGAAACACGTCAGCAAATTCACTAAGATCGTGAGGTATGCAATGCACCCCTATCATCAAGGTGTACTGGTCTGGGCATGCCAAAACGGTCTTCTCCTGGTTCTCTTCAAGACAATGTGAGGCACAATAGTCTGACTCAAACAACAAAGTATTTTTGGTACAGTTGATGCTGGGATTATGCTGTCTCAACCAGAGTATTCCCGGTATCAAAGCAAAGTGTGCCGCACGGGTGACGTCAAAACTCGTGGTCTCTTGATGGTTGGATATCTTTATCCCCCAAAAGTTCTGTGGTGTGCATAATGGGACCAGAACTTAAAGGGTTTCCATCGACTATTTCCACCAACTGGTTTTCTTTCCTCTGTAGTAGCAAAATTCCTTCTTTCTCTGCCCACACTATGTCTACAGAATTTCCAGCTGCACCGCTTTTTATGAAAGCGAGGGTGTCTACGACCTTTTGGTTGAAGGTTACCTGAACCCGTACAACCATGAGTCTTGTGTCAGTCTGCGCAGAACATGTTGTAAGATTATTCAAGGGACCTGCATCGGGACCCCGGTAACTGTTCCCTCCTAGTACCGGGTTTGGTTGTTTCCCTGAGCCCTGGGTGGAACCTCTGGACATGTACAAAGAAGATGTTCCTCTGAGCCACAATACATGCATAATCCCTTTTTTCTTTTCCTTTTCCTTTCTGCAGGAGAGAGAGAGAGAGCCTCTGGCTTCTTCAACCTGCATAGGCTCCTCCTTGGTGTTATCAGGTGAAGCTGGAACAAGATGAGATCGTCTGGGAAATGTCAATTGGTATCCTCTATATCTTTTCCTCTCAGATCTCCTTTCTGATAGTCGGTACTCTATTTGAAGAGCTAACTAAATTAAGGCCGACAGGGTGTCTGTATGTTTGGTTTGAGCTAATTCGGCCTTAATTTCGTCGTTCAAGCCACTCCTGAAAATTGTGTATTGCGCTTCTTCTTGCCAACCAGCTTCAGAAGGTGTCTTTCGGAACAATGATATATAAGACATAGGGGGTCATTACGAGTTTGGAGGCAGCCATGGCGCTATTAGCTATTAGCGCCATGGCTGCCTCCAAACCCGGGTCCGGTCTCACTGAAGTCCCCATTCAGTAAACCATTCCCAATGGGGAACGCGCTAATAACGGGCCCGGAAATTGCGGGCCCGTTATTAGCTCCGAGGTCCCTTAACAGGTCCCGCAAGGAACGGCTGGTCAGCGCAGCTGTTCCTGCTGGGACCCACTAAGGGTCCTCGGAATAGGGCGGTAAGGGTTTACCGGCACCACCTGTCGTAATGACCCCCATAATATCCGCTGATCCTTGTCTTCTGTACAGTAAGGACTCGGAATGCAAAACAAAAACATTTCAGGTCTCTCGAAGGTACGTCTCAGTAGGGCTAGAAATGCCCCATAGTCCTGAAGAACTGGGTCGGCCCATGATACCAATGGCATGGCGTGAGCAAGAGCATTCCCAACCATGTTGGAACTCATAAATCCAATCCTGGAATGATCAGATGCGTAAGTGCCTGTGCGAAACGTGAAATGCACCAATCAAGATCCGGGTGATCCATTGAATATCCCTGATGCCAAGGTCATGTTGGGAAGGTCTGTAGGGTGATTTTCTCTGGATGTAACTAATTGTCTCAGTACAGTGTTTTCAGTTTTAAGGCTCTGGACTTCCTCACCTGAGCCTTCAGAAGAGGTGTGTAGGGAAGAGTCTGTCTGGTTTGGCTTCTTCTTAGAGGTCTTGCGTTTTTTGTAGAGGTATGGCCTTACACACGGAGTAGCTGCCATGCCTGCCTGATAATAGTCCGGTCAAGAGGCTGACTCCCTGGAACACCCAATCAAGGGGAAAAAGCCAAAGGCACAAAAAATAAAACCCTGAAGAAACTCCACTGCTGGTAATAACTGAAAGCTTGGAAGCGCTGGCAAATCCAAAAGGAAGTTATAGCAGATAGCGCTATTTCCACAATCAGGAGATGGATAATAGATAAGCAATAGAGCACTTTGGCTCCATATAGAGAGGGGAAGGAGCAGACCAAAGAAGAACAGTAAGCTGCAAGCAGGAAAGCAGATAGACAGGCACAGCTAGAGGTAAATGGCAAAGGCAGGCAAGGAGTGAAACAGACCATGAGGTGGCGGGATACAGCAATGCAGGAAGTCAGGCAAGCTAGCGGGTAACGGCAAGACAGGAAAAACAGAGGTAGGTAGTAGAAAGGCCAGCAGGAGGACCACAGAGGAATGCTGGACAGCGAGCAGGAGAATAACAAACAACGGGGTAGCGTCTTCCCCAAGAAGAAAAGGAAATGGGTTGCCACATACCGCCGTTGTGATCTGATAACAAACGTATTCCTTAAGCAGCGTCCATCT
The DNA here is from genome assembly GCF_040938575.1 of Ambystoma mexicanum. Lineage (NCBI taxonomy): Eukaryota > Metazoa > Chordata > Amphibia > Caudata > Ambystomatidae > Ambystoma > Ambystoma mexicanum. Next base: position 591,157,452 of record NC_090940.1, on the reverse strand, counting down.
GGAAAGAAGACTACAGCGTGCCATACGTTTGTGGAATGAACGTGGCGGCGCAACAATGGCAGACGGTTCTGCTCCTCCATAAACACGAGATCTTTGAAGCTGTGACAGTATGCCCCCTTCTATACTTGATTGTCACTGGTTTCCTGGGATGAAATGAAGAGAAGGTCTCAAGACCACCCCTCTGTCCCCCACATTCATGACAAGACAAAAGGCCAGAAATGCTCGCAGCCATCAACCTTATTTCGGACAGATCCCGAGTGCACCAATGATTGACAAGTTCACTGAAAGGTATCCACTCAGCCAGCCATACAGACCGAATACAATGCAAAACTTTTTCTTACTTTGCCTCAGAAACTCACTGTCTCCAGAGCCCTGGTTCTCTCTAGGCTGGACTACTGCAACAGCCCCTTTCTCAATCTGCCTTCCTTGATTCTCCGCCCGCTGCAACTAATCCAGAACAGGACTGCAAGACTTATGCTTGGCCTCAAGCCCAAGGACTGTATCTCTCTAGCCCTGAAATCTCTTCACTGGCTCCTAGTGGCTGCAAGGATCACTGCATCCAACTCTCTCTTCCAAAATACCTTCCTTGTCGAGACCTTCGCTGACCTACCGCCAACTCTTTAAGGGTCAGACGCTTCTCCAGGCAGAGTGGGGGTAGAACTTTCTCCTATCCAGGTGCCTCCTTCTGGAATGGCCTCCCTGCCCCTCTCAAACTTGAGCCGGTCCACCTGAAATTCCAGAAGCAGGTCAAGACCTTCCTTTTCTCCTCTGCTTTCTCTCTCTCGCTCACTTGCTCACCTACCTGTCTGCTGCTCCAACTGGTTGCTGGCCACCCTCAGACTCTCACTGGATATCAGGCTTGTCTATGATCAGTATCCCATGCACTGCCTCTGGGCCTACCGTGCACTTAGGAGCTGTAACTCTAACCTCTACAGTCCCCTGCCTCCCTGCACTCACCCAGAGCCGTGCCCTGGCTGCATTTACTCGGCACAATACTGCCAAGTTGCACTTCTCCCCTCTCCCTTCCCATTGCAATTTGCATTGTCACACTTGCACAATCTGAATGACGCAAGGCCTAATAAAATCATGTCTTCCCTCCATTGTCTTTTCGTGCCTAGAAACACTTGTGTACCTGCACGTTATAAATGACATATATCATATCATATCTGGAATTCTGGGACTTGTAGTCCCCTTCTGCAAAGTTGTTTCTTCTAACATTTTATTTTATTTTAAGGGTAGATTGATTTCCCTTAAACTCATTAAAAGATGAACTGTTAGAATTAGTTGTTACAGAGGAAGGTGATTTATTTAAGACAACATTTATAGATATGTTTACATTGTACCCTTGGGAGCAAGAAGGGTGTTTAATTTGGGATACTTTGAAATATTCTTCTGTTCTTAAAGTTTTCTCTGATTTAACAGAACTAGTACCCCGGCTCACAGGTATTATATATGGATCAAGGACATTATAATGGCAGTAAGCTTGGCAACCCAGAAAGGTACTTCCTTTCAAAGGACAAATACTGTGTCTCATCCCACAGGATCTTCTCACCACCCTGAGCCCTGTCTTCTCCCAGGTGATCCTCCCACAGAGCACCACCCCCAGGGTTCGATCAGAATGTGTCTGCCTTTCATTGGCCACCTAGGAGGAGACTTTAGGCAGGGTTTCAGTGAGGGGTCTGAAGGATTCTTCACAGCACCTTGAAGGAAATGTATTTTCATAGCATTGAAGTAAATGGTTATTATTCGTTACATACGTTTTTAATAAATGCATACTTCTAAAGAGATTTCAATTTACCAGCCAGTGGTCAGAAGTACTCTAATTTTTTCTGACAGCAACATTTGATTGAAACTTTCACAATCTGCCCCCAACTTCTTTTGGAGGATTCTCTTAAAGTAATAAAGGGACAGAAACAAATTGCAGGGGAAATTTACGGCACCATAATGTAACCAACAAAGAAAAAGGCTCACTGGGGTCATGTAGCAATATATAATTAAAATAATATTGGCCAAAAAAATGTTTTTTCCTTTATAAGGTGTGAGTAGATCATCTAAGCCTGTGGGATGTTTGTTCATTTTAGGGCTTATAATATGGATTTATAAGGGGGAGGGGAGAAAGCATGCACATCTCTGAGTAGAAGGGAAAAACAGGATGGTATGTGCTGCTCAGACATGACATAGGCCGCCTTCAGTGTGCTACCAAGTATGAACCATGCTCGAAGACAAGACACATAATCTGAGGAAACAAAGCCTATTGCAGCCCGTTCTAGAAAAGAGGAGAATGTGAATATAAAGTTGGGTGTTGCAACGGAGTTGCACATAGGGGGTTTCAAATATCGGGGAAAGGGCTAGACAGGACAAATACTGGTCTCTTAACCAAAATATTTTCTTTGCACCTGTATAAGACACATTAATTCCAGCTCCTGATATATGCTTCTCTTCTCTGACTGACACAGCGGCCTCATGTCATCAAAAAACCAGCAGGGAGCATGGATGGGCTAATTCACAATTACTTTTTAACTGCGGTGGCCAACCGCTTTCAACTTTTAGTTAACTCTGATCAGATCGAACTTGTTCATAGGCAGAGTGCCTTCCCACTTATGTCCTAGGACAACATGATAATTTCTGGGTTCCAGAATTCATTAACCAGAGGCAAACATTTACTCCGACCCATTTCAGACAATAGTACATACAACATGAGAGATAGCAATGCAATTAACTGCGTTCACCAACCCATGACATTCGGTCAGCTCCTCTTCCACGTATGCTCTATCTACTCCCACAAATCCGCGGTCGCGCCTGCCAGCTTTCCCCACCGACAAAATCATCTTACCTAGGCCCAGGGGGATCACTGAGTCTGGCAACCCCTGAGTTTGGCCGCCAGGCAATGGGAATTCGCCGTTGCAGGCAATGATCCTGTACAAAATAACTACAAACTCTTCCAGTGGATTTGAATGACTTTAATAGCAGTGAGCAAAGCTAGCAAATACAATGGTCCCCTTAAGGGTGGTGCACCGATGGTGGATCACATGGGTAAAGAAGCCCCCTATAGGATTTGGGTTGACTATTCTCAGGGAACGCAGTATGCCCCGCCTCAATACACCCAATCCCTTTTCTAATATCTAATCCTCCTTCCCCCTCTCTATATGGAGCCAATGTGCTCTATTGCCAACTCATTCACTTTAATATACTTGACAAACCAACAGAATACCAAATGCCTTACATCTGACTTTAAACTAAGTACTGTGAAGAGGAAGATGACCTGGAGTCTGTGAATCACTCGTGCTAAGCAGAGTGAGTGGTCTGCTTCTCATGGGATCTTCTTGGCCCAAACAAAAACAAATCAGTGCAGCAGTTCAAAAGGAGCTCAGCTCGAGGACAGAGAGAGAGAGCGAGACTCCAAGGAGGAACTGCAGGAGCCGTGCACCAAGCAGGCTGTCAAAAGCCAAAGGGGAAGAAGCCGCAAAGCGGGGAGAAGGAGAATCTGACTGTGGTCCAAGCTAGAAGGACTGCTCGGGCTACTGCCGATACGTACCTCGGGGCACCCCAGTCTCCCACAAACTGCCTGCAAAGCAAGACAAGCAGCCGGGCAGAGAGAGATGCCTGCAGAACTGACCCAGACCCGGCCATTCACCTGAGTGCTACCAGAGTCTCGAGGGGCAACACAGGTGTTGGGGAAATGTCAGTACCTACCATGAAAGAGACAGGTACGCAGGTTACCGAAAAGGCGTTGGAGGTCCGGGGAAACAGGTGGGTGTACACAATTGTTGGAGAAGAAGGGTCTGGGACCCTGAAGGGACATTGTGAGTCTGGGACCCGAACCCGTATGGAAATGAAAGTATAAGAGTCGGGGACACTGAGAAACCCCAAAAGAAAGGAATCATATGTTTAGCAGGAGAGTGAACCAAACAAAAGTGATAGCGAATTGCAAGTCTTGTAACTGCACCTATATGAGAAGCCATGAATAACAAAGACAGCAGAAACATGTGTTTAGCAGGATAGTGAACCAAACACACACAATACCCCGAGAATAAGCAAGACAGAGGAATTGTATGTTTTGCAGGAGAGTGAACCAAATACATACGATAACGAACTGCAAGTCTGGATCCCGCACCCAAGTGAAAGGCAAGAGCCTAATTTAACGGAGAATAAGAGGGCCTGGAACCCTGTGAGAGAAAGGCCCATTGGCTTGGCAGGAGAGTGAACCAATCTATCTCTCGAGTCTGGGACCCACACCCACATGAGATAATCGAGAGTGTCAAGGACCCAGCAAATTATAGAAGGAATCCTACACTTGATATCGAACTGTACCAAGTTGGTAGGATGAAGAACTATCAATACAAGAAACCTAGACTTGAAAATCACGCAGTGACATTAACTTAATTCAATAAAAGGGGCGCATGACCCCATATAGAAGAAAACTGAGATAAGAAGAAGTCTAGGGGGAAGGAACCCAACCCTAGCCTTGAAGCTTTACATTTGTAAACATTATTTATTTCAACAACTTTGAACAAAACAAGAGACAAAGGAACTTTTCTGTTCGTTGTAACTACCAGGAACATTTTCGTTGAGGAATCCTTGCACACATTGTCTGAGTAGAGTAGGTTTTTGTGACACAACAGTGACAGACATTTTAGTTGTGGACATCATGACAATTACACTAGTTCTCTTTGAGGCAGGCAAACCCCTCTTAGCTTTAGGGATACATAAGCATTTTTCCAACCCTTTCTTGATTAATAAAGGTCTATACACATAAATATGCCACCCTTGTGTCCAGTCCTTGTTCAGGTAGCACAATCAGGATGGAAGGCAAATAGTGATACATGTGGGTTGTGCTCTGCAAGCTACTTCTTCAATTCACACATGGTTCTGGGCATGCAAGCCAGCTAACTACAATATGACAACTTCCATCTGCGAAAGATCTGCCTTGCCTAGGAAAGAGCATTCTAAAACATGGTTCTATATGCCAATTGGAAAGACGTCAGAGGGCAGAACAGTGGAAGCGAGCATCTCTAGGTATTAGGTGACAAAGCCTTCTGAGTTACAATATGAGCATTAGACATGGGGCTCACACTCCAATGGCAACAAGGCACTTGTTTAACATGGCGGTTAGCATTGGCTATCCATTATTAAAAGGCAGCAAAGTAATCAAAGAGTTCCTTAAACATTTTCAAAACCCACTTCTCCCCGACACTGTTTAAGTGTGAAAGTGAAGCGGAATCTGTCTTCAGAAGCCAGTGCTAAGTGTGCGGCTGGAGACCATGTTGTTTTAGTTTGTTAGGTCTTTTGATACCTTGGAATGACTGTAATACTTTGTAATGTGTGATGATTCACAAGGTGTTGTCACTTCTCCACAAGGGGGAGTCCTTTGCGATGAGACTGGGGAGGTGCAGCCGCTACCCAATAGTCTCCCTAAGGGTGATTTAATGTAGGAGGACCTCATTGAGAGGGGGGACTCCCCCTCTGGGGACAAGGACGATCACCTGGGGTACAGCCTATTCAATGTTGTAACTCCCCAACATTCCCTATCCCTTCCCACTGTTCAGAACCACTTATTGAAAGTCAACCCATATACTGTTGACATACCGAAGATAAGGCTAAACCAAAAGTACCAAGACGTAGAAGAACTTAGGAGACATGAAGGCCATTGCCTGTGCTTGTTCTGGTATGTAGTGGCCCAGAGGAGGCATAAGGAGTCTGTTGTTAACAGAGACAAAGGACTTTTGCAATTTCCATGGGAGGAACTTGATCCATTATAAAAAACTAACAGAGGACTATGAAAATGTGTCAATCCCAGCCATGCCAAGTGTGGCTGGGTCAAACCCTACTGGGTCTGGCAGAAGGTGTGGAGGCAAACCAGCTCGCTCTCGCATCACAGTGAGACAGAAAGAACTACTGACTACCAGAGAAGGGTCTAGGGCCTGTGAGACAGGCATGGTGTCAAGAGATATACCACAGACAACAGATGTACAGTTCCAAACAAAACTTTATTAATGATGAGGATGGCAGATCCGAAGTCCAAAATAATAATCTGTCTGTGTCAAAATCTATGCTAATCCTCACAACTATAACTAAACATGGTGGGGGAATCTTCTCAGCAAAATATAATAGTTCAAAAGTAAAGGTTAAGCTACTTGCAGCTTGAGTTCTTCTTGAGTTCCCTATCTCAAGTTCAATACAGTTCCAATATAGGTTCACTTCAATAGAGTTTGGTCAAGTTCTGAAAATACCTTCTTCAAGTTTGAGTGTATCACAATTCACACCAAATTTAGGTTCTGGGCTTCCCTCCTCCAGGTTTGAATGTATCTCTAGTTGTTTGGCTCTCAGAGTTCCCTTCCCCAAGACTTTAACAAAGCATTCACATTGTTTTATCTGTTCAGAGTTCACAAGAAAACACTGGATCCACTTGACCCACCTTCAGGTTTGCTTCACCAATTGTTTCACACTTCTTTGCAGCTTGTTCACCATTCAGGGTTTCCTGGTCTAGGTGTAGTTTTCAGACCACATGGTCCACTCATCACAGGATACGCAAACAGTAACCCTATATTTTGTCTTTTGCTTGATGCTTAATGGTTGTAACGTTCACATTAGGAGACTTTCTGGTCTACCCGCAGTTGTCAGACCACAAGGTCCACCCATCACTGGTTGTGCAACCACAAATCTCCCCAAAGCTGTTGCTTAGTGATGCTCAAACCAACTCTTTAATTTCATCATAGATCTTTAGCTCTGTTCATTTTGCGTTTTACTGGCAGTGTGATATGTCTATTTGACTTAAAGTGTTCATTCACATTCAACACACCGTAGTTTAGTCAAATAGCAGTTTTCTTTTAGTTCGGTATCAATAGAAGTAGCATTTACTTGTGCTCACTCAAATAGCGACTTTCTTTGAGTACGGCATTCAATAAATGCAGCGTTCACTTATGTTTGTGGACCATTGCTTATTTTCAGTCCCTCTGAGTGCTCTGGTCTCCTCAGTGTCTTCTGACACTTACCGGCTGTTCGGAGCTCCTCCAGGTGGCCTTCCTGAAAGGGAAAACCAAACTACCAGTTCATCCGGCAAGTCGCCACACTCACTCCAGCTTCTGTGCTATGTTCCATCTCTGCTATACGGTAGCGCCTGCTGCACTCCTTTCCATACTAGGTTTCCCAGTCCTGCCCAGTCCCTCTTGCAGGTCTCCCAGAATCAATGCCGGCGTCTCGGCTTCCAGGTCCTCCAGGACAGGAGGATCTATCCTCTCTTTACCCTCTGCTGCTCCTTGTATGATTTTGGGCTCCACCTTTTATACTCTTTTCCATTCTTAACAGGCTGCAGGTGAAGTGTGTTAAACTCAATTGCCTGACCTTGTATAAGCATGTTAGTGTGACATGCTTGATTTCCATACTGGATGCCTCCAGGCCCCTCTTTTTTGTCCCAGTACTAGAGTGGTGTTTGCAATAGGAAGTGTGCACTACTCTTAGCTGCCTCTTCCTCTTCTCATTACTTGGTGGGAAACTACAGGAAAGGATGGGATAAGATTGAAAATATCCCACGAAGATGGAGGGAGGGCCGGGTTGGTCAGTGTTAGTGACAGGGATACCATGTCTCGCCTTCAGGTACCATCTCTCCAATCCCCAAGGACCCTCCACCCTGGAGATCCCCCTCACTTGTCCACCCCCAGGGGCAGGATCTAAAAGCGATGGCCCTTCCCTTACCACCTGAACAGAAGATCCCTGGGGAGTAGATGTGAGAGTACCTTTAGGTTTCCCATAGACCCAAAAGCAGATCCTGAGAAGAAACAGATCAAGCAAGGAGATGTGTTAAAGACGCCATGGGCAGGGAGTGATTCCCCCCCGGGCATTGTTGTGAACTGTACCAAACAATACTAGGAGAAGGGAGGCATTCTCCTGGAGGCGAACCTTGGATAAAGGCTGTGTGAAACCCACAAGGCAGGGGAAGGGAGGCATTCCCCCTTGCATTCTGATTGCAAGAGGACATTCTTTTGGGCGCCATCCGGGCAACAGGAGAAGGGAGCCGGTCTCCTGACGAGGGAACATTCTGTTTGTTTATCCTTTAGTTGTAGTGCAAGGGATAGAAGTAGGTTGTGACACAGGACGGTGGCGTTTACTTTGATGGACATTCTGGCGGACCCTCTAGTATTATTTTTGTGGCAGGGAAATCCCTCTCAGAGATAGGGATGGATTAGATTGGTTTTTGGTACTTTTAATAAAAGTCTATAACCACCACCATGCCGCCTTGGTGTCAGCTTCCTTCTTCCACACCCTTACAAATGCCATTTATGCCTTGGAATTCCTTGCTGTGCCATGCTGTGCCTTGCTACAAAGTGGCTACTTAATTGTTTACGACCCTCACAGAACTACACACTATTTTACTTTCCGCCTTATATAATACTGCTCACAGGTGTACCATGGTGGTCCTGCTCCCACTGGCCCTGCTCCCATGTGCTTGACTGCAGTTCCTCTTCTAGTGCGTGTGTGTGAGGCGAGCCAGAAGAAGGACTCTGACCAGAGGACATGAGTTCAATGTAGTTTTATTTAAATTAAAAGAAAACAACTCACCAACCCTACTACTAAAAGGCAGTTCTCTTTCAAAACAAACTAAGTTACGGTGCTCGACGATAGTCCAAAACTAAAATAGTCCTCGGCCCAATCCTATATACTCAACTGGCCCTGCCACTTAGCAAACACGTAAAAGAAAAATAGGTTCAGTGACATGAACTCTTGGTTCTTCACAAAGGCATCTCTGGTTGTCCCAGGAATTCCCCCTGGGTGTGGTTGATCTATGTGATCCAACCGCGGCTGATTTTCCCGTGGCCGAAATGTTCACATGTGAAATGTACGAACCACAAATGGTTCGTACATTTCCCATGTGAACACACGTTCAATACCCCTACATACCCACACCTCCACCCACACCCACAACACACCCACGACACACCACCCACCCACACCCTCAACACACCCCCACCAACACCCCCAGCATAAACAAACCCTACTTACCTTCTCTTCACGCTGTGTCCCTGCGACGCCAGTTCACTTTCACTTCCGTGATCGGGAACCGGTGCTGCAGGGTCCTTTTCTTTTCTTTTTTTTCGGGTGTGCTGCAGGGGTATCCCCCGCAACACCGCGCTCACTATAACACACAGGATAGTGGGCGGTGTGTTGCGGGGGACACCCCCACAGCACCCGCCATCTTTTTTTATTTTTTATACGTACCTATAATGCTACCACCAAAGGTTCAAACTTTTGGTGTTCGAACCTTTGGTGGTAGCATTTTTTGGACTTTTTGTATGGTCGGACCTTTTTTTCAGTCCGATCGTACAATTCCGGTGTGGTTCCAATAGTTAGAAGTAAATCATAGTTCTACTCAAAGAAAACAGTTCTTGACAGTCTATCAAAAGCTTCCCAAAATTCGAACAAAAAGCAGACCCACCAGCTTATGGCGAATTTGCTATTTGCAATAACATCGCAAAATCAGCAGTTTGCCGCTATGTCCGCTGAATGTATGTTAATGGACACGAAAATCTACACATAAACCATTCTGCGCCAGGCTGCCTGGAGAGTGAGTGTTTAACAACTGCTCGTCAGCATCTGCCTGTCTTTCTTCATTTGACACAGCCCTTTGATTTGAAAGGTTAATCTGCCACAGGAAGGTCTCTGGAGCCTTCACAACATTTTAGGAATACTCTAGCCTGAAACATGCATTTGGTCATCTTGAAAAAGACGCTTGTAAATTGTTTACACCAATGAAGCAAGTGAAAGCTTTTTGTGGATCAGAGTGTGTGAGTGTATAGGGAAATCTCCTGCCATATTGCTCAAATTACACACTTCGGCATAAAGATTGTCAGTGTATTCTAAATACGAATGAACGGCTGCCAACAGAATAAAATAACCATGCATGTCAACAACTCGCAGAGAATACCTAAAGGTAATCGAACTGAATCTGCTTTTCCTGTTTTCAGCAGATGTAGAGATATCCTGAGACCTCCCGGTCTCGCGAGATCTCGGCCCGAAAGCCGAAAGGCAGCTCCCGCGCTTCCCGCGTGGCAGACGCTGGGATTGGAGGCACGGAGCAACATCGCTCCTGTGTGCTCCTCCAATGGACTGGCCCTAGAGCCTTAACAGAGACCAAAGACTTATATCAGAAGCTCCAGAGTTTAAGGGCCTGTTGCCCTGTTTGAATTGTATGAGTTAAGATGCTTATTTGAAGATGATGTTCCAGGTTGAACAAAGAAACATCAACTGCAGCCACACAGCCTCCTGTGCATCATTGCATTAATTATACAACATAATTGGGGACGAGGACCACCACTGAAACCCACGCAGTGCCATGCAAGGAGCAACACCACCACCGTCTTTCCTGCAAACTCCAGGTAGGCCTGCCATTCCGTGGCCACAATGGCAACTCTTATTCACCACGTATGTGGAGGCCTTGCCCGGTGCAGGCTACTCTGCAGCAAGACGCAGAGCGATGCTACTAAACGCCCTGGCCGTCGAAGGACAACGGGTGTTCGAGAGTCTTTCTCCGGAGCCAGTAGCCGGCGACAATGATGACGTATTTAAGGAAGCCATGAGAAGAATCGTCAAAAGGTTCACCAGCAAGGAGAATACCGTCTTACACAGGATACGGTTTTACAGTCACAAACAGGAGGTGTCTGAACCAGTGGACGACTATGTTACCAAACTGCACGAATTGGCGGCGCTATGCAACTTTGGAAATAACGCGGAAAGTCTGATCTGTGACATGCTGGTGGTCCATACCAACAGCAGGAAGGTGCAAGACAAATTCATTCTAGAGAAAGAACTACAGCTGGAAAAAGCAATTGAAATAGCGAGAGCAGTGGAAGAAACGGCAGGTAGAAGGAAAGAATATGCAAGCGGGCACAGCCCAGCCGAAGTGCAAGCAGTAGCTTTCCGCCCAAGGAAGGAAAGGCCGGTCCTCGACACGGGAGAAGGGAAATGGGTGAGGAAAGATCCATTAAAATGCCACAGGTGCACCACCACGAAACACTTGGGTTTCGATAAAGAGTGCCCGGCAACGGACAAGGAATGCTCAGTGTGCAAAAAGATTGGACATTTTTCGATTGTGTGCTGATGGCGAAACAAAAAAGTCACCAGCGTCAACGCTGAACACAATACAGAGAGGGAATCGTCCTCTGAAGATGAAGGGAGACCTACCGTCATAATGGTGAACAGCAGAGGGGCCAGAAGAGAAAAGCCCTGTTGCGCCATCAAAATCAATGGATTGGAAACAAGAGTTATGGCCGAGCCGGGCTTTGACCTCACCATAATACTGCTGCGCACGTACAAGGAGATGATGGGAACAGAGACGGTCCAAGTGTTCAGCACGCGGCACTTTCTACAGTTTTCGGTGGTGCGACAGTAGACCTGCTGGGCAACATCAAAGGTAAAGTGGAGTTCAAAGGAAGAGAGACCACCACAAAAGTTTACTTTAGTCAAGAAGGCCCAGCAGTGCTAGGTTGGGATGACCAGGCTAAACTGAAAATTAAGCTGGACCCCAGCACAGAGGACCAGGTACTGTCGGTCAGTTTGAGAGGAGCGCCAATAGCGAAAAGAGACTTTCAAAAACTATTTTCGGAAGAGCCAGGACACATCAAGGGCTTTCTCCACAAAATACTACTCAAGACCAATGCAGTCCCTGTCAAACACAGGGTAAGACCAGTACTGGCAACTGCAAGAGACACACTTAGAAGCCAATTGGACAGAATGAGGAAAGATGGCACCATCGGGGAAATTGAAGCATCAGAGTGGCTGAGCCCAGTGGTACTCATAAAAAAACTGAATTCATTAGAACTAAGGGTATGCATCGATCTCCACAGTCTAAACCTCGAAGTAATTTTGGACAGCTACCCCTTGCCGGGCATCAACGAGTTAATCCTCATGATGAAGGAGGCCAGAGTGTTCTCGAAGTTGGACATGAGGAATGCATACCATCAAATACAACTACACAAGGAGTCCAAGCCACTGACTGCTTTCATCACTCCGTTTGGCACTTATCAATTCACAACGATGCCGTTTGGCCTATCATCCTCAGCCTCTGCGTTTCAACGCATGATGGACGCCTTACTACGGAACGTCAAGGATGTGTCCTACTTCCAAGATGACATCCTGGTATACGCAGTAGACAAGCAGCATGATGCCACTTTGAAAACAGTCCTCACCAAGCTTCAAGAAGCGGGAGTAAGACTAAGGTATGAAAAATGCGTATTCAAGGCGAAAGAAGTTGAGTATTTGGGATACAAGATATCAGAGCAAGGCATAAGTCCCAAGCAAAACCTACTACAGGCTATAATTAAAGCTCCTGACCCCACCAACAAAGACAAAGTGAGGTCCTTCCTAGGGCTGGTGGAATATTACGCCAAATTCATTCCCAAATTCTCGGAAACCTCAGCGCCGCTCCGTGAGCTTCTCGAGTCAGAGTACACGTGGCAAGAAGCCCAGAAGAAGGCGGTGGAAAGCATCAAACGACACATAGTGGAAGCACCGTGCCTGCAACCATTCAACCCAGACTGGAGTAAGTCATCACTACGGACGCCAGCGCATATGGTTTATGAGCTGTTCTCACCCAGGAAAAGGGTGACATGGAACATGTAGTAGCATTTGCCTCTAAAGCCCTATCGTCAGCCGATCAAAACTACTCCACCATCGAGAAGGAGATGCTGGCATGTGCATGGGCTGTGGAACATTTCAGGAAATATGTGTGGGGCACAAAGTTCAAGTTAGTCACCGACCACAAGCCCCTCATCCATATGCTCTGCCCAGGTGTCACCAAAGTGTCAACACCCAGATTAGCACATATAGCAGCCAAACTGCAAGAATACACTTTCGAGGTACAACACATCTCGGGGTGGAAGAATTTGCAGGCGGACTGTATGTCTAGATTACCAGAAAGCAAGGAAAGTGCGACCACCTTCTTGCAGGAAGAATGCATTGTAGCATCCATCACAGATCTCAAGGCCCCAGACTACCTAGAGCTAAGTGAGAGACATTGGATGGAAGAAGACGGAAAAGACCCCACCATGGTGAGAATTAGAGAATGGGTCAAGAACGGATGGCCAGATGAAAGGGCAGTACCTGAAGGAATGAGACCTTATTGGAAAGTGGCAGATGAAATCTCAGAGGCTGACACCATAATTATGAAGACTGACCAGGTGATTCCGCCCACAGGCATGAGGAAACCATCCTATGCAGAGCTCATGCATGCCACTTGGGAAACACCATGACACGTTGCAGAGTGAGGGAAGCCTACTGGTGGCCCTGCATGGATCAGAAGATCCGCACTATTATTGAGAGATGCCATGAGTGTCTCAACAGTGATAAGCGCCTGAAAATCAGACAGGCACCCATGATTCCCAGGGAAACCCCTGAATCGGTGTGGTCAAAAGTGGGCCTGGACTTCATAGGACCATTGGAAGCAATGGCGCCTGAACATCGCTATGGCATAGTGCTAGTGGATTACCTATCAAAGTGGGTAGAGGCCGAATTTGTCCCCAACATCACGACTGCAACCATAATAGAAGTCCTCACTGCCATCTTCCAGAGGGAAGGGCTCCCCATTGAGTTAGTGACAGACAATGGGGTACAACTAATATCCAGAGACATGGAACTGTTTCTGAAGAAGCATCACATACACCAGAAGAAAGCAGCGCTGTACCATCCCCAAGCCAATGGGCTCATGGAGAGGGCCAACAGGTTTATTAAGAGAGCCATCCAATTAGCGACCGCGTTGGGAATGGATCCTCTCAAAATGACCAAAGAGGCCATCACAGCTCAAAGACTGACGCCAATGGGAACACCCAAATCTCCCCTTTCCACATGTTGAGAGGGAGCAGAGCAGCCTTCACACTAGTGCCACCATAGTTGTCCAGAGTAAGAGAAGATGAAGAAGTAGACATGTTGGAAGTGGTGTGGAGAATAGGGCTCAAGGTTCAGCAGACCCGTAAAGGTGATTCACAGAGGAACCAACCACGTCCCCACCGAAGACGGCCACACATGGAACATGGAGAGAGTAGCCATGTTTGAAAAGAGACAAGAGAGGGAAAAGACCCATGAAAGACCCGAAACCGAAGAGGTAATGGACAATGAGAGAGAGAGAGAGAACGAGAGCCGGAGACAGACAGAAGAGAAGTCGAAGAAAATTAGATTGAAGCCGATGTACCCATAGTAGAGCAAGAAGAGGACCAAAAGCATGATGCCCATAGCGAGAGAGGTGACCGGCCAAGAAGGGAACACAGAAGACTGGTGAGATACAATGACTATGTCCTGCAATAACATGTTTTGCATTATCAGGGGGAGGTGTGTAGAGATATTGCGAAACCTCCCGGTCTTGCGAGATCTCGGCCCCGAAAGCGGAAAGGTGGGTCCCTCGCTTCCCGTGCGGCAGACGCTGGGAGTGGAGGCACGGAGCAACATCAGCTCCTGTGTGCTCCTTCAATGGACTGGCCCTAGTGCCTTAACAGAGACCAAAGACTTATATCAGAAGCTCCAGAGTTTAAGAGCCTGTTGCCCTCTTTGTATTGTATGAGTTAAGATGCTTATTTGAAGATGATGTTCCAGGTTAAATAAAGAAACATCAACTGCAGCCACACAGCCTCCTGTGCATCATTGCATTAATTATACAACAGCAGACCCTCCGTTGACCCCGGTCAAAGGTGAGCAGCCCCTCCCAGGCATGTAAATCATACTGCAGGCAACTCCTCTTTGTTTATTCCTCTCCCTGCTAGACCTGTTGCTCTCTTTTTAATCCTTTAGTGTACATGCCATTGCTTCACTTTTCATCCGTCTCTCATCCGTCTGTCACGCTTTCTATGTTTTCTTCCTCTTTCTCATTTTGGCCCCAAAGTTTCCAGTGTTCCTGCCCATTGCCAGTCTGAGCTCCATCTATCTTCTTGCCTCACTGTAACCATTCCGATTCCCTATGTGCCTCTTCCATCCTCATGTGCACTTTTGTCACACCAACATTGCATGCACAGATTTGCACCCTTGCATGCACAATCTCCTTCTCTTACGTGCATTCCCTCGTGACCATTGCCTAGCATGCAACCACACGCCCTCCGATCATCCTTATGCATAGTCATGCCAGCTCTCTCTCACCCCCTCCTGCTTACTCCTATCACATGAACACACTGGGCCCCAGATTGTCAGTGTTGTCCATTCCCTTGGTCAGCCCTTCCTTTCTTTCGGCTCCCCTTTCCCATTTTTTTGCACGTTCTTCGCTTCACCTCTCCCTCCTTTCCAATATGACACCCCATGTGCCGATTATGACACCTTAGTGAGACGTAACCCCCTTTTCCCCACCGTCCCCTTATGCCTCCATCCCCTGAGCACCCCCTCTCCAGGTCTGCCCATCCCATTCCCAACAATGTCTTTGCTCCTTCCTCTCTGTGCTACTCCCAAAACCCTCTCTTCACCCCTGTTTACCTGCCCCATGTCTCTTTTCGCATATCACCCGTATCTATTTCCCAACTGGCCCTACTCCTCTTGCATCCCCCATCAACTTTGTCACCCTTTCACCGTAAATCCCCCTTGCAAATATGAAATCCTGTCTGCCTTCTATCCCCTGTGTTTGTTTTGACTCCTTTGTGTCTCTTCCATCATGTACACTTACAAACACAGTACTCTCACACTGGCTCAACATGCACACTGGCTCAGCATGCACACACACTCCCCCCTTGCACTCACAATCTCTCACACCCTTGTACGCATACTCTCTCTCAAACGCTTGCATGCACTGTCTTGTTCCAGGTGCGTTGCATGCATGTTCACCAACTCATATCTTTGCACGTACCTTTTCTGTCACCAACACACACACAGCCTCATTCTAGTCCTTCACCATGGTCATCTTTGCTAGAACTGGCCCCATAAACACCACCACCCAGGGTTGCAGAGGCAGCACACGCACCACCACCGCCCAGGACCTCAGTGGCAGCACCAGCACCACTGGCAATAAAACCACCAACACGCAGGGCCCAGTGTAACACACACCACCACCCAGGACCTTACAGACAGCACCACACCCACCAATCATGCCCTCCATGGCAATGCCACTGCCACAAACCATGCCCTCAGAAGTAGCAAAAAACTAACCAACATCCCCTTCAGAGGCAACACCACAGTCACCAATTGTTCTCTCCGCAGAAACATCACTCCCACCAACACTGCCACCCATGCCCTCTGTGCTAAATCCATCAGCAGCACCAGCCCCACAACCGACACCACCACCAGATGCCTTGCTGTGAGTGCAGCCAACACCATCACTTCTGGCCCTCAGCAGCATCACTAGCAGCACCAATGCCACTACCCTGTGACCTCAGTGGCAATGCCAGCCACAGTATGAACACCACCAGCACTCTCACCCAAGACCCTGCGGAGAGTGCAACCAACACCGTCACCCACCCCTCTCCACTACCAACCATGGCCTCTGCAACACCACTGGTCCACCAACACAACAATCCTGTGAAGTAGAGGCAGTGCAACCCCTACCACCCCCCAATAATCACCACCAGGCAATTGAAAATGCCGCAATAAATGCAGTTGTCTGCCGCAAAACTTTTTGCATACATTCCAACCCTCCCGATTTTGGCGGGAGACTCATGATTTTTCCTTGAAAAATATTGTTATTTTTCACGTTCTCCCGCCAGAAAATACATCTTTACCCAATGCATTCCTATGGCACAAATGTTGTCTCCCGAAATCTCCCTCCCAGGTGGGTCGGAATGTTGGCATGCATATTTTTGTGCCACACAATTTGCTTTTTTTTTGTCGCAATGTCCCGGAGTGTCTGAAAAAGTCTCACGTTTCTGAAAAGAACACATTTTTAGGTGGCGCAGGGATATTCCCCTGATCCCTCTTCACCAACTTGATCGATCTCTCCCACTCTGAGTTGGGTGCCTGCGTGCTCCCCTAATATCGGCCTTTCATGCTACTTATCGGGCCCCTGTAGCACCTCTGGGCTCCCTTGACCCAGTGTCTCACTTAACTCTTCAGGGTACCTGTGACCCCTCTTTCCTGTTTGAAGACATTCCCGGCTTGCCGGCAATCTTCATTACTCGCAGTCAATTTCTTCCTCGTCACAGTCCTTGCTTTCGTAAGAACTGTGACGAGGAAGAGCAACAGAGGGGTATTGCAGATGGCCCTGCGACATCACATGAGCGTGGAGCCGGAGAATAGAGGCTGTTTACCTTGTTAGTTTAAAAGCGGACGTCTATAGGTGAAAGCGCCTGCATCTAATACTGCGATACATACCTGCGCCCTCTCCTCGCAGAGAAGAATGTCATTAATTTTTATTACCAGGGAGAGCCTCGTAGCCGTAACCGAGGACATATAAACAACATTATTGCTACTCCAGTGCATCAAGCGTGACCGACGCAATTTTTAAAACTACTACTCATCCGAGTCAAAATGCCTGCTTAGTACCTCGGGCCAAGAAAATGAGAAAAAAAACATCATTACAGCAAACCTGATCGGCACTAGGAAAAATCTATACACATATCACATATTGGTTTCCAAATAAAACTACAGAATTGCCATGAACCATGGGCCCTTTTCCCGCCCTTTGCTTCCTTGGAGTTTTTTTTTTTAATGAGGCTGCTGGATAAAGCGCTGCGGCTCCGTTCTTCGCCGCTAGATGGCGGTCTGGAAACGGGCTCAGAAAGGCCCTTGTTTGCAAGGGAATTTATTTCACACATAAATCATCGTTGAACAATATAAGCGGGAGAATTTCACAAAACGCTGGATTGCGCCCAGCTGGTTGCGCGTAAGCAACTTGTATGTACTCGCATGGCGAATTTAAAAAATGTAACACCACTACATTCTCTTGGACCGGATAATATCCGGCCTGTGTACAGCGCTTCATATTGTATTCCTCCCTTTTTTGGCGCTGTAAAAAAAAAAAAAAAATTAGGAAAAAAATGTAATCTTGCATTTTCTTTTGAACTCTTGGTTTTAATGACTGATTGTTTTTGATGGTATCACTGTGGTTTATTGAATTTTATCAAATTGTTCTTTCTTATCTTTTTTTAAATGTAGCATTTGTATTAATTATGTTGTGAAAGGTTTGTTGTTAAAACCAATCACAAATAAAATATATATATATATATTTATTTATTGTTACCAAATTGAATATTACACAATGTTTCGACCTGAAGGACTACTGCTTTCAGTGGGATAAGAAATCAAGGTGGTGTTGGGCGGGAGAGGGTGTGTGGGGGGTGGGGGGATCCTGGGGCTAAGAATTGTCTGGATGCCTCAAATTCCCAAGCAGGTATGATATATTTTATTTGTATCACGCCCATACCCAAGTGTTTCAGAGCGAGACAAGGCAAGTTAGGGGAACACAAGGGAGGACAAAACAACAATCTTACTAGGCCTAGTGACATTGAGAATGCGCAAGTGCAGGGGAGAGTGAAGGGGGAAAGTGTGAGGGGGAGGTGGAGAAGTGCAAAGTGCTGAACACGTGCTAGAACAACAACAGGTAGTGTGGCCAGCAGGTGGTAAGTGCGAGAATAAGGTGTAGACAACGGGTCTCTGATAAGTGCTGGAAGGGGACTGTAGGGTTGCAGATACAGACCCGAGTGCAGGGGTTGCCAGGAGGGGTGTGTGGCTTGGAGGGCTGGGGTTTGGGTCCAAAATCAGAGGGTAACCAGGTGCCCGCTGCCAAAGCAGACAGATTAGCAGGGGAGGTATGCAGTGATAAAATAGGGTAAAAAATGTCGCCTGTGCAAAAAAATGCGGCAAAAATGCTGTAGTTTGACCCGGTAAAGGTGTACCCCATTATACTATTTAAGGGAAGTGGGGGTTGCGGGGAGTGTCCCCCGCCATCCTTAAATGGTATAATGGGTCCAGGGTTGCGGGGGTGTTCCCCGCATCCTTTACATGGATTGCGGCGGCAAAACCACAGACTTTTTGCCGCTATATATTTTGTGTCAACGGGCAATTTTGCCACGATTTTAACACATGGAACCGCAGGGGAGAGGAGCAGCGAAGGCAGAAGCAAAGAGGAAGGTCTTGAGGTGCTTCCGGAACTGAAGATGGTTCAAAGTAAGGAACATTTATACTTGTATTAAAAGAGTGGGCTAACAGATGTGGTCGATTTATCGCACTTGGCATGGACAGGAGTAAAATCTGTTTTAACCGATATGTTAAACACAATTAACGCACAACTAAACAATTTGATTAAAGGCAACATAAAATAAAACAATGCAAATTCTATAGTTCTTATACATTGTTTCATTAAAATAAATTATTCTGATGAGATGACTTAAATATATTTTGCAAAAATCAAGCCACGAAATCCCTACATTGTACTTTGCCCACCCTTCGCTGTTACAAAAGAAATTATGTAATTTCCATTGTCTGTAACTGATGATGATATGATTAAAAGCATGGCTGATGGCGACTGAGCATTAATGCCAGGCATCCTCTTTTATTCAGCCAGCCTGAAGTGCCACTTTCAGAGACTGGCGGGGCTGATCCCCAGCAAGCCCCGGCCAACTTAAAGCCCCGCGGAAAGACTGGCTGAGTCAGTCCATCAGAGACTTGTGTTTGCAACCTTCAGGCTGACATCACGGCAGCGGGAGGCGCGTACCACATGAGCTCTCTTTCCCGACGCCCATGGGTAAGTGCCTGCCATAGAAAGCAGTAGCGATTGCCTAAACCTTTTAAAGTAAGGTGTCCCAGTATCAGGCTCCTCTGTGTCCTTCACTATCTGCAGCTCAATTTCCTTGTCAAGGTGCACTTCAATTCTTGATTTGATAGTCACATAAAATAAAAGAAAAGTATGCACCTTTTATTTTCGCCACCTTCTGAGGCTCAACCTTCTCAGCTGTCTTACTTACTGCAGATATGTGTGTGCCTCGGGATGTAGCAGCGTGGTTCAAGCACCGTTCAACTGTGAGAATCAGCTGCATTTCTTTTGGGTATAAAACTGCAGAACGTAGCAAAACAAAAGAGGTGATTGCTTGTAGGTTTTGAATTAATCTTAACCTCTGGCATTGCTGTGGGCAACCCTCCAGACCCAAGCTACTCCTCACTGTTGATGCCCAACAAGCCTGAAAAATATCTGGGCTTTCTTGTGGTTTCGTGTAGAAGGGATGTGACCTAGCAGTTTAGTCTGGACTGCCCCTTTTGGGGTGAGACCAAACCTGATTTGCATATGGTCTTCTGTAATGGCTTGGTAGGTTGAAAAATGATGGCCTGGAGGTTTGCCCAGAGCTGTGCCTGTGGTACTTCAATGACTTCTGCCTCATCCACTCACCTGCCAGGCCTATACCATAAGGTCCCTTGTCCTGGTGTACTCGCCTGCCAGGACTTGCAAAACTATGACTACTATTATACATACTTCTGTGGTTTAGTTTTTCTTCATGCATCTCAAAAAGTCTTTTGATTTGATCAACAAGTTTGACTAGTTCTGTGTGGAAAACATGAGACACATTGGTGCTGTTTGTTACACACATTTGATTGCCACATGCAATGCATGTTATGGTCCTCTCCTTCTGAACACCCTTTGTCAGAAGGGAAGCCTTCCTGCCACTCTTGTCTTCTCACTTTTGTTCTACCTCACCCACATTGTAAAGTCTTTTGACTTTCCACAACATCAGTTTTGACTACTTCTGGGAAACCATGAAACACATTGGTGCTGTTCATTTCACACTGTTGATTGCTTAATGCAATGCAAGTTATGCTCCTCTCCTCCTGGACCGTTTTGCCAATAGGGCAGACTTCCTGCTACTCTGGTTTGCCCCCTCTCATATTAACCAAGTGCTGACAATGGTTTTCAATACCTTTTGTTCCTCTTTGGCTTAGGCAATTCATATTTAGGTCAGTTCCCCCTGTTGCTTCTTTCTTCCTAAGGAAATAGGGTCTATAAACAACTTGCTTCTTAGTTGCCCCTACTGGCTTTGGAAATGTTGTTTCTTTTTAACAGGACGACCTCTTGCACTCTTTTGGCTTTGGCAATGGTTGTCTATATTTTTTCTAGCAATATAGCCCCCTCGTGCAGTTGGCAATGGGTCTGATCTTTAAACTCACAATGACATTCTGCTGGCCTGCTTGCCAAGTTCTTATAATGCCACTTTCTCCACTTTGTATTCGCTTGGGATGCACAATAATGATCTTTCTACTTCACATCAGTTCGACAATCATAATGCTTATGTTTCTGCCACTTTACTCTTTTTTCATTAGTTCGATATTTAAAATACCCAGGTCGGGCCATTGGGTTGTTAAGGAATGCCCTGAAGTCACAATACACGAGTGAAATCCCAGGTTTGACGTGCCAGTCCGCTCGCCTCGCTGCCTTTGGGTTGTCTGCGTCTTCAGCTCCTGGTGGCATGGAAATCTGCTTCATTCGGTTTTCCTTGGCCTGCACTGTTCAAAACAGGAGCGTTCCATGCTCCAAAAGCTCGCTGGGGCTCGCCTGCCACCTCAACCTGCCTTATTGGGAGAGAAGGCTTTTTAAATTCACGCTTCCTGCTGCGCTACCTGAGCCACCACGATCTTTAGGGAGAAGATTGCATGAATAATGCCTCCCTCTGTGTGAGCTCTGCAACCACAATCTTCAGGAGGAAAGGTTTCACAAATAAAACTTCCCGCGAGGCGACCTCTGCAAATCAGGTCTCTGAAGGAAGAGGCTCTCTCAGCACTGGCATCCGTATGGCAAACAATGGCGGTTCTGGCTTCTCTACTTTCCATGACATGCAACTGCAATGTGGAGCTACTCCAACTACTTCAACTCCCACTGCTACTCTTCTCTATGGCCTGCACCTGAGGGGGCCTTTTATGCCTCCCAGTCTCCCTCAGGTGTGCATCATAAGCCCTATTAACCTGCAACTTGCAATCTAGGGCCTCTGCTTTGTCCCAGTACTTTTGGCATTATGGAACTTGAAGTCCCTAACGTTAATCTTGCTCCTTTTGAGGGGATAATTATTACCAAATTGGTTTTTATTCTTAACTAGCAGAAGAACCTGTTCTCTGAAAGGGTTTTATAGACAGACATGATAACACTTGTAGGTGGCTTTTCCAATTCGCTTATCGCTTGATGTGCTTTACACTCTGAAGTAACCTGCACTGAGAATTGCCATGTGTAGCTGGCTGACATGCCCCGGAGCAGATGTTAGGGGGAGGCGAGAGTTGGTGTGCTGCTGCCTACTACTGTGCTCTTTCCCCACCTGCCGCCGCACACTGTCATGTTGCAGTTCATTGTGGTGCAAACATCTTGGAAAATGTGCATCCTCGGGCCTGAACCTCGAGTTTTGTTCCTCTTGTCTGGACCAGTCTTTCTACGACCACATTGATGTTTCACCAATTTCAGGTAACTGTCTCATGTGTGAAGGTGCTGAATTCTGGGGTGTCCAAATGCCATGTATCCAGTAATGTCTGGAGGGTCTTAGCAGGCAACTTTGGTGCAGATTGGTGAAACAGCGTGGAACAACACTTTGCCACAAATCCCGCCACTAACAAACACATTTTGACTTTTATATATATAGGTCACCTTTTCAAAAGAAGTCTTACAAGATTTTACTGAATTGTTTTGTTCTCTAGGCAAATTAGTACTGTCAGAATCTGTTAAGTTAATATTCAAAGATTAATCTTTAACATTCCCCTGTTGGACGTGGGAGCATTCACCTCTGCAATTGTGCTAAGATTTGGGAGGAAGATTCTTACTCCCAATACAGGAGTGGTGAGAACAGCTTTTACCATGATCAGGATAAATAGTGTTGGGAAAAAATAGCTCCCTCTGACAGCAAGTCATTACATATGCAATCTTTACTGACCCTTCCTCCTTTGTGGAAGAAAAATACTGTAGGCCTCATTACGACCCCGGCGCTAAACCATGGTGCTATTAGCACCATGGTCCATGCCGGGGTCCGCCATGGTGAATGGCGGAATTACCGCCCCATTCCAAGGTTGGCGGGCGGTAATTCCCCATTCACCATGGGCCCTTCCCCATTCCCAATTTTGCCCCATAGGGATCAATGGGAATGGGGAAGGCGCTAAGTACGGTGCCGCAAATTGCGGCACCGTACTTAGCACCAAGGTCCCTTTGCGGCACCCTACTTTAACGGCTGGTAAAACCAGCCGTTAAGGTCGGGTCCCGCAAAGGGAACTCGTAATAAGGCGTTAAGGGTTTAACGGCGCCGACACGTTTTACGGCGCCGTTAAACCCTTAACGCCAGGGTCGTAATGAGGCCCTGTGTTTCTTTCAACAGAGTCCTCCCATTCCGTGGGGCCATTCTCCTCCTAGGTGATCCTCCCGGTTAATTCCACCTCCAGGGTTGGGATCAGGTCGTGACTGCCATTTCCTGGCCACCTGGCAGGAGACTTTAGGTAGGGGTTTTGTGAGGACTCTGCAGGGTTCATCAGACCTTACATGAATGATTAACATTCAATGGGCCTCATTCCGAGTCCGGCGCTAACCAATGGCGGTAGTAGCGCCTTGGTCGGCACCGGACCCGTACCGGCACTGCCCTGGTGGAATGGGAAATTACCGCCCTATTCCGAGTTGACCAGGGCGGTAATTTCTCATTCCCCAGAGCTCTTCCCAATTCCCAAATGAGCCCCCGTAGGACTCAATGGGAATGGGGAAATTGCAAATAACGGTCACCGTACTTTACGGTCACCGTTATTGGCTAAAAAGCACCTTTGCGCCCTCGTCCCTAACGCCTGCTAAAAGCAGGCGTTAGGGACGAGGGCGTAAAGGGAACTCGGAATGTGGCGGTAAGGGATTACCGGCACCGGTCTCGTTAACGGTGACCGGTATCCCTTACCGCCATACTCGGAATGAGGCCCTATGTCGTCAAAAACATCCCTGCACAGCACACAAGTACATTTGCGAAATAGTTTTCTTTATGCTCCTAAATAGGAATCTGAAAAGTATACTCTCACTATTTCATTCAGTGTTTATGTGTTCCCTGGTAAATATGAGCATTAAACATAGTATAATCAAACAATATGCGTTACTCAATGTTAGTAACATTGTACTAGAATATAGTCATGGCATCTATTGCGCTCCTATTTACTTCTAGAACTCTAAAGCATACATCTAATTAACAATGTGTATAGCCTCCTAAAATATGGCACAGCAAACAAACAAAAAAATACACTTTTGGTAGAGCTGTCAGGATCGACAAGCCAATACATGAAGTGAGTTTATGCCAATCACTGTAAACCCGTGAAATGGAAGGTTCTGAAACATTCAATCAAAAGCCCACGAGTTCTAAAGGCAATCACCTGAAACGGTATAAAGCCATTACAATTAACAATATAGGTTAAACCAGTTGAAATCCACCTGCCTGCTTCCTCCCTTCTATTCATAAGTGCATATGTGACTGCACTTATGCTGGCCATGAAGCTGCAAGCAGAAGCTGAGGTGTTTGCATGTGGTTTGCAGACCCAGGAAGGGTAATCGGCATGTGGGAGCCAGTGCACATGTACAGCTGAATACTGGAAGCAGGCCTTCGGGGGAACAAAAATTGGGTGTTTTTGTAGATCCCGATATGGGAGACACCATACAGGCTGATGGGGGTTGGGGGGAGTGGGAAGGGGCGAATGCATCGGTCTAGCTCACGTTTCGCCAAATGCATTTGTCCATTTTTTCTGAACCACAAACCTGAAGATGGTAAGTATGGGAAAAGAATATAGAAAGGGTGAAGTGGGGGTGCATTCATGCCTTCGTTTTCCACTCAGCCACATTTTCCTCCTGACGCAAGGCGGTGGAGAGGCACAGATGAGATCTCCAGCGTGCTCACCACCTCACCCCCGTGTGAGCAGCTTCCTCACCACCTCACCCCCGTGTGAGCAGCTTGCTCACCACCTCAGCCCCGTGTGAGCAGCTTCCTCACCACCTCACCCCCGTGTGAGCAGCTTCCTCACCACCTCAACCGCTGTGAACAGCTTCCTCACCACCTCGCCCCCGTGTGAGCAGCTTCCTCACCACCTCACCCCCTGTGACCAGCTTCCTCACCACCTCAGCCCCTTGTGAGCAGCTTCCTCATCACCTCACGCCCGTGTGAGCAGCTTCCTCACCACCTCACCCCCTGTGAGCAGCTTCCTCACCACCTCACCCCCGTGTGAGCAGCTTCCTCACCACCTCACCCCCTGTGAGCAGCTTCCTCACCTCTTCAGCCCCGTGTGAGCAGCTTCCTCACCACCTCACCCCCTGTGAGCAGCTTCCTCACCACCTCAGCCCCGCGTGAGCAGTTTCCTCACCACCTCAGCCCCATGTGAGCAGCTTCCTCACCACCTCACCCCGTGTGAGCAGCTTCCTCACCACCTCACCCGTGTGAGCAGCTTCCTCACCCCCGTGTCAGCAGCTTCCTCACCACCTCACCCCCTGTGAGCAGCTTCCTCACCACCTCAGCCCCGTGTGAGCAGCTTCCTCACCACCTCACCCCCGTGTGAGCAGCTTCCTCACCACCTCACTCCCGTTTGAGCAGCTTCCTCACCACCTCACCCCCGTGTGAGCAGCTTCCTCACCACCTCACCCCCGTGTGAGCAGCTTCCTCACCACCTCACCCCGTGTGCTTCCTCACCACCTCACCCCCGTGTGAGCAGCATCCTCACCACCTCAGCCCGTGTGAGCAGCTTCCTCACCACCTCACCCCCGTGTGAGCAGCTTCTTCACCACCTCACCCCGTGTGAGCAGCTTCCTCACCACCTCACCCCCGTGTGAGCAGCTTCCTCACCACCTCAGCCCCGTGTGAGCAGCTTCCTCACCCCCGTGTGAGCAGCTTCCTCACCACCTCACCCCGTGTGAGCAGCTTCCTCACCACCTCACCCCGTGTGAGCAGCTTCCTCTCCATCTCACCCCGTGTGAGCAGCTTCCTCACCACCTCACCCCCGTGTGAGCAGCTTCCTCACCACCTCACCCCGTGTGAGCAGCTTCCTCTCCATCTCACCCCGTGTGAGCAGCTTCCTCACCACCTCACCCATGTGAGCAGCTTCCTCACCCCCTTGTGAGCAGCTTCCTCACCACCTCACCCGTGTGAGCAGCTTCCTCACCACCTCACCCCCGTGTGAGCAGCTTCCTCACCACCTCACCCCGTGTGCTTCCTCACCACCTCACCCCCATGTGAGCAACTTCCTCACCACCTCACCCCCTGTGAGCAGTTTCCTCACCACCTCAACCCCGTGTGAGCAGCTTCCTCACCACCTCACCCCGTGTGAGCAGCTTCCTCACCACCTCACCCCGCGTGCTTCCTCACCACCTCACCCCCGTGTGAGCAGATTCCTCACCACCTCACCCCGTGTGAGCAGCTTCCTCACCACCTCACCCCGTGTGAGCAGCTTCCTTACCACCTCACCCCCGTGTGAGCAGCTTCCTCACCACCTCACCCCCGTGTGAACAGCTTCCTCACCACCTCACCCCCGTGTGAGCAGCTTCCTCACCACCTCACCCTGTGTGCTTCCTCACCACCTCACCCCCGTGTGAGCATTTTATGCCTGCATTTGATTTTCATGCAGGCATAGAATTAATGGATTCCTATGGAATCTGCCTCAATTTTGCACCAGGTTCTATAGGAACCCTTTAGTAAACACTTCATGCAAAGCGTATTTGCAGGTGGTGTTTAAGAGTATAACATTGAAGTGTAAAAGCAAGTTAGTCTCACCTTTACTCTTTCCTTGTCCCCTCTGCCTCGTGGTCATTAAGAACTCCATTCAGGGGACGTCCCAGCATGTGTATATGATAACACTAGTGGTCACTTACATGCTATATCTGCTTCATGTAAAATTATGCTGTTAGTGTTTTGCATGCAAACACTGGGACCTAGTTTAGTTTTGATTACTTGAACATTCTTTTCTTCTTTGTTGTAAACTCCGATAACCCCGCTGAGTGATATTATATTGACAGAGGGCACAGATGACTGTAGGGTGCTCATATTATAAATTGTAACAGCAGAGCAATGTGTAAATTATACTTTTAAATCACTGTGAGTCTTCAGCTGAGCCTTTATCAAATAAATATATAATGAACTAAACAGAGCTTTTCAAAAGACACACATCTGTACGTGTGGGTGTTTGGGGTTGCAACATATTAACCCCAGAAGTAGAGTACATAAGTTCATTAATGTAGCTTGTTTTAGCTGGTAAAGCCTTCAGACCTGTTTGCAAAGAGTATGAGACTAAAGACACACTGCAGCAACACATTGACACCTCATGGGAAAGGAAGGAAACAAGGGAGAAGACAGGCACCCCTACAGTGTAGTGATCAATGCTTTAAGTGGTATTGGACATCGAGGAGGGGCTCTATTTAGGGGGTGTGGCCTAAGGACATGCCCCTAAGAGAGCCTCCCTCGATTGCTGGCGGGAGATGGCGGCTGGTAAAAGGGGTGGAGCTGAGGCACACTGCTGCTGGTGTCTCTGTACTTGAAACAGTCAGGCAGCCCACACTGCACCGTGACACTTGCTGCTTTTTCTTTTTTTCTAATCCGAAGTGATGACAATTGCAGGCAGCTTGTAACCGTGCAGCCTCTACACGGCTGGCTGGGCTCCCGGCAGGGCTCTGGCCCGGGAGCCCTTTCTGGAGACTGCCGGGCCTGGCCCTGGCTTGCCCCGGACCACTTAAAGCCCTGTTAGTGATGATGCTTTGAGGCCATCTCTGTGATGACCACAAGTACGGGACCCACGGAAGGCCGGTGACGTACGCGCTTGCTGATAAGTTGGGAGCTGCAGTACGCATATGCACCATACATGTGGGGTGCCTGGCTAGGGATTGACTGCTGGATGTCATGTGGGAGGTTAGGAAATAAGTAAACAAACAAGTAAGTAAACCACTTTTTTTCAGCATACTGCAAAAGGAAACAATACATAATATGATATGATAAGTCATTTGTAACGCGCCTTACACAAGTGTTTCTAGGCGCAAGTAGATGTTACTCCTATATGGTACATCGACATTGGGAATTGCAGTATACACATTTTTTTAAATTCTTATATATTGGCATCATTAAACTGTGGCAATCAAACTTAAATATATAGACCAGAAAATTATATTTCTCCGGGATCACTTTGGAATGCTACAATAAACATAGAAGGCACATATAAGAAGAACTTACCTTGCACCCTTATCCTTTGGATAAGTAGTAGAAACACGGATCAGTCAATAGTAATTTCTTTGTAATGTTTTACTTTCATTAACTGACTTTAGAGTTGTACTCACGCAAAATACTGTATCCCTAGGAAGAAAAATTATTACGACTGAATTTCTCAAAGGAATCCTTAACCGAAATTGAGGTTTCAGTAATTGTTTTTAGGTTTATATTCATTCGTTTTATATTTCCTTAATTTACAATAAACTAAAAGGTGAGCTTCAACAGTAGAAACGAGTCAGCAAAGAGTAGGCGCGCCTACTACTTTACTTCAACCAGACCGGTTTCCAGCACCTTGGTAAAGACAGCCAGGCATTTTCATCCCAACTCTTGCTCAATTTATTTCTAGATGTATTTATCATGTATTTTCATAGTAGCTTATTTTTTATGTTTCTCCTTAAAAAACACCAAGTCATTTTTGTTAATAAAACCTATTGAAATCTTATATCTGAGAGATTTTTAGTTCGGGGTTGATTTGATATGAGCTTTGGAAACTACAAAGGATTAGCCTTGGACTTAAACAGTCTATGGGCCTCATTACGACCCAGGCGGTAAGTTACCGCCTGGGTCGTACCTTTACCACCATGGCGTAAACTATGTTTACGCCATGGTGGTTGGCGGACTTACCGCCCCATTCCGAGGTTGGCGGGGCGGTAAGTCCCCATTAACCCATTTACCCTTCCCCATTCCCATTTTTGCCCCATAGGGCATAATGGGAGTGGGGAAGGCGTTAATTACGCCACCGTAAATTACGGTGGCGTAATTAACAACAAGGTCCCTTAGCGCCAAAAGCAGGTGTTAAATCCTCCATGGCGCTAAGCGACCTCGGAATCAGGCGGTAAGGGTCGGCGCTGTTTACGCCGCCGTAAACCCCTTACCGCCTGGGTCCTAATGAGGCCCTTTGACTTTTTGGCAAGAAATCATGTATCAGAGTGTGGAAGACATGGAAAGGTAGCTCAGTGAATTAAGTGTTTAATCATCTGCATATGACCTGCTGGCACATGCTCAAGGTACTATGGGGCTCACGCAGCCCTTCACCTTTGTGGGTTCCATAAATTGAATATTATTAAATTGGATAATTACACCGATATTTGCAGTGTGCATAGAATTCGGCAAACACTTTATGGAATGCAAAGATAATAATGGTTTGGACACATTTGGTGCTGCAGAGTTCATCATATAACAAATGACTGCATTGGCTTTTCTATTTGTAGTTGTTGGACTAAAGGTGATGACAAATTTGTGATTGAAAGAAGGATAATTGCCACTGTGATTGAGGATTATTTGTGCAGCTCGCTATTTCCAAATTCAGACTATTTCCTTGAACATTCCAGACTTCAATATTTGTGAAAACTTACAGAAACATCCCATCATCAAAATTAACTTTATATAAGCAATAACCACCAGTTCCCCAGGCTTTAATAGGTGATAATGGCCCAATGTCGGAATTACGAGGAGCAAGCGAAGCAAAGTCCTTTAACGATGGTCCCTAGGCGTCTACAACCAGTGTGATTACTGCTATTAGCAATTACATTAAAACCTGTCTTATAATTGCTATTAGCACCCTGGGTTTACCAACCAGGATGCATAGCAACCATTTAGTCTTACAGCTCCGTGTTGCATGCACAAAAAAGCACTCCTAAAATGGCTGTAATGGAGGAGCCATCTTCAATCTCCATGACGGACCCCTGTGCGTCTTACCTGGTACACAGAAGAGGTGAGGAGGACTGACACTGCAGTTAGTGGGTTGCGGTGGGGGCAGCTGTGGGTCAGGAGAGCTATAGAGGTTGGGCAGTGCAGTAGAGGTGGGAGGGAAGGAAGGAAGTCTGGTGGACATGTGCGCAGCTGCAGCGCAGCTTTTCCTCAGAACGTGGGCTTTGATCATGAGCTTTAACTCACATTTTGATCAAATTGATTACCTTCCGCACCTGCGCAGCGTGCTAATTGCTAATACTTGTTTTAAAGAATAATACATATCTGCTTGAATCCATCATCGGTTGCTCAAGAAGCGATTTGATTGACTGGAGCAATGGTGCCTGGGGATTTCCTTCCAACATTGGACAATTGATCACGTGAAACATCAGCAATGATGGACATCTTATAGGATGTGTAAAAAAAGGTTGCTTTGCTGTACATAAGAAAAGCTGACTTCTTTTTTGTGACAGAAACCAGAGTTTGCAAAAACATTTTGATGATTTGTCTAGACCAGCTGGAAAATTGTAGGAGGTGTTGGATTCTCTTTATAAATTTTATGACCAGTCACTCAAAATCAGATAATGCGTTTCCTCTATCCATTATAAACCTTAAGGACTTGTGTGGAAGAAGAGGAAATACATTGTGTTTATAAAAAAAATGTATTTTCAGCATTTAAGACAAGATTGATCTTGTATTAGATGAACTAATGCTTCTGAAATGTTACTGATACGGTGATCCACTGAAAAAGTTAAAAGCGAAGATTTGATGAAAATAAATCATGACTACAACCTGCGGCATGTGACAAGAAATGTCACTTTGTTATAGTAAAATAAAGATTTTCTCTTCAAAACAAATCAGTCGGAGTTCTCCTCGTAGCTGGTTTCTGCGCTTCCAGTCTCTGTATATACATTTGCGATGATTGAATACACTATCAAATGACTTTTTTGTTGATTTAGTGAATACAGGTCTCTCTCAGTAGCTATCTTTGCATGTTGGTTTCAAGATTGGAATTTTTGGAGGATTAGAGGTTTTCCATTTTCTGGAAATTGATAGTCTTGCCCCTAAGATTAAACAATATAAATCCTGCAACATATTTGGACCTCTTCCCAGGTCTTTCCGTTCTGGTGATGGGACTTTTTTCGCTAGTTATTTTGTTAATCCTTGTGCAAATATTAAACTAGAATTGATTATGTATTAGGCATTTTGAGATGATATGAACTAGACTTCCAGGAGATTTGTATTTAAAGTAGCTATATATTTCATCCTCTTGCACGTATGTGTCTTTGCTGCCCTAATTTACAGCTGGCTAGTATCACAAATACTTGGTTCATATGGTTTCTTGGAAGAACTCATCTCCACTTTACTTTGGCAAAGATTACAGCTAAACTGTGCGTCCATTTTGTCACAGGAATTCAAACCTTGTTTTTTTTTTTAACTCAAGAAGTTGCTTATAAAAACAAGAATTGGCAAAGCCAACAGTTTTGGCTTTTGTGTAGGCATGGAATGGGCATTTTCGAGGCTCTGTGACAATGGCATTGCTTGGCCTTATGAAGGTAACCCTAGCAAAATGGACTCAGTACCAGGGTAAATGAAAGCCGTTCCGAGCAAATTGGCTTTTGCCAATGCTGGTTTGTAACAGGACTTCAGTGCAAGGACATGCCTAATGCTTTTAAATCAAGTGATTGAATTCACTCTTGGTTACTGCAGCATTAATATATTTATCTCGAAACAGAAGGGACAGCCTGTTAGGAAAGATTTCGTAATTGTGGGTAATTTTCCTTCCATGTGGCAACCCCTAAACTTTTTGCTGTTTTTTTTCACCATGATCTAGACTTTGCCAGAGAAGTGCAGCCTTCTGCCGCACTCCTCTGGGCTTTCACTCCATTCTTACGGGGAAACTGACATGCCCTTAAGACAGTAAGTACCGGGAAACGCTGTTTTCCATAGTTTCTTTTATCATGTTGCGGCTTTTGTGCAACATGACACAAGAGGGCACTGTAAGCTAAGTTACTGCTCTCTTGGGTCTCTAGCCTTCTACAGGCCCTAGATACTCTTTTTGGATTGTAACTGATCGGTGCAAGTGAATCACGGACGGGACTGGTGGCAGCGATCGTTTCTTGTGTTTTGAGCTCCTTTTGGAGTTGTAAGCGCGTTTCTCGCGCTTAGCCCAAAATGGTGGCCTGGCTCCCAAAATGGCCAGATCACGAGGCTCCTTTGTCCTGTCTGCTGACCGTCTTGCTCCCTTCACCTTCCCCAGGTCGAGCCGACTCGGGACCTTCCTTATTTGGGCATGTACTTTCCCGCGAAACACGGATGCTTTCGCGGGCTTCTAAAGGCCTTGTGTGTGTCGACAGGATGTGGGCTGGGATGTCTGGTCCCAATACACATCCTGGGCGCCAGAGAGTCTAGGGTGGTGTGAATGCCTGGGACCACCGTGGTCAGTGATAGGTCCACGTATGGTGTGAGTGTTGATGAGCGGATCTCCCATTGGGTCCCCTCTGTTTTGGCGCAAAGGGAACCGTGGATAAGAGGGGGCTGGAAACACCACTACCAGGTCGATCTCCTGAGTTCTCACGAACAAAGGAATACAGGAGCCAAGTATCCTGCAACCAAGAGGCTAAACCGAGGAATCGCTGGTGACCCGCTGAAGGACTGCTCCTCTGCACTGCTGTCGCCTTGAGAGGCCTTTTTACCTCTGATCGAACCAGAAGGCCTGTACTGGTACTTCGACACTTGGAATAGCGGGAACAGCTATTCACGGCATCTTCACCATCTCCTGCTCGTAAGCCTTCGGAAGTGTCTATGGGCCATCCAGCAGACTGACCAGCCTACACAGGAGTCTTGCTCTGTAACCGCCGCCAGGTTGTGTTGTATTTCTCGTCCTTGTCACTCTCACACGATTCGTACACTTGGCGTTCCCAGGTCTGAAGTGAGTAGTGTACATTTGACTGAGATACACACGGCCGCTCCGTTGCCCTGCTGTGGTAACAAACTGTGCGTGTTCACTTCGTTTGGGACATCTTTAACTGAACTCTGCTGCTGCAGAATCAACACGACGACGAGACGTCCCCTGCTCTCCTGAACCTGCCAGCGACTGAAACTGACGCGGAGAAGCCTGGGTCTGCTTGCATCGGGGACCGGTGAGTAGCATAGCTAGGAACTGGTCGCCCTCCTGCAGGAGCCCATAGCTTTTCCCCGCTGTGTCAAAACAGCACGCCTTTCCATACTCGCGCTCTGCTTCTGCCCACAGTGGAGGCTGCGCTTGAGTCGCGGAACTCTGTTCTTCTTCATTTGTGCACTAAACTGAACTGCCTGATTTCCTCGAAGAGACTCCCCCTTTTGCCCGTTGGCACCAGCGTGTGCAGGTACTTTTGAGCACAAGGCTCCACTCTTCGTAGAGCTCGGACTTCCTTTTAGTTAGGTGCCTCTGAAGGCGGACTGGGTCTAAGCATTATTTCGCACTGCCTGTTTTCCTTCCCTTTTAGGTGGACTACACATTTCGTGCATCTAACGCTTGAGACTTGTTTGTATTTGTATATATATTGTATTGGTATGGTATGTGTTGGTTTACTAGAGTTGTATTGTGATTTCTCGCCACGGTCATTGTTTTAAAGGCCTTGGAATAAATGTGTATATATTTTTAATATAACACCTGTTTGGAGTAGTTTGTAAGTGTCCTTGCTTTGTGTGCTCATTGCGGGCTTTCAGTCACCCTCACCCCTCTTGAGACCTAGTCTTGACCGCCGCGATCGCTACCCTGATTGGTCTGGTTTGTCCAGAGGTTACCCTTTTCCAAGTAATTAGGTTGGCCTTCTGAACTTCTGCGTCGCCAGGACAGAGTTCAGAAATCCGTCTTAACAAATTGGTGGCAGCGGTGGGATACGACTGAAGGTATCCAGTGTTGCGCACGAACTAAGGCATTTCAAGTTATTCCTGCCAGGACACGTAGTGAATTGCTATAGTTTAACTTTAAAAAGGCCATAGTCCTATCTAACAGTATGGAAACAAATACCTTGTTAACTTTAAATGCTTCCAAATCAGAAACATTGAAAAAGATGTGTGCGGAGAGAGGTGTTTCCTCTCAAGGCACGAAATTGGATATGATCCAAAGAATCGTGGCGTGGCAAGAAGCGCAGCTTGACGCTATAACTTCTGAGGACAGTGCGGAAGGAGGTGGGGCTGCTCTCAGTGGTAGAACAGACGGTTCTGCCGCTGCACTGATCCACCGCGACCACGAGGACAGGGAGGATGAGATGTCTAATGTTTCCTCTGCCAGTGCTGATGGGGAGGCTATGCTTGAATTCAAGAAGCAAGAGCTGCGGTTTAGGCAGAAGGAGCTTGAATTCAGCATAGCCAAACTAAAAATCAAACAGGCAGAAAAATAGAAAGACAGGGATCACCAGTTGGAACTGGCCAAGCTTCAGGTTGCAAATGGGTCCAAGGGTCCTGGACATGGGTCTGGGGTCTCCTCTCATCCACGGTTTCCGAAAGATCTGCTAGTGTGTATGATGAAAGGAATGACATTATGGACTGGCTGAATGCGTTTGAG
Organism: Ambystoma mexicanum; assembly: GCF_040938575.1. Taxonomy (NCBI): domain Eukaryota; kingdom Metazoa; phylum Chordata; class Amphibia; order Caudata; family Ambystomatidae; genus Ambystoma; species Ambystoma mexicanum. The sequence continues at coordinate 591,123,108 of NC_090940.1, read as the reverse complement.
TATGCATGCGAAGTTCAACAAGTTGACAATGCTGATAAGATTGCCTGGTTACTCAGCAGACTGCCCCATTCTGGCTGTAGTGCCATTATGGAAATGTCGAAGGCTGTGCGAGCTGATTTCGCAATGTTAAAGCAAACTCTCATTTTAAAGTTTGGGAAGACTCTGGCCCAATATTTGAAACGATTCCGAGAGTATAAGAAAAAAGAAGGTGGTACTTGGGTATCTTATGTAACTGAATCCTTAAAAAACTTAACTGGCTGGGTCGAAGGTTATAAGGTTTCTACCTTTGAAGGCATGATAAATCTTGTCATGCTGGAACACATTTTTGCATCTTCTTCCCTGGAGCTTAAGCAGCATTTGGCCGATTCGAAGGAGATAGATCCTAAGAAGCTGGCCATTGCAGCAGACTTATGGGTGTCACATCAAGTGTCCCATAAGGACAAAACTCATCCTGGTAAGCAGGATGAAGGGAAAAAGTCCAAAGATAAGGAGGGTGGAGAATCTGATAAATCTTCTTCTCAAAAGGGCCACAAAAAGAAAAATAAGGGTAAGACACAAGAGAACTCACAGGGTAGTGGAGGTCAGCCTCCGAAACAGAACTCTGGTTACAATAAGCCTCCCTATGTAAACAGACCCAATGGATCTTGTTTTGCTTGTGGAGCAACTGACCACGTGAAGGGGGATCCCCGGTGTAAGGTTAGACCTTTGGGGGTCCACTCCACTAATCTGGCCTTCTCCTCCTACAAATAAGAAGAGATTACAGGAGCATCCTTCTCCTCAGACTCGTTTCCCAGCGGGATAGAAGCTGAGGTAGTTTTAGTTTCCCTGGGTTCCTGGGAGCCTAAAGTCACAGAGGCTTATGCTAGGATTCCAGATAATACCAAGCACTACTTTAAAGACAGTGTGCTGATCAATGGAGTAGATACTCCAGCTGTTAGGGATAGTGGGTGCAGTCGAACTGTAGTGGATTCTACCTTGGTGGACTCAGAGGAAGTTGCCAGGGCTACTCTGATGCCCACTAAGTTGGCTGACGGCCCACTCCGTGTGTTCCCAGTAATACCTGTAAATCTTACTTTAAATGGTACAGCAGTCAGGATTCCAGTAGCATTCAGAGAAACGTCCCAGGAAAGGTCTTGTTAGGTAATGATCTCAGAGCTTTAGGGCTCGTAGGAGACACTGCCGACAGACCCTACACACGGTCTCAAGCACGGGCAGCATTGGCCAAGACCAATACGCCGCCCCAGCCGAAGGGGAAACCCAAGGCGAAAGGAGTAAACAAGTCAAGACGAGGGAAAGAGAATATTCCCCGAGCGCGCCTACCACTGCGGTGGAGGAAGTTGGTCAATCGCCCGGGCCTGACAAGGAGGTGGAGATGCCTGAAGTATTTGACCCCAACAACCATCCTGAACTAAAAGACTTGTTAGTAGAAGGTGGTCCTGATAGGGACGAATTCAGTAAAGGCCAACCTGAGTGCCCATCTCTGGAAGGCCTAAGGAGACAGGCCTGCTCCCAGCTTGAGGGTGAACCTCCTGGGATGCATCGGATTTATTGGGAAGGTGGACTCCTGTATAGTGAGCCCACAGAGTCTACAGAAGGAGACCATAGGAGGTTGGTGGTTCCCCTTGCTGTAAGACCCTTCCTCCTGCAGTTGGCGCATGAAGTGCCCCTTGCTGGTCACCTTGGATTTAAGAGGACCAGGCAAAGGTTATCCATGCACTTCTACTGGCCCAAGATGGGGGTGCAAGTAGAAAGTCACTGCAGGAGTTGTGCCTCCTGCCAGTTATCTGGGAAGGTTGGCTCGACAATCCAAGCTCCATTGGTACCGCTCCCAGTTGTGGGAATACCATTCGAAAGGGTAGGGATCGACATTGTTGGTCCCCTTGACCCGCAAACATCCCAGGCAATAGGTTTATCCTGGTGCTGGTCGACCATGCAACCAGGTATCCTGAGGCCATCCCATTGAAAACTGTAACTGCCAAGTCAGTTGCAAAAGCGTTACTTGGCATATTTACTAGGGTTGGCTTCCCTAAAGAAGTTGTGTCGGATCGTGGCAGCAACTTTATGTCGAAGTATATGCAGGCTATGTGGAAAGAATGTGGGGTCACCTACAAGTTCTCTTTTGCATACCACCCCCAGACCAAGGGTCTGGTGGAACGTTTCAACAGAACGTTAAAGAGCATGATTGGGGCTCTGGAAGAACCTCAGAGAAGAAAATGGGATCTTCTTTTACCATGCTTACTGTGTGCCTACCGAGAGGTACCACAGGAGGGTGTTGGCTTCAGCCCCTTCGAACTTCTGTTCGGTCACCCTGTAAGGGGACCCTTAGCCATAGTCAAAGAGGGATGGGAGATGCCCACTCCCCCTGTTACTACCAACGTAGTTGATTATGTGCTGGGGCTCAGAAAACGGATGGTACTTCTGATGGGCTTGGCTAGTGATAAATTGAAGGAAGGACAAGCGCTGGTGAAACATTGGTACGACCAGAAAGCTTCCCTCATCAACTTTACACCTGGTCAGCAAGTCCTGATCATGAATCCTATAAGGCCTCGAGCTTTACAGGACAAATCGTCAGGCCCTTACACAGTGGTGGAGCCCCTGGGCGAGGTTAACTATTTAGTGGACCTTGGAAGGCCTGGACAGGCTCCAAAAGTGTTTCACGTAAATAGGCTGAAGGCTTTCGTCCCATGAGTCGAAATTGCAGCACTGCTACTGGCTTCCGATGTTGAGGAAGAGGGGTCTGAACCTCTCCCCGACCTATTCCAAAGCGGTCCTTCAGATAGCTCCTTTGAGGGTGTCCGAGTGGCCCCTCACCTGACTTCTGATCAGCAGGCTGAGGTGAAAAGTTTGCTTAGGCAGTTTTCCCCCCTGTTTTCACAGTCGCCTGGTTTGACACCTTGGTGCAAACATAACATAGACACAGGAGACAGTGTACCTACCAAAAGTAGGGGATACAGGATGTCAGACAAAGTACAGTCTTATATTAAGACCGAGGTCATCAAGATGTTAGACCTTGGGGTGATTGAACCCTCTAGTAGTCCTTGGTCCAGCCCTGTGGTTTTGGTTCCAAAGGCAGGCACTTCTGAATTGAGGTTCTGCGTGGATTACAGGGCTCTGAATGCTGTCACCAAGACAGATGCACACCCCTTGCCTCGAACAGATGAGCTGGTGGATACTTTGGGTGCCTCCAAGTACCTCAGCACGTTTGACCTCACTGCTGGCTATTGGCAAGTAGCTCTAGCAGAACATGCCAAGGAGAAGACAGCGTTTTCTACTCCAGACGGCCATTACCAATTCAGGGTAATGGCGTTCGGGTTGAAATATGCACCTGCCACTTTCCAGAGGCTTGTGAATCATGTTTTGAATGGGTTGGACGAATTCTGTCTTGCATATCTGGACGATATAGCAGTTTTCAGTGCCACCTGGGAAGACCATGTGAAACACCTCGGGATTGTGCTCCAGGCTCTTCAGACAGCCCACTTGACCATAAAGGCTAGTAAATGCCAGATTGGACAAGGCTCAGTGGTTTACCTTGGACATGAAGTAGGTGGAGGGAGGAGACAGCCTCTACCCAGTAAAGTACAAGCAGTACAAGACTGGCCTACCCCCACTACACAGACCCAAGTGAGTGCCTTCTTAGGACTCATGGGGTATTACCGCAACTTCGTGGCAGACTATGGCACCATAGCTGCCCCTCTGACTGCCCTCACCACTCCGAAGAAACCCAAGAAGGTAACTTGGACCGACGAGTGTGAGAAGGCCTTCAACGGCTTAAAAGACTCCTTGTGCCAGGCCCCTGTCCTCAGGGCCCCTGATTATCAAAGACCTTTTATCGTGCAGACGGACGCCTCTGACACTGGGATAGGACCTGTACTATCGCAAGTAGATGAGAAGGGTAAGGAACACCCTATTGGTTTTATTAGTCGCCAGCTTAAGGACAGGGAGCTCAGATGGTACACGGTAGAGAAAGAATGTTTCTCTGTTGTGTGGGCCCTACGGAAGCTGAGACCCTACCTCTATGGGACCCACTTCACTGTGCAAACTGACCATAAACCCTTAAAGTGGCTAATGAACATGAAGGGGGAGAATCCAAAGTTGCTTAGGTGGTCCATAAATCTTCAAGGCTTCGACTTCACTATTGAGCATAGGCCAGGTGTCCAACATAGCAATGCTGATGGGTTGTCCAGAATGTTTAACCGACCTGAACAAGAGACTCATCCAGGGGTGGATTAGTTCCCCCTGTCCATAGTCTGGGAAGGGCGAGTGTTAGGAAAGATTTCGTAATTGTGGGTAATTTTCCTTCCATGTGGCAACCCCTAAACATTTTGCTGTTGTTTTTCACCGTGATCTAGACTTTGCCAGAGAAGTACAGCATTCTGCCGCAGTCCTCTGGGCTTTCGCTCCATTCTTACGGGGAAACTGACATGCCCTTAAAACAGTCAGTACCGGGAAACGCTGTTTTCCATAGTTTCTTTTATCATGTTGCGGCTTTCGTGCAACATGACACAAGAGGGCACTGTAAGCTAAGTTACTGCTCTCTTGGGTCTCTAGCCTTCTACAGGCCCTAGATACTCTTTTTGGATTGTAACTGATCGGTGCAAGTGAATCACGGACGCGACTGGTGGCAGCGATCGTTTCTTGTGTTTTGAGCTCCTTTTGGCGTTTTAAGCTCGTTTCTCGCGCTTAGCCCAAAATGGTGGCCTGGCTCCCAAAATGGCCAGACCACGAGGCTCCTTTGTCCTGTCCGCTGACCGTCTTGCTCCCTTCACCTTCCCCAGGTCGAGCCGACCCGGGGCCTTCCTTATTTGGGCAGGTACTTTCCCGAGAAACACGGATGCCTTTGCGGGCTTCTACAGGCCTTGTGTGTGCCTCCAGGATGTGGGCTGGGATGTCTGGTCCCAATACACATCCTGGGTGCCAGAGAGTCTAGGGTGGTGTGAATGCCTGGGACCACCATGGGTCGTGATAGGTCCACGTATGGTGTGAGTGTTGATGAGCGGATCTCCCATTGGGTCCCCTCCGTTTTGGCGCGAAGGGAACCGTGGATAAGAGGGGGCTGGAAACACCACTACCAGGTCGATCTCCTGAGTTCTCACGAACAAAGGAATACAGGAGCCAAGTATCCTGCAACCAAGAGGCTGAACCGAGGAATCGCTGGTGACCCGCTGAAGGACTGCTCCTCTGCACTGCTGTCGCCTTGTGAAACCCTTTTTACCTCTGATTGAACCAGAAGGCCTGTACTGGTACTTCGACCCTTGGAATAGCAGGAACAGCTATTCTCGCCATCTTCACCATCTCCTGCTCGTAAGCCTTCGGAAGTGTCTCTGGGCCATCCAGCAGACTGACCAGCCTACACAGGAGTCTTGCTCTGTAACTGCCGCCAGGTTGTGTTGTATTTCTCGTCCTTGTCACTCTCACACGATTCGTACACTTGGCATTCCCAGGTCTGAAGTGAGTAGTGTACATTTGACTGAGATATACACGGCCGCTCCGTTGCCCTGCTGTGGTAACAAACTGTGCGGGTTCTCTTCGTTTGGGACATCTTTAACTCAACTCTGCTGCTGCAGAATCAACATGACGACGAGACGTCCCCTGCTCTCCTGAACCTGCCAGCGACTGAAACTGACGCGGAGAAGCCTGGGTCTGCTTGCATCGGGGACCGGTGAGTAGCATAGCTAGGAACTGGTCGCCCTCCTGCAGGAGCCCATACCTTTTCCCCGCTGTGTCAAAACAGCACGCCTTTCCGTACTCGCGCTCTGCTTCTGCCCACAGTGGAGGCTGCGCTTGAGTCGCGGAACTCTGTTCTTCTTCATTTGTGCACTAAACTGAACTGCCTGATTTCCTCGAAGAGACTCCCCCTTTTGCCCGTTGGCACCAGCGTGTGCAGGTACTTTTGAGCACAAGGCTCCACTCTTCGTAGAGCTCGGACTTCCTTTTAGTTAGGTGCCTCTGAAGGCGGACTGGGTCTAAGCATTATTTCGCACTGCCTGTTTTCCTTCCCTTTTAGGTGGACTACACATTTCGTGCATCTAACGCTTGAGACTTGTTTGTATTTGTAAATATATTGTATTGGTATGGTATGTGTTGGTTTACTAGAGTTGTATTGTGATTTCTCGCTACGGTCATTGTTTTAAAGGCCTTGGAATAAATGTGTATATATTTTTAATATAACACCTGTTTGGAGTAGTTTGTAAGTGTCCTTGCTTTGTGTGCTCATTGCGGGCTTTCAGTCACCCTCACCCCTCTTGAGACCTAGTCTTGACCGCTGCGATCGCTACCCTGATTGGGCTGGTTTATCCAGAGGTTACCCTGTTCCAAGTAATTAGGTTGGCCTTCTGAACTTCTGCGCCGCCAGGACAGAGTTCAGAAATCCGTCTTAACAAATTGGTGGCAGCGGTGGGATACGACTGAAGGTATCCAGTGTTGCGCACGAACTAAGGCATTTCAAGTTATTCCTACCAGGACACGTAGTGAATTGTTATAGTTTAACTTTAAAAAGGCCATAGTCCTATCTAACAGTATGGAAACAAATACCTTGTTAACTTTAAATGCTTCCAAATCAGAAACATTGAAAAAGATGTGTGCGGAGAGAGGTGTTTCCTCTCAAGGCACGAAATTGGATATGATCCAAAGAATCGTGGCGTGGCAAGAAGCGCAGCTTGACTCTATAACTTCTGAGGACAGTGCGGAAGGAGGTGGGGCTGCTCTCAGTGGTAGAACAGACGGTTCTGCCGCTGCACTGATCCACCGCGACCACGAGGACAGGGAGGATGAGATGTCTAATGTTTCCTCTGCCAGTGCTGATGGGGAGGCTATGCTTGAATTCAAGAAGCAAGAGCTGCGGTTTAGGCAGAAGGAGCTTGAATTCAGCATAGCCAAACTAAAAATCGAACAGGCAGAAAAACAGAAAGACTGGGATCACCAGTTGGAACTGGCCAAGCTTCAGGTTGCAAATGGGTCCAAGGGTCCTGGACATGGGTCTGGGGTCTCCTCTCATCCACGGTTTCCAAAAGATCTGCTCAGTGTGTATGAGGAAAGGAATGACATTATGGACTGGCTGAATGCGTTTGAGTATGCATGCGAAGTTCAACAAGTTGACAATGCTGATAAGATTGCCTGGTTACTCAGCAGACTGCCCCATTCTGGCTGTAGTGCCATTATGGAAATGTCAAAGGCTGTGCGAGCTGATTTCGCAATGTTAAAGCAAACTCTCATTTTAAAGTTTGGGAAGACTCTGGCCCAATATTTGAAACGATTCCGAGAGTATAAGAAAAAAGAAGGTGGTACTTGGGTATCTTATGTAACTGAATCCTTAAAAAACTTAACTGGCTGGGTCGAAGGTTATAAGGTTTCTACCTTTGAAGGCATGATAAATCTTGTCATGCTGGAACACATTTTTGCATCTTCTTCCCCGGAGCTTAAGCAGCATTTGGCCGATTCGAAGGAGATAGATCCTAAGAAGCTGGCCATTGCAGCAGTCTTATGGGTGTCACATCGAGTGTCCCATAAGGACAAAACTCATCCTGGTAAGCAGGATGAAGGGAAAAAGTCCAAAGATAAAGAGGGTGGAGAATCTGATAAATCTTCTTCTCAAAAGGGCCACAAAAAGAAAAATAAGGGTAAGACACAAGAGAACTCACAGGGTAGTGGAGGTCAGCTTCCGAAACAGAACTCTGGTTACAATAAGCCTCCCTATGTAAACAGACCCAATGGATCTTGTTTTGCTTGTGGAGCAACTGACCACGTGAAGGGGGATCCCCGGTGTAAGGTTAGACCTTTGGGGATCCACTCCACTAATCTGGCCTTCTCCTCCTACGAGGAAGAAAAGATTACAGGAGCATCCTTCTCCTCAGACTCGTTTCCCAGCCGGATAGAAGCTGAGGTAGTTTTAGTTTCCCTGGGTTCCTGGGAGCCTAAAGTCGCAGAGGCTTATGCTAGGATTCCAGATAATACCAAGCACTACTTTAAAGACAGTGTGCTGATCAATGGAGTAGATACTCCAGCTGTTAGGGATAGTGGGTGCAGTCGAACTGTAGTGGATTCTACCTTGGTAGACTCAGAGGAAGTTGCCAGGGCTACTCCGTGTGTTCCCAGTAATACCTGTAAATCTTACTTTAAATGGTACAGCAGTCAGGATTCCAGTAGCATTCAGAGAAACGTCCCAGGAAAGGTCTTGTTAGGTAATGATTTCAGAGCTTTAGGGCTCGTAGGAGACACTGCCGACAGACCCTACACACTGTCTCAAGCACGGGCAGCATTGGCCAAGACCAATACGCCGCCCCAGCCGAAGGGGAAACCCAAGGCGAAAGGAGTAAACAAATCAAAACGAGGGAAAGAGAATATTCCCCGAGATCGCCTACCACTGCGGTGGAGGAAGTTGGCCAATCGCCCGGGCCTGACGAGGAGGTGGCGATGCCTGAAGTATTTGACCCCAACGACCATCCTGAACTAAAAGACATGTTAGTAGAAGGTGGTCCTGATAGGGACGAATTCAGTAAAGGCCAACGTGAGTGCCCATCTCTGGAAGGCCTAAGGAGACAGGCCTGCTCCCAGCTTGAGGGTGAACCTCCTGGGATGCATCGGATTTATTGGGAAGGTGGTCTCCTGTATAGTGAACCCACAGAGTCTACAGAAGGAGACCATAGGAGGTTGGTGTTTCCCCTTGCTGTAAGACCCTTCCTCCTGCAGTTGGCGCATGAAGTGCCCCTTGCTGGTCACCTTGGTATTAAGGGGACCAAGCAAAGGTTATCCATGCACTTCTACTGGCCCAAGATGGGGGTGCAAGTAGAAAGTCACTGCAGGAGTTGTGCCTCCTGCCAGTTATCTTGGAAGGTTGGCTCGACAATCCAAGCTCCATTGGTACCGCTCCCAGTTGTGGGAATACCATTCGAAAGGGTAGGGATCGACATCGTTGGTCACCTTGACCCGCAAACATCCTCAGGCAATAGGTTTATCCTGGTGCTGGTCGACCATGCAACCAGGTATCCTGAGGCCATCCCATTGAAAACTGTAACTGCCAAGTCAGTTGCAAAAGCGTTACTTGGCATATTTACTAGGGTTGGCTTCCCTAAAGAAGTTGTGTCGGATCGTGGCAGCAACTTTATGTCGAAGTATATGCAGGCTATGTGGAAAGAATGTGGGGCCACCTACAAGTTCTCTTCTGCATACCACCCCCAGACCAAGGGTCTGGTGGAACGTTTCAAAAGAACGTTAAAGAGCATGATTGGGGCTCTGGAAGAACCTCAGAGAAGAAAATGGGATCTTCTTTTACCATGCTTACTGTTTGCCTACCGAGAGGTACCACAGGAGGGTGTTGGCTTCAGCCCCTTCAAACTTCTGTTCGGTCACCCTGTACGGGGACCCTTAGCCATAGTCAAAGAGGGATGGGAGATGCCCACTCCCCCTTTTACTACCAACGTAGTTGATTATGTGCTGGGGCTCAGAAAACGGATGGTACTTCTGATGGGCTTGGTTAGTGATAAATTGAAGGCAGGACAAGCGCTGGTGAAATATTGGTACGACCAGAAAGCTTCCATCATCAACTTTACAACTGGTCAGCAAGTCCTGATCATGAATCCTATAAGGCCTCGAGCTTTACAGGACAAATGGTCAGGCCCTTACACAGTGGTGGAGCCCCTCGGCGAGGTTAACTATTTAGTGGACCTTGGAAGGCCTGGACCAGGGTAAGGAACACCCTATTGGTTTTATTAGTCGCCAGCTTAAGGACAGGGAGCTCAGATGGTCCACGGTAGAGAAAGAATGTTTCTCTGTTGTGTGGGCCCTACGGAAGCTGAGGCCCTACCTCTATGGGACCCACTTCACTGTGCAAACTGACCATAAGCCCTTAAAGTGGCTAATGAGCATGAAGGGGGAGAATCCAAAGTTGCTTAGGTGGTCCATAAGTCTTCAAGGCTTCGACTTCACTATTGAGCATAGGCCAGGTGTCCAACAAAGCAATGCTGATGGGTTGTCCAGAATGTTTAACCGACCTGAACAAGAGACTCATCCAGGGGTGGATTAGTTCCCCCTGTCCATAGTCTGGGAAGGGCGAGTGTTAGGAAAGATTTCATAATTGTGGGTAATTTTCCTTCCATATGGCAACCCCTAAACTGTTTGCTGTTGTTTTTCACTGTGATCTAGACTTTGCCAGAGAAGTACAGCCTTCTGCCAAACTCCTCTGGGCTTTGGCTCCATTCTTACGGGGAAACTGACATGCCCTTAAAACAGTCAGTACCGGAAACGCTGTTTTCCATAGTTTCTTTTATCATGTTGCGGCTTTCGTGCAACATGACAGAAGAGGGCACTGTAAGCTAAGTTACTGCTCTCTTGGGTCTCTAGCCTTCTACAGGCCCTAGATACTCTTTTTGGATTGTAACTGATCGGTGCAAGTGAATCACGGACGGGACTGGTGGCAGTGATCGTTTCTTGTGTTTTGAGCTCCTTTTGGCGTTTTAAGCTCGTTTCTCGCGCTTAGCCCAAAATGGTGGCCTGGCTCCCAAAATGGCCAGACCACGAGGCTCCTTTGTCCTGTCCGCTGACGGTCTTGCTCCTTCACCTTCCCCAGGTCGAGCCGACCCGGGGCCTTCCTTATTTGGGCAGGTACTTTCCCGCGAAAACGGATGCTTTTGCGGGCTTCTACAGGCCTTGTGTGTGCCTCCAGGATGTGGGCTGGGATGTCTGGTCCCAATACACATCCTGGGTGCCAGAGAGTCTAGGGTGGTGTGAATGCCTGGGACCACCGTGGTCCGTGATAGGTCCACGTATGGTGTGAGTGTTGATGAGCGGATCTCCCATTGGGTCCCCTCCGTTTTGGCGCGAAGGGAACCGTGGATGAGGGGGCTGGATACACCACTACCAGGTCGATCCCCTGAGTTCTCACGAACAAAGGAATACAGGAGCCAAGTATCCTGCAACCAAGAGGCTGAACCGAGGAATCGCTGGTGACCCGCTGAAGGACTGCTCCTCTGCACTGTTGTCGCCTTGTGAAACCCTTTTTACCTCTGATCGAACCAGAAGGCCTGTACTGGTACTTCGACCCTTGGAATAGCGGGAACAGCTATTCTCGCCATCTTCACCATCTCCTGCTCGTAAGCCTTCGGAAGTGTCTCTGGGCCATCCAGCAGACTGACCAGCCTACACAGGACTCTTGCTCTGTAACCGCCGCCAGGTTGTGTTGTATTTCTCACCCTTGTCACTCTCACACGATTCGTACACTTGGCGTTCCCAGGTCTGAAGTGAGTAGTGTACATTTGACTGAGATACAAACGGCCGCTCCGTTGCCCTGCTCTGGTAACAAACTGTGCGGGTTCTCTTCGTTTGGGACATCTTTAACTCAACTCTGCTGCTGCAGAATCAACATGACGACGAGACGTCCCCTGCTCTCCTGAACCTGCCAGCGACTGAAACTGACGCGGAGAAGCCTGGGTCTGCTTGCATCGGGGACCGGTGAGTTGCATAGCTAGGAACTGGTCGCCCTCCTGCAGGAGCCCATAGCTTTTCCCCGCTGTGTCAAAACAGCACGCCTTTCCGTACTCGCGCTCTGCTTCTGCCCACAGTGGAGGCTGCGCTTGAGTCGCGGAACTCTGTTCTTCTTCATTTGTGCACTAAAGTGAACTGCCTGATTCCCTCGAAGATACTCCCCCTTTTGCCCGTTGGCACCAGCGTGTGCAGGTACTTTTGAGCACAAGGCTCCACTCTTCGTAGGGCTTGGACTTCCTTTTAGTTAGGTGCCTCTGAAGGCGGACTGGGTCTAAGCATTATTTCGCACTGCCTGTTTTCCTTCCCTTTTAGGTGGACTACACATTTCGTGCATCTTACGCTTGAGACTTGTTTGTATTTGTATATATATTGTATTGGTATGGTATGTGTTGGTTTACTAGAGTTGTATTGTGATTTCTCGCTACGGTCATTGTTTTAAAAGCCTTGGAATAAATGTGTATATATTTTTAATATAACACCTGTTTGGAGTAGTTTGTAAGTGTCCTTGCTTTGTGTGCTCATTGCAGGCTTTCAGTCACCCTCACCCCTCTTGAGACCTAGTCTTGACCGCCGCGATCGCTACCCTGATTGGTCTCGTTTGTCCAGAGGTTACCCTGTTCCAAGTAATTAGGTTGGCCTTCTGAACTTCTGCGCCGCCAGGACAGAGTTCAGAAATCCGTCTTAACACAGCCCTATCTAGGGGAAGAACTATGGGCTTATCAAATACATGGATACATGGGGGCATCCTTCCATGAGTATTTCACTGTGTTACTATCAATTTGGTAAAACATAGTATGTCTTTGTCATGCGAGGTACACTACAGAACAGTTGAGGTGTAGCATGTACATTATTTGTAAGTTTATTAAGCATAAGAAAACACAGGTTTTACATAAATCTGACCAGTCTTTATTAGTGGTCTTAAGCTGTTTATAACCTCGAAACAAAGTATTGTAGGTGGTATAAGCAGCAGACATTCAATGGTATAAAGTGCTATTAGTGAGCAAATCCTTCACCTGCAGTGACTTGTGTAGTACAGTAGTTACAGTGTTTATAAATCACATTTCAGCAATCTATTTCAGTACATAATTGCAGAAGCCGTGCACAAAAAGGGTGGCCTAATGAAAGATCAACGTCTGGGTTTAGACCAATAGTTCAGATGTAATGAGGGGTAGCCTCGATGTAGACAGTTGAGAGACCCCGGACGTTTCGCCAAAATTCTGTTCAAGAGTCTTCTTCAAAGGACTGGGAAGGTCTCCCTACAGGAGGAACATATAAAAGGGCTGCCGTTAGCCACATTCACAGAGAATTCACATGGATACTTAGAGCTCAGTGACATTAAAAACTGCAGGAATGCTGCTGACACAAAAGGCAATGTTAGGAGAGGGGTGGGTGAGCACTGACCTTTCTGTGTTGGGACCAGGATCTCTCTCCGGGGTAGACAAAAAGATTCTTACTTTCTTTAGGGGACCATTAGTAGAAGGGACTCCCACAGAGATGATGTAGCGCTGTGGGAGACATATGAGTATATGAATGAAAAAGCTATCCTGGTTACTTTTCAACAGTAAAAAACAGACATAAAGGGAAAACATGTGTTTACCAGGCATGATCGGTAAAACGTAGTTCCCAAATTGCTGGTGGATTGGCTGGAGCCTTCACAGAGGGTGATATTTGCAAGCTGTTGCTGGGTTCCTAATGTATGGAAGAACAAGTAGTCCGGTGCGTGGTCCTGTGAAGAATGGAAGGAGCAAGTTAGCATCAGAAAATCCCAAGTCATGTGTGGGAAGTGATTGGCTCTAGGGTGGGCAGGGCAGGAGCTTCTTACCTGGTCGGGCTGTGTGACTTGTCCGCTCAAGAAGCAGTGCCGGAATACTGCTCACCTATGGCTGCTGTAGCCCTGCGTTAACTACAATGAGCTGTGTCAAGATAGTGTTGTGCATGTGCGTCACTAGGGAGGCATTGTTACCTGCGCGCATGCGCACAGCACTCTAGTACACGGTTCGGGGGGCCGTGAATACTGGAATACCCCAGCTGTTGTGAGCAGGGTATGCAGGGGACCTAGGAGGATTGAGAGCCGCAAGATCGAAGCGTTAGGAAGTGCTGTAGAAGAGAAGAGTCTAAGCTATAGAATGCGGGTGCGCGGGTAGTGGGAGAACTAGTCCCTCGGCGCATGCAATTATGTTAATAGTTGTAAACATGGTAAGCTATGTGGCAGGATCCAGTGGGGGTCGGTATATGGGCCTCGGGGTTGCAAAGGAAGATTGGTGGCCAATGGTGAGTTGGTAAGGCACGGGAGTGTCCAGCTAAGCATAGGTTATTGGCATGATGGGTTAATAGGTGATTACTTTACTAATGTACGTTTTACGTTTTTGGCACTGTAAATAACAGCTGTTACAGTTGTTAGCATTAAAATATTTATAGCTGAAATTAATCTGTTAACTATTAGAAGACTGCCATGAAATGACACTAGCATGCCCTTAAAGCTTAAAGTTTGATTTTACTGCTAGATAAACGTAAAAATGCAAGAGATCACAGGAGGATGTGTTTTGGGCAGGAAGCGGTAGGTGGGAATAGCCACAAAGTGCCTGGAAACTGCCCACAACCTGTATGTCCCATTGCACCTCCCATCTTTGATCTAGCTGTACTCCAATGCAATAGTTTTGGTTTATAGGCGGCCCTTTAGCGCCACCAAATCGTCAAAACTAAACAATGGAAGATGATTCAGAGTATTACAAAAAGTAAAGATAACAAATCGAGGTCATCTTGATGTGGACTGAATATATTGATGCATGGTCTATAGGGAAGCTGCTCTGATAGCACGAATATGTGAAATATTTGACTTCCGTCAGTAAAACCAGGCTGGTAATTACCGCCCTATTACAGTGCTTTATATAGTGCCTTATGTCTCGGGAGGACTGCTAAGGGGAAACGTGCACGCCTTAGAAGCAAGACTACCAGAGCGCCACAGGTTTGATCCCCAGGTCCGCGCTTAGAAAGCTCTGAGTATTAAGCACTTATAAATAACCTTTCATATCATATCATAGGGTATCACTGATTGATAAAATGGCGACTGCACAGCTAAAACCCAATCTGCAGAAAATGCCAGGTCCCTGTGCACAAGAGTGCAGGTAAAGTCTGCATTAGCTGTGCAGTGTCCCGAAGAGTTTAAACAGCAATGCATGTTGTGATACCAGTCACGGATGTCTATGGTGGGGTTTAAGTTGGAATATAACGCTCTTTTGGGAAGTACTGTCCCTATTTAGGCTTATTAAACGAAAAGGGAATACTAGTCTACTGTGTGTGTTGTTTACTTTTTAACTGTTGGATGTGGATAGATTCTATGACCGGTGCTTTCATGTTGTGAGTCCTTCCCCATTCCAAGATGGAGGCAACGGTCTATTTGGTGTGAAGCGAGGAAGAGACTCTAAACTGCCTTTCATCTGCTGTATATGGCGAGGCAGAGCCATCTGCCAGCTACTCCAGAAATCCGTTGCCCAGATTTCAACAGTTCGTCTTCCAGAAGCTGAACGTCAGCAAAAGGTGGCGGGAGCGGAAGGGCTAAAGCGACATACGTGCATCTCCAGTAATTCCCCTACCAAGAGCAGCGGCACGCTGTGGAGTGCAAGGGATCCACAATGCCGAAGAGGCTGACTCTGTTTAGTCATGTGTTGACACCCTGCAGGTGCAGGTTTTATTTGCTGGGAGGAATTGGTCTTCTGCTGGGCCGTGAACATGGATCACGCCCCTGACCTGCACAGGGGGCACCTCCCTGCCTCCTCAGGATAAGCGAGTTTCTCTTTTTATGGGTGCCGTCTCTTGTCAGCACTTATATCAGCGTACTAATTTGGTAACTAAGGGGCCGATTCATGGAACAAACGTGTGCCGAAAATCCCAGCGCAAGCAGGCGCAAGGTGGCGCAAGCGTGAGAAAGCAAGCGCACGTGCACACGTGCGATTCAAGGAAGGCGCTGCGCTTGTTTCCCACTGGTTGTGCGCCAAATCGGTGCATGTCGCACGCGGGCACACACGTCATCAAACGGCGTGCGCTACGCACACAGCAAAAGCTCACATAGTGCAGCGCACACAACAAAAGTAGGCGGAACAGAGGGCATAACACACGGAATGGGGAATAACGCGTGAAAAAGAAGGCGTAACTGGGGAAGTACTGCAGGGAACTACATGGAATGCCCACACGCACGCGAACAACCCGTATTCATGGATACGAATACGGGAAACCCGTGCACGGCAAAAGACGCACACAGGCGTGAATGCGTCCGCCACACGAAGGCAGGCGGAAGCGTCCCCGCACACAGTATAAAAGTGCACGCAAACAACAAACACGTATATACAGCTACGATGAATGCCCCATTTGTCGCAGCACTGATCGTGGGACACCGCAGGTGGAGGAGAATAGCCAGGGCATGCATTTTTCCACCACGGACAAGCCTTTTTGGGATGCCTGATGACCAGGTCTACGGCAGGTATAGGTTTCCACCCTGTATCATCCTAGACCTGGTCAGGGAGTGGGAAGATGACCTTAGATCCCCCACCCTTTGCTCCCAAGCATTGAGCCCCTTGGAGAAGGTGCTCAATGTCCTGCATTTTTTGGCCACTGGGTCATTTCAGCACACTACTGCCATAGTGGGGGGGGGTCTCACAGGCCACGCAGTCACGCTGCCTACACCAGGTCTTGGCAATCATGACAGCGCGCCCCTCAGTCCGCAGGCACATATACATGCCCAGAACACCCGCAGAAAGGCAGGCCGTTGTCCTCGACTTTTACAGGGTGGCACACTTCCCCAAAGTGCTTGGTGCCATAGATTGCACCCATGTGGCCCTACGTCCACCTAGGGCCACTGAGCACATCTACCGAGACCGCAAGCACTGGCATTCCATCAACGTACAGGTGGTATGCGATGCAAAGGGAATCATCACCTCTGTCTATGCAAACTACCCTGGCTCCACCCATGACAGTTTCATATACAGAATGTCTGCCCTGAGCCGGGCCCTGGAAGCTGGGCAGCATGGCGACACATGGCTCCTAGGTGAGTACAAATGCCCTTGCACATGCATGCATGTCACACACACACACACACAAATACACAAACCCCAATAATCACAACCATTATCACCTCTCCAGGGGACAGTGCCTACCCTCTGAGCAACCACATGATGACGCCAATCCGGAACCCCACCACAGCACCCCAGGTAAGATACAACGCGGCCCATATTGCAACCAGGGCCATAGTGGAGCGCACATTCGGAGTGCTGAAGTCACGCTTCCGCTCCCTTCACCGCTCTGGTGGGCAGCTACTCTATGCACCCCCAGTAGTGTGCAGGATCATTGTGGCAGCATGTGTCCTGCACAATGTTGCAACACGGCAGGGAGTACCGGTGGACATGGTGGTGCCCCAACATCCCCAACTACAGGCACAGGCGCTGCCAATGGGTGGGGATAGGGCACGTGGCGAGGAAGCCCGGACCCAGCTTGTGGACACATTTTTCACCTAAACTCCCACCCCTGCGGAGTGCACACAGGCCTGGCACATACCAGGTGACAATCGATGATGACAAAGAGACAGTCAACTGTCACAACCTTACCACCCTGAGATTGTTGCCATGGAAGTGCCACATTGTGTGCATCCCTAGCTACCTAAACACAAGCAATCCTGTGTGATCAAAAGGCACACATGCAAGGTGTGAATCACACACACCTGCAAAACAGGCCATGACTATCACTGCTATGTCACTCAAACCCTCCCAAACCACAACATGACATGGCAAGCAATAGCCATACACCAACACAGTACCAATAAGATACACATTGCCATGTGAAAAATGTAAATTGGCATCAGACAATGATGCCTGACATGGAAGCAGATGAAATGACTGACCAACAACCTCCCACCCAAAACAAGTCCCCAAATGCATTCCAAAAGGCATAGTAGTGACAGAACAATGAATGCCTGTCTACATGCACATTGTGCATTGCAAAATCAACACTGCAGCTTCTGTGTGCCGTGTCCACCTCCTGCAACACACTGCTCAGTGCACAGCACAGTTAACAACCATTGCGTGTGATGCACACCCTGAGCATCACATCTAAGCGACAAACCACATCAAAAAGCAAATTAGGCATGTACAGGATCCACAATTGGTCATAGGACATGTGCTGCAGGGACACAGTGGGCACCAGAAGGAAAACAGAGTGTACACATGGGCATGGAAGGGTGGTTGTACATGTAGTGCATTATAGTGCAAGTGTGTGGGTCAGTAGGGACATTCACTCAACATATGCATGTGCAATTAAGTGACCATCAGTGTCCTCTACACATCACATGTGAAGATTCACCATGTGTACACCGCAGCATGACAAACCACAACTATCCCCTCACACCTGAAAAGTAAACACAAGACATGAACAGGCATTGATCAGCAGAACACATCATGTATATAGGATACCACAATTACAATGTCAGGGTGCCCATCACACTGCAGGGCAAGGCAACTATCACCAACCAAGCACCACCCCTCCCTCACAAATCACCATGACCCACTGAACATCTGCACCTGGGTCATGGAGCCTTCAACCCTCAATTTCACCTGGCCACAGGATCACCCTTCCCCTTCGTCACCATCTCCCACCTTGTGTGTAAAAAGTTGCCTGCACCCTCAGAGTCCACCTTGATTTGCAAAAACACTACATCCAAGAGAACCCAAAGCAGGCCAACACAGAAGCCAAGCAAAAAGCCTGCAGGCAGAAAAACGAACCAGAACAGCCTCCAGTAGATGACTTGAAGTAGCAGTACCTCACAAAGGCCAAGTACTACCACAATGACATAACAACCAAGGTAGCACAGTAAAACAATGTCACAACAGGATGTGTAACATATGTGGTACATAACATAGAATGATGCACCACAAACGGATGTGTACTGTCACTGCTCCCGTGTACAGGCGCAGGAGTGGCACAAACCAACCACCCCCACCGTGGTCTGGGTGGCTGCAAGGTCAAACTCACACAGGCCTCTGAGACCATGGTGGGGAAGGAGGGTCAGGTATATGCAGTCGGGACAGACGTTGGCATACTGGATAACCGGAATGAGGGGCAGGAGAGGGGAGTAGGATTGACAGGGGAAAGTAGGGAATGCCCAAAAATGTAGTACTCACATTAACACATACACAATCATACCAAACTTGTTCATCATGCACACAGCAGCAATTCACTGAAATGGAAGTCAAAGAGAAACTTATCTCTGGGGTGTGTGCTGGCCTCCTGCCTGCGCACTCTCAGGTCAGGTAACAGGAGCACTTCAATGCTGCAAAGAGAGCCACAGTTAAAAATCTGTGCGTGCCCATAACACACAAACACACCACCAAATATGCCCCAAAGTAACAAACTACTCTACAAACAGACAATCTGGTGTGGATGCTTCGTACCCATACGTAACATTACCCCTGTGATGGTTCATACACAGTCAATGCAGTAAGTCAGGCGCCAGTGGGTGCGTGGCAAATGGAACACCAATGTGTCACGAATCACACAACATGCAATGGTCCCTGGGTAAGCAGACAGACGCATATAGCAAGGTATGACTTCAGAACAAGTCGTGTTCCACCATGACCCAAATAAAGTAGGCAGTGCATGTTTCAAATTCTACATGGAAATGAAAGGCACTGCACCCGAGTCTGTCCCTTGCTGTCTGTCCCTGTGAGCTGCTTCTTTCCATGTCTCAGAACGCTACATGGGTGATACAAGGGCCTCAATGGACCATGGTGGACCGGAGGGAATGTGCCACTTCCCCTGCAGGTGCCCCAGACAACCTTACAATCAACTAGCCATGAGTCCACCAACACATCTGAGCTGTATTGTGCGCTTCAACACCAATATTCGTCCAAGCTCACCCTCAGTGCTGCTACTAAGCATGCATGTGCAACTGGCCTGGTGGAAAGTTTGCTGTGTTGTGGCCCCCCTGTGCTGCTCACCTTGCCTGGAGTCCCTTGAAACACGTCAGCAGTTTTAGGATGTATGATTGCAATCCCTGTGCCTCTGCTTGCGCACACATGTGCATGTGGGCACCACCAAACATGTCCAGATTCCAGACGTCCAATGGCCCATGTCTGCTGGCAAAGGTGATCTGGAGGCTCATCCCCCTGCAGAAAGGACATGAAACACATGATTAATGCATTAGATTCATCTGTGTGTGTCTCTTCAGGCATCACATCACTGGACCATGTCAGAGACATACATCAGAAATCACACCATCAGTCCGTCTTTCACAGCCAAAGTGTGGAACACACTATCTGTGGCATGAATTGCAACAAGGACATGTACAGTAAAGATAAGAAACATACTACACAATGCATAGCAATGAATGTACACATGAATCATGAAACACCCCATCTAGCAAAAACAGAACAGTGGTCAATAACACCCCAATCATCCCCACTAGGGGTGTTAAAACAAGTTCCACAGCAGCAGACATGCCACAGATATGACAGTCCAAAGCCCTTGTGTAATAGGCTGTTAGACCGACCCATCCTTGCGAGCCCATGGATAAGGGAAGCAGGAGTGGCATATGTGAGTAAAGGACCCCAAGCAGCAAACACATACACAAGACAAGCCTGAAGGCCCAGCTGGAACAGACAGTGGATGCTTTCAAAAGCCACAAAGCACCACACTGTCACATGAAAGCACAATAGACAAGCAATTTTAAACTATATTAACTAATTACACTTACTATGAAAAACCTACATTACCTAATTAAACTAACCATCAAACAGAAACTTAACTAACTAAACTAAAAGAAAAATGAAAAATGGCCACATACGACCCGGGGGGGGGCACTGAGGAGGGGGGAGGTACACGGTGCTGCTCAACACCCACATGCGATGATGCTGAGCCCAAAAAAAAACCTCCATGGGCTCAACGCCTGCACAGCACGACCTATGTGGGAGATAGATGGTCATCCGAGTCTGGCTCATCCTGGAAAGGAGGACGTGGCACAGTAGCCTGGCCACGCCTAGCCGCAGCTTGCCCCTCGTCGGCAGCAAGTCTGCCGGACGGGTGAGCCTGGTTCTGTGTGGCGATGACTTGTAGGTCTGCACGCAGAACCGCCTGTGATACACGTGCTTCCTCCTGCAAGGCCTGGCTGGACAACCGCCGCACCTCCTGGCAAGCCTGTAGCTCAGCCAAGATGGTACGCTCAAGCTGTGCAAACCTCTCCTCTGACCGCTCCCTCTGGGACATCAGAAGGACACCCAGAGTGGATCTGAGGGAAGCATACTACTCCTCCAGGGCCTCCATGTGTGCCTCTGTGTGAGCAGCAATTGCTTGGCGCAGAGACAACATTTCAGCCTGGCGTGCCCTGCCTGAGGCCGCCATGCCCAGCCTGAGCGAGCGGGCCGTGGACCGTGCCGCCTGCTGCTGGAGAAGCACCTGCCCAGCAGGGGGGAGCACGGATCGGGCCACACGCTCCATGCTCTCAGCGATGTTCTCCATTGCTGCCCCCTGCCGTTCTGAATTGGCAGTCATGTCTTGCTCCTACTCAGTACACAGCGGTTGCGCACGGCGACCGCATTGCTGGGCTTGACCCCTGCAGGACCCAAGGACCGGGTGTCCTCGTCATGTTGGCACCGCCCGCGGCTGCACGACTACATGCCCCCATCGACGTGATGTCCCAGGCACATCAGTGACTGGTGTGGAGGGTGACCCTGTGTCCCGATCCACCACGGCCGGAGGTTCCAAGACTGTCTGACCCCTCAGTGCAGGTGTCGCGGACAGAGGAGTGTCCACATCAGAATCACTCACCCCTGACACATGGACCTGATGCTCATCCAACTCGACATGGACGTCAGAGTCGTCATCAGGGCTGGACTCATAGGCAGCCAGAGACAAGATGACCTGTAGCACTTGGGGGTTTTCGTGGCCTGCCACCCCACGACCCCCACTTGTGCCGGGTTGATGTAGTGATACCAACCCTCTGCCTGGCATGACAACACCATCCTCCGGCTCCATTGCGTCATCATCTGAAAAATAGCGAGAAAAAAGGTCACTACACATGTCAGAAGCACACAACACACACACACATCGACAACATCAGGCAGACATGTGACACACAAAATAGAACCTGGCATGCATGCTGGGTCCACTTGGAAATGCTTCTGTGATCAGACCTGTTGAAAGGTGGCAGTTTGCATTGAAGTGGGTCTATGCAGTGCAGCCAATATGTATGTTACTCACTACCTACATGTACAAGTACTTCATGGTGTGTGTCAGAAAATGTGAAGGCAGTGCAAGGTCAACTTCAGGCATCACATGCAATGTGCATTCAATGGGTAGCATATCTACAAGCAAAGCACCCCTCCACCCAAGTGCAAAAGCAGGGATGCCTAGCATGGTATCAAAAGGCTGAACATAGACCTGGGTATTGACAGGCAGTGTTGACTAGCATCAACAGCTTCATGTGAGTCAAGTGACAACACTGCAAATGATGATGGGACAGTAAGAAGGACACATGATGAAACGTCTGGAGGCCACCCACGTGTGAAGAAGACACTACACCAGTTGGACAGAGTCATTGGCCATTAAACAGGCTGAGGCCTGTGACCCACGCAGATTGTCAGAGCCTAAACATGTGTGCAACGCAGTACTGAGCCACAGTTGACATGGGAAGGCTGATGAAATGCCATGCAATGTATGTCACCCAGGACTTGTATTACAGTGATCATCCAGTCAAGGACACATAGGGGCATGTATGCAATGCACATGGAGCATGAATGGGCACTCATGTCCCTGTGGGGCATCTGACCTCTGCACAGTACAAGTGAGATACCCTGCATCAAGTACTATGGCAGATTGGTTGCGGGAAGTTAGCATGTACACAGGACGAATTAACAGGGAAGTACCCAACGGCAATATTGAAGCAGACCAGTGCAAAGGTGGAATTGGGGTGTAGAGGGGGGGGTGGAGGGGCAAGGGAGCATGCCTACATGGAGTACCCGCATGCAGGCAGAGGACACATGCACGTCAGTCATGCTATGACATCGTGCCTGGGCTGAGAGGAAGGTCACCCCACGCTACATGCAGAAGGGCCAGTGAGCTGGAACATGGACCGGAGGGGCATACTGGTAACCAGCATGTGAATAGGGTGCAATAGTGTTGATGCGGACAGTCCCCGTCTGCTCCACATGTCCACCATCCAGAAGAGCAGACATGCATCACGGAAGCATTGCATTACTTGCACATCAGAACCATGTACACGTCACATGTAGTGGCACTCATGCACAACACATCCCACAAGTAAAACACACACGTCCTCAACAAACACGCATCAACACTCACTGGACTGGGTATCAAAGTCCGGCATCTCTCCCACTCCTTCGACCGATTCTGATGGTATGAACTCTGCAACGAGTGACTCATGCGGAGTGAGGACTTCCTCCTCTGGTGCAGGCCCAACGCCAGTCACCAGAGTCAAGTTGTAATTTGAGGCACGCTTAGCCTTTGCGCTGCATTTGATGTCATTCCAATGCTTTTTGCACTCTTGCGCCGTGCGCACCTCATGGCTGAATGCACTGACATGTTCCACAACATGCTTCCAGTGGGTATCACGTTGGGCAGCCGTAGTCTGACTATTGGCACCCACTAGCATGTCACGGCTGTGGCCCCGCACGTAGCCCACGAGGAAGTCCAGTTCTTGGTTGCAGAAAGGCTTCTTCCTCGACGTGCAGGAGGTCGTGGCTGTGTGTGGGGTCCCAGCCTGTGCTGCAGGTGCAACCTTCCTCCTCTTGGATTGTGGCTCAGACCCTGGCTGGCTAATGCTGCCCTGACCAGTATGGCCAGTGGGTTCGGTGGATTGAGCCAAGGGAGTGGCAGGTGGAGGGACGACCAAAGGCCTGACTTCTGTCAGTGGCAGCTGGGTGCCCTCTAATGGACCCTGCGCTGCAACATCCGCTGTGGCAGGGTCATTGACCGCAACTGTCCTGGTTGGCAGACTCACAACCGGGGTGTTGTTGGGTGCATCTGCCCCTGCACTTGCCAACAACCGGCTGTTTGGGGCAGCAGATGACATAACTGCCCCAGGGACACGTGTCTTGGTCAGGGTAGCCCTGCGTGCCCCTACGGTTTCCCTCCTGGCCTGTTGGAAATCTTCCAAGGGCTCCTCAAGTGCCAACGCAGGCTGCGCTGGCAGACCCTGAGCCTGGGTGGCGGTGTCCACAGCTGCACCTGCAGCTACCACTACCCTTGGGCCCATGGCAGTCGATGGAACGGACTGCCGGGTCACACGGGCGCCAGTGCCAGATGCAGAAGCTGCATCTCCCGGAACCACAGGGGGTGGTGGCATAACTGCACCGACACATGGCACGACATCATGCTCAAGTGGCGCACCCCTGCCTCTTCCCCCTCTGCGGCTGCCCTGGACACCCTGGAGTCCCCCTACTCCCTGGTCACCCCGGCCACGTCCCTGACCACGCCCGCCATGAGGAGGAC
Source organism: Ambystoma mexicanum (assembly GCF_040938575.1). Classification (NCBI taxonomy): domain Eukaryota; kingdom Metazoa; phylum Chordata; class Amphibia; order Caudata; family Ambystomatidae; genus Ambystoma; species Ambystoma mexicanum. The sequence goes on along the minus strand of NC_090940.1, from coordinate 591,099,144 downwards.
GCCCAGCTGAGGCGCCCCTCACCTTTGGTGTCCTCCCAACCATGGCACAGATGTAGTAGTGCCGGCACAGATAGAGTAGTGCCAATGGGAGGTGTACACCACAATTGACCTGGGCAATTGGGGTGAAGGGGGTGGGAAGCAAGATGTTAACAGCCGCCCTGCACCTGCAAGGCTGTATGTGACCCCGGTGATGTAGTGACGGGTCACGCAACGCTCAGGCACCCCAAAACTGCTGGAAAACCGTTCACGCAACCCTGCAGCCTACGTGCGTGGAATCAACCTCCTGCAGTACGCGGTGTCACCCAGTAACACGAAAAACGCGTATGCGTGGGACACGCAGGCTACTATGACATCAAAAACAGTGCGATACACAGGGGCACCTGCAGTGGGAAAAATAGCGTGCGCGACTCACCGTCTGACTAGCGCGATGCAGAAAAACATGCGTAGCCAATACCCCCGCCAAAAGAAGAGATACGTCCTTGATAGCTGTGAAGTTGTGATGGCACGCGAAACAACACGAAGCAGCAACACACGTCGGTCTCCACGAAAGGCACGTACAGCGAACTGCTGGCCCCGCTCACCTTTAACCCATGCTGAGGGAAACGCCCGCACGTGTCACGTCACTTACGCGCGTAGGCCCTTTCCTTGGATTACACGCATTCACATGGGGACGTGCATTTTTTTTGCGCGCATGCTAATCCACTATGCCCACGTCACGGGAGAAACGCCCGCACATGCCAGCGCGCATCACGTCACAGAAGCGCTTACGCGCGAAGGGCCTTTGGTCCAATGAAATCGCTGACGCGCTTACGCGCTAAGGGCCTTTCCTCGAATTACACGCTGACATGCAATTTTTTCACGTGCCAAATCACTCCGTATCAAGCTGGCCACGCGAAAACACACGGAAGACCACGCTCCTGCCCTGAAGACCATTTTCCTGCCCCCCAGAGCCCCGAGCTCGCTCCCACCTGCCATCTGCTGCTGCCTGACTGCCTGCTGCCCACGTGCCCTGCTATTTGGTGCCTGCACATCAGCCATCTGCAGGGGTCCAGTTGCTGTGTCCACCCCTGCTGGAACAGCAGACTCCCGACTGGGATACCATCACTCCACAGCCCAGCCCCAGGACCCGGTTGCCCACCCACGCCTGCCTCGGGGGTCGCCATGTCGGGGCAAACACCATCTGAGACCACTGGCGACCCCCAGCCAGAGGGGCAGAGGGCCACCAGCTTCAGTCAGAAGGAAGTTGGTGTCCTGGTGGAGCATGTCCTGGGGCATTATGATGCCCTCTTCGGAACATCACGCGCCAACAAGGAAGGACGGGGTAGGATCTGGAACGACTTTGTGGTTGCCATCAATGCGGAGGGTGTGGCAACCCGCAACATCAAGCAAGTCAAGAAGCGGTGGGAGGACTTGAGGTCCAGGACCCTCGTAAAGGCCTGGCGCCTCGTGGAGGGGGGACAGGGCAGCATGAGTACCATCCAGATGAGGGTCCTGGAACGCGTAGCCCCAGCGCTCCACGCCCAGATCCTTCAAAGGCAGATCCGTCTGGAGTTGAGCGGTAAGTGGGCAAGCATTGCTGTGTGAGACAGGGCATGTTGCAGGGTGCTGATTGTCTGATACTTGCCTGTATGTCTGACATAGGCCATGTACATATGTGTGTGTACAGGGACATCATGGTCATGCATGTGAGACCAGTAATGTGTGAACCACATGGTAGGTGCATGTGTTACAATGCAACATGCGCAGCAGCTTGCGGAATGCACACATTAATGCATGCCTGTCTCTGTAATTGGACATGGATGGGGTGTGAGAGATGGGTGCTGCGGTCATGGACATGTATGGTGTCCATGTCTGTGTGTCTGACTTGCGTGTCTGTGACTTGTAAATGCCATGGATGCATGACACATGTCTGTGACAATGTTCAGATTCACTGATGCAGCCTACTCATCCTTGTATCCACTGTGTCTGGGGTGTACAAGGCCAGATGGATGAAACTACAGTGAAGTGTGTGCATGTGATAGGCATGACCCATGATGCATGTGAGTTTCAAACCAGCATTGTGTGTTTCAAGAGTCCCTTGGACATGAATGCTAATGTTCATTGCATGCGCCATGCCTGTTACTGCATGTGTTTGCCTGCACTGACCCATGTGTTGTGGAGGGACATGATGGAAGTGATGTTTGACAGTGCCACTCATCTGCTATTGCTTCCTGTCTAGGGGACCATTGTACAGTACCCTGATGCTTGTGTTCTATGTCTCCCTCTGCACAGCGGCAAGTGATGAAGAGGGCGGAGACGGCGCTGTGGAGCAAAGCGGCGGGGATGCCCCCACCGGCCGGCGACGCAAGGCCCAGTCACCCTCCCAGAATTTACCATCGTCCGGGAGTGAGGGGACTGGTGCTGCGTCTGCCACTACGGATGCAGCGGAAGGGGTGGGTGCGCCCCCACAGGGGCTTGCAATGGCGGAAAACGGGGTGGAGCCATCCAGGTTGGTGGTTTCCACAGAGGAGGAGGAGGCCGCTACTGAGCCGCACATGGGGCCTGGTGGGGGTGGTACCACTGGTGCAAGTGGTGCAGTCCAGGGGCAGGGGCAGGAGGCAGCACAGGTCGCCATGGATGGGCCTGTGCATGTCACTGTCCCTGACACTGTGACTGCACCACCATGCACCAGCAGGGATGCCCCATCCCAGGCCCGTCCGCAGGTAGGAGGGATGTCCATGTCATCTGACACTCCTCTACCTGCGGACGAGGGGACCCCTGGCCATATGGAGAAGGTCCTGATTGGTGTCGTGTTGTGCACGCGTGACATTCGTGATGACATGCGTGCTTCCCGGGTGGAGCATGCACGTCATCACGAAGAGCAGCGTGCCAACGTGGCCCAGTTGGGAGTGTCCATGGTCGGGGGTTTTGTACATGTGTACGCCACTCTGGCGGCCCTCTCCTCCTCTGTGGAGACTATGCGCCAGTTGTTCTCCATGCCGTCTTCCGGCCCAGATGCCACCAGGGCCCCCTGTGAACCTGCCCTGACCAACGCAGCCAGCTCGGTGGGGATCCCATCCCTGCCACAGTCGGGAGTCAGAGGTCCAGCAGGGGTGGACACCACAGCAACTGGACCCCAGCAGATGGAGGATGTGCCGGCATCACCGGGCAGGGCACGTGCACGACAGCGTCGGTGGATTCCATCAGTCTGGATGATGTCATGCTGGTAGAGGCAGTTGCGTCGGAGGCAGCGGCAGGTTCAACGTGGGAGGCATCATGGCTCGGGGCCATCTACATCAGAGGGGCAGGCATCGGCCGGAGGGCAGGAGGACCCTGGAATGGGGGTGTCTTCCGTGTGGCAGCGGTTGAGACAGCAGATAGGTGCGGAGTGGCGGCGGGCAGAGGAGACACGGCTCACGATGGTCAGGGCGGAGAACTCCATGCGTAGGGTGCTGAGGCGGGCTGAGTGCCTCGAGGGAATTCGCAGGGAGTTGGAGGTGGACATGGCGTTATCCGTGCAAGACCTCGGGCCAGAGAACAGGCCCGCCTCCAAGACATTGAACAGGAGTTCGATGATGCCCCGGCCCATGACATCAACAAGTGAGCCGTTGGACTTGCCCGCCGCCATTGTATATTAGTGTTAAGTTTCATTTCTTTTTTCTTTCATTTGGGGTGCATGGACTATGCCCCACATTTTTGTATATAGTTAGTAATTAGGTAGGTTTCATTGTAGGTTTCATTTATTTCGTTGGGCTCATGGACCCTGGATTTGCTATTTGTACATAGTTTTACAGTGGATTTTTCTCCTTCATCTTTATTTTTCTTCACCATGGAGCAATGGATATTACGCTTTTCTTTCCCTTTGGATTTGCTTTCTTGGACAGTGACTTTGGACACATTTTCATTTGGATTAATTTGGATTCGCATTTTATTTATTTATCATTTTTTAGGACATGCTGCATTTTGATTATTATTGGCATTATTGTGTGTTTTGATTTAATTTCCTTCATTTTGACTTGAATACATTTTTTTTTCTTACTTCAATGTGTGGTCTTCTCTCATTGGTTTCATGCATGTCACAATGTGGGTTTTCTCACTCATGTGTTGCCAATGTGTGGGTCTGACAGACTTGTACTCATGCACATACTGCTTATTTGTGATCTATCATGTAATGGGGATTTCAATTTGGAGTGGATGTAAAGCTTGGTTGGGTGTTTGGACTGGGGTGGCGTGGGGTGGGGTTTGGGTGGCCATAAGAGCCAGGGATCTAGATTGTGATGATGTGTTGGCTGGGGGACATGTGTCGGGGCCTGCTGGCAGGTGCCTGTCAATGCTGGGGGCGTGGGGGTGCAGGGGGACATGTGTCGGGGCCTACTGGCAGGTGCCTGTCAATGCTGGGGGGTGGGGGTGCAGGGGGACCTGAGTGGGGGCCTGCTGGCAGGTGCCCCTCACTGCTGGGGGGTGGGGGTGCAGGGGGACATGTGTCGGAGCCTGCTGGCAGGTGCCTGTCAATGCTGGGGGGGTAGGGGTGCAGGGGGACATGTGGCGGGGCCTGCTGGCAGGTGCATGTCAATGCTGGGGGGGTGGGGGTGCAGGGGGACATGAGTGGGGACCTGCTGGCAGGTGCCCCTCACTGCTGGGGGTGGGGGTGCTGGGGGACATATGTCGGGGCCTGCTGGCAGGTGCCTGTCAATGATGGGGGGTGGAGGGGCTGGGGGACATGTGTCGGGGCCTGCTGGCAGGTGCCTGTCAATGATGGGGGCGTGGGGGTGCAGGGGGACATGAGTGGGGGCCTGCTGGCAGGTGCCTCTCACTGCTGGGGGGGTGGGGGTGCTGGAGGACATGACCAGGGGTGCAGGGTAGTCCCCTGTGGTGTGGGCTGCCTGCAGGGGCCGTGGAGGGGGTAGAGGGGACACCTGGGAGGACCCATACTGCCAATTCACATGTAGGACTCCCCGCGCACCCATTGAAATATGCGTTTCCCGCTCTGACAGCAAATTTGTGTGTAAAACCTCCCGCGCAGCCCTGTAATACACGTACCCTGCTGAAATCGCGTGGGAAACTTCCCGCGTACCCCTGAAATACACGTACCCTGCTGAAATCGCATGTGAAACTTCCTGTGCACCCCTGAAATACACGTACCCTGCTGAAATCGCATGTGAAACTTCCTGCGCACCCCTGAAATACACGTACCCAGGCCAATCACGTGTAAAACTTCCCACGCACCCCTGAAATACACGTACCCTGCTGAAATCACATGTAAAACTTCCCGTGCACCCCTGAAATACACGTACCCTGCTGAAATTGTGTGTGAAACTTCCCGCGCACCTCCGAAATACACGTACCCCACTCGCACAAGGCCTATCGTGTGTGAAACTTCCCGCACACCCCCGAAATACACGTACCCTGCTGAAATCGCGTGTGAAACTTCACGCAAACCCCAGTAATACACGTACCCCGCTCGCACATGGCCAATCGCGTGTGAAACTTCCTGCGAACCCCAGTAATACAAGTACCCCGCTTGCCGTGCTGGTACAGGGTTAGCGCAGCCCTTTGCGCTGGATTGGGGATTTTGATGGCTTTTCCCTGCGCGAGGGACGTTCTTGGGGGCGTAACTGGCACTGCTGCAGGGTCGCTGTGCCACTGTGTGCCACGGCTGGTTTTGGTAGCTAAAATCCATGAATACCCTGTGCGCGGAAATGGATTTTAGCGCACGCGGCTGGCGCAGAGATTCGCACGCGCACACTGTGCGCCAGCCGCATGCGCCACTTGTGCGCTAAATTCTATGAATTACCCCCTAAATCATTAGGCCACGGATATGTAGTACAATACGTGACCTCTTCAGGCAATCATGGTTATTTGACAGCATAGTCAAATAATGGAATGGTCGCCAAGTACCTGTCTCAACGTTGACACCCTACAAGCAGTTGGGGGATGGACTGGATTGGTCAGAACCAAACGCTGCTGCAGACTGTGTTTAGTCAATGTACTGGAAATTGTAAAACATTTGGTTGTGAACTGCAAAGCTCTCTATGTTAGTTGAAGCACTTACTTATTATCATGTGCGGTTGATATAGTTACATGTCTTTATAACAACACATTTTGTGTAGAATACACTTATACTGCAAGGCTCCTGTTTCCCACCATAAAAAAAAAACTCCCAACCATTTCCCCACAAGATTTAACCCTTTACCCCAGCCCCACATACATTTTCGTTATGCTTTGTCATTGTAAAAGTTTCGGTGTATGTCCATGTCTCTATATAATGTTCGTTATAAAGACTGTATACCGGATGATATATGTCAAACTAATTTAACAACCATGTGGTCCTCATTCTTTGAAGGTAATGACGTATTTCACTAAGATGTGGACCAGGACTGAACTGATTATCAAAATGTTATGTTAGTGATTGTGTGAGCTGACTAACTTTAAACATTTTATTTTTGTATTTCTTGTTCGTTGGTGAGTCTTACAAAATAGCCTTATTAGGTTAGATAGTACTGGTTTGATGTTCAGTCATCACCAGTGTTTTTTTGATGGATTTTACTATATTTAAATAAAATAGATAAAATACATTTATCAGCTGTTTCTCCCTTGCCCCCGCCGTCATTTTACAAGGTTGACTCTAATCGCAAGGTGAGGACGTGTGCCTCTCTGAAGTCCGACATCAGTGATAGGTCTTGGTCTTCTTCCCTGTCTGGTGTGTGCGGGTAGGCTTGCTGCTGTAACGGAAGGAGGTCTTAGGATTGGCCTTCCTTCCTGCTTGTATGAGGTGTGCTTGGACTGATGTCATCTGTGGAATGTATGCTGTGAGTTTGGAATGGTGAGAGTTGAATGTTTGTGGATGAGCGTGTTCCAGCCCATGCAGTTGAGATGTTAGCCTGGGTGGTGGGAGCCAGTGGGCTTTTGTCCTGATTCCTCTTAGTCTCCTGATGATCCTGTTTACAACTGATGACCTGTGTAACTGGAATAAATCTACTGAAGACTCTAGCTACGTGACAGTGTATCCTTTTATCAACCCTATGGGCCTCATTCTGAGTTGGGCGGTAAGGGTTAACGGTCACCGGTAACAAGACCGGTACCGTTAAACTCTTACCGCCCTACTATGAGTTCCCTTTGCGGGTCCTTCCTTAACGCCTGCTTTTAGCAGGCGTTAAGGACGAGACCCGCAAAGGGACTCCGGGGTTAATAATGGCACCGTAATTTACGGTACCGTTATTGCCGCCTTCCCCCTTCCCATTGAGCCCTATAGGGGCTCAAATGGGAATGGGGAATGGCCCTGGTGAATGGGGAATTACCGGTCCCTCCGACCTCGGAAGGACCGGTAATTACTCCAATCACCAGGCCGGAGTTTGGACGAGTTCGGAGGCAGCCATGCCTCAAATAGCGGCGTGGTTACCTCCGAACTCGGAATGAGGCCCTATGACTGAGAGGCAGTCATAACAATCAAGGAGGTCAACGAAGGCCTCTCAGCACTGAGTGAAGCCAAAATAAATTTGATTGTTTATAAAATGTAAGCATAGGGAGAGGAGAGGGGCGAGTTAGAGTGAGGAGGTTTGATAGTGTTGAGTGTCGTGAGTGGAAGGTTCAATGCCCCAGAAAGGTGTACAGAATGTCAAGGTAATTTACTGACAATGCAACGGCTTCCTTTATGAAGACTTTTGGTAGTCGCTTAGAAGAGAGAGGACCCTCAGTATTTCAACTATTTCCACGTGGAACTTTGTCCAAGCTCCCACCTCTTCAAGTTTCACCATCTGGCTACAAGTGAAGGTGTGACGGTAAGTAGACTTCCTGGCGGACCTTGAGATCAGAGACTATTAAAAAGATGGTTTATTATTCTTCTCATTCTACAAATAATCTTTATTATTTATTGCATAACCCCTGCCGCCCTCCCAGGCCATGATGATAATGATGGCATACCTCTCAACTCACACACTTTTGGTGGGTGTCACCTGCCCGGAAAGCACCTCTCTCACCCACCAAGCTCCCTACCATTCCATGTAAATGAATGGTCTTTCACCTGCCAAAAGCAAAATCGGGTGTTCTCATCCGCCATGGGGTGACAAAACATTGAGAGGTAAGGTGATGGTTAGTATGGGCTGTCTCACATCTGTGCTCAGGTAGAGTTTGAGGGAGGGGCAGCTCCCCTGGAGACTCGGCCTGGCAGGAAACAGCCAGGAATTTGAACTCTTCAATCAAGCTTTCATATAGGGATCCCAATAAGTGACTTTGGTCCCAAAGTGAGCGCTAAGTGCCGTGATCTATACCAACCTGTTCCACATTAGGGGAGGACCCTCTGAGAGCCATTGCTGTTGGTAAAGTTACCTGCTGCTGCTGGTGTCTGAATCATCCAGAAGGCCAGGGGTCTACTCTGCTGAGCTTGGAAGCTATTTGATGTTTGATTGCTTTTTCTTAAATTGCGTACAGACCTTTGAGCTCACTCACATTTTGAGTGCTTTGCCCCACCTGTTACACCCGCTCACCCTCTTAAGGTCTTCACTATGACCACCCTCCCAGCTGTTGTGGGGTTATCCATACCCCACCTGCGATGTTCCGTGAGCCCCCAGCCGCTGCTACAGTCTCACAAAGAGACGTCAGCTCGGTTCGGGCTCCCCTGTCGCAATGACCGTCAGGGTATGGACCCTTCATTTAAAGTCATGCAGCAGAGTTCAACGTCACTCCGCCGCATTCTGAAGGCCTTAAAGGGGCAGCACCACCCCAGCATTGCCTAATTAACGCCCCTCAAAAAATGGTTATAAGATTCAATGTGTGTGAGACGTGCGTGCGCGCCATTTCCAGGTCCATGACTCTTCGTTTCCATTGGGCCGTCCGTATGACAGCAGCATCTCGCGATGCTACACCACTGCAAAAGCATTTGACATCACCCTCCTTGGAAACTGAATAGCCTGGAACGTGAGTGTATTGCTCAGTCTTTCAGTTTAATACTAGCACAGCGCCTTTTCCAGCATGATTCTGTTTTCCATTATTGTGCAACACTTTGTCGAATTCTTGACAGCATTTCACTTTTTTGAGCAACATGTGCTGGGTGTGGGTAGTACTTTGCAAAACTGTATCCTTGCTGGCGCGGCTTAAGCTTCCTTGTTTCCTCTGTTGTCATCATTGCTTGTAATGGAGGCAGCTCAGCGGCAGCAGCTTTTTTTTTTGCCTAGTTTTTGTTAAGGCTGTGAAATTGTTGCAGGCTCAGAATTCAGCAGTGAATACGAATTGGCAGGACCCCAGCTGTGCCTGCTCCTTGTTCCTGCAGCTATCCAATGGTGTAATGCATATTTAAATGTTCAGGGAGTTTATAGGTGCCTTGCAGCAATCAGCTGACTAGGGCTCTTTCTCTCTTGCAAAGATTGTGTGTGTTAGATATGAAGATACAAACAGCTCATCTAGCTGTAGCCCTGCATTTATGTGGCTAGTGCAGCGGCCTAAGGCTGGCGGTATTAAGGGAGGTGCCCCACAGGGTTGGTAGGCGAGGCAATTCTCTGGGTGCCCTCCTTTGATCCCTACAAGAGGGCAGATGTGAGTCGCATGCCACAAGGTCCCCTCCACAAGTTAGAGACCAGACACAAAATCATCTAGCGGGCACAGAGATACTCACCCTGGTGCCACAATTATCCCCGCTATTTTTTCTGGCAGTTTCACATGGTTCATGGTGCAGGCCGACAATCCCTGCTTGGTCAGTGAGCCTCCCGCAGTTCACAGATTTTGCTGGAACCATGGACTCATCGTGACCTGGGGTCCCCACACCCCCTCACGCCAAAGCTCTTGCAAGGGTGAGAAAGCACTGCTAGGGCCCCAAGTTGGTTGCACGTTGACTGGGGATGCCAAAGAGACTCATCGCCCGTTCACCGCACCCATCCCTGCCACCATGTTCAGACTAAAGAGAAAGACAAATTCCAGGCAATGCCTGCCAAGCCAATCAGTCCCAGGTGATCTCAACCAATTCCAGGGCTGCTCAAAATTTAACACACAGGTACAGACCCTTTCTCATAGTACAACACCGGAGTGATCACCAGCCTATGCGGAGGAAAGAAACGTGCTGTTTGAGGAGCAAATGTGGTGGAGGGACTGGTGCTGGAGAGAGAAGCTGAGGGGATACCGGCCAGGACAAGGTTGGAGAAGAAATTGGGTGGCAGATGGCGAGAGGAGAATAGAGTTTATGAGAGCAGAAACGGAGAAGTAACTGGAAAGGGTGTTTGTGAGACCAATGAAGGACAAGGAATTGGAACGGGTTTGGGAGGTCAGAGAAGGATAAGATTTTCGAAAGAGAGTTTGTGAGACCATGATGGCAGAGAAGGAACTGGAAGCAGAGTTTGGTAAACAAAGGAGGAAAAGGAGGCAGTAGAACAGTTGGAGACTGGAGGGAGATAGCCGTTTCGAGACTGAGCATTCAAAGTGGAGGACATTGAGAATAGAGGGAAGACTGGAGGTAGAGAAAATCACAAAGAGGAGGCGAGGAAGAGAAAGATGATTGAGGCAGAGGACAATGAGAGGAGGAGGTTAAGAATCAAGGAATGATCAGAGGCTGAGAATATCACAAAGAGGAGATTGGGAATACAGAGGTAGTTGAGGCAGAGGATACAGAGAGGAGGATGTTAAGAATCAAGGAATGATCAGAGGCTGCGAATATCACAAAGAGGAGATTGGGAATACAGAGGTAGTTGAGGCAGAGGATCCAGAGAGGAGGATGTTAAGAATCAAGGAATGATCAGAGGCTGCGAATATCACAAAGAGGAGATTGGTAATACAGAGGTAGTTGAGGCAGAGGATACCGAGAGGAGGAGGAGGTTAAGAATCAAGGAATGATCAGAGGCTGAGAATATCACAAGCAGAAGGTTGGGTATGGAGCGGACACTGCAGATGGAGCATACAACGAGATTGGATGAACAGGAGGTGATTAATGAGAAGATCAGAGGCTGAGAGCATCCCGAGCTGGCGGTTGGGAAGAGAGAAGAGACTGGAGGCGGAGTAGACAAAGAGGAGGAGGTTGGTAAAAGTGAAGAGATGTATTCCCTCTAAATTCTCTATGGCTTGTGACCACTCCAGTCTGCTAATCATCTTGAATTAATTAGAGGCAGTGAAATCCAAGGTCGACTACACCCCCATCCATCCGCGTTTGATGAAATGACTACTGAGTTGGGTAACAGTAGACACCCATTACTGTCTCTATTGCCATGAGGACCCTCTGGGTAGGGGTGTGCGCTATACAAAGGCACACCTTGAGTTCTTTATAAATGCCACCTTAGCTCATCTTCTACTTGGAGTGGTAAAGCTACTTCGATTAATGATGAAAGCATTTACTTACATATTTCTGCAAAACTGTCTCTTCCAGAATTTCCCCACCAGCCTTCTGTGACGTGCTGGCCTGCTCTTGGCGTCCCTGACGACTTCAGGCGATTACGTTAAAATGCTCAGAGAATGTCTCTCTAACAACCCATCTGAAACAGAAATAATTCACCTTGCTAAAACCACCACACCCAGTCATGTACAAACATGTCTCATAGCCATGAACTGTGACGAGTTCTCCCAACACTGATCTTATTAGCCAAGAAATATGGATCCATGCAAATTTATCTCATGAATATTAATGAGAGGTATCTTGAAAATTGATCCTGGATCCGGCCTTCGAGGCCTGGAGTTGGACAACCCGTAAGAAATTCTTTACTCACCAAGACACCACAGTCTCCATTGAGCTTGTCAACAGCCTTGTGCGCACTGGGGCACATTTCATCAAAGCACAAAACAAGTCTGAGCAAAGCATCCCAACTCTTATGCTATTTCATTGCTTCCTGTTAGAAACTTGAAAACAATTCTGAAGTCTCTCAAGCCCTGCTATGTCTATTAAATACACAGCAGGCCTTCTAGCGCTTTTGCCCTCCAACTGCTTTCAACTTTCATACAGTCCTTTGTAGACCCGGCCACATCTGGCCCTGAGCTGGGCAATGTCGAATAACTAGTGTGGAGTTTTTCCCGTAAGAAAAGTGTGAAAGCAAATCTTGGGTTAAAAGTCACTATAATTTCACTAGGGGGTTGGAGCACACCTCAAACCCATCATGCAGCCAAACACTGCATGTTATTAACTGCCTATTGCTCCTCCAAACTGCTTCACATAGGCCATTTGTTTGATGCAGAACATGCTTAGAGAACACACCCTTTCTGCAATATCGGTCGACCTTAATTGAGCCACAGATATGCCAGCTATCACCAAACACTCCTTTTCCCACCCTACATCACCCAATCCCAAAGTCTGTGGCATTTCACCCACTTCCCTTCCTCTTATCTTCTCCCTACTCTTTTGCCTTCTGAGGTTAAAGTCTGGGCTTGGGGGTGATGCACAGCAGGAGGATCTCAGGGGGTTGGTGGGGAGGGACGTCCCTCCCAGGGAGAGTGCCACGGGTTTGCGATTTGGGTCCTGTAACATACAAGCCCAGAGTCAGCCTCCATATCCCCTGCCTCTATTTCTAACCCTAGAATGGAAACAGTGTTTTTATAATACATCTGAAAGTACTGTCTCGTCAAAAACCAGGACGAAGAAGAGGCAAAGAAACACCTGTCCACCTGAGAGTTAGACTTCCTACATAAGGAGGAAGGTAAAGAAGGATGATGTTCATAGCCTCCAGCCGGAGATCTCCAGTGGCCAGTTGGGAGAAGATGCAAGCCCGCGTGGAAGGGCCAAAGACGTGATCCTCCAATTCCGGCGAGGTGTGAAGGCAAGCCACCATAGAAAAGTGCAGCCGAGCACCTGGTGTGGGGAAGTCCAAACCATGTCATCATTGAGCAGCACATCAGTAAGCCGGAGAAGGAACAATCGCGAAATTCATCGGGGTTGGACCGTTTCGTCAAACAACTCCATCTGTCTGTTCCTTCCCCAGCTGACACGCAGCAGAAACATAGTGAAGGCAAACCCTGGTGTGGGTGGCCTGAGAGGGTCAAAGAAGCTACAGGACCTGCTCAAAGAAGTCAGCTTTCAGGCGGAGCAAGCCGACCAGAACCATAAGCAGGAGGAGCAGACAGGTGCCCAAGGAACCCTGAGCAACCGGTGACGAAATCCCTGAGTGCAGGTACCTGGGATCCATTTAGGTCCGGGAGGGATCTAATAATATGGATATAGCTACCTTGACCACTTTGTCCCACAAGTCCCTGGACAATATCATAAAATGATGGTACTTGACTCTCCAAGGAAAACTCATCGGTTTAGATCTTCGTCGTCCCAGTCGGGGACCAACAGAAATTTCAGTTAATTAGTCCTTTTAACTTTAAGGTGACTTTGTTTTGTCGACACAGAGTATACTAGGAGCAAAGAGGCATTCTCCTAGCCCTGCTGGAACTTTGGTGAACTGTTTCTTGATACAAAGGAACTTTTAAATCCCAGGAGAAGGGGGAGTAATTGTCCTGGGCTTGGAGAGAGCTGGTACTTTTAGTTTGTTCTTTTGTTGTAGCAGTAGGGAAAGTAGGTAGGTTTTGACCAAAACTTTTTAAGTTGGACTCGACTAAAATCCTGACTGCCCCAGTAATGGTTTTGTTGGGTAGGAAAACCACCTTAGTATAGGGAAAAACAGGCATTTTCTTTCTGCTAAATAAAATACTTTGTCAACAATGGCACCACTGGGACAGCCTCCTACTTCCTTAATACCACTCATAACATAACATATCTGAACAGAGAGCTCTCCACACCGGCAGCAACTGCAATACCAGTAGCCAATCACCTACCAGATTACTGCTATTGAAGTGCAAAGTGGGATAAATCCTAGACCTCCTCAGTCTCTGCAGAGAAGCATCCCCGTTCATCTGGACTCACCCCCAACCCTCCATTTAAAAAAATAAGATATACCAACGCCCATGATAACGCATGGGAATCCACTCTTGACAATTTAGCAACATCCCCCTGACCTATTCCACTCTGTACTAACAGCACCCCTTTCCATGGTTCTACTTCAGCCTCCTAAAGCTATTCCCCACCAGTGACCCCTGTGCACAGTCTCAGGAGGATAGCTCAGGGTCAATGTGCTAGCCTTAGAAGCAAGACGACACTGAGCAACACAGGTTCGAACCCCGGGTCCGTGCTTAGAAACCTGTGGTATTATTCATGTTATAAATAACCCATTACCCTTCACTCCAACCTTCTTGATTACAGTTGTAGTGCCCCCTTTGGACCTTACTATGCTGTTGCTTCTCAGAACTTAGTTTGCATTTGATGAACACCAGAAATGAAACAAATATTAAAACTTTTTAAAAAGGGCCTTTAAAATTATTATGCATCAAGTTATTCTTGCCAAAAACTCAGATTTGCAGAGGCGAAACCGGACGAGCGGCTTGCATCCAGCATGAAGGATTAACTCTTAGCAAGCGCAGAGCCGAAGTGGTCTTTTTTTTTTATTGCGTCTTGACCTGAAACGCCTCCACCAAGACATCTTACCCTTCAAGTGAGGAAACAACCATTGGTGCTGTAAAATAGAAGACCAGATTCTGGGCTTCATCACAAGTTTGGCGGTCTTGAAATAAAGGTGCCGGTAGCACCCTTTCCAAACCGCCAAACTAAGCATCTGCCGGTAGGGGAACGGAACTCCTGGCAGGCCTCCTGCTGGGAGTTCAGGCCCCTACTGGCAGGCTTTTCACTGAAACACTGGCACCGTTTCTAATGGGGCAGGTGCTTCAGGACTCTGTGGGAGTGCAAAATAACAGTTCCGCCCTCCCCTATGATATCCTTGGAGCACTGGGATGTCAGGCGGCGGAAACAGTGTTACGGGGTCGATGGTAGCTCGCCACCTAACAGCGGGTTTTACTGTTGACCCCATAATGAGGCCCTGAGTGTCTTTTTATCCTCATTTACATTCATACATGCATCCCTTTGTGACAACGAAAATACTAGATATTGTACTGATGCAGAGACTTCCCAAAGGGAACTGTCTAAAACTCCTAAAAAGTCCAACCTATATTCACAGTCAACCAGGGCGAAATGAGGGCCAGTAGCCCAGAGATGAAATTCTGGCTATTTAACCCATGTGCCAATGCTTTCAATAAGTGTTAGTTGCTTCATTTTGGTTTGCAGCTTACGAGCCCCAGCTCAGTGGCCTTAAATAATTAGCCAACTAAGAAGGCAAGGAATCCATCAAGAATTATAAAAAGCTATTTATCATTCATAAGTGAATTCGGTCGTTTGCACTATCAAATGCTAGCTTGACTTTTTATCTCTCCCAGTAATTGCTATTCTTTTCATCTTGACATTTGCTCATCTCATTTTTCTTGCTTTCAGTATTATTTTTACTTTTGTTAATTGAGGGATCGTGGTGACGTGCAGCAGCCTGTAGAGCTATATGAATAGGAGAACGTGTGTCTCTGCATGGGGAGCCAGAGTCGATGAAGGGCCCGTGCTAGAAGAAGGTATATATGAGCAGCTGCCTAGGGCGCCACCAGCAGATGGGCACTAGGGGTGCTGTTTTGGCCACACAAGCATGAAATCAGACACCACTGTAACAGGGCGGGCTATGATGGCACTTTTCTTAGGGAAAAATAAATATTTGCATCAGACTGGTACTTAGCAGCAGGCTGTAGGCCAGTTTGCGTTTCCATACTATAGTTCAAAAAGCTGTACCCTGCTTATCACATGCCAATATAGAGCTCTCTCTCTTGCCCTCTCTCTCTGTTTCTCTTTCTCTCCATCTCCTCCACTCTCTCTTTCTCCCTTTACACAAAGTCTCTGTCCCTTTCAACATGGATGACAGTCGCATAGTCAAGTTTGCTAGGACCACTCCAGCTGTTGCTGACAGCTGCGTGAGTACAGAAACAAACATGAAATATTGAGGGGGTGGGGGAGTTTGTTTTGCAAAAGCAGCCATTTAAAAATAAATATTTAAATGTACTAACATTGTAAACTGTCTCTTTACAATGTTATAATGTTTTTTTAATTCTCCCTTCTAGTTTATATTGTAGTCATCAGAATATTTCACTTGTGTTAATAAGCAAAGCACACTATCAAACCCAGTAATAACCAGATAATTTCAATCAATCAACAGACAGACAGACTGATACACCTCAATTGTACTCTTTTGAAATGCCCCTCTGATAAATGGGAAGGGAACACAGCACAAATGAGCCTCCTGGCTGCTTTGCAAAAAAATCAAGGAGGAATTTGAGAATAAAAGAATTACCACACATATTTATATTTTCCAAATATATATGTGATAAAAAAAAGGGTTGCATGCTTGAATCACTAAGCACAAAATGCATTGGCGTTAGGGAGACATTTCCCACCCAGGATCTCATGCTAAGTGTGGCTGTGCACATGCTTGGTTCCTAATATATATATATATATATATATATATATATATATATATATATATATATATATATATATATATCCATTTAAAACTTATTGTTAAAAACTCTTCATGGCCAATGTAGGGATGACCGCAACTCGCAGAATACCAATAGAGCTCGCCCACAGGGCTGCTGATCAGCAAGTCAACAGAGAACATGGCAGCAGAACGTGAAAATACAACTTCATTAGGAGATCCGTCTAGTTGTCCAACTCCAGGCCTCAAAGGCCAGAACCTGACAGGATTTCTTCTTAATATTCATGGGCAAAAATGTGCATACATTTAGAATTATTGTATGCAAATTTATCTCATGAATAATAATGAGGGGTATCCTGAAAATCCGGCGTGGATCCTCCTTGTTGGTGCAGGATCACCAGCCGAGCTCAGAACTTACATGTATCCTGCCCCACTAAGGAGAACCATGGGATCCAGCTTTTCCATTGCATCTCTTAACAGTTCTTAAAGCCATGTATATTACCAGCCCGGGGTTGAAAAAGGCCCAAAGGGTAGTGGGGGGAGAAACACGTGTCACAAATAAAAGGGCTACTTTAATCACTATTAATGACCACTTTCTTATTTCCTGATCCTCATACATCTAAATATCAAATATATGCACTTAGGAGAATGCATGGCGCTCAGTCAAGGGTGTCTTCTCGTTTTTGGATTAAATGAACTATAATGAGAATGCCTGTTCCCTATTCCTCATTATGTTTGGAAAGGTATGCTACCATTTCATCTGTGTTCACTTGAATTAAACTTTCCATTCACACCTGGTAAGCATTGGGTAGAGTTTGGGCATAACCAGACATGTTGCCCCTGCTTAATTCACCTCTACCTACTCACCTTGTGTTGAGGAGATAGCTCTTACTGTCCCGTGCCTGGTGATAGCTCTTACTGTCCCGTGCCTGGTGATAGCTCTTACTGTCCCATGCCTTGTGATAGCTCTTACTGTCCCGTTCCTGGTGATAGCTCTTACTGTCCAGTGCCTGGTGATAGCTCTTACTGTCGCGTGCCTGGTGATAGCTCTTACTATCCCATGCCTGATGATAGCGCTTACAGTCCCGTTCCTGGTGATAGCTCTTACTGTTCGGTGCCTGGTGATAGCTCTTACTGTCCCGTGCCTGGTGATAGCTCTTACTATTCCATGCCTGATGATAGCGCTTACAGTCCCGTTCCTGGTGATAGCTCTTACTGTTCGGTGCCTGGTGATAGGTCTTTCTGTCCCATGCCTGGTGATAGCTCTTACTGTCCCGTGCCTGGTGATAGCTCTTACTGTCCCGTGCCTGGTGATAGCTCTTACTGTCCAATGCCTGGTGATAGCTCTTACTGTCCAATGCCTGGTGATCGCTCTTACTTTCCCGTGCCTGGTGATAGCTCTTACTGTCCCGTGCCTGGTGATAGCTCTTACTGTCCAATGCCTGGTGATAGCTCTTACTGTCCCGTTCCTGGTGATAGCTCTTACTGTCCAGTGCCTGGTGATAGCTCTTACTGTCCCGTGCCTGGTGATAGCTCTTACTGTCCCATGCCTTGTGATAGCTCTTACTGTCCCGTTCCTGGTGATAGCTCTTACTGTCCTGTTCCTGGTGATAGCTCTTACGGTTCCGTGCCTGCTGATAGCTCTTACTGCCTCGTGCCTGGTGATAGCTCTTACGGTTCCATGCCTGGTGATAGCTCTTGCTGTCCCGTGCCTGGTGATAGCTCTTACTGTCCAATGCCTGGTGATAGCTCTAACGGTTCCATGCCTGGTGATAGCTCTTACTATCCCATGCCTGATGATAGCTCTTACATTCCCGTTCCTGGTGATAGCTCTTACTGTCCAGTGCCTGGTGATAGCTCTTACTGTCCCGTTCCTGGTGATAGCTCTTACTTTCCAGTGCCTGATGATAGCTCTTACTGTCCCGTGCCTGGTGATAGATCTTACTGTCTCATGCCTGGTGATAGATCTTACTGTCCCATGCCTGATGAGAGCTCTTACAGTCCCATTCCTGTTGATAGCTCTTACTGTCCGGTGCCTGCTGATAGCTCTTACTGTCCCGCGCCTGGTGATAGATTTACTGTCCTGTGCCAGGTGATAGCTCTTACTGTCCCGTGCCTGGTGATAGATTTACTGTCATGTGCCAGGTGATAGCTCTTACTGTCCCGCGCCTGGTGATAGATTTACTGTCCCGCGCCTGATGATAGCTCTTACGGTTCCATGCCTGGTGATAGCTCTTACTGTCCCGCGCCTGGTGATAGCTCTTACGGTTCCATGCCTGGTGATAGCTCTTACTGTCCCGCGCCTGGTGATAGCTCTTACGGTTCCATGCCTGGTGATGGATCTTACTGTCCTGTGCCTGGTGATAACTTTTACTATCCCATGCGTGATGATAGCTCTTACAGTCCCGTTCCTGGTGATAGCTCTTACTGTCCGGTGCCTGGTGATAGCTCTTACTGTCCCGTGCCTGGTGATAGATCTTACGGTTCCATGCCTGGTGATAGATTTACTGTCCGGTGCCTGGTGATAGCTCTTACTGTCCCGTGCCTGGTGATAGATCTTACGGTTCCATGCCTGGTGATAGCTCTTACTGTCATGTGCCAGGTGATAGCTCTTACTGTCCCGGGCTTTCACAAAGACCACCTCCATTCTCAGACTTGGTCTGAGACCCATAGTATTGAAACAGAACAACACATGACCCTTCCAGAGTACTCGAGTCAAAGTATGCATAGAATCCTGGTCCTCATGGGCGTTTGGCAGAGATATCCACTACCTTACAAATTGCAGGCTTTGTAGCCATTGGCCCTACACTAGGTCCTCAATCTGATTATGTCACCTGCCACTCAGCACAACCCCATGCTTAAAATCCCTACTCAAGAGGAAGGATGGTGTGCAGATTTGTCAACACAGCTGGGTTCCTGTGGCAGTGTGGTGCAATTGATTGCACCCCTGTACCACTAGACAACCCATGGCTATCAAACACTTGTACCAAAAAAGAGGAGACGTGGGCATTCCGTCAACGTCCATAGGGGATGCATTTGCCAGCAACATCATCTTAAAGCAAGACCAAATCTCCTGGATCTACTTGTTACATCAACTTCCACTGGGAAAATTAAGGGCAGCTAATAAAGTAATACCTGGTAGCTTCATAGGTTAGGCTTGTATGCTATCGCAGCAGATATGATATGATATATGATATTTATAACATGCTTAATACCCAGAGGTTTCTAAGCGCGGACCCAGGGATCGAACCTGTGGTGCTCTGTGTCATCTTGCTTTCAAGGCAAGCACGGTGCCCCTGAGCTATCCTCCTGAGACAAACGACGGGCTGAGGAATTTGGAAGCGGGCAACAAGGAATGACCCAATAGCAAGGGAGTTCACCAAAATGGCCATGAGTGTATTGCCCGCCATGACACATTGCATCGTACACATGCATGGTGAGAGTGCTTATTGTCAATGACAAGACTGGCCATGCAATTGTTGTTGACAGGCCAGGTTGTTGCTAGGTCTGGAGAAGATCCGGGGCTCTGCTAATGTCAGGACTGTCAGGACTCGAGGCTAGCTTGCCTTTTGTTTGTAGCCCCTGAGCTTCTACCAACCAAAAGGGGCTACAGCCAAAAGACCTGGGGCTATAGGCCCCCCAATCCCTCCCTAGCAACGCTTCCTCTGCTAAGGAACACTTGACTACCACACATGTGTCCACGTGCATCCCACGAATGAGCACACAGTGGAAATACTTGATTACAAATGCACTAGAATGGCGTGAACAATAAATGTGATCATTGTAACAAGGCTTTCCTGTTTTCAGTGAAATCAGATAAACACCGGAAAAACACCCCCGGAAGAAAAAGTGCCTCCTAGGTTTAAACTGAAAAACACTGTTTCCTCTCATCCCAGTGGTGCCTTAGCGTGAGCATGGATGAAATGAAGTTTGGGGTGAAGGGGTAGCTGGAGAGGGGGCTTGGCAGACAATAGGAAAAGGGCCCTACTTCACCCCATGTATGCTTGTTTGCTTTCTCCCCTTGCTTCCCCTGCTGTCCCCTGACCTTATTCAAAACACTGCATATTCAATGTTTCATTGGTTTTTAGATACCAATTTGAGACATGTTGGGTGGTTGCCAATACATGTCTTGAAATTGGCTAGAATTCCTCAAAATAGCCCTTGACCACTGATAAATATTACCACTGACAAATATTTGCATTTATAACAAATGGTTTAACATGGATCTTTCAGTGTCTGTTTGTGGCCACAGACCGTCTGTATGTGTATCTGTCTGGAGGAGAGCTGCAAAATGTCAGCTGCCTGTCGGCTCTAAAAGAAAAGTCATGTGAGGCTTCCATGCACAAAGCTCGCATTAGGCCACAGTGTTGGTGTCACTGTCACCTCCAACCACCCAAAATAATCTTTATCTCCACCAAAGTGAGTGCTCCCGGGCAAATCCTTTTATCACACAATGCCTTATCTGCTAAAAATAGAAGTCTCTACAATGTGGACCTTTTGTTTTCACAAATCAAAGTCTTCATGGGAAGACAAGGCGCAAGGATGGGCAAAGACTTCCTGAAAAAGTACTGCATTATTAACAATAATTTGGACTTGTAGAATTGTAAAATATTACTGGATTAACACATTCATCTTTATTTTCCAGAAAGTGATGAAAAAATCTTGCTCTGAGAGACATCATCCTACTTATGCACGCGATGAAACAATAAAATAATATTTGTGTGTTTACTCTGGAAAAAAACAGTTATCCATGAATTTTTAAGGGGACAAACGGGAAAACACTGATAAACACAGATCCTTACAATTTTTGAAACCACTGGAAAAACACCCCCAGAAGTAAATAAAAATAAACCCCTAAAACAGGAAACCCTAATTGTAACCAAAAGCGTGAACCACACCATAACACGCAGCGCAGCATCAAGCCATACATTGGGGGTGACTTTAGGTAATAAAAGGGAACATGCCTAATTTCTGGGGATATTCCCCAGAGTGCATTGCAATCTGGGCAACCTTGGGTGGGCACCCTGGCTTCTCCCTGGGGCGAGGCCATGTGTGGATGTCATGGGATCACACTCCTAAAGCCCACACAGTGCGTCTAGTACTTCAGTATGACGATGCATGTTGGGTGTCTTTGTAAGTCTCCAATGATGAAACAACGTGGTTCGGGGCTCCTATGGTGTCAGCCTGATGCTTAAAATGACTGCGAAAAAGCACGTTGTGATGAAGTCTCATGGTTTAGACTGCGCAATATGACTGGGGTAACCCCTGGGGGCTGCGTGCACCACCCACTCCACGATCTAAGCCCCAGATGTTCCTCCACATCCCAGAGGCGTAGCCAGGATTGTCTATTAAGTGGGGCCTGAAAGTAATGTAGTTGGGCCCACCGCAGTGACATTAAAATCTGTAAATGCCCACACAGCGCTGCTGAGGGCATTTACCGTTTTTTGGGTGGGACTTGCCTGCTCATGCCCTACCCTGTCTACACCTCTGCCACATTCCCCAGTTCATTCCTAGACTTTAGGATGGATTCGAGTGACAGAACCCCGAACTCTAATAAGCTCAACTCCCTTCTGCAACATAGGAATCCTGTGAAAATGGGGGCGGCACGAGAAGGGAAGATGTATTAATCCCTGAACCCCTAGTGACATGCTAGACACCTTTTGATGGTGAGAGGCCTTACCCGAAAACCTAGCATTTTGTCTCCAACTCTAACGGTTGAGATATGGCTTCTGTACCCTCAAAAGCCAAGGGTCACAACAAACTGTTAGCAGGTCCCCTGTTTAAAGACCTCACTCTCAGTCTGTGGTCTTGGAGGAGATGATCCCCCACCTGTAAAACAAAGCCCCTAGAGCAGTGGCAGAGATTGGCTGCTGTGCATGGACAAGGCACATCTCCCCCAGACAACCAATACCCAAATGAGGACAGAGAATATTATGACCAGGACTTCCCTGGAAGAGGTCTGGTGGATTATGGACATTGTTATGGAGTAATCAGGTGGGGTGTGCTGCTGGAGCAGTAGTCACCAGTGAGTGAAATCCACAGCACTTCCTTCCTCCCGCCTCTCTCCCTATCGCCAACCCATAATGCACCACCGTTCTGCACACCCCAAGTCCTAAACTCTAAACTGCCAAAAGGCTCCTTGTCTTTTTTTGGAGGGAATCATCTCAGCTCTGATTTTCCAGAATAGCTTTAATGTCCACACCTGCGTCTCTGCAGCAGCTTCGGTCTCTGATTGGCCCGCTGTATTTGAACTCTGTTTTTTTTATCCAGGGGACCAGCCACAGTCTTTAGAAAGGCTGGCCGCCCTTTTTGTCTCCAGTAACAGCTGATGCGGTGAAGTGCTGCCAATATCGGGTCACGATCCACATAAACCACCATTCATCGAGGCGGATCCCCTTCCTCCTTTCTTAAAACAGTACCATGCACCCCCCACACTATGTATACCTCCCTGGCTGCCAGGCTCACCACCCGCTGCACTGTCACAGGCATATCATACTTGTGCCACTTTTCTTTAGTCCTGTGTTTTAAATCAGTCAAGCACTTATTCAACCTATTGATATTTGCATATAATTGCACAGGGAATTAATGTTGGTGATCTTGGCCTACCAGAGAGCATTGCACCCTACAATGCTGCTTTTAGGACATGTTTGAGGCAGTCAAGCCTCTCAAGCTGCAAACGGCTGCACAGGTCAACTGTTTTCATGCTGGATTTGCTCATGCCATCCGAGATGCCTCGAGCAACGCTTCAGATCCGCCAACTAGCACGGAGACAATGATTCCTGACCACGAGCCACCGTGTAGGCCTGCTTGCAGCCGTCCGCCCAACCTTGCTTGCTGAACAGCCTGCCGCCTGATACCTGCAGCTGTCTCCCGTCTTGAACGCTGTTGCAGAAGCTACAAAGCTGCAAAGCGCCCTGAAACCAACTCAACGCTGTCGAGCACCAAGAAGATCTACAAGCACAAGGTACAGTGTGGTTCTGGCCCCCTGGTCCTTCTCTGGAGGCCCTTACTGACCTTTTACGACCCATTGCTCCCTTTGTGCTGAAACCAAGTATCCTTGAACATTGGGTTTAATTACTTTACTGAGGACCCTCCTGTCAGTATCCAGAGGGCAATCCTTTTCCCTCTTGGAACTGTCTGTCCTCTGTATTTCTTTATAGGGTGGGTTGCATTTGTAGTGTGTTAGAACAGTCTGCTGTGATAATAAGAAAGTAGATATTTTTCTACAACCTTGACTGGATATTCCCTTTTATCATTGGGTAATAATTGTATTTTCGCTGTGTTTCAACTAACCAATGATCCACTACTTTGCGGAGATAAGCCTGCTGCTCCGTAAACGTTACCAAAATTGAAGAAGGAGGTTTATAATTGACTTGTGTTCCAATCTGTTTGGATCCCTTCTGGTGTACTAGAGGTGTGGGGCTGATGGATAGTTCACAAACCGATATTCATCCTTGGACCACTGGTTACCCCCGAAGTTGATTCGTCACACTCTTACTGTTGCAACATTAGTTTGAATGCTTTTACCATCTTCAGCTTTAATTGTCCCCACGTCCTGATGTACCTGCCTGGGATATGGGCAGTATGGTTACATCAGTGAGTAACGTTTCTCATCTTTGCGGTATTGGACCAGGAGAGGGGCTGAAGCTATGGATGTCATATTGATCTGCCTCCCAACAGAACTTTGCAAGCTGGAATCCCAGATTGATGGCTGCACTGTTAGCTCATCAACCTACATTACGATTAAAATGGGTCATTACAACATCTGATATTGCAGTGGTTCCACTAATGTTTTTACTGCCAACTTTTTGTTTAAACTTCCTCACAGCTTCAAAATGTGCGGGAGGACTCTTCAGGGATGGGGGGTCAATCTCCTGTTCTGCATTATATGATAGGTTATTTGTAACACGCTTAATACCCAGAGGTTTCTAAGTGCGGATCTGGGGATCGAAAACCTGTGTTGCTTTGGGTCGTCCTGCTTCCAAGACAAGCACGTTGCCCCTGAGCTATTTTCCCAAGACAATACCCCAACATTCTCATATCAATATTCTCTTTTCCACACCCAGTTTTTATACACGGTCGGTGGATTTAATTGCACTGACTAGCCTGCATAGAAAAATATCTGCTGTGAAATCTCTGGGAATTATTGTGCAGTGCTTAGAAGCTGCGTGAATCTGGTGTGAAGAGTTATATAAGAATACACATTAGTTATGATGTTAAGGACCAACCTATGTAATCCAGACTGTGGAACCAGGACAGTCCTAGCATCATTGGAGGTTCAAGTCCACCCCTGCCTGGGATAAGCCCACTGCGCTAACCAAAAAGGTAGCTCTCAGCTGCACTCTCCACCCCAACTAACTTAAAATGATTCAGAGAAGCAGAGCGAAAAACGCTGCCAATTTAAACCATGTAACCTGTGCTGACTGCACACAAAAAAAGAGCTGGGCAATCAGCAGCAGCTTCCCGGTGTTATCTCGCTCATTGAGGCCGGCCAATATAACTCAGCGGCTCGGAAGGGGCTTGTAAATAAGGCCCCGCCTCCACAGGCCATGAGAGGCCCCGGGATCTCGCGCCTCCACCTTATTGCGCGCTGCCAGCTTATCTGGGCTTCTAGGAAGGCAGTTTGCCTCAGAATTACTGCCAGCCCGAGGAAACCCATCAAGTTTAATGATCGTATCTCGGCCCCGTGTTGCCCCGAGTGCGCGCGCGGCGGAGGGCGGGACGCCAATTATGGCGCGAATCGAAAGCGCGCGTGAGGGAGCGACGCGGCCTGTGTTTTCAATGCGGCAGCTAGGCGCCCTCCATGGACGAGGTCGCTAGATTTTTTTTTTAATGAAACCCCAAATCAAGGTCATGACTGTCAAAGCGCTACACTGAAGGGTTCACGCAAACATTTTTTTTTTTTAAAGCCCATTGTATGTGGTTGAGCAGGAGTAAATACCTTCACCTCTGACCCCGGTGGCACCACATCTCTACAGGCCATTTCAAAGCCTTTTCCTGATTACGGCACGGATTCGAGTGTGTTGCCAGTTATCGGTGTGATCATTAACGTGAGTGAGCAACAAAGGAGTTTGGCCTGATTTCTGACGCAGGCTTCAAGATGGCGCTACCAAAAAAAAAAGGCTTTTGTTAGGAAAAACAGGAGTCGCAATCGCTCAACAGGCCTCCTTATGTGTAACGCGCAAAAGGCGCATCGCAGAATACCGCCTGGTCCCGGTGTGCATAATTATGGGTTTAGTAGGACATAACATCAAATGTGGGCTACTTTGACATGGTGGTTAACAGCGCAGATAAGAGTCCAGACGCGCCCATCTGGCAGTAGAGCGCCTTTCATCAATGCCGCATGAACATACATGCTCATCCAGTCATGTGCGGGCAGGTGCATAAATCCACATTGTGCCAGATTGCCTTCCTCATAGCTATGGTTTTCACAGGCGCTTGATTGGGGCCTGGAGTCAACATCCTGAGACCCATTGCATATACATTGTCACACAAAGAACATATTGGTCATTGTTGGCTTGGCGGTACTTGTCCCTGTGATGTATGTATTGTACTATCACTCACCTTACAGCCGTCTTCTCTATCTGCACATTGCATGGCTCTCAGCTCACCCGCTTTTGGCGGTTGTCATCCGCCTTGCAAGCAGCTGACTCACCCGCCAAGCCCTGTATACATACGCCCATTCACTTCTATGGACTCTCACCCGCCAAAAAGAAAATCCGGTGTTTTCACCCGCCTAGGCGACACGAAAGGTTAGAAGCTATGACGTTGACGCCAGCATGTACTGTTTCAATATATGTAGGAACCAGTAGAGTAGTCAGATTCATCATAACACATGCTTATGAACAGCAGTTCTGCTTCACAAGCAACCCTTTGCCTACTCAATGATTGGAGCACACAATGTTCCAGTTTGAATCATCTTCCCACAGCTTCTAGAGGTAAAACGACATTGTGTGTTTGGTGCGCACCAAGCATAATGCGTGGGAACCACACTCGCAGGCCGAGTTCTTCCATTACTTGTGTCTCTTCCCCTTCACCTGTTCTGCTGTGCCAATGGTTCCAAGGCATGCAACATCAGTCGGAGAGTCATTTTCCTGTATGCTAAATGCTGGACTGGCCCTCACCTTGGCCAAGAGCAGTTAGGTCATGCATCCAGGTGATTGACAATGGCAGGGACCTCTGATGGTAACCTCCAACTTCTTGAATTTGCATTCCAATAATGACTTGTGTGAGCTAAGACATGCATGCTTCTCTTGACCAGGGGATTTAGCATGGCCATGCATGTCTTGTACTCTAGGTGAACGCTTGGTACTTCACTTACTTGCGTTGGTCATCTGCCATATCCTGTGCTATTGTGGTTTGATTGGGCCGGGGTTCCAAGATTTGTTTTTCCTGGAGGTTTTCATGTCGGCTTCACCTGTCCACTTGTAGGGCCTCGCTAAAAGGTTGATGCATGAGGTATTAAATCTGGTAATACTGTCCAACACATTAGCTTCAGTGCATGAAGTACGCGTGCAGTAAAGTGAAGGTTTTGCATTATTCAGGGTCATATGGACCCTTCAGTTAATCTCCATTTGGAGGACTCTATTGGGGAAATCCGATATTACTGGATCCATCAATACCGTACGTGGGAATGGTTTGCCGTGGAGAAAATGTCCTCCATGCAACACTATTTGAAGACTAAACGTGGAACGTTACCAACCCACTAGGTTCTAGGTACTAAAAGTTCTGCGCTATCAGAGAGCTCGGTGGGGTGGCTGTTCTTTTTCAATTCTTGCCCCTACCTTGTGGAACAAGCTACCGGCTCTGCTGCTTGACATTGGAGACTATCTTCAGTTTCGTAAAGCGTTGAAGGCTCATCTTTTCTAACACTCCTCGTGATGTTGTAGCACACTTGGATTGTCCGTCCTTCTCAGCACCTAGATGGCTTCGGGCCTTAGTCCGCGCTCTATAAATTTGGTACATTACATACATTACCAGGCTTCCAAAGGTTTTTGGTACTGAACCTCTTAATCTGGTAGTGATTTAAATGTCCTGCTAACTCCCTTTTTAGCTCTCTGCCACACTCTTGAGTTAAACGTTTAAGCCTTACGTAGGAATATTGTACGCCGGCTTAGCCTATTTAACGCAACCTACTTAAAGAGCATCCATGAGAATGTTTGGCAGCATTAAATGCTTGTTACTTTTATGCCGGGATTTTTTTGTTAGGAATATCATTTTATTATAAACTTCAAGCCTGGAAATGTGTAGGGTGTCTAGTATTGGAACAGGTAGTGAATTAAGCAGTATTGATGGGCCTGGAGGATATCTACCACCATTTGCCATGCACTTGTCTAGCGCTAAGAGACCTTGCAAAAGGAGGGCGCAGTGCATTAGAAAACCCCAATAACACATCAGAAAAGGACCTCCTGCCCACCGGAGAAAAGTCAATGCTTTTCAAAGTCTCTGTGCCACTGGAAGCAAATTCTTTGCGCAGAGGGATTTTGGACTCCCCGCTTTTGACATTCCGCTCAGGTGGTGATGTTCTCTCTTCTAATTCATTAAACATATTGGGTAGAGGACTTTCTCAGTCTAACCAAGTTGATGTCTCTGTATTGGCTGCATCCCTCAGGACTGTTCTTGATTGCTTCTTCACTGACAGACGCATCTCTGCCTCCATTGTCATGCATGGGTGTCCCCAGCACTGGAAAACCCTGAAAATGAGCTTTTTTGGGCCTTTGGAAAGTTTTCCACATTGGTTTTCACAAACGTCTTCCGGGGTTTCAAATGTGCACTGCTTTGTGTGGGCACTAATCCCTTCCGAAGGTCCCAGGTGCCATGCCGATACCACTGTGCCAAGTAAAACTGTCAGCCTTACGGTCACTCCAGACCTGGACAACCACGTGATGCATGCTCCGTGAGGAAATTACCACATTTCTGCTACCCATGACCATCCAGCTACCCTTTTGAACAAGCATTGGCAAAGCCAACACTGTTGGCTTGTATACAGGCATGGGAAAGGCCTTTTCCAGGCAGGGTCAAAACAGTACTAGTTGGCCATAATATGCCAAAAGATGGGAAACTGTGTGATTACCTTGGCATGTCATAGCGGTGACTGGCAAAAGATTATCTCATACCTTTGCACAAGCCAAAAACAATTGGCTTTGTCAGTCCCTGTTTCGGGAATAGCAGAATACTGCGCAGCCATTTGGTCGCACGAGAACTTATTGCAGATTTATTGATGAATTTTGACGTATATATATATATATATATATATATATATATATATATATATATATACATATATATATATATATATATATATGTGGGGGTGGTTTTAGGGAAACAATTATTGCAGGGAGGTTAAGGGGGGAGATGCAGGGGTGTCCTCCTTCATATGTATGCAGCAAAATCAACCTATGAAAAAAAATATTTCGACCAATTCTCCTGCGACCAAATAGATTCGATGTAATCACCCTAAAACCATTGTTTCTTACATGCCTTCATTGTCGGTAAGGTGTTTTTTTTATGCCTGTACTGAAGTTAATATCTGTGATGACACGTGCATTTTAGGAAGTAACAACACCATGAGGGCGGCCAGCACCACTGTCGAGAAATCCTTTTGGCTAGAATCAATGTCCTGGCCCTCAAGTTTTTCTCTCCCTTACTCAACAATCATATCTCTAATCCTCCCATACAAGCAGATGTGTACAGAAGCAAGCACGACTGCAAATCTGTGGTTGCTTCCCTGGCTAAAACCTTCTCCTCAACGACAGCCCTGCTCCCAACCATAGAACAGTGCGCTATCTTAACTCCTTACTGCCCCAGCTAGTAAAGATCCACCATTCTCTAACGTCCAATGACAACCCATCCATTGAGGCAACATGTGCACTGTAGACCTCGTGAAAAGACAGCTGGAAAGGTGTCAACAAACCCAACACATTGATGGCAGCATGCCAATCTGTGACACAACAAAACGTTGCGATTCCTTCTCATTACTTCATTGAGATCCGGCTGCCAAATCCTACCCTTATTAAATAACTCCACTGTCCAATGTCTGGCGATGTCCTGCTTGTTGTGACTCACAAACCACATGTCATAGCAAGATGTACCGCTGAGTCGGCATTCAGTGCCCAATAAAGAAATCAAATGGCAATACTGGATTACGTCCAATACGCATCACTTTGTTGAAAATCTGAACAATGCATATCTGGTCTCAACTGTTGACCCTAACAGTGAGGGACACCAACTGGGGGTACAACCCAACTCTTGCAACATCACTCCCTTCATCATTACTAACCGTTTCCATTAAGTGTGTCGTTGATAAGACTTCTCAGTATAATTGGCAAACGTCCTGTCTTTGCAGTTGAGGCAAACTATTCCATTTTCCACAGTGCCCGGTAGTTTGCCGCACTCACAAACATGGAAAGGAGGCAGTTCTCGGCCACCCAAATAGAGCTCTTTGATAAATTTTTGTCCTGCCACTAGTGCGTCCCAAGACCGCTACACGTCACAGATTTCAAGTAATCTCGGCAACTCACACAATCTCAAAATCCACAGCTTTCTCAACCTGATTTGTTGTGCTTTACTGCAACCCACAACCTCTGCTATCGGATACCAGCCCCGTCATGCTGGGCCCTGTCCTGTAACGGTTAAGGATCACACCTGTCAGCAATGCTCTCATCCTCAAATTACATCAAACATCGGAGGCTTCAATCACAATCACACTTGTATCAAGTAACACAATGGAAGCTCAGTGAACCTGCTACATTTACCCTCCTGCCACTCTGGGGTAGCAACTCCAAACAACCTCCACTCAGTTCTCACACAGAACCTCAGATGGCTCAGTGAATGCGCTTAAAATGCAGTCACTGGTGGCATCGCCCAACCCCATGGCAGCCGATTCATCCCATTTGACTGTGGGGCATTTTACCACATTTTACTGCAGCAGATGTGGACCAGCTAGAAGTATACAATGGTCATACATCGCGTGGGGCCGGTAAAATGCGGTAAAACATAGCTCTCAACTCACACGCTTTTGGCGGGTGTCATCCGCCTTCTAAACAGCTGACTCACCCGCCAAGCCTCCTGCATGCCCATTCATTTCAATGGGCCTCTCACCCGCCAAAAATAAAATCGGGTGTTTTCACCCGCCTTTGTGACACAAATGGTTGAGAGCTATGGGTAAAATGTCCCATGACTAGATCATTGAACCAGCCCATGTCCTGCTGGTACTCTGGTAGTCATGACCTTTGGGTACTTTGGCGAGGTATAACGACTAATGATTGTTATCCAAAGGTCAGCAGACATACAGTATGTTCAGTAATGGTTAAATACACAGAACCCAGCAGTCAGAAACCACGCCAATAAATACAGGGCCACTATGCCCATCTTTATTAGTCCCTTTTCACTGTTGTCCAGGTCAGGCACACTGTAGCTTTACCTCCATTTTGGATGTCACCTACTCGAGTCAGTCGACAGTGTAGCACCATTTCAGTTTAATCCCTAATTTACTTTTTCCACCAAGAAAGGACGATGGGCGCCTCACTTCAAACAAGTTAGGAAAAAAACGGTGGCCTGAGTAAAAACAAAACAATTAAGGTAAGTGCACATTTACATGTAAAACTTCTTTAGGGGGGTGGGCAATCAGAGAAAGAAACACAGGATATAAGGGTGCTCCAAGAGAGGGGGAGTTGGATGCAGAGGGGTTGCACCTCCGAGGAAACCGAGGAGTATCAAACATTATTTTCCAGGTGTTTAGGGAAAGAAGGGAATGGATATGGTCAGAGTGAGGTGATAGCAAGGAAGGTCGGGAAGTGATGCATTTGAGAGAGAAAGATACTCCACCTCCCTCCCCGCTAGATTGAAGAGAAAAAAGGCAGCAAAACACAACTTGGAAACGTGCTGGTTAATTACAAATAGACGAGCATGGATTCTGACAGCCAAATGCAGATGGCAACTTGGGGGGTGCATTTAAAGATAGACGAGATAGCCTGCCAGGAAATAGTCATTTTCCGGCACAGATGATAAATCACGTGATCTTCAGACCTAGCACGCTGCGTCAAGCGCGCAAGGCAATGCTGCATGCCAAATCCAAAGAATACACAGTCCAACCACTGCCCGCTGGCTAATGTGCAACACAGCATTGGTGGTCTTTATGGACCACTTTATACCAGTGTACAGGCCCATGTACACGGGCCAAAGAGCAGGTTTTCATTGACACAGTAGGACCACTGTATATCCTAAGCTAACAGCTCCCTCTAGCGGTGACAGCAGGCGATGCTATGCAAATTGGACCACTGTATATCTTAAGGCAACAGCTCCCACTAGCCATAACAACAGGCGAAGCTATGCAAATTGGATCACTGTATATCCTAAGGCAACAGCTCCCTCTAGCGGTGACAACAGGCGAAGCTATGCAAATTGGACCACTGTATATCCTAAGGCAACAGCTCCCTCTAGCGGTGACAACAGGCGAAGCTATGCAAATTGGACCACTGTATATCCTAAGGCAACAGCTCCCTCTAGCGGTGACAACAGGCAAAGCTATGCACATTGGACCACTGTATATCTTAAGGCAACAGCTCCCTCTAGCCATAACAACAGCCTAAGCTATGCAAATTGGACCACTGTATATCCTAAGGCAACAGCTCCCTCTAGCGGTGACAACAGGCAAAGCTACTGCATCGGACAAACATACATCATGCCTTTTATTATATTGTTAGATTATGTACAGCTTTCTCGGCTAGTAGACCTTTGAAAAAATTACTTTCTGAAAAATTGACCCCCATTGAAGAAGTACTGCACTTTATATTAATATTTGATTAATTGTTGAAGACGTAGAGTTATATTGAGGGATCATTTTCCTGAAAATTACTACTGACATGACAATGTAATATTCATCCAGAATGAAAATGTGACCTCACATGTCAAGAGGTACAAGCCAATAATAGCTTTGGTTTGTTTGTTTATTTATTTGCATGGCACACCCGACCCAGAGGTATCTGGGCGCCTTAGCACGGTGAAATACAGGAATACTTTCAACTTGGTTACAGCAATTACATTGAATGAAATAACGACAATACATCAGTGGATACAGTAGGAAAATCGATAAACAGCATACATACAATTATACATATATACAGTATGAAGTGCGAAACGTCATAGGGCCTCATTACGACCCAGGCGTAATGGGTTTAACATCACCGGTAAAGGTGCTGGTGCCGTTAAACCGATTCCGCCCTATTACGAGGTCCCCTTGCGGGACCCGCTCTGGACATCTGGTCAGACCAGACGTCCTTTGCGGGTCCCGCGAGGGGACCAGCATGCTAACAATGGGCCCATCATTAACATGCCCGTTGTTAGCGTGCTCCCCATTCCCACTGAGCCCTATGGAGGTTCAAATGGGAATGTGAATGGTCCGGGTTCCCTGAATGGGGAAATAGTGGGCCCTCCAAAGTCGGAATGGCCCGGTATTTCCCCATTCAGGGACCACAGAGCTGGACCCGAGTTTGGAGGCAGCCACGCCCTTATTAAGGGCGTGGCTGCCTCCAAACTCATAATGAGACCCATAGTCAGTTAGGGAGGCAGGTTGGTTTCGGGTCGGATGGGAAAGTCTAAGTTCAGATCTGTACAGGACTATGGCTGGCCATGAGTGTCATTGGTGATGAGCCAGTTTATAATGTTACGCCTGAACAAATAGAAGGGTTGGTCACCTCTCAGAGAAGCGGGTAGGGTATTCCAGGTCTGAGCTGCCATGACTGGGAAACTGGATCCTCCTGCCTTTTTTAACTTGAATCTGGGCACACCTAGGCATGCTGAGTTGTTGGTCCTGGTAGGGCGGGTCAAGGATTGTTTGGTGATTTTCTCAGAGAGGTAAGTAGGGGCTCCATGGTTGAGGCATTTATGCGTCAGGGATAACGGTTTGAGGGTTTAAGGGTTTGAGCATGATTTTGTCTTTGGTATTGAGCCATTTGGTCTGTCTCCTCAGGTGTGTAATGTGTAATGTGTTCTCTCCTGGGTATACCAAGAGCGGCTCTTAAGTCATTATTTTGCAACGTTTTGATTTTCTTGATGAGCTATTTGTTGGCACCTGAGTAAAGAGCATTGCATTAATCCAATTTTGATAGGATAAGTGCTCTCGCTAGGGTAATGCAACTTTCCTGCGACAAAAATGGTCTGCATGCTATAATCAGCTTACATGTGTAGGCGGTGGCCGATGCCAAGGTGCTAACTTGTTTATTAAGAGTGAAGGCAGAGTCTAGGTAAAAACCTAACGTGTTTGCTTCTTTTGACACTTTAATAGAATTACCATCCATGTTAAAGGAGGTATAGTTCTGGTCTAGTTTGTTGAGGTTGGGTGTGGAATCCAGTATAAGCAGCTCGGTCTTGTCATCATTCAGGCATAGGCCATGAGCGGCCATCCATGCCTGAATAATGAGGTATATTTTATTCAACAAAGGCAGGTTCTTATCATACTCGCCCGATAGGGGTATGAGGATCTGGGTGTCATCTGCATAGTTAGTGTAGATGACACCCAGATGGTACAGGTCGTCGAACAATGGCTTTGTGAATATGTTGTACAGTATGGGAGAAACACAATAACCTTGTGGTACCCTACAGCTTATGGAGATGGGGGCAGCTGCTGCAAGAGTTTAGAAGACACGCATGGTTCTATTATTGAGAAATGATTTAATCCAGGTAATTGCGCCTATTGAATAATGTGTAGCTGAGGCCAAATGATTACATAGGACCTGCTGGTCCACCAGGTCGAAGGTGGCAGAGAGGTCCAGAAGTAGCAGCAAGGTAGTTTTTCCATTGTCCTTCAGTTCATCAATCTGTGTTTTTAAGTCTAATAGAGCTGTCCCGGTACCGTGATGGGGTCTGAAGCCCAATTGTCGGACCCCAAGGAGGTCATTTGTCACTAAATACTCCTGAATTTGAATACAAGCTACTTTGTCAAGGATCTTAAGTAGAAAAGGTACAGTGGTGAAGGGGCCTAAAATTAGTCAGGATTGATGGATCCAGGGTCTGTTTTTTCAGGAGGAGTAGGACCCAGGATTCTTTTAAATTGCAGGGGACGATGCCAGAGGTAAATGAGGAGTTAATCAGTTTGGTTATGAAGGGCGCGAGGTCTCTGGTGGCAACTAAGATGATCTGTGCCTGACAGCTGTCTCCTTGGCAGTTAGACGCTTTGAGAGATAGAATAACTTTTTCGACCTCATAGATTGAGACTTGAGAACATTTGAGCTGGTTGAGGGGTTTGTTGGTGGCTGTAGTTGTACTGGTATATTTATCTATACTGGGTAGTGTGGCTTTTTTGTTAGCAATTCCGCTTTGGAGTACGGAGATTTTATTCTGCAAGACATTCTGTATGCTTGTGCACCAGGGTTTGTCCTTAAGGCAGTCATCTATTTGTGGGATGGGGCTTCCAATTCCCTAAGAATGGCAAACAGTTCCCTAGAACTTGAGCTGGCTTTATTGATCCTTTCATTGTAAGATTCTTGTTTGGCACGTATAATTACTTTTTTGTAGCGGGATGCTAGGTTAAACAGATTTGTTTTATTTTCATCAGAGGCGCTAACTTGCCATAGGGATTCGAGCTTTCTTGTTTCCTTTCTCAGGGTTTTTAAATGGGGCGCAAACCATGAGTTCAGATGGGCTTTAGGTTTGCTTTTCCGAATCTTGAGTGGGGCAATTGAATCAAGGGCTTTCGTCGTGGCATCATTGTAGGCATGTGTTAGGTTGTATGGACTGGTTGAGTTAGGAAGTAACTCGAGAGTCGGCAAGATGAGCTGAATGATCTTATCTTCAGTGATGCTCTTTTTATTCCTAGTGGGGAGGGGTGGTGCGATGGTAGTGACTTTAGGTTTCGAGGTAGTGGCTGGCAGAGTAAATGATATCAGACGGTGATCCGTCCAGGCTAGGGGTTTTATTGCTGTGATGGAGGTTACGCAGTTGTAGTCTGCTACCCAATCGAAGGTTCTCCCTTTGTCGTGAGTTTCTTGGATCACTCTTTGGGTAAACCCCTGTTCTATTAGTACATGAGCAATGGCCAGGGCTTGGTGATCATTAGGATCATTGAATTCTAGATTGAAGTCTCCAAGCAGGAGTATTTGGGAGGTCAGTTTGGTGTTCTCCGAGAGGATGGTGGAGATGTCTTCCTCAAAGGAACCAATGGGTCCTGGGGGTCTATATATACGATGGATTGTTAGGGTGTCATTATTGAAGATCAGGAATTTAGCTGTAAGTAGTTCACATGAGCTAGTGGCGGGGGGAGGGAACCATTCTCAGAGCAAGGTCAGATTTGGTGATGAGGGCAGTGCCACCACCGCTGGAGTCGGTTCTGTCAGCTCTTATGATTTCATAGTTGTCTGGTATAGCTAGGAGGAGGGCAGGGTCAGCGGCAGCGTGAAGCCAGGATTCGGTTATAGGAAGGAAGTCATAATCCTCACCAGTGATCAGGTCTGCTATTTCTGTAGGGTGTACTACTAAGGATCTGACGTTAATTAGGGCACCTTTGATGTCTGGGCACTTGGTACCTGATTGTGGGTTTTTCAATGATGTTTTAGTGTGGGGGTGGATGGTATCCAAAATGGTGTCATGCGCGGCAGCGTGGCATATTTTAGGTGAGGGGGTTGGGATTGACGGTAGGTGTATTTTTTTGTTGTTGATGGGCTTTTTAAATGTGATGTAGTCACTATTAATGGTGTGGTAAGTTTGGATGGTGGACTTTGAGGGTGGTTCATGGAGCTCAGATAATCTAGCCCGAAGTCTAGAGTTTCTGTCTGGGGGTGCACACGGAAGATTGGTTAAAATAATGGGGTGATAGTTCATGAGTATGGTGGGATGGCGGTGGCTCAAGACCATACCGATGGTGCTTCTTGTCTGTATCATATTGATCAGCAGAGGTAGGGTGTATGGGTGTTGGATGGTGGGGGGGGGGGGTGGGCCGCCGCCTACAAGCTGAGGGTGCAGATTAGTGGGAATCGTTACTAAAGGGATGAGGCTATTTTTATCTATTCTAGCTATCCTTCGGTAGTCACATGCTTCGGTCACATCCTTCGGTGGTGACATTATTTAAATTGAGCACTATGCACTTTTTGAGGCCAAGGTATCATGTTTGACACATTTGGCTTATTTTATTACGCACTGCGCGGATTTCTATTTATTAATTTGTATATGTTTAGGAGCATGTATTGCTTTTGATTCACAAAACACATTTCTTTTTTTTACTATAAATTGGTTTATTTCAAACCTTATACAAACTTCATTGCAACATTTCATCACAATAATCCATATAATTAGAGTAATTAGTATAACACAACTCAATGTAATTATTATCAAATACATTACACAATTCTGCCTCATCATCAAATACATTAACTTTCCTATGATCCATTAAAAGGTATACAAATATTAAAATTCATTGTTTAATTTCATGAGTAAACATTTTACCACCTTTATTAACCCCTTAAAATATAATACCAAAAGGAATCAAAGTTTAAAAATGATAAATCATGCCCATACACGCTAACAAAAATCCTCTTTTCTCTTTTGTAAAGAGGGACAGACAATCAATAAATGTTTGAGTGTTTCAGTAGACTGATGGCAAAATCGACATATTGAATTCAAACTCTGACCCCTAATAAACAGTATCTCACGAGTATGTATGCGATTGAATCAAAATTCTCATAAAGGTGCTCCGAAATCTACTATCCGGACATTGCAGGTATCTGTAGTAATGATCGAATACAAAAATACCTAATGAGAAATGACAGAAGTTTTTTGGTCGAATACGTTAGCGATTTTTGTTCATTTTTAATATAAATAGATGGGGGTGGGGTAAAGGGATAGGTTAAGGTAGGGAGAAGTAGGTTGGGGGAGAGCGGGGGTCTCTCCCTGCAATAAAAAAAGAATTGATGAAAAAAAATGCGGTCATTTCTCAGTAGGTCGTTTATTTTTGATCATTTCATGGTAATCCCACGTTGCATCCAATAACTCGTTAATATTCCTCTTTTTTTTCTCTAAGCTAAGATCAACATGCAGTTTACACTTACTTCTCCTATCACATGTTTCGATTCAGGCTAGATCGATTGGCCAGATTTGGATTAGTGACTAGATTTTCCCAAGTAATTTTGCTTTCCTTCAAAGTGCAAAGACATCTCTGCTTAAAATGAATAAAGGACCCTGGCTTTGGACCCCGCATTTATCTATGTATCAATTTGTACAAATGTATTATTTGGTTAGATTTATCCTTTTGACACCCACTGAGTTCTAATTTATTATTCATTCCCCGGGTGCCAACGAGTTAAGGGAACTACCTACCCTTTGCCTTGGGCATGCCAAACCCTGGCATGGGCGATGGTGGGCCTTTCGCTTTTTTCTTGGGCATGACCACATGCTATACAGCAGGAGAGGTACCCATCGTGAATGCCAAGATGTTATGCCCCATTGTAATTCTGGGATCATGCCTGAGCTTGGGGTGTGGCAGTCCTCAAGAAAACATGCCTACAAGGCATGGAATCAGCCCATTCCCTGCAGGCACTGAAGGTAGGCGCATCGCGCAAGATGCCAACCAGTTTCATTATGTCCAGCGACATTTGTCTATGGTATGATAAAAAAAATCCCTATAGATGTTTAAAAAGGATTTATTACTACTGAGACATCCCCTATACCCCTAGCCTCCAGTATGGACCTTTTCCTGGAAGACCATGCCAGGCAGAGAGCCAGAAGGCCATAAGACCATGCCC
Source organism: Ambystoma mexicanum (assembly GCF_040938575.1). NCBI lineage: Eukaryota > Metazoa > Chordata > Amphibia > Caudata > Ambystomatidae > Ambystoma > Ambystoma mexicanum. The sequence continues at coordinate 591,061,133 of NC_090940.1, read as the reverse complement.
CCCGTGCATCTTGCTTGGCTGGTGGCCATGGCCTTGCTCAGTTTCATGTAGGCCTAACTGTTGGCCACAGCCATTGGGTGCTGCAGGTAAGGGCACTGTGCCTGGCAAAGAGTCCCACATCATGATATAGGGACAGTTCTTGTTGATATTTCTTTTAGATCTGCCATATTTTGTTTAATGAATAGCGACATCACGGATCATCATTACATATCATTGCCTGGAGCCGCTGGTAAGGCTAGCACTTTTAGGTCTGAAGCCGGACTGATGGCCCAAAGTTAATCAAGGTTGAATGATGGACCTCAGGGCACATAATTGTGCTTATTACCCTGAGGCTCAAGGTAATTATGGTATTGATTCCATGTCATTCAGCAGGGTGCTTGGTAATGCACTAAATCTGAGTTCATAACATTCCAACATGGTGGCCGAGCAATGGATGACTGGCGGCTTTCAGGCAATAGTGTTTTTAAGGATCCTGTGCAGGAAAGGGCAGTATATTAAGGAAGCTGTGACTAAGAGAACATGGCGGACAAACAGAGGCAGCTGGAGGTAAGAGGAGAGAAATGGGAGGGCACAGCGACAGTGGACGGCCACCGGCATGGCTAAAGGAATCCCGGGAGCGGTCAGGATCCATGTCAACAATGGAGACTAAAGCCCAGAAGGACTGGAATGTGTTGGCTTTCAGGAGGATTTCAAAGTTCCTCTCCGAAAACCAAACAGGCGATATGCCCCGAGATGGCTGACTGGCCCATTATAAGTAACAGCCTGTCGCCCAAGTTAAGGGCCCGAGGGCACAACGGAGTTAAGGGCCCGAGGGCACAACGGGTCTCTTAATGAGGGTGGTGGTGCCTTTACCGAAAGAGTCGGCCCACCACCGAGGCGCATACTGCCATTAACACCCTCGTGGTTCCCTATACGGGTGCTCATGGCGTGTATTATTTTAGTTTTAAAAAAGAAATTAAACGCACCTTCCTTGCTTGTTATGGCACCGGCAGTGCTACTATTCTTGAAGTCCGTTTTTCATGTTGATGACTGTGACCTCATCAACATGAAAAACGGCCTTCACGGATTACAGCACTGAACTGTGTCGGATTGCACAACAAAGGTATGGTTATTTATTTTGTTTGTTTAAATTAAAAAAAAAGATACCATTAGCACCCGTGTGGGAGCTTCACAGGCGCAAAGGTGAAGGGAGAGCGCGGAAGGGGAGCGCCCGACACCAATGAAAATGCTTGGAACTCTGGCTTTCCTTAATGATTACAGCCCGCATTCTGAGCATTCTCACTGGTTGACAGCGCCTCCCCGGCTGCCAATGTAAAGTATAGGTTTCTTTTCCTATTACATTTTCAACCAATATTTATTTATTTTCATTTGCTACACGCCCAGACCCTGGGGTATCACGGCGTGATGTTATAACAGAAGTTATCAATGAACACGTGCACTTTGTGAACTTTCAAAGGTTTCTCCTTTATTTTTTGTTTAACCGTGAAACCTAATTTTTAGTTTATCAGTAAATCTTGCGCGTCATATCCAAAGGAACACGTGACAAAATAAGATCCATTACTTCCCGTATACGGAGCGGGCCAAACAAACACTTGTAGATTTTAGATTGTTGGAGGTAGCTTCTCAACCGTACTGCAAAACCCGTTACATGGTGCCAATTTCGCTACTACCCGCTTTATACCACACCACCCTGATTGTATCTTAGATGCATACATTTTGCATTATATATAGGTGTAACTAGGATACAACCTATGGTTAGCAAACAAACCTATTGCGTTTAAGGCTTGCCTTAGAAAAGGAGATTTTGGCATTGAGCACTGTAACAATTTGTTGTAGAATTGTGCACAAGTTGTTCACTAGTAGCATTTGAGAAGGAAACATGACTTCAACAAGTGCATACATGCCCCCAGCAGAGGGAAAAATAAAGAACACCATTCACTAGAATGTATTCTTGTTTTACAGCTTCCAGCGGTAACATAACACATTCTTGAGGGTCTTTTTGGCTCCTATTAAAAGTAAATGGGGGCTTTCCTGTGAAAGATTCAACAGTTAAATACCCATGTCGAAGGTCCAGAATTAACGAAAGTAACTATTACATTGGCGTAATAGTTTACTCCAGTGGTCTTCTCGAATCTATATGGATCACTAGCTGGTGAGTTTGGCTTTGTTTTAGTAAAATATTCCAAGGCATCAATTTGTTCATATTTTCTTTGTATTCTTCTTTAATGCATTTTTTAAAGGTGCGCAGCTTCAATGTCTTATGAAGTCTCATGCATGAGGGCAGGGAATCAGATATCCAGTGAAAATGTTGTCAACTAAAATATAGTCAGTGAAAGGATCGTAGTGAAAACACCTTTGCAGTGAAAATGTAGTCAAGCAAAAAGTAGTCAATAAATGCAGCTAAAAAAACGAAAAAGCCAGTGCTGTTAGGGTATGAGCTTGGGATAAGGAGGGGTGATGGGGTGGTTTGGGGGTGGGAACAGAGGTTTGGGTAAGGTCAGGGGCTTAGGGTTATAGTAAAGGTTTTGCTTAGAGTTAGGTTTGGGATCTGGGTGTTTGTGGACGGCTGGTGATGGGGATTGGTTGAGGTTTGGGTCAGTGTCAGTGTGCCTCAATGCGGGGTACGCCCCTGCATCCCACAGCCCCTCTGACCCTAGTCACACCCTCACAATCCCTGTCTATCCATTATAACTACTCTGAACCCCCCTGCCTCTGCTAATCCTCCTTACCTCTTTCTGCTCCCTGGGTTCCGCCGCCTGGGCGCCACCACTTCCATATTCTATCCCACATGTGTATTTTGGGATGCACTGCACAGACCAGCAAGCTGGCCTGGGGATAGTGGGGCCCCCTTCCTGGGGGTTTATAAGGGACAGGGAAGGTTTGGGAGCAAGCAATGGTTTGTGGCTTTACGAGCGTCCAGTCCCTGCTCCTGTTCCTTCCCTGCCGTGTGGGCCTAGTTGGCAGCTTGGCCTTTGGTGGTCACATCATAAGTGGTAGGGGGCTGCAGGGGCAGATGGGCTTGCAAAAAAATATATATCTTAATAATTTCCTTTAAACATTATAGCGCATTAGTGGTGTTGTAAATAAATCAGCACTCAAGTACCCGGGGGGGGTCTGGTATCCCAGGGCTCCGAGCCGCGCTGGTGTCGAGTAGGGGGAAGGTAGCTTCATAGAGCTTTTTCCACTCTTGCGGGCCTGTTCAGCGGCGGCAGACTTTTGGGGCCTGGTATCAGTAGGGGGGGAGTGAGCGTGAGTTAGTTCGGTCCAGGTGTGCGTGGGGGTGGCCGTGCATGTAGTGCGTATAGGGCCAGTGGGGTACAGGGATCTTACCGGCTGCTGCAGTCTCTTTGGGAGTGCGGTACACATTGTGTCCACCAGGGGCAGCAGTGTGGTGCGCAGCCAGCCCGGCTCGCGAGCAGTGTGCCGCTAGTGAAGGAGTTGCAGGGGCTGTGCTGTGGTGGGGGCTGAGGGGGAAATAGAAAATATAAAAAAATGAAAGAAAATTTGAAAAAGGAAGATAATAAAGATTAAAAGATAAACCAGTAAAAGACAGAAAGAGAAAGGTTAGCATGTGTTTTGTAAGCTCTGGCCTGTCACATTAAAGCAAACTTTTCCACTTCAAGCTAGTCTGGGATTTTTGTGCAGTGATACCAAAAGTGCCCACAAAAAAGGCTTGCTGAAGGTAATCGTTGTAAATCTGCAAAACATGATTAACTACACCTCATTTTAGTCTTCCTCCTGCCTGGTTAATCGCCCTCCTGCGTTCTAAACTCTCTAGCTGGAAGCGGAGCCGCAGAATCCTTTGAAAGAACCATGCTACCACTCCTTGCGCCCACTAGCATTCCTCATTATTACCCATTGGGCAAATACGGTTGCCGCTCCCTCAAGATATCTTGTCTGTTTTTGATTGTATGCTTCCTGAGCCATGCGAAGTGTCCACCAGGCGATGATCGCAGCACTACAGAACATACTCAAATAAATAAAAAAGTGGAGAAAAGAAGATAATCAATTGCTTCATTGTCAAGGAGCTCAAACTCTGGCTCCAGCGCAGATGAATTTAAAGTGCTTTCGGATCGACCGGCCATCAAACAAGACAGCAGACTTAGTCCTTTTTTATAAGGGATATAGCCAAGCATCAACACCGTTAAAAACTGCTATCAATAGCAGGCTCCGATTTCTTATCGTCAGCTTCCCTCCTCCGGATCGCAGGTAGGATGCGGTATATCATCTTGTTTTTATGCGTCCGCCGTGCCAGTCAGTCGCTGTTTAGCATTCCGCAGGTCTACTTTCCACCCACCATGAGACTCCAGGAAGTCAATAACTATCAAAGAGGTGTCACATTATTTATGTATTTATTAGGTCTCCGGTGAATTTCCACTACGGTTTGGGAGGGGCCGCCGTGACGATCGGTCGGACCGTCCTTAGAAGACAACACATGCACAGTGTGGCGGAGCGATAAATACAGTCAATAGATGGAACCACTCCGGCTATAAATCTGTATCACACAGGGACAACAGAGCACAGTAGGGATCACACCTCCCTTTATGGTCGACTGCAGAAAGTTTGGGAATCGTTAACTGGAGGTCCACAAACTTCAATGAGCCTCATATTGACAGTTGAGGTTGGGCATGAACAAACCCACCACCGATTCAGTTGCAATCTTGGCTCTAAGCTATAACGAGGAAGGATAAGAATCTTAAAATCTTGCGGAGGTTGTGCATAATATAATGCAAATCCTTTCAATAGTCACTATGCAGCTCTACAAGTGGGTCTTAACAGTTTGCAGCTAGAAATTCCAACAGTATATAGAAATTGCTCACTTTTTGATTGGCGGATAGAGTCGTAAAGTTCCAGGAGGTTGGCAAAGGAAAATAATCCTGCGGGTGACATTATAAGCAAAAACAAGGTCACCTTTTATAGTGTACTGCTGAGAGGCCTCTTAGATGGGTTCATTTTTAGGATAACTAGAGGATGGAATTGTCTCGGTGCTCTAGTGCAAATGTTTAAGACACCTTTTCTACTCATACAAGGTCAAAATGTGGTTGGTGGGCAGAGAGATTAGGCAGAAGAATCGACAAGAGAGACCTGAACCAGCTATGATGCCCTGACAGTACATTGACTCTAGAACCCTTCAATATTCACTCCAGTACTGTTTTTTTATGACTGATCTGATGTCCTCCCAATCCCCTACCCGTGCACCTTGCTGGCAACCTGCTCTGTTTGCCCACTGCTCTTTTGCTAATTGAGTCGTGTTTTGCGCTGCCCCGCTTCCTCCTCCGACTGCCACTCTCTAGTTTTGTGGTAATATACCCTGCCTGCTCCTTGCCTTATCAGCCACCCTACCACAAACCTCACTCCACTAGGTTTTTACTAGGAGCATTCTCAGAAAGAGTAGCAAGACCAAGACCCCAGATGATATCCAGTTCATGGTGGATGCTATACTGAAGGAAGGGCCCCCCCTCTTACGGCTCGGGATAGGGAAGACTGTGCAACAATTTGTGGTGAGCTTTGCTGATCCCGTTGCCACAATTATTGTAAGCTCTAACACACAAGCACCCTCAGGAAACAGAGAGCTAGGAAAGGATATCAGCACTCTGAAGTTTGCTTCTTCACGCATCTAGCCTAATGGAGCAAATACATATTTGGAAAAGGGCTGACAAAAACCTTTGTTATTTGTACTTCGTGGAAACAGTTACATCCAACTAATCAATAGGTGGTTTAAGCCAGAATGTACGGTAGCCAGAGCAAAGAAACAAGAAGATTGGAATCGAAGATGTACCTATGGTCCAAAACTTGTTGGCTAAAAAAAATATACGGATGTGATTAAGAGAGCAAATAAAAAAAAGACATAGTTATAGAATACATGTATCTGTCCAGAACACATTACATAATTGTAGTTTATCTTCAAAAGAGGCCCATTCAGACATACTACCTTCACATAAACTTTGCAACTAACGACAATCCTTTTTTTACAACAAAAATAAATCTTAAATATGAATAAAAACATGCATACCCTGCCCTGATTAACTCCCCCCAGCGGCACGTGTGCTCCACTGGCAACCCCACCTCCCCCATCCTTTCTCCCTCACTAAGTATTTTTTACTTTCAGAACTGCACAATTACAATTTTCTGACAATCAGCCCATTTTTTCAAGCAGCCATTTCTCTGAACCAAAAGTCCTTGCCTCCCATAAT